>NC_133393.1:74657028-76046611 GCF_047511655.1 Castor canadensis | reverse complement strand
GCATGCTTAACTGTTGGTACCCTATGCATTTTGCTGAATAAAACCAAGGATAGTCTAGGTATAGTTGTCCAAAATAACTTAATGCAACAGAAATGTAGCACAGCTGCTTAGTATAAGTTTCTCACTTCCCAAAGACCTGAATTAAAATTTGGACAGTCTGAGTTTTTAAATTCCCAAAAAACTCACTGTTATTCTTTGTGTATATTTTTACCTAATTCATGTTGGTGTGACTTATCAATTGGTTTAGTAGATGCTGGTGAGAAGAGTTTTAGATGATAAGGTAGTATATATAAAAAGCAATGTTTGTACCAGCTAGTGCCTACAATTTCACTCAAGCCATAAGTATGTGCCTTGCTGTCACTCTTTCTTTGGCAGTTAAAGCTTGAATTTAAGAATTTTACCTGGTTTATAAAGTACTAAGCAAAACAAGAAATAAAAAGGGGAATGAAGCATGCTAGTGTTTGAATATGCTCTTTTGTTGCTCTAATTCTGTGCCTCAGTATTATTAATATCCAGATGCATGCAATGCCAACATGGAAATTGGTCTTCACAGATCCTGCAGTTTTCCAGAAAACCCTTACAGACCAATAAATGTAACAGACAACATTCCATGTGTTAATGGTCAAATGAGAATAAGCAGTGTAGAAAATAGGCTAATGTTAGAAAATGGTTAAGTCCTTAATAACTTTATGTTTGGTTGTATAAGTAAATGGACACTGTCAATGATCAAAACTTAAACTTTGGTATTTGGTCAAAATAATGCTTGGGAAGCATTATATTAAAATTGAGCTCCATTGTCTCAAGTTCTTTTATTCATGAAGAAAAAAAGAAGAAAAATTTCACTAGAGATAGCTTGGGTCTCTCTGGATGTGGAAGGCTTGCAGGGGACATGATTAAAAAGAAGTAGATACTTATTACATTAAGGGGAGTAAGAGAGGTTTGAAGATGAATTATGAAATAGAAATAGTATTACCCAAGGAATAATTAGATTTGGGAAGGGAAAAGGGAGTAATAGAAGATGACAGTTTTCTAAAAGCATTTTCAGCAGGAAGAGAAGAAGGCTTAAGCAGGGACAAAGAAAACAAGCTTATTTTGAAGGATGTTGAGTTCAAGGGTCTATGGATTCTCTTGTGGAGATTTCTCCCTCTATTCCTCTATTATATACATGACAGATAGATGATAGATAGATGTAGACAGATATAGATAGATATAGATAAAACTAAGTTTTGAATCAAGGGCCTCCTGTTTGCTAGGCAGGTGCTCTACCACTGAAGCTCTCTTGCAACCCTTTGACTTTAGTTATTTTTGGGGTAGAGTTTTGTGCTTTGTACTGGGCTGTACTGATCCAGTCCTCTGGATGGATCTCTGTCTCCTGAGTATCTGGGATTCAGGAGTAACCACCACCATGCTTGTTACTATCCTTAGTATATATTGGTTAATGAGTTTTAGCTAAAATAAGGGAGGCCTTTCTGCCGAATAAAAGTGAATGAGTAAATCTAACAAAAGATTCCAAATATTGGTTTGTGGTTTTGAAAATTTCAAGTTCTTTTTTTGCAGCAAATCACCTTTAAAAATGGTCTTACATCTCATCTAGTTCATTGCCCCTATAGGTAGGCATTCTACTTACACAAGGAGGCTGAGGTCCTGAAACTTAAATGACTTTCTCAAGGTTATGCATTTAATAAGGGAGAGAAGCAGCCCTTAAAACAAGTTGTTTTGTTTTGTTCAGTCTCCCCACTGTGTTCCTCTGTTTCCCTCAAAAAAAAAAAATGCACTGGCAAAGAATCAGGACTGAGAGGGCAAAAAATGTGCTTTGAGTGCCCAGTGCTGTAATGTGTAATTCTTGGCAACAGCCTCAAATGTTCTGAGCATCAGTTTTCCTTCAAAAACAGGAGAATGTTTACCTGTCAGTATTGAGAAGGACCTTTCTGATTCTCCTTAATAAGCTTTCTAATTAAAGACCTTTTTTTCCCCTAGTTGATGACTGGTGAAACAAATGGCACAAAATGAAATGAAACAAAATAAAAATTATCTGTTTACATTAAATACCCATTTGCAAGATTTGTTTTTCTAAATAGATGACCATTTTCCTATCAAAGCATTGTAAGTATATTTGTGTATGTGTCTGATACAGTCAAATGTCACTTTCCCCTCATTTCCCACCATTTTTATGTGACATTTTTATGTTTATTTTTAAAGTTTTTATCATAAACGTGGTCATTTTGTTCTTTGAGACAAATTTCATGAATTATAAGCAAGAATTACAGCATGTAGGCACAGTTTTCACTTTTTAGCTCTATGCAGTTAATAGTTCTCATAACTAAAGCTCTTTTACTTTTTAAATAAAATTCTGCATTATTTGTTATATAGTCAGGAAGTATGAAGCCATATGGTGTTATCTGTTTGCCAACTGCAGAATGATACATAAGCATTTTGGTGCTTTCCTTAATAGCAACATTAATGTCAATACCTGGAAAATGATTTTTACCTGGATTCTTTCCTTCACTGTGGAGAACTCTATGATAACACAAGAAGTGAAACAATCATACAGCATCTCATTTCTCAGTTCTAAGTTTTAGTATCTTCTTAGTACAGAGGGCAAGTGAAACATGAAATGAAAGTAGAAACTACACAGATTGAAGTGGAGAAATTGCCTCAAAGGATGAGAAACAGAAACAGATGGAAAGTCCCAGAAGAGCTCTATCCTAAAGGGAAAGGTAAAACTTGCATTTCCACTTACTATGGCAAATGGAATGTTAATTAGAACAGACTGCTTTTTTGCAAAAGCTTTGAAACAAAATACTTATTTTAAGAAAATTGTTTTCATGTCTTTTTTAGATCATTTCATTTAAAAAAATTACTAAATTTACTCATCACCAAGTAGAAAATATTCAGTGTCTATAGATATATAGGTTATTATTATGATTCTACACATTTTTATTTTAGACAGATACTCAAAGAGAACATTATTTCCACTGATGCCTTTTGACATTTTCTTGGGCAAAGACTTCATAGTTTGTCCTTTTTATTTTCTGACTTGGTCTCCCCATGCTCACTTCCTTTCAAATCTTTTCTTTCTGCTAGAGAGTTCTTTTAAAAACAAAAACTAGTGATGGGCTTTTTCATCTCTTATAAACCATCTTGAATCAACTAATATTCATTTATTAAATGTCTCTAACTATAAAGTTCCAGCTAGTCAGTATAGATATGTGTGTGTGTTTTCTTTCCAAAGATGTAATCTAGTAATAAAGATAAAATGACATCTAGGTCAACATTAACTTTTAAATTTGTGGTCCTTCAGTATTAAAAATGCCTCCTTTTTGTTATTCATTGTGATGGTTGCAGTTGCTGAGGTACACAGGGCAAACGGAGGCATTTATTCTTTCTTTCTATAGGTATTATTGAGCACTCAAGATGTACCAGACATTGAGGTAGGTTGTTGGGACAGAGAAAAGACATCACTCATATTTGCTAGGAGTTTGGAGATTGGTTGAGAGAAAGAAAAATAAAAAGGCAATGAATGACAGTAGCAAGGACTCAGCAGAGTGGGCAACATCTATTAGCAAACACAGAGAACAGGTGATAACTATTCCCGACTCGTGGAGTTGGACCCAGGCTCTGCCCCTCAGCAATTGTGTCTTAGAACAGGATATCTCATTCCTCCAAGCCTCAGCTCCTCACCTGCAAAACATGTGTACTTCATATAGCTATTACAAGGATCTAATAAGGCAATGTAGGTATAGTGTCTGATACCTGTATTGGTAACTAGTTCATGGCATCTCAAGAAACATGCCAATCTACCTGAACTATTTCCTTCTTTCCCCAGCTCCATCTCTCTTTAAGTGCTTTGTCTCAGCTCTCAAATGTCAGCTATTTTGCAAGATGAACAGAACGCAATGGGCTGGAGAAAGAAAGAACAGAAAGCAGAATCATAAGAGCCCAGGGAACCATCCATCACGAAGTCATCCTGCCTTAAAGTGAAAAGCGCAGTTCCCTAACATTCTGCTAACACTCATGACTGAACATCCTGATCCTTTTAGAAAAATAATAAATATGAACAAGCCTTGTTTATTCAGTTGACTACATCAAACAAAGGCAAGAAACCTCAGACTGAAAAGAAATAAAAATGCTTCCCTTTCAATTGAAATCATTATTAATAAACATTTGTGAATACTAGTTGCTCTCAAAAGATCAAAACTGGTAATATTCAATGCTGGCAGTTTGCTAGAATGATTGTCTTTGAAGCTTGCAAAACCAGTGATCAGTGGATGTGAGAATTGAAGGAGGGAAGATGATGAATAAGGGGTCGATTTACTCAGTTTGGTGTGGGGTTATCTACACTAATGCAATTCCCAATGAAATAAAAATTGTCAGCAAGAAAGAACAAAAGAATGTTGAAGACACAGTCTCTCTAATGGTACTGTCTGCTCAGCTTCTTGCAGAAAAAAAGTGGATTTTTTAAAGATTAGGTTTGGAGAAGTGAGTAAAAACAAAAGGGATAAAAGTCTCTTTTTAAAATGATTGTATCTTGTTTCTTCAAATGCATTGCAAGTTTCTGGAGAACAAGGATCACAAATTTCTTTCCGTATTCTGCTGTTAAGCAGGGAATAGGCTGGACATGGAATAGGGGTTCAGCAATAAGTCTCACTTAGCTGACAGCTATGAATAGAGGCAAAGCCCAGGACAATGTTTTTATTCTGATATGAATTTGCATTGACATTACTTTTTCCATAGGAAAGAAATGAGGGCAAGAAATAAAAAAGGAGCAGTGTCTTGTTATTTTATTTCACTTAGTACAGAGATTGGCCCACAGAAAATGTTTAAGAACATTTTGTTGAAGGAGTTTAGTGAGAAGAGCAACAGCACACAGGAAAATGGACAAGTGATAACTGCATTCCTGTTGCCTTGGTAGAAAGAAGCCTCCTTCTCTTCCTCCAGTAGGTTCCCTGGCAGTCACAGCAGTGGTGGGCATAGTAGAGGTAAATGCACCTGCTTTTCTTAAAATAGGACTTTGGATCTACAGGTTAGGAACTGAGACCCCCTGAAGGGTGTGAGTCACTGTTTGTACCTGAGTGGCTAGCACCCTGCTGGGGCACTTGACAACACCTGCGGAGTTGATTAGTCATTTATTGTGGGTTTTCCTTTCTCCTTTCATTTCTTATCTGTACAAGTATTCCATGTTTACTTGTGATTCCTCCACTTGCCCCAGTCAAAGAACTCAAACAAAATTTTTGACCTTATTGATATTAGGCCATTGTAGATTTGTTGTCTGCTTTTCCTGGCTGTCGTATGATCTTTTTTGAAAAGCAGTCAGACAAAAATGGATCTCTTGTCTACCTACAAAATCTTGAGTAAAAGGTCTTGTAATTAGGATGTGTACAACTTGGATTCAGGCATATCTGGGAATGAGTGGAGGACTTTTGGAGACATGATCAAAATAAGGATCTATTTACATGTGAAATTAAGTCTCTCAGAGCACAGAGTTCATTCTCTCAACAAATATTTATTGAGCACCAGCTATGTTGTAAAAGCTAGGTTTCATTCTAGGTGCAGAAAGCTATGACTTCTGCATTGTCTTCATGTATTCTCACCTATAACCCTCCCTTTAATTTATATGTATATCATTGGTTTTTTTTTCTTAAAGAAGTTAAAAGTATGGATAAATGGACTGAGCAGATTGACATAAAGAACTTTTTTATGTGCTGGTGTCTACTTCTAGCCTTTAGAGTATTTGACCCCTAAATGGTATGGGGTAACATTAACTGATTTATCTCTTACCAGATTCCAGTGGATGACTGGCTCTTTTAGATACCTTGTAGGTATTTCTTTCTTCATAAATGTGGCCCTGAAGTAGTAAGCAGAACACAGTCAACAAGATGCTTTGTCCAAGGTAGCTGAGATATTTTAGTAATTAAGGGTGTCCACAAAATGATGTTTTGAATCTATCCTATTCAAATAGGGCTCATACTGTTTCAGTCATTATCTTAAATATCCTAATGAATATTTTAGACTTGGAAAGTCATACAGCAAAGGTGACTTGTGAGAGAAATAGCAAAGCTATGGTACAAATAAGCATCAGAATGCTGGCCAAGTGTTCTGGGATTCGTGTGGAATTTGTATGAGTCCTGTAACACTAAATAGGATATGGCTTTGCTGTAACATTTACTGAAGGCCTAGATTGCAGGAAAAATCCTATTTAATGAATGTCCTCATAATGTCTATTTTTATATCCCTTGTTTATTTTTACATTTTTCTGGCAGCCCATACTAAGAATGTTTAATTGATATGAAGTCAATCTTTTGAAGTAAAAGATTACTATAATTCACTAATTTGAATATTTTGAAATCACCTTTAACGATATAATACTTGTGTTCTCCAGCTATATCAGAATACTGTTCCCACTCAGCATGGCAGTTTTTGAGGTTATTTTTGTCCTTCAGTCATGATAATGAAGAAAATTTGAAAGAATTATATATATATATATATATATATATACATATAAGTATGTATATAAGTATACATATATACTTTCTTGATGTTTGCCTTGATAGAATTTATCAAATGACAGCTTGGTTTTAGGAGCCAAACCATTAAGGTATTGTTATTAAATGTTCCCATTTCATGATTGCCACCTCCTAGATATTACATCCTTTCCATTTCTGAATTTCTTGTTTGTAGTACAGAACAAATGTCAATGTTAGTAGAATGACTTAAACAAAGATCTATAAGCACACATCTTCCTATGGACAGAAGGTTATCTGACAGTATAAAATTCAAAGGAACCATGCCTTTCTGAAGTTCCGTGTGTCCAGCTTGATTTAGTTTAGACTTAGCATTAATAAAACAACTATCTTTTGCCTTTACACACATGACAGGATGTTATCTATTAGATGTTATCTATTTCATTAGTCTAAGAGTAGTTCTACTTTTGAGAATAGGAACCAAATAATGTGTAAACATTTGGAATACCATGAACATAACATTTGGAAACAGACATCCTTGACACCAGGACAAGATAACCACCTCAGTTTCTTCAGAAACCTTCCTTCTTTATACTGCAGCCATAGACTTGCTCATCAACCTTTCTCTGTCCTTCCAACTGTCTTCCACTCTGCTTAGGTTTACTTCTCAACAATTGTTTTGTATTATCATTATTTCCTGCCTACATTACTGGAGCTCCTGACTTTGGGATTCTTTTTTTTGCATGCTCCATGTTACAACCACTGAAATCTTAAAAGTACAGTTGTAACACAAAAATAAGTTGTCATCTACCTGAGTGATTAATCTTATTAGTCTTCTTTCCCTTTGCTCTAAAAATTAATCCTAACCATGACTTATAGTACTCTTCATTTTTTGGTATATATACTAGTGTATATTTATATACAAATAGTACACACATATACACAGTTACACACACCATATTCCATTCTTAACTATGTTTTCTTCTTTGAGATCTCCCTACTTTCTGGAATAGGATCTTTATATTTCCTTCTTCTTACTCTGCTTGGTAATTCTTTCTCACTTTTCCCTTCTGGCTGGATCCCAACTTTTTATCTTTTAAAGACATCTACAGAAATATTTTTCTTATAACCTAAGACTTGATGAGGTGGACCCTTTCCTGCTTTCACAGCACCCTACACTTATCTCCCCCATCACACCTACCTACTTCTGTGTAACTGCCTGATTTCCAGTCCAGACCTTTATAAAACTATAAGCTTGCAGAGGGCAAAGGCAGTGTTGGTTTTCACAACATGGTCCCTGGAACATAACAAGTATTTCCTATATATTTGCTGCCTTCAACTACATTTATGCCAGTTTACTGCCATGCCCAAGCCTAACTTGATTACACTTGCATCCTTTCTGGCCGCCTGCTTGTCTTGATGGGGAGATGAAGCCCAGAGCTTCTGTTTACATAACATGCAGATGAGTTTAATTTTGTTTTTCTAAACATGGCATACAGTTCTGCCGAGTTGCTCCAAATTTCTCTCAGTGTTTCAGAGTATATTTTTTGTCAGAAATTAGTCATGAATATTTAAAGTTGAAATATATTAGAGACTTTAAAAAATGACTATTGAATGGAGATAGCTGAGATCTCTTCATCAGTTGTGCCACCCTCAATAACATCTACTAATTAAATGTGTTAGGAGGTAAATTCCCTGAAGCTTCTGAAATTTACCTCCTATGGGTTCTTTTTCCCTCCTTTGTGCCTTTGCTTACACTGTCTCTGATGAGCTGAGACAGATTGCCTGCATGGTAAATTTGGGAAGAATGTCCAGGGTACTTGGTTCAGCTTTAGCTGTTTTACTCTTGAATGTAAACTGCATGCAAGGAGCAAAATGCTCACAGAAAACAGAAGCTCTGTTTTTCATAAGGTCAGAATCTGTCTTTGAGCTGGTAGTTGGGGAGTTGGTTTGTATGGGAAGTCGATCAGATTCTGAGTTTCTGTGTTAGGGTAAGTTTGATGTTATGGTAAGTTCCAACTTGGCCTTTACCAAGGTTATAGTTCAATTTTCCACCTGACATTGATATTATTTCTCAATTTGTTCAAAATCTAAATAATAGATTTTCTCAGAGTCCAGCAGCAATATACAATTTCAACAAAACACTTGACTGTTGATTTTGTTTTTAAACTTCACTTTGCTAAATCAATATCTTCTCATCATAAAGTCACACATGAAGAGACCCTGGTCTACTGTATCTTGGGATTGGTTCCAACTCCAGCAGAAGGTAAAAATTTGGCTTTGGTAGAGATAAAAGAAAGATTTAATTTCATCAGGTCTAGTTTCTGCTGGCATGCTTGGTCTCAGACTCTTTGTCTTAACCTGAATTTCAACATTGTGTGTACCTGGTACATGAACACTTGACTGGGTTCTAACTCACTGCTCTGTTTGTGCTGCCTATCCCTTGGTATGTCCCAGGTCTGGATTACTTCCATATGTGCTACAAACATTTGTTCTGAGTATATTTATGATCCTTCTGAGACTGATTTTCCACAGATCTGCATTCCACCACTCCCACACACCTGGCATAGTAAAATTGGAGACATCAGCTGTTATGTTGCTTTTTATAAAAGACAGCATTGCTTAGCGAGAACTATCAGGGACTTCACCTCCAGAAAAGTCTAATTTGAATTACATTTCAACATTTACTAGTTCCTGACTTTGAATAGTAATGGCAGCCACAAATTATTGGCTGTCTGCTCTGGGCATTTGCTAATGTCTTCTAATATCTAATATCTGCAGACCAATCTTGAAAGGTAAATATAACATCACCATTTAAAAATAAAGATAAAAGAAGCAATGAATATCACATATAAAGTTCTTTAGCATAGCGGCTGGAATATAATAGCTATTTTAAAAATAGATTACATGTCTTTCTTGTTTTAATTCTATTTTTTTTAATAGTTTCACATTTACAAGGTTCAGAAATCAAAATGGTAACTATTATTTCCTCTAGGAAGTCTTGATCTCTTTCTCTCTCCATTTACCCCATTCTTCTTCATCCTCTGAGCACATCATTTTTATAATTCATGTTTAACTATTTGTTCATGCAAGTATAAATACATATGTGTTTTGTAATGTGTCATAATGTATTCTCTGTAAAATATTAATATACTTATCATTGCAGTGACCTAAAATTTTTATGTCTATTCTGCTTCCTTTTTTTTGGCGTCACTCCCAACATATATCCTTTAAAAATCGTCAAAATGTAAATTCCGTGATCATTTGTCACCTTCTTCACTCTAGTTCATTTCACCATCATCTATAACCTAGATGACTGTAAGAATATTCTCGTGGTCTCCACATCCTTGTGTCTGACCATCCACAGCATATCTATATTCTCACAGCAGTCAGAATAACTCTTTTAAGCTCTGAGTCAGACAGTGTCACTCTACTTCTAAACGTAAGTGTAGAATGTGCTCTGTCAAGCTCTGGGCAAGATCTTAAGTTATTACACTGGTGTGCCTGTTATCTATTTTTGTGCAACAAGCCACCCAAAATTTAGTGGCTTAAAATAGCAACCATGTATTTACTCGAGTCTCTACTTTGGTCTGGGTTCAGCTGGGTAATTCTGGACTTGCATGAGGTCACTCACAGGCTACCCGGGATCATGCATCAGGGATGCATCTGGCATAGATTCTTCTATCTGTTACAGTCCTGCTCACATAATATGGCCATTCTCTGGGGCTGCTGACTAGGATGCCTCAGTTCTCTTTCACATGAGCTCTCCAGTAAGATAATCTCTAAGAGTATAACTTCTGTACATAGCCTTCTTAGTAAGTTCTTCTTCAATAACTAACTTCTTCCTTTATAATATCTCCTTTAAAAAGTTCAAAGGTGAAAGCATCAAAATCATTTCATAAACATTAAGTTGGCAAAACTAATATTAAAACCCATCTTAGACTTGAGGTTTGTAGTAGTGTATTTCATCCACCACAAGTGGCCTACAAAACTTTATCATCTGACATCTGTAATCTCTCTTCATTTCTTATCTCTGACACACTTACACTGCTCTAGCCACAAAACCAACCTGTCCACTCCCATGGAGACTAGGTGAGCATACTTTAGCCTACCTTCAGCTTCTTCTACATAAACCATGGCTTAATCACAAGGGCATATGGCCAACTGCCTCAGGTCCTTTAAGTTTCTCCTGATATGTCTGTCCCCTATTTGACGAGATATATTCCTTTAAACTATAATCTTCTCTCTACCCATCTGTTTTTTTTCTACTTCTTCTTTTATTTACAACAACATACTAATTTCTTTTACATAGATTAGTAGGTTGGGCATCAGATCTACTCTTTATTTTCTTTTTTCCCATGATGAAAACTATTCATCTTGTTCTGATGTATCACAAGCCTGGAAAATTGTCCTTCACCCACAAAAATTCTTTCAATGCATATTGATTAGGTAAATAAAGTAATTAATAAGTGAAGCATGTGATCTTACTTATAATATTTTTATTACATTTTATAATACCTAAGGAAATTCATTTTTTTCTAGTATCTGCCTTCATAATTATAATTTTCTGTAATACCATTCATTATTTAATTTTTAAAAATTTAAATTATATTATTATTGTACCAGGGGTACATTGTGATATTTTCAAAAGTTCTTACAATATATCATAGTTGAATTCACCCTCTTCATCATTCTCCTTTTATTTTTTCTTGTGTTTTCATCAAAAGTTAGAATAAAATTTATTCCCCTCCCTCTACTCCACAACCCAACTGTAGTTTAATAGTATTTTCTTTCTTTCTAATAAATTATAGGCCATTTTGGGTTTTCTATGCACACAATCATAGCAACTGAAAAAAGAGTCTTACTTCTTCCTTTCAATATTCTATGGTTTTGTTTATCTTGCCTATAAACTTTGCAGGAATGCCTACATTTATCATTTCTAATACTGGAAATTTATATTTTTCTCTTTTGATATCATTTTGTAAAAAGAAATTAGGTTTCAGTTTTCTTGATCAGTTTTACCAGATATTCATTGATCTTGTCTATATATATTAACATGTATACATATGTATTTTTGCAGTTCTGTAGATTAAACTAAATATTCTGCATTTATGCTATGCCCCCAGCTCTTTTGCATTTATTTATCTTTTTTGAGATAGAGTATTGCTACCTGTTTTGTTCTTAAAAGTCATTTTGCACTGCCCAAGGTCCTTGGATACAAGATCATTACACAAAAAACAGTTATATTCCTATATTCTACTAATAGCAATTATAAAGGGAATTTAGAGACCAATACCACTTATAATGGCACCAAAATATAAACTTATAGGAGTAAATGTATCAAAAGATATTCAAAGAAAATACTATTGAGAAAAAATTAAGAGGACCTAAGTGAATGAAAAACACTATTTTGTTCACTAGTTCCAACTCCAAAAAAAATCCCAAAGAATTTTTTGTGGGGGAAATTTGTAAACTAACTCTAAAATGTTTTGGGCAGTGCAAAATGACTTTTAAGAACAAAACAGGTGGTATCAAAACTTACTTTAATGCTACAGTAATTAAAGAATTCTGGTGCTATACAAGGATGCAGAATTTAGGAAAGACTTACACAAGTATGATGAGGTAAATGACTATACATTCAGCAGTTTAACTTAGTGGAGCAAGGAGGCTATCATTGAAAAACTGTGTTGTTTTAAATATCCATATAGGAAATGTAAACCTTCATAACTTCTTCACACCATATTAAAATTAATTTGAGATGGACCACAGAACTAAACATGGAAATAAATGATAAGTCTTCTAGAATTAAAAGAAAAGGAAAATATCTTCATGACCTTGATATACACAAATAGTTCTTAATTCACTGGCTGGGAGAAGATATTTACAATATGCAAACCCAACAAAAGGACTTATAGCAAGAACATATAAAGAACTCCTTCAAATCAATTAAAAAACATATTTTAAAGGAAAAACACTTGAATAGTCACTTCATAAAAAGGATACTCAAATGACCAATAAGCATATGAAAACAATTAGTCACCAACTACACATTATTAGTAATTACAACCACATGGGGCTGCCACTGTACCACAGTAGACTGGGAAAAGTTAAAATGATAACATTTGAAAGGGCATAAAGTTGAAACTCTGTTATTGTACAGGGTGAACATACAGCTAGCAGAATAAGTACACAAAAGCATACACAAGAATTTGCACAAAATCTTTTTCATAATATCCCTATAATGAGGAAATGGATAGGTAAGTGGTGGTATACTTATTCAATGGAATATTATGCAATTCAATGGAATATTACACAATGGTGAAAACAATAAAAACACTTTTGCTGTAAACAACAGGGGTAAAACAGTCCAGCCTCAATTATTCCTGCTAAGACTTCACTGAGAGAGCATTGCCATTGTCCACCCTCCCATAACATTAAGATATTCTTGGCTGCCACTAAAGTCTTCCCTTTCCTAACAATCTACTTTGCCTGGTCTTTTGCTCCATATGTGAGCTCTACAGTGGCTTAGAATGGGAGACTGGAGAGCAAATGAGAGATTTTCTATTCTCTGTAATCATTTTAAAGTTAGAGAGATTCTGCGTAGATGAAGCTTTGTACCCATTGCTTTCCCATAGAAATATTACACAAAAAGTGGGCTGTTAGAAATTATAGACCAAATATTTTTCATTTCTGTGAGTATTTTCTTGTTTCTCTTTGAAGTTTTAGGAAAATGTTACACAAATTATAGCCCAATATTGCAATAGAGATTTTTGCTTTGATAAGTTACAAGTATTGTTCTTTCTCTTTCATATTTAGGCTTCACTATGTGCAATGTTAACATAGTCTTAGATATTCTCAATTTATTACATTTTCTGTATTTTAATAAAATAGTTTTGCAACAGGGTTGGGAATAAATAAGCAACATTAAATATTTTAGTGACATGTATTGGACACAATATATTATGTTGAAACTGTATATATTATAAACAATTGATATAATTTGACACAATATATTTTGTTAAAAACTAGGTACGTGTTATAAGCAATCGATATAATTCCTTAAGTAGTTTTGAAATTGATTGTTAGGGCGATTATAAGACCGTTAATCATCATTAAATGAATGGTTCATAGATTTGTCCCTGTGAGAAGCGTCTCAGCCATATAACAGGAGTTGCAGTTTCATCCATCTTTGTACATTGGTACATAGTTTGAATGTTTCTATCCCCTCCCTAATTTAAATTGAAAGCTAATCCTCAGTGCCACAGTATAAAGAAGTGGGCCGTTAAGATGTGATTAAGTCATGAGGGTGAAGCCCTCATGAATGGAGCTGATAAAAGATGTGCAAGTAGAGTTGGGTAGGGTGAATAACTTCTTTTTTATTAGCATGTAATAATTGTACAGGAGGAGACATTATGACACTTAGGTAAGTGCTTACAACATATCTTAATTAGATTTACCCCCTCCCTCTTTCTCCCTCATTGTTAGAACAATTTCAACAGGTTTCACTGTTCTATTTTCATATGTGAATACAAAATATACCCACCATATTTGCCCTCCCTCACCCTTTCCTTATGTCCTCCTCCCCCCACTGGTACACAGCCCCCAGACAGGAGCTGTTTTACTTTCTTGTCCTTCATTAAAAAAAAAAGCACATTTTCATTAGTATTTTTAGTATATGATAATTATACAGGGAGTAACTATAGTTATATTGTGGTAGAGTTACCATAGAGTAATTACAGTTGACAATTAATTGTATTTCAATAGAGTTAGTAGAGAAGATTTTAAATGTTCTCAACACAAAGAAATTATTATTTGAGGTTATAAAATCTGCTCATTACCTTGATCTGGTCACATTGTGTATATATTTGTGTGTGTTGGAGTGTGTGTATATGTGTAAATATGTGTGTGTGTATGAATGTGTGAGTTCTGGTTTTTGTTTTAGTCTCCTACTTTTACTTTCCAATTATTTATTATTAATTATTTTCATTTATGTTTCTCACATACATTCTATAACCAAAAAATATTGCTTTGTTTACTTTACTGGCACTATCTCCAAACTTCTTGACAGGAAAGGTTTTTTACAGTTCAATTGGCAGATCTTTCCCCTCCTACTTTAGCTATTTTATGTCTTACTCCTCAGGGCTTCCTGGGTCTCAACCAGCTCTTTCTAATGAGAAATTCATCTCAAAGGGATTGTGCTAACCAGTTTTCCATTACTATAAAAAATTCCCCAAATAAATCAACTTATAAAGAGAAAAGGTTTGTTTTATCTCATGACTGTAGAGGTTTCAGTCCATAACTATCTGGTCCTGCTGCTTTTGGGTCTGTGTCAGGAAACGTATACAGGCACAAAGTCATTCCCTCGTAGCCAGGACATCAAAAAGAGAAAGAGGAAGAGACTGAGGATTCCTCACTCTCCTTTGAAGACAAGCCTCCCTGTGACCTAAAACCTCCCTGTAAGCCTCACCCCTCAAGGTTTCTACTACCTCCAATAGCACCAAGCTTGGGACCAAGCCTTTAAAAGAAGGACCTTTGAAAGATATTCTAGATCCAAATTATAGAAAGGACATTTGTAATTTAATGAAAAACATAAAGGAATTAATACTAGAAATGGAGGTCTCCCATTTTGTGGCAAATCAACTGGAAGTTTATTTGTCATAAGACACATGTTCTCTAGCACTTCTCACATCTAACCATTTGCTTATAAGCTATGAATCTACAGACACAAGAATAGTATTTTTTCTTTCCTTTTCTTAGGTTGGTATGGCTATATTTAAGACTATAGTGCCAAACATGTTTTGATTGGACTTCAATCCAGTACTTTCTATGTAAGCATATGATAACGCTACTACAAATAGTAGATGGAAAATTCAAGATTAGTAGTAAATGACTTGATTTGGAGTCTTCTACCTGTAATGCCTCTCAACAAGGACAAATACTATAGGTAGTTCCTCTCACTCTGTACAATGTTTTTATACATTTGCAGGTATATCTTTCTGTTCAAAGCCTTCTAACCAACTGTCAATAAGGCAACATTTTGTCTGCTTTCAATTCTCAGTTTCTTAGTCTATAATTTAAATTGTTATGTTAAGGAATAAATTATTCAATTCCACTTGCTAAAGAACATCAAGGTGCCTTTATAGTCAAGGAAACCATTGTGACAGGTATAGGAACTACCATAATAGGGTTTGTCATTGTGGGAGAGAGATTGGGCTCTACTCCAAATAGAACAAGATAAAATGAGAATTTATAGCCAAGCAACAAAGGAGGGGTCAGCTGGGGAAATTTATTAAGAGGAAACATCATTGATAAGGAGGATTCTGGTTATACTGTCCTAGCAGGATTCCTGGAGAATGGAGTATAGACATTCCTTCAGGCATTCTGGAGGTGGAGACCCAATTAGAAACTGAAGGTGATCAGATATCATGGTGAAAGAATTCTGGTTAAACTGATATAGCAGAATTCTTGATAAAACTGAATAAACCAGAGAAAAATGAAGTCTCCAAAACAAGTTGTCTTAAAAATAGAGCTCAAAAGCACCTAAGAAAAATTTGCTTCAGAAAAAGATCTTTGTCAGTAGTCAGAAAAACTGGAACCAAGATTTTCTGAAAATATATGAGGGTACCTAGTCACCTATCTAAAATGATTTCATTTTCTTCAACAATTTGAAATATAACTTCTAGACATAGTTCTTTAATATGTGCTGCTCTTCTTAATTATTTAAGAAACTGAAGCCAAATGGTCTTTTGGAGAGGAGAGGTTCTTCCTTTTTGTGTTATGGACAGAGTTTACATTTTTATTATTTGTTCAAAAAAGCACTACATAATTTTTTGAACCCATAGTAGGTCAGACATACAGGTAATTCTGAATAAGTCAAGAAACTCATTTATATTGTATAAATGGTGTAGTCAAAGCCACTGTGTCATATACCCTGGAACTAGTGGAACAAAGCATAATTCGGGCCAGAGATGATTCCAAAAGGCATACTCACCCCAGAGCATCTCACAAGAGTGGATTCTACCTGAGAGAGTAAGTATTCTGATGCAGGAAGCACAAGTGAAATACTAATTAATTTCTTCCAAGATTAAAAAGAGTACTGATGATTTGTTTGTTCAAATTGATTGAACTTAATATAGCTACGACATTTGAAAGCCCTAGGAAGCTAGCTTAATTTTTAAAAATTGTTGTGCATGATAGTCTTTTTTTTCAATTTCTTTAATGACTAAGAGCAAGAGAGTTTAGACTAGAGAAATTTAGAAAAACAAGTAGATATCCAACTGAGAGTTTCCTTTTTTTTTCCCCCTGCACTTGTTCTACAGGTTTCTGGAAAATTAACTCCAGCAATTTACTGCAGCTATAAGCACAGTAAGATTTTTCACAAGAGCAAGCATAAAGATGTACCTTAAAGAAGAATGGAGCTAATAGGGCAGAGTATCAAATGCCTCAATTTATGCAAAAGTTTTCCCTTTGTAAATAAAAATGTGTTGACTAACTAACTTCTTTGACCAAAAATGTAATAGAACTGATGAGAGAATTGGACATGGAGATATTGACTCAGAACAAACCCACTAAAAAGTCAAGCAAAGAATAAAACCTGATGATCACAAATATTTAGCATATGAGTTCAAAGAGATATTATGAATGGTACATTTATTAACATTACTAAAAAGTAATTTATTTTCAACATTTCAAATAAAACATTTTAAAACACATTTTTATGATTGGGGGTTACTTATAATCAGATTCTTGTGTTTAAGTTGAAAGGAAAATGCTCAATACAGACAATAAAACACATGAACAAGAATAGCAGTGCATCCATTTAGTAAATGTCATAGAAATGCACTATAACATTGAAATTAGTTATGAGTATTTTGATTTAAGATGCCTACTCATTAATATGTGGATATAAAGTACTCAAAAGGAATGAAACCATAAGGGATTGAAACAAAAGAAGGTAGAAATGCACGTATGCATTTATGCACGTATAAATTGAGCATTTTTGGATTGTCAAAGACAGGCTAACTCTGGCTGCTTAATCAAATATATATAGGTATGTATATGTATATCACCCAAATATGAAATTGTAGAGGTATAGCCCTTACAGCCCTTTTATACTCTGGTGACAAAACAGAACAGATAATGAAAGTGAGACATGCATTCATTCCATGGATTGACAAATACAGATACAGCTTTTAGTTCATTGTCATTCAGGTTTTAGAGTGACAGAATTCATCAAGCTAATATTATTACTGAATAAATTTCCTTCTTAAAGGATGATAACATTTTTCTGGTTAGTGGTAAAGGAAGCACACGTGCTCAAGGACATTTCTCAATCAGCAATGAATAGACCTCTGCTAATCCAGCAACAAATTCTCTCAGCCACGCCCACTGCTGATCTAAAAGTTCAGCTCTTTCCAAGGTGGTCAGCTTGCATTTGAGTTTGATTAACCATTCCCACTCTTACTGTCTTTCAATCTCCTTTTACTCCATTCCCGCAGTATTCCTAAAGCAAATGGAGAAAGTTCTCTCAGAGCGGTACAGACAGAAGACTGCTCTTGCAACTCCACAGTACATAGAGGATTTGAATTACAGAAGTACCCAGAGGTATGTTACTACCACACAGACTCGTTTTCAAAGAAGCCAAGTTTGTTGAATGCATATGTATGTTCTATCAACCCTTGAAATCTGTTTCTCTTTTAAGACAATTTTTGCAATTTAAAGGAAACTAAAGCTCATCCTTAATTTATACAGAATATATTTGATTTTCAATCCATTTTTTACTTGTCCAACTCATAAAAAGCAATTATGCCAGCAGTATTTTGGAATGTTCATATTGTTGATTTCCAAGATAAGAAATTAAAAAAAGGATTCAGTTTGTTATCTAGGCCTGAATTTGTCAACCTTCCCACACAATTAGACAAATGTCTGTATAAACAGATGGGTGTTGCGTTTTGTCAAAATAAAGTGGGAGGCTAGTTCCGGAGATAGAAATCCTCCATAGGGAAATACCACTGTGCTGCCTTTTGGAGGGACCGATTTGGGTGTAATGATGGTTATGTCTTTGGCTGAATTCAACTCCTAAGATGTTTTGAGACAGCAATGTGGTTTAACCAGTTCCTAGACCTGATCACAAACACGTGGAGAAACTAATGATGAGAACATGTATGTTACTCTAGCTGCAAAAATAATTAAAAAATGGTAAGTGAAACAGCAAACTTTCATTTTTTAATTATTTACTTATTTTTATTGTTGTGCTGGGTGAGGGTACATTGTGGCATTTATAAAAGTTCTTACAATGTATCAAATATATCATATTTGAATTCACCCCTTCATTGCTATCCTTTATTTCCACCTTCCCCCATTCTTAAAATAGTCTCAACTGGTATCATTTTTGCATTTACATACGTGTGTACACAGTTTTTGAACTGTATGCAACCTCCTACCCCTTTCCCCACCATCTCACCCCTCTGATTGGTAGCATCCCTCCCCTTGCAGGACCTGTTCTGCCCTCCTTTTTTCCAATTTTGTAGAAAACAAAAAAACAAAAAAAAAAAAAAAATGACATTTTTTCTTGTTTGTAATAAAGGTAGCTACACAGGAAGTTTTCTTGTGATATTTTCACGTATAAGTATTATAACCCCAATTAGCTCATCTCCTCTATTTTTCTTCATTCTACCTTAGTCCCTTTCTTATGGTAGTTTCAACTGGTTTAAGAATTATATATTCATTCTTGTATAGAGAGTATATCAACCATATTCATCTTCTTAGTTTCTTTCTTTTACCTTACCTCTCTTATATGTGACTTCTCCTTAGTGTGATCAGTTTTTCATAATAGGCTGTATCTGTGTTAGGTCTATAATCCACCGATGAGAGAGTACATGAGGCTTTTGGCTTTCTGAGCCTGGCTAACTTCACTTAAGATGATGTTCTCCAGTTCCAACCATTTACTTGCAAATGATAAAATTTTATTCTTCTTTGTAACTGAGTAAAATTCCATTGTATATAAATACCACATTTTCTTAATCCATTCGTCAATAGTGGGACATCTTGGCTGTTTCCATAGCTTAGCTATTGTAAGTAGTGATGCAATAAACATGGGCGTGCAAGTGCCTTTGTTGTAAGCTGACTCACTTTCCTTTGGGTATATCCCTAGCAGTGGTATTGGTGGATCAAATATGGCAGGTCTATATTTAGTTTTGTGAGATGCTTCTATAGTGGTTGCACTAATTTACATTCCCACTAGCAGTATATGAGGGTTTATCTTCCCCATCCCTGCCTCCTCGCCAACATTTGTTGTTGTTGTGTTCTTGATAATAGCCATTCTAACAGGGATAACGTGGAATCTTAATGGGTTTTTATTTGCATTTCCTTTATGGGACGGTGAGCATTTTTTCATGTGCTTTTTAGCCATTTGAACTTCTTCCTTTGAAAAGGCTCTGTTCTGTTCATTTACCCATTTCTTCATTGGATCATTGATTTTGGGGGAGTTTAGTTTTTTGAATTGCATATATATTCTGGTTATCAGTCCCTTGTCGATGTATAGCTGGCAAAGATTTTCTCCCATTCTGTGGGTAGCTGCTTCAATATATAAACCATTTATTTTATTGTACAGAAGATTTTAAGTTTCATGTAGTCCCATTTGTCAATCTTTTCTCTTAGTTGCTGAGCTAACTGAGTTCTACTCAGGAAGTCATTGCTTATGCTTGTTGATTCCAGTGTATTCCCTGCTTATATTAAGGTCCTTAATCCACTTTGAATTGACATTTGTATTGGGTGAAAGACATGGATCTAGGATATTCGGTTTTCCCAGCAACACTTGTTGACGAGGCTGTCTTTTCTCTATCATACTTTTTTGACAGCTTTGTCAAAAATTAGGTGTGCATAGCTGTGTGGATTCATATCTGGGTCTTCTATTCTGTTCCACTTGTCCTCATAACTGTTTTTGTGCTGTTTTTATTGCTATGGCTCTGAAGTTCAGATTGTAGTTGAACATTGTGATACCTCCAGCATTGCTCTTTTTGCTGAGTATTCCCTTGGCTATTCATGGTCTTTTGTGCTTCCAAAGGACCTTGAGTGTTGATTTTTCAATCTCTGTGATGAATGTCATTGGAATTTTAATGGGAATTCTGTTTAACATGTAGATTGCTTTTGGCAGTATATTCATTTTCATTGTGTTGATTCTACCAATCCATGAGCACGGGAGATCTTTCCATCTTCTTTAGTCTTCTTCCATTTCTTTCTTCAGTTGTTTGTAGCTTTCCTTTTAGAGGTCATTCACATCCTTTGTTAAGTTTATTCCTAGGTATTTGATTTTTTTGGAGGCTATTGTAAATGGAATTGTTTTCCTATAGTCTTTATCAATCTATTCCTTATTGATGTATAGAAAGGCTACTGATTTTTGTAAATTGCTTTTGTATCCTGTTACTTTACTGAAGTTGTTTATGGTATCTAGGAGCTTTTTGGTGGAGTTTTTCAGTTCATTTAGAGATAAGCAATTCAGTAAGGAAATGATATCCAAATCTACTTTTATAGTTTGAAAAACATGTATATTCAAGTATATGCATTTAATTAAAAGGTGGGAAGAATGTGTCTAACATAGTGATTTATAGAGATAAAACACAGAATAAGCTCTTTTGCTAACCAGATGATAATATTCACTCCAATCCACTCAAATCCCTAGGGGATATTGATGCTTTGCATTTTTCTAACCTGGAATCTCTATCTCATTTTTCTCATTCAAATTTCTCCTGGCTTATGATTTTCAGTATAAAGTCCAGCCACTCTTAATGCATATAGCTGTAGCCCAAAGTTAACTCTCTTTCTCTCAACCCCTGATACTGTACCAAAAACGAATTTTGCACTTAAATGTACTCAATATGTATTTTCAGAATAAAAGAATAAATGTACATAGCTATTTACAAAAACATAGCACCCTTCTATTTGCCCTTCAAGATAGATGATTTCTACCTAAAATTGTGACAATTTGCATAAAATATAGTGGTGCATTCTTAAAAGAAGAATTTATTGCAGTTAATTTACTGCAGGATTTTTGGGGAAGAATTAAACAATTCAAAGCACTGCTTTATATGAAAGTAAAATTAGATATATTGAGGGGAAAAATTCATAGTTCCCAGAATTTTAAAAATGGATACATGAAACACTGACTTGGGACAAACACATACCTATTAGGGAGCACTCCTCTTCCCTTCTTTGCATCGTTTTCCCACCACGCACCCATGTGCATGCACATGTACACCCACAAACACACACACAAACACATATGTAATTAACAACATTTCGCCCAGAAGAAAACCCAGGAATTACATATTACATATACATGTATATATAAATAAAATACACCGCATATGTATATTTTGTCCATATATATTTATATATACATGCAATATATAAACTATCTTCATGGAACAATCTCTATTAGGGTCATAGCAAAGGGGATCCTGAGATAAGTATAATTATAATAAAAAGAAATAAAAGTCACTAAATCCATAAACATAATAATAACATAAATATGGTGGAATGCAAAATTAAGTTGCATAATAAAGCCTTCCTTATGATAACTATGAGACAGAAAGAGTAACCTCCCATCTTGCTTTTCCCACCTTGCTTGTAGCTCCATTTTGTGTGTACAAGAGAGACGCCTCTCTTCCTTCATATGGACTCCCCAGTTAATTTCCATTTAAAAGAGATATTTACTAAATATGGAAGGAAACTTTCCAAATTAAGTAGAGGCATCAACCTGGTTTCCTAGTGGTTACTGCTGGCTTATAAAAACCAACCAGAGCAGACTTGAGGGAAAGCAAAAATCTGAGGGGGAGAATTAAATAAAGAGAGTTTTTAAAATGATATAATTACCTAGTGCAAAATAAATTTAACAGAATCATCACCATTCAAATTTAAATTAGTGTTTGAAGGACAAGAGGTCTTTTAAAACAAAAACATGAGAAAATGTTAAGAAGAATGAATTATGGTGTATTCTGTTGGTAAATTCGTACAGATATTTTGGAAAACAATGGGAGGTTCATCAAAAAACTAAAAATAGAATTACCTTTGATTCAATAATCCATCTCTGGGTATACATCCAAAGGATTTTTGCGGAAATTGCCATTTCTGCAAAATATCTCTACTTCCTGTTTATTGCAACATATTTCAATAATCAAGCTAAGGAAAAATTTAAGTTTCCATCAATAGATGAATGGATAAAGAAAAAATTGGGTACTCTATAGCTTTCAAAAATAAGGAAGAAAAATAAGGAAATCCTGTCATTTGTAACAACATGCTTAGATCTGGAGGACCTAAGTTTTAAGTGAAATAACAAAGAAAAAAATACAGACGATCTCTCATATGTAAAATCTTAAAAAGTCAATTTTGTAGAAACAGAGTGTAGAAAAAAGGTGGTTATCACCTTTAGGGAGAGGAGAGAATAAGGAGATGAGAGATGTTGATCAAAGGGTACAGGTAAAGGAAATTTTAGTCATCTATTACTCCTATTACATCTATTTGGTGACCACAGTTCATTACAGTGTACTGTGTACTTCAGAATTGCTAAAATAATATATTTTTAGCATTCTTGCCACACACACACACACACACACACACACACACACACACACAGAGATATATTGGTGAGGTGATTTGTGTGTTCATTAGCTTGATTTAAACTTTCTACAATGTATACATAGATCAAAATTTCATATTTCACCCCATAAATATGTAATTATTTTCAACTAAAAAAGTTTGTTTAAAAAAATAGAAAAGAAATAGACTAATAGAAACATAATGAGAACATTTGCAATTAAAATACAAGCATAACATTGCACACATAAGCCTGTCGACATTAAGAGTTTATGAGCTCCGATCTGATTGGTTCAGAGACCTAATACAACCCCGTAATGATCAGCCTGGGCTCAAAGGCAAACCAAAGGATTATACCTGATTGGGAAGATTGAAAACAGTCTTGGGTAGCCAACAACAGCCTCGAAAGGAGGGTTATGAGTTAAAGTAGGGTGCTACAGCTGGGTCTACCTGGGGCTCAGAGTCGAGCCATCTGCAGAGCTAGTGGGCCAAGGAGCCCATCTGCTTTGGATTTCTATGTGTAATCGTTGTCTGGCAGGAAGGGGAAAAATAGATAGTCTCCACACATCTGAAATGGTGTGAGAAAATTCTCATATTCCCCATTAATCTTTTATATTTATAGGTATCTACCCCACAAAATATGCCAAATCTTTACAAAGATTTGTACAAAGATTTTCACTATAGCATTTTTTGTAATTACTAAATATTGATATGATCCAAATATTTGTAAATGAGAAATAGCTACACTATGGTATATCTTATCTAGATTTAACAACAACATTTTAGATTTTTTTCATTTCTCATTAATAGTACAAGGGGGTTTTCTTGTGGTGATTCCATAGATGCATGCAGTATACTTTGAACAAGTTCATTCCCTCTATTATATTCCCTTAACCCACCTCCTTCTCCTCCCCCTTTAAAAATAGTATTTGGTGGATTTTCTTATGTAACCACAGCATTTGAAAATGATCCATTTACATAAAAGCAAGATAAAACAAGCCTGTGTACAGTTAAGCAGCTATCTGGATGTATCATGGACGGTGGAGAAACATGAAGGGAGGAGGAATATAGGAGGACATCCATGATTAGGACACGCCCATCTATTTTTACAATGGTGATTTCCCGAACTTTATTGTGTGATATTTTTATTATTAAAATACAATTTTCAGTAACTTCTCTAACATGAATGCTTTATAATCAATGATAAAATTATCAATTATTATATTAATAATTGTTCCATTGTTTATATTGGTAATATTATTTTGTATAATTATAATATTATTAGTTGCATTTCTTAAGTTTTTGTTTTGGTTGAGGCACTTTCCAAATGAATATATATCTACATTATTTTATTTAATCTTCAAAACCAGTGTGGTACTATTGTCATATTTTTAAAGCTGAGGACACTGAGTTTTAGAGTGGCTAGAAGCGTACAGTTTCCACAGTGAGTCGAATATATGATAGGTTATGGCATGAAGCACGTTTACTTTCTACAATACAATCCCCATGCTGTTAGGCTAGCCTAGTTTTTTTTAACCTGATTGGGAACAAAAAACATTATCTTACATAAAATTTTGTTCCTATATGTAGGAGAATTAAATAATAGATTATTCTTCATAAGTACATAAATAATGTCTACAATGTTATGCTAGATATATTCTAAAGAATATGATTATACTCGAGTATTTTAGAGTGGCATGATATTCTCTGTTTCCATAATATCATCACAAATATCAGATAATGGTTATGGCTGCAAAATACTAAACATTCAGTTGACTTTTCTCAATTAAAATTTGTATTTTCAACCTGCAGTTTCAACAAAGAATTAAATGTATATTCTTTATAATACTCTGAACTTTTTAAATTTTCCTAGGTAAATAATGAGACTTAGAATTAAAGCTTTAATTTTCCTAAGGTTTTAACTTGTCTGTTCTTTCTCATATTAATGTTTTAGTAATAAATTAGTTTCCAAACAGTTCATCTTATCTACACTTAGTTGCAATGTGCAGTTTGATTTTTTTCTAGTTTAAATGTGTGCATTTCTTTAGAAAAGCAATAAAGCTATATTAAAAACATAAATTAAGGCAAACATGAGGCTTTGGAGGACTTTTCAATATGAGATTTGAACACATTTTAAATGAAGAACATGTTTCAGGCTCTGAATAGAACCAACTAGTGGAAAAGGAAGAGCTACTTTTTATTCACCCACTGGCCTTAAGTTCAAGTTCAAATATTTGAGCAGATTCTCCGAATATTGAGTCATTAATGAAACTTCTGATTACCAGATGCTGTGTCCTCCATTAATTTACATAACTGAATCAATGATTATTTCACAAGCTTAAACTGAGTGTGTTTTACTTTCCAATACAAGTTTACAGACCTACCACAAGTGCTTATTATGTTCACGTTGTTTTCTTGGTTTTGGGAATTGGTTTCCATGTACTGTGAGTTTCTTGTTAGGCTCCTTGAAAGTCTGCTGGCTGGCTTGGATGAACTCAAGATGATGAACAGGGCAAAGTCACCTGGTTCCCAGAGATTTTCAGAATGACTTTGGTGTCACTAGCTAGAAACTCAAATCCAAATCATTTCCTGACAGCATGCCGATTCTTAATGAGATAATTTTCTCCTTGAAGAGTTTTTTTTCTCTTTTCTCTTTGCATCTTTCTTATATTTTTCTATTTCACATGGGTGAATAGAAATTATACACATTAGTTACCTTTCTGTTATTGTGACAAAATACCTGAGAAAATCATCCTAAAGGAAGAAAGGTTTATTTGGGTTCAAGGTTTTTAGAACAGAGCATGTGGGCTTATGGTGAGGTAAATTGTCATGGCCAGGAGTATATGGTAGAATCAAGCTGTTCAATTCATGGCAGATGGGAGGGGAGAGAGAGAGACAGAGAGAGAGAGAGAGAGAGAGAGAGAGAGAGAGAGAGAGAGAGAGAGAGATGGAGAATGCCCTCAGTGATCTACTTCTTCAAACCTCCTACTTCCCCATTTTCTAAAGTTTGCACCACCTCCCAGTAGCACCATTAGCTGGGATCCAAGTCTTCAACACATGAGCCTTTGAGGGACATTCTAGATCTAAACTAGGACAAAACACTTAACATGGTTCTCTTTAAATAAACCTTTCCTTAATATCAGACCCCAAACTCTTAAGTTGATACAAGAAAGAGTAGGAAATACTCTGGAGTTAGTAGGTATAGGTAAGAACTTTCTCAATGAAACCCCAGCAGCACAGCAACTAAGAGATAGCATAGATAAATGGGACCTCACAAAACTAAAAAGCTTCTGTTCATCAAAAGAAATGGTCTCTAAACTGAAGAGAACACCCACAGAGTGGGAGAAAATATTTGCCAATTATACATCAGACAAAGGACTGATAACCAGAATATACAGGGAACTTAAAAAACTAAATTCTCCCAAAACTAATGAACCAATAAAGAAATGGGCATGTGAACTAAACAGAACTTTCTCAAAAGAAGAAATTCAAATGGCCAGAAAACACATGAAAAAATGCTCACCATCTCTAGCAATAAAGGAAATGCAAATTAAAACCACACTAAGATTCCACCTCACCCCTGTTAGAATAGCCATCATCAGCAACACCACCAACAACAGGTGTTGGCGAGGATGCGGGGAAAAAGGAACCCTCTTACACTGTTGGTGGGAATGTAGACTAGTACAACCACTCTGGAAAAAAATTTGGAGGCTACTTAAAAAGCTGGACATCGATCTACCATTTGATCCAGCAATACCACTCTTGGGGATATACCCAAAAGACTGTTACCCCAGTGGCACCTGCACATCCATGTTTATTGCGGCACTATTCACAATAGCCAAGTTATGGAAACAGCCAAGATGCCCCAGCACTGACGAATGGATTAAGAAAATGTGGTATCTATACACAATGGAATTTTATGCAGCCATGAAGAAGAACGAAATGTTATCATTCGCTGGTAAATGGATGGAATTGGAGAACATCATTCTGAGTGAGGTTAGCCTGGCTCAAAAGACCAAAAATCGTATGTTCTCCCTCATATGTGGACATTAGATCAAGGGCAAACACAACAAGGGGATTGGACTATGAGCACATGATAAAAGCGAGAGCACACAAGGGAGGGGTGAGGATAGGTAAGACACCTAAAAAACTAGCTAGCATTTGTTGCCCTTAATGCAGAGAAACTAAAGCAGATACCTTAAAGCAACTGAGGCCAATAGGAAAAGGGGACCAGGAACTAGAGAAAAGGTTAGATTAAAAAGAATTAACCTAGAAGGTAACACCCACGCACAGGAAATCAATGTGAGTCAATGCCCTGTATAGCTATCCTTATCTCAACCAGCAAAACCCCTTGTTCCTTCCTATTATTGCTTATACTCTCTCTACAACAAAATTAGAGATAAGGGCAAAATAGTTTCTGCTGGGTATTGAGGGGGGGAGCGGGAGGGGGTGGAGTGGGTGGTAAGGGAGGGGGTGGGGGCAGGGGGGAGAAATAAACCAAGCCTTGTATGCACATATGAATAATAAAAGAAAAATGAAAAAAAAATAAAAAATAAAAATAAAACTGTTAAAAAAAAAAGAGGTTAGAGTTAGAGGTAAACAATAGAAAGGAGAGGGACTAAAAATGATAACTTAGGAAATTTAAATCAATGATTTTTCATCATTTTATATTTCATTTCTTTGCTGTAAAAGTATTTACTTATGTACTCAAAAGTTTTTCTGTAGTTTTCATATTGGTACTTATTTTATATTACTAATTCATTTCCAATTTCCATATGTAGAAGAAGAGTGTAAAAAGTAGTCTTATGTAGGAACAAAAAGATCAGCATTTTTGAAAATGAATTAATTTTTTAAATAATAGAAATATGGGGATTGACTGATTTTCTAGATTCTATGAACAAATGTGGCCAAAACAATAATGCCTTAGGTCTGTGTGCATAGGAGAGGTGCTAGAGAAGCTTCTTTTTTTTTTCATTTATTCATATGTGCATACAATGTTTGGGTCATTTCTCCCCCTTAAACTCCCCACCCCCTCCCTCTCCCCCTTAACCCCCTCACTTCCAGGCAGAAACTGTTTTGCCCTTATCTCTAATTTTGTTGAAGAGAGTATAAACAATAATAAGAGGGACAAAGGGTTTTTTGTGACTTGAGATAAGGATAGCTATACAGAGAGATTCCTAACATTGCTTCCATGTACACATGTATTACATTCTAAGTTGATTCTTCTCGAACTGACCTTTTCTCTAGTTCCTTCTGTGACAGTGTTCTCCAAAGACAACTGGTGCAATTGCAAAATGGATCAGTATGTCTCTCTTGCATTGGGATCACTGGGATATCATCTAGGTTGTGATTTTAGACCAAAGTTCCTATAATGTCCCTTCAGGAGATCATTTATGGAATTATCTGTACTCAGAGAACATTCTTACTAATTTAAGATATTTTGTTTTTGGAAAGTTTCTGGATATATTTTTTGTCTTCTATTTTTACTTGCCCAGTTTTTTCTTCCTTCATTTCCACTCACAAACATTTATTAGAAATTTTTCTCTATGTCACACATTTGCTTTGAAACAAAGATAGGAAACATATACACCCTCTGCATTCAAGTGCAGAATAGACAGTGGGTCCATCATGTAAATAAGTAAACATAACAAAAATTTAAAAGTGGCAAGATGGCTGTGCATATGTGGCATATCAAGATTTTAAAAGAGAGTGTTATCTAAAAATGTTCTCTCAGAGAATTAACATAAGTCATTATTAATGAATCACAGATTCATTAAATTCACAAAATTAAACCTAATGAGTCTAGGCAGGAGATATAAATACTCTTCAGAGCATGAGGTAAGAATAGGAATAGGGTGATGGAATCAAGTTGAGGGACACTTATAGATATATATATATATCCAAAACAGTAATGTGACTAAAGTAATAAAAATTTCATGAGTGCTCTCAGAATCCAGAGGAGGGCAAGTTTGCCACCAGTTGGGAACTGAGGAAAGACTGTGTGAAGGAGGTAACATTTTGTTCTATTTCTTAAAGGCTAGAAATTTAGATTTGTGAAACTGAGAAAGAGAGCTTCTAGGTAGTGAGGAGATTACTAGCAAAACATAGAAAGCTATAAATTACTGCATATGCAGCAGCAAATACAACGGTTTATTTTCTTTGAATAAAGGATATATGAAGTATGCTAGCAGGGAACATACTTGGAAAGGCTAAAGTGAAATCAAGTGGTTTCTGGTTAATTGCTTTCTACCATGGCTCTTAATGTGAACTTTGATTTCAGCATTCATCATTATATTGATATAATTTGTTTACACTGCTCATTTTCTTTCTAAGTTGGAGATTGCCTCAAGATCCAGGACTGGTTTTCCACTATTAAAATGATGGAATTTAGCTCAGTCTCACAAAAATTAGTGACCACTTACCAAAGTGTTAAATGCACCAGAAAGACAGGAGCAAAACAAAACAAAAAAACACAGAACAAAAGTTAAACCATCTCTATTGGGAGAATACAGAAAAATAATGAAAATATATTTCAGGGGTAGAAGAATTACAGTTTTAAATAAGAAAGACCTCCCTGTAAAGATGGCATTTATGCTCAGATTTTAAGGAAAGGGGACATCCAGGCAGATATTTAGTGGAAGGAAACCCAATAGCAAAAACTCTGAAGCTAAATTATATCTCTAGCCCCCCAGAAGACTAGTGTTGGTGTCACAAAGAGAACGCATCAGAGGGTACTAGAGGATGTGTTAGACATGTAATGTAGAATACAGCAAGAGGGGTAGGAGATCATGTGTGTTGCTCAATTATAAGGACTTTGACTTTTATAGTGATTGAGAGAGGGAAGGCATTAGAGAAGTTTCAGCAAAGAACAGTTGGTGAGACTTATATCTCAAAAGGATTAGTCTGAGTAGGTGGTGTTTTAACTGTGTGTGTGTGTGTGTGTGTGTGTGTGTGTGTGTGTAAGTTTTCATCTCCTTGAAACCCTCCCTTTATACACACACAAAGAGGAAGAAAAACTGGAATCTAAAACAGCAAAACAAGTCACACAGATAACATTTGCAACTAAACCAGGGGTAAAGTTCCCACAAAAATTCCAAATCATGAAAAATGCAATAAAATAGTGCAGTTAGCAATAAGATGTGCATAGTGTCAAAAACAATTCAGAAAGAATCAAGGCCTGAGAACCAATTTGAAAAGTTCTCACTGGAAAGCACATGAGTCAATTTAAGATCAGCTTTCAATCTGGGAAGTGGCTTTGTCAGGCTCAAAGTGCAAGTTTGATGAAGCTAACTCTAGATGTCTGGACTTTGAGAATTCTCAAAATTCACCACACAAATCTCCTGCCTAATAGAATGCCCTACGCCAATGAGAAGCTATTGAGCATCTGCCTAAGAGACAAACAAGGGCAAAGAAAGAGAAGGGTGGTTGAAGTAGGGAGAACATGAAGCTAACTTCCAAGAGATTTAAGATAATTGAAAAAGGGTCTTTAGAATGTAAGGCTTAAAAGCTGTCCTGTTCACCTTTTCCTTTGAAAAGAAGAAAAGTTTATTTTACTTACACATGGTCAATGCATAAAGATGCAATAGCAATTCATACAAGATTTTTGGAGGGAGAGAGAAGAGCGAAGGAGGGAGAATAAGTAGAATAGCATCTTTTCTGACAATGAAGCCATGCCTCAAGGTAGTTGTGTTCACTGAAAAGTATGAGAAACAATAACCAATCAAAACCATTGCTAGTGCCCACATTGTGATTGCCATAGTACATTGAACACTAAAAGGGAGCAGGGCTTATGAAAGAAATGGCATACTCTCAGTCTTGAGCAGGATATGTATAAGATGAGCTTGGAAACCTTGTGATACCAGAAATTTGAGGAAGTTAAAATACACTAGGCTTATGTCAGTATGACCTAGGAACCAACTTTGAGAGGTCCTACTGTCCAACTATGTGGTAATTTGAGCATCAGTGAGAATAATGACTTCAATAAGAGGAAACACAGCAAATATGCAGTAGCTCATGAGTTAATGCTGATTGAAAAAAATTCACTGGTAATTAGAATTTGTTAGGAATCCTGAGATGGTTTGGAAATTCATTGGTCACATAGAAGCTGTTACTGAAAATTTGTGAATAAATGAAAGAGTACAGCATTTAATCTAACTTTGATATGTGTTTTATATCTTGGGTTAGTTAGATAATGAGATAACAAGGTGTAATACAATTAAAATGTGACTATTTTAGACCCCTAATAAAATATGGATGGAGGCTATAATTACCATTAACTTCTAATTTCACAGAAATATAGACCAGTGGCTATTTTGTGCCATATGACCACTTACGAAGTATTCTTACCAAAATGTCAAACCTTTATTATTTTAAACTTCTAGATCTGACTACCAGTATAAAGGAATTCAACATAGACAGGCTTCTTAAATGCCACCACGGGAACACAAATGACAAACACAAATGGGAAACTCTTCTGGACAATTAATCTAGCTTCTTCAACAATTAGTGTAGAGCAAAATAAAATGAGGACAAGAGAATCAAAAAAATTCAAAGAGACTTAGAGGCATATCAATTAAAAGCAAAAAGTTGACATGGTTTGGATCCTGACTTGAATCCTGATTCATATTTATATGTGTATATAAATATGTGTGTATATCTTTATATACACATGTATGTGTATATTCATAAAAATGGGGAAATTTTTATTAGTATCTTGAAATTTAATGACCCTAAGAAATCATTTTTATTGTTTTAAATATGATTATAATATTTTGGTTACATTAAGAAAGACTCTCCACCCTTAGAGAAATATGCTAAAATCTTTCTATGTGAAATAACATGGCATTGTGAATGGCAGTGGTACAGTCTGTGATCAGAAGACTTCCAAATTCCTTGCATCCCATGTAGAAGAATTCATAGCATGACATGGGTGTAAATAAAGTTCCTTAAAATTTAGGGAAGGGAAATACAGGTGGAAGCTGGGAAGCAGAGAGAGTATGCATCTCTTCTCCAGGTGCTTTTAAAACTTGTGCTAACCTATGGGAAGGTAGTTAGCAGGTGATTCCCATCAAATAATCAATGAGTGGGGAGGGGCATAGATGGTTCCCGGGTTAGGTGAGAGCAGTCTGAGCCTCCCTGAGCCAGGGTGTGGTCCATCTGAAATATAATATTAAGTCATATATTTTCTATGAGTCCTGAACTTTCCCTTACTGTCCCAGTATGATGTGAGGAATTAGTTATAAAATAATCCAGGCATTCAGGATGAAGAAAAGGTAGGGATGTACATGAAATCAGAGTGATTAAAACTTATGATAGATGTAGTTGGGCCATAGGCACATGGGATTTCATCAAATTATTCAGTCTACTTTTTTGTATATTTCAATTTTACTAAGATATATAGTTTTTTTGCAAAGAAAGCAGCAAAAAGTATCACTCTGGCTATTGAACCAAGAATATATTGGGAGATTGCAAGAAAGGAGATTAGTTTATGAACTCAGATTCAGTATACATTTTGAATGCAGAATCAAAAGGATGTGGTGATGTAGAGTGTGAAGGAAAGAGTAGCCACTTTCTGGTTTGCGGCCAGAAAGTAGAAGACTATAGTTACCATTTACTGAACCTGGAAAAACAGAGTAAGAGAAGGTGAGAAAAAGATGCAGAGTGAAGCTGCAGAGTATGGATGGCTGTTGGATACTCAGGTAGGTAGTTGCTGTATGACACTGGGCTGTCTCAGTGCCACAGAAGGCTACTATCTTTCAAGCACATTAACAACAAAATACTTAGGGTGAATTTGTTTGTTATGGGACCCAAATCTTCACACAGATGGTCATGCCCTAGTAAAGCCAAGGCCAAAGAAATAATCAGTTTGTTCTTAACTTTCTTTTCTGCAGTGATCAAATAAAATTGTTCCTTACTTTAATAATATTTGCCTCAAGATATTTTAATTACAATAATATGGTTTGTATATGAAAAAAGGATCAAAGAATAACAAAATGTTGAATGAGTAGGGAAATTCATATTTACCTCCAAATATCCAAAATGTAAAATACCTTCATTTCATAGGTAGACAAACTTATATTTCTGAAAACTAGATTTAAAAATGCTGCATTAAAATCTTTAAAATAGCATGTGAAAATAAATTAAAAATCTGTAGTTGATTAAAGTTGTGCCTCATTTTGTGTTCTCACTTAATCAATCCTTCAAATTTATTAAATACTTCCTTACCAAGTGTTCACCTACTTTACAAGTACATCATGACTTTGCTGTGAAAATACAAAATAGTGTCTGTAAGGAACTGCCGAACAGAGACCGCAACACGTGTAGAAAAGAAAGATTTATTGGACTGCTGGGCTTACCCTCAGGTTCAGGGTGCAGCAGCCCAGGCAGATTGGTATGTGGGCTTTATAGGAGGGACCATCCATCAAAGGGGGGAGGGTATCTGTTTCAGAGAACAACTTGGTTGTTGAGCCCTGATTGTCAGTGATCACCAGGTGGAATAGCTCCATATGTACAGCTAGTTGAAAAACAGGAAGTTTTCTGCAGTTTTGCAAGCAGGGAGATTTTGCAAGCAGTTATAGGCCAGGGGACCTGATTTCAATGATAGTCTCAGGACTTTCTGCCTGCACCATGGATGTCAGGGACGTAACATTCCAGCCTTTTCTTGGTAATATGGACACCAATCAATCTGGCTGCTTCCTGCTGAGTGGCGGCATCAGGGAGGGTCCAGCTACAATATATGAGAGCCCTGAGGACTGGAGGTGGGCAGCTTCCCTTAGATTTCATTTGAAGTTAAGGCCAGTTGTTAGTAGGCTGGAGGGGGTTGTAGTAGCATCTGGTGGAAGGTCTGCCTGCTGAGCTCCCCTAGACAATCCTGGAGGCATCTAAAAAGGCAAGGGATGATAAGGAGTAGGGAGAGAATGGCTGCCAAAGGTCACAACTGACAGAGCAGGCCTTCGATATATCAAAGGTAAGGAAGATAGAAGATTGGCATCCCTTAATTGGACAGAAGGTGGAGTTAGGCAGAGTATGTGGGTAAAATTGACCTGCTAGTCTTCTCCAGGTATAGAGTCCTGGAGCTGGTGGTCCAAGAAGGTTGGGGGTGGTTTGAGACTGCCCTGAGGAGAGACCTGGGCACAGGTGGGACATTCCTGAGTAATTTTAGTTACAAGAGAGGTGAGAGAAGTGTGAAAGAATAAGGGTTGGAGAAAGCGAAGAAAGGGTTTAGAGCCAATGTGAAGGGTTTTGTGTATGCCTTTAGGATTTATTCGGCCTGTGAACTGGGAAGGATAAACTTTTCATTCAGGAGGAGCCATCCCTGTGATCCTGGTGTGGCTCCCAAGTTGGCGAGTTTGGTTCTCTCTTCTGGAGTATTTGTAGGGCTGACTCTCGGGGAGGTTATGAAGAGGACCAAGGGAGGAGTCTGGGTGCTGGCCCTCTTTGCTTCCTTATCTGCAAAAGCATTACCTTGGGCTATTTCTGCTTAGCAGGTAAGTAGGAGGCTTTGAGTAGTTTAAGGATTAGTGACCTGTTGGTAATGGGATTTCCCTGAGTGGTGAGGAAGCCCCTTTCTTTCCCTATGACTGCATATTGATGTATAATGTGATAAGCATATTTGGAATCAGTGTAAATGTTGACTTTTTTGTCTTTGGTTAAAGTGAGGGCTTTTGTCAGAGCTATAAGTTCTGTCTTTTGAGAAAGGGTATCACAAGGGAGAGGGCTAGATTTAATAACTTCCATAAGGGACACTACAGCATAGCCTGCACATCTCTTGCCCTCTGAGTCTAGTAAGGAGCTGTCATCTATGAACAGGAGGCAGCAGGATCAGGTAGGGGTGAGCAAGATAGATGAGGTTGACAGTCTGTAGGAGTTTCTAAGCAAGAGTGTTCTAAGGTCATGCCATCAGGAAGCAAGGTGTCAGGATTAAGGGGAGGGCAAGTCTGTAGGGTAACATCTGGATTTTCTATAAAAGTGAGATGGAAAAGCTGTAATCTTGAGGGAAACAGGTTGGAGAGACAGCGGTGGGACAGGAGGTCAGTCAATCGGTGGGGGGACAGGACTGTTGTGGACTCTCCCAAAGGTGAGTTTGGAGGCTTCCTGGGTTAGTAGGGCTGCTGCAGCCAAAGCATGCAGGCAGGGCTGCCAGCCTTTGATAACTAGGTCAAGCTGTTTGGATAAATAGGCTATGGGGCAAATGTGGGAACCTTCATCTGTCCCAGCACTCCTAAGGCCATTCTTCCTCCAGTGACATACAGTTTGAAAGGGTTGCCTAGATTTGGGAGAAGGAAAGCTGGGGCCTGAAAGAGGGCCTGTTGGAGTTTGAGAAAGGGAGTTTTGATGGGTTTGGCTTGGTCAAGGGGCTCAGTTAGAGGGCTGCTTGCAGCCTCATAGAGAGGCTGGGCCAAGAAAGCAAAATTGGGAATCCATGCATGACAATCTGGGTGGAGATGGGGTAGTGAAGAATGCATCCTTGAGGTCAAGAACAGAAAAGTAAGTGGTGTTTGTAGGGATGTGAGATAGTAGTGTGTAGGGATTGGGAACCACAGGTTGGGTAGGAAGTATAGCCGAGTTAATGATTTTTAAGTCTTTTTTTTTTTTCATTTTTCTTTTATTATTCATATGTGCATACAAGGCTTGGTTCATTTCTCCCCCCTGCCCCCACCCCCTCCCTTACCACCCACTCCACCCCCTCCCGCTCCCCCCCTCAATACCCAGCAGAAACTATTTTGCCCTTATCTCTAATTTTGTTGTAGAGAGAGTATAAGCAATAATAGGAAGGAACAAGGGGTTTTGCTGGTTGAGATAAGGATAGCTATACAGGGCATTGACTCACATTGATTTCCTGTGCGTGGGTGTTACCTTCTAGGTTAATTCTTTTTGATCTAACCTTTTCTCTAGTTCTGGTCCCCTTTTCCTATTGGCCTCAGTTGCTTTAAGGTATCTGCTTTAGTTTCTCTGCATTAAGGGCAACAAATGCTAACTAGTTTTTTAGGTGTCTTTCCCATCCTCACCCCTCCCTTGTGTGCTCTCGCTTTTATCATGTGCTCATAGTCCAATCCCCTTGTTGTGTTTGCCCTTGATCTAATGTCCACATATGAGGGAGAACATACGATTTTTGGTCTTTTGAGCCAGGCTAACCTCACTCAGAATGATGTTCTCCAATTCCATCCATTTACCAGCGAATGATAACATTTCGTTCTTCTTCATGGCTGCATAAAATTCCATTGTGTACAGATACCACATTTTCTTAATCCATTCTTCAGTGGTGGGGCATCTTGGCTGTTTCCATAACTTGGCTATTGTGAATAGTGCCGCAATAAACATGGATGTGCAGGTGCCTCTGGAGTAACAGTCTTTTGGGTATATCCCCAAGAGTGGTATTGCTGGATCAAATGGTAGATCGATGTCCAGCTTTTTAAGTAGCCTCCAAATTTTTTTCCAGAGTGGTTGTACTAGTCTACATTCCCACCAACAGTGTAAGAGGGTTCCTTTTTCCCCACATCCTCGCCAACACCTGTTGTTGGTGGTGTTGCTGATGATGGCTATTCTAACAGGGGTGAGGTGGAATCTTAGTGTGGTTTTAATTTGCATTTCTTTTATTGCTAGAGATGGTGAGCATTTTTTCATGTGTTTTCTGGCCATTTGAATTTCTTCTTTTGAGAAAGTTCTGTTTAGTTCACATGCCCATTTCTTTATTGGTTCATTAGTTTTGGGAGAATTTAGTTTTTTAAGTTCCCTGTATATTCTGGTTATCAGTCCTTTGTCTGATGTATAATTGGCAAATATTTTCTCCCACTCTGTGGGTGTTCTCTTCAGTTTAGAGACCATTTCATTTGATGAACAGAAGCTTTTTAGTTTTATGAGGTCCCATTTATCTATGCTATCTCTTAGTTGCTGTGCTGCTGGGGTTTCATTGAGAAAGTTCTTACCTATACCTACTAACTCCAGAGTATTTCCTACTCTTTCTTGTATCAACTTAAGAGTTTGGGGTCTGATATTAAGATCCTTGATCCATTTTGAGTTAATCTTGGTATAGGGTGATATACATGGATCTAGTTTCAGTTTTTTGCAGACTGCTAACCAGTTTTCCCAGCAGTTTTTGTTGAAGAGGCTGCTATTTCTCCATCATATATTTTTAGCTCCTTTGTCAAAGATAAGTTGCTCATAGATGTGTGGCTTCATATCTGGATCCTCTATTCTGTTCCACTGGTCTTCATGTCTGTTTTTGTGCCAGTACCATGCTGTTTTTATTGTTATTGCTTTGTAATATAGTTTGAAGTCAGGTATTGGGATACCTCCTGCATTGTTCTTTTGACTGAGTATTGCCTTGGCTATTCGTGGCCTCTTGTGTTTCCATATAAATTTCACAGTAGATTTTTCAATCTCTTTAATGAATGTCATTGGAATTTTGATGGGAATTGCATTAAACATGTAGATTACTTTGGGGAGTATCGACATTTTTACTATGTTGATTCTACCAATCCATGAGCATGGGAGATCTCTCCACTTTCTATAGTCTTCCTCAATCTCTTTCTTCAGAAGTGTATAGTTTTCCATGTAGAGGTCTTTCACATCTTTTGTTAGGTTTACACCTAGGTATTTGATTTTTTTTGAGGCTATTGTAAATGGAATTGTTTTCATACATTCTTTTTCCGTTTGCTCATTGTTAGTGTATAGAAATGCTAATGATTTTTCTATGTTGATTTTATATCCTGCTACTTTGCTATAGCTATTGATGATGTCTAGAAGCTTCTGAGTAGAGTTTTTTGGGTCTTTAAGGTATAGGATCATGTCGTCTGCAAATAGGGATATTTTGACAGTTTCTTTACCTATTTGTATTCCTTTTATTCCTTCTTCTTGCCTAATTGCTCTGGCTAGGAATTCCAGTACTATGTTGAATAGGAGTGGAGATAGTGGGCATCCTTGTCTGGTTCCTGATTTTAGAGGGAACGGTTTTAATTTTTCTCCATTAAGTATAATGCTGGCTGTAGGTTTGTCATATATAGCTTTTATAATGTTGAGGAACTTTCCTTCTATTCCTAGTTTTCTTAGAGCTTTTATCATGAAATGATGTTGGATCTTATCAAAGGCTTTTTCTGCATCTATTGAGATGATCAAGTGGTTTTTGTCTTTGCTTCTGTTAATGTGGTTTATTACGTTTATTAATTTTCGTATGTTGAACCACCCCTGCATCCCTGGGATGAAGCCTACCTGGTCGTGGTGAATAATCTTTTTGATGTGTTGCTGAATTCGATTTGCCATTATTTTGTTGAGGATTTTTGCATCAATGTTCATTAAGGAGATTGGCCTATAGTTCTCCTTTTTGGAGCTGTGTTTGCCTGGTTTTGGGATAAGTGTAATACTGGCTTCATAAAATGTGTTTGGCAGTTTTCCTTCCCTTTCTATTTCATGGAACAGTTTAAGGAGGGTTGGTATCAGTTCTTCTTTAAAGGTCTGATAGAATTCAGCAGAGAATCCATCAGGTCCTGGACTTTTCTTTTTGGGGAGACTCTTGATTGCTGCTTCAATTTCATTTTGTGTTATAGGTCTATTCAGGTGATTAATTTCCTCTTGGTTCAGTTTTGGATGATCATATGTATCTAGAAATCTGTCCATTTCTTTTAGATTTTCAAATTTATTTGAATATAGGTTCTCAAAGTAGTCTCTCATGATTTCCTGGACTTCCATGGTGTTTGTTGTTATCTCCCCTTTTGCATTCCTGATTCTACCAATTTGGGTTTTTTCTCTCCTTATTTTATTCAGGTTTGCCAGGGGTCTATCGATCTTGTTTATTTTTTCAAAGAACCAACTTTTTGTTTCATTAATTCTTTGTATGGTTTTTTTGGTTTCTATTTCGTTGATTTCAGCTCTTATTTTTATTATTTCTCTCCTTCTATTTGTTTTGGGATTTGCTTGTTCTTGTTTTTCTAGGAGTTTGAGATGTATCATTAGGTCATTGATTTGGGATCTTTCAATCTTTTTAATATATGCACTCATGGCTATAAACTTTCCTCTCAAGACTGCCTTAGCTGTGTCCCATAGGTTCCGGTAGGTTGTGTTTTCATTTTCATTGACTTCTAGGAACTTTTTAATTTCCTCTTTTATTGCATCGATGATCCATTCTTCATTAAGTAATGAGTTATTTAGTTTCCAGCTGTTTGCATGTTTTTTGTCTTTACTTTTGTTGTTGAGTTCTACTTTTACTGCCTTGTGGTCAGATAGTATGCACGGTATTATTTCTATTTTCTTATATTTGCTGAGGCTTGCTTTGTGCCCTAGGATATGATCTATTTTGGAGAAGGTTCCATGGGCTGCTGAGAAGAATGTATATTGTGTAGAGGTTGGATGAAATGTTCTGTAGACATCTACTAGGTCCACTTGATCTATTGCATATTTTAGATCTTGGATTTCTTTATTGATTTTTTGTTTGGATGACCTATCTATTGATGATAATGGAGTGTTAAAGTCTCCCACAACCACTGTGTTGGCGTTTATATATGCTTTTAGGTCTTTTAGGGTATGTTTGATGAAATTGGGTGCGTTGACATTGGGTGCGTACAGATTGATGATTATTATTTCCTTTTTGTCTATTTCCCCTTTTATTAGTATGGAATGTCCTTCTTTATCTCGTTTGATCAATGTAGGTTTGAAGTCTACTTTGTCAGAGATAAGTATTGCTACTCCTGCTTGTTTTCGGGGGCCATTGGCTTGGTAAATCTTCCTCCAGCCTTTCATCCTAAGCATATGCTTATTTCTGTTGGTGAGATGAGTCTCCTGTTGGAGACTTCTTTTTTAATCCATTTTGTCAAACGGTGTCTTTTGATGGGTGAATTAAGTCCATTAACATTAAGTGTTAGTACTGATAGGTATGTGGTGATTCCTGCCATTTAGTTATCTTAGTTGTTTGAAGGTTTGATTGTGTGTACCTAACTTGATGTTACTCTCTACTGTCTTGCTTTTTCTTATCCTGTGGTTTGGTGCTGCCTGCCTTTTCATGGTTACGTTGGGTGTCACTTTCTGTGTGCAGGATCCCTTGCAGAATCTTTTGTAATGGTGGCTTTGTGGTCACATATTGTTTTAGTTTCTGCTTATCATGGAAGGCTTTTATTGCTCCATCTATTTTGAATGATAGCTTTGCTGGGTAGAGTATCCTGGGGTTGAAGTTATTTTCATTCAGCGCCCGGAAGATCTCACCCCACGCTCTTCTTGCTTTTAATGTTTCTGTTGAGAAGTCTGCTGTGATTTTGATGGGTTTACCTTTGTATGTTACTTGTTTTTTCTCTTTTGCAGCCTTCAATATTCTTTCCTTAGTTTCTGAACTTGTTGTTTTAATGATGATATGTTGTGGGGTAGTTCTATTTTGATCTGGTCTGTTTGGTGTCCTGGAGGCCTCTTGCATTTGTATGGGAATATCTTTCTCTAGATTTGGGAAATTTTCCGTTATTATTTTGTTGAATATATTACGCATTCCCTTCGCTTGCACCTCTTCTCCTTCTTCGATGCCCATGATTCTCAAGTTTGGTCTTTTGATGGAGTCGGTGAGTTCTTGCATTTTCTTTTCACAGGTCTTGAGTTGTTCAATTAATAGTTCTTCGGTTTTTCCTTTAATTACCATTTCATCTTCAAGTTCTGAGATTCTGTCTTCTGTTTGTTCTATTCTGCTGGATTGGCCTTCCGTTTTGTTTTGCAGTTCTGTTTCGTTCTTTTTTCTGAGGTTTTCCATATCCTGGCTGTTTTCTTCTTTATTGTTGTCTATTTTTGTCCTGAGTTCATTTATCCATTTATTCATTGTGTTCTCTCTTTCACTTTGGTGTTTATACAGTGCTTCTATGGTTTCCTTTATTTCTTCTTTTGCTTTTTCAAATTCTCTATTTTTATTGTCTTGGAATTTCTTGAGTGTCTCCTGTACATTTTGGTTGACCCTATCCAGTATCATCTCTATAAAATTCTCATTGAGTACTTGTAGTATGTCTTCTTTTAAATTATTCTTGTAGGCTTCATTGGGTCCTTTGGCATAGTTTATCTTCATTTTGTTGGAGTCTGGCTCTGAGTTTCTGTTCTCTTCATTCCCCTCTGGTTCCTGTACTAATTTTTTGCTGTGGGGAAACTGGTTTCCTTGTTTTTTCTGTCTTCCTGTCATTGTCCTTGGTGTTGTTACTGTCCCTGTACTGTGTGTAATTAAGTATTTTCTAGCTTGTAATAATAACAATGGTAATATTGAGAACAGAAGAGTGAGCTGAGATGGAAAGCAAGAAGTTAAAGAAAAGGGGAAAACAAATATACAGACAAGAGGGAGAAAGCAGAACAAGGTATCAGACAAGAGAGTTTCAAAGGTATAAACAGGGAGTGTTAGCGTACTAATCGACAGTAAGCTGAACAGACAATAGAGAGAGAGAGGATTGAAAATCAAAGATAAAAAAAAAAATAAGTATATGAAAGTAATATCTATTTATAAAAATGAATTAAAATAAAATGGAAAATAGAAAATTAAAAAAAAACCAAAAAACTTCCAAGTTTATATGCAATGCAATTTCAGTCTTAATAATTTGGATGTCCGTCTCAATCTCCAGTCCTGGAGTTGGTGCCTCAGATGTTGTTGTGTAGTTGTCTCATCAAAGGGGATGCATAAAGTAGAACAAAACTACACTCACACACACACAGAAGAAAAAAAAAAAAAAAAAACCCCACCAAGTGTCCCCAGTTCAAATGCAATACAGTTTCAGTAAGTTTTTCGGCTTGCAGGTGTAATTCGGTTGTTCTCTCATCAAGGGTAGGGAGAAAAAGAAAAAAAAGCGTCTGGAGGCAGTTCTGAGAGTGGTATCTGCAACTGTGGCTTGCCTGCCTGCTGCTCTCAGCCTGTAGCTGGCGGCGTTATTTATGCAGATCTCTGGGGTGAGCTTAGTGCTCACCTGGTCCCACAGGCTTTGTTTGCTCAGAGTTTTCCTGTGCGGCGGCCTCTGCTACAGGTTTTCCCCTTTCCAAGCACTGGGAAAGGTGCCACTGCCCCACGTTGTCAGGCCTGCGTGTTTATCTACAGTTCACGTGGGAAGTGGGTCTTCCCTCCTCTCACAAGCGTCCCCGCTCCTGGTTGCTGGGCGCGCCCCACTCCCGCCAGAGCCTCTCCGGCCACCCGGCTCGTTTATTTACAGTCCCAGGAAGGAGTCCCTTCCCCCGATCTTCAGAGCTCAGGGCGCCCCACCCTCTTTCCAGCGTGTCTTAACTGTTCTTATTGCTTAGTACTCAGTTTCTCTTTTTTTCCCGGGTGGAGGTCAGTCTGTCCAGGGGGCTATGCTGCTCTGGCCCAGGCTTGTCTGTGGGGGAACCGCGGTACCGCAAAGCTCACCTGGTCGCGTCTTCCCAAGCCGTATGGGCGCCGGCCACTGGCGGCCCCGGGGGCCCGCCTCAGTTCTCCGTTTAACGTGAAGTGGAGATTCTCTGTTTTGGCTGGAGATGTGGAGGGGTCAAAGTTATGCCTTTTCTCGGTGATTATGCCTGCAAAGTGTGTCTCCAGCGTCTCTCCAAGATTTCACTATAGGAGGCTCGCTTTCTGCTTCCTCCCTCTAGCCGCCATCTTGGAATACCTGATTTTTAAGTCTTGAACCAGTCTATATGACCCGTTGGATTTTAGGACAGGGAATATAGGTGTGTTAAATGGAGAATGTGTAGGCTTAAGAATCCCCTTATGTAAGAGCTTGTCAATGAGGGGCTTTAAGCCCTACCTATGTTTAAGAGAAATAGGGTATTGAGGTATACTTGGGTATGAGTTGGGGTCTTTGAGATATATCATGACTGGTCAATGGTGGGAGGTGACAGAGGGGGAGGAGATATCCCAGACAGTTGGGTCAACAAGATCGGGGCAAAGGGAAAGAGTCTGGGGCCGGCGAAGGAGGACAGTTGCTAAGTACCATCAAAAAAGGGACATGGGATTGGTCTGGTGCAGTGGACAGGGGTCTAAAGGAAAAGGTGAAATGAAATTTGGAGAGAAGGTCCCTTCCCAACAGAGGAGTGGGGCAGGAAGTCAGGATAAGGAAAGAATGTGTAAAGGGCATGAGAGTGGGTCAGTAACTTTTGGCTGGTGGAGGAGACCCTCCACTGCCACCATGGAGATCTGTGAAGGATAAAGCTTACCCAAAAAGTCAGGTAGCACCAAGTAGATGGCTCCTTGTAAGGAAATTGGCCTACCTGCTACTTGGACAGTTGCCCTGGGCTCCTCCGAGGTGATCTTGAGGAGGACTCAGGTCCCAGGGCCGTGTCAGTCTTCTGCCACCAGGCCCAAGAGGTCCGTGAGGCCTTTAGTCTGGTTGGAATGGGGATGGGAGAACAACCTACCCTGTGGAGGCAAAGAGGGGCAGTCAACCCTCCAGTGTCCATTCTGGCCACATTGTGGACAGGGTCCTGGCAGCAGGCGAGGTGAATGGCATTTTTTTTTTTTTTTTTTGCCCAGTGTCCCATCTGGTTGAATTTGAAGCAAGCCCCTGGAGGCATGTGTTGTCCAGCTCTTTTTGAAGATGGAGGAGGTGGCCTCAGGGCAGTAGCCAAGAGCTGGGCCTTATGGTGGTCTCGGGCTTTCTCTCAGTTGTTAAATACCTTAAATGCTATATTCACAAGATCTCCTTGGAGGGTTTAAGTTTTTTTCGAATATCAGGCGAGGATTGAGAAATAAAGTGGGAGTTGAGAATGGGCATTCGGCCCTTGAGGAAGGGTCAAACTTAGTATAGTAGGTTAGGGTTTCTGTCAGGTGTCCCAATAATTTGGTGGGGTTTTCAGTTGGACAATAGATAGCTTTTCTAAGTTTTATCAAAATTAACTGCCCTGTGGGAAGCAGATTGTAACCCCGCAAGGAGGCAGGTGAGCATATAATTTTGGGCAGCCAGCATGGTGGGATCTTGATAGTCCCAGTGTGGGTGCTCACATGGCACTGACGTGAGTCCCACTGGGAGAGTGAGATCAGTGTGATGTACATTATCGACATGTGCCTGGGCTGCCAGCCAAACTCTTTCCTTCTCTTCTGGATTTGGGGTAGAGGAAAGGATGGCATATATGTCATGCCAGGACATGTCATATGCTTGGGTTAGATATTTGAATTCTTTAATGTAGGAGGCTGTGTCATTTGAGAAGGAGACAAGCCTTTTCTCTATCTGTGAAAGATCAGTTATGGAAAAAGGCACATGGACCCTGATAACACCATCAGTTCCTGCCACCTCCAGGAGAGGGTATAGATGGGCTGGTCAGGTTTGGGAAGAGGTGTAGGAACACATATGAGATGCTGGCAGAGAAGAGAAGGGTGAGGGTATAGGAGGGATTGGGGAAGATGTAGATTCAGGGGGGCCAATGGCACAGGGTCAATAGTGACCACCTTGGAAGGGAAATACAACGGTGGGGGTTTAGGCAGGGGATGAAGGTGGTGGTGGGTGAGAGCAGTGGGAAGATGGGGTAGAAGAAGGGGTCGGGGTGTAGGGTAGGCGAGAAGAGGAGCTGGGAGGTGGGTGGACTGAGTCAGTGAGGTCACAAGTAAAAGAGGAATCTTCTGAAGGGGGGGTCAGTGGGAGAGAGAGACACAGACTTTGAGGGGAATTTGTCACAGGTGAGAAGAATTTGGAAGATGTGGCAAAATTTAATGAGGGAGGGTCAAGATTGAGAGAAAGAGAGAGAGAGAGAGAGAGAGGGAGAGATCAAAAATAGCAAAAAGCTTGGACATATCAGATCTCGGACCATTTATCATTGCAGTGGCAGAAGTTGTCCAGGTCAGTAAGGGTGTGGAAGTCAAAAGTGCCATTTTCAGGCCATTGGGACTAATTATCTAATTTGTATTGAGGCCAGTGTTACAGTAAAAGATTAATCGCTTGGGCTTAATATCCTGTTGGAGAGCAAGGTAGAGAGTATGAGGATGAGAGAAAGAGAGAGAGCGAGAGAGAGACAGAGAGAGAGTGAGAGAGGGAGGTGCCTCGAGGAGTTTACTCATCAGCCCAACATAGATCTAGGTCAAGATTTAGCCTCCTTTACGTAACCTAGGCAAGGACAGCAGAATAGTCCAGTTGCTGTTTGGTCAAAGTAAGCTGGAGGGGCTGTTGAGCTCTCACCCTAGGCAGAGGAAAGGAAGGCAGAGAAGGAGAGCAAGAAAGAGAGAGAGAGAGTGAGAGGGAGGGGAAGTGTCCCCCAAATGGGTTCCCAAGGCGGGGCATCCCCGGCCTGGGTCACCATCCGTAGAGAATGCCCAACCAGTTAGTCAGGTGTCCCCATGCTAAGTGGTGGGTGCCCCAGTGGGCATAGGAGGTGTGCCTGGCATAGCGCTATGACTTCCGAAACAGAGAGAGAGAAATCAGGCAGCCCCAAGTAGGGTGACACTTACCGAGTCTGAGAAGAGGAGTAGATTAAGTGGAGAGTAGTGGAAGGGAGTCTAGTGGTGGGTGGGAAAGCTAGCAAGGCTTAATGGTCCAGGATCTGAAGTCCATAGACACATAGGTCAATTTGGCAGCCTGGGTCTGGGAGAGGGCAGGACACAAAAGCCAACCAGGGCAGAGACGTCCTGTTAACCTCTCCCAGGTTTCGGCACCAGATTTAAGGAACTGACTAACAGAGACCGCAACACGTGTAGAAAAGAAAGATTTATTGGGGGCCAGACAGCTGGACTGTCTTTCTCAGGTTCAGAGTGCAGCAGTCCAGGCAGATTGGGTTGTGGGCTTTATAGGAGGGACCATCCATCAAAGGGGGGAGGGTATCTGTTTCAGAGAACAACTTGGTTGTTGGGCCCTGATTGTCAGTGATCACCAGGTGGAATGGCTCCATATGTACAGCTACTTGAAAAACAGGAAGTTTTCTGCAGTTTTGCAAGCAGGGAGATTTTGCAAGCAGTTTTGGGCCAGGGGACCTGATTTCAATGATAGCCTCCGGACTTTCTGCCCGCCCTATGGATGTCAGGGACCAAACAGTATCAATATAATAGTAACATTACAGAATATTGAAAAATACAAATTCCTCATGAAATAATTTTATTGGGAACTTTAGTTTAGTCTTTGCTTAATTGCAGAACTAAGGATTATAGTATGATACTATATAACATAATTTTGTTTCATACCTGGTCCTAAATAATGTAAAATAAACGTACTTCTAAGATGTTATGTAGTCATTTAAGAATGGCTTTTAATATCTTATAACCTCCCTTAATGGTGTGTAAACTAATAATTTTCCTGTTCTGTTGATTGTTATTTTTCTGTACTATTAAAGACAGCAAGCACTACACACATGCTTGTACACAGACTCTTATTTGTGCAAGTATTCAAAAATTTTCTTTGAATGATTTTTTAGCATAAATTTTACATAGTGTGATTATTTAACAGTTTAAATGTTTAAATGGAACTATCAAATTATTTTATAAAGGTCATGACAATGTTTAATCCTTGAAGTGATGCATTGTACCAATTTGACTATATCCTGGCCAGTCCTGCCTCTGTTGTTAAAATATGCTTTAGGAATTTTAGGTGTTGTACCACCATTTTAGCTGCATTTACTTGCTTGGTTATGAAATATAATTTTTTTATTATTATTATTTTGTTTCCTCTTGTGAACTTGACTTACCAAGATTGCCTAATGTTGTTTTAATGCTACTTCTAACAACTTGTATTTCCCTTTTATAATAATTGTTATTGGGCTGTTGCAATGTTTTTCCAGTTTTAGCAGGGGATTGTTTATTTTAACAAAGAACTCATAATTAACTGTCTTAATCATGTCAAACATGACCCTACTTAAATAATATAACAACAACTTTCATCGTGCTCAGTAACTGGAAACTGACATTTATAATCTACTAGACCACTTATTGAGTGAATTTAGCTCAACAACAACAACTATTATTATTATAATTGTTACAGGACACTTGCTGGGTATAAGTCTCTTTCGTGTACTAAACCTTACTGAATTCTCACTACAGCTCTCTGAGGTAGATCTTTGTAAGACTAAACGTGTCAAGGTTCACAGTATTTGAAAATAGGTCACTAGAAGCTGTGGATACAAAAGTACTTAAAGAATAATTAGACACACAATGCAAAAGGATTTTCTTTGGAGGAAAATGTTAAAAGCATTTTTACTCAGTCTTATGAATGTGAGGAATAGAAACAGAACTGCAGGAATCCCCTTCTCTTCTTGTTAGGATGTAGTGGCCTTTGAACAAGTACCACCCTTGCCCCCATTTCAGTCTTTCATGCAGTAATAGCTCTTTCTACAGGGTCTTCATTTCTTAATCCTTCATTTTGTACTGCTGATGCCATATGGGTAAAGTTAGGCTCTAAATCAGGCTGTTGGAAAAATTTTGAGATGAGCCATTTGCCATAAAAAATATTCTCACTGGGGTTCTTTATTTTCTGTTTATAAACAATGCTGCAAGGCTGAGGCTGTCTTTCTTAACAACTCTGTCTCTAGCTTATCTGGAATGGAAAGTACTGACCTCTAAAATGACAGCCACAGAGCCCTGAAAAGAAAAGAAAAAGATTTGGATCTCTTGATGTCATCAGGGAGTGAATGTGAAATGTGCATTTTTAACTAGAACTTTGGCAAACTTGTCAGATAAGCAGCCTCCTTTAAAAAAATCTCTAAAGCACAAACTACTTTATGGAGTTAAACTTGCTTGTTTTATAAAATACTATAATCCAAAGTCAGATGTTTGTAAAATATAGTCTTTATTTGAAACTAAAGTCATCTCTTTTTTTCCTTTCTTTAACTGAGAACAGGCTGGATACTTTTGCAGTGAATGGAATTAATTATTATTGATCAGGCACTCTAAGCATATTCTGTGCTGTACACAACTTAATAGAGGAGACTCGGTTCTTTGCCTGGATACCTTTGATTTTGTGTTAGCCCAAATGACAATAAACATTGTACCCAGTCCTGATAGTATTTTTTACCTGACAGTGAGGTCTAAGAGTGTCATTTGTTTCCCTTGCTGGAAAATTGTTAGGTGGTGTTTGGGACATAAACTGTGAGGAGAATTCTGAATAGTAAAGAGATAGGGCCTGAGGCTGGGTCATAGGTGATTTAAATAAGTGGTGAGAACAACACAAAGCATCCAAAAGAATTTGAAATGGAGAGGTCATTTTCTTCCAGAAAAGTCTGATTCAAAGGCTATCACTTAATTCTTTCACATACCTTGACATTTATTTGCTTCTGCCTTATAAGACTATAGATAGTAAGAGGGCTAAGTATTTTATACAATTCATTATTTTGTAGTGTTTAATTTCAAAGATGAGTATTGGAAAAAAATAAGATTTAATTGCTATTTTTTATCCAAATGATGTTTAGTTAGTAAATTAAGCAGTGCCACCAGGCCTGTAACAAAAATTGTCTTCTGCCTTACTTCTCTCCATCACTAATGGTCATTTCCAGAGATGATAAAGATTACTTTCCAAAAATGGTAAAATCATGACTCTCATCTGGATATAAAATGAATAGCAAAGCTTGCATTTAATTCATTAATTAATAATTTTATTTATTTATTTATTTGGTGGTACTGGGGTTTGAACTCAGGGGCTCACATTTGCAAGACAGGAACCCTACCACTTGAGCCACTCCACCCACCCACGAGAATCCATTTTACAGGAGGATCACACCAGAAAAATACAGTAACTTTCTACAAGCTATTTCTTTCTCTGCAGAACAGAGCTTCAAAATAGCTGACAATGAAAGGCACAAGCCCTACAAAATCTTGTAACCTAGAAGGTTAAGCTCTGGACCATGCAGAGTTCTCTGCTAAAGTCATCTGCTGATTTTTCACCATTTCAAAGTCTTTCAAAATGTTTCCTTACAGAGTGACCACTTCCTACTCTTGCAGTTATTCTATTTATATTTGGAGGGTGGGCAGAGGTTCTGGAAATTGAACCTCCTGCATGCCAGGCAAATCTCTAACTACTTAAGCCATGCCCCCCTAATCCTTTTGCTTGTATTTTTATTTTTGAGATAAGGTCTCCTTTGCCCAGGCTGGCCTTGAACTCACAATATTCCTGCCTTTGCCTTCTGAGTAGCTAGGGTTACAGAAGTGTGCTACCGTGTCTGGCTATCACCATATTTTAAAAGAGCCTACTCTATGATGTAGAAAATGGGTTGATCTTCCTGCCTATTTTAAAGTATCATGCCTAATATCCCCAGATCAAAAGACAGGTTAAAAAGGGAAAAGTGTAATTAATGACATGGGAGCATTCAGATTGAAGGCTTCAAAGACTTAGGATAAAGTATCCATTTTTATGTTTAGATTCAATTTTTATGTGAGATTCAAGCCTGCACCTCTACATAGTATAGTGAATGAACAGGATGGATATGAGCTAATGGAAATACTGAGTGGGAAAACCCAGTAAGACTCATCTTTTCAGATTCTTCTTGGTGTCTTTGTATAGCATTCCTTCCTCACAGGTATGAGGCAAATCCTTTGCTGGAATGGAGTCTTATGATCAGGAAAGGTGGTCAGAGAATATTTTCTTCTAGTTCTGGGGATCAAATCGAAACTCTCATGCATGCTAGGCAAACATTGAGCTATATCCCCAACCCTACAAAATTTCCTTATGGCAACATTACATAGAAAGGGAAGGGAAGATTAGAGTAATATTTTCAGGTTTTTATGCCTGACTTTGGGAGAAATGGCTTCTGGTTTCTGTGTCTTGCCTTAGGGAAGAGGAATTCTAGTTTGTACAACTTGCCATAGTGAAGAATGAAGCCTGAGTGCCAGAAGGGTAGAAGGTCAAAGAGAAACTGAGCTTCAGAGGTCTTCATTTTGGGTTATCATTTTCTGAACCCCAGCAACCACTTAAGCTGTTCTTCCATGGTTGGCCGAGATTTGATAGTAGTTATTGACTTTTTTTCTTATAAAATGGAGATTTCACTCTCATACATTATTCCTCACAAGTGCTTTCCTCTGCCTGTCCTACTCATCATCAAAATCCTGCCAAATTTAGACTGATGCTTTTGTCAGCTGCTGCCATTTTGGGACTTCTCTTTGAAGAATATGCAGTAATTCTCTATACTTTCTTCCACACCAGGCTCTCCATTTTCTGAGTCCCATGTCTTCTTTTATATTGATTTGTACTTTTGATTTCATGAAGCCCAACCTCCTTTAACTTTCCCAACAAAGGATGAGTAGGAGGTAAAAATTTGAAACTCTGTACCTCTGAACACTATAATTAGTCAACCTTTATACTTGATTGATTTTTAGCTGGATATAGATGCTTAGATTTTGAGACAATTTTATTAAAAACAATTTTAAGACATTGCACCAGTGTTTTCTGATATAATTATTAGGAGAACTAGTTCCATTCTTATTCCCTGTCTTCTTGTGACTGACTTCTCTGTCTAAAAGCTTTAAAATATTTTCAATTGGTTTTTTCTTTTCTTTTATTATATTATTGTTGTATTGGGGGTACACTGTGACATTTACAAAAGTTCTTGCAATATATCATCCCCTCCATCATTCTTCTTTATCCCCCCATTCCCATTTCTGGAATATTTTAAAATGTTGTACATTGGAATGGGTCTTTTCCTTATTCATTGTCTGAGAATGTAGCAGATTCTTTTTTTCCCCATGGGGAAAGATCCATATTGTTATTTTTTAAATTTTATTTTATGATTATTACATTAACTTACATATATATATATTATTTGTCTCACCTCCCCCCCACCCCAACACCTGGCTTCTAGGCAGAACCTGTTCTGCCCCCTTGTTCTCTAATTTTGTTGAAAACATGAGAGGTAGTAAGAAAACCATAGCATTTTGCTAGTTTGAGATAAAGATAGATATACAAAGAGATTACTAGTGTTGTTACCGTGCATATGTACATTACGAACCATATTGGTTCATCTCTACCAGACCTCTTCACTACTTCCTAGTCCCCTTCCCATAGTGTCCCCTGCCAGTTTAAGATTACTTTATTTGCTCTTCTACAGTGAGTACATCAACCACATTCAAGTTCCAGGTTTCCTTCCCTTTCCCTATTCCTCCTGTGCATGTTCTCCCTTTAGTGTGTGATCCATGCCCAATAACAATTCTGCATTTGTTTTAGGTCTATAATCCACGTATGAGGGAGAACATATGATTTTTGGCCTTCTGAGCCTGGCTAACTTCCTTTAAGATGATGTTCTCCAGTTCCATCCATTTACTTGTGAATGACAAAATTTAATTCTTCTTTGTGGCTAAATAAAATTCCATTGTGCATAAATACCACATTTTCTTAATCCATTCATCGGTAGTGGGGCATCTTGGCTGTTTCCATAGCTTGGCTATTGTGAACAGCTGCTGCAGTAAACATGAGTATAAAGGTATCTTTGTAATAACCTGAATCACATTCCTTCAGGTATATCCCTTGGAGTGGTACTGCTGGATCATATGACAGATCTATGTTTAGTTTATAAGAGCCTCCATATTGTTTTCCATAGTGGTTGTACTAGCTTACATTTCCACCAGCAGTGTGTGAGGGTCCCTCTTTCCCTGCATCCTTGCCAACATTTGTTGTTGGTGTTGGTATTGATGATAGCAATTCTAATAGGAGTGAGGTAGAATCTTAGTGTGATTTTGATTTGCATTTCCTGCATGGCCAGGGATGGGGAGCATTTATTCATGTGTTTTTTGGCCATTCGGACATCTTCCTTCAAAAAACTTCTGTTTAGTTCAGTTGCCCATTTCTTTATTGATTCATTGATTTCTGGGGAGTTTAGTTTTTTGAGCTCCCTGTATATTCTGGTTATCAGTCCTTTGTCTGATGTATAGCTAGCAAAGATTTTCTCCCGTTCTGTGGGTGGTCTCTTCAATTTAGTGACTATTTCTTTTGATGTGCAAAAGATTTTTAATTTCATGCAGTCCCATTTGTCAATCCTTTTTCTTAATTGGTGGGCTGCTTGAGTTCTACTGAGGAAGTCCTTGCCTATACCTATTGCTTCTAGTGTATTCCCTGCTCTTTCCTGTACTAATCTCAAGGTTTGGGGTCTGATATTGAGTGCATTAATCCACTTTGAGTTGATACTAGTACAGGGTGACAGGCATGGATCTAGTTTCAGTTTTCTGCAGGCAGATAATAACCACTTTTCTCAGCAACATTTGTTGAAGCGGCTGTCTTTTCTCTGTCATATGTTTTTGGCAACTTTGTCAATAATATGGGGGGCATAGCTGTGTGGAATCTTATCCAGGTCTTCTGCTCTGTTTCACTGGTCTTCATATCTGTTTTTGTGCCAGTACCATCCTGTTTTTTATTGCTATGGCTCTGAAGTATAGATTGAAGTTGTATATTGTGATACCTCCAGCATTGCTCTTTTTGCTCAGTATTGCTTGGCTATTTGTGCTTCCAAATTAACTTTAGGGTAGATTTTTCAATCTCTGTGATAAATGTCATTGGGATTTTGATGGGAATTGTGCTGAACATGTAGACAGCTTTTGGTAGCATAGCATATTTACTATGTTGATTCTGCAATCCATGAGCATGGGAGATCTTTCCTCTTCTGTAGTCTTCTTCGATCTCTTTCTTCAATGGTTTGTAGTTTTCCTTCTAGAGGTCATTTACATCCTTTGTTAAGTTTATTCCTAGGTATTTTTTGAGGCTATTGTAAATGGAATTATTTTCCTGTATTTTTTGTTTATCTGTTCATTGTTGGTGTATAGAAAGTCTACTGATTTTTGTAAGTTGATTTTGCATCCTGTTTCATTGCTGAAGCTATTCATGGTATCTAGGAGATTTTGGATAGAGGTTTTTGGGTCTTTAAGGTATAGATAATGTCATCTGTGAGTAGGGAAAGTTTGACTCTTTCTTTACCTATTTGTATTCTTGTAATTTCTTCTTCTGGCCTTATTGCTCTGGCTAATAATTCCAGGACTTATGTTGAATAGGATGAGTCCTTGTCTGGTTTTGGGATGAGTGTAATATTGACTTCATAGAATGAGTTAGTCAGTGTTCCTTCCTTTTATATTTCTTGGAAAAGTTTAAGAAGTATTGCTATTAGTTCTTCTTTAAACATCTGATGGAATTCAGGAGAGAATCCATCAGGTCCTGAACTTTTTTGGGAGACTCTTTATTGCTGCTTCAATTTAATTATGTGTTTTAGATCTGTTTAGGTGGTTAATATCCTGTTGGTTCAGTTTTGGATGATCATAAGTAATTAAAAGTTTTTCCATTTCTTCAAGATCTTCCATTTTTGAAATATAGATTCTCAAAGTAGTCTCTAATAATTCCCTGGATTTCACTGGTGTTTTTATTATTTCCCCTTTTTCATTTCTGATTTTATTGATTTGGGTCTTTTCCCTCCTCATTTTAGTCAGATTTGCCAGGGGCTTGTCAATCTTGTTTATTTTTTTTCAAAGAACCAGCTTTTTGTTTCGTGGATTCTTTGTATGGTTTCTTTGGTCTCTATTTCATTAATTTTGGCCCTTATTTTTATTATTTCTCTAGTTCTGCTTGTTTTGGTTTCTCCTTGTTCTTGTTTTTCTTGGAGTTTGAGATTTAGCAGTAGGTCATTCATTTGGGATCTTTCTGTCCTTTTAATATATACACTCATGGTTATAATCTTTTCTCTTAGGACTGACTGACTTTGCTGTATCCCATAGGTTCTGATAGGTTGTGTTTTCATTTTTATTAAATTCCAGGAAACTTTTGATTTCCTCTCTTATTTCTTTTATTACCCACTGATCATTGAGCAATGTGTTTTTCAGACTCCAATTGTTTGTATATTTTCTGCTGTTGCTTTTGTTGTTGAGTTGTAGTTGTATTGCATTGTGATTAGATAGAATGTAGGGGGTTATTTCTATTTTCTTATATTTGTTGAGGGATCTGTTTTGGAGAAGTTCCGTGGACTGCTGAGAAGAATGTATATTGTGTGTTTGGTCTCTTGTAAACAACAGATTGTTGGATCTTCCTTTTTAATTCAGTTTGCTTTCAATGTCTTTTGATGAGGGATTTGAGTCCAGTGAGGTTTGGTGTTAATATTGATAGGTATGTGGTGATTCTTGCCATTTGGTTGTTTTTATCATTTAAGGATTTGTGTGCAGCCAAATCAATGCTACTCTGTGATTACTTGCCTTTTCTTCTCCTGTGATTTAATACTTCCTGTTCTCTTGTGGTTTTGTTTGCTTTCTTCTCCTGTGTGCAGAATTCCTTGTAGAATCTTTAGTATGTATGGTGACTATGGTGACTTGGTGGTCATATTTTGTTTTAGTTTCTGTTTATCATGGAAGCCTTTTATTCCTACATTGATTTTGAATGATAGTTTTACTGGGTTGAGTATCGTAGGGCTTATTTTCATTCAGAACCCAATGTACCTCGCTCCATTCCCTTCTTGCTTTTAAGGTTTCTGTTGCAAAATCTGCTGTGGTTTTGATAGGTTTACCTTTACATGTTATTTGTTTTTTCTCTTTTACAGTCTTCAATATTCTTTCTCTGTTTTCTGTGCTTGTTGTTTTAATGATAGTATGCCATGGAGAGGTTGTCTTTTGGTCAAGTAGTTTGGTGTCCTGGAGGCTTCTGTACCTGAATGGGCAAAACTTTCTCTAGATTTAGGAAATTTTCTTGAACAAATTACATATCCCTTTGGTTTGCACCTTTTCCCTTCAATGCCCATAATTCTCAGGTTTGGTCTTTTGATGGAGTTCACAGCTCTTGAGTTGTTTGACTAAGAGTTATTCTGTTTTTTCTTTAATTTCTATTTTATCTTTGAGCTCTAAGATTCTGTTTTCTACTTGCTCTAATCTGCTGGAGTGGGCTTCCACTGTGTTTTTTGTTTGACTAAAGGGACTTTTTATTTCCAGGATTTTTGCTTGATTCTTTTTTCTGAGGTTTTCCATATCTTTGTTCAACTCCTCTTGTATATTTTGTTTTTTCTTCTTTAATTCATGTATCTTTTTTTAAATGGTGTCCTTTGTTTCTCTTTGGTGTTTTTGAAGTCTTCTCTGAGTTCATTTATTTGTTTCTGTACTTTCTTATTTTATTTTTGATGCCTTAAAATGTCTTGAGTGCATCTTTTACTTTCTGGTTAACTGTGTCTAGTATCTTCTCCATGAGTTTCTCAGTGATCCCTTCCATGATTTCATCTTTGAGGGATTTTTTGTGGGCGTCTCTCGACTCATTAGTGACATTTATCATTGTTTTGTTGGGTGAGGAACTGGGTATCCATTTTCCTTATTTCCCACCAAATCCTCTATTGAATTATTTTTTTGAGGACCATAGTTTCCATCCCTTCTTCTTCTCTTTATTGCTCCAGTTGGTGCTGTGCAACTATGTTCTTAAGAGGCAACTTGATGGTTTTAATTGCTTTTCTTTCCCTTGATTTAATTTTTGTATTGTGACTGACTTGATTTTTAGCTAGGTTGATGTGCTCTTTCTGTCTCTGGCCTGGAGGTATAAATTAGCAATAACAAATTCACAGGTTCCATGCCAGGTCAACTTTTTACCTATTATATAAAAAACTACTTGGTGATGATATCTATAAACAGTGGGAGTAGAGGGGGTAATGGTTGTTTGGCTAGAGATAGAAACTTGGGCAATTGGTAAAGGTGGCACTAAAAAGGGGAGGTGGGTGAGGGAAGAAGTATGGGGGCTGCTGGGTTTTGTGGCCCTTATGTGTGTTAGGGTGTATTTCCACTATTGTAGTGGAGGGTGCTTGTGTCAGGGATTGCAGGGGGCTGGGGATGTGTACAGTTGGTACAGTAGACTAGTCAGTGGGTGATGAGTGTGTAGGTGGGAGTGGTAGTGTGGTGACAGGTTGGGGAAGGATAGGAGGGGAAGGCAAAGACGGGGGAGAGAGTGGATGAGAAGGGGCAGAAAGAGTAGGTAGGATGGAGAACAATGGATTATAGCACAAGAAAAGGGGGGAAATGAAGGGGTAAGAATAGGGATAAGAAAATAGTGATGGTAAAGTTAATAATACAGAACAAACAAACAACTAGGTACAGCAACAATGAAAAGATCAGTCTTCTAATAGTTTTTTGGCATCCAATCCTGGTATTGGCTCTTGGTATTCTAGGTGCTGCCTCTGCTGTCAGAGAGATTTGGGTGGAGATGGCTGGAGGTCTTTTTTCTTTTTTTTCCTCCACTTTCCTTGGTCTTATGGTCCATCCATTATAAGCTGGAGCTCTGATGTGGTCTCACCAGGTGATTGGCTTGTGAGTAGTATTTGGTTTCTTCTGTCCACAGGGCCAGTTGCAATTGGGGCCCAAGGTAACTCACTACCAGTTTGTGCAAGGTGTTCATAACTGTGGTTGTTTTCACCAGGCGGCAACTGCATTACCTTACATCTGCAACTCTATCTGGTTGGCTCCTCCCCCAGAAAGATGGCACAGTTCAGTTTTGAGTACTGCCCTCAGTCCCAGGAGAACAGCTCAGGGATCCACCCCAAGTCCTACTTTGAGAGGTTGGCTTGTTGCCCCACCCCCACTCTCAGCCTTCATGCTTCACCTCACCTCTGCTCAGTGACAGTTTCACTCCTCTGGGAGGTTGACTTGTCATCCTACTCTCAGCCTTCCTTACATTTCCTTCTTTTGTTCACTAAGAATTCAGCTTTTTGCCCCAACCCCAGTGTTCCATCCCACCCCTGGTGTTGGTTAGATTGCAATTCACTGTTTATGCTTTTCAGTTTCATGGAGGGAGGGTACTCAAATCTGCCTAGCGGCTGCACTGGATTATGTTGGGGCGGTAGGGAAGTTGCGTGTGGTGCATGTTGCTCACGTGTTGGTTCTACAGGTTTATGCAAGCAGCTTTGGAACTGGCCAGCGGGAGAAATGGCATGCCACTTTTCTCACTGTAGGAGTGTAGGTAGGCTTTCCACAGGTTAGGGGTCCAGGATGTCAAAGAGTTTGATTCTGATTGATGGTCTGTCTTCTGCATATTGAGAGAGAGAGAGAGAAAGGAGAAATGGCCATGGGACTTTTTTTTCCCAGGGCAGACATGCCCTGATTGGCTGTGCTGTGATTTTCCCAGCTGGTAGGTGCATTAAAAGCTGTTTTAAGGGTCAGCCCTTGAATTGTATGTGCACCTAATGTTGATGGCAGTTATTATTTTGGCTAGGAGCAATCAGAATTACCCAAATGTAGCTCCCATGTCTCAAGATAGTTTCTGGGGTCATTGAGCTCAGGAATTCCCATTCCCTACCCTGACTGTCATTTTGGGAAAAAACCCATAGTGGATTCTTTTATTCTGTAAATGTATCTGTTTCCAGGAAAAAAACCTTCTGTTATTTCTTTGATGATTTCTATCCCTCTATTTTAATTTTATGTATTCTTTGGAATTGCTGTTATACACATACAGAGCTTTGCAAATGAAGCTCTAATCCTCCTATCCTGTCTGCTATTTTACATTTATTGCTCAATTTTATATTCCCAAATTATGAAAAACATTGCCATAATCATTCAAATCCAAGAACTTCTTTCAAATTTTTGTGATTTTTCTATATTATCTTTCTTTTCTTTTTGATAAATCCAATAGCAGATCTACAAGTTAATATTAGTTATAATATTGTCTACTTGTTCTGTTCTTCACTTTGATTAGTTATTTGGTTTTGACTTTATCTCTTTCTTGTTAGAAACTTTCCTCAAATGTCTTGTGGTGCTAGGCTGAAATTCATACTGGCACTAGGAATGGATGAATGTTTCTGTAGCTCCTTGAGTTTGGGGACAGAGTGTTAATTTTTGAAACTTCATCACCTAGTACAGTGCTTGATGCATGTTTGTCTTAGACACTAAGAAATGTGTTCTTTTTAAAGGAAGGAAGAGTAATAAAGAGGGGAAACAGAGCAAAGAACTTATGGACTCAGGTAGTTACTTTAATTTCTTTTGGTTAGAAGGGAAAAGCACTTAACACAACTGACTAAAATAATATCTTGAGCCTTTGCTGGCTATGAATACTGAAAATCATAGATTTTTTTTCAAAACAATATAGTAAACAAAATATTTTCTAGCATTCTCGGAATTCCTTTGTGTCATTTCTTCCTTTGTAAATCCTGCCATGGAAGCCATTTCCTTGTGTGATACCCCATGACTTCCCTCTTCTTATCAAAGCTTCCCCTCAGCTAAACATTGATCTACCATATGATCCAGCAATACCACTGTTGGGGATATACCCAAAAGACTGTGACACAGGTTACTCCAGAGGCACCTGCACACCCATGTTTATTGCAGCACTATTCACAATAGCCAAGTTGTGGAAACAGCCAAGATGCCCCACTACTGATGAATGGATCAAGAAAATGTGGTATTTATACACAATGGAATTTTATGCAGCCATGAAGAAGAACGAAATGTTATCATTCTCTGGTAAATGAATGGAATTGGAGAACATCATTCTGAATGAGGTTAGCCTGGCCCAAAAGACCAAAAAATCGTATGTTCTCCCTCATATGTGGACATTAGATCAAGGGCAAACACAACAAGGGGATTGGACTTTGATCACATGACAAAGCAAGAGCACACAAAGGAGGTATGAGGCTAGGTAAGACACCTAAAAAACTAGATAGCATTTGTTGCCCTCAACGCAGAGAAACTAAAGCAGATACTTTAAAGTAATTGAGGCCAATAGGAGAAGGGGACCAGGAACTAGAGAAAAGGTTAGTTCAAGAAGAATTAAGTTAGAAGGTAACACCCACGCACAGGAAATCAATGTGAGTCAACTCCCTGTATAGCTGTCCTTATCTCAAGTAGCAAAAACCCTTGGTCCTTCCTATTATTGCTTATACTCTCTCTTCAACAAAATTAGAGATAAGGGCAAAATAGTTTCTGCTGGGTAGCGGGGGGCTATGGGGAGAGAGGGAAGGGGTGGGGAGGTAAGGGAGGGGGTGGAGGAAGGGGGAAGAAATGACCCAAACATTGTATGCACATATGAATAAAATAAAAATTAAAAAAAGCTTCCCCTCATAAAGGAAAGGGATTATACTTCATACCTTTGCATCTTAGCTTGCCCACTTCTTATGTCAGGTTAGCTATAATTGAAAATGTAGTGTTTATTGAGTGACTAAAGGCTTAGCTTTTATCTGAGGAATTAAAACTATGAGGGATCTAAAGAGAGAAGATCTGGAGCAGCATGGGCATCTCAGGTCCTTGAAATCACCCATGTAATGACAAATTGACTTTGCCTATGTGGCACCAACAGAGACCAAATTTTGAAGGGGATCTTTGAGACAAAAAGAAATCATTATTGCTTATATAAGTAACGTAGGTCAGAAGAAGGTACATTAAAAAGTGATTTTAAAAATGCATTTTTAATTTTTTGCCTTTCAACTTTATGTATTGTTTCAGAAAGTGAATTTAATAAATTTAAAGAGTAGAAATAAGCTGATCCTTTAGTGAAAGTGTTATATAAATACAAATACTGAGAGCATGTGTTCTTGGAAATGGAAGACAGTAAGGTGCTTCCCCTATTTATAAGAGGGCCAGGGAGAATAAAAATAACTAGATACAATCTCACAGGGAACTAATTAAGAGAGTCTAAAGAAAACTGGACAAAATGTATTTGGTCGCAGATAACAAGAACAAATTTTCAGGGAAACAGTGAAACTTTATGTCCTGAAAGAATGTAAAATTATTCTGAAGAATACACTAAAAAAGGTAAAAATAAGACTATTGCCTTGAAGATAAAATGAAACAAAATATATTCATATTTTCCTCTTGTATTTGTGATTTGATGTCATAAGCTTGAGAATACATAAAAACTTGAGTGCTCTCCACAGCAGCCATTCCAGTTTCAGAATTTTTTCACGATTGTGTTTCTAAATGTTTCTGCAACATTCTGTTTCCACCATGTGAAGAGTGAGTGCTCAGGGCAAGGATGAGAGGAAGGACGATAGTAGGATTTGGTAAGGACACTTGTCTGACAGTTCAGTGGCAACAAATTAGAAATGGGTGAAGCACAACTTCTATGTATAGGATTTATCTGACTTGCCCTCAGCTTTATTTTAAATAAAAAGGTAGGATTGGTTATATGAAACTCAAAGAAATATTTAGAAGTAGTTGCAGTGATAGAACTATTAAAAGTATTTATTTTGTTGTTTGGTAGAAAAACAGTCTTGGGGAACAAGTGTGACAGGTGTGGGTATGAAGATATCTTGGCAGTATGATTATTCCATTATTATTTATCAGAAGCATTGGCACCACTAACAGAGCACCTGGAGCTTGCCTTTTGTCTCCACTCACTTCCTTTACAAGTCTTTATTCTAGCTTCCAGTATGTTTGAATCTTGTGTGAGTTTTGCTCTCTCCTGTAACAGGGAAGTTCTGGGTTTCTTCTTTTACATACATCTTCTTAATCACACATTTCTCTCTTCCTTTAATTTGGGGGAGAATCTGTAGCAGAGACTATAGACAAGGAGTGAACTTTTGTTGGTTGCATACTGACTTAACCTCAGCTGTGTTTTGTTAGAAACTGGTATAGGCCTCTGTCTACACATTTTACCAAGGATCTACTTATACTTGATTTATACCAGGCACAAGAACTTTCTCTATATTGACATGGCCTACCCCTGCAGTGGCTCAAGGAGAGAGAATCCTAGCCATACTGAAGGGAACTAGTGCTCAAACACATGGATCACTGCTTTATGGATACTATTCCAGGAGTTTTGTTATGTCTTATATTACATACTCAGTTATGGATGTAAAAGAGGCCAGAACAAGCTAGGATCCCAATGATGGAAAGCCAGAAAGTCTTCTTTGAGGAAATGGTATGAGACAGTTTTTGAAAGATGATGAAATATTTGCCAGGCAGAAAACAGACTGAATCTATCCTGGGCAAAGGAAGTAGTGTGAAACAAGCAGTGAGGTATGAAATAGCATGGCACATTGAGGGGAAGGGAAGGGAGGAGATGAGGCTGGAGAGGCAATGGAGGAGGCAGCTGGCAAAAAAAAAGGCTAAGAAGGCAAGTGAAGGCCAGATTGTGCAGTTCTCCTAAGATGGGCTGCCGTATGTTAAACACTGAAATATTTCCACTGGCAAGCAAATATATATCTATAGATAGATGGCAGATAGCTAGATGATAGGTAGATATCCATATGTAGTTTAAATATGGAATTTACTCATTCAGAGAGTAAATTGGAGTATGGTTTTTATTTTTCTATTACAATGTAGATTAATTAATAGTACCAGAGATTTGTTAAATATTTTAATATACCCTGTGCTTATTGGAGGTCTATGTATGCCAGAAACAACCTGAGGTGTATTTATAGTTGATACTTAATTTCACATAAACTAGAATTTTAAACTTTTTATTCAAAGTTCATAACACCTGTTTATTATGTAGTGGGCCATGGGCTCATTGGCCTGCCACTTAACTTTTTTTACAATTATTTGTCTTCCAACACTATCCATGTGGGTAAATGATGTGTCCACAATTACTTAATCTAACTGCTCTCCCCAGGACCCTCTTCCCTTTCTAGGACTAGAAACCTGAACTGTCTGGCTCTTGATAACTTTATTTTTCCAGAACTGGGCTCTGTCCCACATTTCTACAAGACCATTACTGCCTCTTCTCTTGAATTATGAAGAGGATTTTTTCCTGAGATGTCTCTCTTGACAGTTTTGTTCACCAAGTTGGACATCTTCATACTGTTGGTAGTTAAAAAAAAAAAGAAAGAAAAAAATTCACCTGAGGAATTTTGTATCACCTAGTTACCTCCTCTGAGTCTAAACTCCACTGGGGTTCCTTTCTATGGATCCATCCCATTATCTTCCACTCAGTTTAACTTCTCCAAAGTCCCTAACAGTCCACAGAGACTGACTGCTAAGAATACTTTGCATTCAAATTCACCCAAGTCTCATCAAGCAGAAATGGCTACTTCTCAAATGTGAAATGTATTGTTTTGCTTATCTCTTCTCACAGTTTTTCATCATCATTTCAGTACTAGTAAACTTCTTTCAAACACTATTGATTTGTTCCCTTACTTTTGTTTCCTGGTGGGAATTGGACCCCGGATCTTGCATATTAGACAAGAACTCTGCACTGAGCTGTATCCCCAGCCCTCACTTTTGACAGTCCAGTTTTTTTTTTCCCCCACAGCATGTTCTGATAAACACATCAGGGTTTGTTGATTTGCACATTACCACTAGGGTCTGCTAACTTGGAGGAAGGTTGTTGTCTTCAAGTGTTGTTTGTATTAGGGTGTGAGAGTGTGTGTGTGTGTGTGTGTGTGTGTGTGTGTGTGTGTGTGTGTGTCTGTAAACACAGTGCATGTCACATGGCCCCTTCTCAATTCTAAGATTCTAGAAGACAAGAATCTTGTACTTGGAATAATGCCTCATTTACATGATGAATGAAACATACAGGACTACTATTTTTTTTAACTCTACCATTCACCATCTGTGTATCTGTTAGCTTGTCCCCTGACTTCTTTTTGGCATAAGTTTCATTATGTATAAAATAACGTGCTTCTTCCCCTCTACCCATTCCTAGTTTCCCTCCAACCTTAGTGTTCAACCCTCTACTATAAGGTTGTTTTTCCAAAAGATCTTTATGAACATTATTAAAGTAGAAGGTTTTAATACCAACTCATGAATGATAGTTAAATATTAAACATTTTATCATTTACATGTTTCAAATTCCTTGAAAAGCCTCTGATTTTCTAAGAGCTCAGTTTATTTCCCTGTTTGAACCCTGTGATTCCAGAACCATACTTTTAGTCTGGCTGAGCTGCTCAGCAGGTAGCCCACAGGGTTTAGGCTAACTGATAAGCACAAAGTAAAGTTGCTGGTGTGAAAAAAAAAATGTTTCTCCTTGATTTCCTCTCATAATTCTCCTAAGAAAAACTTTTAATCTCCAGACAGGCTGGTATAAGGAAAAACTGTTTGTCAAGACACGAACACCTACCCTGGAACCAGCTGAACAGATTGTGCAGTTCCCTGCCATGATAGCTGTGAGAAAGAGGCTTAGAAACTGCTAATTCAATCAAGAACTGCTTAATGCAATTTGACAGATTTCCAATATAAATCAGGCTGTGTTGCTATTTGGGAAAAAATTCCCCAGCACAGAGCACACAGCTTAAGGAACAGCAGTGGCAGACTGAAAATGATGCTAGGGTTCCTGACGAAATTGAGAGTTAATAGGTCTATTCTTCATTAAAAGCGAATCTATAATATAATGAATTGGAAGAAAGTAATTAGAAAAGTATCTGATGGCAGCAACCAGGAACTTTCATCACATACAAAGCAGAACATTTGATGAATTGAATGTCCCACTCAGCCTGTGTATTTTTCCTTTGCAGATTTCCCAAGTCCTACAGCAAATAGCAAATCCATTTGGTTTGTATGCAATGGATAATAAAACCACTGGAGGACTTACTGACCCATGACTTGGGATCAAGGAAGAATAGCAAATGGACAAACAGATTTCTACTAGATAAAAATAGTGTATCTCAGCAATGTGTAGGCAGAAGATCCAGGGTTGAATTATCCCTCTTTGGTTGATTAGTGTATTTATCTAATTTTCTTCATTGCAACAAAATACATGAGGCAATCTAACTTTATAAAGAAAAGAGTTTTATTCAGCTCAAAGTTTTGAAGGTTCAAGTCCAAGCAGCATGGTTCAAGCTTCGGTGAGAGCCCCTCTTTAGTTGTGTCACTCATAGCAGATAGCAATGTTGGCACATGTGGGATGAACAGATCGCTTCACCGTCCACACCACAATCAAACATTTCCCAATGCATAGCAATTAACAAATATCTCCAACCAGGGAACACAAAGTTAAAGCTCAAACGTGAAAAACATTAATGAGACAGGTTAAGTATAGAAATGGTGTGTTCTGTTAACACAAACCTTGTCTCACAGTGGGAGCTACTACTTGGTTCTAGTCCATAATCAAGAGTTACTTGGCCCCAGTTCCCCAAGTCTTATGAATTTTCAAGAGAACCAAGAAACACACAGTTTCTATGTGAGAACATTCAAATGTAAGATGTTGACTTAAATTTAAAATAAGACGAAAACTCTTTCTGAATGAAATTTGTGGCCCAACAGGCGGTGAGTGTTCCAACCTCTGTGTGCTTCACAGACATCATTTGAGACAGGGATAGTGCAGGCTTCATATGACTCTGTGTAAAAGGAAGTTCTAGATTTGGAACTGTTGAGTCAAGAGTTTGCATGTTTTAATGTCTTTGGTGTATACTGTCATATTGCCTCAGCAACTGTAAACAGTGAATACTGCCTCAAGCTCACAAAAAGTAGCCAGTCTTCATACTTAGGACAATAAATATTATAATCGGGCATGCATTTTAAAGTCCATTATTGTTTAAAAATTAAAAGCAGCATTATTTCTATTTATATAATATATTTTCTAAATGAGTAATCGTTGAAATACAGGAGACCAGATGAGAGGAAACATTAAAATCTCTCATCTCTCCAAATGGCTAACTTCAGATACAGATGCACACAAAATTTTATGATTTTATGAAAATTATATCATTTTATAAGTAATAATTTGCATTACCAGCTTCTTTTCACAAAATATATCTGAAAATTAATTCTATATCACTACTAATATACCTATATCAGATCATTTTTAGTGGCTTCATAGACTACTAGGATGAATATCTTTATTCAAAAAATTAAAATATAAAAAATATTAAAAGCATTTATTTAACCAGACCTTATTTGTGGGATTAAGATTGCATTAGTTCACTCAATAAAACAATGACTATCCATATATATCCATATATATATTTTTTTTTAATCATCTGGCAATTATCTTTTTGGAATTATCTTCTAAGTCATAGTGAATGTTTATTTATATTTTGGTAAATATTTTCAAATCACTTTCAAAAGTTTGTGCTAATTTCCACTATTACCAACTGGATAGGATATTTTTGCCCCATTGTGGTTTTGTATGTTATTTTGCTCCTTTTTATTATTAATCTGATGGATAAGAAGTGAGTAATTAATTTTGATTTATTTCTTCTTTCTTATTAGTGAGGTTGAACTTTTTGTTTTTGTACTGGGGTTTGAACTCAGGGCCTTCACCTTGAGCCACTCTGTCAGCCCCTTCTTGGTGATGGGTTTTTTCAAGATAGGGTCTCACGAACTATTTGCCCAGGGCTGACTTCCAACCAAGGCTCCTACTCTCTGCCTCCTGACTCCTGACTAGCTAGAATAACAGACCTGAATCACTGGCACCCAGCTTTGAACATTTTAATATTATATTAAAGCTTCATTTCTCCTATATCTCCTCCATGTTTTCTGGGTTCTTATTTTCTGTTGATTTATAAGAGTTCTTTGTATATTAGTATCATCCATCCTTGGCCAAATGTGCTACAAATACATTTTTTTTCTCAATTTAGAGTTTATTTTACAATGTTGTTGAAGTTTTTTTTAACCATAAGGCAGTTTAATTCTTATTTATTTATTTTGTAATTAAATTTACCCTTTGTTTTCTGGCATTAGTGATATATTAGAACTTCAGATAAATTTCATTTAAAACTCACTATACTTTTGCTCCAATTTTCATTCTAGTATTTACATTCAAATTCATGCCCATTGCTTTTTTAAAAATTTAAGATCTGTTTCATATAAATCTGTTTTATTCCATCTATGATTGCTGAGGTACCAAATTATTTTAATTGCTTAAACTTTATACAGAATATTTTGTAAATGAGGAGAAAAAGAAAAGGTTCTCACTTTTTCAGAATTTTGCTTGTCAGAGCTGTGTGAACTGTATGTCATATCTACTAAGGAAATAAAATTACCCTGGTATATTCACTAAATTTTTGTTGCACTCAGAGATTACCTCAGAAAGACCAATTTTTACAATGCTAAGTCTTCCTTGGCAAAAGTAATGTGTATTTCTCCATTAATGAAAATATATATGACACTTGACAGATTTTAGTACTTTTTCACAATGCTTACACATATGTTTGCTGAATTGTTTTCTTATCTAAAATGAAATTTTTAAAAATTTCCATTAAAAATCCAGTTTATTTTAAAATATAAACACTTCATTTTAAATCATTCTTGCACATATAGTTTCACATACATGCTCTTATTTGAGCCTAATTTAATCAACAGATTAGCTACTGTAATCATACAAGTTATTTCCAAATTTGTGGAAGGTAATTTTTAACTATGTTGACTGCTCATATAAAAATTCTGAAAAGATAGTTATGTTTATCACGCATGGTACAGCAGTCATTTAGAAGAAACACACACATATACATGCCTATGTGTGTATATGTACACAATAAGTATGTGTGAATTTACAGAGTCCCCTTACACACTGTTTCTGCATAAAAATCATTCAAATTCCTCTTTAAAATTGTGTAAGATTATTATTATTTGGGGGGGTACTAGGGTTTGAACTCAGGACCTTATACTTGTTAGGCAAATACTCTACCACTTGAGCCATATTCCTGATCCTTTTTGATTTAGTTATTTTTTGAATAGAGTCTCAAGTTTTTGCTTAGGGTTGACCAGGAACCCAAATTCTCCTACCAATGTCTCCTAAGCAGATGGGATTATAGACACATACCACCACACTAGACTTATTAATTGAGATGGAATCTGGAGAGCTTTTTGCCCAGGCTGGTTTCAAATCATGATCCTCCTGATCTCTGCCTCCTAAGTAGCTGGAAATACAGGTGTGTGCCTCACCATGCATGGACATTAGACAGAACTTTCTTGTTCAATTTTTCACTTTCATTACATGACTTAGATGACTTTATGAAACTGTTTTAGGCTTCAGCTTTCTTCATCTTCAAAATTCAGGATGTAGTTTTCTTTATGTAGTTCTTCTGCAGATTAAAGGGAACCATCAGTTAACTATTGCTGATTTTTGTCTCCTCCATGATGTATATATGCACATATTTTTGTTTTGATTTCATCTAAAAAACACAAAGTTGATTTTCCAGGTTTTCTCTTACAAAAAATACTATTGAAAGCTAATGTGTATTTTCCTGCAACATTAATTCAGTATTCACACAAGCCAAGGTGACATGGTTTTTGCTAAAGTCTCAGCAGAATTCCTCTTGGCCCAGGAAAATGATGGAAACCCAAATTATTCCCAAGTTCACATAAATCTCCTGGATCACGTTATGAAGTTTTAATTGTACTGAGTGGGATAAGTGCTTGGGATCACTCTAAAGTAAAACAAAAGTGTCCGGGTGGGTTTAAAACAAATGAAGAGAAAAACAGAATTACAGAATGAATGATTCGCAATGAAAAGAAGCCAACTTTACACTTTTGATCACTCTGTGGCCCTGTGCTGTCACCAGATCACAGCTCTTTGGAGTTTGGTCCCATGGAGACATCCAGGAACTAGCTCCAAATAGCAATTGTTTCTGAATCCCATCTCACTGGGAGGTGTCAAGTCAAAACACTTTCCTCCTCTGGACAGCACTTTTTTTTTTTCCTGTTTAATGTCTCTTTCTTTCCTAATTGTTGAAATGTAGAGTAAGACTCAGAATACAGGACAATGAGAGTAGATACTTACAACTGGGAAAAATAATTTCTTAAGATGGAGCTAATTAGAATTCATTCATGCATGAGATTAATTAGTTAATCATATGTATCTTTCAAGAAACAATGCCCTTTAAAATTTGACTTATGTGCATATTAGTAATGAGGTGAAAGTGCACTCCTTAATATTAGTAGGCAATCAGGAAACTGTCAGTTCAAATATAATGAATATCATTACTACAAGATAAGTTGAAATCCTAGAAATGACTATATATACTGGAGGAAAACTTGTATTAAAAATGAGATATGACCAGGTGCCCAGTGGCTCATGTCTGTAATACTAACTACTCAAGAGGCAGAGATCAGGAGAATCATGGCTCAAAGCCAGCCCAGGCAAATAGGTCTTGAGGCCTATTTTGAAAATACTCAACACAAAAATAGGCTGGCTGACTGACTTTCATGGTAGAGCGCCTGCCTAGCAAGTATGAGATGCTGAGTTCAAACCCCAGTACTACAAAAAAAGAAAATAAGTGAGATATGGACTATCACAGACTATTACTACTAAAAATGGAAAAACTAGAACAAATGCAAATAATATATACTCTGACTACTGTCTAGAAATTATTTTTGTTGACTAGCAAATACTGGGATTCTTGTTTCCTTTTCAAATAGCCCTCCAGGAAATGGTGGCCATTTCAGTTAACACAACTTTATGAAAACATTTCTTACAGTCATACAATTACATTTTACTTTCTAGAGTTGCTTCTTCGTTGATGGGGGAATGTTTTGGAAGAGAATTTGAATCTTGTTGACATATATACTCGGTCTTTTGGCAGTACTGATTTCAGAAAAAATAAATTGTTACTTTGGTTTGTGAATAAAATTCATTTGGATTTGAGAACTAACAGGAATTAGCTCTCAGAGTCTGAATGACTTATAATAAATTGACACTTTGGTAAACTTGCTAAGTAATGGGAGTGTAAATTGATAATGAAAGAGCCACATAGAAAAACAACCTACATACACACACACACACAGCACTACCATTTATTTCTAGGCTTTACTGTAAGCCCTTTTCTTGAAATGATTGAACTAATCTTTACAAAAACCTTGTGGTTTCAGCACTAAAATATTGTAATTCCAATTTTACACAAGAAGAAACTGAAGCTAGCAAGTCAATAAGCGAATTCACACCCAAGTAGCCTCGTTCTTCAGTCTGCACTAACCTGACAAATCTGTGTCACCCCTACATATCTCAGCTTTTGTCCTGGGTTTGCAATTGCATTCCATTTCATCTTTCTAAGTGATTCATGAGCCACCAAGTAAATAATAATGGTCCCTCTATTCTTCACAAAATAATCAAGTCTCTCTTTTTTTGTAATCTTTTTCAATATAGAAGCTGCTTGGAGAGACCCCATATTCATTTTTCCAGTTAATTTTCAACTTTCTCTTTCAAGTTTCAAAAATCTGTAATTCTCAACTTAGTTTCCTTCTGATCATCTCTGGGAGATTTCTGTGCCCAGAAATTGAAGTAAAGCACTGTTAAAAGTATTTTCAGACTTATTTCACATACCATATTCAATTTGTACAGTGATCCTACGGGTTCTACCTTCAAAACATATCCAACAATCACTTATCACTATTCCCACTGCTATTCCTGGTTTAGTCCTCTGTCATCTCTCACCTCAGGCCCTAGAATTGTTTGCTAACTGGTCTTTCTGGCTCTACTCTCATGACCTGAGAGCTCACACTCAATACAACAGAAGTGGGATTTTGACACATCAAGAAGTACCCCCTCTTATCTAAATTAGTAATGAAAGAGCCACATAGGAAAGAGGGAGGAAACCCTCCCTCCAATTGCTCCCCAATACAGGTCACTCCAGGGATTTACAGAATTTTCCCTTCCTGAGTTCATTTCCTGCCACCATTTCCTCTTTTCTGCTCCAGTCACACTGAGTTCTTTAACATTCTCACACATGACAGGCGTAATTCTGCCTTAGCTCTTTCCCATGGGCTATTCCCTCTATCTGAATAGTTATGCCAGATATGTACATAGCTAACAAATTTCTTCAAATTGTTTCTTAAATGCCACCTTTTTAAAAATTAAACTACTCAGACTACTCGGTGGAAATTTGCAAATTCATCCCATCTGGATCACCAAGAACCCCTGTTTTCCTCCCCCTTCTCTACATTTTCCCCATAGCGTGATTGTATTTTCATATTTATTGTGAATGTTGATTGCTGTCTGTCTCCCTTCTCTCAAACTAGAAGATAGCTCCATGACAGTGGAAATCCTGTCTGTTGTATCAATTTTGATATTAGACCCTTGGAAGAGCACCTTGCATACAATAGTAGGTAATAATTCAACTTGCAGAATGAATAAATATTATTAATACAAAGTAGTAACATTTGATCAGTGCTTACTTATTCCTGAAAGTGTTCTGACATTTTGACTCCATTACTCCATTTAGTCTTGAAAGGAAACTTATGAGATAAGAATTGTATTACTCTCAGTTCCTAAATATCAAGAATAATTACACCTAGTCACAAATATCTACCAAGTAATTATCAAGATAGGCAGTTTTTTTCTGTAATGTTGACCACAGAAGCAAAGAAGGATGAAGACAATTATCATTCAAGATTTTAAAATTTCTGACTACTGAATCTGAAAAGAGTTATTTTAAATAATCTATTTGATTGATGAAAAATGGCAATCATTTTTAAATAAAATTGTGAACAATGATTAAATTGTTAGTCTTATTACAAACCCGTATTTTCCACTGATCCATGGACCTTATTGAGGGGTATGCCATAGTCTGAAGGTTTGTGTGCCTCCTAAAATTTGCTAGCTGAAATCCTAAACCTCTACATTATGGTGTGAGGAGGTGGGGAGTTTGGAAAGTGATTAATTGCATTATGAGCGTGATGCTCATGAAAACCCAGAGAGCTTCTTTGTTCAGTCCACCACATGAGATCACAGTTAGAGGGTGCAACTGGTGAGTCATAAACTGGTTTTTCGTCAGCTACAAAGTCTGAAAAAGCCTTATCTTGGACTTCCCAGCCTCAGAACTGTAAGGAATAAATTCAGTTGTTGCCTGGCACAGTGGGTCAGGAGTAGTAACTCCTAGCTACTCAAGGTGCAGAGATGAGGATGACTGCAGGTGGAGGCCAGCCTGGGCAAAAAGTTTGCAAGACCCCATCTCAACTAATAAAGCTGGTGATGGGAGAGCACACGAGTCATCCCAGCTACATGGGAAAATGTAAATAGAAGGATCATAGCCCAGGGCAGACTGGGCATAAATGCAAGACCCTACTTAAAAATAACAAAAGCAAAAAGGGCTGAGAGTGTGGCTCAAGTAGTAGAGTGCCTGCTTAGCAAGCACAAGGCCCTAAGTTTAAACATCAAAAACATTATTTCTTTATAAGCTACCCAGTTCATGGTATTTTGATAAAACAACCCAAGCAGACTAACAGACCACATTATCTCTCCTGTCTGCTGACTGACATGAAGATATACATGAAAAATTAAGAGGAACTTTTCACGTCATGGTACAAAAAATAATGCTGCCAGTAACAGATGTTAATTCAACCTTCGCTAATTTGTCCTGAAAAGTAAAGAGCTATAAATTAAAGAAAGAATAACAATGCTACAATTATTTTAAAAGCAATTTTCAGTTTATCAGTACATTTCAGTTTATCCCATACAGTATCAAATTTTATTTCATGGTAATTCTGCGTCAAAGTGTTACAATATCATTGTCATTTTATAGAGAAAAACCCACAGGTTCAAAAAGCTTTTCTAAGGTGACACAATTGGTAGAGCAAGGATTCAAAATTAGTGTTCTTTCTACCAAACCAATCACGGAAGAACTCTTCAGAAATATTGTGAAAAATAACTTTTTAAATATGTGAAGCATATAATTGTATATCCTTCTAAGAGTGTTGGGCAGAATACAATATGAAGCATAACTATTAACAAATATTTATGTAAGAATGAAGCTAGGAAGTAAAGCCATAAGCCATATGCAAAGCAAGAAAACCTGGGTAGCCTAGGTATTTTCTCAATGGTAAGAAATGACAGTCAGGGGCACTGTGTCTGCGAGAGGTGAAAGAGAAGGTGTAATTGTTGCATGTGTCAGGATGTTTGGCTCTGTCTAAGGAATTTACTAAGAGCATTCCCAATATGTCATTCTAACTATTTGCCAGGTGCAATTAGGGAAGGGAAGCTCTGTTTATTATTTGCATTCATAAATAACACAGGACTCCAGAGAAATTGAGATTTCTGTTGCAGTCACATAAAATGCGGTCTGTGCAGCATCAAAGTTGTTACATCCAGAAATCCAGAGAATTCTTATTCCCTGTGAAAAATCTGTTTCATCAGAATGGTGCCTGCATATTTAATGTTTGTTCTATGTATTACAGACGTCTTCAGAACATTATCATCCACAGAACACCACCAACACATTGTACCTGCAATCCCACATGCAGAGCTGTGGAACAAAAATGAACTGTCTTATTTTAAATGAAAAAGACTATCAATGATCAAGGAATATGAAGCATCATTGTCCGTAATATGTGCTGTGCATTTTTTCACCCATCAGAGCATCCTCTTGGAAACAAAAGAATCGTATCATTTTCTACGTGTTTGTTTTTTTAGCATCTAATATAACCAAAAAGATAACCAAGGGATTTTTCTATGCTCTTTCATTATAATTAAAGTGCCATTTAAAGAGTCTTCCATTTTGTGCTGTATCTTATTTTGCTTATTACACTCAAACTGAATCCATTAGAAGTTAAAGTTAATAAAGTTAGTTGATTAAAAAAAAAAGAATAACTGACATATGACATATGTACTCTCTTTTCTTCCTTTGTGGAGTTAGTGGAACAGGCACACACATAAGAAGTCTCCCTTGTGCCCAAAAGAGGAGCAACAGGAATCCTCTTTCTGTCTGTATCTTAGGGAATCCATCCACGGACCAAGCTCCAGAGGCAGCTTGTAAGTGTAGCAACTCAGGAAGTCTCTCTAATTGTTCCTTGTCCCTCACTGCTATTATGATAACACGACATATCCCAGAAAATACAAGCTGCTTTTTAAAAGCTGATTTCCCTTAAGGCTGTTTGTCTCTATGGCTCGAAGCATAGGTCAGCACCAGGACTCATTTTAATGTAGTCTTGGAACATTCCCCACATGATTTTAAAAATATCACATGCAACCTACATTGCTGATTCCATCAGGAAAACAGTGGGCAGTTTAAGGAGGTTACAGAATACTTGGCTTGTCCAATTCTGTAAATTTCCCAATATTGGAAGCTCATATTTCTCTACTTCAGAACTTCTCAAAAAAAATATGAGTGTGGAAAACTTAGAACTGTTCATCAGTTTTCAGAGTCTACTTAATAAGAGAAAGGGCCTCACTCATTAGCCAGAAGCCATAATGAAATATTCCAATGTTTTCTAATGTGACTTGATGGGAGAAATGAGATATGTTAGGAATAAAATTGAGGCAATAAAAGTGTATTTATGTGTACACATGATGTAAGCATACAAATACCATTTCACTGGTACTGTTTTGGAATGAAGAAACCCTGATGCACTCAAATGTTTAATTTGTGCCTAGAACACTTGAATTAGTAATTTATTCATTTATCCAGTGTTCATACCAGTACATATTATGTCAGAAACAAAGAATAAAAGATGCAAAGAGATTGAGTACTACTCAATGAGTATATGGCTGAGGCGTGCACATGTGGGGACAGGGCATAGGAAATAGACCAAAGCTCCAGCAAGATTGTGGGAGCCTCATATAGCAGAAGGCTCTTGAGTCTGATCAGGCCCACAGGGTGGGAAAGAAGAGGGAAAGACTCATTTCCAATACAGAAGCAGCCTATATAAAGTCACGGTTGTGAAAGGCAGTGCTGGATGCAAGCATACATGTCTTCCAGTTGTACAGGGCCTCAACATGTATATGTTGCCTCTAATTTATATCCACATGCAAAAACAGAGCTAAAAGACTAAGATTTTGACTCTTGCATACTTGTAGATGGGTCAGTTCATGACCCCTGTATAAATCTAACTGCCCAGTTTCAGATTATGACTGGGTATTTAATCCTCTGGGTCTATTTTTCAATCCTAATGAAAAAGATGACTAAAAAATTTGAAAATACTTTCCAGTATTAAGAAAGTAAGATTTCAACAAGGACCTAAAAAAGGTGTTTTAGCAAGAGGAAATAATGAAGTGAAAGCCATAAGTAGGATAGAAAATTAGGGTAGAAAATTAATGGGGTTGAGGCCACTTAAGCAGGAGTAGTATTAGTGGAAGATGATGCCAGTGAGGTAGCAGGGAGCTGAGTGCGGTGGTGTACACCAGAAATCCCAGCTTTTGGGAGTCAAAGGTAGGAAAATCTCAGTCTAATGAGACCCTATTCAAACAATAAGTAAAGCAAAATAGCGCTGGAGGTGTGGCTCAAGTAGTAGAGTGCCTGCTTGGCAAGTCTTCAGCCATAAGTTCAAACCCCAGTACAACTAAAAAGAGACAGAAAGAGAGAGAGAGAGAGGAGGGAGCAATCACACAGGGCCTGTTAGACCATTATAAAGACTCTGATTTTGCAAGGGGAGCCATTGTAGGACTTTTGCCACAGATAGATGGGGTGGAATTGGGAGGAAATGCCCAGAATAGAAAAAGAAGGACATGTTATAAGGCCAGAAATCCAAGCAAGATGTCTGGTAGCTTGAACCAAGGCAGTGGCAGTGGATATGATGAGTGAACTGGCTCTGCTTGTATGCTGGAAGTAATGCTAATAGCATTTCTTTACAGATGTGGATTTGGAGAGGAAGAGAGTAATCAAAAATAGCTATTTTTTTTTGGTTTAAGCAATTGGAAGAATAAAGTTGCCGTGTGTGTGTGTGTGTGTGTGTGTGTGTGTGTGTGTGTGTGCTTTTCATCACTGGAACAAGAAAGACAACTTATAAAGTGAAAAGGTTTATTTTGTCTCACAGTTCAGAAAGTTCTCATTTCTGATCAGGTGGCCTTATTGCTTTGGGCCTGTGGTGGGGGTGTGCATCATGGTGGGAGCAAAATCCCTCATGTCATGAGCCAGGGAGCAAAAACAGGAAGGTGCAGGAGGCTGGATCCCACAATCTACTTTGAGGGCATGCCTCTAATGACCTAACTTCCTCTCACTAGGCCTTACCTCTTAACATTTCTACAAAATCTCCCAATAGTGCCACACTGGGGACTAAGCTTTTAACCAATGAATCTTTGGGAGACATTAAAAATCCAAACCATAGCCTGTATATGTAAATCTACGTATACATATGTAATCTACTCATAGATATATGTGCATATAATCTTTTCATGTATAATGTACTCTATACTCTTAGGGTTACTGGGAAGACAAGTGATTCAGCACATGGAAGCACTCAGAATACTGCTTGGCAGATAGCAAGAACTTAGAAAATATTAAGTATTTCTATTCATGTTTGCTTACTATACAATGTGTTTTTAGGGCCAAGATTTGTTATTTTCTTGTAGGACTTTGAGTCAAACAGCTTCTGAGGCAGAACAAAGCTATGACCTAGAAATGCAGCCTGCTGAGTGGAAAAAGAAACTGTAGACTTTTTCTTTAGCAGCTTTATATCATGGCAAACCTCCTGGAAACAACAAAAAAATCACCTTTGAGAAGGAAATGCAGGACTTGCTAGATAAGAGCTGGGCTGCTTCGTCTGTAGCAACTGTGTTGCAGTCATTATGTAAAGGATTAGGAGAGAAAGTGGAGCTACACAGTTTAGAAAGAAGGCCCTGACATGAGCCACAGGTTAAATTGGTGCTTTTCTCTTGGATAGGAAGTTGGGAGAGTGATACAACACTAAGTCAAAAAGTGGAAGTTTGAGGATCCAAGTAACTTTATAAAAATATCATCTTACACTCACAGACCACTAACATGGCCATTTGGGATCCCACAAGTATTTTTGGAATACCTAAATTTGTATTTAAGCCATAGTTATATTATTTATATTAAATGAAGTCATGCTGTTATTTCCCACTCTAGATAGAGGCAGACTTTTTAAATAATGGGAATAACTTGACAAAGTGACATAATGCTTGGAAATTTCACACCTTGTTTCAGCTAGATAAACAATACCTTTGCAACCAGAAGAAAAGATCAGGGCAGATTATAATATTCTCATGCTAAGTAGTCAGATCAAAGCTAATGTGAATTGTCTTTGAATTATTATTAAACCAGAAGTAAGGAATTTATTCCAAGTTGAGCAACATGAAAAAGAAGCTGAAAGAATCAATAGCCTGATAAAATTCAACCTGCAATAGAAACAAAATAGAATATTAAGCTACAGAAGAAACTCCAAATGCTCCAGTTTACAAATGATAGATCTATTAACAGATGTATCTCCTGGGCAGATTCTCCAAACTGTATATTATACTCAGACCACATATTTTTCTCATGACATTTTAGTGTCAAAACAGGGGGTAAATTAAAACTTGAACTACCTGCATAATAGATTTTTTGCTCAGGTAATTAAAAAGAACAGCTGGAGTTTTGACTTCTATTGACATGTTTAGGAAGGGAAAGAAAAATGATCTTTGACCACCAGAATGGAATCCCAGTGGGAGTAAAGTGGTTTTCCACAGGTGTAATGATTAATCTGAGCTCAGAAAAGCTCTTTTTTTTTTTTTTTCATTTTTCTTTTATTATTCATATGTGCATACAAGGCTTGGTTTATTTCTCCCCCCTGCCCCCACCCCCTCCCTTACCACCCACTCCACCCCCTCCCGCTCCCCCCCTCAATACCCAGCAGAAACTATTTTGCCCTTATCTCTAATTTTGTTGTAGAGAGAGTATAAGCAATAATAGGAAGGAACAAGGGGTTTTGCTGGTTGAGATAAGGATAGCTATACAGGGCATTGACTCACATTGATTTCCTGTGCGTGGGTGTTACCTTCTAGGTTAATTCTTTTTAATCTAACCTTTTCTCTAGTTCCTGGTCCCCTTTTCCTATTGGCCTCAGTTGCTTTAAGGTATCTGCTTTAGTTTCTCTGCATTAAGGGCAACAAATGCTAGCTAGTTTTTTAGGTGTCTTACCTATCCTCACCCCTTCCTTGTGTGCTCTCGCTTTTATCATGTGCTCATAGTCCAATCCCCTTGTTGTGTTTGCCCTTGATCTAATGTCCACATATGAGGGAGAACATACGATTTTTGGTCTTTTGAGCCAGGCTAACCTCACTCAGAATGATGTTCTCCAATTCCATCCATTTACCAGCGAATGATAACATTTCGTTCTTCTTCATGGCTGCATAAAATTCCATTGTGTATAGATACCACATTTTCAGAAAAGCTCTTAATGCTGTTTCTTTTCTGTGGATTTAATAACTCTGTACTTCAAAATATTCATTTCTTACAGTTTAGTCAGAGCCAACTCTTGTTGGCTTGTAACATGTAAGATCATCAGAATTTATCTTTAAAAATGTCTATGTCCAAAGGATAAATAATAAATCTGGATGCCTCCAAGCAGAAGTCAATTCTATCCCTCAGTCTCACAAATACACAGTGCAGTTTTTTTCAATAGTCATTGGAAAGAAAAGCAATATGACGTTAACAAGGGAATTTTCTTTCTTTCCTTCTTGTGTTCACTCTTTTTGGCATCTAGATTACAGTTTTGTTTTTATAACTATTCAGGTGGTAAAGAATGTCAGAACACAAATTGAATTCATTGAACTATATGGATGAGACAGTGACACTCCCTATAAGGACTGCCTAGTATGTCACAATACTGGGAAGGTTAAGTTGATTTGCCTGTCTGTATTCAAAGCATCCTATTTGGCCACTTCATTTTAATTCTAGCTATTTTCATGCCAGAAAAGGTCCTACACTTGCTTTATGAGAAGCATAATTACAGTTGTCAGTCCTCAAATGTCAAAGTGCATAAGAGCAGGAAAGAACTCTGTGCATCAGGTTTCTGTTTAATTGAGGCAAGAAAAGGATGAGTTATATTCTAGTGTTTGGTTTGCAAAATGCTAGGGGTTCTTTGATATGACAAGAATTGTATAAATGTAGTTATCATAACTTTTCTGAACAAATGGAGAAAAAATGGTGCTGGGGGATAAACAATGTAAAGAAGTGCATATTAATGTATTCATAAGTGAATGTTCCTTTGACGTTCTGGAACATTCCAGATTGCCCCACAAAAGTTGACATCATTGTCAGAGTAGCACATTTATAAGTGATAAAAGTTATTTATATTACTTTGTAATGCCATGGTAATTCTTCTGCATCTTAGATCAGCCACAATCCTTGGACTTTTGCAATCATTGGACTCCTCAAAACTGTAAAAGTAAATGCTTTGATTTCAATGTTAGAGACATAGTTGAATTTTTTGTTTCTTCATGATTATTTTAAAGAGCGCAAAGAAATTTAAATATCCTTGAATAAGAGAAAGATCATGGAAAATTTTAAATTGTGCTTGCTAAAATCAATATTAAAATAATAAGTCAAGGAAATCATAAAGTATCATCAGTCATTAACATAAACATTGACTAAATGTATCAACAGAGATGAATTAGATACAATACTTGCCCTTAAAAAATCACTCTTGCAAAAGAAGTTCATATAAATTCTATAAAGAGAGAAAGAATTAAAATTTAAGACTGGCTTGCTTTTAGGGTTATTTGTAATTTTGATGTATGCTGAGCTAGCAAGTCCAACTTTCAATACACAAAAGCTAGAAGAATAAAGCTTAAATAATTCCATTTAAGCAAGGAAGTTGGTATTTTATGATAAATAGGTCAAGGACTCTCAATCACAACTTCAGAGTCTTAATAAAATTCTTCCCCAACCCAAAAGCTTTCAATAAAATTGAGTTTTCATCATGTGGTCTAGATAAAACATGATACCGGCATCTGATTTAACAAAGATGCATGGCAAAGTTTAAAATTTCTATCTACCTTATTGGTACTGGAAAAAAATGATACTGATAAATTATGTAAGGCAGGGCAGAAAATATTTGGGAGGTGCTGAACTTATATAGAAAACTGATCTTAATAAAGTCAAGGTTATTAGTCTTCATTGTGCCCTTGTGAGAGGTGTAACCTACAAGTATAATGCTCTTCATCTTCTGTAAGATGAAGATGGAACAAGAGGAAGTTAAATTTGAGCATGTGCTTTATATTTTCAAAATTATGGCATCTGCTGAGGAATTTAGCTTTGAATTCAACCTCCTACGTATTTATCTAAGTCAAGTTTGAACATCTCACACATTTACCTGCTTAGTGACTTTTAAGAACTTAGATCAAGAAGACTTCCAAGCTTTGTCCACATCTTGCTTCCAGCTGGTATTCAAATGTCACTGAATTTTTATGTTCTTTATGTAAACTGTGCTTACTACCTGATTGACTAAAATGAAGAAACAAAACACTCACATGTGAACATAAGTACGTTTCAAGTGTCTTCATCTACCTACTTTGGCAACCCAGGTTGACAGACCAAATGGATAGGTGTAAGAGTTGAGTGTCTGTCTTGTCTCCCCAGTGCATGAAATGCTGTGGTCCAACATTAAGTATTTTCTTACTAGTTGTGAGGAAACAAAAACCAACAAGGCAGGTTTCACAATCTAGGTAAGTCAATTGGAGATGGATCTAGGATTGTAGCAGGGCACAGTGCAGAAGGAAGCAACTAAAAAGAAGAGTATGAAAAAAAGCTATGATTCTTTACTATCACCAGGAGCAATTAACTAACAATAATTGAGTACTTTCTATCTTCTGAGTGTTATATACATAGAAATAGAATAACCTTACATGGTTTTATCATTATCTTCATTTTTAAAATGTAGCAACTAAGGCACAGAGAAGAGATTGCCTGCCTTATCCCAGATTAACAAAGCCACTAAATGATGAAGATAGGATTTTAAGAAGTCTGGCTTAATTCTTAATCTTGTTTTGCTAAAATCTCTTTTGACCTATTTTATTTTGGCACCAAATATTAACAAACAACCATTGCCAATTGGCTTGTGAATGACAGATAAAGAAAGAGCTAAGTTATTCTTTATTATTTTTCCCTAGGATACTGTACCCCATAGGGGAGGACATGTGTCAAATAAGCTGTGCAAATTGCTCATCTCTGGGCTCCTAGAATATTGCCAAGAACAAGTGCGTGTCAGTGTGTGGGCTCCTTTCCTTGGGTTAGAATCAAGGCAGGAAGATATATTGTTTAATCACTTTTTTTGGTGGTAGTATGGGATTTGAACTCGAGGCCACATGCTTGCTAGGCAATGCTCTACCATTGAGCCAAATCTCCAGCCCCTTTTTGCTTTCATTTATTTTTCAAATAGGGTTTTATGCTTTTTCCCCCAGGCCAGCCTCAGATCACTATCCTTCTACATTCACCTCTTTAGCTGAGATTATTATCACTTAGTTTCAAACAGTCCAAGGCATATGACAGCTAACTAACCAATAACAGTAATTATAATAATTTTTAGGTCCTGCTTTGATATTGAGGTAGAGAGAAAGACCATATATGATGATTTCATGAGAATCATATATTTTAAAAGAGCTACTACATCCTAAGTTTTACACTCTAATTTCCAAAGTCAGTGAAACCAAGGAAATAGTACACATTCTTTAGATTCTGGAAATGCCAGTTCAATTAACTCACCCCAACTCATCCAAGAAATTGATATGAAACCTGTGATTACATCTATACTTGGGCAATTCCAAGTCAGTGTTATGAAAGAACTCTGTTTAAAAAAACTTATCTTTACTTCTGGGTACATGAGACTAAATATTTTGCACACATAAGAAAAGAGAATGTTCAAAGATGAAATGACTGTACAGGAAATCCATCATCATTTTTAATGGAATATTGAAATATAGAATAATTATGAGTAAGAAAAATACAGAGGGAAAGAAGTATAGGTGATATCTCAGTCCATTCTGTGCTGCTATAACAGAACACTCAAGATTGGATAATTTATGAAGAACTGACCTTTATTTCTGACAGTTCTGGAGGCTGGGAAGTCTAAGATCAAGACTCTGGCACTGGAGGAGGGGCTTTTGCTGCATCCTTGTACAACAGAAGGGAAGAGGGCAAGCTAAGTGAATGCCATGTGAAGCCTTTTGTTAGAGGCATGATCCCCTTCAACAGAGCTCCTGAAGGAGGAGCCCTTCATGTTCTAATCTCTACTTAATGGCCCCACCTCATAATTCTGTCACCATGGAAACACCTGAACTGGGAAGTGGACATATTCAAACCACAGCAAGTGATAAGGGTCTACATGTAATAAATAAAGGAGCATAATGGAAAATATATCTGTAAATGTCAATCAGAAGACATAACAAGAGCTCAATCCTGGTGAAAATGAGAGAGAAGACAAAATAGATGATAGGAGTTATCAAGGAGGTTTATAAAATGCCTTTTCTGTGCCTGACTTCGCTATTTTTTTTTATTTTTTAAGGCATGCATTTCTATAAGTAAGATTCCCATTGACCCAGTGAGTTACCTTGGTTATTATTTCTATTTTATAAAAGAGGAAACTGAGACAAGTAGATGGTACATCTAAAATTCAAACCTAGACTAATTTCCCTTAATTATTATAGGATGATGACTGTTTTAATAGACAAAAGAGCAATGCTTTTTAGTGAGCTTCCATGTCTTTAATGAAAATGTCTAAACTTATTACTTGAAGGTTTCGTCATGAACATGTGAACTACTTACAACTGCTTTACTCCTGACTAGCATAAGGGTTGGAAGTATTTAGTTCTCACGGAAGTAGTTATAGAAAATCTCAGAAATTTAGCAGCTTACATTTGGAAGTAACATTAAAAAGACTTAGCTTACTTAGCTACAAGGGAATCACATCACAAATTGATGAAAACTCACTCCCAGGAAATAAGATCATAAATATTTAAATAATGGCAAATCATACATTAGCAGTTGAGCTTGCCACATATAACTACTTGAATAGTACCAATTAAATAGCACCTTGCTACCCAAGGTCACATTAAAGCCCAAGACTTTTGTCCTAACTATACTTTTTTGCCACATTCACCTGTGGAAAAGTTGCAATCTTTTAATGAAAGGGATACTGCAAAATAAATAATGCTTCAGAATCAAACTGAGGTTGAATTTTGACTGTGACACTAGCTTTGCAGTATTAATCAGTTTTATTCTCTCACATTCCTTAGTTTATCACCTACTTCATTGTTGTAGATACAAATTAACTGAAATAATAAAATTATGACAGTTGGTAAATAGTGAGCATTAATATATTGTAATCATTATATTGAATGAGTTAAGCTAAAGCATAAAAGAAATTAGTCTAGTACTATATCTATATCTATATCTATATCATCTGTATTTATCTATCTGTCTATCATCTGCTATAGAAGCATTCTAGAGATTTTAAACTCATTGGTGTGGTATGATCTTTTTGAGCTTGTCCCTTTAGTACAAGATAAAGAGCATAAGTTTTGGGGTCCTATGGTTATTGTTTGGATCTGACATGTTCCCCAAAGTCTCATGTGTTAAAGGTTTGATCACCAATCTGTGGCACTATAGGGAGGTGGTGGACCTTTAGGAAATGAAGCTAGTGGAAGAGTTAGGTCCCTTGCAGGGGATATTGGGACCCTAGCATACCCCACTTTCTGCTTCCTGGCTTCCATTAGGTGAGCGACCTCTTCTACTTCACCCTCCTGCCATGTTGTCTTATGATGCTACAAGCAAACCCAAAACAACATGGCCAAGTGACTGTGCAATGAAACCTCTGAAATCATGAACCAAAACAAATTCTTCCTCATTAGTTATTTGTCACAGTAATGACAAGCTAAGTGATTCAAGATCATCATGCCTCAGTCTTGTCATGTGTAAAATGGAATAACCATGGTCTCTCTGACAGTTGTAAGAATTAAATGAAGTAATCAGTGTAAATTCCTGGCCTTGCTGCCTGGAATACAGGAAACATGAGCTTCTATAAGCTTAATTATAGATAATATGGATCCAGTGCTTTGTCATTTAATCTCTTTATCACTGCTGCAGCTACTATTGGCCTGGCCAAACCAACTATCACATATTTTCTAGTATTTCTGTTCTTCTCTACTCTCTCTCCTTCTAAATGTTATTATCATTGCCCAGAATTCCTCTGCCCTTCCTCCACCTATCTCGTTCTTATACTCCTCAAACTCAGCTCAAATGTCCCTCCACAAGGGAGCCTGTCTGACTTATTTAGATCTAGGTGTTCCTTCACTCTTCCTCATAGGCAACTATTTTTGTACCACTGGCCTATAGTTTCTGTCCACAGCCCTATAATCACAGCTTTGCTTTACAGCCTTTCCCACTAGAACCTGTACTCCTTAAGAGAAAAGTCTCAGTGTTTCAGGGTCAAGCATGGTAGCTGTTCTTCCCAAAACTCCCAGTACCTCATGTGGAATAAGTAAATGATGAAATATGGCTGAATTACCAAAAGCATAGTAATAAACCACTCAGTATTCGTTAGTCTCTAGCATTCAGGGGCAAAATAGCAAACTGGTTAAGAATGTGGGATTAGGAACTTGAGAGCTCATTTCAAGTCCTGACTCACATTTTCAGATGTGTGACTATGAGAGAATTACCTGAAGTCTCTATGTATCAATTTCTGTAGCTGTAGAAGTACATGCTTCATAGGATAGTCATAAGGGCTGGGGAAATAATCTCTGTAAAGTGATTATTTATAGCTTGGAGTAATAATAATTGGTACAGAGAAATTTCTCTATTGATGTTAGATATTCAGTAGGGACTGAAAACTCTGCAATATGAAGCAAAAAGTTGGTAAACTATGTCAAGAGCTTGAGGACAGTTTGGTGTTCAGTGTAAGAGCAAAGGTGCCGGCTGCATAGGAGTTAAATTCAGTCCTGACCAATGGACCAAAGACTGGTCTGAGACATCAAATATCACAGACAAATGATGGCATGAATATGCCACACAAAATATGAAACTGGTTTGAGAGTTTTTGTAAGCTGATCTTTCTTGATGAATGATTTTTTTTTTCAGTATTTGTTAGTCTTCTCCTTTGTGTCTTTCTTAGACCAGACGAGTAGTTTGTTCACTTCTAGTCTTGGAAATAAGAAAAATTCTAATTACTGTACTGAACGTACCAAGCAAGTTGTTTGAAACAGATAAAATTTCTAGTCCATGACTAGGCAGAGCAACTCCAGGAAATAATAGAACTAAATACTAAATACTTGTACTTTTTTTTTTTGCCAGAGAGTTAGATTCCTCTCTGGATGGGAGGCTGGAAAAGATAATCCCTAAGAAACACTTCTAATTAAAGAGAAAAAAATACTTATCAGATGAATCTAGGGATTTTAGCATGTCCTACCATCTAAAAATTTCAATAAACCAATGAAAATTCCATATAATGCCAATAGAGAGTATGGTAATTTTATTACTGAGCATTATCAAATTTCTGAATTAGAGAAATTTGTTCCAAGGTAGGATAAGACAGATCATAAAATTTCATATGACTACCAGAAATTTTGACAAACGAACAAATGGAAAGTGATAAAATTAAATAGAGAATTCACACTATATGCAATTAGAGAAAAAAGTTCCTGTGTGATCATCTCAAAGATGAAGCACACTTAACCATTTAATCTCTGAATAGTGATTTCTCCATCATTCAGGGGATAAAAGATCAGCCCTGTTTGGTTTACAGAGTTGTTAGAGAAAAGGTAATAGTATAAAAGTCTTTATAATGCTACTTACATATAATCTGGCTTCTGTTTGCCTAGATTTACAAATCAATGAAAAAAATGGTATCATACTTTAGGGAACACCACATATATGATTACAAATTTCACTGCTCTGGGCACTTACTCAACTTGATAAGCAGGAAAATCAATACTTTCCTGTAATTTTTCAACCACCAATATTCCTGAGAATTGCCAGTTTGTTTCTATATGCAAAAAAAATTCTCTATTCTCTATGAGTTTAGGACTCTCAGATAAGGGCACTAACCCTCAAGAAATGGGTTTGGGTAGCTGTGGGTAAGAGCTGCAGGGTGAGTGGAAGTGATGGTCTCAGGCACCGTCAGAGCTGCAAGCCCACCACCGTTGCTCTGTCTCTTCTCCTGCCCAACTTCTGCCAATCTCATCTCCCTCAGTGGGTGGCATACTCTTTATCATTTTCTTTCTGCTTATATTTTTAGGATCTCTGGGTTCTTCTTCGGTCTAGCATTTCATTCTGGTGAGACAGTTTTGAGATATTCCCTGTAGAGTCCTGCAGCTCCAGCCTAGAGTAATTGGAGCTGTTCTTCCAAGAACTTCCCTGCTTCTCAGCTGCACCCTCACAGTAGACGGTTGTCTAGGGAAACCCAGGGAGCAGAGCTGATCTGCTGACCCACAATAGCCCAGAAACATACTCTCTAAAATCATGATGGATGTGCCTGAAATCCTAGCTACTTAGGAGTCAGAGATTGGAAGGATCATTGATTTGAGGCCAGCAACAAATTCTCAAGACCCCATTCCAGTCAATTAAAAAGAAGAAGAATTTAGGTTGATGGCACACATCTGTCATCCCAACTATGCATAAATAGGAGGATTGCAGTTCAGGAAAATCTGAGCATAAATAGAAAATCCTATTCAAAACATACCTAAAATTACATTTCCTCCTGTCCAGGTCTTGCTAGCATACTCCATTAAACTCTTATTCATTTGGCATGGTAATTTAGGGAAAGGGAATGTGTGTGCTGGTGATTGAACTCTGGGCCTTACACATGCTAAGCACGTATTCTGCCACTGAGTTGGATCTCTAGCCCACAGTGATCATTTTTATTCTCTTGCTCTGTCATGGATGGAGCTTCTTTTGGAGATTCACATTCTGTACAATGTTAAGCCCCGCAGGAATGAATGAGATTCATGCCTCTTCTCTCTTGGGCCCATACAAATCACAGAAGCTTCATACTTTGAAGGCAAAATGTGCATGACATTCTAAGCATGGAGACTGTTCTTCCCAGGACATACAGAGGACATCAAGGGAATGATTGGGTCTTAGCAAAAGAGTGGCCTTATTTAGCACAAATTCATCCGGGAAACAGGAACACAACTTTCTCCTCTTCCTTGCATGGTGTAAAATCAGTTACTTTTGTTGTACAACTCCTACTTATGGCTAAATACCAGAACAACACACTGCCACTCCCTGAAATCTTCTAGCTAGAAAATCATAAATCAAGTAAGAACAGAAAATACCTAACCATCTTTACATTTCAGTCCCTGAATAGAGGTTAGATTGTTAGATTGTTGATTTAAATTAAAAAGAAAAAAGCATGTATCCAAACAACCTGAAGTCCACAACAACATTAAGGGTAAATGGTAGTCCTAGGCTGTAGGATGCAAAATAAAGGTTGGTCTCAGGCAATTAAAAATATAATGCAATTTAATTTGAGCAATGATTCTGTCGAGCTAAGAAATTGAAATTACTTTGATTTGTAAAGTCATGATGGGAATATTACAAGCCATAAAGAATAGAATACTTTATTCCAATTTTGACACTAAGATCCATTTAGATATTGTACTCCTTAATAATCTCATCACTTAAATGTGGAGCAGCATTATTGCATAAAGCAATTTTCTTTTGTTTTAAGTAAAAATATTTTAATTATTGCTTATTCAGACGTGTATATAAGTGGCACTAAAGGCAATTAAATATCCTCATAGGCTAAAAATTAACATAAAAGACCCACATATAATTCTTTGCCTTCCATCCTCGAGTCTCTAATTAATTTATTTCTTCCAAATAGCTACCCACAACCTAGTCAGATAGATTTCCCCCTCTCCCCATCTCAAAATAAGTCTGCTCCATTGGCTTAAAGCAATCTTCAATTCAGACAGACATACTCAGAGAACGAGTCATTCTCTACCCATCACATCTGATGGTTTTGAAGGACTAGGTCCTAACAAAGTGGAAGAGATGAGAAAGTAGAAAAACTTAGTCCCCGTTGGTGCCTTGGGATTACTGGTTGATGACCTATAGTCATCAACATTTACTCATTTCTGAATTCTGAATGAAAAGTTCTGCTTGAGCAATTTGTTACTGTCTGCTTTTCTACACAGCAAGAGGATACAAAAAACAAATGATATAATTTTTTAAGTTGAGAAGGTAGATGTGGGAGATTGGCAATTATGCTTTGAAGAGGAAAAAACTAGTATTTCTTTATCCATTCCTCACTTTAAGCTCTTACCCATCATTCTATCACTCTTATTCATGCACTCATGTTCTATTTTCTTCAGAAAACTTCAACCTATCCCAAATCACAATATTTGTTTATTATTCTCTCTTCCTGCTGACTTGAAATTTCGTTTCATAAGGTTTTTAATTTTTGTCTTATTTTTTCAGTTAATAATACTTCAAGTAGTCTCAAAGTGAATTGATTGAGCAAATGACAAATAAATCTTTAATGTGCTCAAAAGAAAAATTTTGTCATAAATGAAGTCAATAGCTAAAAACAATATCAGTCCTAAGTTTAAAAAAATAATATTTTGGGATCCTGGCTGCTAAAGATATTTTTAGCAAAGTAATATATGGGTTTATGATTTACTGACTACAGAAAAACTATGTATATTTCAATTCAAATCTAGTCAATTAAATTTTGCACTATCTATGCAGTTAAATACTATGATGCTTTAAAAGGGTAAAGCCACATGCAGCTAAAGCCCTGTTTAGCTGTATGTAACACTGTTAATGAAATATTTTTGTAATGAAAAAATAGCCTATATTATAAAATTACAGGCATGAAAAGGAACAAAGTTAAAGAAAAATGACTCTTTTTTGCCATGATGGTGATGCTCAATTTATTTTATAAAGTTAGTTTTGCAATGGTGCTCATTTTCATTTTTAAAATATGGACATTAGAAAACTCTGTCCCAGGCTGATTTGGCATGTGAATTAGCCGTCTATTTAGGATCCTCTAAAAGTCCCTAAACTGACTACTTTCTTCTGCATTTTCTAAGCAAGATGTCTGATGCTTCTATCTTGGTTGACTAACAACTGACATTTACTTATCACTATCAGCGTTTTTGTTACACAATGATTAACTCCATTTCAGTCTCTTTCTACTGATCACTCCCTCCTCATTCTTTCTTGTTTTCATTCTAAAAATAGCTATCATGAACATTATCTCCTTAAAAATGAGCATGGAAATTAGCTATGTGTGGGCTTATCTGTGTGAATGTTGAATAACAAGAGGAAATGTTGAGAGATACCTTCCCATAGAAACAAAATAATCCATATAGTTCTTTCTCCAAGTGCTACTATCAATTTTTAAAAAGTAAATATTCCTTTAAGCATCAGAGATTCATAAAATTGCAAAAGATTTTCTGCTACTAATAAAAATGCTATAAATATTGAACAGTTGGCATTATCTTATCAAATACGCAGCTTTTTAATGCACTGTCTCCTTTCACAAAATAGCCCCAAGAGAGAAATAAAGCAAGCATAAATTAGGGGTTTTTTTTGGGCTTCTTGAGACAGGGTCTCATTATGTAGCCCAGGCTAGTCTCAAATTTGCAGTCCCCCTGCCTTTGCCTCTCAGTACTGGGATTATACGTGTGCACCACTAGACCCAACTAGTTTAAAGTTTTTATTTTAGTAAATACATTCAGAGGATCTGTATTGTTTCTGTTTCTCTACCCTTTATCACTGAATTTCTTTTTCTTGTAGAGAGCATATATAAATATGTCCCTTTACTGTAGACATCTTATTTGTTGTTAAATAAGATCAATTAGAGCATGCAGCATTTCCATGATATATTACAGTGTATAGACTTAAAATTAATGAACCGGAATGATTTTATGAAGTACTTGATTTGTGCTCTCAAGAAATCTTGTTTTAATTAATATCACTATGGATAGTTTATCTTTAGATTATCTTCGATTGAAATATTAACATTGTTTACTGAAAAGTAAGTCAGGGATTAACCACTTTGGCTGCAATTATTTTTATAAGATGACTGAAAAGACTCTCAGACTTTGCTGTATGTCTGTAAGGGAGATCGTTGAATGATGATGGGATGAATTTGAGCTTGCATGGTTACACACTGATTTAATTAGTTTTCCTGGGGAAATAACTGACATCCAGAATTGCTAAAGAAGCAAATGGAGGTGTGAAAGAATACACATTAGAGAAAGTCATACTTTGAGTAAGAGATAGCATTCTGAAACTTTGCTCTTCAATCTGCCAGCATCCTTGAGGGCAAAAACTAGCTGACCTACAAAGGTTGTAGCACTTGATATGTACTCATGTTTATGCTGGATTGCCAACAAATGCTACTGTGATCAGGGCAATGCTGCCTTCATTGTAATTATCCTGTCTAATCAATTCTGCTGTACTCTCCTTAAGTTTCCTCTGCCTCCTTTTCTTTTCTTTAGTTGCCACCACGTAACATCAAATATCCCCCCAGTTATTGTTCCACATACTGGCCCTCTGAAATGTATGTTGTAATACTGGGACCATGTGCACATGGCCTTTTTGGAAAAAAGGGCTACTTCAGATATAATTAAAGATCTTCAGATGAAATCATACCGGATTGCATGAATAGGTCCATTCACATTCTGTGTCAAATGTCCTTATAAGAAACAGAAGAGAAGACACAGACAAGCACAGAGGAGAAAATGGGGCAAAGATTAGATTTTGGCAGTCATAAGGCAAGGAATGCCTAGAGCCATAAGAAGAGTAGCCAAGGCAGAGACAGGAAAAAACTCTTCTCTGAAGCCAGAGGATGGAAGGTTGCTTTCCTCACACCTTGATTTCAGATTTCTGTTCTTCAGAAATGTGAAAGAATATGAAAATGGATTTATTTTCCTGTAAGTCACACAGTTTGTAGAAAACAGTTGTAGTAAACCTTTAAAACTAATATAAGCCATTAAAATAGTAAGTGCAGAAATGTCTTTGTAAAGCTACAACAGGATAGAGTCTAAGCTTTATATATTTAATGTAGGTGATACTTCAAAAAAAGAACAAACAAGTATATAAAAGAATAGTATTTTTATAAATTGATCTGTATACAGTTGTAGCTGCCTACAAGTCTTCAGACTACTTTCTTAATTGGCTAGTTGGTCTCTTCAATAGCTACTAGTCAGCACTCAGAAGTAAAAGCAAACAAAGTACTACTATTGCATTGAATAAAATAATAAAGTGATAATTGCTATTTTCAAATAATGTTCTCTCCTGTCTCAAATTTTTTTAACTTTGTATATGAAGAACAGTCATGAGGATGGTGACTAGAAATTCTCTCTTCCTACTGAAGAAATAAACTTTCCATTACCAGGACAAGTTTAACCCTGGGTGGAAAGGATGCCAATAAATGGATTATCTATCATATGAAATGTGTTTATTATCTAAGGTTTTGGTCACTTGATGCTATACCTAGAAAAAATATGGATCTGTATGATGTAGAATATAAAACAAAAAATGCTATTTCTGAAAACGATTATTTTTACACGTATAGGAAATATTTCTTCAAATTGAACCAAGGACTGATACTGAAAATTCTTTTAACTAGCCACTCTCATTGAGGGAGTTAGTGTACAGATAGACCAAACAGTGGTTAATCAAACAAGTCATGGAAAATTTCTTTTGTACATCACAGTTGTGTCTCTGAGAGGTAAGAGCCCAGCTGTATCTGCTTAAGCTTGATTAAAATCTCTCCATCAAATGTTAGCCATTCAAGTGACATTTTCCCAAAGGGTCTTTTGTCTATGATTTTCTTGCTGTGGTCATTTCACCAGGAAACTCATTTCCAACACTTTGGAACTCTCCTGCTGTGGACCCCAGTGCTGAGAGTCCAGCTGTGCAGGGCACCTGCTAATCATTTGCTGTTCATCAATTATCTCCATGCTATTGTCTTTGCCATGGGGCTTCGTAATCTCTTGTTAGCCCTTATTTTATTATGTTCTTGTAGCTCGCTTTTGAACATAATTAAGATATAGACTTACTTTTTGCTTTAAAAAGTCAACATATAAACTCATGAACAAAGGTCTTGTATAATAAGACAGCCCTTTTGTTAAGCTTGTGATGTGCACACATTCCCCTAAAGTGTGCCAGCTTTTCAGTACCCTGGGCAAGATTTCCCTGTTCTATTCCTAGTGAAACCCTTAACTCATAAACCAGCCCTTAAAGAAAGCTGACAACATGATGAAAAAAAAAATGAACTGAGTAATTTGAAAGAACTAGAGGCCAAATTTCCCCTCAGGATAACAAGTTCAGCTCCAGTAATGGTTCAGCTGAATTACTGGAAGGCTATTACTTCCTTATGGCCCAAAGAATTTGGTCTCTTTAAGATGAAATAAATGATCTGACATTAATTATTTCAAGTCTACACAACTATTCATACCCTGATATGGTAGCAGAAATACAGAGGTTTCTCAGGTATAAATGTAGTGACTAATTATAAATATTTCAACACTCCAACAAGAACACAGGTGCAACAGAGCATAAATCACCACGTTATTGAGCTCCCTCTTGCACTTGGCTGCAATCATGTCTGCCCAAGTAGAATCTGCAGGCTTATCTTGAGGTAAAGATTGTATCAACGTGCTCTTCTTTATAAGAGAAAAGGAGAGTTCTAGGACTGGTTTTGTGGCTTCTACTGATTTTAAAGAAAATCAGTAGAAATAGTGTTGTATTGCTTAGTTACCTCAACATACAAAGATTAGGAATCAAATTAGTCAACTAAGACTTAATTAAATCTTACACCCTTCATACAAGACAGCAACTTCTTTGTTTTCTGATAATAAATGTTAGTCTTTCAAGAAGAAATAATTAGTATGAATCCAGTTTTGGGGAGATATTTTACATATCGTACCTCAAATGTAATTTTAGTACTTCAATGAACAGGTTGAATAATTCTAAAGTATACACATAGTTGGTATACAAAGTTTGTCTGTTTTAAGTTTGAACCATATAATGTTCCTTCATTTGGGTCAGAAATAGTAACATACTGACAATTTCTCATGACTAGTTTACATCACATATATTGTATCCTTCCTACTTTACATAAAAGCCTAAGATACTGTGTTTTCTGCCCATTTATGGAATCTTCATGATTCACAGTTCCTTAAGATTATTATATTTCAGATCTTTCAATTTCATACTTTCCAGACACATTATATAGTAGAAGTCCAAATTGATATGCTATATAATCTGAATTAACAACTAATCAAAGAAAATTCCAGGTTTCAATTGTCTCTGATATACTGAGTTACTGGACTAAATCAAACAGTTGGTCAGCAACTTCAGTTGCTCCTTTTTAATTTTAGCTGTTTTGGTATTGTTGGATATTGTGTTTACCAAATATTCTCTATTATTTATTAATTATTTTAGTCTCTTTATTAAAGTGTTATGTCCATTTTGAAAAGTTCGTATAATTCTACACCTCAATTAGTTTTCAGAAACTAATTATATGCATGTAGGCTTCCAGATATAGAATATTACCACCTTCTCCAAATTCCCCTCCTGAGACCCAACTCAAGTGTAATCCCATCCTGTCTCTAAATCATGCAGACTGTTTTTGTATGTGCTTTTTCATTGTTAATGAATTATGCAGCATTTGCTCTTGTTTCTGAATTGTTTTGCTCAATTTTATTCTGTTGAGAGTCATTCATTGTCTTAGATATAGTTGTAGTTTGCTTATTGATATTGGTGTAAAATACCATTTTAGATAAATATGTGATTTGATTATTCATTCTACTTTTCACGGATAGCGACTAGCTTCTACTTTAGGTATACAGTGCAACTTTGATCTTTTCTGTTGGATCATCATCTAGGAGTAGAATTGATTACTCATAGAGTGTTAATTTACAGGAATTGAAACTTTCAGTTTTCCCATATTTGGCCATTTTATACTCTCATCTACACTGTGTTTGAATTCTAGTTTCTTCATACCGCTGTAACACATAGGATTTTCCATAGATTTTATTCAGTCCATTTTTGTGGCTATTTAGTGGCATCTCATTGAAAAATGATGACTAATGACATTAACCCCATTTTAAGTGGTTATCGGTCATTTGAGTACTGTAATGTTTTGTGTGAAAATGCTTTCATTTTAAGAATATGTTCATTTTGTATATGTTTCTAACTTCTCATTTATTTTCTTTTACCACATTAAAGAAGTAATTCCACTTTCCTCAGCCCACTGTCACTGTTTAAAAGTTACATGTCAGTAAGTATTGTTACTTCTTTGAAGGTAAGGCATCTTTTTCTCTGTCTGCTTCAAAGATTTTCTATTTGGCTTTGATTTTTCAAAAGTTTGACAATAAGTTGCATAGGTAAATGTGTCTGTAAGCTAAGTTTTAAGAGTTGAAAACTTCTCACCTATAACTTAATAAAGTATCTGCCCCTTCTCTTCCTCTCTACTCCCTTTCTGTGACTTGATTTGTATATGTGTAAGTCCTTAGGAATATTTTACACATGTCTCATAGGTGATTGCATTCAGGTCAGTTAACATACTGTATTTCATTTTGGGGATTTTCTGCTGACACTTCACTATTTGTATCTTCTCCAACATCAATGCCTTTCTGTTTTTGAACTTTATATAAATGTTATCCTTCAAAATGTACTCATTTGTGTGTGCTTCTTTTTCTCAACATTTTCTTTGTGGGATTCAGTGTTTGAATTTGTAGTTCATTTGTCATTTTGTAGAATATTCCATATTTAACCATTCCACCAATGGATTTTTGAGTCATTTCTAGTTTGTGACCTACATAAACAGTACTGTCATGAACATTTTTGTGCATTCTTTTTGGTGCATATATGTACAAATGCCTATTAGAATATATACCTAGGTGTGGAATTTCTGAGTCACAAAGCATGCATATTTTCAGCTTTAATAAATACTGTTACAGTATTTCAAACTAAACACTTTTAAAGTAGCGATGTCAATTTGCAAGTTCTCATGAGTAGTGTATGTGAGTTCTCATGTTCCCCTGTTCGTTAGCACTAGCTGTTTTCTATACTGTTTCACTTTAGCTCCTCTTGTGGAAATTTATGCTATCTCATTGCAGTTTTAATTTACATTTCCCCAATAACTAATGATATTAAGCATTTTCATATATTTTCAAATTTTGATATGATTTCTATAAATTTCAGGTCTTTTCCTCATTTTTTTCATTGTTTATCATTTTCTTACTGAATTGTCATAGTTTTTTATTTATTTCTACCAGTTTTAAAAATTTTTTTTTGATGTTAGCATTTTGTCAAGTATTGCAAATATCTTCTGCTCTGTGCCTTGTTGTTTTTTTTTTTTCATTTTTCTTTTATTATTCATATGTGCATACAAGGCTTGGTTTATTTCTCCCCCCTGCCCCCACCCCCTCCCTTACCACCCATTCCACCCCCTCCCGCTCCCCCCCTCAATACCCAGCAGAAACTATTTTGCCCTTATCTCTAATTTTGTTGTAGAGAGAGTATAAGCAATAATAGGAAGGAACAAGGGGTTTTGCTGGTTGAGGTAAGGATAGCTATACAGGGCATTGACTCACACTGATTTCCTGTGCGTGGGTGTTACCTTCTAGGTTAATTCTTTTTAATCTAACCTTTTCTCTAGTTCCTGGTCCCCTTTTCCTATTGGCCTCAGTTGCTTTAAGGTATCTGCTTTAGTTTCTCTGCATTAAGGGCAAAAAATGCTAGCTAGTTTTTTAGGTGTCTTACCTATCCTCACCCCTCCCTTGTGTGCTCTAGCTTTTATCATGTGCTCATTGTCCAATCCCCTTGTTGTGTTTGCCCTTGATCTAATGTCCACATATGAGGGAGAACATACGATTATTGGTCTTTTGAGCCAGGCTAACCTCACTCAGAATGATGTTCTGCAGTTCCATCCATTTACCAGCGAATGATAACATTTCGTTCTTCTTCATGGCTGCATAAAATTCCATTGTGTATAGATACCACATTTTCTTAATCCATTCGTCAGTGCTGGGGCATCTTGGCTGTTTCCATAACTTGGCTATTGTGAATAGTGCTGCAATAAACATGGATGTGCAGGTGCCTCTGGAGTAACAGTCTTTTGGGTATATCCCCAAGAGTGGTATTGCTGGATCAAATGGTAGATCGATGTCCAGCTTTTTAAGTAGCCTCCAAATTTTTTTCCAGAGTGGTTGTACTAGTCTACATTCCCACCAACAGTGTAAGAGGGTTCCTTTTTCCCCGCATCCTCGCCAACACCTGTTGTTGGTGGTGTTGCTGATGATGGCTACTCTAACAGGGGTGAGGTGGAATCTTAGTGTGGTTTTAATTTGCATTTCCTTTATTGCTAGAGATGGTGAGCATTTTTTCATGTGTTTTCTGGCCATTTGAATTTCTTCTTTTGAGAAAGTTCTATTTAGTTCACATGCCCATTTCTTTATTGGTTCATTAGTTTTGGGAGAATTTAGTTTTTTAAGTTCCCTGTATATTCTGGTTATCAGTCCTTTGTCTGATGTATAATTGGCAAATATTTTCTCCCACTCTGTGGGTGTTCTCTTCAGTTTAGAGACCATTTCTTTTGATGAACAGAAGCTTTTTAGTTTTATGAGGTCCCATTTATCTATGCTATCTCTTAGTTGCTGTGCTGCTGGGGTTTCATTGAGAAAGTTCTTACCTATACCTACTAACTCCAGAGTATTTCCTACTCTTTCTTGTATCAACTTAAGAGTTTGGGGTCTGATATTAAGATCCTTGATCCATTTTGAGTTAATCTTGGTATAGGGTGATATACATGGATCTAGTTTCAGTTTTTTGCAGACTGCTAACCAGTTTTCCCAGCAGTTTTTATTGAAGAGGCTGCTATTTCTCCATCGTATATTTTTAGCTCCTTTGTCAAAGATAAGTTGCTCATAGTTGTGTGGCTTCATATCTGGATCCTCTATTCTGTTCCACTGGTCTTCATGTCTGTTTTTGTGCCAGTACCATGCTGTTTTTATTGTTATTGCTTTGTAATATAGTTTGAAGTCAGGTATTGTGATACCTCCTGCATTGTTCTTTTGACTGAGTATTGCCTTGGCTATTCGTGACCTCTTGTGTTTCCATATAAATTTCACAGTAGATTTTTCAATCTCTTTGATGAATGTCATTGGAATTTTGATGGGAATTGCATTAAACATGTAGATTACTTTTGGGAGTATAGACATTTTTACTATGTTGATTCTACCAATCCATGAGCATGGGAGATCTCTCCACTTTCTATAGTCTTCCTCAATCTCTTTCTTCAGAAGTTTATAGTTTTCCTTGTAGAGGTCTTTCATGTCTTTTGTTAGGTTTACACCTAGGTATTTGATTTTTTTTGAGGCTATTGTAAATGGAATTGTTTTCATACATTCTTTTTCCATTTGCTCATTGTTAGTGTATAGAAATGCTAATGATTTTTCTGTGTTGATTTTATATCCTGCTACTTTGCTATAGCTATTGATGATGTCTAGAAGCTTCTGAGTAGAGTTTTTGGGTCTTTAAGGTATAGGATCATGTCGTCTGCAAATAGGGATATTTTGACAGTTTCTTTACCTATTTGTATTCCTTTTATTCCTTCTTCTTGCCTAATTGCTCTGGCTAGGAATTCCAGTACTATGTTGAATAGGAGTGGAGATAGTGGGCATCCTTGTCTGGTTCCTGATTTTAGAGGGAATGGTTTTAATTTTTCTCCGTTAAGTATAATGCTGGCTGTAGGTTTGTCATATATAGCTTTTATAATGTTGAGGAACTTTCCTTCTATTCCTAGTTGTCTTAGAGCTTTTATCATGAAATGATGTTGGATCTTATCAAAGGCTTTTTCTGCATCTATTGAGATGATCAAGTGGTTTTTGTCTTTGCTTCTGTTAATGTGGTTTATTATGTTTATTGATTTTCGTATGTTGAACCACCCCTGCATCCCTGGGATGAAGCCTACCTGGTCGTGGTGAATAATCTTTTTGATGTGTTGCTGAATTCGATTTGCCATTATTTTGTTGAGGATTTTTGCATCAATGTTCATTAAGGAGATTGGCCTATAGTTCTCCTTTTTGGAGGTGTGTTTGCCTGGTTTTGGGATAAGTGTAATACTGGCTTCATAAAATGTGTTTGGCAGTTTTCCTTCCCTTTCTATTTCATGGAACAGTTTAAGGAGGGTTGGTATCAGTTCTTCTTTAAAGGTCTGATAGAATTCAGCAGAGAATCCATCAGGTCCTGAACTTTTCTTTTTGGGGAGACTCTTGATTGCTGCTTCAATTTCATTTTGTGTTATAGGTCTATTCAGGTGATTAATTTCCTCTTGGTTCAGTTTTGGATGATCATATGTATCTAGAAATCTGTCCATTTCTTTTAGATTTTCAAATTTATTTGAATATAGGTTCTCAAAGTAGTCTCTGATGATTTCCTGGACTTCCATGGTGTTTGTTGTTATCTCCCCTTTTGCATTCCTGATTCTACCAATTTGGGTTTTTTCTCTCCTTATTTTATTCAGGTTTGCCAGGGGTCTATCGATATTGTTTATTTTTTCAAAGAACCAACTTTTTGTTTCATTAATTCTTTGTATGGTTTTTTTGGTTTCTATTTCGTTGATTTCAGCTCTTATTTTTATTATTTCTCTCCTTCTATTTGTTTTGGGATTTGCTTGTTCTTGTTTTTCTAGGAGTTTGAGATGTATCATTAGGTCATTGATTTGGGATCTTTCAATCTTTTTAATATATGCACTCATGGCTATAAACTTTCCTCTCAAGACTGCCTTAGCTGTGTCCCATAGGTTCCGGTAGGTTGTGTTTTCATTTTCATTGACTTCTAGGAACTTTTTAATTTCCTCTTTTATTGCATCGATGATCCATTCTTCATTAAGTAATGAGTTATTTAGTTTCCAGCTGTTTGCATGTTTTTTGTCTTTACTTTTGTTGTTGAGTTCTACTTTTACTGCATTGTGGTCAGATAGTATGCATGGTATTATTTCTATTTTCTTATATTTGCTGAGGCTTGCTTTGTGCCCTAGGATATGATCTATTTTGGAGAAGGTTCCATGGGCTGCTGAGAAGAATGTATATTGTGTAGAGGTTGGATGAAATGTTCTGTAGACATCTACTAGGTCCACTTGGTCTATTGCATATTTTAGATCTTGGATTTCTTTATTGAGTTTTTGTTTGGATGACCTATCTATTGATGATAATGGAGTGTTAAAGTCTCCCACAACCACTGTGTTGGCGTTTATATATGCTTTTAGGTCTTTCAGGGTATGTTTGATGAAATTGGGTGCGTTGACATTGGGTGCGTACAGATTGATGATTATTATTTCCTTTTGGTCTATTTCCCCTTTTATTAGTATGGAATGTCCTTCTTTATCTCGTTTGATCAATGTAGGTTTGAAGTCTACTTTGTCAGAGATAAGTATTGCTACTCCTGCTTGTTTTCGGGGGCCATTGGCTTGGTAAATCTTCTTCCAGCCTTTCATCCTAAGCATATGCTTATTTCTGTCGGTGAGATGAGTCTCCTGTAAGCAACAAATTGTTGGATCTTCTTTTTTAATCCATTTTGTCAAACAGTGTCTTTTGATGGGTGAATTAAGTCCATTAACATTAAGTGTTAGTACTGATAGGTATGTGGTGAGTCCTGCCATTTAGTTATCTTAGTTGTTTGAAGGTTTGATTGTGTGTACCTAACTTGATGTTACTCTCTACTGTCTTGCTTTTTCTTATCCTGTGGTTTGGTGCTGCCTGCCTTTTCATGGTTAAGTTGGGTGTCACTTTCTGTGTGCAGGATCCCTTGCAGAATCTTTTGTAATGGTGGCTTTGTGGTCACATATTGTTTTAGTTTCTGCTTATCATGGAAGACTTTTATTGCTCCATCTATTTTGAATGATAGCTTTGCTGGGTAGAGTATCCTGGGGTTGAAGTTATTTTCATTCAGTGCCCGGAAGATCTCACCCCACGCTCTTCTTGCTTTTAATGTTTCTGTTGAGAAGTCTGCTGTGATTTTGATGGGTTTACCTTTGTATGTTACTTGTTTTTTCTCTCTTGCAGCCTTCAATATTCTTTCCTTAGTTTCTGAACTTGTTGTTTTAATGATGATATGTCGTGGAGTAGTTCTATTTTGATCTGGTCTGTTTGGTGTCCTGGAGGCCTCTTGCATTTGTATGGGAATATCTTTCTCTAGATTTGGGAAATTTTCCGTTATTATTTTGTTGAATATATTATGCATTCCCTTCGCTTGCACCTCTTCTCCTTCTTCGATGCCCATGATTCTCAAGTTTGGTCTTTTGATGGAGTCAGTGAGTTCTTGCATTTTCTTTTCACAGGTCTTGAGTTGTTTAATTAATAGTTCTTCAGTTTTTCCTTTAATTACCATTTCATCTTCAAGTTCTGAGATTCTGTCTTCTGTTTGTTCCATTCTGCTGGATTGGCCTTCCGTTTTGTTTTGCAGTTCTGTTTCGTTCTTTTTTCTGAGGTTTTCCATATCCTGGCTGTTTTCTTCTTTATTGTTGTCTATTTTTGTCCTGAGTTCATTTATCCATTTATTCATTGTGTTCTCTCTTTCACTTTGGTGTTTATACAGTGCTTCTATGGTTTCCTTTATTTCTTCTTTTGCTTTTTCAAATTCTCTATTTTTATTGTCTTGGAATTTCTTGAGTGTCTCCTGTACATTTTGGTTTACCCTATCCATTATCATCTCTATAAAATTCTCATTGAGTACTTGTAGTATGTCTTCTTTTAAATTATTCTTGTGGGCTTCATTGGGTCCTTTGGCATAGTTTATCTTCATTTTGTTGGAGTCTGGCTCTGAGTTTCTGTTCTCTTCATTCCCCTCTGGTTCCTGTACTAATTTTTTGCTGTGGGGAAACTGGTTTCCTTGTTTTTTCTGTCTTCCTGTCATTGTCCTTGGTGTTGTTACTGTCCCTGTACTGTGTGTAATTAAGTATTTTCTAGCTTGTAATAATAACAATGGTAATATTGAGAATGGAAGAGTGAGCTGAGATGGAAAGCAAGAAGTTAAAGAGAAGGGGAAAACAAATATACAGACAAGAGGGAGAAAGCAGAACAAGGTATCAGACAAGAGAGTTTCAAAGGTATAAACAGGGAGTGTTAGTGTACTAATCGACAGTAAGCTGAACAGACAATAGAGTGACAGAGAGAGGATTGAAAATCAAAGATAAAAAATAAAAAATAAGTATATGAAAGTAATATCTATTTATAAAAATGAATTAAAATAAAATGGAAAATAGAAAATTAAAAAAAAAAACAAAAACAAAAAACAAAAAACCAAAAAACTTCCAAGTTTATATGCAATGCAATTTCAGTCTTAATAATTTGGATGTCCGTCTCAATCTCCAGTCCTGGAGTTGGTGCCTCAGATGTTGTTCTGTAGTTGTCTCATCAAAGGGGATGCATAAAGTAGAACAAAACTACACTCACACACACACAGAAGATAAAAAAAAAAAAAAGCCCCACCAAGTGTCCCCAGTTCAAATGCAATACAGTTTCAGTAAGTTTTTTGGCTTGCAGGTGTAATTCGGTTGTTCTCTCATCAAAGGTAGGGAGAAAAAGAAAAAAAAGCGTCTGGAGGCAGTTCTGAGAGTGGTATCTGCTACTGTGGCTTGCCTGCCTGCTGCTCTCAGCCTGTAGCTGGCGGCGTTATTTATGCAGATCTCTGGGGTGAGCTAGCACTCACCTGGTCCCACAGGCTTTGTTTGCTCAGAGTTCTCCTGTGGGGGGGGGGGGCCTCTGCTACAGGCTTTCCCTTTCCAAGCACTGGGAAAGGTGACACTGCCCCGCGTTGTCTGGCCTGCGTGTTTATTTACAGTTCACGTGGGAAGTGGGTCTTCCCTCGTCTCACAAGTGTCCCCACTCCTGGTTGCTGGGCGCGCCCCACTCCCGCCAGAGCCTCTCCAGCCCGCCCGGCTCGTTTATTTACAGTCCCGGGAAGGCTTCCCTTCCCCCAATCTTCAGCGCTCAGGGCGCCCCACCCTCTTTCCAGCTTGTCTTAACTGTTCTTATTGCTTAGTACCCAGTTCTCTTTTTTTCCCGGGTGGAGGTCAGTCTGTCCAGGGGGCTATGCTGCTCTGGCCCAGGCTTGTCTGTGGGGGAACCGCGGTACCACGAAGCTCACCTGGTCCGCGTCTTCCCACGCCGTATGGGCACCGGCCACTGGCGGCCCCGGGGGGCCTCCTCGGTTCTCCGTTTAACGTGAAGTCGAGATTCTCTGCGCCGGCTGGAGGTGTGGAGGAGTCAAAGTTATGCCTTTTCTCGGTGATTATGCCTGCAAAGTTTATCTCCAGCGTCTCTCCAAGATTTCACTATAGGAGGGTCGCTTTCTGCTTCCTACCTCTAGCCGCCATCTTGGAATTCTGCTCTGTGCCTTGTTATCTTAATTTGATAGGGAATGAAAAAATTTCTTAATTTCACTAGGTACATTACATCAAATTTTTGGTTTAGTATTGCCTATTAATTTTTTATTAATTAAAACATTTATAGAGAATTTTAGATTCATATGTAGTTGTGGGAAATAATACAAAGGACTCCCTTGTGTACTTTTCTCAGTTCCCACCAATCATAACATCTTGTATGTTATGAATAAGTGTGCTACCACAAGTACAATACTGATACTGATGCAATGAATCAATTGATACAATTCACTGATTATATTCAAATTTCTTCAGTTTTACTTGCATTCATTTATGTGTATGTATGAAGTTCTATACAATTTTAGCTCCTGTATATGTAAAATATTTACCACCAAAGCCATGGTACTGAGTGGTTCCATCCATAGAGCTCATTATGCTGCTTTTTAGTAACCATATCTATTTATCCCCTTCTGCCACTTCAGTATAAAATTAATTGTACTTGTTTTATACAAGTTAGTCTGTATGTTTTGTGTGTTTATTTCCTCTTGGCTATTGGTCATACCATGTTACTCTTATGTCTCATACGTTTTCATTGTATGTCAGACATTGTGCACAAAAGAAATGTAGAGGCTCTGTATAACATCCTCCATATTAGCGGGAATCTCATTTCCTCTCTGAGGCAGAAAAGGTGAAGTTGTTAACTGCATCAATTCAGAGATTGAGGCTGACTTGAACTTTTATTGACTCTGCCTTCCTCCAGATTACCCTTGTTCATAGACCACGGTACTCTAGAACTTTAATTGGGATTCTGGAAGTTTTCCATCTCCTCAAACTTCAGATATGCAGCTCTGTTTTTCAGATGTTTTCAGCTTAGTCCTGTACCTGAGTTTCCCAACAACTTCAAAGTTTTGTAAATGTATTGGGAGACAGATTAGTCACACATTTTAAATCTCTGTTTTCAGTACTGTTAGTTTAGTCCTTCAGCAATAAGGATATCATTTCTGGTTCTTAGTTCTTATATTCTTAGTACACAGTATGCTTTCTGCTGTATACTAGGTTTTGATTGTTAGCATTCAACAGTGCTGAGAATTGGTAAGTGAATAATGATTGTGGATTGTCAGCCTAATGATTCCTTTTAGGGTGAAAGTTTTCAAAGTGTGGGCCCCAGAATAGCAGCAACATTACCTGCAAATCCATATTCTCAGGCCATATTCTGGAACCTACTGGATTCAGAACTCTGGGATTGGGGACAGCAATCTGCATTTTAATAAGCTCTCTAGATGACTCTTATGGGACACCCCCATTCAAATTTCCAGCAAATTCTGAGGCGATGTTGATATTGCTCATCTGTAAGCACAGTTTGGGGGTCATTGCCATAGGTTTCCATGGCTTTCATGAGTTATTTTTAGGCTCTCTCCCCAGCATGTTTTTTGTAGGAGATGACGTGAAATTTTATTCTGTCTTCCAAATTGTAGTCTAGCTTTTTAACCCTTTGTACAAACTTAGAATTCAGCCAAATTATTAGGGAAAACCAGCATATGTTTGAAACTTTCAACTGTAATTTGCTCATTCTAGTCATGTCTATTTTATTCATTTCCTTTTTCCTAAACACTTCCTTCTGACAGGGTCAGTTCCAAACCCACTCCCAGAAATGGAAAAAACATCCTCAAAGAATAAAAGAGCTACCCTGAATTTTCAGTTTTGCCTTAATGGTTGTCACATCAGGGATTTCAGTCCATCAGTCTTTACTGCTGCCACAGGCCTCTAGCACTTTAAAAAATATGACTTTTAAAAAACATATTCAACTTCCCCAGCTGTTTTCGGCATGCATATTGACCTTTCATGACCTAATTAATACAGACTACCCAGAAGAGAAAGTTGATGTTTTTTTTTAACTTCAAATTTATTGTAGAGATAAATGCATGCCATACAAAATCAAAAGATATGGAAGGATATATAGTCAGGTGCTGCACAATGACATTTTGGTAAATGACAGACCACATATAAAGATTATATTGCCTACAGACATCATAGCTGTCTTAGTTTGTGAGAATACACACCATTATATTCACAGCGTGATGAAATCCCCTAACAATGGGCTCCTCAGAACTGTTGTTAAGCACCATATCTGTGTAAATGGGAAACAAAATCTTTGAAAATCCACAATATTGCTTTTGGCTTCATATACATTCTTCCAGAGATGCCTCACTGATGTACTGGCATGCACATGTGAATATCATGCATGTGTGTGCACTCACATACAGCACATTCTGTGTTTTGCCTTTTTGACTGAACAAACTATCTTACAAAACTTTCCATTTAATGCCTCATTCTTTTAAATATCTGTATAATATTTCATAATATAAATGGTTCATTGGTTAGTGAACCAATATTTAGATAGCTTTAAAATATTTTTCTATTACGAACATGCAGAAATAAATATCTTTCTAAGATGTCATTTTGCACCTGTGCAAATATGATAAAATTCCCGGGCCTCTGCATTTATAATTTTAACTGCTTTGTTAGGTTTTAATATAGATGCTATAAAATTTACCAACTTCTAAGTGGATTTAGGCATTTTAGAGAGTTATTTAGATCACATCACAATCCGGTCTTAGAATTTCCCATCACCTCCAAAGTTTTATTGAGCTGATTTGTAGTCAAGCTCTCCTGTCCCTGTAGCACTAGGCAACTCCTGAACTGTTTTAGGTGTTTACAAATTTGTCTTTGGGAGGTATTTTATATAAATGGAATGCAGTGTAGTCTTTTGTGTGTGGCTTCTTTTACTTAACAAAGTTTATTTATGTTGTACTGTGTATCAGTTGTTTGTTTTTTTGTTACTAAATCATATTTATTCCATGTTTTGGCTATACCATATTTTGTTTATCTATTCATCTAAAAATAGGCATTTGGAGTGTTATTATGAATATTAACACACACGTTTCTGTGTGGGCATATGTTTCCATTTCTCAGTTCAACTATTTTGATTTTGTTGATGTCTTCATCTAGCTCTCAGGCCGCTATTCAAGAACTAAGTGTTCTAATGTTGACTCAGACTTACTGCCCATAAGGACTTTGGGGAAGCAACAGTGCTATTGGAAAGTTTGCAGGGGCTCAAAATTGTCAGGAAGGTTCATTTGCATGCCCATAAGTAAGGTAAATTCTGCTTTTTACAAGAGTAGTCAAAGAAAGACTTGTAGATATGTGAGGAAAAAAAGAAAAGAGATGATTGATAGGCATTATTTTTACTGTTTATGTTTTAGATTCAAGATTTCATATAATAAGCATAGCAATCTCATGATACTGATTATCACTTTTAAAAATTATGAAAGTAAGGATTTCAACTGCCAATACTTGTTAAAGATTCTAGAGCTAAAAAATGAGAAAATTGGGTGCTAATAGTAATTTAGCATCATGGCAAAGTCTACAAAGTCCTTCCAGAATTTTACAGATTGACACATTATACTATATCTCTAGGTAGAATATATCTTCTGCTTAATAAATAATTGTTAAACTCATTAATGAGTTACCTGATTGTCTGTACAATAGCAAAAAAGTTTAGATACGGCCTTTGGTCAAAATATTGCAGAGAATTATTTGTTATATGGTGTGTAAACTTAAACATTACACTTTAATATCATAGAATTCTGGAAGGGTATAAGATGTTCTCACTTTACAAAGGAGAAAACTGACATTTTTGAATGATATCATGCACAGGATCACACAAGCCTATAGCAAAGATAATATTAGAGGCTAGATTTTTAGAAATCCAATCAAGGCCTGCCATAGTGTATATTTGGTAACAAATTCTTTCTATGCAGATCTATATGAACTCCAACTGTATTTAAAAGATAACAAGAAAGTACTAATTTAACAAAGATCTTGAGATATGTGTTAGCCTTTCAACTTATCTAACCAGAAACTCTTGGTACCTTAAGCATTTTATTTCTCTAACTTTTATTTTTAAGTCAAAGAAAGCAATTTGCTGTGAGTTATGGGTATGAAAATTTGCTAGTACAAAAAAAGTCACCTGGGTTCTTGTTAAGAAAGTTCTTGGATGAGTTGAGGAGGAGCTCAGACTACATGATAAGGGCTCAGTATAGTGTAAGTTATCTCATGACAGTGTTTGAACTGCTGAAAATGTTCCTCCTCATTCATCCTTCAGCATTAATCATGGGCAAAAATGTTGTTTTTTTAACCAGGAATATCAAGATATTCATTTGTGAAGGCATTGAACTTATCACCTGAAATGTATAACAATGGTGTTTGCCTTTTTCAGATAAGCAGTCTGGGATTTTTTTTTTTTTTTTTTTTACTTTCCACTTGAGTAGAGCATGATTTAGGAACAGCCAAGGAGGCCAGAATCTGGAGGTCTGCCTAGTGGGTGATTTGTTTCTGGTGTTTGGAGGACTGAGACAATTCCAATGATTGCAGCTCCCTCAGTACAGACTTTTTTTGTTCTTGTGCAGTAATAATGAGGGCTTGCATTAGTCATCTTTGCCAGCTGATGTCTTATTTGGTGCTTCTGCTTGCTGCCATTAACTTAATAGGCCAGCTGTGACAGCAAACCTAACTCCTGACAAGTACAGAGTAGAAAGGGCAGCAGAATCTAAAATTCTACAGATATCAACAACAATAAACAGAATGAAGTAAAGCTGGGGGCAAGATTAATCTAAAATAGAGAAAAAGACTTTTCCCTGAAAGAAGCAAACATAGTTGTTTAAGTTGAGATTTTTTTCTGCACTAGGAGATAGCTATTCTAGCAACTTCAACCTGAACTATTGGTGCATCTTTTCAGAAAGTATTCTCTTTTATTGATAAGTGTTCCCTGAATGTAGAGCCCAAATGAGGGAGATAGGTATCACATAATTAAGACATTCAAAGAAAATTAGAAATACACTTTTCAGTTTTCAAAATTTTTATATAAGAAGACTGTGTTAGAAGTCTTCAAATTTTACCTTCAGTAATTAAATCTAGGTACCCTCAAAGCCAATGAAGTTCCCTTGTTCCCCTTAACTCCTCAGTCATGTTAGTAGGTTTTCTACTAATTGCTCTTTTATTGTATTTTTAAAGTATAGGCAATGGCATAAATTGTTGACCAAGCATCAAATATGTATTGGCAAGCACAGAGGATAAGACAGAAGGGTAGGCTTGTAAAAGATATGTCTTGAGTTACCACCTTGCCATGATGTCTGTGATTTCAGGCACTTAATCTCTTCTCAGTTTCTCATCTGTGCAATAGTAAAGACAAAGAAGGAATTCTACTCTTATGATTATTGTCAAAACTAGGTATAACATAACTAGGTGTTTTAAATATAAAATTAAATAATTAGGAGCAGCAATCCATATAATGAATTCTAACAGTTAATTTTATATGTCAATGAGGCAAGGATACAGTGCCCAGGTGTTTGGTCAGACACCTGTCTAGATGATGCTAGATGCCAGGGTTTGTACTCAGGGCCTCATGCTTGCTAGGCAGGTGCTCTACCCACCAAGCACTTTTTTGTTTTAATTGATTTTCTGATTGATAGGATCTCACATTTTTGCAGGGGACTGGTTTTGAACCACAAATCTCCTACCTATGTCTCTTGGATAGGTGAAATTACAGGTGTACACCACCACACACACCTTATTGTTTGTGATCGGGATCTCGCTAACTTTTTGCCCAAGCTGGCCTTGAACCACAATCCTCCTGATTTCCACCTCCTGAGTAGTTGGGATTACAGGTGTGAGCCCCTGCAACTGGCCCTGTGAAGGTCTTTTCTAGATGTGACTGTCAATGCAAAACTGACTCTTGCTCCAGGAAGAAAAAGAGGTAGTTTATTCTGAGCCAAATATGAGTTACCTTGATGTGGGAACATGGATTCTGGTAACATTTTTAGTTACAGAACAAAAGAAAAGTTTACTAAATATATTTACCAAATATATTGGTAGGGACATCAGGTAGGTGGGTAACAGCTGAGTAGGGAAATCTCTTCTATAAATTTCAGATGTTATGACATCTTAGCTTTAGGGTTGGTGGAAACTAGTGGTCTGTTAAGATCAGCAATACAGTCCTAGAATCTAAACCACTAGTCATAAGACTTAGGTCAGAACAGTCACAGTAAATGGCTATAAGAGGACTACAGATAGCCTAAGATAATTTTGGCTCTGGATCTCAACATTTCATTTCTACACAAGCATGAACTTCTAGTCAGTCTAGTCTACAGTATCTTCAATACAGCTGTGACTTCTTCAGAGAACTTCAGTTCACATGATTAACATATTATAATCAGTTGACTTGAAGTAAAGAAGATACCCTGTATAATGTGAGCAGTTCTCATTCCAAGCATTTGAAAGCCTTAAGAAAGACACCTGAGACTTTCTGGGGAAGCAATTTAGCCTCAAGGCTGTAATATGGAAATATCAGGTGTTGTTTCATATAGCTGCCAAGATATGTGATGGTGGCCGGCCATGTGAGAAGTTACTAGCCCCTGTAGAAGATGACTTGGTGCTACTATAAAGTCTAAAGTCTGTAGTACTTCTCTGAGAGCTTGTTTATTCATCAAGAGTGTCAGGTCAAATTGAACATTCCCCAAGTAATCATATACCTAATCGCAAAGATCACCAGCACCACACAGAGCCGGAATGAACTGCAAAAGTCCAAAGCCCCCTCTTAGCAATAACACAGGACTTACTTACATTAGCAGATGTCTCTATTGCTCCTACTCTCATCCTGGTTCCATCAACTAAAGGAGCTAAGCCTTGGAAAGAGTATTGGAAAAAAAATATCTTCTATATCTAACCTCCTTCTTGCAAGCCTGTAGTATCATAACTCTCAGTAGGGATTAGAGAATAGTTCTCATCAGAGGACTTGTGTATTTCAATAATGGAAAGGAAATGGAAAGTTTGGACTTTATCCAAGGTTTTTTCTCTTTCAGCAGAGTCAAAACCAAGTTTCAGAAAAACAAAAAACAACAACAAAAAGAAAACTAAGCCCATTTCATACATGCACTGTCAGTCGAGAAATCTTAATAAACAAGTTATACAAGACAAAAGATAATAGGATAAATACCAACTCATTTAAAAATATGCTTCCTTCCAGCTTGCAGAGTCCCTTTATATATTATTTCATGAGAATTGAATGAAATGCTTATTACATTTTAAAATATAGGTAAATCCAGTTTCAGAATGATCAAGTGAATTGCCTAAGCTCCCCAAGTTGTAGAGCTAGGACTGAATTTGTTCTAAAGAACAAGCTAGTCTAATAACAAGACTATTTCTGCTGTGCCAGGTTTTACAGGTAAATAATTCCATAGCAATCCTGTGAAATATCTGAGTCTATTTTCTAATCACCAGAAAGGATGAGTCCAACATTCTCTGGTATATTTTCTTTTTTTTTTCAACTTTTAAATGCCTTTAGTTATAGAATACCCAAATATAGGCAAAAGTAAAGTGTATAATACACTTTAGTGGCCATATGAAATTGCCACTCTTCTATCACTTTTTTAAATTATTTTATTATTCATATGTGCATACAAGGCTTGGGTCATTTCTCCCCCCTGCCCTCACCCCCTCCCTTATCACCCACTCTGCCCCCTCCCTCTCCTCCCCCACCCCCTCAATACCCAGCAGAAACTATTTTGCCCTTATTTTTAATTTTGTTGTAGAGAGAGTATAAGCCATAATAGGAAGGAACAAGGGTTTTTGCTGGTTGAGATAAGGATAGCTATACAGGACATTGACTCACATTAATTTCCTGTGCGTGGGTGTTGCCTTCTAGGTTAATTCTTTTTGATCTCACTTTTTCTCTAGTTCCTGGTCCCCTTTTCCTATTGGCCTCAGTTGCTTTTAAGGTATCAGCTTTAGTTTCTCTGCATTAAGGGCAACAAATGCTAGCTAATTTTTTAGGTGTCTTACCTATCCTCACCCCTCCCTTGTGTGCTAAAGCTTTTATCATGTGCTCAAAGTCCAATCCCCTTGCTGTGTTTGCCATTGATATAATGTCCACATATGAGGGAGAACATATGATTTTTGGTCTTTTGGGTCAGGCTAACCTCACTCAGAATGATGTTCTGCAGTTCCATCCATTTACCAGTGAATGATAACATTTCGTTCTTCTTCATGGCTACATAAAATTCCATTGTGTATAGATACCACATTTTCTTAATCCATTTGTCGGTGGTGGGGCATCTTGGCTGTTTCCACACCTTGGCTATTGTGAATAGTGCCACAATAAACATGGGTGTGCAGGTTCCTCTGGAGTAACCTGTGTCACAGTCTTTTGGGTATATCCCCAAGAGTGGTGTTGCTGGATCAAATGGAAGATCAATGTTTAGCTTTTTAAGTAGCCTCCAAATTTTTTTCCATAGTGGTTGTACTAGATTACATTCCCACTAACACTGTAACAGGGTTCTTTTTTCCCTGCATCCTTGCCAATACCTGTTGTTGCTGGTGTTGCTAATGATGGCTATTCTAACAGGGGTGAGGTGGAATCTTAGTGTGGTTTTAATTTGCATTTCCTTTATTGCTACAGATGGTGAGCATTTTTTCATGTGTTTTCTGGCCATTTGAATTTCTTCTTTTGAGAAAGTTCTGTTTAGTTCACATGCCCATTTCTTTATTGGTTCATTAGTTTTGGGAGAATTTAGTTTTTTAAGTTCCCTGTATATTCTGGTTATCAGTCCTTTGTCTGATGTGTAGCTGGCAAATATTTTCTCCCACTCTGTGAGTGTTCTTTTCAGTTTAGAGACCATTTCTTTTGATGAACAGAAGCTTTTTAGTTTTATGAGGTCCCATTAACTATGCTATCTCTTAGTTGCTGTGCTGCTGGGGTTTTGTTGAGAAAGTTCCTAGCTATACCTACTAATTCCAGAGTATTTCCTACTCTTTCCTGTATCAACTTTAGAGTTTGGGGTCTGATATTAAGATCCTTGATCCATTTTGAGTTAATATTGGTATAGGGTGATATACATGGATCTAGTTTCAGTTTTTTGCAGACTGCTAACCAGTTTTCCCAGCAGTTTTTGTTGAAGAAGCTGCTATTTCTCCATGGTATATTTTTAGCTCCTTTGTCAAAGACAAGTTGGTTATAGTTGTGTGGGTTCATATCTGGGTCCTCTATTCTGTTCCACTGGTCTTCATGTCTGTTTTTGTGCCAGTACCGTGCTGTTTTTATTGTTATTGCTTTGTAATATAGTTTGAAGTCAGGTATCCTGATACTTCCAGCATTGTTCTTTTGACTGAGTATTGCCTTGGCTATTCGTGGCCTCTTGTGTTTCCATATAAATTTAACAGTAGATTTTTCAATCTCTTTAATGAATGTCATTGGAATTTTGATGGGAATTGCATTAAACATGTAGATTAGTTTTGGGAGTATAGACATTTTTACTATGTTGATTCTACCAATCCATGAGCATGGGAGATCTCTCCACTTTCTATAGTCTTCCTCAATCTCTTTCTTCAGAAGTTTATAGTTTTCCTTGTAGAGGTCATTCACATCTTTTGTTAGGTTTACACCTAGGTATTTGATTTTTTTGAGGCTATTGTAAATGGAATTGTTTTCTTACATTCTTTTTCAGTTTGCTCATTGTTAGTGTATAGAAATGCTAATGATTTTTCTATGTTGATTTTATAACCTGCTACCTTGCTATAGCTATTGATGATGTCTAGAAGCTTCTGAGTAGAGTTTTTGGGTCTTTAAGGTATAGGATCATGTTGTCTGCAAATAGGAATATTTTGACAGTTTCTTTACCTATTTGTATTCCTTTTATTCCTTCTTCTTGCCTAATTGCTCTGGCTAGGAATTCCAGTACTGTGTTGAATAGGAGTGGAGATAGTGAGCATCCTTGTCTGGTTCCTGATTTTAGAGGGAATGGTTTCAGTTTTTCTCTGTTAAGTATAATGCTGGCTGTAGGTTTGTCATATATAGCTTTTATAATGTTGAGGAACTTTCCTTCTATTCCTAGTTGTCTTAGAGCTTTTATCATGAAATGGTGTTGGATCTTATCAAAGGCTTTTTCTGCATCTATTGAGATGATCAAGTGGTTTTTGTCTTTGCTTCTGTTAATGTGGTTTATTACATTTATTTATTTTCGTATGTTGAACCACCCCTGCATCCCTGGGATGAAGCCTACTTGGTCGTGGTGAATAATCTTTTGGATGTGTTGTTGAATTCAGTTTCCCATTATTTTGTTGAGGATTTTTGCATCAATGTTCATTAAGGAGATTGGCTTATAGTTCTCCTTTTTGGAGGTGTGTTTGCCTGGTTTTGGGATAAGTGTAATACTGGCTTCATAAAATGTGTTTGGCAGTTTTCCTTCCCTTTCTATTTAGTGGAACAGTTTAAGGAGTCTATTTAGTGGTATCAGTTCTTCTTTAAAGGTCTGATAGAATTCAGCAGAGAATCCATCAGGTCCTGAACTTTTCTTTTTGGGGAGACTCTTGATTGCTGCTTCAATTTCATTTTGTGTTATAGGTCTATTCAGGTGATTAATTTCCTCTTGGTTCAGTTTTGGATGATCATATGTATCTAGAAATCTGTCCATGTCTTTAAGATTTTCAAATTTATTTGAATATAGGTTCTCAAAGTAGTCTCTGATGATTTCCTGGACTTCCATAGTGTTTGTTGTTATCTCCCCTTTTGCATTCCTGATTCTACTAATTTGGGTTTTTTCTCTCCTCATTTTAGTCAGGTTTGCCAGGGGTCTATCGATCTTGCTTATTTTTTCAAAGAACCAACTTTTTGTTTCATTAATTCTTTGTATGGTTTTTTTGGTTTCTATTTCATTGATTTCAGCTTTTATTTTTATTATTTCTCTCCTTCTATTTTTTTTGGGATTTGCTTGTTCTTGTTTTTCTAGGAGTTTGAGATGTATCATTAGGTCATTGATTTGGGATCTTTCAATCTTTTTAATATATGAACTCATGGCTATAAACTTTCCTCTCAAGACTGCCTTAGCTGTGTCCCATAGGTTCCGGTAGGTTGTGTTTTCATTTTCATTGACTTCTAGGAACTTTTTAATTTCCTCTTTTATTGCATCGATGATCCATTCTTCATTAAGTAATGAGTTATTTAGTTTCCAGCTGTTTGCATGTTTTCTGTCTTTACTTTTGTTGTTGAGTTCTTTTACTGCACTGTGATCAGATAGTATTCATGGTATAATTTCTATTTTCTGAAATTTACTGAGGCTTGCTTTGTGCCCTAGGATATGATCTATTTTGGAGAAGGTTCCATGGGCTGCTGAGAAGAATATATATTGTGTAGAAGTTGGATGAAATGTTCTGTAGACATCAACTAGGTCCATTTGATCTATTGTATATTTTAGATCTTGGATTTCTTTATTGATTTTTTATTTGGATGACCTATCTATTGATGATAATGGAGTGTTAAAGTCTCCCACAACCACTGTGTTGGAGTTAATATATGTTTTTAGGTCTTTCAGGATATGTTTGATGAAATTGGGTGCATTGACATTGGGTGCATAGAGGTTGATGACTATTATTTCCTTTGGTCTATTTCCCCTTTTATTAGTATGGAATGTCCTTCTTTATCTCATTTGATCAATGTGGGTTTGAAGTCTACTTTGTCAGAGATAAGTATTGCTACTCCTGCCTGTTTTTGGGGGCCATGGGCTTGATAAATCTTCTTCCAGCCTTTCATCCTAAGCCTATGCTTATTTCTGTAGGTGAGGTGGGTCTCCTGTAAGCAACAAATTGTTATGTCTTCCTTTTTAATCCATTTCATCAAGCGGTGTCTTTTGATGGGTGAATTAAGTCCATTAACATTAAGCGTTAGTACTGATAGGTATGTGGTGATTCCTGTCATTTAGTTGTCTTAGTTGTTTGAAGGTTTGATTGTGTGTACTTAAGTTGAGGTTACTCTCTACTGTCTTGCTTTTTCTTTTCCTGTGGTTTGGTGCTGCCTGTCTTTTCATGGTCAAGTTGGGTTTCACTTTCTGTGTGCAGAATCCCTTGAAGAATCCTTTGTAGTGGTGGCTATGTGGTCACATATTGTTTTAGTTTCTTCTTATCATGGAAGACTTTTATTGCTCCATCTATTTTGAATGATAGTTTTGCTGGGAAGACTATCCTGGGATTGAAGTTATTTTCATTCAGTGCCCAGAAGATCTCACCCCACGCTCTTCTTGCTTTTAATGTTTCTGTTGAGAAGTCTGCTGTGATTTTGATGGGTTTACCTTTGTATGTTACTTTTTTTTTTCTCTCTTACAGCCTCAATATTCTTTCCCTAGTTTCTGAACTTGTTATTTTAATGATGATATGTTGTGGGGTACTTCTATTTTGATCTGGTCCGTTTGGTGTCCTGGAAGCCTCTTGCATCTGTATGGCATCATCTCTATAAAATTCTCATTGAGTACCTGTAGTATGTCTTCTTTTAAATTATTCTTGTGGGCTTCATTGGGTCCTTTGGCATGGTTTATCTTCATTTTGTTGGAGTCTGGATCTGAGTATCTGTTTTCTTCATTTTCCTCTGGTTCCTGTACTAATTTTTTGCTGTGAGGAAACTGGTTTCCCTATTTTTTCTGTCTTCCCATCATTGTTTTTGGTGTTGTTACTGTCCCTGTACTGTGTGCAATTAAGTATTTTCTTGCTTGTAAAAATAACAATGGTAATATTTAGAATGGAAGGGTGAGCTGAGATGGAAAGCAAGAAGTTAAAGAAAAGGGAAAAACAAATAAACAGACAAGAAAGAGAAAACAAAACAAGGAATCAGAGAAGAAAGTTTCAAAGGTATAAACAGGGAGCATTAGTGTACTAATTGTAGTAAGCCGAACAGACATTAGAGGGACAGAGACAGGATTGAAAATAAAAAATAGAAAAAAGATAAGAATAAAAATAAAAAAATAAGTAAATGAAAGAAATATATATATAAATAAAATAAAATGAAATGAAAAATAGAAAATTAAAAAAAAAACAACAAAAAAACCAAAAAACCTCCAAGTTCAAATGCAATGAAGTTTCAGTCTTAATAATTTGGGTGTCCGTCTCAGTCTCCAGTCCTGGAGATGGTGCCTCAGATGTTTTTCTGTAGTTGTCTCATCAAAGGGGATGCATAAAGTAGAACAAAACTACACACACACACACACACACACACACACACACACAAAACCCCACCAAGAGTCCCAGGTTCAAATGCAATACAGTTTCAGTAAGTTTTTCAGCATGCAGGTGTAATTCGGTTGTTCTCTCATCAAAGGTAGGGAGAAAAAGAAAAAAAAAAAGAGTCTGGAGACAGTTGTGAGAATGGTATTTGCGACTGTGGCTTGCCTGCCCGCTGCTGTCAGCCTGCTGTTGCTGGAGGTGTTATTTATGCAGATCTCTGGAGTGAGCTTAGCACTCACCTGTCCCTGCAGGCTTTGTTTACTCAGAGTTCTCCTGTGCGTGAGCCTCTGCTACAAGCTTTCCCCTTTCCAAGCACACTGGGGAAGGTGACACTGCACCCGCTTTCTCAGGCCTGCGTGTTAATTTACAGTTCATGTGAGAAGTGGGTCTTGCCCCCTCTCCTGTGCAGTTTTCCTCCCACTGCCACTTTTACAAGCTTTCCTGCTCCTGATTACTGGGTGGTGCTGCTGCTCCTGCCAGCTGCCATGTTTGTTTACAGCTCACGTGGGAGGTGGGTCTTCCCTCCTCTCCTGTGGAGTTTTCCTCCCTCCACCACTCTCACAAGCTTTCTGCTCCTGGTTCTGGGCGTGCACCCCCACTCCTGCCAGAGCCTCTCCTGCCCACCTGGCTTGTTTATATACAGTTCCGGGAAGGATTCCCTTCCCCCAATCTTCGGTGCTCAGTGTGCCCCACCCTCTTTCCCGCGTGTCTTTATTGTTCTGATTGCTTATTAGTCAGTTTCTCTTTTTTCCCTGGGTGGAGGTCAGTCTGTCCAGGGGGCTATGCTGCTCTGCCCAGGGTTATCTGTGGGAGTACCACAGTACCGCTAAACTCACCTTGTCCACATCTTCCCAAGCCATCTGGGCACGGGCGACTGGTGGCCCTGGGACCCACGTTGTTTCTCCGTTTAATCTGAAGTGGAGATTCTCTGTGCTGGCTGGAGGTCTCTGGTATATTTTCTATAAGCTTAAAGTAACTGTAACATTACTTGTCACTTGCCACAAAGGCACATTAAGAATGTTCAGTATTTTTAATAATAATTTCTCATTAAAATTTTGTGTTGAGTGCCTTATTTGCATTATTAATGCCAAATTGGTGAATAAGGTATTTTTTTCTTGATCTTTCCTTCATGCCCTCTTCTTGTCATTCATAACCAAACACCTCAGTTAAAAGGAGATTGAGTATGTGTGTTTTGAATATATTCATGAAGTATTAATGAAATTATACCTGTGAAATTGACAAGTAGCATATATTGACTTTAACCTTACCATTTAATCCATCAAATGAGCCTCTATTTTTGAGTACTCAGCCAATACTTGATGAAAGAATTTATGAGTGAGTTGTGAATTACAAAGATAAATCTATCCTATTTTAAGGATTTCCCAGAGGAAATTCATATATTTTTCATTTTTAATATCAGAAGATGATATATTTTTAATTTCATGTTATCTTTTCTGCAATTAAAAACTAGGATTTTGAGTTAATATAATTATTAAAGGCAATGCAATTTACCTGCGATTTCATGCTCTTTCCCTGAGCAAGTGAATACATATGTTATTGGAGAATAAAATAGCTTTTTTTTTGTGGTACTGGGGCTTGAAATCAGGGCCTACAGATTTAGCAGGCCACCATAGCCTGCTAAAATAACATTCTTCAAGGATGAAACTCAACAAGTTCTTGTACCAAAGTTCTCCCCCATATGCCTAATACAGCTTTTCCTCAACTGATTTAAGCCATTTCACTTTGTTGTCCTTTGTGAAAATGAAAGGTTGTTGGGAAGAATCACTTTTATTTCTCTAATTTAGTCTCAACTCTTATTATATACTTAGGCTCAACTTTAGAAAGTAGAAATTAAACATGAACAATCAGGAGGAAGAGAGTCTTCAAGCTTGTTGGTCTTAGCAGCCATCTTCCATCAAAGATCTAGTCACTTTCGTTTTTGTTTATTGCTGTCCATCTCCCTGCTCTTCATATTGTAACCCCTAACTTAGTACTAAATCAAGATATCCTTCTGGCAATCTAAATTAAAACCACAGACTGTCATAGAGACAGAGCCTTGAGGATGTACTGACACTCCCTTGCCTCTGTAACTTCATCTGTCTCTCTTGACCATTAGCCTGACTCCCAGTCTCTGTTGCAGGTACACTTATCTTTGTCTCACACCTTTGTTTAGTGCCTTTATTGTCTAGTGTTTACTCTGCCTAGAATTTGCCTAATTTTACCATGTTCTTTAAGTCACATTTCCATACATGTTTGCAATGTACCTTGGTTAGATTTATCCTCTCCATCAGTCTCCCTCACCCCCCAGAATTAGGTTTTCTAGGAAGGAAAAGACAGTGGGTCCTAGTCAGGTAACCAATGGTGCCCACTAAACTTTCCAGATGGGATACTTACTAGTTTTCCCTGTCATGTATCTTATTTCTGTCACATTACCTCAGATAATAAATTTCAGAATTTATTATTCTGGAGGGATCTGCCACTGAAAGACAGAAGAAAACTGGTGAGACTCCCCAACCACCTGGTGAGACTAAGACAGAGCCTCTGCTTAAATAACCAGGATTGGATGCTGAAGGAGTAACACCAGATCTACTAAGACTGAAATTCTATGGTTCCTGAACCTGGAGTTTTTGTAAGTGTGTGTTTGTGTTTGTTTTGTTTCTTGACTGTTTGCTTGTGTTGCTTGTGTATCCTCATTGATTTCTTTGGGGGTTTGTTGTTGTTTTGTTTTGTTAGTTTTACTATTGTGAGTTAGATAATACACCCAGACCAGGTACACTAAGCTAAAAACCCAATGCACCTACAAAACAAAATTTAACCAAGGGAAAGAAAACAGGTCAGTGAAACCACCAATAGCCTATCAAGAACATAGTTACACAGTATCAAATGGAGTGACGGGAAGATGAAGAAAAGGATGGAAACAATTCTCTCCCCAAAAATAATTTAATACAAGATTCAGAGGGAAATGAAGAAAATGAATTCCCAGTTCCAGACTCCAATAAAACAAATGATGCCAAAGGACCCAACAATGCCCAAAAGAACACCCTCAAAAAAAAAATCCTGCAAATAAACACTGAGAATTCCATGGAGCTATTGCTAGACATGGTCAACCAAAACATACAAGATCCACTCAGGAAATTCCAAGACAACAAAAATAAAGAATACGAGAATACACAGAAACAAATGAACTCATAGGAACTGTAAATAAGCATCAAACTGAAACAGAGAATACTATAAATAGAGAGATAAATGAACTAAAGATGAAAATTGCCAATATTAAAGTGGAAGTGGCCCATGATATGAAAATCCTCAGAAAAAAGAATGAAACAGAAATACAAAACACAATGGAAGGCAACTCCAGCAGACTAGAACAAGCAGAAGACAGAATCTCAGGACATGAAGATAAAATAGAAATTAAAGGAAAAACTGAAGAGCTGTTAGCCAAACAACTCAAGACCTGTGAAAGGAATATTCAAGAACTCACAGAATCCATCAAAAGACCAAACCTAAAAATCATGGGCATTGAATAAGGAGAGAGGTGCAAGCAAAAGGGATTTGTAACATATTCAATAAAATAATTACAGAAAATTTCCCAAATCTAGAGACAGCTATGTCCATTCTGATACAGGAAGCCTCCAGGACACCAAACAGACTTGACCAAAATAGAACTACCTCACAACATAGTAACATTAAAACAACAAGCACAGAGAATAGAGAAAGAATATTGAAGGTTGTAAAAGAGAAAAAACAAATAACATACAAAGATAAACCCATCAAAATCCCACCAGATTTCTCAGCAGTAACCTTAAAAGCAAGAAGAGCATGGATTGAGGTCTTCCAGGCACTGAATGAAAATAACATCAACCCTAGGATACTCTACCCAGCAAAACTATCATTCAAAATAAATGGAGCAATAAAAATCTTTCACAATAAGCAGAAAGTATAACAATATATGACCACCAAGCCACCACTACAAAAGATTCTACAAGGAATTCTGCACACAGAAAATGAAAGCAAACAAAACCATGAGAGGACAGGCAGTACCAAACCAGAGGAGAAGAAAAGACAAGGAATCAGAGAGTAACACTGACTCAGCTGCACACAATCAAACCCTTAAACAACAAAAACAACTAAATGATAGGAATCACCACATATGTATCAATACTAACAGTGAATGTTAACAGACTTAACTCCCCCATCAAGGACACTGTTTGGCAAACTGGATTAAAAAGGAAGATCCAACTATCTGTGTTTACAGGAGACCCATCTCATTGACAGAAGCAAGCACTGGTTTAGGGTAAAAGGCTGGAAGATTTACCAAGCCAATGGCCCCCCAAAACAGACAGGAGTAGCAATACTTATCTTGGACAAAGTAGACTTCAAACTTACATTGACCAAATGAGATAAAGGAGGACATTCCATACTAATAAAAGGTGAAATACACCAAAGGGAAATAACAATTATCAATCTATATGCACCCAACGTCAGTGCACCCAATTTCATCATACATACTCTGAAGGACCTAAAAGCATATATAGATGCCAACACAGTGATAGTAGGAGAATTTAATACTCCCCTATCATCAATAGATAGGTCATCCAAACAAATATCAATAAAGAAATTCTAGAACTACATCACACCATAGATCAAATGGACCTAGCTGATGTCTACAGAATATTTCATCCAATTTCTGCACAATATACATTCTTCTCAGCAGCCCATGGAATCTTCTCCAAAACTGATCATGTCTTAAGGCACAAAGCAAGCCTCAGCAAATATAAGAAAATAGAACTCTCCTGCATTGTAACTGATCGCAATGCATTAAAAATATAACTCAACAACAAAAACAGCAGTAGAAAACATGCAAACAATTGGAAGCTGAACAACATGCTGCTCAATGATCAATGGGTCATTGATGAAATAAAAGAGGAAATTACAAGGTTCCTAGAAGTTAATGAAAATGAAAACAAAACCTACCAGAACCTATGGGACATAGCAAAGGCAGTCCTAAGAGGAAAGTTTATAGACATGAGTGCATATATAAAAATGAAAGAAAGATCTCAAATCAATGACCTAATACTACATCTCAAACTCCTAGAAAAAAAAGAACAAGCAAATACCAAAACTAGCAGAAGGAGAGAAATAATAAAAATAAGCCCTGAAATCAATGACAAGCAAACAAAAATCCATACAAAGAATCAATGAAACAAAAAGCTGATTCTTTGAAAAAATAAACAAGATTGACACCTCCCTGGAAAACCTGACTAAAATGAGGAGGTGAAAAAAACCCAAATCAGTAAAATCAGAAATGCAAAAGGGGAAATAACAATAAACACCGTGGAAATTCAGGGAATCATCAGAGACTACTTTGAGAACCTATATTCTAGTAAATTTGAAAATCTTGAAGAAATGGGCAGATTTCTAGATATTTATTACTATCCAAAACTGAACCAAAAGGATATTAATCACCTGAACAGATCTATAACACAAAATGAAGTTGTAGCAGCAATAAAGAGTCTCCCAAAAAAGAAAAGTCCAGGACCTGATGGATTCTCTGCTGAATTCTATTAGATGTTTAAAGAAGAAATTATGCCAACCCTTCTTAAATAGAAAGGGAAGGAACAGTGCCTAACTCATTTTCTGAAGCCATCATTACACTCATCCCAAAACCAGATGAAGACACCTCCAAAAAGGAGAAATATAGGCCAATTTCCTTAATGAACATTAATGCAAAAATCCTCAATAAGATAATGGCAAACCAAATCCAACAACACATCAGGAAGCTCATCTAACATAACCAAGTTGGCTTCATCCCAGGGATGCAGGGGTGGTTCAACATATGCAAATCTATAAATGTAATACAGAACATTAACAGAAGCAAAGACAAAAACCATTTGATCATCTCAATAGATGCAGAAAAAGCCTTTGACAAGATCCAACACCACTTCATGATAAAAGCTCTAAGAAAACTAGGAATACAAGGAATGTACCTCAACATTGTAAAGGCTATCTATGACAAACCTACAGCCAACATCATACTTAATGGTGAAAAACTGAAATCATTTCCCCTAAAATCAGGAATGAGACAAGGGTGCCCACTATCTCCACTCCTATTCAACACAGTCCTGGAATTCCTAGCCAGAGCAATGAGGCAAGAAGAAGAAATAAAAGGAATACAAATAGGTAAAGAAACTGTCAAAATATCCCTATTTACAGAAGATATGATCCTATACCTTAAAGACCTGAAAAACTCTACCCAAAAACTCCTAGACACCATAAATAGTTATAGCAAGGTGGCAGGATATAAAACCAACTTATAAAAATCATTAGCTTTTCTATACACCAACAACAAACAAACTGAGAAGGAATATATGGAAACATTTTCATTCACAATAGCCTCAAAAAAATCAAATACTTAGGAGTAAACTTAACAAAGGATGTGAATGACCTCTACAAGGAGAACTACAAACTCCTGAAGAAAGAGATTGAGGAATACCACAGAAGGTGGAGAGATTTCCTGTGCTCATGGATTGGTAGAATCAATATAGTAAAACTGGCTATACTACCAAAAGTAACCTACATATTTAATGCAATTCCCATCAAAATCCCAATGATTTTCATTACCGAGATTGAAAAATCTACCCTAAAGATCATTTCAAAACACAAGAGACTGCAAATAGCCAAGGCAATACTCAGCAAAAAGATCAATGCTGGAGATATCACAATACCCAACTTCAAACTATATTACAAAGCAATAGCAATAAAAACAGCATGGTACTGGCACAAAAACAGACATGAAGACAAGTGGAACAGAACAGAGGACCCAGATATGAATCCACACAGCTATGCCCACCTTATTTTTGACAAAGTTACCAGAAATCTACGATGGAGAAAAGACAGCCTCTTCAACAAATATTGCTGGGAAAAGTGGTTATCTGCCTGCAGAAAACTGAAACTAGATCCATGTTTATCACCCTGTACTAGTATCAACTCAAAATGGGTCAAGGGCCTTAATATCAGACCCGAAACGTTGACATTAGTACAGGAAGGAGCAGGAAACACTCTGGAAGTAATAGGTATAGGCAAGGACTTCCTCAATAGAACCCCAGCAGCTAAGAGAAAGAATGGACAAATGGGACTTCACAAAATTAAAAAGCTTCTGCACAAAAAAAGAAATGGTCTCTAAACTGAAGAGCCCACCCACAGAGTGGGAGAAAATACTTGCCAGCTATACATCAGACAAAGGGCTGATAACAACAATATACAGGGAACTTAAGAAACCAAACTCTCCCCAAATCAATGAACAAATAAATAAATAGGCAACTGAGCTAAACAGAAGTTTCTCAAAAGAAGAAATTCAAATGGCCAAAAAACACATGAAAAAATGCTCACCATCTCTAGCCATAAAGGATATGCAAATCAAAACCACACTAAAATTCCACCTCAACCCTGTTAAAATAGCTATCATCAAAACACCACCAGCAACAGGTGTTGGCGAGGAAGTGAGGAAAATGGAACCGTCTTACACTGTTGGTGGGAATGCAAGCTAGTGCAACCACTCTAGAAAATAATATGGAGGCTTCTTAAAAATCTAAACATAGATCTGCCATATGATCCAGCAATCCCACCCCTAGGGATATACTCAAAGGAATGTGACTCAGGTTACTCCAGAGGCACCTGCACACCCATGTTTATTGAAGCAGTATCCACAATAGCCAATCCATGGAAACAGCCAAGATGCCTCACTACTGATGAATGGATTAAGAAAATGTGGTATTTATACACAATGGGATTTTACTCAGCTTGAAGAAGAATGAAATCTTATCATTCACAAGTAAATCAATGGAACTGGAGAACATCATTCTGAGTGAGGTTTTCCAGGCTCAGAAGACCAAAAACTGTATGTTCTCCCTCATATGCAGACTTTAGATCTAGGGCAAATGCAGCAATATTGTTGGACTTGGGTCACACACTAAGGGGAGAGCACATACAGGAGGAATGGAGATAGATTGGAAACCCAAAAGTTGAAAGTTGAAAGTTGCAGAGTAGCTAATACAGTTACTTTAAAATGACAGAGTTCACTATGGGAAGGTGACTGGAAAGTAGTGAAGAGGTCAGGTAGAGATGAATCAATTCAGGTTGTAATACACTGGTGTATGGAAGCAATGCTAGGAATCTCTCTGTATAGCTATCCTTATCTCACCTAACAAAATCACTATGTCTTTCTTATTGCTTATGTCTACTCTTCAACTAAATTTAGAAAAAGGTAGAACAGGTTCTGCCTAGAAGAAAGGAGGGTTGCGGGCAGAGGGAGGGAGGGAGTTGGCGGCAGAGGGGAGAAATGGCCCAAACAATGTATGCACATATGAATAAATGAATAAAAAAATTGTTTGTCCAGTGCTTCTCAGCCTTGGTTACATGTTATCACCATCTACACAGTTTCCCAAACTAAGGGTGTACCTTAGTCCAAAGAAATTAGTATCTTAGATGGTAGAACAGGGTATGGAATATTGTGAAAGTACCTCTGGTGAATCTGTAAATGAAAAACTGAGCATAAACCAACAAAGGTTATTTTATTCAATATTATTGCCTTGGAGGAAAGATATACTATTGCAACAGAAGAGAGACAAACAACTCATTTCTGCTGAAACAAAAGGCAGGAGCAATGGGGTTGAGCTAGTGGAGAACTAGCAGAGGTCTGGAAGAGGTTGGTCATATAGCTCATGCCCTCTATAGTTGCTAACTGTGCTTAATGAAGTTAGGCTCCTACAGTCCTCCAGAGACTGAAAAATAGGGGTGCTATCATTCTTGATGACTACATTTCAGAGGAATGGCTCCCAGGTCTTGAGAAAGACAAACAGCTTTATTGAAGACTTACATCTCAAGCTGATGGAAAGAACTTGCAATTAATTGAAAATTTTCCTGAGGTAAATTCTCTAAGAAAAGGGAGGTCATAGACCAACTTCAGGAAGAAACCTCGCTAAAAGTTACCAACTGAAAGGAACCTGAAGGCTATCTTGATCAATTTCTAGGTGCCACTATTTGAGAACCATTGCTTCCTTCCTGTCTCTTCCTCATAACCACATGTATTCAGTTGTGGAGGCCTCCATGAATAAAATTAAATATCTCTGTTCTGATTCTTTCTTGCCATACATTTTTTTTTAGCTGTGCTCTTGGAAAGGACCCCAAACTTTTCTTCATAGCTTGGCTATCTTATCACTCTAATAAAGCTACAACTTACTGTGAGAGTTATCTTAATGAAATGCAAATCTCTTCACATCATTTTCCTTCTTTAGACCCGTCAATGCTTCCCATAGTCCTAAGACTGTTAGCAAATTCTCCTAGCCCAGTTCAAGATCTTGTGTATAAGCTATTGCCTCCATCTTATTGTTCTTTTCCAAATTATTAAAGAGACAGTATTCCTTTTAGTTCTATATAAATTTTTTAGTTTATTCTCAATTTCAGCTTCTTCAGGAAGTCTTTCCATACCCTCTGCCACTTCATTATTATGGAAACCATCAGACCATTATCTGTTCTTACACTAGGTTTCTCATGTAATTGTTTGACCATATTTTAGGTTAAGAGGTATTTATTGCAAAGTACATATTCTTCCCCTATATGCAAAATCAACTTTTTAATATACAGCCTCCAAGGAAAATAAATATTTGTTAAAACAAATAAGAGATAATTTTGGCATTATGTTACCAGTAGGCAGTAGACCTGGGATTTGAACTCAACTGCTTGCACAAAATGTATTTGCAATAAAAATCTGCATGGTTCATGAATGAAGAGGCATAGAACAAAGCTCAGGCTGAAATTATAATGTGAATAAAAAAATCAATCTTTGTCATTGGGTACTTTTGTTACTGAAACGTAACTTTACCTAAGCACATTGAAGCAGCTCCCTTCAGGTTTTTTTGGTCGTTTGTTGATGTATTTTTGTTTCATAATAGTTTTGGCTTTTGTATAAGTGACAAATTCTTAGTACATTGTTAGAAAGTTGAACTTCTATTTCATTTAATTGATGTGTTTACTTTGCAAATAATAAGATATTTATGATCTGGTGTTTGGTTTTTTTACTTAGAATTAAAAATGTAAGAAGGTTAGCCAACTGTGGTAGAATTCTATCTTTTCTTTGCCTGGTACAAGAGTATTTCCACTTTTCAGACATTTCCAGGGCATCCCACTCACCAAGTATCTAATGACAAGGCTGTATAACCAGCTATTGGACTCACAACTATAAATTATTCACTGGGGGAGAAGCAATTCTATTTAAATGAGAGTTTTAAAGTTATGTCAGAAAGTTCACACCTTTACTCTTGGATTGGCATTGAACTTGAAATTTTGCCTTGTCCAAACTCAAAGAAAAGCTGACCTGAGCTAGAAAGGTAATTGCCAGAGAATGTGCTAACACAGAATCACCCCTTGGCTTTTATCTGTGAACTCAATGGGGCTGACTAATTTCATTCTGCTAATTGCTGTCAAAATGAAATTGGGGAAGACTGATGTACTTCTTGGCTCAGGCTCACAATAGCCCTTGTAACAAAACTTATTGATTGCTCTTGAAATGAATCTGATGTAGAAATATATGATTTGCAGTTATATGCTTTATACTTCTGTGAATACAGGTAGTTTCAAATACTATTAACTGCATTAAAGCTAGTCTTAGCAAAAAAGTTCTTTCAAGATTTGCTGACTTGTGAAAGTACCCATAGTGTTCTGACTATGAACTTAGTTGACATTTTTCTTTTTGACAGTGAGCATTTACTTGGCTTAATTATTCCTTTTAAAAAATTTAGGACTCTCTATTCCTTTCTTGAATGCTATTTATTTCTAGCAGATAAATGCTTTGAAATCAAAACATTTGACCACAATATTTTCTCCAGATTTATTTTTTAAAGATTGTTGTAGTAAGGCTGGAGACTTAATTCAAGTGATAGAACACTTGCCTAGCATATGTGAGGCTTGGGTTTAATACATAGCATTGAAAAAGAGAGAGAGAGAGAGAGAGAGAGAGAAAAGAAGAAGAAGAAGAAGGAGGAGGAGGAGGAGAGCAACAAAGGAAAGAAGAAAGGAAAAAAGAAAGAAAGGAAGGAAGGAAGGAAGGAGAAAGAGGAAGGAAGGAGAAAGAGAAAAAGAAACAAAGAGAGAGAAAGAAAGGAAAAAAAGGAAGAAGATTATTTACTTGGATTTAGTCTGAGTTGGATGGCTCTGAGCTGGTATAATTCAGCACCTGGGAGGACAGAATGATAGTTAGGTACTCACTTCTCTTAAGAAATGACTATGATATTTCATCCTTTGATTTTATTGAACTTAAAATTGATTTATTTATACTCAGGACTAAGTAAAAAACAAATCTGGAATAAAGATTAAAATTAATATTTGAAGTGCTCTAAATATATATTTTCCTCATATCAGCTATTTGGTTAAGTAAGCAAACTGTGACTATGTATAATATTTCCATAATTTCACATGTCAACAATAAATTAATACCATGCTGTGGGGTACAGCTACTCATATTGTATAAAGATAGATGTAAGAGAAGATTATAACATTATAATTAAAAAGATGCTGTCATGGAAAAATCTGTTCAGGGGATTTCCGCTTTTTATCATTGCTGTTTTTCTCAGAAGTGATGCCTGGGTTAGTTAATAAACAAATCTTTAAAAGTTAGAGAACAACTCAAGTCCTCTACTATCCAGACCATATAGCTAACTTCAGAACACAAACCTCACAGAAATTATATCAAAATCCTCCTTAGACTCACAAGCTGGGATAGACACAAATTATCACAGTTTTCTACAGCCCTTTTTGCTGGAATTTACTAGTCATATGCAATTTGTCTAATTATCAAGTTTTGTTAAATTGAATGTTCCTTCAAGGGAGAGACTTTCTTTCTAAAATCTTTTCATGGCCAGTGACTAGCTTAGTAAGGGATTAATAGATTATATGAATCAATTAATGAAAGGAGAATTTTAGTTTGGGTCTTAGGAACACTTGGAAATATTATTTTCAGGCAATTCTCTCATAGGTTTTTTTTTTTTTAATAAAAATGCCAACCTTGCCAGCAAGGTTCTATATTCTGATCTGATGATCCTCCTCATTTTCAGCAGATCATGTCTTCTTTCTCTTTGGTATTTTTTTTTTTCATTTGTGATTTGTTCTCCTCAAATTTTCTCTTTATTCTCTTTCTGATTTCCTTCTAATCATCTGGTTTATTTTCCTTCCTCAAAACAACTTCTCTCTTCAAATTCTTGCCCCATGCCCTTCCACCTGTTATGTGATCATGTGCCTCTCATCATAATTATAATTATCCTTGTTTTTCTTCCACTCTTGTAATCCTTCAAGACCCATGGTACTTAATTCTTCCTCATAAATCCAATGAGAACATTCTTCAAAAAATCATCAATGACTTTACAATTAGTCAATCCAGCAGCAATAGCACCTCAGCTTCCATCTTATTCAAACTCCCAGGAGCATTTCATTCACTGTCTCCTGCCCTTCAGACTTAGTTACTGAAACTTGGCTTCCTGTAGCATAGCCTTTGAGATTCTGTTTGAATCGACCCTATCAGTCTTTTTCATTTGGAATACAGCGTGCATTAGCCTGCTAGAGTTGCCTCTCAGGAGCCATAGCTCAGCCACACCCTGTTAACAAGAATCTGTGAACAGTCCATTTTTCATGTTGGTGTGGAGTAGGTGCAGAAAATGCTGTTTCTAATGCTGTCTGCCTCTTGTCCACATGATACAGTGAGCCACTCTAGCAGCCTTCCTAAAGCTGACAGTGATTATGTCTCTCCTTGGCGTAAAACATACTTTTTTAGTCAGTATTTCTTTAGAGGCATAGGTTGAGTTTCTTATCCAAAATGCTTGGGAATAGAAGTGTTACAAATTTTGGATGTTCTTCAGATTTTGGAACATTTACATAGTCACACATACATAACGAGATATCTTGGAGATTAACCTAAGTCAAAAAACAAAACTCATTTGTTTCACGCACATCTTAGACATATAGACTGGAGGTGATTTTATCCGATGTTTTTGTGCACCTGGGTTTTGAATACCCACCCATGAGGTGAAATGTGGGATTTTGACCAGTTTAAGGGGCATCATGTTGTTACTGTAAGTTTTGGATTTTGGAGCACTTCGGATTTTGGCATTTTAAAAAATGATTTTATTAGCATATAATAGTTGTACAGGGGCATACAGTGTGATTTTTACATATATGTTTAAAATATATCTTAGTTGGATTTGCCCCCTGCATTGTTCTCCCTCACACCCTTAGCTCCTTCTTAGAACAATTTTTAGCAGGTTTCATTCTTCTATTTTCATATATGGATATAAAATACATCCACAATATACACCCTCGTTCCCTCTTTCCTTGTGCTCACCCCCTTCCCACTGGTACCCACAACCAGAGAAGGGCAGGAGGGAAAAATAAATCTGGATTTTAGAATTTTAGATGAGGAATTCTCAAACTGCAATTATAATTTTTACAGAGTTCTTGGCTCACCATTACCTCTTGCACTCCACTGCCTCTACCTAGATTACTCTTTTTCTTGCTAGCGATCATGTTCTGAGAAGTGACCTATAGGTGGCACAAGTTATGAGCCCTTTTATGTCTGAACATATCTTTAGCTGTTCCCATGTACTGGGATGACAGCTTAACTGAAGAGGAAATGCTGAAGCTGAAGTCATAGAACATAATGTCTTTAAAGATTTTCTGTTACCATTGATATTTTAAAATTTTACATGATATTCTTAGAACAAATATTTGTTCATACATTGTCTTTGTTTGCTTTTTAATTTACTCCCTTAAGAATTAGTAGGTCCTGAGCTGAGGTCATAGTTTGAGTAGTAGAGTGTTTGCCTAGCAAGCCTAAGGCCCTGGGTTCAATCCCCAGTATCATAAAAAAATGAGTTAATAGGAACTTTAAATATAATCACTTTTCACTATTGGGAAGTTATTTGTCCTCTTCCTTACGGGATTGATTCCCTTTTATTGTTTCTATTTTCGTCACTGGAAGCCACCTATTAGATGAACTTATACCATTTAGGTTTGACAAGCATCTTACTTTTTTGTTACATATTTATTTTATTTCAGTTCAATAATTTGCTATTCGACTATGTCAATTTTGCTATTCAACTTTGAAAATGTATAGATTTTTGTAATCTTTAATTGGCTCTTTTTATATGTAGCAGCTCTTTTGTCTTAAATAGCATAATCTTTCTGTTCTTTTTAAAAAGTACATTGGTATACAGCCTACACTTATTGGCTTGTTAGCTCTCTATCCTCAGGAAGAAATTTTATGCTAGCTAAGTCTAAATTCTCTCATTCAGTATGTTAGTGCTTCTCTCCTAGTCAATAACGCACTCATCACTTTCATTGTTATACGTCCAGTTGTCCATTGCTGTGCTTACACAGCTTGCTTTGTAAAGGGCAGGAGCACTTGCCCAGTTTGTACTCTATACTGTTTTTCAATCAACGTAAATTGCTGCTGGTGGGTTCATTCCAGGTTCATCTTCATCTTCTAGTCGTTGGTTCTTTATACTCTTTTCATATATCAAAAACCACCTGGGTCTCTGGGCTATCATTCACCCCTAATCTTCCACATTTGCTACTCCTGTGTGTAGACAGTTAACCCATTTTTGCCTGGTCCATTTGGAATTGGAGGTGAGCTATCTCAAAAAAAGATGCATAGCATTTGAGATTTACACATTTCCATGACGTAATACTCAAGAATTCCCTTTGATTCTCCCAAGACTCTCTCCTGCTTGATGGTTCTACAGCTTCTGCAGCAATACTTTTTCTTGTGAATTATGTCATTTTCCTCTTTAAAACTGTGTACACTCAATATTGCAGGAATGCTGCATCTTTGAGTTTTGCCAAGTTCTCCTCCTTTTGGAGATGCTCTGATCTTTTACAGAGAAAGAAGTATTGCATCATATGCTTAATGTACTGTTATACATATTTTTTAGGTAATCTCATTTACAACTTTCAGATCTCTTAGGTCATGTCCTCAGATCTAAATTTTTTAAAATACTTCATTTTACCATAAAACCTTTGAGTAAAAATAGAACATTACTTTTCTCCTGAAGTTGGATTCATTTTCTTATTGTTTTGACAAACATCTCAGAGCAACCTGAAAAATACTCTTCTTGCTCTTGCAAAATCTTCCTTGCCTGCATATCAACGTCTGAGGCAAAGCAGGTGTGAAAAGCACAAAGCATGCCAATTTGCACAGATGGTATGGAGGTCAAGTAAAAAAAAATTATATTCCTCTGAGTTGACAGTTGTTGCTAGTGTTAAAACACCAGTTACAATATCTTGCTATTAATCAGTTCTGGATCAGTTATCTGTGTTCAGATCTCTATAGTAACAGCATTCTTTAGAAATCGAATAGCTGGAAATAGTGCATTTCACAATGTATGAACTTACAACAGCATAAAGAACACTATCCGGGGATAGTCATTAAAGAGTTTATTTTACAGGGTAGATAGTAAACTTAAATCAGTGAGTTCTGTGAAAGCATATTGAAAAATTTAAGTACTAGACAAACAGCATTGCATTAATTATTAAGCCAGTATTCTTGAACAGCTGCCAAATTGATGTATTGTGTTGCCAATACAAAAAGAGCCATTTATACTTAATTGTCCCTGAAGCAGTTCTTTCAAAAATCAACACATTTCTTAGATTTATTAACTAGGTTTATATAAAGCCTGTCAATATTTTCATTTGGCTATAATCTACAATAACTGGACATAAAACATTTTAACTAGAAATGTGACTAAAATGTACATAGTATGAAATGATTAAAATTTAAAATTTTTAATTCTCCTTTGAGAAATTCCATCAGATCTCCTCAGCATCATCTACAATTTGAATACATGCATTAGACATTTCCTACATGACTTTATGCACTTTTGAGTCAAATGCTCTAGACAACACTGCCTTTTTGGCTCACTATCACATGGATGCAGTGAAGCATTACAAGATTTGCAAAGTTTCAGTGATATATTAAGCTCTTAAACCTACTTTTGGAAACCATCTATGCATATTCTTGTTATAGCAAGCATTTGCCCTTCACCATGAATTATTCACCATGGGGGATAAAGGGAAACATATCTCATCAAATTTGAGGAGAACATAAATTAGTACAAAGTCATTTGGGAGATGAAAGTAATCTTGGATTTCTATAAGGTATTGTGAAGGGCAGCTACATATCCCACCCGGGGACTGGGATTCACAGAAGAAACTTAAAGTTCAAATTATTTTTATCATCAAATGTGGATATACTGCCATTTGAAACTGGTACTCACACTGACTAGCTCATTCACTCACTCACACATTTGAGGAAAATTTGTCATCACTATACCACAACCAGTATTAATGCAAGGGCATTTAAATGTAGAGATTTTGCAAGAGGTTTACAGATCTTGATTAAAAGATAAAACACATTTACCACTAAAGTCTTGCCAAGTAGCATTTATGGTGTCTGTTAACTGCATATTTAGCCTTTCCCTTAGAGATCTGTTAAAATTTCAAGACTATAATGAAAGACTGGTATTTTGCCTTTTATGATAGTTTCATACCTCTGCTCAATTTTGAACCAGTTTTTAGTTTAGAAAGCACATTTTCACATATTCTGCTAAAGTATAAGTGCTATAATGATAGTTCCCAGAGAGAAAGAGAGGAGAGAGAGAGAGAGAGAGAGAGAGAGAGAGAGAGAGAGAGAGAGAGAGAGAGAATGAGAAAGGGAGAGAGAATGGCTGCTGATTCCTCCAGGCATTTCTTCTTAGAAGGCTTCAGGAAGCTTCACAATTCTACAGAGTCTCAAATCTGAAATAATACTGTTTGAGTCAGGGCAAATGGAAACCTTCTCAAATGGTCCCAATTGCCTGTTATTATTCGGCATCTGAGAGCATAATAGAACTGGATAAAAATGGACATTGTAACTGGAGAGCAAAGTTTTTATCTTAATTCCACTTTTTAGTAGCTGTGTTATATTGGTCTCTCTGAGTTAACTTATCATTCTGAAAAAAAATGATAGAGAGAAAAGGAGAGGGAGAGTATGTGCTGTATCAGTAGCTTCAAAATTTAAATTGTGTGCAATTTAAATGATACCTTGTTTGATGCTCACAATAGCCCTTCAGGTAACTACTATTGTTTTATCGTATTTCATAAATAAGAAAACTAAACCAGAGATGGTAAAGAACTTGTTATGAATCAGCGAGGAAAAAAAATCATTGAATCTGGGCTCTATCTACAATGGCCTCACAATTTACATTTCTATTATGGTGTGTGTTTGAAGTTTATAACTTCTAGGAGGTTTTCAGTCTTCCTGATAATATGTGTGTATCTATATATTTACAATTTTTTTAGGGTGAGGATCAAACCTAATAAGATTCTCAAAAGGATGCAATCTTTCATTCATTAAATCAACATATTTTTGTTACATATTTAATGTGGGCCAAGAACTGTGTGTGTTCTAGATTTATGATGGTGGCTGTTGTGGAGGAGGTCCCCATTTTAAGAAGACATGGCAGACAAAGGAATACCAAGAAACAGATGAAATGTGGAAGTTGATCAAACCCTTCAAAGGGTCCAGATGGAATGCAGAAGTAAAAGCCAAGCTCAAGCTCTTAGAGATGTTCCTGTGTGTGTTAAATTCAAACTATATCTGAAAAATACACAAGCAATCAGTAATATCCACAAAAAGAAAGATAGCCAGTCAAACATTGCCTAATCTGCAGTAAAAATCTTACTCTCAACTTGTCTTGGCACACTAAGATCCTTAACATAGCTGCCCACCATTCTTTCCCCTTTTAATGGTGTCCTAATAAATGTTTGTTTTCTCTTATTCTTCTTTCTCTGGTATATTCTTTAGCCAACCCATGGCCTCCAAATGCATGATAGCTGTTAAGAATTACTTGTCTGTCACCATAAACAGTTTCAGCAAAGTTACAGGATACAAAATCAATCTACAAAAACCAATAGCTTTTCTATACACCAACAATGAACAGATTGAGAAAGAATACAGAAAAATCATTCCATTTACAATAGCCTCAAAAAAAAAAAACCTAGGAATAAGTTTAACAAAGAATGTGAACAATTTCTACAAAGAAAACTATAAACTACTGAAGAAAGAAATCGAAGACATCAGAAGATAGAAAGATCTCCCATGTTCATGGATTGGTAGACTCAACTGTGAAAATGGCTATATTACCAAAAGCAATCTACATGTTCAATGTGATTTCCATAAAAATCCTAATGACATTTATCCCAGAAATTGAAAAATAACTCTAAAATTCATCTGGAAGCACAAAAGACTATGAATAGCCAAAGCAATACTGAGCAAAAAGAGCAACTCTGGAGGTACTCATAACACCTGACTTCAAACAGTACTACAGAACCATAGCTATGGTAGGACACAAAAAACAGACATGAAGACCAGTGGACCACAATAGAAGATCCAGATATGAATCCATGCCCACCTGATTTTTGACAAGGGTGCCAAAAACATACGATGGTGAAAAGACAGTCTCTTCAACAAATGCTGCTGGAAAAACTGGATATCTGCATGCAGAAAACTGAAACTAGATACATATTTGCCATCCTGTTCATGTATCAATTCAAAGTAGATTAAGGACCTTAATATAAGACCTGAAATTTTGAAGCTAGTGCAGGAATTAATGGGCATAGGCAATGACTTCCTCAATAAACCTCAAATGGCTCATCAACTAAGAGAAAAGATTGACAAATGGGAGTACATGAAATTAAAAAGCTTCTGTATAACAGAAGAAATGGTCTTTAAATTGAAGAGGCTGCCCATAGAATGGGAAAAAAAATTTGCCAAGGGTTTGATGACTACAGTATACAGGGAGCTCAAAAAACTAAACTCCAAAAAATTCAATGACACAGTGAAGAAATGGGCAAAAGAACTGAACAGAGCTTTCTCAAAGGAAGAAATCCAAATTGCTAAAAAACACATGCAAAAATACTCAATATCCCTGACCTTAAAGGAAATGCAAATCGAAACCACATTAAGATTCCACTTCACTCCTGATAGAATGACCACCATCAAGAAAACAAGCAATAATAAATTTTGGCGAGGATGTGGAGAAAAAGGAACCCTCATATACTGCTAGCGGGAATGTAAATTAGTACAACCACTATGGAAAACAGTATGGAGGATCCTCAAAAAACTAAAAATAGAGCTACCATATGATTCAGCAATTCAATTTTTAGGGATCTACCTAAAGGAATGTAAAGTCAGGTTACAACAAAGGCACCTGCACACCCATGTTTATTGCAACATTATTCACAAAAGTTGAGCTATGGAAACAGCCAAGATGCCCCACACTGATGAATGGTTTAAGAAAATGTGGTATTTATATACAATGGAATTCTAGTCAGCCACAAAGAGGAATGAAATTTTGTCATTTGTTGGTAAATAGATGAAACTAGAGAACATCAACTTAAGTGAAGTTAGCCAGGGTCAGAAGACCAAAAGTAGAATGTTCTCTCTCATAGACAGAATAAATACCTAGTACAAATGTAGCAATATTATGAAAAACAGGACAAACCAAGGGGAGGTTACACATGAGAGGGAGAGGGTAAAAGAAGGAAGTTAAGAAGGTGAATATGGTTGATATACTCTCTGTATGAGAATGAATATAAAAATTTTTTAGTACTCTCTGTATGAGAATGAATATAGAATTTTTTAACTGGTTGAAACAGCCATAAGAAAGAGACTAAAGTAGAAAGAATAAAAATACAGGAAATGAACCAAATTGGGCTATAATACATATGCACATGGAATTGCACAATAAAATTCCCTGTGCAGCTATCTTAAACAAGCAAAAATGCCATTTCTTTTGCATAATCACTAACAGGAGGTTGATACCTGCTCTGGGAGTTGATGCCAGTAGGAAGGGGAGAAGGTGGGGAAAGGGTGAAACAGGGTAAATATGGTGCAAATACTGTGTGCACATGAATATAAATAGAAAAAGATACCTGCTGAAACTATTTCTCAAATAGTTTCATTCTATTTGAGGATGAATGGAGAATGGTGGAAGGGCTGAATTCAAGTATGATATAGTGTAAGAACCTTTGTAAATGCCACAATGTACCCCCACCCAGCACAACAACAACAACAAAAAAGAATTACTAGTCTGAGCTTTTACCCTACTTATAATCTTACAAGTTAGCCTGTTACAGAATCATGAATGCTGGCTGGTAGCATGAAAAATTTAAGATCAGAGATGAAAGACAATTTATTATCCACAGCAATAACATTAGCTAATGTACAAGCATTGGTATCCATTCCCCAGGCTCAGGTCCCCCCTTCGCCACCACCACAAGTACTGTATGGAGTGCCACGTGGTCCACAGTGGAGTGTGTGACAGGCAATGGATCCTGAGCTTAGGGAACTTCACTCTTTCATGCTGAGCGGTAAATGTGCCTGACCTTTACATTAGGCATATTTTTCTGAAAAGTGAGGATAACTACCTAGTAGACACTGTCATACATCCATCTTTCAAGTCTGCATACTATGTAAACAGCCTTGGAAGGATAGTTGAGGAAAAATGCAGACAGTGAGTCTGCTATTAAGATGTGAGGAGACTTGAAAAGTTCATGGAAAATTGCATCCCAAGAGTGACAAAAGAAAAGCAAACAAGGCACATTTATTGCCCTCATGGACTTTTTCATCTTGCTGTGTAAGTAAATAAAACTGAAGTATTTAATTATAAACTGTGATAATAATTTAGAAGTATAAAGAGCAATGAGCTGCTAAAAATACAAAAGCATGAATTAGATTGAGGGGACTTAGCAATGACTTATCTGAGAAAAGGACCTTAAATGTGAAGAGAAGTAAGCCAGGTGGAGTTGAGCAGAGATAATTTTGAAACAGTTTGTTTGAAGGTCCTGGATTTTGAGAAATCTGGGATTGCTAAAACACCCAGTGTGGTCAGAATGTGTAAGAGGGTAGGCAGAGACAGATTATTGCATTTGATGAACAATCAAAGCCTTATGAAGGGCTAAAGAGGAGTCTAGTCTTGTGATTTAATTTTAAAGGATGATTATGTTGCATGTAGGATGCACAGGAAGAGAAGATAAGGACAGAAGAAACCACCAAGGAAGCTGCTAGTTGAAGGTTCTTTGGCAAGGGTGGTGGTAGTAAAAATGGTGGTGCTGGTCACTATAGAAGTTGTAATCTACAAGGAAGCTAAGCCACCCTAGGATGTGGGATCTACAATGGGTTACTTGTTATTCTGTTGTAAACCCACTTGTTAACACAGATTCCCAGGTGTAGGTTGAGGTTTGTTAATTAATTAAAGGCAGTATTTGGATTTGAACTCAGGGCCTTATACTTGTTAGGCAGATGATCTACCACATAAACCAATCCACCAGCCCTTTTTGTTTTAGTTATTTTTGAATAGGGTTCATGTTTTTTTTTTTGATCCGGGACTGGCCTTGGACTGTGATCCTCCCATTTATGTTTTATGTGTATGTGGGATTCACCATCATGCCTGGCTTTTATTGGTTGAGATGAGGTCTTGCTAACTTTTTACATGAGCTGGCCTTGCCTTGTAATCCTCCTGATCTCCATCTCCCAAGTAGGTAGGGTTTCAGGCATGCACCATCATGTCTTGCCAAGTTTAGGTTTAATTTGCATATATATTTGGCTTCCTATTGACCCAAACTAAGTATTTTGCATCTTTAAACATTTGTGAAGTAAAGGAATTTATGCATGAACAATGAATGAACACATGAAGGATTTATGGTCAGCAGGATAAACCTCTGCCTCCAAACTCAGTTCACATATCAAGATTGATGATGCTACTGTCAAAGTTCTGAGGGTTTGAGAAGAGTTATTACTCATATAATATGGTTTTTTGTGCAAAGGAGCATCTGCCTCCCAAGCTAGTCCAAGAGTGTCTTGAAAACAGGGTAAAAGAGCCTGACATGGGCCTCTGTACAATTAGGGTAGAGCTGGAGTGAGGTTCAAACCTGCACTTGGTTTGAACTTTCTCTTAGCACCAACCTAGGAAGCTCAGCTTTCCAGATGAGGGCAGAAGGGGACTAGGTAGGGAGAAGACTGGAAGCGAAGGCAGTCGAACATCAAAAGAGTATAGCAGACACATTGTTGTACTTCTTACTAAACTTAAAGTAGAGAAAACAAGAAGGTGATAGGATAGGAGTGTTCACCAAATGTAATGTGGTCTTTCTGACTATTAATCTTCTGTTAACAGAGATTACATTGAGATCAAGTATCTCTGAGCACCTAAGAATAGTCATCTTGTACAGCAAAGTTCAACTTGATTTATTTAATTAGAAAATCATGGTCACTAATTCCAACAGCAAAATTATATTTGTGTTAAGTAGGGCACTTATAGGACATGTCATTATCTTATTCTAGGTACTACGGAAGATTGGTAGGTTTTCAACATAAGCACTAGCACATTGTACTCAGAAAATGTGGGTAGGGGACAAAGTAAAGCTCTATTGACATCTCTTTACCCAAACTTGATAATCAGAAAAGACTAATAGTTCACCTTTTTCTGGGAAGTAAACAGATTGGGCAGGTCTGAAACAAATTGGATATGCCTATCAAAATCAACTGAATAAAAGGAAAGAAATGAGACAAATGCTCAGAAAGAAGACAATGTTTAAAATTCAGAGAAAAAAATTGTTTAGAAATAGAACACCTGCTCAATTACAGCCTGTAAATGGGAACAAAATCATTGGATGAGACATTTCCTTCAGTATATTTACATATTCAAACACAAGACCTCCCAGTCTTTGCAGTGTGAGTTTGTGATGATTATTGTGTCATTGCAACATTGGGAACTGATCATTTGGTGGAGGTCTTCCACTCTCATTGCTTCTCTCTCTAGCTTCCCTTTTGATGTCTGCTTTTTGGCTACTTCCCTGATCATTAGCATTTATTCAGTAGCAAGGGTCTACAAATGGGATAAAATTCAAACAAATCTGTTGACTAGCATCCCTGCTAAAGGAGAAGTGAGGGTTGAAAGTGCCATTCACCTTTACCACGCTGAGGTGTGGCTTCAAGCGTAAAGGTGAATACACGCCTCTGAGAAGTTGATTTCACGTTTCTATGCTGTGTCTCTCAAGTACCATGGGTGATTCAGAGCTAGCTATGTGTAGCTGAACATAGACTTTTTTCTCTGTATTGTTGTGTAGGTATTTTATGGAGTCAAAACCACCAGCTTCAGAGATTCTGTGATTTTGGAGAAAGCAAAAAAAAAAGTGCATAATTAGAAAATTTGTCAGGCGTTAGATATTGATATCTGTCAAATAGACATCACTATTATAGTAAATAGGTTACTTGGTCATTTTGTAATTAGCATAAATGGTAGAGTACATAAAAACATTTATATGTAAAACACTTTGGCAAGAAGAAATAATATTTCTCTATTACTAATTTATACAAGACAATTAGAACATGAAAGATAAGAATAAGTACTTACCTGCCTTTTTAAGTCTTTAGTTTAATGGAATTTGCATCATTAGGATGCACTGAGAAATGAAATTTAAAATTTTTATTAGCGTAAATTATACAAAGGGATTTCATTGTGATATTTACAACATGCATATAATGATCAAATTCATCTCATCTATATTACTCTTTCTTATGGAAATAAGAAATATGGCTGACCCTTCCTATTTCCCCCTCCTTTTCAACAGTTTTTAGTGGGTTTTATTATGGAATTTTCACACATATATATATATACAAAGTACTTTTATAATACCCACCCCATCACTTTCCTCCTTCCCCCTCCTCTCACCTACTAGTTTCTCCCTGAACGCTCCCCATTTTACAATCACGTTGTACTATTTTTTAGGTATAGATTCTACATATGAGCAAAAACCTGCAATATTTGACTTTCTGATCTTGGCTTATCTCACTTAACATGATGATCTCCAGTTCCATCCATTTTCCTGCAAATAAAATAACTTCATTATTCTTTACATCATTGTATATATGCACCATTGTATATTTTCATTAGTTGTTGGGCACCTAGACTGGTTCCATATCTTGGCTATTGTAAATAGTGCTGCTATAAACATGGATGTGCAGATATCTCTCTTGTAGGTTGATTTTCCTTTGGGTATATGCCCAAGAGTGGTATAGCAAGGTAATATGGTAGTTGTATTTTTAGTTCTTGGGGAACCCCCATGTTGATTTCCTGACTGGACTAATTTACATTCCCACCAACAGTGTATAAGTGTTCCTTCCTTGTCCCCTCATCCTGGCCAGCATTTGTTGTTTGCATTCTTGATGACAGCTACTCTGATTGGGTGAGGTGGAATGGCCGTGTTGTTTGATCTTCATTTCCCTTATGGTTAAGCAATTTTTGAAATTAGAAAAATAAGTCCTTGAAAGAATTGGTTAATGTTATAAAATGTTGCCATTTGCTAAACTTTTATGTTTTAGATTTGTTATTATTTATTATTTTGACTTTGAAATCTATTACTTAAAATAGTAGTAGTAATTACAAACATGATACTTTTTTACTATAGTTTTCTATTCTCCTTGGCCTCATTTTCATATTTGAAAGATGACATTCCTCCACTTTTTTCTGAACTCTTACCATATGGCTTACCACTCTTGTCTTTCCCTAGTGTGTTAATTATTGGTGATATATCATTTAAGCTGAAATCTGATAGCTTCTAGGTTCTGAAATTTCTTGAATTTTAGAATTTCAGCACCTTTCTCTCCCCATGTCAAACCTTCTCATGCACATTGTCTTTAATATAAGTCACATGCTACCTTTAAGATACTGAGATTTCCTTTTATGACCATACCCTCCTGTCTTCTGGATGCCTAATGTCTGCACCCATTTACATCCATTGTGACTGACAGCTTCTAAGAAACAGTAATGCTGAGTTACCCAAAAAAGATCAAATTGAAAGTTTAAAAAATTAAACCAGCAAAATATCTACTAATCTATTTATAAAAAGTAATGAAAACCCATCTCTTTCTATTATTCCAATTCTACCTCCAGTGGCAAAAAGTTTACTAAGTGGTTGGAAAGTAAATGGATGCAATTGGAAGACACCATGTTAAGTGAAGTAAGCCAAACTCAGAAATACAAAGGTTTCATGTTTTTTCTCATACACAGAAGATAGAGCCAAAAGATAAACATACACACAAAAACAAACATGATCATATACAAACTCATATGTAAAACATGTTTGTAATAGTGGAACTACTCCATGGAACTCAAGGAAGGATGGAAAGGAAAGGGGAATGATAGAGCATCAACAATATCATAAAACATAACATCTGTGAAGGTAGAGGATATAAGGATGTGTTTGAAAGCTGTTGAAAAATGGGTGTGGGAGGTAAAGGGGTAAGGGAGAGCAATGGAAGGGGTTGAACAGACCAAAGTAAAGTAGACTCACAGGGGGACACATTGAGAAACCCCTTTGAACATCAACTTAGATATTACTAATGAAAGATCTGTAAAATAGCTACAGTGTGTGTGAGGGGCACTTGAGGAAAGAGGGAGGGTGAATGAAGGAGATTAAGATGAGGGTATATGGTGGATGGACTTCATAGACTTATATGAAATAGAACAAAGAAACCTCTTGCAATTGCTCTAAGTGGGTTGAAGTGGGAGTGCTCTAACAAATGTACAATAAAAGCCTATTTGGAGTTGTCACAATGAATTCCCCCCATACATGGAATATATCCTAATAAAATTTTTTAAAGTTTACTAAAGATTTTAGATATACCATTCTCAAATTTGACTTATATGTGTTTAGTAATTAATTTACACACAGTATCTGGAGTTTTAATATTATTTTATTTTTGGTCTTTTCTGGGAGTTAATCTCCTCCTTTTTTGCTTCATTGGCTTCCCTGATCTATTTAAACAAACATCCTGTCAATAATGCTATAGACCAGCAAAAAGAATAACAGAGGAGTTTATTGGAAATGCAATTTTTCAGTTCTTTTAATAGATCTGTTGAGTAAGAATCAACATATGTTCCCCTCAAATCACTGCGATAAAAGGGACTTTTTCATAAATGATGCTGGAACAACTGATGATCTACTAGGAAGAAAGCTAAAACTTGATCCTCCATACCTCATATCACACACAAGAATTAACTTCAAGTGGATCAATGATTTAAATATAAAAAATATAAAATAAAACCACAGAGAATAAAGAGAAAACATGAGTGAATCACTGTAATATCAATTCAGGGAAAACTATACCAGATATAGAAGATCCAGACACAATAAAAGGAAAGATTTATAAATTAACTACAAAATGTGCAAAATTCCATTGCAAAAAAAAGCCATTTTTACATCATGCAAGAGTCAAAAGACAATTGACCAACTGGAATAAAGTATGGGTGACATATATTATAGATGAGTTGCTTATACCCCTAATACATGAAGATCTCTTAAAGGGTGGTGATAAAAGGACCAAAACTTTGATAGAATAATAGGAAAAGGCATGAATGGAAATTTATTAAAATATAAATGTCAGGGATTGAATTTACCAATAAGGAAAGGAAAAAAATTAGAATGAATCTTCTGTGATTGGATTGAAATTTAAGGTATCAGCATAAATTCAGGATTTCTAAAATAGATTAGAGATAGATGATAGATGATAGAAAGATAGATGATAGATAGATTAGTAGATAGAAAGAAATAAATCAATTTTATGGTGTCTGTGGCAATTTTAAAATATATCCACAAACTCTTTGATACTGTTCTTTTAAAAAAATCAGAGCTAATTTCACTTTAGAATGAGCTATACTTAATGATTTACTGCTAATGAGCAGAGCATGGCAGAGTAACAATGTGTGACTTGTGATAATAGGACTTGAAAGGTATCGTGGTATCTGCCTTTCTTATGCTCTTAAACACTTTCTATGAGGAAAGCTTGCTGCTGTCATGGGAACCCATACATAGCCCTTTCGAGAGGTTCATATACAAAAAGCCAAGGTCTCTTACCTACAAACAGCAAGAAGCCGAGGCTTTGTGCCAATAATCATGTGCGTAAGTGACACTGAACACAGCCCCAGCCCCATTTGTACTTTCCGCTGTTGCAGCTCGGACTGACACTTTGAATACAATCTTGTGAAAAGCCTAAACTCGATCCATTTAGTCAAAACCCTCTAGAGTTTTTGACCCAGACAAACTGAAAAAATAAATACACTGTGTTTTAGACAGCTAAAATTTAGGGATAAGTGGTTATGCAATAATAGATAGCTAATATAAACACTGGCATTAGAAAAGGAGTGTTCCCATAGCAAGGTCTAAAATGTTGATATCACTTTGAGCTGAGTGACAGGCTAAAGCTAGCAGGGCTTGAGAGTGCTTGTGACAACCTAAAGAATATTGAAGAGATTGTGAGTAGAAACCCAGCGGCTTTAGAGGAGGCTGCCTTTTTGCAGGAGAGTAAGAAGGATACTGAGTTCTGCCAGAAAGGCAGTAATTGTTAAGTAGTGATGAAAAATTGAGCAACTTTTCCATCTGTGCTGATGTGAACAGTAGATGATGTACTTAGGTGGTCTAGCTGAGAATTTTTCAATAGAGAGGTGAAGGTGTCCCTGATTTCCTCTTTCCTCTCATAATAAATTTTGAGAGAAGAGAGATGCATTGAAGAAAGACTTGTTAAGCAAAACAGGAACCAGGAATTGATAATTTTCAAAATTCCCAGTCTCTCTAGATGTCAAATGACACTGAAAGTAGAAAATGGCCTTGAGATTAGTCAGGCATATGTGATTTAAAAATATAGCTAAAGGTAGGGCTCAAAAGTCCATGCTATTTCCTTGAAGTGACAAGGTAGTATCCCAAAAATTGTTTAACCAACAATCACTCTCCTCAGAAGCTGTGGGTATTGCCCCTTAGTCCTTTAGCTATCTCTGCAGTAGGTCAAGATAGAAAACGACTGATCTCAAAAAGAATTTGTGGTATAATTTTTGTGAAACAAAATAGACATCAATTATATTCATAAGAGACCCATATGCTTTAAAGAAAATTCTACTGGGATGAAGACGGAAATCTTTATATACACCACACACACACACACACACACACACACACAGTATTTCCCCCTTTGTGATTTCACTTTACTCAGTTTTAGTTGTGTGTGATCAACCATAACTCTAAAATTGAGAACTCCTCAATTTTACATATCATCCAGAATAGCATAATAAAATCTTTTTCAATCCATTCTGTCCTGCTGGGGAGGTGAATCATACTTCCCAACATTTTTTTTAGCAGATATGCACTACCTGCCCATTTGCTACTTAGTACTTAAGAGTGCTGTTCAAGAAGGTTGCTGGTAGCCTAATAATTTATTGCACCTTATTTCATCTCATAGGCACTACATCATTTCACAACTTCACAACAAGAAGAAAGAAGAGAATAGTACTATAAAATATTTTGAGACTACATTAATGTTTTATTATATGGAAATTGTTATAGTTATTGTTTTACTATTATTATTGTTAATCTCTTACAGTGCTTAATTTATAAAGTAAATTTTCTCATTGGTATATATGCACAGAAAAAACCACAGTATATATACTGTGTTAGTACTGTTTGTAGTTTTTGGCATTCATTGGGGATCTTGGAACATACCCCTCATGGATAAGGCAGTCCTTTGGAACTTCAAATCCCTACAGGGATAAACAAGTATGAGAAAACTATACATCTTCAAACATGGGTTATCTTTAGTGGTGTTTTTATTTGCTACTTAATATCACACTCCCTAAGGTACAGACCTACTTATTGGGCAAGTATAGATGCTCACAGGTAACTGCAACCCCACTCTTCATGTGGGTATATGCCCAACCTAACTCTCCCAATACTCCGCTTGCATTGGAGAGAACACTGGAAGCTAGGTAGAACAAAGAAGCAGGTAGCTGACAACTTGCACCAGATACTTAATAAGAGGTTTCAGAAAGTGGGATTGTGTGTAAGTCAAAACTGCAAGTACATGTGTCATTGTCCCATTGAAATTCATTTGTAAAACACAATCTTAATGATAAAGTTATGAAGAACATAGAGATGGTGACCACAGTACATTAAAACTCAGGTACAGGGCATCCTTGCTAACACATATACTGTGCAGCTGTAGTGGTTTTATGTCCATGAAGCTGGCTCTACATTTGGGGTAATAGGTGGATGATGTTATAACTTGCTGAAAAAATAGGAAATGAAAGGAAGAACACAGAAATAATAATTTGCTCAGTCTTGGACATGTTGATTTTAGTGACAGATAATAAATATAGGTATATCCACATATTTCAGGTCTATGCATCCAGAATTTGGAGGAAAATGTTTGGATTTATAATGTATGAATTGAGTTATTAATACATTGATGGTAGTTGCAGTGATGGGTTGGAGGGTAGAGGGAAGAAGATCAAAGTGAAAACCATGGACCATATCTCATTTTATTGAATAAAGAGAGTCTAAATAAGAAGCCTGAAAGCAGCAGCCTGAGAATTCAGTGCAAAATCAGGAGAGAATAGATGCAGGGAATTATAGTGAACAGAGAATCTTCAGGAAAAGATAGTATTCATTGATATTCAGTGTGTGGAGAAGTCAGAGAAAAGGGGGACTGATTCTTGCCAGAAGACCTTCAGCAGAGTCATGATACAAAAGCTTGATGGACTGAATGAGTAAATGGACTTCGTAGAAGTAGAAGTAGCAGGGCAAATTATTCTTTATTTAGCTATATAAAGGAAACATAGAGTGCTAATCAGAGAAGGTTTGAGTATGTCATTGACTGTAGGAAAAAACATTGGAAGGAGAGCTTTAAAGTGCTGGCAAGAAAATTGCAGGTGAAGTAAAAATGTGTAGGAAAGAAGAAGGTAGAATCCAGTGAGCAATTTTTAATGAACAAGAAAGGGGACATATTTTCTTCTGATATGTAAAATTTCAAAGTATGCAGATAGGAATTTGAATGACTCTATACCTGATAGTATTGATTTTCTTAAAGGAGGAGAAAACTCATTTGCTAAGATCCCTTTAAAGAAATGTTGAAGTGTTGGTACAGTCATGGTTGAGAATGGAAGGACAGGACATGATCTATCCACAAATTAACAAATGGTACTGTGACTCAGCTGATTATAGAAAACATGTTAGTGGTGGTACCACTACATATATTCAAAGAAATGGACCCACAGTAGACTAGCAAATGGTTAGCAGTGGGTGGCATTTAGAATTGAAAAAAGAATGAAAGATATGATACATTATCATAATTTTTTTTAAGAATGTGGGTAGAAAAAAAAAAGAAGAATGTGGGTAGGGCTGGCAGAGTGGCTCAAGTGGTAGAACACCTGCCTAGCAAGTGTGAGGCCCTGAGTTCAAACCTCAATACTGGAAAAAAAAAAGTTTGCTGGGAGCTGGTGGCTAGCCTGTATGTAATCTTAGCTACTCAGGGGGCAGAAATCATGAGGATCACAGTTCAAACCCAGCCCCATGCAAATAGCTCATGAGATCTTATCTTTAAAAAACCCAATGCAAACAAGGTTGGTGGAGTGGCTCAAGTGGTAAGAACATTATCATATTTTAAATGGCTGGCAAGCTGTAGCTATTTCAATCAATTGTAGGCCTAGTGAGGAAATCCTATGTTTCCTTAGATTGTATTAAATAGGCCCCTGCACACCAAAGTGACTCCATCACTTACATATGGAAAAAAGACAAAAGAACTCTGATTTATTATTTCCTGATCTGGAGTGTTTCTTAATTCTAACAAACTCCTAACTTCAGATTCAGCACCGGAGCACCAACGGATTGCCAGTAAGCTATGGTTATTGGGTCACCTTAGGTTCTTACCAAGTGAATAATTTGTTGGTCTTTTTTGGTTGATTTAGTATTAATGTGAAGTGAATCCAATCTTAGTTGTCATTTTTCGCAATTCAAACCTAGAGAAATCCCTGGTATATCTTAGAGGGATAGGAATAGAAGTCAACACATAAAAAAGAAAAGGCGGACAAAGAAGAAAAAGAAAGAGATCACATGAAGAAAAGGTGGGCTGACATTAGAGAATTCCAAAAGGGAGAAGAGTAGGTAAAACCAGTGTGAAAAAAAGAGAGAGCCAAGGAAAGAGAAGCTAGTGGACAGAATCTGAATTATATTAAGATTTTTCAAACAGACACTCATTGATATGTCCATAGGATTAGTCAAGTGAAATAAAAGGGACATGAAAAAATTGTTGGCGTTCCAGAGGTCAAAAAACCACATAAACCAGAGTATTTTGGATAGATTAACCACATAGACATTGACTGAGGATGATAGGACTTCCTTTGATATTTGATTTTTTTCCACTGGAGGCCAGATTTATCTTAAAACCTAAATAAATGGATAGCCAAATACTAATTTTTTCCTCATCATGTTATTCTCTCCATTCTCTTTTCAGGAACATAGGGAGAGACAGCACTGCTTACCAAGTCAGGCACAAAGATCTCTTTTCTGGCCATGGAAATAATATAGTGTAGAAGTGGGACCCATAATTTTCACCACCATCAGAAACCACCTTCCAGCTTATCTTCTTCTCCCTGTCATCAGGTATTACCTAGCTAGGATAGAAGGTTTGGTTTTCAGGTACTATAAATTATGAATTTATCTCTGTAGGGGACATTTTCTAGATAAAATTAGTGACTATAAAACTTAAAAAGTTATTATTTCTATTACCTTGTTAATTTTATTTGAGATTAATAAGCATATCATTTTTATTTACACCAAATATGGATGTTTGATTACTTTTTATATGGAAGTTGCACACAAACTTTTTAAATGTATGGCCTCAGTTTATTCTCTCAGGCCATGAATCTGCTTAGACATATTTTTCTCACATTCTCTTTACAGAAGCTAAGATGAGGTTTGTCACTGGTATTTTCTGTCCTTTTCATTGTGTTTGCCATCTCTCTTGCTGTCATTTCAGTATTATTAATAGTGAACTGGAAGAAGTCAGGTTCAATACTCACAAATGTTTTGATTGCATTTCATTTTCTTATGGATCTCTACCTGTTAAAAACCTCATCATTTTTCAATAGCTAGGTCAAATGTCCCCAACTAATTCAAGCCTATACTCTTTCCTTTTTCCCATATGTCCTCTCTTCCTCTGAAATGCTTCCTGTCTTTATTTGAGTCTTTCTTAATAACTGGTCCATTTATTCAATAAACATTAAGCACTTCCTACATGCCAAACATTTGGCACTGAGGAAATTTTAAAAAATAACAAAACCCCTCAAGGACTCAGTTTATTAGGGAACTCCAAAATACAAACAAATACTTGCAATACATTTTAAACACATCATTTTAGTATGGTTATTCATATATCAATATTACTTCTCCCAAGAGATAATGTGCTTCCAAGGGCAAGGGTTCTGCTTAGTCCTTTTGTATTAAAGAATGTTTAGTGTAGTCTGTAGCCAGTGGTAGATATTCAATAAATGTTGAGATCTGCATGGCCCCTCCAATTCTACCCTCAGTTGAACTGAATTCATTAATATTTTAAACATAAGCATATGCTTTTGATCATTATGATTATGCAACAATATTCCTAGTAGGAATGTGTGCTGTGCACAGTACACTGCCACAATTTCTTTAGCATACTTAGTCTGTATCTCACTACCTTCTACCTCCAAACACAGGTTACTTGTTCCATGTATGGGTTTCTCTTTCATTAGAGGCCTCAAATTGCAGATAATTTTTAGGTCATATATCTTAATCTACCCAAATTTTCTATGTTTGGGTCATTAGACTTTAATTCTATGACACCTCTATTGATGAGAAGCAATTGTTGCTTCTCTCCTTCCATTCTCCTTCTGCAATTGAAATGTCTCAGGGTGGCAACAAGTCCTGTACTTCCAATAACTGAAGTCATTTTTGGCCTATAGCCGTTATATGAAAGAACGAAATTTTAAAAAGCCTTTTCCATTTCCTGACAGTTCCAATTATTATTAAAGGTTATAGAATTTCAAATAATAGACTTTAAACATTATTCAATCACTTTTATTATAAAAATAAAATCTGCACATGCTAAAAAATTTAAATGTTGCAGAATGATAGCGAATGACCATGGGGGCAGAGGGACATTTCCTTACTCTTGGCCTGTGTGAAGAGATTTGCTTGTGAAGAGCACTGATTTTATTTCCTCCTTTCTTCACTCTCTCCTAAAGTGACTTACAGTGGCAAATTTGGCAAGAATGAGCAGGCATCTTTGGCTTACTTCACCCTCCTTTCCATCTTCAAGGCCACTGGTTCTCCTCAGGGTCAGAGGTGTGGGATGGGAGTGTTTCCCAATGGGTGAGATGCCAGGGTTCCGACACTCAGTTAGCAGATGTGAGTCTCACATGGAGTAACTTCCTCCATACTGATCTTCATCTGTTTGTCATTATAAGTAGATTTTTAGGTCAGTATAGGTAGGTTTTTTTCCCTTTCATCCTCATTTTGTTCAAGTTACTGACAGCTTTGGTGTTGAGAAGAAATATGTTATTTCTTAGAAGTGTCTTTGAAGACTCAACAATGACAATAATCCACCCAAGCCAAAGCATTAGTCTTCTTTCTACATTAGATGTTAATATGTATTAGCATTCCCTCCTGGGGAAAAATACATAGACATACCTTTGTATTTATGTACACTCATATAGGTTCAGAGTTCATAATATCTATTCTTTTCATCATTATAATCACTATTATAATATACCCATCATTATAATCATCATCATAAGTATATTCATTTTAGTTGAAGCTTTATATTTTGGAGAGCTTTCCATAGCAGTCCACATAACCATATGTTATTGTTTAATGAGCTCATATTAATTTATTTGCCAGGTGAAAGTACCCATTCCATTGCTTCCATAAAATGTGTTGAGTAGTCTGAATCTAAATTATAATCTAAATTATAATCTGATACACTTTACTAGAGCAATGCCAGATTTGGTTTTGTAAATGTATCCATCTCAAATTGTACAACAAAACCCTTTCCTAAGCAGCTTCTCCTTTTCTATTCTACTGCATGTGGAAATTTATGTTTTCTTTTTTAAAATTTTTAAACCTATAGTTTATATTTTCAGTTTTGTATTTTTTATTGTTGTTCTGGGGGTACATTGTGCCATTTACAAAAGCTCATACACTGTATCTTTAAGGCTCCTATGAGCTCATTTATTTGTTTCTGTGTCTTCTCATATTCTTTATTTTTGGTGTCTTGAAATTTCTCGAGTGCTTCTTGTACATTTTGGTTAACCACGTCTAATATCTTCTCCATGAAATTATCAGTGATTTCTTGCAGGATTTCTTCTTGAGGGTGTTTTTGTGGGCATCGCTGGGTTCCTTGGTGTCATTTATCTTTGTTTAGTTGGAGTTAGGAACTGGGTATCCATTTTCTTCATTTCCCTCTGAATCCTGTATTAAATTATTTTTTGAGGAGAGTAGTTTCTATCCCTTCTTCTTCCCATCACTCCACTTAGTATTATGCAACTATGTTCTTGATAGACTAGTTGATGGTTTTAGTCACCTGCTTTCTTTCCCTTGATTTAATTTTTGTTTTGTGGTTGTCTTGGGTTTCTAGCTAGGTTGGTGTGATATTTCTGTCCCTGGTCTGGCTGTAATTTAGTAATAACTAATTCATAGGTTCAATACCTGACCAGTAGTTTATATGTTATATAGAAGACCCCTTGGTGGTAATACTTATAAGTAATGGGTGTTGGGGGTTTAATATTTGTTAGGTTAGCTATTGAGATTTGGGCAGTTGGATAGGGTGGCACTAAAGGTGGGAAGGTAGGAAGTGGGGTGAGTGAGTGGGGGAGGCAGTGTAGGGGCTGCTGGTTTTTATGGTCCTTGTGTATGTTTGGGTATATTTCTGTTGTTGTAGTGGAGTGTGTTTGTATCAGGGATTGCAGGGGGTTGGGGTTGTGTAAAGTTGGTATAGTAGGTTGTTCAGAGGGTGATGAGTGTGTAGGAGGGAGGGGTAGTCTGGTGACAGGTTAAGGGAGAATGAAAGGGGAAGGTGAGGCAGGGGGAGAGAGTGGGTGAGAAGGGGCAGAACAAGTTGTTGGGAAGGAGAGGAATGGATTTTAGCATAGGAGAAGGAGGGAGAGTGAAGGGGGTGAGAGTAGGGATGAGAAGATGGTGATGGTAAAGTTGACAGTACAGAAAGAAAAAAGATACTAGGAATAGAAGTAAAAAATAGAAAACCCACAATAACAAAACAAACAAAAAATCCATGGGGAAAAATGAACAATAAAGAAAAACAAAAAAACTAAAGAAAAAACCACTAGGTTCATGAACAATAGAATTTCAGTCTTAGTTTAGGTTCTGGAGTTACTCCTCAGGCATCCAGTTCTGGTCTTGGCATATTAGCAGAAGCTCTGACATGGTCTCACCAGGTGGTTGGCTTGTGAGTAGTGTTTTGTTCTTCTGTCTACCAGTTTAATTGAAATTTTGAGGTGAGGTAGCTTTGCCAGATCATGCAAGGTGGTCAGAGATATTGATTTCCTCAGCTGATAGCTGTGTTACCCTTCAGCTGCAGCTGTTTGTTTAGCTTCTCCCCCAGAAAGGTGGGGCAGTTTAAGTTTGCATGCTGCCCTCTGGTTCAGGAGATCAGCAAGGTAGTTTACTAGTTGCCCTGCTTTGGAGATGGCTTTTCGCTGTGCTTGTTTACTGGGGTTTTTGAGCTGGGGGTTTATTTCTTTGTCCCACCCCCTTTCTTTGGGGCAGGTTCCATCAGCTCCCTCTGCTGTCCCTGTGTTATCATGGTTCGTTGTTTGTTTTTCAGTTTTGCAGGGTAGTTAGGTTTCAGATGCTGCTCACTGGCTTAGGAGATGAACTCTGTGCTCCCCTACCTGCCCTGCTTCTGGGAGTGGCTTATCACCTGCCTGCTTTGGCCTTCCTGCCTTTCCAGTGTTTGTTTAGTGATAGTTCACTCTGAGATTAGCTCTTTGCCCCTCTCCCTTTCTCCAGTGCACTTTCAGCATTCCCACCCCCTCTGCTGTTGTGCTAGATTACAGTCCACTATTTGTTATTCAGGTTTTTTTTTGGGGGGGGTAAATCTGCCCAGGGGCTGTGCTGGTTTATCCTGGAGATGGCTGGGGGAGTTCCTTGTGACGCATGTTGCTCACCTGTTTGTTCTGTTGAGTGTCTTGGAGTTGGTGGTGGCAGCTGCGATAGCCACCAAATTTTCTCAGTGTAATGTGTTGTGGGGAAGCTTTCCTCAGGCTGGGGTTCAGAGTGTTGAAGGTTTGATTCTGGTTGATGCTTTATTTCTGCTTGATGTCAGAAGGAGAAGAGAAGGAAAGAAAAAAGAAAAGAGGAAAAAAAATGAAACAAATTGCTGTGGGGAAGAAGGGTTTCCCAGGGTCTAGACCCGCCTTGCTGGCTGTACAGCAGATTGCAGCTTTTAGGTGCAATTAAAGGCTGATTTGTGGGTCAGTCTTTGAATTTTTTTCCTGCACCTAGTGTGATGGTGGTTATTATTTTGGCTAGAGGCAGAGTTCTATACATTATTTCTTAGTTGAATTCACCCCCTCCATCATTTTCTTTTATCTTCCCTACCCCTACTCCTGGAATAGTTTCAACAAGTCTCATTTTTCCATTTACATACACAAGTACATAATACTTCTACCATATTCACCCTCCCACACCCTTTCTTTATAGCATCTCTCCTCCTTCCATTGGTACCAACCCCCCAGGTAGGACCTGCTTTGCCTTCTTGCTCTCTGTTTTTGAAAAAAAAAAAAAGAAGACATTTTTTGTTTGTTTAAGACAACTATAGAGAGTGTTTCATTGTGACATTCTTCTAAATACCTTTTTTAATCTCTTAAACCTTTCCTGACAAACGATGATATCATTCCTAGAATGATTCCCTTGCCAACTGTTTTAATCCCACTCTTAAAGAAAAAAGGTCTCTTTCAGCGTGATGCAGATCTGATCCAGATCTTACGACCTTCACATTTCTTGTCACATGAGAACATAATTGGCATTGACTTCCTTCAGAAAGAACTTCCAGATTGCTTAACACAGTGTTTCCCCACCCTTTCGTTCTTTTAAGACAACTGTCAAGGTAGAACATTTAGAATACTGAAATTGTTAAAACATCAAAAAATTTAGCACAATTGTACTTTATTTGTCACAAGTTCTGTGTACATTTGAAAACAAACTTGTGCAGACAATTTAGTGGCATATACACCTTCATGCTTTATAGTCACAGTTCCATGGATTGGACCATGTTGTAGGTCCACATTACCTAATGTGGATCATTTTGTGCTAGATGCATGTTAGTGCCAAGACTGTTTTCACTAATAGTTGAAACCAAGAATTGAATGACTTCATTCTTTAGTCAGTAAGGGGACTAGGAGATTATTTTTAAGGTGTGTACAAATAATAACAATAATGACAATAGCAGATATTTCAAGTGTCATTTAAAAATTTTTACTTAAGTTTTTCCCACCCTTAGGTTTTTATATTAATACCCACTGTATGAGATAAGCATTATTCTATTTTACTTAAAAAGAAAGTAAATCATAGACATATTATTGCTGCATTAGCAAGTGTCACAGTCAAGATTTACATCTAGATTTTTCTAGCTTTCATAATTCATACTATTTGGATGGAAGAATAGAAGACTAAGATCCATGTTCAAAAATGCTTTAAAAATCTTAAGGACTGTCACAACATTCTGCCTAACTCTGTTTTCTATTGCTATAATTGGGATACTCAAGACTAGTTAATTTATCATAAAGCTTATTTTTTATAGCTGTGGAGACTAGGATTGAAAGGCCCCACATGGTGAGGGCCTTCTTGCTGATGAGGATTCCCAGAGTCCCAAGGTGGTGTGTAGTACATCAAAGGGCAAGACAGAGCAAGCTTGCCAACTTGGGTATCTCCTCCTCTTCTGATTAAGATACTAATGTTATTATGGGGCCCTAGTAATGTCCTTGATCTCAACTTCATTTACCACTGACATATGACTTTGAGGATTAAGTTTCAACTTCAGCTTTGAAGGAAATAAGCACTTAGACCATAGAAAGGTCCATATTCAAAAAAGTGAAGAAGATAAAGATAAAAGTTCTTAGAACCTACATAAAATTCCATTTGGTGGGGGCAGCATGGTTCTTCACCCAGTTCAGCATTTAATAGAGGTATGAGTTCCCTGTATTCAAGCATAACTCATGTTTTACCTAAAAAAATTAAATGCTATCTCAAGCATTGTTTTTCTAAGAGGATATTATCAATTAATACAAAAAATCATTTTACAGTACAGTAATGTGTAGGGCACCAAGAATAAAATTCTTTAGAGATAATCCCTGTGAAGAAATCAAAAACTTATTAGGATAGAGTTATATTTTTAAAAACTTCTTATTTATAACTAAGGCCAGGCTATGGAAATAAGAGTATTTTGCAGAAGAGATGGAATTTAGTGGGAAATGGAAAGAGGTAGAGAACAAGCAATGGCATGTGATAATCCTGGGAGAGGAAAAACATGTTTGAAGGACAATTTGAATCCAACAGAGAGAAAACTCATGTTGAGGTTAATAGAAGAAAGATATAAAGAAGTCGGTGTGCATTTTCATTACTTTTAGGATTCTCTGTTACCCAACAGAAGTCGTCAGCTTCAGTTCTTAGTACACAATCAAGATATTTAAATCAATTTTTATTTCAAAGATAAGCAAAGTACCAGAAAGTTAGCAACACTAATATATATAACCCCTTCCAAAGCTAAGGACAAATTAGTTTTGGATTTTATACTATACTACATACTACATTACTTATTCATCTTCTCTCCTCTATTATATGAACTTTGGAGATCTGCCTGCATATTAAAAACAAAAAGATATCAAAAAAGGAGAAACAGTTCCTTCCCAATGGTACCACAGTATTTTTATACCAACATCAAGAAACTTTTATTTTCAGTGTATCACTTCTGAAACATGTGGTTGTAGAATAGCTTCTTTATGGCTTCTCTAATTAGGAACAAGGGTCAGTTTCAGTTCAAGAAAGCTGGAGGCAATCATGGCTCCCCAGAAATAAACTCAGAAACACTCACAGGCCCTGTGGAACTCAAAACAGGCAGAACAGAATTGTGGGGGTGAAGAAACACTAATCCTACCTTTATTTTCTCTATAATTGTGTGGTGTGTGTGTGCGTGTGTGTTAGATGATGTGCATAAGGAGTGGGAATAGATTTAACTTACAGGAACAAAACTGCCACAAAACCTTTGTTTGTTTGTATATGCAGAGGGAAGTTTTATGTCAGATTTTGGCTTATCCTGGCCTGGCTCACCCAGAGAATGACTTACAACATTAGCATTTTATTCCCACCTGATCTCACAAAACACACTGCAGAAGCCCAGATGGGCCCCCTTGATCACTGGTGTGCAAAATCAGCAGCATGTTCAAACAATATATGGCCCCAAACCTCACATTCCTTTATTCTTTTGACATTTATTGATTTCAGCCTTTGAAATGACTTCAGTCTCCAGCCCAAAATTCAAAGACTCCTCTCAGTGTCATTGTTGAAGTACATTTTTGAATTGAAGAATCATGAACTTCTGCCCTTTATTGCTTCTCCTCTGAGCATAAAAAAATTTAAAATTGCCACCCCATGAGGCCTTCAACATTGTTGCTGTCAAAATAAATGCTGTATGATTCCTTTTCAGAATTATTTATTGAACTGACATTTTGCTTTTCAGAAACTGATGACAGAGTGTGGCATGGAGACTCAGATAATACATGGCACACACCGAAATATACATTTATTGATCTATTCTCTTAAATACTGAGAGGCTGAATAGCCAATTGGACAAAAGCCCATCTGTCTGACAGTAGGAGTCTGACCCACAAGCTCTACAGCAACCAGTTCTGAACAGTGAGGACTTGGTCAGTAAATACCAGCTTTCCTAGTTTGCTTCCACTTTCTACTAGTGAAAACCAAATATGCTCCTCTACCACTTCTGTTTAACTTGAACAAGCTTTCTCATCTTAACAGCCTCCAATTAAGTAATTCCTGAAGCCTTCCCCAGCTCCCCACTTTTTTTCCCACAATGCATTTGTGTACTCTCTGACCTGGCTGAGTTTCCATCAAATTCAGGGTGTGGTAGTTATCTTTCAAGCCATAGCAAACACCATATAAGTAGCCTCTGGGTTATTTATCCCCATTTGGTTGATCTTTCTTTATGTCCACAATGTTCTTCTCTCAAGTCCCTGACTAACCTACCATATTGTAAAGTGGACCTGAGAGTACCTTAAAGCCCTCATTACATTTTGAAAATTATTTTCAGATGCCAAACACACATTGATTTTATTTGTCGATCCTGGAAATAATAAAGAGTAAGAAACAGAAGACAAGATTTATAATTACTACTCTGATTTGTGTTATGAATTTCTGTGTAAATCTACTTAAAACATGAGTTTATTTTGAATTTTCCAAAAAAATAACTGTAACAGCAAAATAAAAATTTTAAAAATGTGCTTTTTAGAGATTAAAATCAATGTGTGTCAGGAAGTGTGGGTCACATTGCTTCTTTTTGAATATCTGTAATTGTATATTGCTAGGATTTCAATTAGACTACAATAAAAGTCTGTTTCATTAAAGATTTGCTTGTGCCTTGCTTCATCTTATTCTCTAATGTGCCATCTTTTACCATTTGTACTATCCTACTTACTAAAGAACTAGTATCCATAATAGACCTCTCAAATTTTATTCGCAGATCATAATCATTCTCCTCCCTGCAGAAAGTATACACAAAAAATCATGAAGCTTTTGACTTTGTATTCTGGCATTCACGATCTCCTCTCATTGTGCCCTTTAACTCTCCCCAGTCCTTATGTTTTTTCTACTTCCTATTTGAATACCTAAAAAAGAGCTCTTAGAAGATATGATAATTAAATGACCTTGAGATATGCATGATTGAAAAGATCAATTGTCACAACCTTTTGTATGTTGTTATATATCATAGGATATAAAATAACTTTAGGGACTAAATAAACATATTTACATCAAATACCTGAAAAAATGAATATATATATCTAATTATTGGAACTTTTAGACATTCATTGAACAAAAGTAAGAGTTTTGGGGACTCTATAAATAATATTATGTAACCCTCAAGTTATTCAGGAATAAAATCAAATAAATTCCTATTCAAAAGAGTTTTCTGCAACTCAGGACATTTTTTAAACCTATTAGTTGGTAAATATTTAGAGTACCACCCATATTATTTATTTATTTTATTTATTTATTTTTTTTTTTGCTATCACTAAAATTTATTTTTTTTCTTCATTTTTCTTTTATTATTCATATGTGCATACAAGGCTTGGTTCATTTCTCCCCCCTGCCCCCACCCCCTCCCTTACCACCCACTCCACCCCCTCCCGCTCCCCCTCCTCAATACCCAGCAGAAACTATTTTGCCCTTATCTCTAATTTTGTTGTAGAGAGAGTATAAGCAATAATAGGAAGGAACAAGGGGTTTTGCTGGTTGAGATAAGGATAGCTATACAGGGCATTGACTCACATTGATTTCTGTGCGTGGGTGTTACCTTCTAGGTTAATTCTTTTTGATCTAACCTTTTCTCTAGTTCCTGGTCCCCTTTTCCTATTGGCCTTAGTTGCTTTAAGGTATCTGCTTTAGTTTCTCTGCATTAAGGGCAACAAATGCTAGCTAGTTTTTTAGGTGTCTTACCTATCCTCACCCCTCCCTTGTGTGCTCTCGCTTTTATCATGTGCTCATAGTCCAATCCCCTTGTTGTGTTTGCCCTTGATCTAATGTCCACATATGAGGGAGAACATACGATTTTTGGTCTTTTGGGCCAGGCTAACCTCACTCAGAATGATGTTCTCCAATTCCATCCATTTACCAGCGAATGATAACATTTCGTTCTTCTTCATGGCTGCATAGAATTCCATTGTGTATAGATACCACATTTTCTTAATCCATTCGTCAGTGCTGGGGCATCTTGGCTGTTTCCATAACTTGGCTATTGTGAATAGTGCCGCAATAAACATGGATGTGCAGGTGCCTCTGGAGTAACAGTCTTTTGGGTATATCCCCAAGAGTGGTATTGCTGGATCAAATGGTAGATCGATGTCCAGCTTTTTAAGTAGCCTCCAAATTTTTTTCCAGAGTGGTTGTACTAGTCTACATTCCCACCAACAGTGTAAGAGGGTTCCTTTTTCCATGCATCCTCGCCAACACCTGTTGTTGGTGGTATTGCTGATGATGACTATTCTAACAGGGGTGAGGTGGAATCTTAGCATGGTTTTAATTTGCATTTCCTTTATTGCTAGAGATGGTGAGCATTTTTTCATGTGTTTTCTGGCCATTTGAATTTCTTCTTTTGAGAAAGTTCTGTTTAGTTCACGTGCCCATTTCTTTATTGGTTCATTAGTTTTGGGAGAATTTAGTTTTTTAAGTTCCCTGTATATTCTGGTTATCAGTCCTTTGTCTGATGTATAATTGGCAAATATTTTCTCCCACTCTGTGGGTGTTCTCTTCAGTTTAGAGACCATTTCTTTTGATGAACAGAAGCTTTTTAGTTTTATGAGGTCCCATTTATCTATGCTATCTCTTAGTTGCTGTGCTGCTGGGGTTTCATGGAGAAAGTTCTTACTTATACCTACTAACTCCAGAGTATTTCCTACTCTTTCTTGTATCAACTTAAGAGTTTGGGGTCTGATATTAAGATCCTTGATCCATTTTGAGTTAATCTTGGTATAGGGTGATATACATGGATCTAGTTTCAGTTTTTTGCAGACTGCTAACCAGTTTTCCCAGCAGTTTTTGTTGAAGAGGCTGCTATTTCTCCATCGTATATTTTTAGCTCCTTTGTCAAAGATAAGTTGCTCATAGTTGTGTGGCTTCATCTGGATCCTCTATTCTGTTCCACTGGTCTTCATGTCTGTTTTTGTGCCAGTACCATGCTGTTTTTATTGTTATTGCTTTGTAATATAGTTTGAAGTCAGGTATTGTGATACCTCCTGCATTGTTCTTTTGACTGAGTATTGCCTTGGCTATTCGTGGCCTCTTGTGTTTCCATATAAATTTCACAGTAGATTTTTCAATCTCTTTGATGAATGTCATTGGAATTTTGATGGGAATTGCATTAAACATGTAGATTACTTTGGGGAGTATCGACATTTTTACTATGTTGATTCTACCAATCCATGAGCATGGGAGATCTCTCCACTTTCTATAGTCTTCCTCAATCTCTTTCTTCAGAAGTGTATAGTTTTCCTTGTAGAGGTCTTTCACATCTTTTGTTAGGTTTACACCTAGGTATTTGATTTTTTTTGAGGCTATTGTAAATGGAATTGTTTTCATACATTCTTTTTCCATTTGCTCATTGTTAGTGTATAGAAATGCTAATGATTTTTCTATGTTGATTTTATATCCTGCTACCTTGCTATAGCTATTGATGATGTCTAGAAGCTTCTGAGTAGAGTTTTTTGAGTCTTTAAGGTATAGGATCATGTCGTCTGCAAATAGGGATATTTTGACAGTTTCTTTACCTATTTGTATTCCTTTTATTCCTTCTTCTTGCCTAATTGCTCTGGCTAGGAATTCCAGTACTATGTTGAATAGGAGTGGAGATAGTGGGCATCCTTGTCTGGTTCCTGATTTTAGAGGGAATGGTTTTAATTTTTCTCCGTTAAGTATAATGCTGGCTGTAGGTTTGTCATATATAGCTTTTATAATGTTGAGGAACTTTCCTTCTATTCCTAGTTTTCTTAGAGCTTTTATCATGAAATGATGTTGGATCTTATCAAAGGCTTTTTCTGCATCTATTGAGAAGTGGTTTTTGTCTTTGCTTCTGTTAATGTGGTTTATTACGTTTATTGATTTTCGTATGTTGAACCACCCCTGCATCCCTGGGATGAAGCCTACCTGGTCGTGGTGAATAATCTTTTTGATGTGTTGCTGAATTCGATTTGCCATTATTTTGTTGAGGATTTTTGCATCAATGTTCATTAAGGAGATTGGCCTATAGTTCTCCTTTTTGGAGGTGTGTTTGCCTGGTTTTGGGATAAGTGTAATACTGGCTTCATAAAATGTGTTTGGCAGTTTTCCTTCCCTTTCTATTTCGTGGAACAGTTTAAGGAGGGTTGGTATCAGTTCTTCTTTAAAGGTCTGATAGAATTCAGCAGAGAATCCATCAGGTCCTGGACTTTTCTTTTTGGGGAGACTCTTGATTGCTGCTTCAATTTCATTTTGTGTTATAGGTCTATTCAGGTGATTAATTTCCTCTTGGTTCAGTTTTGGATGATCATATGTATCTAGAAATCTGTCCATTTCTTTTAGATTTTCAAATTTATTTGAATATAGGCTCTCAAAGTAGTCTCTGATGATTTCCTGCACTTCCATGGTATTTGTTGTTATCTCCCCTTTTGCATTCCTGATTCTACTAATTTGGGTTTTTTCTTTCCTCATTTTAGTCAGGTTTGCCAGGGGTCTATCAATCTTGTTTATTTTTTCAAAGAACCAACTTTTTGTTTCATTAATTCTTTGTATGGTTTTTTTGGTTTCTATTTCGTTGATTTCAGCTCTTATTTTGATTATTTCTCTCCTTCTATTTGTTTTGGGATTTGCTTGTTCTTGTTTTTCTAGGAGTTTGAGATGTATCATTAGGTCATTGATTTGGGATCTTTCAATCTTTTTAATATATGCACTCATGGCTATAAACTTTCCTCTCAAGACTGCCTTAGCTGTGTCCCATAGGTTCCGGTAGGTTGTGTTTTCATTTTCATTGACTTCTAGGAACTTTTTAATTTCCTCTTTTATTGCATCGATGATCCATTCTTCATTAAGTAATGAGTTATTTAGTTTCCAGCTGTTTGCATGTTTTTTGTCTTTACTTTTGTTGTTGAGTTCTACTTTTACTGCATTGTGGTCAGATAGTATGCACAGTATTATTTCTATTTTCTTATATTTGCTGAGGCTTGCTTTGTGCCCTAGGATATGATCTATTTTGGAGAAGGTTCCATGGGCTGCTGAGAAGAATGTATATTGTGTAGAGGTTGGATGAAATGTTCTGTAGACATCTACTAGGTCCACTTGATCTATTGCATATTTTAGATCTTGGATTTCTTTATTGATTTTTTGTTTGGATGACCTATCTATTGATGATAATGGAGTGTTAAAGTCTCCCACAACCACTGTGTTGGCGTTTATATATGCTTTTAGGTCTTTCAGGGTATGTTTGATGAAATTGGGTGCGTTGACATTGGGTGCGTACAGATTGATGATTATTATTTCCTTTTGGTCTATTTCCCCTTTTATTAGTATGGAATGTCCTTCTTTGTCTCGTTTGATCAATGTAGGTTTGAAGTCTACTTTGTCAGAGATAAGTATTGCTACTCCTGCTTGTTTTCGGGGGCCATTAGCTTGGTAAATCTTCTTCCAGTCTTTCATCCTAAGCATATGGTTATTTCTGTCGGTGAGATGAGTCTCCTGTAAGCAACAAATTGTTGGATCTTCTTTTTTAATCCATTTTGTCAAACGGTGTCTTTTGATGGGTGAATTAAGTCCATTGACATTAAGTGTTAGTACTGATAGGTATGTGGTGATTCCTGCCATTTAGTTATCTTAGTTGTTTGAAGGTTTGATTGTGTGTACCTAACTTGATGTTACTCTCTACTGTCTTGCTTTTTCTTATCCTGTGGTTTGGTGCTGCCTGCCTTTTCATGGTTAAGTTGGGTGTCACTTTCTGTGTGCAGGATCCCTTGCAGAATCTTTTGTAATGGTGGCTTTGTGGTCACATATTGTTTTAGTTTCTGCTTATCATGGAAGACTTTTATTGCTCCATCTATTTTGAATGATAGCTTTGCTGGGTAGAGTATCCGGGGGTTGAAGTTATTTTCATTCAGTGCCTGGAAGATCTCATCCCACGCTCTTCTTGCTTTTAATGTTTCTGTTGAGAAGTCTGCTGTGATTTTGATGGGTTTACCTTTGTATGTTACTTGTTTTTTCTCTCTTGCAGCCTTCAATATTCTTTCCTTAGTTTCTGAACTTGTTGTTTTAATGATGATATGTCGTGGAGTAGTTCTATTTTGATCTGGTCTGTTTGGTGTCCTGGAGGCCTCTTGCATTTGTATGGGAATATCTTTCTCTAGATTTGGGAAATTTTCCATTATTATTTTGTTGAATATATTACGCATTCCCTTCGCTTGCACCTCTTCTCCTTCTTCGATGCCCATGATTCTCAAGTTTGGTCTTTTGATGGAGTCGGTGAGTTCTTGCATTTTCTTTTCACAGGTCTTGAGTTGTTTAATTAATAGTTCTTCAGTTTTTCCTTTAATTACCATTTCATCTTCAAGTTCTGAGATTCTGTCTTCTGTTTGTTCTATTCTGCTGGATTGGCTTTCCGTTTTGTTTTGCAGTTCTGTTTCGTTCTTTTTTCTGAGGTTTTCCATATCCTGGCTGTTTTCTTCTTTATTGTTGTCTATTTTTGTCCTGAGTTCATTTATCCATTTATTCATTGTGTTCTCTCTTTCACTTTGGTGTTTATACAGTGCTTCTATGGTTTCCTTTATTTCTTCTTTTGCTTTTTCAAATTCTCTATTTTTATTGTCTTGGAATTTCTTGAGTGTCTCCTGTACATTTTGGTTGACCCTATCCAGTATCATCTCTATAAAATTCTCATTGAGTACTTGTAGTATGTCTTCTTTTAAATTATTCTTGTAGGCTTCATTGGGTCCTTTGGCATAGTTTATCTTCATTTTGTTGGAGTCTGGCTCTGAGTTTCTGTTCTCTTCATTCCCCTCTGGTTCCTGTACTAATTTTTTGCTGTGGGGAAACTGGTTTCCTTGTTTTTTCTGTCTTCCTGTCATTGTCCTTGGTGTTGTTACTGTCCCTGTACTGTGTGTAATTAAGTATTTTCTAGCTTGTAATAATAACAATGGTAATATTGAGAACGGAAGAGTGAGCTGAGATGGAAAGCAAGAAGTTAAAGAAAAGGGGAAAACAAATATACAGACAAGAGGGAGAAAGCAGAACAAGGTATCAGACAAGAGAGTTTCAAAGGTATAAACAGGGAGTGTTAGTGTACTAATCGACAGTAAGCTGAACAGACAATAGAGAGACAGAGAGAGGATTGAAAATCAAAGATAAAAAAATAAAAAATAAGTATATGAAAGTAATATCTATTTATAAAAATGAATTAAAATAAAATGGAAAATAGGAAATTAAAAAAAAAAAAAAAAACCAAAAAACTTCCAAGTTTATATGCAATGCAATTTCAGTCTTAATAATTTGGATGTCCGTCTTAATCTCCAGTCCTGGAGTTGGTGCCTCAGATGTTGTTCTGTAGTTGTCTCATCAAAGGGGATGCATAAAGTAGAACAAAACTACACTCACACACACACAGAAGAAAAAATAAAAAAAAAGCCCCACCAAGTGTCCCCAGTTCATATGCAATAGTTTCAGTAAGTTTTTCGGCTTGCAGGTGTAATTCGGTTGTTCTCTCATCAAAGGTAGGGAGAAAAAGAAAAAAAAGCGTCTGGAGGCAGTTCTGAGAGTGGTATCTGCAACTGTGGTTTGCCTGCCTGCTGCTCTCAGCCTGTAGCTGGCGGCGTTATTTATGCAGATCTCTGGGGTGAGCTTAGCACTCACCTGGTCCCACAGGCTTTGTTTGCTCAGAGTTCTCCTGTGCGGGGGAGGGGGGCCTCTGCTACAGGCTTTTCCCTTTCCAAGCACTGGGAAAGGCGACACTGCCCCGCGTTGTCAGGCCTGCGTGTTTATTTACAGTTCACGTGGGAAGTGGGTCTTCCCTCCTCTCACAAGCGTCCCTGCTCCTGGTTGCTGGCGCGCCCCGCTCCCGCCAGAGCCTCTCCGGCCGCCCAGCTCGTTTCTTTACAGTCCCGGGAAGGATTCCCTTCCCCCAATCTTCAGCGCTCAGGGCGCCCCACCCTCTTTCCAGCGTGTCTTAACTGTTCTTATTGCTTAGTACTCAGTTTCTCTTTTTTTCCCGGGTGGAGGTCAGTCTGTCCAGGGGGCTATGCTGCTCTGGCCCAGGCTTGTCTGTGGGGCTACCGCAGTACCGTGAAGCTCACCTGGTCCGCGTCTTCCCAAGCCGTATGGGGGCCGGCCACTGGCGGCCCCGGGGGCCCTCCTCGGTTCTCCGTTTAACGTGAAGTGGAGATTCTCTGCGCCGGCTGGAGATGTGGAGGAGTCAAAGTTATGCCTTTTCTCGGTGATTATGCCTGCAAAGTGTGTCTCCAGCGTCTCTCCAAGATTTCACTATAGGAGGGTCGCTTTCTGCTTCCTACCTCTAGCCGCCATCTTGGAATTCCCTACCACCCATGTTTAAATCATTTTTTCTGCAGTGTTTCTTACATAATTCTGATAATGAAAAGAACCACTATTTAAGAATAAAATAAAATGATAAAAGTTTTTTAAATGTTTATATTAGATTTTCAGGTGCTTTGTGCATTTTCAGTAGAGTTTAATGTATAAATCTTGGAACTCTAATTAGCTAAAAATTTTAAAACACAATTTTAAAGACTTTTATGTTCTGGGTGTACTGTCTTGACCCTGCCTTAACTGCATTCATTATCATTGTCAGAAATGCATTGTATTTCTTCTTAAATAAATGTAAAAGATGAACGCAATGATTGATCTTTCTTTCTCCTTGTCAATTCAGGGAGGTAATTCATGCAAGGTAATTGCATTACCTTGAGCACAACTTTTATTTATCCAAGTACTAAATGAAGTACACTAATTGATTGTCTGCAAGAAACTGGAAATTTTTTTCAGGAATGGTATATTCAATAATCTTAAAATTAGAACTGCAGATTTAGAAACATTCCTAGCTAATCCAATAGAGGCCTTCCTTTCAGCAGATAGTCTTCTTTTGTTTTTGGTTTTTTGGTGCTTGGGATTGAACACAGAACCTTACACATGCTAGGCAAGCACTCTACTACTGAGCTACACTCCCAGTCTGAGGCACTTCCTTTAATGATAAAGATCTAAAGAATAATTGAGAATTGACTGCATATTGAAAACCTATCTGACAGATAAAACATAGAGGAAAACATAAGTCAATATCTTACCCCATTGAAAAATTTCCCAGTGGCTTTGCAGTTTCAAAACATCTCTCTTAATATTTACAGCTAAGTAAATAGATGGAAAGATTTTTACTTGTCATTTCTTTTAACTATCTCCATATTTGGCCCCATAATAAGCTATCATTTTGCCTTTGGATGATACAAAGATTTGGACAGCAAACAAACAAACAAATAGCGTGAGGGACTTTAAAATCTTTAGTAAGCACAGATAAAGACTTTAGAAGACTTGCTTGGAAAAAATGCTAGTGAAATTATGGTAGCATTAACACTTTTATATACTGAGTTAAGTATTGATCTCTCTTACCTTCTTTTCAGTGTCAAGATCAAAGAGATGACAGGAGAAAATGTTAGCTCCTAATAATAATCCTGAGGCAAATTTACCCCTAGTAGCTACTATTTGGAAGAAAGGACACCCAAAGCTAATTTGTGAATAAGGTATGTGATAAAAAGTATTTTGAGGAGTCACAGCAGCCAATGGAATGGAATTTCCTTTTGCTCAAAAGCAGACCAAAGGAAGGAATAAATAGCTACGTTCTAAAGTAGATAGCATGCTGGAGAGGATACTGGCTGTAGGAACTGGAGCACAAGCATCACGTAGTACCACAAAGTACAGAGTGAGGTATCCTACCTCTGTCACACTGTCACCCCCATCCAGATCAGCAAGCCAAGATAGACCAGTATTTTTAGGGAAAAGGTAAGCTGAAGACTTCCAGTGGCTCCCAGTGCTGCTGAAGATGTACTACACAGGAAATGTACATAGTCCTCTCAGGGCCTAAAGACAATTTGGAGCACTAGCAAGAGTTCACATGGCTGTTTTACCACAGAGTAGGAAACCATGCTGTAAATTCTCCAACCACTATTACCTAAGCAGTCATGACTCAGTGCTGAAAACTAAATAACTGATAGTGCATCTCACCTTGGCGGCCAATAGCTTCAGTAACTCTCCATTCTTTTTTTATGGTTATCATAGATGACTCTATTTAGATTTTTCTTTTGTTTTATTGAATTTAATGCCTCCCATACACACACCTACTTAAAAAGGAAATTTATGCATTTAGATGTTTATCAAAGAATAAAAATCAATTACTTAGAAGTTAGAGATAGTCTATTGCCAACAATGAACAGACTCAGAAACAATATAGGAAAGCAATTCCACTTGCAATAACCTCAAAAAGTACCTCAGAATAAACTTAACAAAGGAAGTGAAAGACCTCTACAATGAAAGCTATAAACCATTGAAAGAAATCGACGAATACAAAAGATGGAAAGATTTTCCATGCTCTGGATTGGCAGAGCCAATATTGTGAAAAAATGACTATAGTTTCCCATCAAAATTCCAATGACATTCATCATAGATATTGAAAAATCAACTCTAAAGTTCATTTGGAATCACAAAAGACCACAAATAGCCAAGGCAATACTAAGCAAAAAGAGCAATGCTGGTGGTGTCACAATATCTGACTTCAAACTATATTACAGAGACATAGCAATACAAACAGCACGATTCTGGCACAAAACTAGACATGAAGACCAGTGGAACAGAATAGAAGACCCAGATATAAATCCACACAGCTATACTCACCTGATTTTTGGCAAAAGTGCACAATTAAACAAGAAGTATTTTAATTATGGAAGTTTTTTAGGGAGAAGAGACAGAGAGAGGCACAGAAAACATTTAATGAAATAATAGCTGAAAACTTCCCATGTCTAAAGAGACATGAATATACAGATCCACGAACCTCAAGAAATCCAAATTAGATTCACCCCAAAGAGACATTTATAATAGATATAGTAAAGCTGTCAAAATTCCAAGACAAAGACAATTCTACAAACAATAGGAGAAAAACATTGATTCATATGTAAGAGAATCTCTTTTGGACCAATGGCAGATTTCTCTGCAGCAAACTTGAAGACCAGGAGATAATGGGATAATATATATTCAGAGTGCTGAAAGAAAGAAAGTTTTTCCAGACAAGAACAAACTGAGGGGATGAATAACCACTACACCAGCCTGACAAGAAATGTTTAAATCTACTATGCATCTAGAATTGTATGAAAACACACAAAAGTATATAATTCACAGATAAAGTAGATATACTATAAGAAAGAAAAAAGAATCAAAATTTGTCAATACAGAAAATCACTAAACCACAGAGATGGGAAAGAAAGGAACAAAAGATATACAAAACCACCAGAAAAATATTAATAAAATAACAGGAGTAGTCAATTACTTCTCAGTAATAACCTTGAATGTAAATGAATTAAATTATCCAATTAAAAGACATAGAGTGGCTGAAGAAATTAAAAACCAAAAAAACTTAACTATATACTGCCTATAATAACTCACTACTCCAGTAAAAATACACATAGACTGCAAATGAAAGAATGGAAAGAGATATTCTGTACAAATGCAAACCAAAGAGAAGCAGATGTAATCATACATTTATCAAATAAAATAGACTTTGCATCAACAATAAAAAAATTCAATTGTAAAAGGCAAATGTTCTGAATAGACATTTTTCAAAGGAGCTATAGAAATGGCTAACAAGTATATGAAAAAAATGATTAGTATCACAAGTCATGAGGGAAATTCAAATCAAAACCACAATATGTTATCATCTCATCACAGAATAGCATCAAAATGTAATCAAAAGGACAAAAAATATGCTTGTGGGAATGCAGAGAAACTGGACTGTAAGACACTGTTGGTGGCAATGAAAATGAATGCATCCATCCTGGAAAACAGTGTGACAATTTCTCATAAAACTAGAAATAAAACCACCATACTACCCAGAAATTTTGCTATTGAGTTTATTATATCCAAAGGAAAGGAAATCAGCATGTGAAGATGTCTCTGCCCTTTAATGCAGCACTAGTCACAATAGCAAAGACACGGAATCAACCTAGCTGTCCATCAATGGAAGAACTGGTAAAGAAAATCTACACAATGAAATATTATTCAGCCATAAAAATTAAAGAAGTTCTGCTATTTGCAGTAACATGGGTAAGCCCAAGGGACATAATGCTTAGTGAAATAGAATTGGAATTGGAGTCAGTTATTGGAAGCAAATACTGCATGCTCTCACATGTCGAAACTAAAAGTTGATCTAATAGAACAAAGTAGACTTGGTTACCAGAGGCTCAGAAGGGGAAGGGGGAAAGAGAGATGGAGAAAGAGAGACAGAATAGTTAACAGGAGTTTAACTGGGAGGGGGGAATTCTTTTCTTTCTGGAGGTACTGAGGTTTGAACTCAGGGCTTTGTGTTTGCAAATCAGACACCCTATCATGTGAGTCACACTTTCAGTCTGGAAAACTTCTAATGTTTGATAGCACAGTAGCATAACTTTAGTTCACAACAATTAATTGTATATTTCAAATTGCTATTAGAAAGGAATTTGAATGTTTCCATTACAAAGAAATTATATTTGAGATAATGGATATGCCAACTACCCTGATATATTATTACACATTGTAAGCATTTGTTGAAATATTACAACATATCCCACAAATATATATAATTACTATGTCAATTAAAATTTTTAAAAATATCTTTTAAAAGAATATTTTGAGCTCCTTCAAAATAAATGTTATGAAAGTGACTATAGAGTAATGTTAGCCTTTCCATAAGGATTGATTATAACATCATCTCTCATTCTATTACATCTTCATTAAGAAATCTAAAGTCCCTCCAAGGAAATTATAGTAAATGACAATTTTTGAGGAGATTAAAAAAGCAAGGAAAAAGAAGCAGAGATGATATTAAAATAAGTAGAACAATTATTTAACCTTTAATGCTCTAGAATTAGATAAATTCCTGGAAGGAGGAGAAGAATTGCAGAGTAGGATGGAAGGGATATATTTTTATTATAAAAAATAAAAACTATTGAAATTTTATTTCCAGAAAACTTAATTTGATTAATGTGCTACACATTTCTGTATCATTTATGACATCCTATAAAATAGCAAACTATAATCACTCAACAGAAGAGGAAGGCAACTGAACTGAACTTGGATTTAGGAGCAAAATCCGTAAGAGAAAAATAGAAATAATAGAAACCCATTCAATGGAATACTGCTCAATCCTTAACTCCTTTCAGTCCAGATAAATGGAGTACTTTACTGACCACCTGAAAGGGAAAAGTATCAACTTTCTTTTGTACTTTTGTGTACAAAGTACATAAAAAAGTACAAAAAAGTACACAAAGTGAACATTTTTAAAAGATTCTCATTCTTCTATTAAGTAGCTATTTTCCACGTCTGTTTTTTAAAAATTTTTTTCACTATAGTCTTAAAACATACCTTGGAGGAAAAAAATCAGCTTTTAGGTGCCAATGTTACTGTTCTCAGACACATCTAAGAAATACAAGTTTTCAAGACTTTCCGCCTAGGACTGGCAGATTTGGAGCATGACATTTGGACTGTATTGCTCGTTCAATTCTTCTTGTGCACAGCATGACCTAGGCGGATCAAAGGGACCCTATGGCAATATGGAAGTGATGCTTGCATTAAATGTCATCTTATCCCAATTTGAGGATTCATTGTGTGTGTAGCCTACCCTAAGTGTTATGTTGATCCTAGAAAATGGTTATTTTTGAAGACAGTCTGATTCGATAATTGGGAAGTTCCCAGTTAGTGAGCCCACTATACAGATCTCAGATTCTTACTGAGATTTTGCCTCCCTAGAATTTCTTTATGCTTCTCTAGTAAAAAAATTAAAAATAAGAATACTTTAAAAAGTTTTTTAAGCAATTGGCTTATAAAATGTATTTGGATACTCAGATCTAAAGTTCCTTACCATTATAAAAGAAAGAAATTTATAAATTATAAAGTAGTTCAAAATAATTTTATAGATAGGAAAAAAAGAAAGAATGTTTATGGAGATAAGTATGGTCTCTTTATTATCCATAATTTAATGTTTGAGATAATATGAAAAAAGCTGAAGAAAGATAGCAGTAAATCATACAAGCATTTTATTCAATTTCTGCAATAAAAATATTGAATAAAAAGAACATTGATTATGCCTAAATGTTCTAAGCAAAGAGAATAACATATACAAAGGCATGACAGGGAATAAATCTACGGTATGGCTAGAAAGACATGAATCATTTGGTATAAGTAGAGACTGGGAGGCAAGGAGATCCAATAGCAGTGAAGGTAGGCTTGGATACAACAGGACCTTAGAATATAGCTATGGTTTGAATAAGCATCCCCCAAGTGTTGATGCAGTAAAATCTTAGTCACTAGCATTGTGCAGTCAAGAGGTAATGAAACCTATAGGAGGTGGAGACTATGGGGAAGTCTTTAAGTCCTTGGGGTATGCCCTTGAGGCAGATAGTGGAACCCTGAACTCTTTTTTTCTCTGGTTTCCTCTTTCATTTTCTGGCCAAAAGGTGAGCCTCTGCCACCTTCTCATGCCATGATGTGCTGCCTCATCTCAGGCCCAAAGCAAAAGGGCCTGATGATCGACTGAAACTTCCAAAACTGAGTCAAAATAAACACTTTATCTTTATATCTTGATTATCTCAGATATTTATTATAGTGAGTAAAATCTGACTAAAACAATATGACAATGTGAATGCATTTTTGTTGTGGACAGAGGGAAAAAAAGGAAAGTCTCTGAAAATTAAAAAGAAAATCATTCCAGTGATAGAAAAGATTAGGAGGAAATGAGTAAAGTGGGAAATTTCCTGAGAGGTTTTTGCAATATATAGGCATGTGGAATTATAAGACTTTGAACTAAAAGAATGAGATAAAGAAAAGATTACAGGTTTAAGAGAAGATAAGATGTAATCCACATATCTCTTTAATAATTGCTTATAAGAAATTTTTAAAAAGTGAGAAAACAAATAGAAAGTGAGCAAGCCAGAATGTCTCCATTTTCTGGCCTGAGAAACTTAGTTAAGACGATTATTCTGGGGAAGATGTTGAGTTTCATTCTGAAAACATAAATTCACACTTCCTATGAAGAACAACAGATATTCAGTAGAAAATCAAACGTCATCTAAAAGGAAAGTTTTGTACTGGAGATTTAGACTTGACCATCACTAGCATAGTTGTGTTTTGGAAAAGTCATGGAAAACAACAGAATTATCCAGAGAGAGAACATTAAAAAAAATGGAATTGCATTCATAGAGAAAGAGGAGCCAATGAAAGAAATTGAGCAATGAAGAGAAATGAAGATCACGGGGAGGAATGATGTGTCAAATGCTACACGTGGGTTCAAGTTAGATAAATTGGAAAGCTTCCATTAGTTTAGGAAGTAGAAGTTGTCAACAACTTGAGACCATAGAGGGATTAAGCATTGAGTGAGGAAGTTGAGACTGCGCAAATTTCTTTAGCAAACATGAAAGAGAATGTGAGGAGTTTAAAGCATGAACACTGGATTTAGATCACCTAGGTTTGGATCTCAACTCTGCGTTTTCCTCACTCTGTGACTTTTTTTTTTCTTTTGCAGTACTGGGGCTTGAACTCAGGGCCTTCACTTTGAGCCACTCTACCAGCCCTACTCTTTTCTTTTTTGTGAAGGGAAGCTCTGTGAACTTGAGTAACTTACATGGCTGCACGGTGCCTCAGTTTCCCCACCTGTAAAAAGTAATACTGAAACAATTTAACTATGATAATTAGATAAGCTGATACATACAGAATATTTTAGAATAACTCCGGACACATAGTAAGTATTAAATAACCTAGTGGCAAAGTACCTAAGCGTGTAGAGTAATGGTATGGAACAAAGCACAAGAAAAGTATTTGGTTTTATTTATTTATTTATTTTTTGTGGCACTAGGGCTTGAACTCAAGGTGTACACCTTGAGCCACTCCACTAACCTTTGTTTGTGATGTATTTTTTGAAACAGGGTCTTGTTAATTATTTGCCCTGTCGTAGAACCATGATCCTCCTGACCTTTGTCTCCTGAGCAGCTAGGAGCCACCGGCACCCAGCAAGTATTTGATTTTTAATGTATTTTTGTTTTATTGGTATTTGTGTGTTACTGTTGTTTACATTGCAAGGAACTTCGTCTAAAAAGTAACAAGTAAGGAGAAAGAAGGTAGACACAGAAAAAAATATAGATGATTAATGAGTAAACAAGTTGGTGGAAGGGGACTGGTTCTTTAGCTGAGTTAAATGATTATCTTGAAAAACAATACAATAGCCTTCCACTAAGATGGGGAGGAGGAAGAGATGAATGAAAATAGGAAATATACTTGATGTGGATATGTAAGAAATTAAAATTCCTCTCACAAAGTAGCCCCTATTGTTTATGTAGTTCAATGAGTAAAACTAAGACAGAGAGAAGCCACTGTAGCCGGGAGAAATTTTAATTTTACTTGTAAATATTAGAGAACAAAAATAATCAGAGTAACTTTTTATAAAAGTAAGGAATTCAAGGAAAAAGTAAAGAGTAGGTTGAGTGGCCAGATTGAAAGGATGACTTAGCTAAGCACCTCAGTTTTCTCGTCTCCCCTGAGACAAGGCAAGAGAAAGAAAGGGAACTTGGTTGGTTGTTTAATCATTAGTGAAACATCATAATCAATATACTGACCCAGGTACGCATGGCAGCTAATTTTTAATGTACCCTAGTTGATAGAATCCTTTGCTAAATGAGTCTCTGCTTTCATTTCAGCAGTTTGGCATTCATTTCAGCAATTTTTCCTATATGTTCTCTAAGTTTTATTTGATTGTTGTTACATTGCTGGCTCCTAAAGCAATCTAAAGTCTTGTTAGTTTCGCTGTGGATTACATCTTCCAGCAAAGATCTTTAAATCTTGTGTTTTCTCTTCCCCTACCAGCTTGTGTGAACTCTGGAATCGCTCTTTGTTTTTTTCTTCTGTTTTGTTTATAGATACTCTCCTGTGGTTAACCAGCATATATTTTAGAGTTATAATTGAAGATGACTGGCCCCATATAAATTTTGCTCTCATCAAGGAAAGCATAAGATTTTATCCTATGATTAAATACAGCCAAGTGCTATTTGTGGAAAAAGGGAGAGAAAGCTTGAGGTAGTACAAGAAGTTCTCATTTTACCAGACATAATAACAACACACCTCTGTTTGAGTCCCTTTGGCTACATCTTACTGAGTTATACAACCCACTGCTAACTTGGTAAAATCTTGGAAATAAAGAACATTATTTTATGTCTCTGGACACGCATTGAAAGAAAACTTAGACATTGTTTGAAGGCCAAAACATCCTTGTGAAGAGCTATGCATTCAAAGTATGAAAATACTTTTTTACAGCATATTTTGATGATGACTTTATAGTGGCAGCTAAGGTACATATAAAAGGAAATATAAGATTATAATCCTTGTCTCCCTTGACCTTGCATATCAACCAAAAAGAAAGAGGACAAATTATAAGAACCAGGTTATTTTTCCAAGGGTATATATAAAAGATATCTTAGAGGTGATGTAAGCAGGTTCTTGGGAGCCCCCAAAGGAGTGCCCAGAATTATTTCCTGAGAAGGGAGTCCGAACAGTAAACAATGGAAGAAAAAGGATATGAATTAATTGGGAATGACTGAAAAAAGATAAAGAAGCAGTAAATAATGAGTAAAGGAGAGGTAGAGTAGATTTGCTTTCCTGGATGATAGCAGATGATAATGATAATTTAAGAAGAAAAGGAGGTGGTTAAGAGACTCAAGTGTTTGTACCATATTTATTGAGCAATGAAATTATATTGTTATTTTCTAGTATATAGATATGAATGACAATATAGAATTTGAGAAAAATGATTTTCATTTTAAGAATAGCATACATTAAAAGAAGGATAACTTAGAACCTAAGGAAAAAAAGAATACTAGGGGGCAGGTATCATGGCTGAAACAAAGTAATGTATCAGGAAGGAGATTGGAAAATAACAGAAAAAGAATGGAGCGCTTGGTACCTGATATTTGTAGACAACAGACAGAACTGAATGATGAATGAAAAATGCTGATAAAAGGAGAGGCTCATTCAATGATTTCAACACTTTTCCAACCATTCACTAATCAAGAAATTTCAGATTTCTACAAAGAGCAAAAGATTTAGAGTAAGATGATGCAGAGTATGGTCCCCTGGCTACAACAAGTCTTTTAAAAAATAGCTTAATTGGAAGTGTAGATTCTTCATCTCTACTGTTGTTAAAAGTAAAATTTTCTCATCCATAGAGATTAATTTAGATATGTGCTGTCATCAAAGCCTTCACTCAACATGTGCAATCCTTAGTAGTTTCCATGTAGATAACATATGCAAAAATATGAAAAGTATAAGCCTCAAAATAAAGTTAGTGTTTATGGTTCTTGTTATCTCATTATGAGCTCTCAGCACAATGTGACTGTAAGCATAGAAGGGAAAGCACAAATAAATAGAATGTGTTTGCTGCACTCAGGCACCAAAAATTTTGTACAGAAAATAATTAAGCAACACTGCAAATCAGTGTCTGATTAAGGGGAAAATAGAGGCATAAAGACAGTTCATAAGTGCTTAACGCTTTTTGGGCTGAGGTCCTGGAAAAGGCCATATGGAGGAGTTAAGACATGAATTAGGGATTGGTGTAAGAAAAGACTTTAGTTTGGCAAAAACATTGTAAAATATGAAGGCCCTGTGGTGGATCTTCCCTAAATGCCTTCTGGGAGGGGGCTTGTTTAAATTTGTTTTTAAACATTTCATTTAAGTCTAATTAAACATTGCATATTTATACTATTCTAGAAAGTTAAAAAGGCAATAAAAATTGATCAATCTAATTGACCTGTAGCAAGTCAAAGTCTTAAACCAAAGGCAAGGAAAGGTCTTTTGAAACAGAATGCCAAATTCCCGACAGAAATGTCACAATGCATTTTACTAGCATGAGGTAAGCTGTACTTTAAATCATAAACCATAAATAGCAACATAGTGTCATCATGAAAGTTTCATTGCATGAAAATTAGTGGTAGACTTTAACTTAAAAATGATTAAAAAGAAGAAAAAGTTCTCTGTTTACCAGAATAGCATTGTTAACCAGTGTACCGTTTTTTAGATTATGTAAGAGCTTATCCTGGGAGTTCAGTTTTCTTGTGTTGCTGAGCAACAGCTTCCCTTGTTGTACATCTGACAACGTGGCAGGGAAACTTTGTTTAAGACAAACTTCACTGTTTTTCATTTAAAAAAGAAGTTGGGAGACCAGTAAATTGTTCTCTGTTCTCTACTGAGTTATTATTACAGTATGAAGCTAGCTATTTTCTCTCTGTTGATACTGCAAGGAGACGATTCCTTTTCACGAAATCATGGCTAGAATTTAATATTTTAGAGTTTTGTTTGTTTAAAAATGCAGGAAAATTTCCTTCTAAAATCAGTCTATTTTGATACAGTTCAAGTATACAGTGAATAACAAGAATCTTCTTAGCAAATAATAAGCACTAACATTTATTTGGCACTCACTACATGCTGTGTACTGTGTTAGGCACATTTTTCACATCATTTCAAGTTTCTGCTTAAATGTCACCTTATCAGAAAGCTGAACCCTGTTAACATTAACTAAAATAGCACACTCCCTCACTCATAACTCTTAGTTCCGTTACCTGCTTGGTTTTGTCCCTAAGACTTCTTTTGCAAAGTAATATAATTGTTGTTAAATTGTTTATTTCCTCTAGAACTATGCTATTGGGCAGTTAAATTTTTCCATAGATTCTTGATAATAACAAAAGCACTGTGTGTATCAAGCTGTCTCAGTCCATGTGGGCTGCTATAACAAAAACAATATAGACTAGGTCATTATAAACACCAGACATTTACTTTTCTCAGTTTTAGAAACTAGAAAACCTAAAAGCAAAGGACTAGCAGTCTCAACGACTGGTGAGGGCCTACTTTCTGGTTTGTGGACAGGCATCTTTTGCTCTGTCCACATATGACAAAAGGGGTAAACAAGCTCACTCAGGCCTCTTTCATAAGAGTGCTAACTTTACTTTTGTGGGCTCTGCCCTCATGACCTAATCACCTACTAAAGGCCTACATACTAGGTTAGATGTCCATATATGCATTTTGGAAGGACACAACATTCAGAATAAAACACACATCATAATTTTTGCAAAATTGGTGCGTGGTAGTTTAAGATTCCTTTGTATGACATAGTTAATTTTTGATCAATTTCAGTGTTTAGTGTCTGGATATGCCAGTTAGCTTTGTAATACATAATAATAAAGTGTATTCTTAATGCAGTATATGTCTAACCTTAAAATTATAGCTTAAAGTTATAGGATTGACACAAAAATATAAGCAAATAATTTTATAATATTTGGGACTTATTCCTTTTTTATTGCCTGAAATACATTCATTTTTAAATGAAAAAATAGTAAAAGTACTTTGGTGATTTTTTTTTGTCAACTTCATTAAACTTTAGTCCCTAGCTCTTCAATTAAACACTAATCCAGGTGTTGCTGAGAAGGTATTCTGTAGATGTGATTAAAGTCCATGTAGACTAGTACAACCACTCTGGAAAAAAAATTGGAGGCTACTTAAAAAGCTGGACATTGATCTACCATTTGATCCAGCAATACCACTCTTGGGGATATACCCAAAAGACTGTTACTCCAGAGGCACCTGCACATCCATGTTTATTGCGGCACTATTCACAATAGCCAAGTTATGGAAACAGCCAAGATGCCCCAGCACTGACGAATGGATTAAGAAAATGTGGTATCTATACACAATGGAATTTTATGCAGCCATGAAGAAGAACGAAATGTTATCATTCGCTGGTAAATGGATGGAATTGAAGAACATCATTCTGAGTGAGGTTAACCTGGCCCAAAAGACCAAAAATCGTATGTTCTCCCTCATATGTGGACATTAGATCAAGGGCAAACACAACAAGGGGATTGGACTATGAGCACATGATAAAAGCGAGAGCACACAAGGAAGGGGTGAGGATAGGTAAGACACCTAAAAATCTAGCTAGCATTTGTTGCCCTTAATGCAGAGAAACTAAAGCAGATACCTTAAAGCAACTGAGGCCAATAGGAAAAGGGGAACAGGTACTAGAGAAAAGGTTAGATCAAAAAGAATTAACCTAGAAGGTAACACCCACGCACAGGAAATCAATGTGAGTCAATGCCCTGTATAGCTATCCTTATCTCAACCAGCAAAACCCCTTGTTCCTTCCTATTATTGCTTATACTCTCTCTACAACAAAATTAGAAATAAGGGCAAAATAGTTTCTGCTGGGTATTGGGGGGGAGCGGGAGGGGGCGGAGTGGGTGGTAAGGGAGGGGGTGGGGGCAGGGGGGAGAAATGAACCAAGCCTTGTATGCACATATGAATAATAAAAGAAAAATGAAAAAAAAAAAAGTCCATAATCAGTCTTAAGTAAGTGAGATTATACAAAATACTGCACATGGGCCAGATTCATTCTGCTAGAGGTCTGAAGAGAAGAGCTAGGATTTTCTTTAAAAAAAAAAAAAAAAGAAATTCTGCATGTGTACTGAAGCTTCTTCCTGTACCTGAGAGTTCCAGTCTATACTTTCTGCAGCCTGTTCAAAAACTTAGCACTTGGCTAGCCAGCCCCACAATTATTCAACACATCTCTAATATATATCTCTTACTGGTTTCGTTTTTTTCTGATGGAACTAGTTTACTGAAAGTAGAATCTGGTTACCTGGTTTCTTTTAATTGCATGGGCGAAACTAGAGAAAGACAAGACCAGAACTTAAAATTTCCAGCTCAACCTCTGCATTAATGACCTGAAAACTTCTATAACTACCCTTAAAAAAAATCTAATTTCTCATAGTGACAAGGTCAAGATTCCTAAAACACAAACCCAAAGCCTAATCCTCTATGTCTGAATAACAATGCAAATTGAATTTCCAGTCTCATTAGTGTCTTTCCTTTAAGAGAGCTCTTTGATTATAGAAACAGGGTCTTGTGCACAGTACCAGATTGATCTCTGTCTATTAGAGTATCCCTTTTAGGGAATAGCAGCCAGAATGTCTTATTGAGAACTTAGTAGTCACTGAGCAAACTTTGCCCATCCCTGTCTCCTTCCTATTCTTCTCAGCCTCTGGTGACTGCCATTCCACTCAGTTTCTATGAGATCAAGTTTATTCAAAGAAAGTTTTAAGTTTTTCAGGAATCTTTTTTATTTGAAATCAGGGTGTAAGAGTCCACATATGTGAATACTACATGTTTTCATTTCTGTGTGTGACTATATGTGTGAATGGTAATTAATAAGATTTTAATAGAAGAAAATAAATATTAACAGAATTTTATCAAAATATATAACATTCAGGAAAATAATGAATATTTAGTTGTTATGGTGTCAGTAATTTGCTGATTTCACTAATTCATTCAAGCAAAGAATAAAGTACTACTTACTGAACTTTAGCATTACTGGGCTTTGAACTCAGGAACACACACTTACTAGGCAGGCTCTCTACCACTTGAGCTATACCATCAGCATGTTTATTTACCTTTTCAAAGGGAACTCCTCTGTCGTTTAGGGGACAGGAATAGGAAATCTAATATTTTCTGATTTATATATTGTTTGGATGTTCCTATGTAGAGATGTGTTTCATATGATGTGTTTTATACTGAAAAGCTGTTCAAAATGCATTAATGGTTATTTTGAAAATAAATACATCATAATGACAAAAAAAAAAAGAAGCAGGGTCTTGAAAATTGAAATGGGGACATTCAGGAAGAGTCCAGTTAATGTGAGCACATTAAACCCCTAAATTCAGATGAGACTTCTTTGCCAATAGGAGCAGCCCTTCCACTCCTGCCTGTGTGCCATTCCCCTGTTTTATATGAACAACATGGAATGACTTCCCCTAAAATAAATGGCTTCCTATGCACTGCTGATTTTTTTCAGCACTTACCCCCCACTGCCTTTCTTTGCTACTAGACCTATAACAAGATTCAAGTCCCAGTAGACTATACAAAGCATAAAATGTAAATTTTAAGGTATGCTACCCATGACAGGACTGCATGATTTTTTCAAGATCACAGAAATCTGTAGAAGGTGTGTAAGAATGAATACTAATGGTTTAGGATCATGGTAGAAGGCATATAAATTTGATTTATTGATATAGGCCCACCAGATTTACTGTTGTGGCACAAAGAGTTAAAAGGGGTTTTAGCAGTTTGTTTGACTTACTGGTTGAAATGTAGCTCCAAGGTGGCATACAGTAAATGAAGTTGAAGTTCAGAACTGCCTTGGTATATATGCAAGGAATTAGGGAAATTGGGAAGCTAGCATTGATTTTCATGCACTACTCACTCATCCATCCCAAGAATTTCTACAGGACACAACTTTCATCACTATTGTGAGAAATATGTTGTATGAGGGGAGTCCCAAAATCTCTGATAAACTCCATTGTCATAGGTCAGAAATTGTTGTGGAAACTTCAACTTTCAATAGAAATCTCTAAATGCATTGGAGGCCATGAATCCTGGAATGGCAGAGGCCATGTGGCAACACTTAATCAGCAAACATCATGGTAATGTGGGTACCATGATGAAAAGCGGAGACCAAGCAGTAATCAGAATAGTATAACCTGCAGAAAACTGGCATCAGCTAGTTGGTGATGGTGTCTCTAGAACAGAAATAGGCAAGAATCTATAAGTTATTACGTGATCTATACAAACATAAGAGTGCTAAGTTCAGTAAACATACGTCTCATTTGAATTACTGAAAACAGAAAGTTGTGACTTCTGCATCAGTTTCCACATAGAAACCAATCTATAGATACAGAACTCGTTGAAGGAAAGATACCAGGTTCCCTCAAAGAACAGTTCTGTTACAAAGTCAAAGTTTTATACTATTATGGGTTGGGGAGAGAGGAAGAGATAAACAGGCAGAGCACAGAGGATTTCAAGGTAGTGAAAATATTCTCTATGATATACTAACACTGTGTACATATCATTATATGCTTGTCCAAACTCATAGAATGTACAACTTCAAGAGTGAACGCTAATGGAATTTGGGTATAAAGATGTGTCAGTATAGATTCCTCAGTTCTAACACTTATTCTATTCTGGTAAGGTAAGGCATATTGCTAATGAGGGAGGCTGCACATATGGGGGAGGCACAGAACTAGATAAATCTCTATCTTCCTTTCAATGTTGCTGTGAACTTAAAATTGTTCTAAAAATAAAATCTAAACATTTTTAAAGGAATGATGATCATAATCTATATTATTAATTATAAGTAATAATAATAGAGTATTGATAAATGTTTTGAAGTGGATAAACCTTGAAAATATTATGCTCAGTGAAAAAGGATAGTAAAAAAAGAACACATATTGTATGTTTCCATTTATGTGACATGTTCAGAGCCACCAAATCCATAGAGACAGAGAGTAGCTTAGTGGTTGCCTCATGCTAAGGATGAGCAGCGATTGGGAGTAAATCACTGATAATGGATACAGGTTTTCTTGCCAGGGGGATGAAAAATATTCTAAAATTGATTGTGATTATGGTGGTACAATTTTGAGAAAATACTAGACATTCACAGGATATACTCAGAAACCCTGAGTTACACGCTTAAAATGGGTGACTAACATGGTATGGAAATTAAACATCAATAAAGATGTTATTGTTACAAAAAACTATGATGACTTGATTATACTTTTTAGTACATGTTGATTGTACAAAGTAGTGGGTTTCATTATAACCAATAAATTCTACCTTTAAAGAAATGTCAATTCTACTGCTATTGACATGCCTAGGAAAAGATAAAATAATTCCGATTAACTTTGAAGCCATAGTATCCCTAATACCTCAAAAAAAATATAGACAAAACTTACTAATTACTATTGATACAACAATACAAATGAATTACTAATAAATTATTCATCACTCACATAAGATACCCAAGGAGGAATAATTCTGTCAATGCAAGAATGCTTTGAAATTAGGAAATGGATTGCTAAAATACTCTCCATAGATAAGTAAAAGAAGAAACATACGGCCGCATTCATAGAGACCTGGTAGAGAATGAGAGTGAACTGAAAATCAGCATCTGTTTCTAGGATCGAAAAGCTTGCATAAAAGGAGAAATAGAAGAGTACTTCTTTGATATAATAAATCAGCAGTCAACGTCACACCTAATAAGTTATTTTAGCTGTTTCTATTGTTTAGAATTTCAATTAATGTACAAAATGAAAAAAAAGAGCTATAACAACAAAAAATTAAGAAGGAAAAACTTAAGTTGACATTTAATGTGGTAGTTTTTCTAGATGACTAAAGATAACCAACTATAGAAATTACTGGAAAGATAGCTATGAAACATTTTATCAAAATAATTAACCTTATTATATAAAAACTGGTACAAGCTATAAAATATAATGAAAACAAAAATTCCATTTTTCATAGTCATAGAAATATTAAATATTTAAGAACTGACTCACAAGAAATATTAATAAAGTATAAAACTTTACAAAGTCTTTAAAAAGATTTAATTTCCTGCATACAAACACTATCCTCCATAAAAATTGAGATACTTCTCAAATTAATCCGGTTACTTTGATGTAATTCTAACCATGTTTTTAATGATCCCGTTTTTGTAACTTAAAAGTGTTCTGTAGTTCATCTGAAAGAACGAGTGATAATACTAAAAACGATTTCTACCTGAAGCAGATATGAAGGGACAATAAAACCTATCATAAGACATAACATGATGAGAATAGAGGATGACATCAATGAGTCAAATTGGAAAGCACCAAAATAAATCCTTGAATGTAAGTGTTTTTAATTCTGATGTTGTTTGAGATGGTTCTTCAAATTCATAGAGAAAAGAGGTATAGTTAAATAAATAGTAATTGCCAATTTATTAATTTATTTTTAAAAATTAAGAACAATGGATCAATGTCTTAGGATGCACCACTATTTTATATATTGCTAAGAGAAAAATATCAGATAAACTTTAAAAAATGAATTCTTACTATTTAGTCTTATTAGTCTGCATATGGCAAACTGAGAGCCTCTGTTTTTGTAAATAAGGTTTTATTGGCACGACTATGTTCATTCATTTTCATATTGTCCATGGCTCCTTTTGTACTACAGTTTCAGTGTTGAATAGTTGTGATGGAACATGCCAGGCTCACAAAGCCTAATGTATTTCTTATCTACCCCTCACAGAAATGTGACAGCTCCTCTTTTTTTTTTTCCCATTTGGTTTTGTTTTGATTTGTTTTTTGTCATCACTGGGGTTTGAACTCAGGGCCTTACACTTGCTTGACAGATGCTCTACCACCTGAACTACTCTACAAGTTCTTTTTTGTATTAAGTATTTTTGAGATAGAAACTCACAAACTATTTGCTTGGGGCTGACTTTGAACCATGATCCTGATCTTTGCCTCCTGAATAGCTAGGATTGCAGAAAGAAGCTACCTGCCTGGCTGGTTTTTGTTTGTTTGTTTATTTGTTTGTTTAAAAGAGTTAGTTTAGACTTACTTAGATGTATGAATTTTAATCACATATCACTCGTGTCTATAAATATAGAAGTAACATGTAAGTTCAACAAATTTATGACATGAACAAGCCTTCTTTCTGTTGAAAGTATGCTCTTCAGATTCACCTTTTCATTCACTGTTATCTTTGTCTATGTTTTGTCACACAGTGGTGTCCTTTTTCCATCTAGAACTTTGGTGACAGAGTATTTCTTAAAAGCTAGTTTTCCTTTTGTTTGTTTGTTTGTTTTCTCCTAAGACTTTGACTCTCATATCTCAGTTTTGACGCGACACTGCCTTGATTTTCCAGAAGGAATCAGACGGACTGTACCTGACAGACAGGGATGGTAAGACTTTTTCCATTGTAAGAGGAATTCTGCTTTGAGATGCTAAAATGTGAAAAAGGTAGGTCTTGTAATTAATGAAATAGAGTTGAACTTTCATCGCCATCTGGGATAAATTCTAGGTGGAAAAAACTTGAATGCAATAATGAAGGCAAGAGAGTCAGAGAAAGCAGAAGTGAATATGAACATGATCTAGGAGAAAGCTCTTTCCAAAAATAATAGCATAGGAGGAAAACCTTAATAGACTTATTTGCACTGTGACTTTGAACATGAACTTGTCTATGTGCCTCACTCTTCCATGAGGACAATAATACCTTCATCATAGGGTTCTTTTGAGACTTAACTGATAGATTAAGAACTCAGACTAATATTAGATACATTTTAAGGCCACATAAATTTGAGCTTATTTTGTTATTTGACAAATCAAAATAGAGTACTGATGTTTATGAAAACTTATTACCTATTTTTCTTCCCTCTGTCAAATTTCCCTTGTTAAGTATGGAAGTTTGAGTGTGTCCATATAAAGATGCCTTTGCACTTTGGTTTCAATCACATGTTAATTGCAGGGCATTAGATATTTCATAAGTATAAGAGATACCAGTTTATCCCAATTTTTTACATATTCCTACTTTGCCTTCGTTTTTTTCTTGGATGCAAACACAAATAAATTTCTGGATTCTTGCTTCTTATAGTGAAAGACATTGACAGCCCCCAAAAGATGTTACATGCCATGTAAGTCCATGTTTTGAGTGTGGGTGCACATGCAGGTGTGGGCAGCAGTGTGTAGCTAAGCTGCTTCTCATGCAACTGGAGAGGTTGTCTTAATCTCTTTCTTAGACATTTTGCAGAGTGGGACATTTCGCAGAGGTTGTGACTGATAATAAAATCCACTCACAGCTTTCATAGGGATTAATCCCATTATATTATGCAAAGTTCCTATCTAGGCAATCCTATTAGAAAGTAAACAAATCCTCTCTCTAAACACATCCTCTCTCTAAATAGATTTAAATAAGGCAATGGAATTTGCATATTTTACTCATGCTCCCTCAGTGCAAATGGGCAGCTAAGCTAACATAGGAAGAGTGCTCTTTGGCAAAGTTAACTAGAAACAATAATTACAATATAATACCCTCTAATTCCCAAAGAAGGGGAAGGGATCTAATTCTGCACTATGTATTAATTAATTTCAAATGAAAATAACCCTAAAAATATTATAAGAAAAATTACAAATTTGGAAATATATCTAGAATATGTGTGATATAATGTTTTATTCTCCTTCATATAGAAAGAGATTATACAGCAAAGGAATAAACACCACATCTAGGACAAAATGGGCACATAAAACAAGAAAGTTTGGGAAGAAAAGAAACAAAATCAATAATATTATATAACTTAGTAGTATGTATACATGCTACATACATATATATCATATACAAATAATTGTATATCATGTATGTGTGTATATGGCATGTATGTATTATATTTCTTTCTCCCTCTTTCTTTGCATCCTCCTTTTCCCCATCTGTTCCTCTCACTTTTGCTCTATCTCTCCAAATATATGTGTGCCTGTTTGTTCATGTATTTTTTTCTTTTTTGTGATACTGGCGATTGAACCCAAGGCCTCATATATGCTAGGCAACTGCTCTACCACTTGAGCTACACCTCCCTCCAACCCCTATGTCCTTATTTTGTTTTTGAGATAGGATCTCAGTACTTTTTTTGCATTGGATTGGCTGCAGACTCATGATTCTCCTGCCTCTACCTCTTGTGTAGCTCAGATTATAGGTGTGAACTCCCATGCCTAGCTGTCTATTTCTTAAAGGCCTTATATATGCTGGAAACTGTCCTAGACACTAGAGATAAAGGAAGCCATGCCCAGTCCGAGGTTGTTTATGCTCCAGTGGGTAAAATTCCAGTTCTACTGGTTATTTCGGACCTGTGCAAAACACATAATGCTATTTTTAAATCTTGCAATGACTCTTAAATGCCCTACAACATTTTAGATGGCCCCTGGACATTCTAGGTCTGTTAGGATGTTTGTCTGCACAGAAGATGCACAGGGCCATTTCTTTATCTCAAGGCTAGCCAATCTGGTCTGGCTAATTCAGCTGAAGACTCTTGAATGTAATTTCCAAATTTTCTACAACAAACAGTAGCAAGAACTGGTATGGAGAATTGTAATGAGATTTTAATTAATGTCTTATAGTGTGATAACTAAAGAGGAGTGGAGGAACTAGTATTTAAAGTGAGATGTAAAAAATTTGCTGAGGTTGGCAAGAAGAAGTGTTTTAATGCAGAAAAGGATTCAAACAAAAGCATGAAATCAGAACAAGTGTAAGCATATTATGGAGATGTCAAGCAGTCCAGTTTTGCTGGAACAAGGAAAGGCTGAGCAGCAGTACCATTGTTCAGGATTTAGTTGTGGACAGAAATCACAGCTAAAGAGAATTAACATGGCCATTGCCTGACAAAGTGTTGGCTTGGAGAGTGATTAATAGCATTGTGATTATTTTGAAACTCCTGCAATATTCAAAATGGGCAAAGTAAGATGGAGGAGGAGGCAATGGAAAGGCCCAGGTGGAGAGAAGGCAAGGTTGGGAGAAAGAACCTATAGAGATGGCTTTATTCTCACATTGATTACAAAACTGTCTCACACAATTAAAAGATCCTTTGCTGGATCCACAATAACGCCATTAAAAGGAATGACACTTTTCTGAACTAACATAAGCTTTAAAAAGAAGTTTTATTAACTAAAACACATAGGTGGCTCATACAGTCCAAAGATATTGCTACAAAAGTGAATTGAATCCTAAATCTAGCACACTGACCCATCTCTTAGATTTCTTAGGAAGTTTTAGACTTCATAAGTCAGCTTCATTCTATTTCTCTCTCTGCAGAAAGCTTCCTCTTTTTTCTCATGAGAAGACCACATGACTGAAACAACATAAGCCTTTGATAGCTCCGATGTTTACATATAAAATTTCCAAGAGAGTTGAGTTACTCTATACTTTATTATTCCTAAGTATGGTCAGAGCTCACCACTGGACCCATAAAATTTCAAGGACAGATGGATATGATGGTACATGCCTGTGGTCCCAGCTATTCAGGAGGCTGAGGTAAGAGAATGGCAGTTTGGTGGTCAGCAAAAAAGACTTAGTGTGGCTCAAGTGCTAGAGCAATTGTTCAGCAAGTGCAAGGCCCTGAATTCAATTTCTAGTATTGAAAAAAATTTCACATGAGCGCAGTGGATAATTTTTGCACACTCTGTCACTATCTAGGTTTATTTATTAATCTTTACAGGGAGTATGATAGATACTTTAAGAATATGTTTGATGCTGAAAATATTACAATTATTGCTTTCTGACTTTGCAAGTTCATAAACCTTTTAATATATCCAAGCTATCATATTAGACTTTTAACAATGGCATTACATTTTTGACTAGATTCAGTTCGTAGTCAGTTATCACCCTGGGCCATTTCCTACTTCTAAATATCTTTCTTTTTCTTGCCTTTGTAGTTTTGTCTTTGTATGTCATTTAATTTTTGAGAAATATCTATTTTATAATATATTACATTAATGGGTTGATTTAAATTATTTTCTCATTATCTTGAAGTCTGCAATCATCAGCTACTTTGAGGAGAATTAAAAAAGAAAGTAAAGAAAATCAGGCCTGAGCATGCTTATTGTAGATGCTATTTTACTTATCCTTATTACCTGTTATTATTATTGCTACTATGATTATTTAATTTTAATTTAGCAAACAGTTTATTTTCCCCATTTATTCTTCTCGATTTACTCCTCAAAGTAAAGCTGTCTAACTTCTGTCCTTAACCCTCCATCAAAAAAACATTGAAACAAAAATTGTGCCCATCAACACATAATCAATGGGCAATTCCATCTGCTTCTTGACCTTTCAACCACATCGGGCAAGTGAGTTCTTCCTTTCTTGAAAAATCTCCTTTGTCTTGGAATCACTGTCATTACACTTAGCTAGATTTCATCATACTTTTCTAGCAGTTTTTTTTCTTTTTGTTATTGATTACTTTGTGTATTACCTCTTCTTTGCTTACATTTTTGTAATGTGTTCCAAAGTTCTCTCCTGGACCTTCAGCCAAAGCTCCTTGAGTGATTATATAAACTTTTACCATCTCATAATTGACACAGTATAGAGCTGTAGTTAAGAGTTTGGACTCTCCTGGATACATACCTAAAAGAATGTAAGTCAGGATAAAATAGAGACACTTGCACACTGATGTTTATTGCAGCACTGGTCACAATAGCCAAGCTATGGAAACAACCCAGATGCCCAATAACTGATGAATGGATTAAGAAAATGTGATATATACATATACATGTATGTATGTATGTATACAATAAAGTTTTATGCACTCATATGGAAGAATGAAACCAAGTAGTTTGAAGGTAAATGGATGCAATTGGAGGACATCATGTTAAATGAAGTAAGCCAAGCTCAGAAAGACAAAGGCACATATTTTCTTTCTTATGTGGAAGATAGATCCAAAAGATAAACATATGCACAAAAACAAACATGATAACATACAAACTTATGTGTAGAACATGTTTGTAATAGTGGAACTACTCTATGGAACCTGAGTGAGGAAGGAAAGGAAAAGAGAATGATAGAGTCAACAATATTGAAATACATTACATCTGCACAGATAGAAGATATAACCATACATATTGAAATCTGTTGAAAATGGGAGGAGGCATGGAAGGGGTTGAACTGACCAAAGTAAAGTATATTCACAGCAGGGACACATTGAGAAACCTCTTTAAACATTGACAGGAATTAATGATGAAAGACAGGACTATAAAATATGTACAGTGGGGGGTAGTTGTGAGGAGTGGAGGATATGAAGGTGAGGGACTATGGTTGATGGACTTCATATACATATACAAAATAGAATGATGAAACCTCTTGCAATTGCTTTACTTGGGGCTGGAAGAGTTTTGCAGAGGTTGATGGTGGGGGCAATCTAGCCCATGTACAGTGTAAAGCTATTCAGAATGGTAATATGAATCACCCTTGCACAATGAATATATCCTAATAAAAAGATAAAACATAAATAAATAAAAATAAACTTTAGGAAACAGGAAGAAATCCATATAAAAGACTTGAAATAATGTTAAAAAACAAAAAATAAAAAAGAGTTTGGACTCTAAGCTGGGTGCAATGTCTCATACCTGTAATCCTAGGCATGTGGGAGGCTAAAATAAGGAGGATCATGCTTTGAGGCCAGCCTGGGAAAATAATTCTTGAGACTCTGTCTCCAAAATAACCAGAGCAAAATGAACTGAAGGTGTGGCTCAAGCAATAGAGCACCTACTTTTTAAGTATGAAGCCCTGAGTTCAAACTCCAGTCCCACCCAAAAAAAAAAAAAATAGTTTGGGCTCTGAAACAAGATTTCCTTGTTTTAAATTCCAACTCTAAGCAATAATTTTTCTATAAATGGTGACATCATAGTAACTATTTCACAACTTTTATGATGATTAATAAAGGTAATTAGTTTGTCAAAGTTCCTGACATGTAATATGACGCATCATCTGATATAGTATGCACCGTAAATGTTGGATTATATTGAGATCAACATTTGACAAACTTCATATGTATCCCAAATCCTATCATCTGAGATTTTTTCTTTCTTTATTCTTTTCTGATCATCCTAGTATTATAATGCACAAATATAAGTATCAGAAAACATTTAAAATATAATGTGATATAAGGATGTTCTACAACACAGCACAACAATAGATAAAGATTTTAATGTATAAAGAAGTATGTCCTACAGTAGCATTTGATTTTTATGTCAAATATGGGTTGGCAGAGTGGCTCAACTAAGCTTGAGAACCTGAGTTCAAACCTCAGTGCTGACAAAATAAAAATTAAAAAATTGTGGAGATATATGATAAATATTCCCAGTTGAAAATCAGAGATCCCTAACTTCAATTTAAAAAGAGTAAACAGTGTTCTTTACATGATATGCTGTACTTTAATTAATCTTCTAAAGCTAGACATTTGTATTATTTCCAGAATACTTCAATAATAAAATATATTAATTAAGAAGCATTTGTTGGGAGTTAATGATCATAAAATTGGTAGACTGGAGACCTATTCTACTGCTTACAGTGAAAGTATTAAGTTTGTAGTGTAGACCTCAAAAACCAAGAATGTTACTATGGAGGCAGCACATTTGTGTGGAAACCAGCACTTCTACTGAAGATGGGCTTAGGAGTCAAATTTGCAACTGCCTTCTATCTTTATCTACTGTCTGCCATTGTCTCATGAAAAAACATGGATAATGTGGATACAAAAACTAATCAGGTTTTGTTTGTTTGTTTTGGAAACAAGTGTCTAGAAAAAGAAAGAATAGGCCATGAAACATAAATGTTCTAATAACCTTTCAGACATCTAGACAGACTCCATGAGAAATATATTTCTTATGCTTAGAGATGCCCTGGTGTATTAGGAAGATAGAAGAATTCACAACTTTCAAAAACAGATTTTTGAGAGTTTCAATTGCATGACAGATGCCTGCAGTTCTGGACTGAGCCATGTCTCATAAAGCAGGTATGGTGCTTTTAAAATTAGAAGGCTCTTGGGACTCATTTTATAGAGGCTACAAGATAGCTGCCTCAGCTAGAGTGCACTTGGTGATTGCAAAAGTCCAAAGACAATAGCAAGATATTGAGCATGGATAACAGCTTCTAGATTATAGTCATTAAGTTGATTCTTAGGTAATCTAAACTTGAACACAATTGCTTTTCTTCCTCATAGATTGTCTCATTCCAGGCAACATATTGACTCTGAGGACTGAAATGTTAATGACATGGATTCTGTTGTCACAGAAACTCATCATCTAACAGAAGAAGTGAACACAAAGATGTCAACAAGTGTGGAAGCACCACGGAGCCTGGTAAGAGAGCAGTTTTGCCATGAGTAAAACCTTTGCTCAAGAGCTCAGCCTTGAAAGTATCAATGGAACTTTCCAATTAGAATAGGAGAGGGAAGATAAAAGAGAATGATGGAGAGTCAACAATACTGAGATACATTACATCTGTGCAAGTAGAAGATATAGCAATATGTATTGAAAGCTGTTGAGTAATGGGGGTGGAAGGGAGGGAGTAAGGGAGAGTAATGGAAGGGATTGAACTGACCAAAGTAAAGTATACTCAAAGTGGGGATACATCAAGACACCCATTTGAACATTGGCTTTGGAATTAAGAATGAAAGACAGAACTATAAAATAGGTATGATGTGGAGGGTACTTGTGGATGGGGAGGTGAAAGTGAGGGAATACATTTAAGGAATAGAATGAGGAAACCTCTTGCAATTTTTTAAGTTGGATGGGGAGGGAGTTGTTGCAGGGGAGATGGTGGAGGCAATCTAATCAATGTACAATGTAAGGCTATTCAGAATTGTCTCAATGAATCCCCCCTGTACAACAAATATATGCAATAAAAATGGGAAACAAAGAAAAATGGAGGAATGGCCTTTCAGAAAATAGGAACCTCAGTAACAAGAAAATGTTATGAAATATTTGGTAACGTGGCAGACATTTTAGAATTCTGGAAATGAAAAATCATGAAATGAATAAATCTGAATAAAAGAAACAAATCACTTGCTATTCTGTCTTTTATAATCCCTTTCTACTGTACATACACTCCTCAGACAAGCACAATTACTCAGTGAAAGTATTCAAAGTGCTCTTCTTCTTTCTAGAAGTCTTTCTCAAATTATTGTATTAATACAATTCCTGCTAGTTATCTTTCAATAATTGTCTATTTGTATGTGCAGACTTTTAAAGAATTCATATATAAATTATCAGTATATTTCTTATCCTATAATAATTTTTCCAGTAGTATATTTGTGTGGTTATCTGTGGCAATATTGTGAAGACCTAAGTTTATGTCTTTATTGTGTTTCGGTAGGAAACAGTTGTTCTATGAGATGCTTAGAGCATTTCCCAACACTTGTAAATCTCATTCATTCTCCATGTCTCACCTTAAAAGTGATTTTTTTCTGCCAGTCCTTCTCTGCTATCCAAGACTATTTGTATTCCCAGATTATACTGGAATTTTCAGGTCTCCTTGTATATTTCTTTACTATAATCCTACACATGATATTTGTTTCTTGTCCTCTAACCCACAACCAGTGGGGGCAGAGCCATATGCTTTTTGTGTACCCAGAATCAAGCATCTATTCTCTAGTATTGTGAAATCTATCACATGATAGATTGTATTAATCATCCATGGCTTTTTTTGAGACCAATGGTACATGATAGTAATATGGCCTAGGTTGATAATGTATTTGAAGTACGGTAGAGTTTAACCAGCATAGCCTATTTTCTAGGGACAAAGCAAATATGAAATTATGTATTTAAATATCATATCCAACTTTTTTTAGCATTGGACTCAAACTAATTGAGCTGATCAGTCACAGAAAGGTCAGTCTTACTGCTTGGGCAATGTGACAAATGATACAAGTGGTGACATTTCAAAATAGATTGAATCAACAGTAAAAATAAGTCACTGAGTATAATTCTGTCCTGGCAGGAGGACCAATTGGTTAATTAACCACTACCAGAATGCTATATGGTTTGAAGAAAATTGTAATATAAGATTTTAAAACTTTATGAGGTGTCATAATCCGAAAACATTAAAAATACAGATGTAGAGCTGAATGTAAACATTTTCCTTCAGCCTCTAACCCACAACTCCAAGTTACTAACTTTCCCTGAGAGAAGGAACAGGAGGTGAGCTGTTGCCACCTGCCTGGCACTGTAACTAAGTCTTCAAAAGCCATCCCACCACTCTTTAAGGCCAGATATTTCAAACTGATCAGGAGCCTGGCAACCCAGTGAGTTCTACGATCAGGTGCTTATTGCCACAATTCATTTGCTGGGAGTGAGTTATTTGATCAGAAGCAGTGCTGTGTGGAATTGCATGATGGCAAGCAAGGCATTTTTCTAAGCCTATCAATAGACTATGGCATGGTACTGGAGTTTGAACTTGGGCTTCATGCTTGCTAGGCAGGCACTAGACCATTTGAGTCATGTCCTCAGCCCTTTTTGCTTTAATTATTTCTTTTATAAGGTCTCACATTTTTCCCAGAGCCAGCCTGGACCACAATCCTATTTATGCCTCCTGCATAGATGGGATGACAGGTGTACACCACCTGTCAGATTTTGACCATTCTTATAATTAGCTAGTGGTACCATATAGTTGTTTAATTCACATTTCTCTGATGAAATGTAATGTAAGGAAGCTTTTAATATGCTTGTTTGCTATCTATATGTGTTCTTTGATGAGTTGTCTGTTAAGAGCTTTGGCCAATTTTTATATTAGTTGTTCATTTTCTCATTCCTGAGTTTTAGGAGTTCCTTGTACCTTTTTCAGATGAGATTTTTATCAATATTTTCTCCTAGTCTGTGGCTTATATTTCATCCTATTAACAGTGTGTTTTGGAGAACAGTAACTTTTAGTTTTAATGAAGTCCAGCTTACAAGTTCTTTCACTCATGGATCATTCCTCCAGGGCTATATCCAAAAAGTGATCAGTGACCCAAAGTCATTAACTTTTTATATTACCCTTGAGATTGTAACTTTGTTGTTATTGTTTATTAGTTTCCAAGAAGGTATTTTCCACATAGACAATCATGTCATCTGAAAGCAAAAGCAGTTTTATTTCTTCATTCACAATTAATACACCTTTTATTTCCTTTACTGTCTTCTTGCATTCACTAGAACTTCTAGTATGTTGTTGAAAAAGAGAGGTGAGAGACAATTCATGATAGAACTGATCTTTTTCTTTTCTTGTAAAGTTTTTGTCTAATTCAGGTATTAAGGGCAATCCTGGCCTTGTAGAATTAAGTTTTTGTCTGTTTCCATCTTCTGTAAAAAGACTTTAGAGGACTAGTGTAATTTCTTTCTGATAGGTTTGGTAGAAATTGCCAGTAAACCCATCTAGGATTCATGCTTTTTGTTTTAGAAGATTATTATTGATTGATTCAATTTCTTTATTATATCTAGACCTATTCAGATTGGCTATTTCTTCTTATGTAGCTTTCACAGATTGCATATTTTAAGGAATTGGTCATTTCATCAAGTTCATAAAATTTGTAGTCATAGACTGCTCATAGTGTTCTTGATAATCCTCTTAATGTCCATGGGATCTACAGTAACTTCCATTCTTTCATTTCTGACTTTAGTAATGCCTGATATTTCTCTTTTTTCTTAGCTTGACTAGAATATTGTCAATTTTATTCACCTATTCAAAGACCCAGAATTTGGTTTCATCGATTTTCTCTAATGCTTTCCTACTTTTAATTCTATTGATTTCTGTTTTAATTTTTATTTTTTTCTTTCTTCTGTTTTCTTTGATTTAATTCACTTTTCTTTTTCTGGTTTCATTAGGAAACCATAAGATCCAGTGATACCACTCCTGGGCATCTACCCAAAGGAACATAAGTCAGGATACAATAGAGACATCTGTACACTGGTGTCACTGCAGCACTATTCACAATAGCTAGGCTTTGGAAAGAACACAGCTGCCCTAGAACTGAAGAGTGGATCTAGAAAATGTGATATATATATATATATATATATATATATATATATATATATATATATATAATGGAGTTTTACTCAAGAATAATGACATGTGGTTTGAAGGTAAAGGGATGCATTTGGAGGACATCATGTTTAGTGAAGTAAGTCAGGCTTAGAAAGACAAAGGCTACATGTTTTCTCTCATACATGAAAGATATCAAAAAGATAAACATACACAAAAATAAGCATGATCATATACAAAATCATACGTAGAATATGTTTATAATAGTGGAACTACTCTATAGAACATGGGGAAAGAAGGAAATGAAAAGAGAATGATAGGCTATCAGTATCGTAAAACATAACATCTGTGAAGGTATAGGATACAAGGATGTGTATTGAAAGCTGTTGAAAAATGGGGGGTGGGAGGTAAGGGAGTAAGGGAGAGTAATGGAAAGGATTGAATGGACCAAAGTTAAGTTTATCCACAGCAGGGATACATTGAACATCAACTTAAATATTAATAAAAAATAGTATACATTCTAATATACATTCAAGGCTAAAAATTTCCCTATAAGTACTGCTTTTGCCATTTTCCACAAATTTTGATAAACTGTGCTTTTGTTTTAATTTAATTCAAAATATTTTAAATTTTTCTTGAGAGTTCCTCCTTGACCATGTGTCAATTAGAAGTAAGTAGCTTAATCTTCCCATTTCTAGAGATTTTTGTGTTTATCATTGTTATTTATTATTCATTCAAATTCATGTGGTCTGACAGCAGACAATATATGATTTCTATTCTTTTAGTTTGTTAAGGTGGTTTTTGTTTGTTTGTTTTCTAGTACTGGGGTTTGAACTCTAGACTTTGCACTTGTGAGGCAGGCACTCTACTGCTTCAGTCATGACTCCAGCCCAAGTTGTTCTATATGTACCAGAACGTGATCCATCTTAGGAGTGTTCTATATAAGCCTGAAAATAATGTGTAATCTGTTGTTATTGAATGTAATAGTCTACAGATGTCAATTATATCCAATTATTGATGGTGATGTTGAGCACAGCTGTGTCCTTAATGATTGCCTACTGGATCTATCCATTTCTGATAGAGAGGTTGAAGTCTCCAACTATAATAGTGATTTCATTTATTGCAATTTAGTTTTTGCCTAAGATATTTTGATGCTCTATTGTTAGATACATATACATTAAATATTGTTATACCTTATTTGTTGTCTGAAAAAAATCTTTATTTCTCATCTATTTTTGAAGGATAATTTCACATAGTATAGAATTCTAGGCTGGTATGTTTTCCTTCAACACTTGAAATATTTCACTCTTCTTGTTGACATAGTTTCTGAGAAACCAGATATAATTTTTATGTTTGCTCCTTTCCAGTTAATATGGTTTTCTTTCCTTCTTCTTTTAGAACTTTTTCTTTATTTTTGGTTTTCTGTAGTTTGCAGATAATATGCCTTTATGTAATGCTTTAATTTTTTTTGCTTGTTTTTTTTCTGAACTTCTTGGATCTCTATTTTGATGTCTTACATTCATTTGTAGAAATTGTGGTCTTAAGTGTTTCTTCTGTTCCTTTCTCTCTTTACTTTCTGAAAATACCTATTTAAACATTTTCTACAACTTTTATAGTTGTCTTGCAGTTATGAATATTTGTTCTTTTCTTTCATTTTGGTTTTTGGGGAGTTTCTATTGATACATCTTCAAGCTCAGAGATTTTTTTTCCTTAGCCATTTTCAGTGTACTAATAAGCCCATCAAAGGTGTTCTTCATTTTTGTTACAGTATTTTTTTTTATCTCTAGCATTTCTTTTTATTTTTTCCTTAAGATTTTGATTTCTGCTTGTGTTGCCTACCTGATATTCCCTTAAGGCCTTTAGTTTTAAGTAACTGATTGGGTAATATTGACATCTCTATCATGTCTGGTTCTTATGCATGCTCTGTTTCTTCATACTGTGTTTTTGCCTTTCAGTGTGTCTGATAATTATTTCTTTATAGTTGAACCTGATGTGCTGGTTAAAAAGAGAATCTGTAAATAGTCCTTCAGGTATGTGTTGGTAAGATGCGGGAAGAACAGAAACATTTTATAGTCCCATGATTAGGTTCAGTATTTTACTGAGCCTGTACCACTGGGCTGTTAACTTTGTAAGTGCTTTTCAGTCCCCTCAATGTAGCTGGGATAAATTGGCTGCTTGAGTTATTTTCTTTCTACCAAGTGGAAGGTTAGCACTAGTTAGAATTGGATATTTTCCTTCCTACCAGTAAGTAGACTTCCAAGCAACTTGTTTAACAGTTCCTCCTGAAGCAGACCTGGCTAACAAAAGCAGTATATTTTATTTTTTTTTTATTTTTTTTTATTTTATTTTATTTTTTTTTTATTTTTTTTCTTTTATTATTCATATGTGCATACAAGGCTTGGTTCATTTCTCCCCCCTGCCCCCACCCCCTCCCTTACCACCCACTCCACCCCCTCCCGCTCCCTCCCCCTCAATACCCAGCAGAAACTATTTTCCCCTTATCTCTAATTTTGTTGTAGAGACAGTATAAGCATTAATAGGAAGGAACAAGGGGTTTTGCTGGTTGAGATAAGGATAGCTATACAGGGCATTGACTCACATTGATTTCCTGTGCGTGGGTGTTACCTTCTAGGTTAATTCTTTTTGATCTAACCTTTTCTCTAGTACCTGTTCCCCTTTTCCTATTGGCCTCAGTTGCTTTTAAGGTATCTGCTTTAGTTTCTCTGCATTAAGGGCAACAAATGCTAGCTAGTTTTTTAGGTGTCTTACCTATCCTCACCCCTCCCTTGTGTGCTCTCGCGTTGATCATGTGCTCATAGTCCAATCCCCTTGTTGTGTTTGCCCTTGATCTAATGTCCACATATGAGGGAGAACATACGATTTTTGGTCTTTTGGGCCAGGCTAACCTCACTCAGAATGATGTTCTCCAGTTCCATCCATTTACCAGTGAATGATAACATTTCGTTCTTCTTCATGGCTGCATAGAATTCCATTGTGTATAGATACCACATTTTCTTAATCCATTCGTCAGTGCTGGGGCATCTTGGCTGTTTCCATAACTTGGCTATTGTGAATAGTGCCGCAATAAACATGGATGTGCAGGTGCCTCTGGAGTAACAGTCTTTTGGGTATATCCCCAAGAGTGGTATTACTGGATCAAATGGTAGATCAATGTCCAGCTTTTTAAGTAGCCTCCAAATTTTTTCCCAGAGTGGTTGTACTAGTTTACATTCCCACCAACAGTGTAAGAGGGTTCCTTTTTCCCCGCATCCTCGCCAACACCTGTTGTTGGCGGTGTTGCTGATGATGGCTATTCTAACAGGGGTGAGGTGGAATCTTAGCGTGGTTTTAATTTGCATTTCCTTTATTGCTAGAGATGGTGAGCATTTTTTCATGTGTTTTCTGGCCATTTGAATTTCTTCTTTTGAGAAAGTTCTGTTTAGTTCACATGCCCATTTCTTTATTGGTTCATTAGTTTTGGGAGAATTTAGTTTTTTAAGTTCCCTGTATATTCTGGTTATCAGTCCTTTGTCTGATGTATAATTGGCAAATATTTTCTCCCACTCTGTGGGTGTTCTCTTCAGTTTAGAGACCATTTCTTTTGATGAACAGAAGCTTTTTAGTTTTATGAGGTCCCATTTATCTATGCTATCTCTTAGTTGCTGTGCTGCTGGGGTTTCATTGAGAAAGTTCTTACCTATACCTACTAACTCCAGAGTATTTCCTACTCTTTCTTGTATCAACTTAAGAGTTTGGGGTCTGATATTAAGATCCTTGATCCATTTTGAGTTAATCTTGGTATAGGGTGATATACATGGATCTAGTTTCAGTTTTTTTCAGACTGCTAACCAGTTTTCCCAGCAGTTTTTGTTGAAGAGGCTGCTATTTCTCCATCGTATATTTTTAGCTCCTTTGTCAAAGATAAGTTGCTCATAGTTGTGTGGCTTCATATCTGGATCCTCTATTCTGTTCCACTGGTCTTCATGTCTGTTTTTGTGCCAGTACCATGCTGTTTTTATTGTTATTGCTTTGTAATATAGTTTGAAGTCAGGTATTGTGATACCTCCTGCATTGTTCTTTTGACTGAGTATTGCCTTGGCTATTCGTGGCCTCTTGTGTTTCCATATAAATTTAACAGTAGATTTTTCAATCTCTTTAATGAATGTCATTGGAATTTTGATGGGAATTGCATTAAACATGTAGATTACTTTGGGGAGTATCGACATTTTTACTATGTTGATTCTACCAATCCATGAGCATGGGAGATCTCTCCACTTTCTATAGTCTTCCTCAATCTCTTTCTTCAGAAGTGTATAGTTTTCCTTGTAGAGGTCTTTCACATCTTTTGTTAGGTTTACACCTAGGTATTTGATTTTTTTTGAGGCTATTGTAAATGGAATTGTTTTCATACATTCTTTTCCCGTTTGCTCATTGTTAGTGTATAGAAATGCTAATGATTTTTCTATGTTGATTTTATATCCTGCTACCTTGCTATAGCTATTGATGATGACTAGAAGCTTCTGAGTAGAGTTTTTTGGGTCTTTAAGGTATAGGATCATGTCGTCTGCAAATAGGGATATTTTGACAGTTTCTTTACCTATTTGTATTCCTTTTATTCCTTCTTCTTGCCTAATTGCTCTGGCTAGGAATTCCAGTACTATGTTGAATAGGAGTGGAGATAGTGGGCATCCTTGTCTGGTTCCTGATTTTAGAGGGAATGGTTTTAATTTTTCTCCGTTAAGTATAATGCTGGCTGTAGGTTTGTCATATATAGCTTTTATAATGTTGAGGAACTTTCCTTCTATTCCTAGTTTTCTTAGAGCTTTTATCATGAAATGATGTTGGATCTTATCAAAGGCTTTTTCTGCATCTATTGAGATGATCAAGTGGTTTTTGTCTTTGCTTCTGTTAATGTGGTTTATTACGTTTATTGATTTTCGTATGTTGAACCACCCCTGCATCCCTGGGATGAAGCCTACCTGGTCGTGGTGAATAATCTTTTTGATGTGTTGCTGAATTCGATTTGCCATTATTTTGTTGAGGATTTTTGCATCAATGTTCATTAGGAAGATTGGCCTATAGTTCTCCTTTTTGGAGGTGTCTTTGCCTGGTTTTGGGATAAGAAAAGCAGTATATTTTAAAATGGTTCCTTTTCACCTCTTCCTCCTGGGAATAGGAGGAATTTTTCTTTAGTTTTACTGTGAGAATTGGTCAAGCTCCTGGAAATAAAACTTGTAAAAAGCTCCTCTTTAACTGGGTCCTCCTGTAGACTTTAATGCTCAGATTTATATGTACTAAGCCTCCAGTACTTCATCAATTACAATTCAGATTTTTCTATTGGTCCCCATGGAGTTTTCACTCCCTTATCATTATGATTCTCTATATCTGCCTGTCTGCCTTTCCAGTTTGGAGGCAGTTGTTTGCCCTGTTACTTCACTTCTTTTATGAACCTAAGAAGAATTGTTGATTTTTTAGCTTTTTAATTTTTAGGACAGAGTGGTGACTTCCAAGCTCATTATATGTGGAATGAGAAGCCAAAGGTCTCTTTACTACTCTTTGTATTGCCCAATAATACTCCACAGTATAGACATACCACTTCATTTAACCATTCCTTTTACCAATTGATGGAAAATTGGTTGTTTGCCATTTGGGGTTGTTATGAATTATACAGATGTGAATATTCATATATAACTTTTTGTGAAGAAAAATTTTAAATTTCTCTTAGATATCTAAATGTACAATTGCTGATTCATATGGTAATTCTATGTTTAATCTTTTGAAGAACTGACAGAATGTAGTGTATATGGGTTCCAGCATTACTGTATCCTCACCAGCTCTTAGTATCTGTCTCTTTTTATTGTAGCCATACTGAGTAGGTGTGATGTGATATCTCCTTGTGATTTTGATTTGCATTTCTCTGATGACTAATAATGTTAAGCATCTTTCATGTGTTTATTGAACATTGTTATACATTCTTTAAAGAAATGTCTGTTCAGATATCTATATCTTTTTAAAATTTGGGTTGTCTTTTATTATAGAGGCATAAAAGCTCTTTATATACTCTTTAAATACAAGTCCCTTGTTAGGAGATATGTTTATAATTTTCTCTTCCATTCTGTGATTGCCCTTTTACTTTCTTTATGGTGTTCTTTGTAGCATAAAAGCTTTTACTTTTGACAGTGTCTATTTTACCTACTTTTTCCTACCCTTTCTTTTTTCCTCCCTCCCTTCTTCCCTCCCTTCTTTCCTTCCTTCCATCCTTCCTCCCTCATGAATTTTTGTAAGAAACCATTGTCTAATTCAAACTCATGGATATTCATGCCTGTATTTTTTCTAAGACTTTAATCATGCTACCTTTTACTTTTAGATCTTTGATTCATTTTTAATTAATTTTTATATGATGTAAGTATAATTATAACTTCTTTCTTTTTCATGTGCCTCCCAAGTTGTCCCAATACAATTTTTGAATCAAATTTCCTTTCCCCATTGAATTATCTTGATGCCTTCTCTCAAAATCAATTGAACATGAAATGTAACGGTGTATTTCTGGACTTTAAATCCTAAAGATCATAGAAGTATAGTTTTTCAATGTAACAATATTATTGCTGTGGCTTTGAAGTCAGTTTTGAAATTTAAAAAGTGAGTTCTTCAAATTTGTTCTTCTTTTTAAAGACTAGTTTGGCTAAAGTCCTTAAATTTTCTTCTAAACTCCTTGAATTTTCAGATGATTGTTAGCATCAACTTGCCAATTTATTCAAAGACTACAGCTGGGATTTTTGCAGGATTGTGTTGGTTGTAATTTTATTGCCATGGTCTCACATAGCAATTTATTTCACCTCTCATGTGATACTCAACACAGTTTGTTTTGAAGTATATTTATATATAATATAGAGATTTTCCCCTTTCTAGATTACAAGTTCTATGACAGTAGAAATTGTCCCTTATTCTTTAGCAAGTCTGAGTCTTCAAATGTCCTCAAAAATCTTTGAAAAAAGCAGATATTTAAAAATATTTAACTTGCAGAAATCTTTAAAACTAGGACAAGTTAAAGTCTAGTTAATATGATATCCTTGGTCTTCTTCATAGTGGATTTATATAAATCATTAATTTGATCAATTACTGTCAGATAAGGGTACAGCCAGTCTTGTCTTATAATAGGTACAAGATACCTTGGGAAGTGCTATTCTTCATTTCTACATTGATGCTTGTAAGTTCCACTTTAAGTATAAGGCTTGTTCAAAGCTGCTATTTTTGTTTTAGTTATTTAACTGCTCTTTGCTTTCTAGCCAAATTGGATTTTAAAAGTAAAAAATAAGAAACATGGCAACACACATATTAGCTATTTTCCAGGGGTTCAGGAAAGTTTCAATGAATGAATATAAGCATATTTTTAAATGACTTAAAATAGAAATATGCAGGTGGTTGGATATTGGTCATGATTCATGAACTATACATAAACAGCAGAAAAATAATGATTACTCTGTATATGCTATCTCTTTGTCTAAAGAAGAAGAAAATGCTGCTAGGTCTAGTAATTCTCTGGCCAAAAATAAATGGGTATCACTTGTAGTTTTAAATTGCCATATCTGTTTTTCTAGTTAGTCATGGCATTAACACAATGGGACTTGACTTAATGACCAGCAGATATTGTATGAATTATTTTCAGCTCACAAAATGTTGCCAAGAGACTTTCATACATGGAGTAAACCTCCAAACAGTTTTTCAAACTGTAACCAATGCTGGTTCACCCACACCACTGTTAACACTGAATTACTTGACACATCTTTAATTTAAACTACCACAATAACATTTCCAGTCAAAAGCGACTAGTGTGAACACACTCTTGCCAAGTTTCTGGTTACTGTATGACAGGACAGACCCAGCTGGTATAGCATTCTTTATAGACAATTCTCTGACACTGAAAATGCCCCAAATTTCCTTTAAAATCAACAAAGGTTTGACTAGCTTATCCACTGTGGTAATATATGTAATCTCCTGGCTATTTTTTACTGAACCACTTGCTAAAATTTATTTTTGGTAGCTGAAATAATTCCTTTTGATGTACATAACTGCATATCCTCCAAATCCATTTACCCACAAACCACATTCTGTTGTTTTATATGGATAATGTCTCCCATCATTGGTAAGCAAAACATTATTTATAATGGGATAAATATGCCCACAGATGTGGTTAAATATACAAACAGTCCAACATACATTAAATAAATTAGTTACTGTGCACTTCTTGGCTTCTTGACAAAGGAAGATATTATTTTTATTTCAGCATTCAGTATTTGTTGCCATTCATTAAAATAGTCTAAAACCATCACTAATCATTTGAATACTCTCTCCAGCTAGCACTAGCTTTGTTATTATTCTGCAGTTGTCACTCTTTTCAGATGGCACTGCTTTCTCCAGTCAGACAGACAGGTTCATCAAATCACTCTACATATGTGGTGGTGTAGTACAACATGTGTTTCCCTAGAAAGATCAGAAATCTCCTTTTCTTTATTACATAGAAAATAATACAAACTTATTTCATAATATTTTGAGACAAGTGAAATGATGTAATTGTAAAGCATTATATATAATTCATATTAATTTGCTTTATAAGCTGCTTTTATTTCTCAGATTCTACTTGAAAATAGTCAATTACTTACTTCTCAAGATCTCATCCATTTTTAAGTTAAAAAGGGTATCTGAGTCACTACAATGCCTAGTGATGCCATCGGCTGACCTTAAGAAGTTTCATAAAATTGTGCTATATTTTCAAAATCTTGTGAGGCCAGGATCTGATCTTCTGGTTTTCAAACTCAAAATTTGGTTTTGTCTGTCTCTAAGACTGGATCAAACTAGAAGATGTTTATTCACTATAACAAATGGACTAACGAATGATAACAGAGTGTTTAGTTCATTTACAATAAGAAAAATAATTGTGAAGTGCAACAGATATTCTTTTCTCTGGCCATCATATCTTTCTCTGTAGAAAGCTGCATAGAAAGTCAAATTATAATCAGAAGATTGCTTTGTGATCCTGAAATCAGAGCAGAGGTTGCTGATGCCTTGATTACAGTGCCTGATGGTCTCCTGGCTTGACAGGTAGAAGTGCTTCACTTCCAGAGAAGCACTTGCCTTCCAAATAGGATAGGTTTGTTTCTGGGCTGCCAGGTAGCACAATTTCTTGGGTACAATTCACATGACAATTCATGTAAATTATGCCTCCTGGAGCTGCTCAAGAGTGGTGATGATGGAAGCCTTTTTCCTAAATCATATTTAATGCACCCCACCAGAGATGTGTTCTTGACACTCTTTTTTTTTTTTTCCAATTATGGCCATTTGGCCCATATGCAAGTTTTGCCCAATGCAAGTTTTGCATTGCACTATGTTAGTTTTTAAATGTTATCTTTTTACTGTCAGAACAATTACCTATGAAATGCTTTGAGACGACTTTATGGCAAAACATTTTATTACTATGATATTTGATTACACTTTAAAGTTTTGATAAAAAATATAATGGAACATCCAAAAGAAATAGTTCTCAAGACTATAAAAGTTGTAACCATAATTGTATCCCAGAATCTAATATCTTTTAACCAATCCATTTAAACCACATGCCAGCAGAAGCTAAGACTACACTTTTATTTTAAAGGAAATGGAGTGTGAGTTGCCAGTCACCAATCAATTACCTCTATTGTTACCAATCAATTTCCCCTATAAAAGAACCATATTATATTCCTTGCTATCTTATAGTCTGGTGATACATGTCAATAAATTGAAAGGTTTTTTGGGGGGTATAACTCAGTGATAGACACTAAATTAAGATAGATCTTAACTTAGCATATGCAAGGCTGTGGGTTCAATCACCAACACTACAACAACAACAAAAACTCGTTAAGTACACAGAATGCTTGTCTTTGTTTAATACAGGGTGTTCTCAACTTTTATTATGGTTATTTTTATAAGACATATTAAAACCCTTTGTCACACTTTGTAAATATGGACTTATTTTCCATTCATTTCTATAGTGAACATTGTGTATATCAAGGTAAAAGTAGTAAAAGGTAATAGTTGAAAGATAAACATGTGTTGATGATGTATGTTGAGAGTTTTTAATTTTTTTGGCAGTATTGGGGTTTGAACTCAGGGCCTCACACTTGCTAGACAGGCACTCTTACCACTTGAAACACTCTGCCAGCCCCTTTTTGTATTTTCCTGGGGCTGGCTTCAAACCATTTTCCTTCTGATCTCTGCCTCTTAAGTAACTAGGATTATAGGCATGAGCCATTGGTGCCAGGCTTGTTGTAAGATCTTAACTTACAAGGTTCTAGACTTATAAGTAGTTAGTCTTCAGAGTCTTATAGGTCTAGCTTTATCTGGACCATGATGGGTGCTCTAAGGAGTCTCTACCAAAGCCACAGGTACTAGATGCTAAAGCCCAACAAAAATCAATCCACCAGGCATTAAACACTCCTAGAGGTTGGTATCTCCAATTGGTTGGCCCTAAATAACTAAAAGCTAATAGATTTCTCTCTGTCTCCCTCCCTCTCTCTTTCTCCCTCCCGCTCTCTCTCTATGTATACATGTGTGTGAACATGCACATATACACTGATGACAATTATTTTAAAAATTGGACTGAAATTATTTTGGCAAGATAACTTTAATATAGTCCTATTATACATGTTCACAGATTTTTCTGAGAGTGTTATCTCTTTAGAAAGTTTATGCCAGTTTAAATAAAAATATCTCCAGAATATTTTGTGACAGGATTTTTTTGCATGAATGCATCCACTCAAATGCTTCATTAATTTGCTTATCAAGATGCATTGTATAACATTTAGGTTTCCAGTTTAACAATCTCAAGTATTTCATGGTATTTATTTGCCTAATTAACCAACCCTAATATTTTCTTTTTTAATACAATTACAATGTAATTCCTACATCCTGTAACATATGCCAGAAATAAAACAGATTTTTTTTCCTTTTTAAGTCCCTTTCTTTCCAGAATGGGGAAGACTGAGGCAAAAAAAAAGCTAACAATTCAGAGATACGCTGCTTCAGAATAGAGAGAGAATTTAAAAATGTTCGGACCTCCGGAGAAAGAAGCATGGTTCTCCACTGTTTAAATGATTGTCAGGACTACACCTCCACATAACATCATACAGTAGCCAGAGCCTTGCAGTGTTCTCTCCTTTTCCTTCAGTCAGTGTGAGATCCCTTTCGTTTCAGCACAGTCATAATTAAAGCCATTTTTTACCTTGTGCAATGGAGTCATATATCTGTCTAGGGAATTTGTAAGGTGATATTATAATATGATCTCTGAACAGACCTCTTAAAAGATACAAATAATATCTTTGACAATTATATGTAATGAAATTTTCAAAACTGGACTTCCCAAAATAGAATTAAGCTTCAAAACATCCTAAGAATATCCTTTGTAAATCAGGGTGTTTTCTGTGCTCTTTATTTTATCAGGTATGAAGCTATTATGGTTCAACAAGGCACTTAATATTTAATGACTTCCAGGAAAGGAAATCACTTTATCAGATAATAGTAAGAGCTGCATGAGCATGGAATCTACTCAGGTTTGGCTACATGCATCCTTGATGTGCTTGTAATATCCTAATTTCTCCATTGAGCTTTATCACTGATCTAACCATGCTGCTTTGTAATGTTTGTTATGTGTTCATCTCCCTGTGAATTCCTTGATCCTTGACAGCATCACTTATATAATGGACATCTTTGCATCCTAAATACCAACTCAAATGTCTGACACTCAATGAATGTTTTCTCATTTAATTTACTATGAAACCTTATCACTATCACCATCACCAATCAATGTATCAATATGCTAAAGAAGGTCCTGGAGCTTGGGAGGAATTTGATTGAGTAAATATTTATTGAGATTCTACAAAGTAACCAGCTCTTTATGTATGTTATCTCATATTTAATCTTCCATGAGGATTGTTTAAACAATGGAAGTTTCATTTTATAGATGATAAAACATCTTCCAGAGAAACTTAAATTGTTAATAGCAGAGCTGAGATTTGAACCAAATTTGTTTCGTTCTGGTGACTGTGTTTTCCCCACTGTGCTATCCTGTAACTTTTAGAAATAATCTCTCTTATTTTATAGATAAGAGAATTTAACACTAGAGATAGTTTTTAGCTGTCTAAAACTACATGAATGATTAATATTCATTACTAAACTTCTAACTTCCAGATTAGCAATCAATGGCATTTCCATTGGAAATAACACAAGAATGATGCATCCTGTTGTTTCTACATGCTCCATCTCACATCTTATCATGGTCCAAAGAACAGAATTTAAAGAGTGATATCAGTATATTTTTTTGGGTGGAAGAGGTAGTGATGATGCCAATGATGGTGGTGATGGGAGGGAGATGGTGGGAAATTAATTCTCTCAGTGCAGCCTGTTCTTCCCCAGGATTTAAAATTTACCCTGGTTTTCACTTTAATTGACATAATTCCAAATAGAATTTTGATACTGGAGGTCATTTCCAACATGTGCTTCTGAGATTCGTGTGTGTGTGTGTGTGTGTCTGTGTGTGTGTGTGTGTGTGTGTGTGTGTTCCATAGGTGGATATAATGATATGAGAAAATCCTGAAAATAATGAAGAGGTTGGGGGAAAAGAGAAAAAGAATATGTAAGGACAAACAAGCATAAACATGGTAACTACTACTGCACGTTCCATTGTTTGACAATGAAATTCTTTCCAGTAAGTCAAGGTTTAAAAGTTAGATTCAGCTAACTCTAATCATGTAAAATTTCCTGCATGGAAGTGTTTCGTTAAACAAAAATCACCAGATGAAGAGAAGCTTAACTAAATCTATTATTTGAAATGCTAATGGTTTTGATTTTCACTATTCATAGGGGCACTCTAATCAGCAGAGAAAATTAGTTCTGTTACTGTAGATAGCAGGTAAAGTGCTTATTTCAGTTCTTTTATCATACAAGGAAAAATAGAATTTATTCTACTGAAAGAGAGAGGTCTGTCATGTGTTCTCTCAGGCCCCAATTCTCTAACTGGAAAATGAAGGGGTGAAATTAATTATTCTCATCATTCAGTTTTGCTTTGAGAAGGTTAGAGGTACAGAATACGGTATTTAAAAACTGTGAGGAAGCTGGACATGGGCTACTTGGGAGGGTGAGATTGGGAGGTTCATGGTTCCAGGCCAACCTCAGCAAGTAGTTGGAGAGACTCCATCTCCAAAATAACCAGAGAAAATAGACTGATGTGTGCTTGCAAGCAGGAAGTCCTGAGTTCAAACCAAGTCCCACTCCTTACTCCCAGGGAGGGGGACTCTGAGGAATTTGAGGAGTATAGCAACATAGAGGTTCAGATTACAGCTTGGAGTCAAACAAACCTGGATTCAAGTCCAACTTCCACTTCCTTCTAGCTGAGGGAATTTGACAATTCTGAAACCTATATAAGGTTCAGTTTAGGAATAAAATAATTACAGTATCCTTCAGGCAATTACTCAAAGCACTTCTACTTTAAGATATTTGTAACATTTAAGATATTTGTAACATTACCTCCCGTGAACCTACCCTCTTTGACATCCAATACAATCCAAAATCTTAGCATTTTATATTTCAAATAATCTTTAATCTATTCTATATTGGTTTTCTAGGGCTGACACAACAAAGTACCAGAGACTGGGTGGCTTAATTATCTTCACAGTTCTGGAGGCTACCAGTCTGAGATCATGGTGTTGGCAGGGCTGGTTTCATTCTGAGGTTTTTCTCTTGGATTTTCAGACTGCTGTCTTTGTCTTTCTTGGCTTTTCCTTTGTGCTTCTGTGGCTTCATCCCTTCTTCTTATAAGGACACAATTCATGTTGGATTAGGGCCTACCCACATAACCTCACTTTAAATTACCTTTCTAAAGACCCTGTCACAAAGATAGCCACATTCTGAGGTACTGGGGTAGGACTTCAACATAAGAATTTTGAGGAAAAACAATTCATCCCATAAAACAACCACTTTTTTTTTTTTTCATTTTTCTTTTATTATTCATATGTGCATACAAGGCTTGGTTCATTTCTCCCCCCTGCCCCCACCCCCTCCCTTACCACCCACTCGGCCCCCTCCCTCTCTCCCCCCCAATACCCAGCAGAAACTATTTTGCCCTTATTTCTAAACAACCACTTCTTTCCTTTCCACTGATGCCATCTCAGACCAACCTGCCATGAACTCTTACCCTTTCCAGTACATCATATTATAGTCACTCAATTTAGCCTCCACAAAGCAGCCACAGGTTGTTTTTTAAATCTACATTAGATCACAACTATTTCCATGCTGAAAAACCCTCCAGTGTTTCCTCATAACACTTTAATAACATCAAAATGCCCAAGGAAATGCCCAAGGCAGCTTATATATTAGGCAGTTACTCCTATAAAGCTAACCCATTTTCCACACTGAACTTTTCACTTGGCAAGTCTTTTCACCTTACTCTGAAATTGACTAACTCCTTCTTTCAGGTCTCAGTTTAAATTTTGCTATGAACTAATACTGACCATCAGCATATTTTCAGACTCAGGTCCTCCCAGGCCAGGATCCCAATTCTGTTATTTACCTGGATCATGATCAGAGATTGTCTCCTCCTTAGGGGTTGGCCTGTCCTACTGTGTCTCCCCTTCTCAGATTCCCATACTCCCATGCCTTCCACTCAAATCAACTCCCAACTTAGACCAAACGTTAACATCTCCAGTCTGATTATGACTCCAAAATGAGCATATGTGTGCTTCTTTAATGACAGCCATTGTGAAACTGACTTGCCAGGTTTTGTTTAAAATAAAAAAAGCAAGCAAGAAAAGCTCATGATCAAATTTGTTTCATTCTTGTCCCCATTCTAAATTAATTCTTCAAGGTATTAGAAACTTTCAAATTTAGTCATTTTTATCAACTATAACATTGGAAGCTAAATACAAATAGTGATTTTTTTATTTTGTAAAACTTTTATATGCTTACTGGAATGTCTCACTATTGATGCTAAAACAATTTAGACACAAAAATGATATTTTATGAAGAATAGAGGCTTAGAGGAATGAGGACACTCACTTTTATGACCATGAACATCAATTAAAAAGCAGTTCTCTCTGAAAGCAGTTCAGAATCTCATTGCAAAAAATCTGTAGAAAATTAGGCACCATAATCTTATTCACCTAATTTTTTCTACTTTTGTCTATTCTTCTGCTGTCATTGATAAGGGAGTTACTTCCAAGTCTTCCTTGCCTTCCTTCCATCTTTCTAGAGATGCACGTGATCCAGCAAACCCATCATCATCTTTGCCTCCAAGTTTAATTCCTTTGATAATTTTTTCATTTTTAAAGCTGCTCCCTGGAATGAGTTTTTGAAACCTTTTTCCTACATTCATGGCATCTGGTTCCAAATACTGTTGTATATTTATATTCATTCACTTACAGTTTCTCTTACATTCCTGTTTTTCTTCTTGTTCTAACCACAGTCATCCTACTTTACAAAGTCTTTTCAGTCTTCTTCATGACTAACACAGTTCTTATCTAGTTTTTTTCTGTACTGATTCTTCATGTCAGTACTTGTGTAACAATCTTATATAGCAAGCACATTTAAAATCATTTGACCAAATTTAACTGTAATAGAAAGCATAAATAAATGATGACAAACACAGGCAGAACTGTACTAACTTGACCACTCTAATGGGCAATAGCTTTTGAGTGGTTTTAGAGTTTACTTTGCAAATATTTCTTAAGAATGGTGCCAAATATTACAATTTATTGCTCTCTTTAGTTTTTTTCCCCAATCTACCACAAATTAGGCAGTGCAATGCACAAAGTACTCATGTCAAAGAGAAAGATTTAGTCAGCTAATGTCCATGACCTTTTCCTGCTATAAACTTTCTAAGAACAATCTTGTGTTGACTATAAGGTTTTCGTTAAGTTTTTTCTTTTTTAAAAAGCCAAAACCAATGTCTTTATTCAAAGCATTAACAAAAAGCAAAAACGTAAAGATACATTTTATGTAGGTTTTTATATTTCATATGTATGTATACTCAATTCCTATTTTTCACTTTATTATTTATTTTTATTATTATATTGTTGTACTAGGAGTACATTGTGACATTTACAAAAGTTCTTATATTATACTTGAATTCACCCCCTCCATCATTCTTTATTCCTCCTCCCCCATTCCTTGAATAGTTTCAACACGTCTCATTTTTCCATTTTCATACATGAGTACATAATAATTCCACCACACTCACCTTCCCACACCCTTTCTTTATTTCCCATACACGCACTGGTACCAACACCCAGACAGGACCTGTTTTACTTTCCTGGTCTTCATTTTTGAAAAAAAAGACATTTTTGTTTGTTTAAGATAGCTATACAGAGAGTTTCATTATGACATTTCCATATATATATATATATATCATAACCCAAATTGGTTCATCACCTCTATTTTCTCCTTTCTACGTTAGTTTTAAATAAGAGAGAAATGAAGATTGTCTGGAAACTATTGACATTAATCTGGGAAGAGCTGCACAACTATTTACCAAAAAAAAAGAGGTAAGAATTGACATGAGAAAGGGAAAAATAGGATGAGTTGAGAAAGATGAAAAACATTTGTGGACTAATTGAGGTAGTTTTTAGAAACTTGAAGTAGAGAAAGAAAAAACATCTTTTAAGAAAATGTTTATGAGATATTGGGGATAGACAATGAAGAAGGATCAGAAAAATGCAAGCAAGTTAGTCATATGCTATGACTGTAACCCTGTGATCTTTTAACAGAAAGCAGTACAAATCTGAAATTGCCTTCAGATTTGTTTATGCTGTATTATTATTTCTTTGAATGTGATGTCAGGAGAATCTTGAGCATCACATAGTATCATTTGAGGTTTCACAATGACAATGTTCCAAAGCAGTTTTTTTGTTTGTTGTTGCATTTTGTTGTTTTATTTTTTGCAAAGGAGTTGTTTGGTTGCAGTAGCATGATTCACAGACTTTTTACTACTTTTATGGAATTTAAATGCATTTCAGCTTTAGCTTTATTACCTAGAAATATGCCTTAAATTATCTGTAGCATATAATTATAATACATGTACACAAATTGCTTTTTGTAGGTTATGAAAATGGTATCCATTCATAACATTACTCATCCTTAAATAGTTGACCAAACTATGTAGACATATATCATCTTCCATTTTATGAATTACAAAATCTAAACTCATACAGGCCAACTACCTTCCTCAAGTTCATGGAAACATGCACAGAACAACTGGTAGAGTGAAAACAAAAATTACGTCTTCAGCGTCCTCTTTCAGAATCCCTAAATGGATGATAGATTCTATCATTTTTGTGCAAACAGTGATGTGGTTCTGAGAAGTTTTTCTTTAGGTGTGTGTGTGTGTGTGTGTGTGTGTGTGTGTGTGTGTGTGTATTTAGGTTACACTTTGTCGTTTTCTTTCTTCTGGTTTTAAGTTTTCTAATTTGATAGAAGACTCAGTGGGCTATTAGCATTAACAAACTATAAGACTTGACAGGCGAGTCTCACCAGCAAGCCTGCAGTGCCCACTACTGTTCTGAAATAAAGTTTCTTCTCTTGTAACTACTGTTTAGTTGAATCACACTTTCTTATATGAGGTTGGTGATAGTGTTATCTTGACAGGTATTTGTGAGGACATAATGGGATTTAGGATGTTAGCATCAGTATCATATTCCCCTCTTTTTTTTCTCTCTCAAGTAACCCCACCTCAACCTGCACAACCAGCCTACCCTTTCCTTTCCCTCTTGAAAGAGCAACCTATGTAAAAATGCCCATGCTCCCCTTCTCCATGCCCTCCTTTAGTTAAATGTGGGTCGTTTTCAATAATAGTTGAACCATCATACAAATAATAGATTTATCAAAATTATCGACTCCATGTAACTAAAGATACTTAGTGCTCTTGCCAACTAGTAGCTTACAACCCAGAGTAGTTTGGAAAATAAAGAGGCAGCTTCACAATTGGCATTTTAGAGTTGCCTACACTTCAAGTGTTTTTATTTGATGTGGGTTAAAAAAAGGCAGAAACATCTGTAATTGTTGCATCCTTTCCTGAACAAATCTCTTTTTTAGTTTCATTGAGGGTTTTTTTGGCATTACTAATCAAGATAAATTTTTCTTCAATTTCATTTTCTGGAACAGGTCCTATCTGAGGGGTTGGTACCACTGGGAGGGGGAAGGATGTGGGAGGGATAGGAGAGTGAATACCATGCAAATATTGTGTACACATGTATGCAAATGGAAAAATGAGGCCTGTTGAAACTGTTCTAGGACTGGGGGGAGGAAAGGTAAAGGAGAATGATGGAGAGGATGAATTCAACTATGATACACCATAAGAACTTGTGTAAATGTCACAATGTACCCCTAGTAGAACAATAAAAAAGAAAAATACAGAAAGGAACACAATTTATATATTGCAGATTGCCCACTTAAATTCAATCATTTGATCAAAGAAAATATCCCAATCATTGAATATAAAAACAGATATTATAGGGTATAGGGGAAACGTAATTTAATTTAAAAGTAAGAAAAAAGCAGTTTTAAGAAATTTTGATTGCATGAAGTTTTTAAATGTTTACTGATGGTACTTTGTGCAAAATTGATAAAGTGATGCAGGTGGTGGAGAGAAAAATAAGGGAAGAACTTCTCTTCTTCCACTGAAGGTTAGAGTCAAAAGGAGTAGAATAACATAAAAAATATAACACATAGCAATATAACACATAGCAGAAGATAACCAATCCATCCAAAGGTCCCATGCCCAAACCATCAAGTAACTCTTACTAAAAGGAGAGACTGCCTTATGAAATGGGGTGTGAGACAATGATAAAGAGTACTGATTGAGAATGGGACATTTATTGGAATCAGAAGAAGGAATCAGAATATTGAAACTACTGTTTCAATAGTGAGAATATTGCAGAAACATTTCAAGATTAGTCTAAGACTAGAAGGGGTCAAAAATCATGTTTACAATTAATAATAACTCACTGTTATTTCAATTTAAGGCAAGATTGGATGAGAAATTTTTTTGGAAGCAAAGTAGGGAGGTCTTGAAAGCTATATTAAGGATTTAAATAATTTCATAGCCAGTAAGATGTCGCATAATTGAATCTTCTTTTTAAGAGTGATCGACCAATTGCAATTAAAATGAAAGGGAGAGAGGCATGGAAAATTAACAATTGTGTAGGTTAAGAGAATGAGGCTCTGATCTTTAAAAAAAAGGTGAATGCAAACATGGGCATTGATGTTCTGTGCATATATATCTAGAATTTTTATATCTTCTTGTTGGGCTGTTCTCTTTACTAGTATGTAGTGACCTTATTTATCTCTTCTGATTTTTTGTGTGAAATCTCCAATAGCTCAGCAATTAGGGAGAGGATTGACAAATGGGACTGCATAAAATTAAAAAGCTTCTGCACAGCAAAGGAAGTAGTCACTAGACAGAAGAGGCAGCCCACGGAATGGGAGAGAAATCTTTTCCAGCTATACATCTGACAAGGAATTAATAACCAGAATTTACAGGGAGTTCAAAATTCTAACACCTCAACAAATCAACAACCCACAGAATAAATGGGCAAATGAACTGAATAGACAACTCTTAAAAGAAGAAACACACGTGGCTAATAAATACATGAAAAAATGCTCAACATCACTAGTCATAAAGGAAATGTAAATCAAAATGGCATTGAAATTTCACCTCACTCTGGTCAGAATGGCTATCATCAATAACACACACAACAACAAATGCCATTGAGGATGTTGGGGGAAAAGGAACACTTCTGTACTGTTGGTGGGAACGTACATTAGTGCAACTGCTATGGAAAGCAGTATGGAAGTTCCTCAAAAAACTAAAATTAGAACTACCATACATTCCAGGAATACCATTCCTGGACATATATCCAAAGGAATGTGCTCCAGGGTAGGATAGAGCTGCTTGTACACCCGTGTTTACTGCAGCACTATTCACAAAGACTAAGCTTTGGAAACAGCCCAGATGCCCAACTGATGAACGGATTAAGAAAATGGGATATATTTGCACAGTAGGGTATTATTCAGCCATAAAGAAGAATGAAATTATGTTGTTTGCAGGTAAATGGATGGAACTGGAGAACATAATGTTAAACAAAGGAAGCCAGGCTCAAAAGGTCAAAGTTTGCATGTTTTCCCTCAGATGTGGAAGCTATACCTATAAAATAAATGTACACATAAATACATATATGATATTATATGCATATGCATACATATATATGTAGAGAGAGAGAACATGATTGTCTTAGCGGTCTGTCTGAGGGGACTACGGGAGGCAGGAGAAGGAAAGAAAACATTAGAAAGTGAAAAATATTGAAACATTGCATCTGTGTGTGAAGATAATATAATGTAATGCACTATAAGCTATTGAATAATCATGAAGCAGTGTGCTAAAGAGTAGATAATGTGGGTTAATTTGATTAAAGCATGATGTATACATGTCTGAAATATCAAGGCAAAACCTCCTTAGACATCAATGTACACATAAAAACATGAAAGACAGGAAGGTAAAACAGGTCTTGTCCAGGGATGGGTTTCAGTGGGAGGGGAGAGAGCATAAGAAGAGGGTAGAGCAGGCTGAATATGGTGGATGTATTTTGTATTCATGTATGAAAATAGAGCAATGAATTCTGTTGAAATTGTTCTAAGAATCGGTGATGAGGGAGATCTATGGAGGAGGGTAAATCTAATTAAGATAAATTGTAAGCACATTCATAAATGTCACAATGTATCCCCCTGTATACAACCATTATATCCAAAAAAGGTAATTTAAAATTTTTAAAAACTAAAAAATTTTTTTTTAATATTTAAAATTTAAAATTTGAATACTGCTGGATGTGGTAACTCATAACTGTAATCCCAGCCATGTGGGAGGCAGAGATCAGGAAGATTATGATTAGAGACCAGCCCAGGGACAAAGTTCATGAGAATCTATCTCACCCAATAAATAAAACTGCGTATGCTGGCACACAAAAAGGTGAATACTGAAATGACAAGGAGGCAACAAAAGTGAGAAATACCGAAAAGGCAAAATTTACAGAACTGTTAATAGTTCTAAGGTATAATAGACACAGCCCAGAGGGTCATATCATTGGTTTACTCTGAAGTATATTTCAACTCATTTAATTTCAACAATCAGCATCACATCAAGGAAGAAAATATTACTAAGAACCACAGGAAATTTCTGTTTCCACTCTTGCCTTTACCTTTAACAATACAGATTATTTTCAATTGCTTTCATACTTCATATAAACATAATTCTGATGTTCTTTAGTATTTGTCTTCTTTCACTCTACTTCTTGCTTGTGCTGTTTACCCACATTTGTGTGTGTTGGTTTAAATTATGTAGAGGAATTATAATTCATTTATTTCTTCAACTGTGTGTGGGCACTGGGGAAGTTTCTAGTTCGCAGTAGTCATAACACAATGCTGGTATGAACTTTCATGCCGTGTCTTTTGGTGAAGACATAAACAATTTCTGTTGGATATATATCTAGGGATAGAATTACTGGGTTACATGCATATGTAGCTTTACCATCTAATGGTAAGCAGTTTTCCAGGGTAGTTGTACTGATTAATATCATTAGCAGTATATCAGAGTGTCAGCTGCTACATATTCTTACCAATATTTGGCATTTTTGTTTTTAACATTTTAAAAATTTTGGTGGTTGTATAATACTTTGTCTTGATGAGTTTAATTTGCATATCCTTTAAATGGCTAGTAAAATTAACATTTTTTTTCTTTTTGGCATTTGGATATCCTCTTATGAAAAATTTAAGACTTGGGATATAATTCCTTGTCAGAGATACAAGTGACAAATAACTTCTCCCACTCTATATCACCATTTCACACTCTTAATTTTGTTTTTTGATGAAGAAAAGTTGTTAATTTTAAGTTAGTGTAGTTTAATGTATCAATTTTATCTTCTATAATTAATGCAGAAAGCATAGCAGATGACACAGACTAAATAGCAATACTTTAGCCATGGATCTTGTTGTGTAAGTGACTATAATCTTCTCCTTTTCAAGAATTCTAACTTCTTCCATAAAAAGCACAGTTACAAAATTTTACCAGTAAATGAGAAGATAAAAATGTTTATTCCAAGTGTGCTGTTCTGGTTGAACTGGAGGTAATACTTACAAGGTAAGTCAGTGAGATGTCTATTTATGAACAAATGCTGTTTTGATTTTGGACACATTGAATTTGAGACACAGTATCTATGAAACATCTAAGGGGAGATCTCCAGTAGTCCTCAGACTTCAGTCAAACAATGATTGCCAAAATTATGGAATTGATTGACAGATACAACCTAATTAAGAACAGAGCCTTGATTCCACCTAGTGGCGAGATGGAGTATTTAAACCCTACATCCCAACTATCCGTGTTAAAAATTTTTACTTAGATATCTCATCATCACCTCGTACTTAATGCATTTAGAACAGATCTCACCATTCTCTCTCTATTTTCCCATCCCCCGCCTTCCTTACTGGACTTAACAATTCTGATAGTATTGGCCAGATTCTTCCAGGAACTCAAAAACCAAACAGTATAGCCAAGAGTGTCTACCTGCTCTTTTCATACCTTTGGTTAGTCATTCAGGTCAATTATTTCTTTGATTCGCTTAATTTTATTCTCATTAACATTCCTTGAAATTATTGTACTGTAATGATCTCTCAAATAATGTTTCAAACTCTGACTTCTTCACTACTTCAATCGCTTTTTGTAAGGCATTATTTTTAAGTTTTTGTTTATTGAGTCAGGTACTATAAAAATGTATCCTTATAAAAATCCTGTGAAGAAACTAAGGCTTACAGAGTTTAGTTCATTGACTGTCACACAGAGCCAGGATTTCAACCTAGACACATGGGAGTCTAAAGTCATCTGTCAACCTGTTTTTTTCCTCCACAAAGTCACCATATCTGTTTTACCTCTTCCACCATTTCTCCAAGTTATTTTAGTCATCTGGAAAAACTGATGCACTCACTCCCTCCTTAATATAGCACACACACTCTAGAATCTCCATGGTTTATCTCCTACCACCCCGGGAATGGCTACTGCTCACTTGTCTTTTGCAGCTTAAGTTCCTCTTTAAAGTAACTGCAATGACTTGAAACATTTACATGATTGGTTTTATGGGGATTGTGCTTTTGAAAACCTGTCAGTCAAATTTTACTTCCTCCTAAAGAATAAATTATTTTTTGTACAAATACTTTCATTATTTTTAATTGGCATTTGTTCACTGTCATAACATCTTAGAGAGCAAAGCTATTTAGGAATCACATAGTCCAAGCTTTCAGTTCTATTCTTAGACAATGAGGACCCTGACTGATGCTGGGCTTTCAGTCATATAACTTGCTAATGCCCAGAACTTGAGGTTCCAAAATTTTGGCCTGACACTTTTACACTAAGCACGCTATCTTGTTATTTTTAATTTTTTTAGCATCTTGTAAAATATATATAGCTTAAAAATTAAAAAGTCCTATTGTTCTTATAGTTGACAAATGCTTTAATACTGAGCCTTTGTTCTCAGAAGTAATTGTTTCAATGACTTGAGCTTTTCCTTTTGCTGGTTGTATCTCAACTCCAAACAAATACACTGTTTTTTCCTTGATTCTCAATTCAGCTGCATTGTATATAAAATTTTTCTCTACTCTAGAAACATTACTCAAGTCCTCATTCTTGCAAAAGTTTAGGCTAAAATTTTTGTTGACATTATGTCTCTACATATGACTGAGTCTTTTTTAAAGCTGGAATTTATATATTCCTCCTTTTAATTTTCTTAGTTTAATACATATGTATAACTAATTCTGCCACAATCTACTTTTGATAGTCAAATACATCAGTAAGGCCCATGTGGATTTTCACATACATAATTTTTAAATAAACAGAATTGTTTAAAATCTATCATTCCAGCTTTCAGAACTGTGGGAAATACATTTCTGTTGTTTATAAGCCACCTAATCTTAGATATTTTGTTACATCTGCACAAATGGACTAAGATAGTCTCTAGCTGAGATTTGCTTGATAGCTTTTGTCATGAATAGATTAGGGTTATGGATTTTTCAGGAGGAAAACCACCAGAGTAAAGAACCAGTCTCATCATACCATGGCAGGGGTCCATGCTGGCAACACGAGAAACCACCTCATTCACCTTGATCACATGGCTGAGATAGTTTTGGGAGTTTCTCCACTGCAAGTCTACTCTTCCCCAATTTCTGTCTTCTTTAGAAGGGAGCCAGTATTGCTAGCACATAGTTAAGGAGAGAGAGAGAGACAGAGGAGGGGTGCTGGGGTTTGAACTCAGGGCCTTGCACTTGCTAAGCAGGCACTCTACCACTCGGGCCATTCTGCCACCCATTTGCTTTAGTTTACTTTTCGGTAAACTATCCTTGGGCCGAAATCTTTCTCCCTCCATGTCTAGCATAGCTGAGATTATAGATGTGTGCCACCATGCCTTTCCTACTGGGAACTCTTTCTGTTGGCTGCTGTGACTCTCGACACAAAGATATACTGTCCCTATCATTGTGAAATTTCTTGGGTTTGATCATTTCCTTATGGTAGTATAAGATGCTGTAAGGGTATCTTGTATACTTCCTATCCAGGTCTTAAAATTAGCCATTTCTCCAAAGAGAGTAGATTCTTTTATTGGAGAACGTATTAGAAACCAAGATCTGGGAACCAGCATGCTCACTCCTCTTGGAGTGTCATTGCTTCTAGGCTTCCTCAGGTGACAGGGTCAGGAAGCGTGTGTATACTAATCTGCCTGTACCAATTACATATTATATGTAGCCATCTGTGTTTCTATTAAACAAGCATGAGTTTATACTGATGTCACCAGCATATCCCACCCTGAATCCATTGTGACATGGATCATCTGGCTTCCTTCCTTTGCTTATTTGTAACCTTCCACACCCACTGCGAAAAACTTTGCTCCCACTGTCTCCCATCCACTTAATTTCTCAATTCCAGTGTGCATTTGGTGGTTTCAGAATCGTTAACCATAGCTCAGTGGGAAACAATTTTTTCAACTACAGTACAGTGCTTACATTTTGGCTTTAGCCTGACAAACCATATTCATTTCCAAATTCAGAACCATTTCCCCTGGTTCCCCTCAGTGAGGTTCTTTCATACACTTGTAATAGAGTTAGCATTCTCTTCTAAGATTTCCTGGTCTCCTAAATGTTTTTTTTTAAACTTTCACACAATAACATTCATTCTCTGGCTATAAAGTTCTGTGGTTTTTGACACACACATAATGCCAGGCATTTACCATCAAAATATCACACAGAATAGTTTTCCTACACTAAAAACAATCCCCTGTATTTTACTTTTCAATCATCCTCCCTCTTGACCCCTTATCCAATCCTGATTTGGTTTTTGTTTGGTTGCTTTATTTTGTTCGGTGCCAGACATAGAACCCAGGGTCTAGTGCGTGCTTGCCAAGTCCTCTGCTACTGAGCTACATCCCCAGCCACCCACATTACTGCTGTCTATAATGTTGCCTTGCCCAGAGTGTCACATAATTGTAATAGTACGACACATAGCCTTTCCTGGTTGTTTTCTTTTTCATTTTGAGGTGTGCATGTCAGAGGCATCTGTGCTCATTACATTTTTATCATGGAATTGTATAACATTATACCACTGCATTATCATTTGTTCATTCACCTATGGAAGGATGTCATGGTTGTTCCCAGTTTGGGGCCATTATGACTAGAGTTGCTATATATTTTTACATGCAGGTTTTTGTATGGATGTAAGTTTTTAGGCCAGTTGGGTAAGTTATCTATGAATGCAATGGTAGGCGATATGGCAAGATTATGTTTAGCTTTGTAACAACACTAATAGTCTTACAAAGTGACTTTGCCATTTTGCCTTTCCACCAGCAATAAATGAGTCTGTGCTTCGTTCATCCTGGCTACCAATTGGTGTTACCAGTTTTTATGTGTTTTAGACATTCTAATAGGTATGTAGTGGTATCTTGTTTTAATTTATATTTATCTTCTGACACATAATGTTGAACATCTATTTATATACTTATTTGTCATCTATCATCTTTGATATGTCTCTTCACATCTTTTGCCCAATTTTTAATTGGGTTATTTTGTCATTATAGTTGTTCTTGTTGAGTTTTGAAGGGTTTTGTTGTATGTTTTGGATACAAGTACTCTGTCAAATATGTATGCTGGACGTATTTTCTCACAGTATATGCTTTGTTTTATTCTTTTAACAGTGTCTTTTGCAGCGCAGAATTTTTTATTTTTATTTGTTTATATTTTGGGCAGCACTAGGGTTTGAACTCAGAACCTTATGCTTGCTAAGTAAGCAGGCACTCTTATCACTTGAGCCACTCCACCAGCCCAATAATTTTTCTTTTAATAACATTCAATAAATCAATTTTTTCTTTTATGGATTGTGCTTTTGTATCTAAAAATTCATCAGCAAACTCAAAGTCAAACAGATTTTCTCTTAGTCTCTTTTCCTCTAGAAAATTTATAGATTTACATTTTAAAGTTAGTCAGTTCTCTATTGCTGTGGAAAAATACCTGATACAAAAACTCAAAAGAAGGAGAGGCTTATTTTGGTTTATGGTTTCAAAGGTTTGAGCGCACAGTCACTTGGTCCTGTTGCTCTGGGCCTGTAGTGAGGGAGTCCACCATAGCAGCATCATGTGGCAGGGAAACCCATCTCCTTCATGGTGGCCAGGGAGAAATGGGAAGGACTAGGGACCCAACATTCCCCCGAGGGTATGCTTCCAATGACCTAACTCCCTCTCATTAGGCCCCAACTCTAAGGGTTTCACCATCTCCAATAGTGACACTGGCTGGCTGGCAATCAAGTCTTTTAACACATGGATATTTGGGGAACACTCAAGATCCAAACCACAGCACTGACTTAGTCCATTTGTACTGCTGTAACAAAACACCTGAGATTGGGTAAGTTTCAACATTAATTTTGAAGGAAACAAAAAACATTCAAACCATAGCAGTCTTGGGTGCATTTTAAGGTATAAGATTAGTACAAAGCTATTATGAAAGAGTTTGCTTATGTGATTGGCTCATGTTGCAATCTCCTTAAATAGTGATAAAGGTTAGATGTACAATCCCTCTCTGTAATTTAAACTTTAGTACAAAAGCATTTCTAGAAGGACTGGACCCTTTAAATCTTTTTGTTGCTTTCATTTTTGTATTGGCTTTCTGTAACCAAAAATAGATGACAGCTGTCTTGTTAAAAATGAAAAAAAAAAACTTCTGAAATGTACAATACCTTGTTTGAAAGATATTTTTCTTGAACCAAGAAAAATATAATTCTGAATCAATACTTAATTATTTGAAGTTTAATAAAAATATATTTATTGATCACAATATAGTCATTGATAGAATAAGATTTCCTTAAGACATCCTTTTTCATTTAAAAAAAATACATTTCCCATACCAGTTAACATACACAAATTTTTCATTAGAAAAAACTTTCACTCAATCCACATCAGGTAGTTGGAACTTGGAGCTATAATTTTCTCTCATTTTAGAAACAGAACAGAGGTATCAGGGATAAATTGAAGAGTTAGCCAGAAAAGCCTCAGATTCTGACTGCTACCATAGCATTTTCACAAGTAAGAAATCCTACTCAAAATTGCTATAATATTGGCAGCATGGAGTGAGGTATCAGTGAAGGAAGAAAACACCATGCCTTTTCTCAACCTACAGGAAATTCTTGAGTGCCCCGAGGTGACACTCTCCATCATTCTTTTAATAACCAAGAGATGTGCCTTTTGGTCCTGTGGTACCAAGCAGTCCTTCATCAACTGTGGAACCTTTGAGTATTGGGTGAGGAAAGTAAACAAAATAGATTCAAAATCCTTTGAGAATGGTCATCGTTGAAAAATGATATTCCAACTCTGTGCTGCTGTTTTAACTTTTCAGCACATCTCTGAATTTTAAGCATGCCAAGCACTGAAATCTAATATATAATATCTGAATTGATTTAAAACTCACTGGATAGAATGTGACCTAGATATAATTCTTCCCTTTTTACTAAAATTGAATTTAGACATAAATGCTGGGGGGTTTTTTTCAACATGGAATGAAATCTTGAAATAGTTAATGCCTGGCATGTGCTATGACTTTAAGAAACATTCTCTTGTCAGACTTTAGACAGAGCCATTACTAGTGTGGAACCACTGGTAGAAAATATTCATGAGGGAGCATTGGCTAGCAAGATTCCAGCTTGTGGCAAGTCTAATAGAAATAACTCAAGTATAAATCATAGCATTGCTGAAGAAAACCACCCCCATTAGCATTGCTGTTTACTCTTAGTTTTTCAGTGTGTGAGACAGGGAACCTGAAGGTGAAACTATAACTGCTTGGTGGGAATAAAATGAGTTTTCTGGCAATTTTTGAAAGCATTCCTCAAATAAGGAATTATTAAATTGTTATATAAGTTGTACTAATACAATGCAAAGATTACATTTTGATTAAATTTACCTTTAATGCATAAATGGTAAAACTAATATGGATGGGTCTAGAAGAGGAATAAAATAATAAGGCACAAAAGGTGAAGGAGACAAGAGAGGTTGCTATATGATAGAAAATTATGAGGTTAAGACTCAGGAGAATTGAATATTATTTGCAGCTCTGTGGCTACCTATTTGATTTTAGACAAAGTGGTCACTTTCATGTCTTGGATTCAACTTGCCTTCTGTTACATGGGAGTTATAACATTTGAGATCTCTTCCATCTTTCAGTTTCTATGAATCCTTAAAATGAAATAACATAGAGGAAAACGCTGTGAAAAATATAAGACTTGATATGAGGGCAAGTGTTATTTTGATTGGTAAAATTTCTTAGTTAAGTTGAAGAACAGGAGTGGATTTCACAGCTGTTACTGACAAGTGGAGAGTCTATGGGCAGGCAGACATGCTGCTTTCAGCTGGGCCCTGCAGGGCCAGGGACTTCACACTCACACCACTGCGAAGAGTCACAATGCCAGCTGTGGCCTGGCTGCCTGGGAGTCTTTTCAGCTATGCACACAGGGATAGGACTGGAATGCTGCAAAATTTTAGAATCTTTGAGCCCTTTCTTAAAAGCAAAAATATAATAGGACATTTCCATAGCAGAATTTTGCTCCTTTTAGCTTCTGAAAGGATCAAAGTAACCCCCCAGTCATCTTCACAGATTGGCTTTCTTCAGCTGGCCTTTCCAGCTGTTTAAGAATCATCAGTCTTATGGACTATGACTTCTTCATTCTTTAAGGAAAAAGATAACAGGGTCAGTTATTATTTACTAATGTTTACATGCATACACTTTACCTGAAAATACTCCACTCAAAATACAATTTACAAGGGCTGGGAAAGTGACAAAATGAACACTGGAGACCAGCCATAGTGGTGCATGCCTGTAATCTCAGCTACTCAGGAGGCAGAGACAGGAAGATCACCATTTGAGGCCAGGCTGGGCAGAAGTTAGGAAGACCCCATCTCAAAAACAAGCTGGACATGGTGGCACACGTCTGCAATCCTAGAAATTGAGAGGCTGAAGTAGGAGGATCTTGAGTTCCAAGCCAGTGTAGGGCTAGGGATGTAGCTCAGAAGTAGGGCATTTGTCTAACATGTGCACAAAAGTTTGTTCCTATAGATTCAAGTTTGTCTCTTGCCTTGGACAACCAGTCATATCATGCCACTCTGTACCTATTCTGTGTTTTGTTTATGTATATCAAAGCAATTGTATCCATGTGTCTTATTTCTCTTTTCTCACATAAAAAGTTGAATCCTAAATATACTCTTGTGCCCCTTATCCTCAAACTTTTCTAATATAGCTGGCCATTTAGGCACTTGGTAATGTTATGATCACATATTCCCCTTTATAGTAAGCAGAAAAAGCCAAGTCTGATTCATTGGAAAGGTTATTGCCCTTCTGAGGAGGAAATTAAATCCTATGTAGCTATTTTAACTTTAAAGTAAATGATGGTGCTGTGGCACAGTCCTGACCCTAAGCAATAATCTCATCTCACTGTCTTGGAGCCTTCTCTTGGCATTTGATGTCCTTAATATCCCAAAGAAGTCATTACATAAAAGTGTCTTTAAAGAAACTTATTGAATTCAATTAAACTGAAGAAGAAACTTGACTGTGTTGATTTTGTTTCTCCTTTAATTTAAAAAAAATGAGATGAGTAGAGCAGCATAGATTTTTTTTAAATTAAGTAATAAATGGATGGGAAGAAGATAGGAGCTAGAAAAACTAATGTTCATTTTTCCATCCTTTCTTCCATGCAGCAAGCATTACTGACCTCCCACTATGCTCCAGAAAGGCCTCCCATAACATGGGAATAGATTGAGTTCATACCACTGTGGTGCCTACATTCTAGTAAACATTACCTCTTACACAAATTATTGCTTTCCCTACCTCATCATCCTGTTCCTATCCATCCTTCCTTAAGTCTTACATGAGATAGTAGCCAGACTAGTTCTGATAAAAACATGGAATCCTTGCACAACACCCCCAACAGCTTCTTCTCTCATATGAGTAGAAGCAAAAGTCTTTTTTTTTAAAGTTTTATTATATTTTTGAATTATCATGTTAATGTGGAAATTTTATTGTGATAATTTTATACATACATACAGTGTACATTGAACAAGTTCACCCCTCCATTATATTCCTGTCCTCCTTCCTCTTCCTTCCTTTTTCAAACAGTGTTTGATGGGTTTAATTATGCCCTCTTCATGTGGTGCGTGTGTGTGTGTGTGTGTGTGTGTGTGTGTGTGTGTGTACACACATTCATGTCCCATTATTATCATCAACACCATTTTAGGTCTAAGTTCCATAATGAGTGAGAACATATATATTTGCTTTTTTGTGCTTTGTTTAACTCATTCAACACAATCTCTCCATTGCCATCCTTTTTCCTGTATGACTGAGTAATATTACATGATATATATTATACTGTCATATCCATTCATTGGTTGTTGTGTACCTCTGCTGATTCCACAATTTAGCCATTATGAAGAAAGTTGCAATAAACATAGGCATGCAGGTCTCTCTCTTGTATATCGATTTACACTTCTTCATATATATGCCCAAGGATGGTGTGGTGAGCTCATAAGATAAGTCTATTTTTTAGGGTTTTTTTATTTTTATTGGAGGTACTGGTGTTTGAACTTAGGGCCTTGTACTTGCTAAGCAGGCATCCTAACACTTGAGCCACACCTCCAGCCCTATTTTGCTTTTTGAGGAACCTCCATACTGATTTCTATATGGTTGCACTAGTTTATATTCCTACCAACAGTGTATGGGGGTGACTTTTCTCCATCCTTGCCAGCATTTGATATTGTTGTTTGTTTTCTTGGCAACAGCCATTCTGACTGTGGTGAGATAGAATCTTAGTGTAGTTTTGATTTGCATTTCCTTTATGGTTAAGGATGTTGAACATTTCTTCATGTGTTTATTAGCCATTAGCATTGCTTCTGAGGACTGTTTAATTCATTTGCTCATTTATTAACTGGATTGTTCTTTTGCTATTTAGTTTTTTTGAGTTCTTTGTACATTCTGGGTATTAATCTTTTACCTGTTAAAGCTGGAGAAGATTTTCTCCCATTCTGTGGGTTGTCTCTTGATTCTAGTAATTGTTTCTTTTGATGTACAGAAACTTTTCAATTTGATGCAGTCCCATTTGTCAGTTCTTGCTCTGATTTCCTGAACCATTGGAAGCCTATTCAGAAAATAATTACCTATATCTTCCAGAGTTTTCCCTACTTTTTTCCTGTAGTAGTTTCACTTCTTACTTCAGTGATCCATTTGGAGTTTATTTTTGCACATTATGAGAGACGGGGTCTTGTTTCAGTTTTCTGCATGTAGATAACCAGTTTGACCAGTACATTTTGTTGAAGAGCCTGTCTTTTCTCCAGTGAATGTCTTTGGTTCCTTTATCAAAGATCAGATGGTTATAGCTGTGTAGTTTTATTTCTGAGTCTTTTATTATGTTCCATTGGTCTATGTGTCTATTTCTGTGCCAGTACCATGCTGTTTGTGTTACTATGAAACCCAAGTGTTTATGATATCAAAAGGCCTATTTATTTTAGTTTCCTTATGTGGTGGAAGTACATGATAATTAAAATATGTTATAAAGACTATTTAAAAACCAACAGAATAATATGTGGAAGCATTTATCTTTCTACTCAGCAATATTAAGTACTTATATGTGCAGATCACTGTTGATAGCATACACTCCAGATAAGAAAACAGTTATGACTGAGCATTTAGTATAAGCATTGCCTTAGGTAACCAAATGCTTCCTTTTATAACATCATTCATATATGTCATGGAAATGGATAAACATACATTCTTTTTTGCTGCATCATTATCCTATCTAGCCATTAACCAGTAAGAAGATAAGCCAGAGAGCAATGCAGAAAAAAATTCTTGAAAATAGTAGATCTACGCTAGGATGAATCTAAGATCTTTTATTTTTTCCCCTTGAAAATTACCAGAGTTCAGAGACAGTCTCAGTAATAAAATAACTCAATGGCTTAGAAAATACTGTTTTATTGTTAAAAGCAATGAAAAGATTACAACTATATTTTTCCTATCACATTCAAAAGAGAAACAAAGAAGGTTGACTTTATGTCTTTCCAAATATAAAGTCAGGTATTAGATTCTTAGCCAACTCTTAGATTGTAGCAAGATTTAGGTTCTTCCATGTACCTTTTCAGCAGAACAGATTACACTGTTAGAATTCCCAAACAATATAATAAAAAAACACTGTCAATTCCTTGAAGGGAAATAGCTCAATACTATTTATACTTACTGTATTTCAATCCTTTTACACAAATAATGTAGATATACTGCAGACACCCAAAATACCTGTTGAATGAATCAATAAACAGAGAAGACATTTAGGTCTCTGTTTCATACTTCTTTCTGGAGGTTGAGGGGACTGTGATATAAATTCTTATTATGTTGCCCAAGCTGGCTAGAACTCATGATCCTCCTGCCTCAGCCTCCTGAGGATTGCAGATATGCACTGCCACACCCAGGTCTTGAACATTTTTCAGTAGAAAGAAAATGAAGAATCAAGAAAATCTAGATTTATCTATATTTGGGATAAGAATATGTCTTTCTTTGGAATTCCTTACTGATGTGTGTGTTTGAGCTGTAGACCCAAGAAGCAGCTTGAGCAGTATGGGTACGGTGAATTTTGAGTTCCTGTCATAGCCTCCTCCTTTCCAGCTGAGTAAATGTCCTGACTAAGTTACTTCTGTGGTTCTCAGTTTTGTCATCTATTAAGTTATGATGTTATCTTCTTTACAAACCCTAGTGGGGATTGAAGGAGATCATATGTGTGTATATGTGTATAGATCAAATGTCAAGCTTTTTCTATTTTCTCTTATTGGAATACTCTTCTTCCCACCCTTACTTTAATGTTTCCTTATTATTATTCAGGATTCAACAAAAGTATTTCCCTGATCTTTCTCTATCACATCACTCCAAAATACTTTTCGTGGTACTTACTACTCTCTGAAATTTACTGACCCATTGCTTTGGGCGTGAGGTAAGGTAGAATATCATGGTGGTGGGAGCATGTGGCCAGAGAGAAAGAGGAGAGGTTGAGAGAAAGAGAGAGAGAGACAGAGAGAGAGAGAGAGAGAGAGAGAGAGAGAGAGAGAGAGAGAGAGAGATGCCTGTACAATAGTGGTCTTCCTCCTTCCTCCTCTTTTTATTCCATCCAAGCTGATTGGGTGGTGCTGACCACATTCAGGGAGAGTCTTTTCTCTTCAGCTAATCATCTCTAGAAATGTGCTTTACAACTCTCCTAGGCATCTCTCAATCTAATCAAGTTGATGAGCCAGATTAACATCATACCATGTGTGTAGCTCTTGTAGTTTGCAAAAATCTCTGCTGAGTGTTACTCAGTATGGTGTTTTCAACAACCACCATCTCCCATCCAAATACTACCCAGGTCCTACTCTGCTTAGCTTTTGAGGTCAGATGAGATGGAAGCATTCAGGGTGGTATGGCTATAAATCACCATCTCTATATTAAATTAGATGAAAACTTCTCTGGAGATTACAGATAACTAAAGTCTTCAGCCAAACACCCAACTGAGAATGGTCAGCATTTGCTTTTTATCTTGGTTTATGATAACTTAAAAGAGATGACTAGACTTATGAAGGAATTTCTTTTACTTTTTATTAAGGGCTGTAGTCAGGACAAAAATAATTTCTCTTGGACTTGATGAAATAGCCCAAGAGGTGAGATCAGAGTCATTAATCTACACAACCTCTTTTTAGCCTCTTCACCAACAAGAGCTTTCAGAGTAAGGATCTTGGATGTTCTATGAAGTTCAAATAAAAAAAAGAAGCTGAACACCAGTTAAAGAATCAAAGACACAAAGGTCTATTATGGTCTATGGAAATTTAGCTTGTTCTATAGCTCCATACTACAGAAGACATAGAATCTTCCTGCAGCATAATTCAAAGAATTTGCCCTACAGTATGGAACTTTAATTTATAAATTACTGTGTCACTTCAATGTATCTAAATGTTTTATTTATATCCTGTAGTGCAAAGTACTTGTATTTCTTCAAAAACTTACATTAAAATAAATATTCTATAACGTTGATAACTAATTTCCATATAAAGAACAAGGAATAGTGCAAAGCTTTACAAGGCTAATCATAATGAAGGTGGAAAAAAACCAATATAAGATCTGTGATGGGTCCTTGCTATGCATGATTATTTACTCACCAGTTAAAATTCCATTTGCTCCTTTCATTCTCCAGCTACCTGGATAAACCTGAGGTTGTTTTCTAACTCATGAGAGTTATGAATTTCACATAGCAAAAAAAAAAAAAAGAAACAAAAGAAACCCATACTATAAATATATTTCAAATCTATGATCTTTTCGGAAAGGATCAGTTATTGGTTATATAGAACGGTATCATTAGAACATGAATCACCCTTTCCTGGGAGGGGACTATGAAGAATTTTCAGAAACACTTGGCTACTATTTGTCCCCAAACTCTAAACCAACCATTGAGTAAACTTGCAGACTTTCTTTAATGAATTCTGGCTATGCCATTTACTAGGCTATGCAACTGTGAAAGAGTTACTTAATCTTTTTGTTCAATTTCTCCACCTGTAAAATGTGCTTAGCATGGAATTATATCTACTTTATCTGATTGTCTCTAATAGTTCCTGTGAGAATTAAATTAGTTAATCATGAAAACTCATAGAACAGTATCTGGCATGCAGTAAACTTCAATAATTTGTCTTTAATGATGATAATAAGCTTGTTCAGCTCTGGAACTAGAGTAATCAAAGGTAATGAATGGAAAAATTCACAGTCCTGATCTTTCTTCCCTTGATGATTGCTAAGTTGATCTGATATGAGCACAGGACTCCTGCTGGCCATTCTTTCTGACTGCATGGGGGAAAATCTGGTTGCAGTAAGAGAGAAAAAACCAACAGCAAAGAGAAATAGAGACAAGAGACACAGGCAGGGAAAATATTATGAGGGCCAGTTGTAGCCCTGAGGTCCCAGAAAGGCCTCAGGTTCTTACAGCTGTTTCTTTGATCATCTAATAAATTCCTTGCTATTTATTTTGCTAACTTGGAGGTGCTTTTCTGCCACTTAAACTAACAAGTTCTCCCTGGAAACTGTAACTAAGTTAGTGACGTTTGGATGAAACAGGCAGGTCACATGGTCACTCATGGTTTGCTGGGCCCTTGAGCTCTGGTCCAGCTTAGTTTATTTCCACCTGACCTTTCCAAGGATCCTCTGACATTGGCAAGGGCAGGATGGTGATATTGGATGAGCTCAGGAAAGTGAGGTAAGAAGGAAAAGAACCACAGAAAAAAGGGAGTCTGACTGTAAGAAAAACAAAAGCTGGCTTTATTTCACCCCAATGTCTGACTTCAGAATTCTGAAAACAATTCCAAGGAGGTGACTCCAAAATATTTAGAAAACAGATAAATCATTCTAATAAAGTCAGACTCACAAGGGGACTGTTTGGCATGTGTGTGTGTGTGTGTGTGTGTATTTATATATATATTTATCAGTTGTTTACTGAGAAGTTCAGTGTAATGAAGAATTTAAAATGCCTCAAAAGGAAAACTTAGGGTTCTGGTAACATTTCAAATCAACTCGTTTGAAATCAATTTCAAGGCTTATTGCTAACATGCTATTCTTTTATACTTGGGGGATTTTATAAGTCACTTCATTCTGTATTTTGTTAATACACTGGAAATAAATGTTTAAAATTGCCTGAATTCTCAATGAGTCAAAAAATAGTGCATGAGTAAATAATGAAATGTAGTAAATAAGCTCATATATTATAAAAAACAAAGTACATAACACTGTGGATGTGAGCTAAATTGCCAGTATTAATGATGTGTCAGCATAAGAGAGCAGAAGCATTTGCTGTTTAACATACCAGCTGGTGTTCAATATCAATTGTAGTTATGAATTAATTAATTTTTAAAAGACAGAAAAGTAGGAGTTCATGAACTAGTTCCTTCCTCTGCATCAATAAAAATAACCACAAAAGTTACATTTAAGCAATATAAGGTCTTTATGAAAACAAATGAGAACAAAATAAATGCTGTATTTTTTACTGTTTGATGTACCTAGATTTAAGAGAAACATTTAGATGTAATGTTCCATTATTTAAAATAATGTTCCATTACTGTGTAAAATAAACACCAAGTACTTAAACTCAAATTAAACCTTAGTGATTCACAGCTCCAACACATCCTCAGAGAGCTGCTTTGGAATTGACTGCCTTCAGAATTTATCAATATATTTGCAAGGGCACAGTTTTGAGCAGGAGAGGATGGGAACAGAGAGGCACCTGTGACTGCTGGTCTTGCAAACAGTGATGGCTTTTATCCATAACCTTAATTTCCTTTCTACAAACCAGTGTCTTGATTTTCTGATATGCCCTTATATGTGAGAATATTTTAAATACTTTCATATATTTACCACTTATTTTTGCCAAATGTTTGATATTGCTATGAATCACCAAACTGTTATGATAACTAATTGTAATTATTATACAAAGTAAAGGATTTTCTTTTTATAGCTACTGTACACAAGACACACACATGCACATGAGTGCATGTACACACAAACTGCACATACATATTTATAAATTAATGTTTATTTAAATATATCTAAATGTTAAATGTTTCTAAATAAGACATTTCTAAATAATATTTCAACACATTTATATAAAAGGAATATTTAAAGCATTAATAACATAAAATCTCTATATGTTAAATTTGTGGAAATTTTACGTTTTCATTTTAAGCTGAGAAGGCATTCTTGCTTTGGTAAACATTTCAGTATCTATTTATGAGAGAACTATATTTGAAAAGATAACCAAAATATTGTTATCATGCCTAAAAATAACAGTATTTCTTCAATATTATCAGTGTTTTAAATTTCCTATAATGAATTATAATTTTTGAAGTTTATCTGCTTATACCGGTATCCAGAAAAGATCTGCACCTTGGTGAATTTAAATAGTCTCTTCTAACACATAACTTCCCTGCTCTTTTTTTTTTAATCAAGGCATTCTATAAGAAAAATATATTTGAGTATAAAAGTAATTGAGTCCCAGATTTTAAAAAAAGAAAGGAAATGAGAATTTCATAAAATGTTTCCAGACTTACACTTTACTACAGTTTTACACTTGAAGGATGTAGAATTGTTCTAGCTCAGTCTCCTTGGTCATTTTTTCATACTCATTCATGCAGCCACTAAAGAACTATCTCTTGACATTTACTATGTTTATATGTCCAACACTTGTGAATATGGCAGACACAATCCTCAACTTCATGAAGCTCATAGTCTAGTAAAGAATATAGAGAAATAAGGCCAGGTGTGGGGGCACATGCCTGTGATCTCAGTTATTCAGTATGTGGAGATAAGGAATTGCAGTTCAAATCCAGTCCAAGCAAAAGTTAACAAGACCTTACCTCAAAAAACAAGCTGGATGTGGTGGTACACACCTGTAATCCCAGCTACTTGGGAGGTGGTGATAGAAGGATCATGGTTCAAGGCTGGCCTGGGGAAAACGTTAGCAAGTCCCTATCTCAAGAAAACAAGCTTAGTGTGGTGGCTCATGCCTATAATCCCAAGTGCAGGAAGCTGAAGTAGAAAGACGGTTCTAGGAAAAGCAAGACCCTATCTGAAAAATAAACTAAAGCAAAAAGGGTAGGAGGTGTGGCTCAAGCAATAGAGTACTTGCCTAGCAAGCACAAAGCCCTGAGTTAACCCCAGTACTACAAATGAATAAATAATAAAATCAATACAGACAAGTAAGGTAGTAATTTACCTGGTGTGATTATGGCTCAAATGCAGGAAAACATTCAGTGAAATAGTATTTGTCCTGAATCTATCCCTTCCAGACCATCTTCTCAGCATGCATTAAGTTATATGTGCTCTTCTAGTGAATGTGGAGCTTTGGATTCAGTTTTGCATTTCTGTGGAGGCATAGGAAGAAAAGCAGAAAAGTCAAACCATCTGTACCTGCCTGTATTACATTAAAATGTTCCTGATATAATAAAATGTGATGTATCCATGGATGTCATGCCTCTTCATACTGCCTTTGTGAAAGCAGCTGTAAGAGGGTGCCTCTGCATGAGGTTGAAGCCACATGTGACTTAGTTTTTCACGTAACTTACTCTGCAGTGTTGGTCATGACTAATGAGACAAGCAATTGTCCTCCCCGTCAAGGGAAGATATTTATGGGTTACATGGAGTGCACAGGGCTGAGAATGCAAGCCTCCTTACAGTGTGTTGTGAGTGGGAGCATAACAAATCCAATTAGGACCTCTGTGTGTCTGGACATGGGGGAAGAAACAGAAAGTAAAAGGAAGGTGGGAATCTTGAACTAAGATTTTATCGCAGAACTTTCTTATACATTCTAGGCCTGTAATACTCAGTCCCACAGTGGGGAACTAGATAGATGGGAAGATGATATGCTCCCTGCTATAGTGTAGGTCTTAGAATGTCTCCCAGAGGCCCATGTGCTAAAGGCTTGGTTCCCAGGATGGTACTATTGGGTGGTGGTAGCGTTTTTAAGAGGTGGGGCCTGGTCTTATGGTCCCAAGAGGGATTATGGGACTTCAGTCTCTTCCTCTGTTATCTTTTGCTTCCTAGAGATAAGGGAGTGGTTGCACATGCTCTTGCCATGAAGTGCTCCCTCACCACAGGTCCAAAGTGATGGGGACAACCAATCATGGACTAAAGGCCCCAAAACTGTGAGCCAAAATGAACCTTTTCTCTCTGTAAGGTGATTATGTCAGTATTTTGTTATAATGATGAAAAGCTAACACACTCTCCCTACTCATGTTTGTCTGCTCTCAATGACTGCCATTATCTTCTCCTTGTATAATTTAAAGTCCAACTAATGTAACTCTAAATAAGGCACCATATAATAGTTTTTTAGGTCATTAACTTGAAACTACTCTTTCAACCACAGATAACAAGTTTGTTAACTCCAATAATTTATAAGAATAAAAAAAAGTTAAGAAAACATATCTTTTCAAATTAAAGGAGGGATTTCCATCTAAAATAATGTAAAATATTTTCACAAGTTCTACAAATACACTGTCTAATACAAAACTTACAAGTTAATAAAACAATTTGACGAACAGACTGAGATCCGTTTAGTAAATGATACCTTACCTATGCGCTGTGTGTGATTACAGCTGTCACATAATTGCCAAATGTGTTTTCTCATTTGATCTTGATAGCCTCACTTTCTTACTTTTGAATAGCATTTTAGTGGCAGAGCCTAGACTTGAACCCAGGTCTTCTGATTCCAGCTCCAGAGGTCTATATTTTATAGCTGCCTTACTCCTGCAGACAAAAGACAGTTTATCAGAATTTAGTGAAGAGTAAAAAGTTGGTTTATTTTTATTTTATTCCATTTTTTTTATTTATTAGAGAGAAGTTATTTCAATGACTACAAAAATGGTGTTATAAACTCAAACATTTTAGTCTGATAATCATGTTAATTTATCATTATCAAAATTTAAGCTCAAATTGCCATACCTTTAAGAAATATGAAGGTCAAACTTGATCAGAACTTTTCTTTTGTAGATGCTTGCTAATTACTTCTCATAATGAAGTAGTTTTCTTCCCCAAACTACCATTATTTTAATTTGATAAGAATTTGTTTCAGATAGTGGAAAACTAGGTTAGAAAAAAGTAAAGTTACACTAATTGCTTACATTTGAATCACAAACATTTAACTGAGAATTTACTAATGGAAAAAAAGAGTAGAGTACATCCAGAGATTCACAGATTATATGCAAGCAAATTAGGAGCTCCCAAACTGATTTATTTATCTCTTTGAGACTGAGAAAATCTCCCTGAATGATCAATAGTCCACAGAACTTTTTATATATTAATAACAAAAAACAAAACACCACCAGAAAAGACTCATGGTAATACCAAACTTTATAAAACAGAAAAGACCCACAGTCTGTCAGCTTTCTAGCTACACAGAATTTGAGCATATCAAAATCTAGATGGCAAGTCACATAGTGCACACCTCAAAACCATTGAGTGACTGGTTGGAAACTCCCAAATTACATTTATTTCAGGTGAAAAATGGATGGCTATTTTTTAAAATACACCTTCAATGTCACTCACGTAGCATTACAAACACAATTACTTTGCTTTCTTTCCTTATCTGGTAACTTGTTGTATATTACTGCTGTCAGAGAATGGCTGGCTGCCTTTCTAAAGGCCAGAAGGAGCAGAACAAGTATTTTCCATCAGCAGAAGCTTTCGGGAACCCTTCTGCATTGTACATTCATACTACGTTCCATGTGAAACAATTATTTATAAACTCCAGGCTTGGCTGGTATTCCAATTGGAAAGAAAAATAGAAACTGTAAAGTTTTCTTTATATTCTCAATTATGGGGAATGGTATGCAGCTGTGATTATCTAATTCAAGCTTCAAAATACTTGAGTGCATATATTAAAAAGACTGAAAGATCCCAAATCAATGACCTAATGATACATCTCAAACTCCTAGAAAAACAAGAACAAGAAAATCCCGAAACAAATAGAAGGAGAGAAATAATAAAAATAAGAGCTGAAATAAATGAAATAGAAATAAAAAATACACAGAATTAATGAAACAAAAAGTTGGTTCTTTGAAAAAATAAACAAGATTGATAGACCCCTGGCAAACCTGACTAAAATGAGGAGAGAAAAAACCCAAATTAGTAGAATCAGGAATGCAAAAGGGGAGATAACAACAAACACCACTGAAGTCCAGGAAATCATCAGAGACTACTTTGAGAACCTATATGCAAATAAATTTGAAAATCGTAAAGAAATGGACAGATTTCTAGATACATATGAGCATCCAAAACTGAACCAAGAGGACATTAATCACCTGAATAGATCTATAATACAAAATGAAATTGAAGCAGCAATCAAGAGTCTCCCCAAAAAGAAAAGTGCATGAACTGATGGATTCTGTGCTGAATTCTATCAGACCTTTAAAGAAGAACTGATACCAACCCTCCTTAAACTGTTCCAGGATATAGAAAGGGAAGGAAAACTTCCAAACACATTTTATGAAGCCAGTATTACACTTATCGCAAAACCAGGCAAAGCCACTCCAAAAAGGAAACTATAGGCCAGTCTCCTTAATGAACATTGATGCAAAAATCCTCAACAAAATAATGGCAAACCAAATTCCGCAACACATCAAAAAGATTATTCACCACGACCAAGTAGGCTTTATCCCAGGAATGCAGGGGTGGTTCAACATATGAAAATCAATAAACGTAATAAACCACATTAACAGAAGCAAGGACAAAAACCACTTGATCATCTCAACAGATGCAGAAAAAGCCTTTGATAAGATCCAACACCATTTCATGATAAAAGCTCTAATAAAACTAGGAATAGAAGGAAAGTATCTCAACATTATAAAAGCTATATATGACAAACCTACAGCCAGCATTATACTTAATGGAGAAAAACTGAAACCATTCCCTCTAAAATCAGGAACGAGACTTGGATGCCTACTATCTCCACTCCTATTCAACATAGTACTGGAATTCCTAGCCAGAGCAATTAGGCAAGAAGAAGAAATAAAAAGAATATAAATAGGTAAAGAAATTGTCAAAATATCCCTATTTGCAGATGACATGATCCTATACCTTAAAGACCCAAAAAACTCTACTGAGTAGCTTCTAGACATCATCAATAGCTACAGCAATGTAGGAGGTTATAAAATCAACACAGAAAAATCATTAGCATTTCTATACACTAACAATGAGCAAACTGAAAAAGAATGTATGAAAACAATTCCATTTACAATAGCCTCAAAAAAAATCAAATACCTAGGTGTAAACCTAACAAAAGATGTGAATGACCTCTAAAAGGACAACTATAAACTTCTGAAGAAAGAGAGTGAGGAAGGCTATAGAAAGTGGAGAGATCACCCATGCTCATGGATTGGTAGAATCAACATAGTAAAAATGTCTATACTCCCCAAAGCAATCTACATGTTTAATGCAATTCCCATCAAAATTCCAATGACATTCATTAAAGAGATTGAAAAATCTACTGTTAAATTTATATGGAAACACAAGAGGCCACGAATAGCCAAGGCAATACTCAGTCAAAAGAACAATGCAGGAGGTATCACAATACCTGACTTCAAACTATATTACAAAGCAATAACAATAAAAACAGCATGGTACTGGCACAAAAACAGACATGAAGACCAGTGGAACAGAATAGAGGATCCAGATATGAAGCCACACAACTATAAGTAACTTATCTTTGACAAAGGAGCTAAAAATATACCATGGAGAAATAGCAGCCTCTTCAACAAAAACTGCTGGGAAAACTGGTTAGCAGTCTGCAAAAAAACTGAAACTAGATCCATGTATATCACCCTATACCAAGATTAACTCAAAATGGATCAAGGATCTTAATATCAGACCCCAAACTCTAAAGTTGATACAGGAAAGAGTAGGAAATACTCTGGAGTTAGTAGGTATAGGGTAAGAACTTTCTCAATGAAACCCCAGCAGCACAGCAACTAAGAGATGGCATAGATAAATGGGACCTCATAAAACTAAAAAGCTCTGTTCATCAAAAGAAATGGTCTCTAAACTGAAGAGAACACCCACAGAGTGGGAGAAAATATTTGCCAACTACACATCAGACAAAGGACTGAGAACCAGAATATATAGGGAACTTAAAAAACTAAATTCTCCCAAAACTAATGAACCAATAAAGAAATGGGCAAGTGGACTAAACAGAACTTTCTCAAAAGAAGAAATTCAAATGGCCAAAAAACACATGAAAAAATGCTCACCATCTCTAGCAATAAGGGAAATGCAAATTAAAACCACACTAAGATTCCACCTCACCCCTGTTAAAATAGCCATCATTAGCAACACCACGAACAACAGGTGTTGGCGAGGATGCGGGGAAAAAGGAACCCTCTTACACTGTTGGTGGGAATGTAAACTAGTACAAGCACTCTGAAAAAAATTTGGAGGCTACTTAAAAAGCTAAACATTGGTCTACCATTTGATCCAGCAATACCATTCTTGGGGATATACCCAAAAGACTGTGACACAGGTTACTCCAGAGGTACCTGCACACCCATGTTTATTGCGGCACTATTCACAATAGCTAAGTTATGGAAACAGCCAAGATGCTGCACTACTGATGAATGGATCAAGAAAATGTGGTATCTATACACAATGGAATTTTATGCAGCCATGAAGAAGAACGAAATATTATCATTCGCCGGTAAATGGATGGAATTGGAGAATATCATTCTGAGTGAGGTTAGCCTGGCCCAAAAGACCAAAAATCGTATGTTCTCCCTCATATGTGGACATTAGATCAAGGGCAAACACAACAAGGGGACTGGACTATGAGCACATGATAAAAGCTAGAGCACACAAGGGAGGGGTGAGGATAGGTAAGACACCTAAAAAATTAGCTAGCATTTGCTGCTCTTAATGCAGAGAAACTAAAGCAGATACCTTAAAAGCAACTGAGGCCTATAGGAAAAGGGGACCAGGAACTAGAGAAAAGGTTATATCAAAAAGAATTAACCTAGAAGGTAACACCCACGCACAGGAAATCAATGTGAGTCAATGCCCTGTATAGCTATCCTTATCTCAACCAGCAAAAACACTTGTTCCTTCCTTTTATTGCTTATATTCTCTCTTCAACAAAATTAGAGATAAGGGCAAAATAGTTTCTGCTGGGTATTGAGGGGGTGGGGGGGAGAGGGAGGGGGTGATGTGGGTGGTAAGGGAGGGGGTGGGGGCAGGGGGGAGAAATGACCCAAGCCTTGTATGCACATATGAATAATAAAACAATAAAAAAAATACAAAAAATTTTAAAAAGCTTCAAAATACTCAAGTGGAAAAAATCAAATCGATTTGCTTAAAGCCAAACATGTTCAAAGAATGCTTTTCAAATAACAACAAAAAATCATTACCATCTGAGACATTATAAAGATAAATAGAATTATACAAAGTTTCTGTCAGATTAACAATTAGAAAAGATGTCTAAGAACTCAGGGCTTTGGACTTGCAAAGCAGGTACTCTACCACTTCAGCAACACCTCCAGTCCTCTTTGCCCTGGTTATTTTGTAGAGGTGGGGGTCTTGCAAAATATTTTCCTGGGGTGGCCTTGAACTGCAATCCTCCCCATCTCAGCCTCCTGAGTAGCTAGGATTACATGCATGAGGCACTGGCTCCTGGCTTCTAAATTCTTATCATACAAGCAAATGAAGCAGAGAGCAGCATGGTCTTGCAGCCAGATCCTATTTATACTCTTCCATCTTTCCATTTCAGTATTGTAATTCATTCCAACTGTATCCCAAGTGAGATAATATTTTAATGTAGAAAATGGTTCTTAGAGTCATCACTATATGAAAAGAATGCTGCTGGTCCCCAACTACTCTTTTGTTTGGCTCTGTCTCTGTCTTCAGTTTTCTGTCTTCTTTTGCTAGCAACACTCCCAATGTTCTCATGTTCATTATCTCAAGAAATATTTGAACTTATGTGTGGTATTAAAATATTTCATTGATTAATAGGTTATTTTCCTCTCTATTACAAAGAGGGACAAAAATCTTATGACCAAGACAGATTACCAAGTGGAGCTAATTAAAAGTTACTTAGATCCCCTTCCATGGTTCCCAAGCCCAAGACCTGATAACACCTCCAAAACCTTACAGTACATTTGGTCACAAGCCCCAACAGATGCAGAGGAATCACTTAAGAGTTAAAATGCCAACTCAGGCTACATTTCCTCATTTGAATTTGATTTTCTTATCAGATGTTTTGGAGAGTGATAAGCTGTCAAAGAAACTGTGAAAATTATACAAGAGTCTTTACTAAGAAAGGCTGATGGTACCTGTTTCCTTGGATGAAGTGCCTTTCCTCAGAAGACATCTCTCCTTCTGACTTCAGAACCTTTCAGGATACATGCTATAGGGAAGCCCCAGAACTGCTCACAGGCCTAATCAAGAGAGCCCTTCCTCAGGTCCTTGTCCCACCCACAATAGAGGGTGAGGAGTCACAAAGCCATTCCATTCATGTATCTCTCCCTCACCCTCTCCTCTCTCAGTACTGGGAACTGAACTGAGGGCCTTTCATTTGCTAGGCAAATTCTCTGCCATTTGAGCCATATCCCCAGTGCTTTTTCCTGGGCTGACCTGGATGGTGATATGGTCCTCCTACCTCTGCCTCCTGAGTAGCCAAGATTACAGTTATCACCATGCCTGACCTAAGAGAGTATTTTCTAGAGCCACATTTTCAAAGTTTGCAAACTGTTTCAATTACCTGTTCCTTACACTTTTCACCAATAAAATATATAACACATTAATTTTTGCCTCATGGGGTCTTAGTGGGACTTAAATTAATCCATGTTGAACGCTTAGACTAGTGTGGCCAGAGTGACTACTACCTCTCAAGTGTAAGGTAATTTTACTGTGCAATTTGTATTTATGTCCCTTTATTAAAACTGGAATGCTATTCATAATATTTCCATAGATCTCTATAATTCTTCCATGGAATATTTCCTTTTCCTTTCAGTCAGATGAGAATTGCAATTCCATGTAAATACCCTAGTTCTTACCTTCCTCCTCATGATATGATAATATTATCTTTTTTATTAGTAACCCAGTAATAGTGACTTCTCTTGTCTGGAGTGAGTCACTTTTGGGTTGTTTGACACCAGTTTTTTCACAAGGTAACTTCAAGTGGCCACAGGATTTCATTATAAATATTATGACACAGTATGTAGGGGACCAAATTTTAGAAGTCCATATTCTAAAACCTTACTGTTCCCATTTTCAGGAACTCTTTTAGTCTCTCAAAAGTAACAACTCCAACTTTCTCATCCATAAAGACAGATTACACACAATACACGCCAGATACAGTCAGGACAAAGCAGGCAATGGCAGAAGAACTTTCATATTAACTCTCATAGTTTAAATATTTTAAAGGGAGAATATTTGAAAGCACTGAACAGAAAATAAAAGCAGGCAGGAGAGTAGAGCATTCCAAGATGGCGAAGAGAGGGAGGAAGCAGAAATCGTGCTTCCTAAAGTAAAATCTTGGAGAGACACTGAAGAAACACTTTGCAGGAAAAACCACCGAGAAGAGGCAAAACTCTGACTCCTCCACACCCCCAGCCCACACATAGCATCCCCACTCCATGTTAAATGGAGAAACCAGGAGGGCTCCTGCACCGCCAGACACCAGCTCCTACTGGTTTGAGAGAAGCAGACCACCAGTGAGCTAAGTGGCATGTGGTACTCCCACAAACAACCCTGGGCCAGATCAGCATAGCTCCCTGGACAGACTGACCTCCACTCAGGGAAAAAAGAGAAAGAAAAACCAAACTGAATAATAAACAACAACAAAAAGACATGTAACAAAGAGGGCAGGGCACCCTGAGAGCTGAAGAGGAGGGAGGAGCAATCCCTCACAGAACTGTAAATAAACAAGCCAGCCAGAGAAGGCAGGAGTGGTGGCACATGCCCAGCAACCTTGGAGTAGGAAAGCTTGTAAAAGTGGCTGTCATGAGGAAAGCGCCACTGGAAAGGGTGGGAAAGGACATTTCCCACGTGAACTGTAAATAAACATGCTGTCCAGAGAAGGTGGGTGTAGTGCCACCTCCCCCAGTGTGCTTGGAAAGGGGAAAGCTTCTAACAGTGGCTCATGCACAGGAGAACTCTGAGTAAACAAAGCCTGTGGGGCCAGGTGAGTGTTAACCTCATTCCTGAGATCTGCATAAATAACGTCGCAAGCAACAGCAGGCTGACAGCAGCGGGCAGGTGAGCTGCAGCCTCAGATAGCCATTCACAGAATGTCTCCACACCCTTTTTCTTTTCTTTTTTTCTCTTCCTTTAATGAGACAGCCACTGAACTAGAACTGCATGCTGAAGGACTAACTGAAACTGTACTGCATATAAACTTGGGATATTTTGTTTTGTTTGTTTTGGTTTTTTTTTTTTCCCTATGATGAGACAATGACAGAACTACATCTGAGATACCATCTCCAGGACTGGAGGCTGAGGGACTAACACCAAAATTATTAAGCCTGAAACTCTATTGCATTTGAACTTGGAGATTTTTTTTAATCCTCTCTCTGTCTCTCTAATGCCTGTTTAGCTTACTATTGATTAGTACACTATCTCTCCCTGTTTATTTCTTTGGCACTGATTTTTTTATTGGTGTTTGTTATTTTGTTTTCTTTTTAGCTGTTTGTTTCTTTTTCCCTTTATCTTTACTTTCTTTGCTTTCTCTCCCCTCTCACCCTCCATTCTAGATATTACCATTGTTATTATTACAAGCTAGAAAATACTTAATTGTTACAGGGACAGTAACAATAGCAAGGGCAATGATGAGAAGATGGAAAAAAGAGGGAAACCAGTTTCCCCCCAGTAATAAATTAGTACAGGAACCAGAGGGAAATGAAGAAAACAGATACTCAGATCCAGACTCCAAGAAAATGAAGATAAATTATGCCAAAGAACCCAATGAAGCGCACAAGAACATCCTGAAAGAAGAAATCCTGCAAGTAGTCAATGAGAATTTTATAGAGATGATACTGGATATGGTCAACCAAAATGTACAGGAGACACTCAAGATATTCCTAGACAACAAAAATAGAGAATTTGAGAAAGCACAAGAACAAACAAAAGAAACTATAAAAGCACTGTATAAACACCAAAGTGAAACAAAGAACATGATAAAGAGATAAATATACTCAGGATGAAAATAAATAATTAAAGAGGAAGCGACTCAGGATATGGAAAATCTCAGAAAAAAGAATGAAACAGAAATGCAAAACAAAACGGAAGGCCAATCAAGCAGAATAGAACAGGCAGAAGACAGAATCTCAGAACTCAAAGATTAAATGGTAATAAAAGGAAAAATTGAAGACTATTAGTTAAACAACTGAAGACCTGTGAAAAGAAAATGCAAGAATGCAAGAACTTACTGAACATCAAAAGACCAAACCTGAAAATCATGGGCATGGTAGATGGAGAGGGGTGCAAGCAAAGGGAATACATAATACATTCAACAAAATAATTACAGAAAATTTCCCAAATCTACAGAAATCTATGCCCATACAGATGCAAGAGGCCTCCAGAACACCAAACAGACCTGACCAACATAGAACCACCCCATGGCATATTATCATTAAAACAACAAGTACAAATATTTGAGAAAGAATACTGAAGGCTGTAAGATAGAAAAAACAAACAACATACAAAGGTAAACCCATCAAAATCACAGCAGACTTCTCAACAGAAACATTAAAAGCAAGAAGAGCTTGGGGTGAGGTCTTCCGAGAACTGAATGAAAATAACTTCAACCCTAGGATACTCTACCCAGAAAACTATCATTCAAAATAGATAGAGCAATAAAAGTCTTCCATGATAAGCAGAAACTAAAACAATATATGGCCACAAAGCCACCACTACAAAAGATTCTTCAAAGGATTATGCACACAGAAAGTGAAACCCAACACAACCATGAAAGGGCAGGCAGTACCAAACTACAGGAAAAGAAAAAGCAAGAAAGTAGAGAGTAACATCAATTTAGGTACACACAACCAAACCTATAAATAACTAAGACAACTAAATGACAGGAATCTCAACATACCTATCAGTACTAACACTTAATGTTAATGGACTTAATTTCCCCATCAAAAGGCACCACTTGAGGAACTGGATTAAAAAGGAAGACACAACAATTTGTTGCTTACAGGAGACCCATCTCACCAAGAGAAATAAGCATAGGCTTAGTATGAAAGGCTGGAAGAAGATTTACCAACCCAGTGGCCCCCCAAAACAGGCAGGAGTAGCAATACTTATCTCTGACAAAGTAGACTTCAAACGTACATTGATCAAAAGAGATAAAGAAGGACATTCCATACTAACAAAAGGGGAAATAGACCAAAAGGAAATAATCATCAACCTCTATGCCCCAATGTCAACGTGCCCAGTTTCATCAAACATAACCTGGAGGACCTAAACACATATATTAACTCCAACACAGTAGTCATGGGAGACTTTAACACCCCATTGTCATCAATAGATAGGTAATCCAAAAAAAAATCAATAAAGAAATCCTAATCTAAAATATACTATGGACCAAATGGACCTAGTTGATGTCTACAGAACATTTCATCCAACTTCTACACAATACACATTCTTCGCAGCAGCCCACGGAACCGTCTCCAAAATAGATCATATCCTAGTGCACAAGGCGAGCCTCAGCAAATATAAGAAAATAGAAATAATACCATGCATTCTATCTGATCACAATGCATTAAAACTAGAACTCAACAACAAAAGTAAAGACAAAAACCATGCAAATAGCTGGAAACTGAATAACTCATTGCTTAATGAGCAATGGATCATTGATGAAATAAAAGAGGAAATTAAAAAGTTCCTGGAAGTCAATGAAAATGAAAACACAACCTACCGGAACCTATGGGACACAGCAAAGGCAGTCCTGAGAGGAAAGTTTATAGCCATGAGTGCATATATTAAAAAGACTGAAAGATCCCAAATCAATGACATAATGATACATTCAAACTCCTAGAAAAACAAGAACAAGCAAATCCCAAAACAAACAGAAGGAGAGAAATAATAAAAATAAGAGCTGAAATCCATGAAATAGAAACCAAAAAAAACCATACAAAGAATTAATGAAACAAAAACTTGGTTCTTTGAAAAAATAAACAAGATTGACAGACCCCTGGCAAACCTTACTAAAATGAGGAGAGAAAAAACCCAAATTAGAATCAGGAATACAAAAGGGGAGATAACAACAAACACCATGGAAGTCCAGGAAATCATTAGAGACTACTTTGAGAACTTCAAATAAATTTGAAAATCTTAAAGTAATGGATAGATTTCTAGATACTTATGATCATCCAAAACTGAACCAAGAGGACATTAATCACTTGAATAGATCTATAACACAAAATGAAATTGAAGCAGCAATCAAGAGTCTCCCTAAAATTCCAGGACCTGATGGATTCTCTGCTGAATTCTATCAGACTTTTAAAGAACTAATACCACCGCTCCTTAAACTGTTCCAGGAAATAGAAAGAGAAAGAAAACTGCCTAACACATTTTATGAAGCCAGTATTACACTTATCCCAAAACCAGACAAAGACACCTCCCCAAAGGAGAACTATAGGCCAATCTCCTTAATGAACATTGATGCAAAAATCCTCAATAAAATAATGGGAAACCGAATTCAACGACACATTAAAAAGATCATTCACCACAACCAAGTAGGCTTCATTCCAGGAATGCAGGGGTGGTTCAACATATGAAAATCAATAAACGTAATAAACCACATTAACAGAAGCAAAGACAAAAACCACTTGATCATCTCAATAGATGCAGAATAAGCCTTTGATAAGATCCAACATCATTTCATGATAAAAGCTCTAAGAAAACTAGGAATAGAAGGAAAGTTCCTCAACATTATAAAAGCTATATATGACAAACCTACAGCCAGCATTATACTTAACGGAGAAAAATTAAAACCATTCCCTCTAAAATCAGGAACCAGACAAGGATGCCCACTATCTCCACTCCTATTCAACATAGTACTGGAATTCCTAGCCAGAGCAATTAGGCAAGAAGAAGGAATAAAAGGAATACAAATAGGTAAAGAAACTGTCAAAATATCCCTATTTGCAGACAATATGATCCTATACTTAAAGACCCAAAAAACTCTACTCAAAAGCTCCTACACACCATCAACAGCTATAGCAAGTTAGCACGGTATAAAATCAACATAGAAAAATCGTTACCATTTCTATACACTAATAATGAACAAACTGAGGAAGAATATATGAAAACCATTCCATTTACAATAGCCTCAAAAATAAATCAAATACCTAGGTGTAAACCTAACAAAGGATGTGAACAACCTTTAAAAGGAAAACTATAAACTTCTGAAGAAAGAGAGTGAGGAATACTATAGAAAGTGGAGAGATCTCCCATGCTCATGGATTGGTAGAGTCAATATAGTAAAAATGTCTATACTCCCAAAAGTAATCTACATGTTTAATGCAATTACCATCAAAATCCTAATGCCATTCATGAAAGAGATTGAAAAATCTACCATTAACTTTATTTGGAAACACAAGAGGCCACGAACACCCAAGGCAATACTCAGTAAAAAGAACAAAGCCAGAGGTATCACAATACCCGACTTCAAACTATATTACAAACAATAGCAATAAAAACAGCATGGTACTGGCATAAAAACAGACATGAAGACCAGTGGAACAGAATAGAGGACCCAGATATGCATTCACATAACTAGAAAAACTTATTTTTGACAAAGGTACTAAAAATATATGATGGAGAAAAGACAGCCCCTTCAACAAAAACTGCTGGGAAAACTGGCTAGCAGTCTGCAAAAAACTGAAACTAGATCCATGTTTATCACCCTGTACGAATATTAACTCAAAATGGATCAAGGATTTAATATCAGACCCCAAACTCTAAAGTTGGTACAGGAAAGAGTAGGAAATACTTTGGAACTAATAGGTACAGGCAAGGACTTTCTCAATGGAACCCCAGCAGCTCAGCAACTAAGAGATAGCATAGATAAATGGGACTTCATAAAACTAAAAAGCTTCTGCTCAACAAAAGAAATGGTCTCTAAACTGAAGAGTCCACCCACAGAGTGGGAGAAAATATTTGCCAGCTACACATCAGACAAAGGACTGATAACCAGAACTTATAGGGAACTTAAAAACTAAACTGTCCCAAAATTAATGAACCAATAAAGAAATGGGCAAGTGAACTAAACAGAACTTTCTCAAAAGAAGAAATTCAAATGGCCAGAAAACACATGAAAAAATGCTCACCATCCCTAGCAATAAAGGAAATGCAAATTAAAACCACACTAAGATTCCACCTCACCCCTGTTAAAATAGCCATCATTAGCAACACCACCACCAACAGGTGTTGGCAAGGATATGGGGGAAAAAGGAACCCTCATACACTGCTTGTGGGACTGTAAGCTAGTACAACCGCTCTGAAAAAAAAAAAAATGTGGAGGCTTCTTAAAAATCTAAACATAGATCTACCATATGATCCAGCAATACCACTCTTGGGGATATACCCAAAAGACTGTGACACAGGTCACTCCTGAGGCACCTGCACACCCATGTTTATTCCAGCACTATTCACAATAGCCAAGTCATGGAAACAGCCAAGATGCCCCACTCTTGACGAATGGATTAAGAAAATGTGGTATCTATACACAATGGAATTTTATGCAGCCATGAAGAATGAAATGTTATCATTCGCAGGTAAATGGATTGAACTGGAGAACATTATTCTGAGTGAGGTTAGCCTGGCCCAAAAGACCAAAAATCGTATGTTCTACCTCATATGCAGACATTAGATCAAGGGCAAACATAATAAGGGGATTGGATTTTGATCACATGATAAAGCGAGAGCACACAAGGGAGGTATGAGGATAGGTAAGACACCCAAAACACTAGATAGCATTTGTTGCCCTCAACAGAGAAATTAATGCAGATACTTTAAAGCGACTGAGGCCAGTAGGAGAAGGGGACCAGGAACTAGAGAAAAGGTTAGTTGGAGGAGAACTAACCTTTCTTAACTTGGAAGGTAACACACATGTACAGGAAAGCAATGTGAGTCAACTCTCTGTATAGCTCCTTATCTCAACTAGGTCCTTGGTCCTTCCTATTACTGCTTATACTCTCTTCAACAAAATTAGAGATAGGGCAAAATAGTTTCTGCCTGGTAGCGAGGGGTTGGGGGGGAGTGAGCGGGACGAGGGAGAAGGGAGGGGGTGGAAGGAAGGGGGGAGAAATGACCCAAACATTGTATGCACATATGAATAAAATAAAAAAAAAGCAGGCAGGAACTAGACAGGATTGATACTTCAAAGATCTCACTTGATGGACTCATGTTTACATGGTACCCTAGAGTTACAAACTTTCAATGATCGACTAGTGTGAGAGAATGGAGTTTGGGATGCCAGAGTGGCTGTAAATATTGAAGGGAAATTCCAGAAAAGACCATTCACTGAGGGATCCCCAAATCTGTGAACTATGTAAGCTCTTGGCTGACCTCTGAGCTGTGTATGAGCAGAAATTCCATCCCCAATGGGAGGAGCTACAAGTCAAAAACACAGAGACCTTCATCTGTTTACAAACGCCAAAGTTTGAGGTTTAAGTTCTCCCATGTTAGAGGTGCTGGTAAGTACTGTAGGCTTTCTATAAAGCTAGATTAATAAAGAAACCCATGCTCCCACAAGATGAAGGTGATAACATCCTCTATTACTGTGAAATTAAAAGGAAAATGATACATACCCAGGCTAGTGATGGGCACTCACTACAGATCCCTAAACATACTCAATTCTATTATTTCAAGAAAACTAATACATTAGGATTAGATGAGACATAGACAGGAACAAATGGCTAGTAGTATACAGTGAGGGGGAGAAAGCTATTAGCTCTCAGTTTAGAGCAAGAAAAATGCTAAGTAGACACAATATAAAATATTATAAAATATGAATTTATTTACAAATTAAAACATTCAAACAAACTTTTTAAAAGGAAAAAGTCATTTTTTATTCTTATAAAGTTTACTTAAAAAGAGTTTTCAATGACATGAACTAACAATATAATTTTGGAAATATTTTCAAATAAATAGTTCCATTTTAGAGTCTAGTATCTAACAAAATGAAAAACTTCAGAGAAGTATCCAGAACATATGCTTATGTATTTTTAGAACAAAAGAGTACGTTCTTCCAGACAGAAGTTTAAAAATCCAAAGTAGTTCATGTTTAACCAACAATTTACTTCCAAGTAGGAGTCTCTTTAGAAACTAAATATTTTCAAACACCTGCACCCTCTAATTTTAACAAAGATCTTTACTTGCAGGTAAATTAAGATGGCCAAAGACTTCAGTACTGAGTTGTTTTGCTGTTTGCTCCCTCAAATCCACAAATACACACACATACCAATTTGAGACATTGTGTCAAAAACAGAGGAGGAAAGCACAATGAAGATGCAAGACTGTCTACCTCTGGAAGAGCCAAAATTAGTGTGGGTCTCATTTTTCTGATCTAGAAAAGTGGGAAGTATAATTACATTCTCCATGACAGTTTTTCTTTCTAAAGTATCAAAAATTTGAAGGCATACTTTATGCCTTTCTCCCCCAGATTCAGAGAAAGTAAGAACATTGGATTCTAGTCAGGCTGCCTAGGCATGAATCTCAGCTCAAAATACCCAATTATTTTGTAATCTTGGGCAAATGTTTTCTCTCTGTATACTAAGTTTCCTCATGTGCGCAGGGCTGCTGACAACAGTAATTATCGTTGAGAATTAAGTGAGATTAAGTGGACAAAGCACTGAATATAGTGGACAATACATTGCTATATCACTTTTGAAATTTATCCTAATTGTCACTTGTTATTTGTGGAAAATGATCCTAGATGCTTTATATAAAATGTTACATGGGAAAATATATGTTAGGTTACATCATCTAATATATGATTACAAAACTTTTTGCTTTTTTTACATTTACCTTAGTTTCAGGAAAAATTTCCAGTACAACATAATCAATAGACATGGATGATTATAAATATTCAGGTTCAAAACAATTAAAAAACTATAAAAAAAGCTTAATTCAGAATAATAAAAAAGTTTAATACAAGAATACTCAGAAATGCAGCACAATATCACCATCTAGTGAACACTGCATTAAAATTTCCTAAATATTGCTTGGCCTATTTATCAATAGGGTGAAGAGAACCTTCTCAAAAAGCATATTCTTCCACTGATTTAAGAGGGCTTAAAAAATACATGTAAAATAAATACTATATGACCAGTACATTGAAACATTATGATACTTCTGACTAGGTTGTTTACCTCAAATTTGTCTCTGAACAGTTGAAAGTAGTTTTGTCCAGAAATTTTAATTATATCAAAGACAGAATGCAAGTAACCAGAAATACTTTACCACGACTTACCGATCAATAAAAAGTTTAACAAATTTACGAATTTAAAACTGGTTTAAGACATATTTAAGAGCTATTTTACCCAACTTATTTGAATCTGTCTGCTAAAGCATTTCTGATAATTAAAATTTTATCTCCAATAAATAGGGAACTTACATTTGGGGTGCTCCTTTCATGAGCTGAAATCTATTGGCCCTTGATTTATACTTCAAGCTATATCAAATAAGTTCAATCCGTTCAAAGAATTACTTTTCAAATATGAGTTTATTAAGCCAGCAAATCTCTGCCTTTCCAAGTTAAACATCCCATATTCTTTTTTTTTTTTTTTGGTGGTCCCTGGGGTTTGAATGCAGGGCCTCACACTTGCTAGGCAGGCACTCTAACACTCGCGTCACTTCACCAGCCGTGTTTTGTGTTGGGTATTTTTGAGATAGGGTCTTGAAAACTATTTTTACAGGTCGGCTTCCAACCACAATCCTCCTGATCTCTGCCTCCTGAGTAGCTAGGATGACAGGTCTAAGCCACTGGCGCTTGGCAGCATCCCATACATATTTTTTCACCATTTATCTTGCAACAAAACTATAAGCACTCATAATTTTGTTCAGAATCCTTTTAAAAGTTTCTGGCATTTTTAGCAATGACATACAGTACAAAAAAGTTGCTATTAATGAACAACTGTCACAATGAGGCAGAGCAGCATAGTCAAAAACTCATAGTTTGGGAAGTCAGACAAATCTATGCTCCTTTGGCAAGATCATCAAATACACTTGACCTAAGAAATAATTTTCAAACCTTAAAGAATTTAGTGTTGAGCTTATGGATATATGTTAAAAATACATCCTGGACCTCTAATCTTCTCAATATATATACTGAAAATGTGTGTCATCAACATTTAAATACATTAAAAAAACCCTATATAAAAGAAAACTGTTATTCTTAGGGTAGTAAATGCAGGTTAACAAAACAACACAAAATAGTTAAAATTGGCTGAAATTTCTTTTCCCTTGAGTTTTATAAACCATCAAAAATTCAACTGTTGTAATTTAATGATTAAGTTACTTTTCATACTTTAAATAGCAATAACTTTGAAAGCATATCCTATTATAAAAACCACATACAACATTTTTACAAGTTAACATATGCATAAGTATTAAATACTATAGGAAAAAATTTTAACACTGTCAGAAAATTAGGTGGAAATATGGTTCTCATTATGAAATGATTTATTTCCTAAAATTAGCTATGGTTCTACAGGCTATTTTTCCTGGGATATTTGCTTCATTCTATTCTAAAACTCCATTCTGTATACACTTACTCAATGTTTATCACTTGACATGTCTATAAACTTTATGAATACATAGCAGGGGATGAATTTATTTTGAAATAAGGCTAGACCCATGACAAACATTAACCAGAGTTGGGACAAATAGTACTCATTTGAAATGAGAACCAAATACTGAGTCTTAAACAACATGCCTTACTGATTCCAGAACCATAGTCAAATACAAAAATCCTAACCCACAGGTTAGATGCTTTTTCCACAAGCTCATTTTGACTTCTATTAGAAAAAATACTGTCATATTTACATCACACTTCTTGTTTTACTACTTGATGAAATTCTAATTGCTTCAAGGATGAAAATGATTTCTAACCTAATAAACATGAGTTTATGTCTTTATAGGAACACATTTTTTATTTATAAGTGGGTCCAAAATATTAGCCCACTATTTACAGGATATAAATAAAAATTGTGGATCTCTTTTCTTTAGTCAGGTATGAAGAAGATAATGTCAAGCCAAATGGCAGTTAAATTCAAACTCGAAATACATTGTATATTAAGTAATTTATTTATTAAAATAAATTACATTACTTATAGTAAGGTATTTTATAACAAGCTAAGCAAATTCCACAAAGGAATCTGAGAACAAGCCAGAAAACTAAAATAATTTGTCTTGCTAAGGTGATACATTATCCTTAAAGTAAGAAGCACTGTATTTCTGAATCATTTAGATATATAATTGGGTGCAGTTATAAAAGATTTCTGAGTAACTACTAAGACAATACATAAATGTGAGTAAACATACAGTATACTGGAATCTTACTAATGCTAAAATAGTCTATATTTATAGATTTTCACATAGAGCAGAACTAGCTCAAAATGATTACTAAGCCTGAAACAATTTATGGACTAGATTTTTCCATGAACTCTAAAATAATCCCATTCATAGACTAAGAACAATGACTATAAGGCTTCACATACTCTCCAGCAGGGCAATATACTTTTCATAACCACTTTTTAATCAAGAAATTCAATTAAGTATAATTTTTAAAATTCAAGACAAAAATATTTACCTGATAACTCTTGAAAAAAGTTTAAAACAGAAACATAACTTAGAAAGTTTATAAAAGCAAGGATGTAAAGCCTCTGAGTCTTTTCCAGTGAAATGATCTCACAGGGATGAGTTTGGTACAGTGAGCTTGCCTCTCACACATACTCATTTATCTGTTACAGATCTTAAAAATTCACCAGTAAATGGTCATCTTCTAACTGGTCAAGAAAACCTAACCAAAACATCTATCTTAAACTCAAAAGTACTGATAAGCATCCCTGTTTAAAAATTAAAATAGCACCTTTTAACTCATGGCAATCTTTTATAAAATGCTAAGTACTATATTTTATTACATATTCTATGGAAAATGGAGAAGATTCACCAGTTTACCTCATAATGTTTGTCCAAAACATCTCTTAAAACAGAAATGACTCAACACTTAAAAATGAATAAAGTAGTCTTCTCCAACCATGAGTTTTTAAGTGGGCTCCCTGTATCTGCTGGAGAAGGTTAGAGTAGAAAGCTTTTCCTCTCAGAAATATTTCTAAATACAAAAGCCATGCATTTAATAGTATCAGACAAGAAAGTTGGTTTTCCTAAAATATATATTTTTTTCAATTTTGACCTCCTACTCTCAGAACATACATTTGTCGTTATAATCAGTTATAATTGAGTCAATCTACTTTCTAAGTAAAGTACGTAAAATAATGCTCTCTATGTTTTACTCAAGACTACATTTGCAATTTTTACCTGCACACAATTTTATACTTATAAACACCAAATACTTTCTAAGTCTACATATTACTTAAAACCCAGAGAAAGCATAATCCAACAATGAAAGGTAGAAGTGGTTTGTTTGTATCTATAGATATGGTTTTAAAGTACAGAAAGGTAAAATTAAGTTAAAAGATGAGCTGCATTCACAGCTGCAAGTTTACATGTCAAAGTTAACATTGTATTATAGAATTCCTATAATAAAATGACAACCTAATGAGTGCACTGAAATTAGTAAACACAGAACCCAAAATATGACATAAAAAAATCTACCCTTTTGTATGATCTAATCTACAAAATAAAGTTAGATCAAATAATTTCTTACCTTTCAATTCTAACATTTTTGATAACAGAATCAAGTATCAATTTGATTTACATTTATATAATCTTGGAAGTCTTTTTTTTAAACATCTCAGTAAAGACAAAATTTTATTTAGAAGATCTCAACAAAGATACTATCTCCTAAAAACCTCATGAGATTTATCCTAAAATATCCTTTTTTGCCCCACAAAAAGATGTGTACACAGAACCCATGAAAGTCACCTTATTTGGAAGAGGTCATTATAGTTAATAAAGGATCTCCAGATGAGATCACCCTGTATTGGAGTGAAACCAATGACCTCATCCTTAGAAAGAAAATGAGGGAGAAAGCCATTCAAGGTAGAGAAAGAGCCTGGATTGATGTGTCCATAGCAAAAAATAAATAAATAAAAATAATGAAGTTACCTGGGTCTCCAGATGGTTCCCAAACCTGTGCTTGACATTTTGACTTCACACTCTGGTTCATATAAATGTGAGAGAAAATATTTTAAGCCACCAAGTTGGTGGTCATTTTTTACAGCAGCCCTAGTAAACTAATATAGTAATGTATTTCAGAAAGAAAATCTCTTTAAGTGGTATTATAATCAACACAATTTATCTTTGGCCTTTATACATTTCATATTAGTAATTAGTGAAACAGCTTCATCATTTCTAGATTTTTAAATAAAAACCAACAACTTGATTCATAAATAAACACATCAACCTCTAGTTTACAAGTTACTATTGATGCAACTCTATTATAACATGATTAAAATTATATTTACTGAAATGTCAAACAACTTTTCAATCACAAGTATTGCTGGATCATTTGTAAATATTTTTCAAATACTTTGCTCTTCCTTCTTCATCAGTACATTAGTTACAATACTATGAAGCATACCCAATTTTCTAAACTTGTATATACAAAAAGTGTTCAAGCCTTCTGAGTAGCTAGCAATATCAGAGCTATCGTGAGATAATTGTAAACATTTTATTTTCCCATTTTTCAGGCTTTTGAGGCAGGATGCAAATTTTCTCAGCTCTTTACACTTAACTATCTTAGATTTCTTATATATGGGAAAACATATACAAAAAATCTGATGTGATGTGAGGATTACCATTGTGCCTAAAAGAAATACTGTAATTTCTCTGTATTCAGTTATTCATTGTGGGAACAGTACAAATATCAAGTCTGCTTCTAAAATTCAAAATATTCTTATATTACCACATAAACCTTTGACTGTCCTGATTATCTGGCCACTGAAAAGTCTTATTCAGAAAGATATAAAAAGTTAAAAAATTAACAATTACATAGCAACCCAGTTCACAAACAAGTCTGGATATGGATGGCAGAGGTATGTTAAGCCTATAAATAACATAAGGTAAAATGAAGTAACGGAATTCTAGCAGTTTCTGGGGAACTGTAGAAGTGACCAAGCATATGAAGAACATTAAATTCCAGAAAATTGATTTTGATTTTAAAGAGTCAGCTATAGTCCAACCAGCAAAAATATAGATTGGGACTAACAAATATTTCACAATTTCATATCTTTGAAAAACTCTTTTCCACACATAGAATGTATAATGTCTATTGTCTGCTAGCAGGTATTTATGAACATATGTGAATTTCCAAACAAAAAATATTGAGACTAAGGTAATCACAAAAAACTGCATTCTACGTTTCCAAACCAAACAAAGAAAAGTCTTCATTTTGGTAGGAGATAATAGGTGAGGGAAGGAAAAAAAGAGAGTAAAGGAGAAAAAGTAGAATAACTGAGGAAAATGAAGGCAGGCTTCATGACTACTCCGATCACCAATAACAATTCCGCCATTAACTACTACAAAAGCACAAAACAAAAATACCAGAAGGATGTAGGGCCAAGTCATAAAGAAAAGCATACTCAGGTTCTTAAATGACATGGAATATACCAAAAGAAACTGAAGAATTTTTCTGAATTCTGAAAATGGTCCTTTAATTGGGGGGAGTCTTTCTTCCTTCTTCTTTTGTAGCTCAGTTTTCCAAGCATCAGTTAACTTCTGTGCAATGACATGTCCTGCGCAGAAGACAACCCAGATGATATTTGTTTGACGAAACATGAAGCCACAAAATCCAAGCAAGGCTGAAGTTTTATGATTTCCATAAAGACACATCAAATAGGCAAAAAGAGTAAAGAACACAGATCCTGTATCTGTGTAATAAAGAAAGTTAAAAAAATAGAGTATTGGAAATACTGCTAGTGTTAATGTTGACAAGATTCTCTGGATGCTTGAGGCAGCCTTGGAGGGGAAAAGAAAACCACACACAGCAGTTAAAATTATTTCATGACAAAATAAATATAGTATTCCTGCTGAACAAATGAAAAAATTAAAAAAAATAAAACTACTCCAGCCTATTTAAAGAAAATTGTGCGATATTAATCCTATTTTTGGCTTTGCGAAACCACAATATATATTTATAAGAACACATCTTCTAGTACTTTTTAGTTACATTTGTCAGCTGAAAGCACTAAAACAATGCATGTTGTGCCAAAGGTCTTAAGGCTTAAAATATTTTGAATCGCTCAACAAATACCTAAGAAATTATTGGGTGGAAAACACTGAACTGAGTATTCTGAGGAACAGAAAGATGACCAGGACACAATGTGGGTGGCTCCGTCCCCTGAGCTTAAGTCTTAGTATCTTCAATAAGCAATGACTTAGGCTGCATCCTTACTATGTCAGGCAGTCCTAGCCTAATCACCTTCCATTTATTTGGCTCCTTTACTTTGCATAACAATTTAATGAGGTAAACTCTATTATTCCTATTTATAGATGAAGACATAGATTCACAAAAGGGTAATCTGTCCATGATAACATACATAACAGTGGCAGGGATAGAATTCAAAAGCAAGCAATCCACCTCTAGAGCCTGTGTTATTAAGTCACATCAAGATTCCTCAGATAATGTCTGTTTCCCCTAAATAAGATAAAAATTCCACAAGGAAGAGACTGTCTCATTTGTCTCTGTGGCCCAAGTGCCTAGTACATGGAGTAAGCTCAGTAAATATTTGTTTAACTGGTTTAACTCACTAGCAAATATCTACTTTAGATTTATAAACAGTTACTCAAGTATTTAAATACAAATTTCTTCAGAGATGGAGGATTCACTTTACCTTTACAAAATTATATAGATGTTAAGTGTTAGGCATTTTTTAATAAATCTCATAAACCCAATTTATAATTGTTGACCTGGCTGTGCATAAACTTGTAATAAATTATCTTGAGACATACCTTGTTTCTGGGTTGTAACTTTCGAAAAAGCAGATATAGCAAATAGAAGTTGCCAACACTGAAGAGGAGATTAACGAATCTGAGCATTCCAATGGAGCAGACAATATGTTCAGACCATCCAAAGACCCAGCTGGCAGGTTTGACTACTCCAACTGACACCAGGTACAAGCCAGGTAATGTAGTAATCATGGGATCCCACTTAAAAATGAAGGCCAACAATGAAGAAGAAGCAAGAGGTCATGCTGACAGAATAGACACAAATATGTGAAATTCAAGTTTCTTATGTACCAACGATGAAGAATTTTGAGACCTTATTCTATGACATGGTTAAATAAGTATTGACAGATTAGATGCCTCCACTAAGGGAAAGTTTTGCTTATTTTTTTGACCCTCAACCTGTTTGTAATTGCTAAGATATCAGCAACCAACAGATAATGGGGTAAAATATGTTTCTATTTTCCCACATCTGCTCTTTAGAAAGCCTGTATTTGATGAGTAAATTGCAACGGCTCCAGTTTTACAAACCATGCAAACATCAGTTGGAATACTGGTGGGTTTAGAGACACATAAGTGTTTGAAGAGACTGCACTATAGACTCCATAATGACAGCTACCACATACTATTCCGGGAATTGTACTAAACCTTCTGTTTTTAATATTGCAACAATCCTAAGTTAGATACTGTTATTACTGTCATATTCCAAGTGAATAGCTTGAAACTCACAAAATTTCCAAGGGTACTAAACTAGTAAATGTCAACAGCACTAAGATTTTAAATCAGGTTTCTTCCGACCATATTTCAAACCACTACCCCATACTGTGTCATCAGAAGGAGAGATATGTTTACAGGGACGAAATTAGTGTAACTGTCACTCTTTGGTGGCTGAAGATCCTCGCATTCCACTTCCACACTACTCAAGATTGAGGTGCTTTACAGGCAAGCTAAAGCGGCTTTCCGATATTTTCAAGCACCGCCCTAAAGCCTCTAATCCTGGGACAAGGGAAGCCAAAGGGATAGGTGCTGTCAGTTGCCAAAGGGAGGAGCCATGGCTGCGCTCCCCACTGGTTATTCTCTCACGTCATTCTTTGCTAAGAGACTGGTCACCTGTCACTGATTCCGTTCAGATTTTTCACAGATCTCAGGCACAACATGACTACCCAGTTCCTTTCCCATTCCGAGGCTGAGAGGGTGGGACCGGGAGAGAACTAAGGATAAAGGATGGGCGGTGCTGGGGATGCTGGGCCTCTGAGCTGTCGCGGGGTGGGGACAGGGTGGGGACCCCACCTGCGAGAGGGAGAAATGGCCCTCACAGTAGCGCTGCGCCTGCGGCAGGTGGAAGATCTCGTCCATGTAGGGCTCTCGCAGCGCCCGGCTGAAGGCAGAGAAGAGGAGGCAAGACACTAAAAAGGTGCAGCTCATGGCAGCTGAGAAATAGTAGCCCTCCAGCTGCGCCATTCCTGCCCCCACAGCTACTGTCCAAGAGCCCAGGCCTGGAAAATCCTGCCCCGAAAGCAGAGCTTGAAACTCCGGCTCGAAACCGGCGCGCAAGGCGGGACTGGCCGAACGGGACCTAGCAGAGCCGGAAGGCAAAGGATGCCGGGAGAGCGCGGGCCGGAAGGATCCGGTCACTGTTTCCGGAGTGAAGAGTTTATGTAACGGACCGGACTGTTGCCTTGTCAATCATATTACCGAGGGCGCACGGAGTGGTCAGAGCCTCCTGCAGGGGCGGGTGCTGGGGGGCGGTTCTTGGGCGAGGGAGTTGCGGGTTTGGTGTTTTGAAAAGAAATCAAGTCCTAAAACCGCGATCCGCTTTTTTTCCTACTGGTTCCCATGCCTCACCAGAAGATGGCGAGATTGCCCCACATTTGCAATCCCCAAGCTCTAGAACTTTGCATTTCCCATCCAGTTATTCTGTTCCCTTTCTCCAGTGATCTGAATGTCTAAGACCTTCATTCCACATTTCATTCCATCAACTTTGGAGAGCAGAAAAGGAGCAAAGATTTTGAGAGCAAAGATTGATACTTTCAGATGAAAACTGGAGGAACTGGAAACTTCACTACCGAAAGAACTTCACCACTTACAGGACTTTTTAGGTTAAAAGAGACGGTTTCAAAATGTAGACGCTGTCAAACAGAATTTAGCTAAATTAGCATTCAGTGTGCATTCTGATAGCCAGATTTCAGCACTCTAGGAGGTGGAGGGGGATTCGATTTTAAAACTAGAGGTAAGTTAGGTAAGGGAGAATTCTGTGCGTGTAAATTCGGTTGTCATTAATATCCACTGCAGCGTCCGTTTTCTCCTAATCATGAATATGAGCCTTGGTGTTCACATAAAGGTGTAGACTTTTGTAGTCTGTGTAGATCTGGCACAGTTCTGTATTCTAGGATTGGGGTTGGGGGCAGGGGTGAAGAATTATTTGAAGATAAATTATGTTGTGTAATTTTGCCTTGAGCAGAGTTGGCAGTGTTTTGTAGAAAAGTGATCTCTAGGAACCTCGACCAGGTTGAGTTTGGCAACAGTACATCAGGAAGTAGTCAGGATTTGCTTTAGAGTTTCAGGATTTCCTGAAAACCTCAGGGTTTTCAGTTCAGTTCTTTCCCTCAACGCTAAGGAAATTTTCAATTTAAATAAATTTTTCTCAAAGGTAACCGATTCCCCATTTAGTCTCTACTTAGTTTTCTCAATAATAATAAGAAAATATTTGAATAAAACTATGTTAGGTTCCTACTCTGTGATGCTTAGCTTTCCTGACATTATCTTCCGTTTGATTATTGAATCCCTGCTATACTTATCTATTTAAGATAAGTAGACATAAGCAGTGGCCCAAGAGAAGAAAATCCTTATAATTAAATTTCCTGATTCTATTGGTGAAGTCTCTGTTAAGATCAAAGTAGCCAGTCAAGGCCAGGGATATCACAGGAGGTTTTGAAGTCTGTCCTTTCTTTATCCATTGTAAAACTACAACCTAAACATCAACTAGGCCTGGGGCTGGGAGTTTCACACCCATAATCTCTTTTTTTTTTTATTCATATGTGCATACAAGGCTTGGGTCATTTCTCCCCCCTGCCCCCACCCTCTCCCTTACCACCCACTCTGCCCCCTCCCTCTTTAACAAGATTAAGACTCAGGCCCATGTACTACATCCTAGGCATGCTATAGACTAGGGGCTGAGAGTTTCACACAGGTAATCTCCATCAGATAGAATTTCACACAGATAGATCAAGGGTTAAGAACCAGGCCCAGGAGCTCATCCTAGGGCCCAGATGGACCTGGGGCTGAGGATTCCTCAGTAAATATCCCAGCTTCAAATGCTGATACTGTCACTCTCACTCTAGAGATGACCAGCATTTAGTCTAGTAAAGTTACTACTTTCCTAATAAACTTTACTATCATCTTCATGTCTCACCTGAATTCTGTTGCCAGACACAAGAATCAAGGTACACACCAGAGCTAAACTTTCCAGTAACAGGAGAAGAAGGGTAGACATTCAGGCTATACATTTTTCTCATAATAAATGCTACCAAGACCTTATGTTAAACTTCTGAGCCCTTTACTTACTCCATATATTCGTTTGAGTTAATTGGAAAGTTTCAAGAAGTATGAAGTTTTAGAACTGCTAGGGATTTTTATTAATTATATACCTAACTTCGTTTTACAGAAAAAGCTAAAGTTAAATAAGTGATTTGCCTGAAATTACTGTCTGAGCAAGGAATAGGAATTAGAACATCAGACCAAAAATACTAAAATAGCTCCATAATTTTAGGATTTAAAATAATGTACAATTTATATGGAACCGAATGGTTTTTTTCATTAGTCTCAATACATTTAAGTTTACATTCTATCTTCCTCTGCTTTCATCAACCAAGTAGAAAAATACAAGTTTCATTAAAAAAAATGTTCACATCAAAACATGCTGCAGAGCATTGTAAAATAACTAGATTCTAGACAGCCATGGTGGTAGACATCTGTAATCCCAGCTACTTGGGAGGTTGAGGCAGGAGGGTAATGATTCAAGGCCAGCCTAGGAAGAGAACCTATCCCAAAAGCAAAATAAAAACAAAAGGACTAGAGATATGACTCAAGTGGTAGAAAGCAAAAGGCCCCAGGTTCAATCCCCAGGACTGCAAAAAAAAAAAAAAAAAGAATCTAGATTCTGAGTACTCTCTCAAACCACTGAATAATCATCATCAAACTTGGAAACCATCCAAGTCAAACCTACCACCTAAGACTATAAGAAGTCCTATGGGCCTAATAAGAAGATCCTCCTAGAATGCTCTCCTAGTTTGTCAGTGAGTTACTGTTACAATCTACAAATTGATGAAGCTATAGTCACTTATCCACATCCTTCAAAACCTATAAAATGTTCCCAAGTTTTGCCCTTAAATCAAGACTTCCCATTATAATAGCAACCTTTGGTTATTTTAATGAAGTTAAGTTATATCTCACTAGATCTATCTTCTAAAACATTCAACTTATATTCTCCATTAAGGATTCCAACCCCATTTTCCAAGCATGTTTATTTTGTTTTGTTTTTCTTTTTTTTATTATTGTGCTTCGTGGTGGCACATTGTGGCATTTACAAAAGTCCTTCAATGTATCAAATATATCATACTTGAATTTACCCCTCCACCATTCTCCTTTATCCCTCCTCACCATGTCCATTCCTGGAGTAGTTTCATCAGGTATCATTTTTTCATTTATACACATGTATACACAGTATTTGCACTATATTCACCCTCTCATGCCCTTTTCCCCTGGATGTTTATTTTGTGAGAAAGGAATTATCACTAGGATGAACAATCTCCCCATCACTGAACATCAAGTAAATTCTCTATTTTGTGCTATCTACTTGAATTATGATACAAAAAGTGATGGCCAAATGGATCATTTCTGTTGGGATTTCCAGAATAGGTAGTATGGGCAAGAAATAAAGCTTTGTTTGACTGAAGTTGTCAAGATTTTGCTTTTATTAGCACCATGTAAGTCAGCCTGTCTTGACCAATTTAGACATTCTTAAATTGATGAATTTACATAGCACTGTTCAACCTGTGAAACAACCATTCTTGAATAGTGGATTTCCCCAAAGCTTGCTAGTATGACAACCGAGGAATTTGAGTGAGTAGTTTCTGACTTTGAAGTGTTAGTCCAAGTAACATCCTGTCTCTAACTGAGCCCTTTTTTACTTGTTGCTGAAACAAAACCTTGACCACTGGATAATTACAGTGATGTTTCTCGGTTTTAGATGACAATTCTACCTACAGCAAAGTTTTAAATAAAAGGAAGCACACACCAAAATTTGGTTTAAAAGTGTTAGCAAACATTTTACAATAAGTATGTTGAAAATAAGCCATGGTGGACAAATCTTCTTGGTTTTCTGGAGACTTTCCAGTTTTAGCTTGAAAAGTCTCAGGCCAGAGAAATCCCCTAGTCTCAAATAAACAGGGATGACTAGCCAGCTAGAAAGAAACATGATATAACCCAAAGGAAAGCTTCTAAAACATCCTCCTCCATAAGGTGCCCTCCCTGGCCCAGCAACATTAGACTCAGCTGGGAACCTGTTAGCAATGCAAAGTATTAAGCCAAGTGCCTTGCACCAAATGAAACAGAAACTCTGGGGATAGAGCCAAGCAATCTGTGTTTCAGCATTCATTTAATAATCAGTTATGATTCGCTGACATTCCCAGGTGAATCTGATGCACATAAATTTTGAGAACACTCAGTCCTCTAAATTGCCCTTGCTTTTCTAAACATCCAAACTGCTTGGCCCCTCTTTAGAACATTTTCTTGGTATTTTTCCATCCTTTTTTCTTCATGTGGAGGAATTTGGCCTCTCTAGCTCTTCATGACCAGGCTTTACCCTGTTACAAAACACAAAGTTTATTGCCAAGCAACATGTGTATAGATTATTTTGTCCTCAGGCAGAAAGGAGTTTAATATTACATTTTTATATTTTTGCCATATATATATTTGGACAGATTATATTCTTTCAAAAAAATCTTTATATGAAGAGAAATTGTGCTTTTTATAAAATAGGTACATGAATCATAGTCATTCTATAGCTATTGTCATCAGCTTGATCAGAAACATTGCAGGAAAAAGAAACGTGGTGAGGTCCTTTGCCTTTAAGCTACATAAAATTTAAGAGTATCATGAATTGTTTATTAAATGAATTGGGCTATTAAGATAATGAAATTGCAGTACCATTAAATCAGCCAAAGTGAAGAGTGAGAAGAGAAGACATTGGCTTAATTTTAATTTAAAAGTAATTTTTACATTTTAATAGACACAGTAATAAGATCTTGAGGCAGGCAGTAATAAGATCTTGAGGGAAAGTTTGGGACTTTTAGAAAATATGAGTTAATATTGTATTTCAGGTTGGACAGTCCTCTTTCTCTGAGACTTCTTTTCAATTGCAAATGTGCATAGGTTATTCATACCCTACCTCCCCACTTATTGATTATTCTTTGGGAATCACCAGGTTCTTCCCTTCCCATACATTAGCATAAGTTTTAAAAGCACCTGGAAAAGAGAAAGACTCTCTCTCTGTTTCCAGCTTCCACCTAGTCCCACCATGCCCCCTTTTGTAATTTCTCTCCCTAACTTTAAATAAACTCCATCACACCTACTTGTCCTACTATGGATTCTTTTACAGGGGACACAAAGAATTTGGAAGTCTTCTGGTCATAGGCTGCATCACTACCATTAACAATCTGAGTAATTTTAAAATCTCAGAGTTTGGACTGAGATTAACCATACAATTGTTATCACTGAAATACAATATTTACCCAAGTTGATGTGAACTACTGAGGGGAATTTAATTCCCTTTTTGTTTTAGAAACAGAGTTAAAGTTTGAAATACATTCCAAATACTATGTCTAAATATTTGTATGAAATGACTTAGAGGGTCTTTTCGTTAATAAAATGTAAATCCCAAAATCCTCATATAGATTTCATTTTCACCAGGCAAAGCACACACATTTTATGGGAATTCTCTAATCTGTGATCCTTATACTTCTTTCATATTTCTTTTTGCTTTTGATTTGTTTTGGATTGCTTTTCTGAGTGGAACAAGCTATTTTAAGGAACTTACACTTATGTAGTGCAATAAAATGAAATACAACTCTTTATTACTGCCTAAGATGTAGTTTCTGTAACTGCTAGTTTCAATGGAGACAAGACTATTTAGAAAATCTATGCTTTTAAAGTGTTTTTTAAAAACCTATTTCCACTAGAGGGGGCTGACGTCTTCAACAAAATCAGGACCAATCTGCTACCTTTCCTATGCTAATTCCAGTTGTGTTTTAGTCCTGCTTATTGGTCAGTGCTCAAATATCTATTTAATAAGGCTGCTATTCAGGATGGTTGAGTGTGTGAGTTTTACAAGTTTATCATATTAATTCACCACTATTATTTTTTGTATTAAACATGTCTTACCACAGTCAAATTATCAAGCAAAAAATACTGGGAGTAGGAAAGGGTCTAGAAAGCCTGGCAGATTCAAGTATGTGAGGGGGGGGGGGAGGCAGATAACACTGCACTCTTTCCTGGTGCCTTCAATCACGTGATGTGAAAGCCTTAGACCCCCTGGGGGAGGTGAAAAGATGTTTCCACCCCAGGACTCAGGTAATGATCTTGAAGGAGGGAGAGAAATGAAAACGTTCTGCCCTGATGGAATCCTTCAGGCCCAGGATTTTGCGCTAATCAAAGCAGAGCTCTGTGCTACTGGGAAGAGGCAGAAAATTCTGCTGGCTCTACAGTTGCACAGCAGAGGCAAACGGTCATAACAGAAGGAGCTGGGACAACACAACCAACAGACATGCAGGGCAGCTTACCACTAAAGGTGGGCCAGGAGCAGTAAACCCATCTCCTACCTCACACCACAGTGTGTGGCACTGAGTGACAAGCAGTCCACTGCTTCCAAGGGGCAAATCATGGAGAGATTCCTGTCTGAGGCACAGGCAGGAAGGTCTGCTGAAAGCTGAGAAGAGAGCGGGGACACAGAGGAAAACCATTGGCACCCATGGCTTAATATTTAGTGCAAAGCACAAGCAGACCTTTACTAGAACTTGAAGCTGATGCAATTGTGTGTGTGTGTGTGTGTGTGTGTGTGTGTGTTCCTTCATTATATAACCTAAATACACATTGTAGAGTAAATCCCTAAAGTTGTAATGTTGCATCATAAACCTGTGCATTTTCCAGTTCAAATGTTGACAAATGGTTTTTGAAAGTGGTTGTACTAATTTACATTTCTTCAAGCAGTGTATGAAAGTTTTTCATGTCTTACCCTGCACATAGTTAGTGTTGATAATTTTTTTATTTTACTCATCATGGTACATAGACAATGGCATCTCATTGTGTTTTGAATCTGCATTTCTTTGATGACTAATGAAAATAAGGACATTTCATCTATTCCCAGGTTATGTGAATATACATTCTCTTTTTAAGAAGCTTTTATTCAAATCAGTTGCCCATTTTTTAAAAAATCAACTTGTTTTCTACTTTTTGATTTATAGAGGTTTTAATGATATTAAGATATGAACCATTTGTTAGTTTGATATTTTAAAGATATTTTTTCTCATGTGGTGACTTTTTTTGCTTTTTAAAAATAATTATGAAACTATTATGCTTATGTCTTCAGAATTATCAGTGTTTTCCTTTATGGTAAGTTCAATTTATGAAATCTCTATACAGGGACAATGAGACAGTCACCTCTTGTCTAGCTCCTTCTCAGCAGGGAACTAATCTCAGACAGAGTCTCAATAAATACAGACCAAGAGTAGAGTTACCTTGGTCCAAGTTGGAAAGGTCAGAAATTCTCCCTTTGGGCCTCCTACTGTTCCATAAGCTGCCTCTGAGATGGCCTAGCCTCCTTCAGAGCCCGGCTGCAAACTCTACCCTTTCATGTCACACACACTATTTGACAATGCTATGCCAAAGACAGACAGAGGTCTCAGTAGCCCCATACAAAGAAATACAACATGAGCCACATTTTCATTTTCTAGTTGCTATGGCAAAACAATTCAGTTGAAATTACTTTGAACAGATTTTGTTTTTTAAAGCAGCTTTAAGGTGCCTAGCAAAAGTGAGCAGTTCCTCCCAGCCTGCACACACACACACACACACACACTCTCACAGCCTCTCCCATTATCAACATCCTGCCAGAGAGGTCCCTTTGTTATGATGGAAGACTATCCATGGATATTACAACCATCCGAGTTCATACTTAAGGGCTCACTCTTGGTGTTGCACGTTCTGAGGGTTTGGACAAATCTATTGACATGTACCAACCACTATAATGTCATACAGAATAACATTCTTGCCCTAGGAATCCTCTGTGCTCTACCTTTTCATCTCTATTTCAATACTATTAAAAAGCCATATTTTAAAATGTTAACAGCCTTCAACCTGTTAAAATATCAGAAAAAAAAAACATTGAAAATCTGTTACAGGTTTCTGATAATACGTTTGAATTCTGATCATAGATGTACTTTCTTTAAGTAACAGGTGATTTTTTCATATTGCATGTTCTTTAACCTAACCCATCCCAAATATCATGATTCTGACACATAGTGCTGGACACCATTCCAGTACTCAGAGTTACAGATTTGTTCTTTGAGCTACTGTAAAAAATTCTATAACTGGGTAGTGTGTGACCAACAGACATTGACTCCTCACAGTTATGAAGGTCAAGATCAAGCTGTCTTCACACTTGGGAACTGGTGAGGCCTGGCTCTCTGGGTTGAAGATAGCACCTGCTTGCTGCAGCTTGCAGGTAAGGTTATGGGGTTCTCCCACCTCTACCATCAGGAAACAGGGCTGGGGCTCCAGAGTTGCCACAAAGGCCCTTATGACAAATGACTGAGCACTGAGACAAAATAGCTGAGGACTAGTCTGCCAGCCAGTATTCAAACAGGATGGAGCCATCCCCACTCATCCCCCCATTTTCAAAGGTTTTACCTTTCTTTGTCAGGATCCTGGACCTGCCTAGGGTAGCTCATCCCAACCACCTTCCTGAGGGTCTCAGTTGGTCTAGGCTGGATTTTCTGTTACCAGCACGTGTTCTTTTCAGTTAGCTGGTTTCCTTCTTGGACATTCCAAGACCTGTTTACTTTGTGTGTATCTTTTAGAGGCCAAAAAGAACCATAGAATTCAGCAATCATATGACCTTGCGCCTCAATGTCCTTGTCTGTAAGACAGGGTCAGTCACCACTCCTCCTTCCTCTTAGAGACTGTGAAATACAGGATAAAAAGCACTTTCAGGTGTGGTTCTGTGACAGAGCTTGTAGGAGGCACTGGATTTAGTTCTCAGCACCAAAACTAACAAAACCCCACACCGTACTGGTACTGGTACTGGTACTGTTTCTTTATCTGAGTGGAGGTTTCAGTTGGAGCTCACTCAGGAGAAGACCAGGTCTGACCTCTCCATCCAAAAAACCCCTTATTGGACTGGAGGTGTGCCTCAAAGTGCTACAGTGTCTGCCTAGCAAGAGCAAGGGCTCGAGATCAAACCCCAGCACCACCAAAAAGCAAACAAAATGAGAAAAGGAAAGAAAACACACGAATCTCCTTCAGGTCTTACCAGAGTGTGCTATTCAAGGTCATTCACAGATGTATTACTTCATCAAATGCTTTCATTTGTTTCATTTCAGTGAATTATTTAACTCCTAATATCAAACATACATGCCACAAAAGCAAAGAACCATTCCTTCTCTGAGTATATGAAGGGGGATATAAACAGATATTTACAGTTATTACTGAAAAGGAAGAGCTTACGTCTGTCCTTCTGCTCTTTTCTATTCAATTTTTAGCTTTTGTCCTTGTTTCCTATACCTTTTTCATTTAGTGGGCTTTTTATGGATGAGTTTCTTACCTCCACTTAGGTATATTCTATATCTTTTCTTTGGGGAGGCCATCAGGATAAAATGTAAAGTTCTAAAGCTAAACCACACTGATGTTTGTAACAGAGAAACTTAGTATACAAAATGTCACAACAAGTAACAAGCCCACACATTTCCTTCAATGTTTATACAAAGGACTATCTTAATTTCTCCCTCATTGTTAAAGGACAGTTACGCTGAATGTAAAATTATTGATTGACCAGTTCTTATTTTTCATGCAACACTTAATAATGGGCACAATGAGATGAAAGACTCCCAAAGCTACCAGGAGAATGGAAGCCGCTCTGCCATACCTGGGAGCAGCCTCAGAGACTTTGCTGGGACACTTCCCCTGCCCTGCTCTTCTCTGTCCTCTTTTCTCATGGTTCCTAATAAGTTTCTGTTTCTCCCAAATCTAATAATAAATTGATGCCCTGAAAAAAATGATCTGAAGTGCTTCTGTCTTTTGTATCTGCAGTTGAACAGTGGGTAGTGATGCGGTACCAGCAGTAAACCCAAAAGTGACTTTCAAGGCCATCTCAACAGCAGCAAATGATCACAAGTGCTGTAATCATATAAGGGGCAAGGTGGTGAGCTGCAGACAAGGAAACCCTGTGAGTGTCCTTCAGACAGCAATGGTATCATGGGAAGCAGGACCAGGGGGAATGTTAACTGCTGTCAGCTGTCCTAATTATGCCCAGGGAGCCCTTAAAATAGCATGGTGAAGTCCTGTGAACCAGAGAAGTAGTGTGAGGGTGGTCCTCAGAATGCCCTGGGGTGGGGGACACTGAGGACACCCCCATAAGAGGACAGAGTGGTTGGGGAAAGCCTCTTTGAGATGTCACTGAGGAGCTCAGACCTGAGAGCCCTGTCATAGGCAGCCAGGCTAGGTCTGGGAGGTGAGAACATTCCCAGTGAAGGGACAACCATCTTGAGGCATGTTGGGGCAGCAATTTCTGCCCTAAATGCAGTCATAAAGGGGAAGCTCAGACCAACTGTCAGCTAGACATGGGACTGACAGAGGCTCAGCTGCAGGTGACCACCCCACTGTCTATCTCCACTGAGATGCTCCCAATGAGCCAGAGTGCAACCCCAGGGCAAGACTGGTACAGAGGTCACCGGTTTAGCACCTGGACAGGGGAGGGGACAAGAGAAGCCTTCTGTTCTCTGTGAGCTGCATTCATCTATGAATTCACAACCCAGACCTCAGAGACCTTCACCATTTGAGGTTCAGATGTTTTGGATATGAGGACCTTCACAACATTGCTCCATGACTCTCTCTTGTTCTCTGTTGTGTACTTCAAAATCCCTGCTCTGTGGGTACTGGCCCTTCTGCCCCTGCCATTGTCTGGTGTGGAGTGTCACATTTACACTCCATGGGACCACAAGTCCCTCTGAAGTGGGGTTGGGACTGGACCCATCACCCCTTCACCTGCCTCTGACCCAGACATAAACCTCACAGCTAGACAGAGATTCTAATAATGAGGCCTGGGGACTGGCAAAGAAGGGAAGGTGAAGCCCCCCTCCCAAGTCTCCCTAAGGGCTCCCCTGGCCGCCTAGGTCTCACTCTCATACCACTGATATTTAGAGAGGGTTCTGTGTCTTTTCCACCTAGATCACACTGTCACTGACTGTGGCCATCACAGCCTTGGTGGTTACTCTGGCAACTGTGTGCCTCAAGCAATCTCTCCTGAAATTCCAGTGCCCTTGGGCCCTGAGGGTGAGGAAAATCACCACAGGAATCTATTCCCCCATTTCCTGCTGACCTCCAGGTTTGGGAAGAGAAACCCAATTCTTCTGAGGGAAATTAGTAATGTGCTTTACTATCTTTTAAAAGAGGACACCACTATCTTATAGTGAGGGTCAGGTAGATTATACCATCTTTAGAGGCCAGTCAGAATGTAAAGCAAAAGCAATATATTGCATATATAAGTCTAACAGAAAGTAATCTGTGTTATGTGTAGACTTCAAGTGATCATTGAGGGTAAATGAATTGCAAATTCTTCAACTAGAATCTAAAATGGGATTGTGGCATCTTACAGATTTTAATTTCTCAAAACCTAAATACTGATCTCCATAACCTGCCCAGGCAAAGGACTTTTGGGGTCCTTCTTTTATTGAAGGAGGTCAAAAGTGAGGCGACCACTGTGGGCGGGACCCAGCACCATTGACCCAGTGGGGCTGAGATTGCACCCATCACCTCTTCACCTGCCTCCAGCATGGGCACAAGCCTGACAGCTTGACAGTCATTCTAATAATAATGTCTGGGGGGTGTCGAAGATGGGAGGGCTGAAGCCCCCATCTCTAGCCTCCCATAGGCTCTCCTGGCCACCTCGGTCTCACCTTCACGTCACTGAAATGGGGAGAAGATTCTGTGCCTTACCCACCTGGATTACACCATGCCCACTGTCACTGCCTGTGGTCATCATAGCCTTGGCAGTGACCCTGGCAACCGTGTGCCTGAAGCGATCTCTCCTGAACTATATGAGTGCTCCTGTGCCCTGGTAAGGAAAATCACCATGGGATGAATCAGCCACCTTCCTTATACCTGCACGTTTAAAATGCTTGCTGTACTCTCATATGGGGGAGTTTTCTAACATTGTTCTTTGACTGTCTCTCATCATCTGAGTTTTCTGGTCTCCCCTCTAAAACTTTACATTGTGGGCATTTACCCTTCTGCAACTACCACTTTCTGTTGTGGAGTTTTGTGTCTATCCACAAGGGGACTTAGTTCCTTCAAAAACAGGACTGGGACTGGACCCAACACACTTCCACTCACCTGTAACACTGGGCATAAGACTGATATGTAGGAGGTAATTAATTCTAAAGAGTTCTGTGGTCTGGGTAAGAGGGTGTGCTGGCTTCCATGGGGTTGCTCCCATAGAGCTAGTGAGGAAAATCGGTAGGGATCGATAGTCACCTGCCTCATCCCTGCTCACTGAAGTGAGAGGGACAGGGAGAAGCATGTTGCACTCACATGCACACACTCACACAGCCTCACCATCCACAGTCAACCACTACCTTTATTATATACTCACACCAAACATTTTCACTTACACACATCACTCATACAGCCATCCACACATTCACTCAGAAAACCCACTCAAACTCAATTTTACACACCCACTGTCTGTTACCCATTCACATTCACACATGCATACAAATACACCTATTCATGCACTCACACTCTCGCACATACACGCTCATGGTTAATGACCTCCCATGAAAAACTGGCATTGGCCAACATCTGTTCGAAGGCTCCCTTTGACCCTTGCTCCCTCCATCCTGTCTCATTTCTAGTCCTCATAGTCTGTGGAACTTACAACTGACACATGAACACACCCCCATGACAGTGGCTCCAGAACCCAGGGACAACACCCAGAGCTCAGGCTGGAGTAGGAACCAGTCTTGGCCACAGACTCACACACAGGTCCCTCTTCTGTGAACAGACCCTACCTCCTCCAACCCCCTGGACACTGGTAATCATCTTCTAGAAGCAAACAACAGGCCCTCTTCTTCCAGGTCAGGGACACAACCCAAACCCTAGAGGCAAGGAAGGCAACAGAGCTCAGTGGGCAAGTGGGTGGATACTGATGTGTTCAGGTCATTGTCATTACTCCAGGTGGATCACAGGAGTTATGGGACTGAGCCGCCTTCAGCGTTCACACCCCATCAGAAGTCAGTCTCTGCTGCATAACACCATTTGAGAACATGAATATTAAGTAGCAGAGTACTTGGTATGAGGCATGACATGGTTGAACATATTTTCCCTTTAACTTTAATTTTTCTCTAACTACTTATATTGCTTTCAAAAATGCAGTATTTTTTTCCTTTATTGTTGTGCTGGGTGGGGTACACTGTAACATTTACAAAAGTTCTTACAATGTATCAAATATATCATACTTGAATTTACCCCCTCCACCACTCTCCTTTATCCCCCTCCCCCAATTTCTGGAACAGTTTCAACAGGTATCATTTTCGCATTTACATACATGTGTACACATTATTTGCATCATATTCATCCTCTTACCCCTTTCCCTGCCACCTCCCCCCTCCTACTAGTGCCACCCCCCTCCCCCACAGAACCTGTTCTGCCCTCCTGTTCTCCGATTTTGTAGAAGAAAAACATAAAAGATAAAAAGAGAAACATGATGTTTTTGCTAGTTTGAAATAAAAAGATAGCTGCGCAGGGCATTTCCTTGTGTTGTTTCCATACTTATATGTATTATAACCCCAACTGGTTCATCTCTTCCACTCCTCTTCACTCCTCCCTAGTCCCCTTCCCATGGTGGCCCCGACCAGTTTAAGATTTCTATATTCATTCCTGTATAGTGAGCACATCGACCACAATTTTAGTTTCCTTTCCTTGCCTTATCCCTCCTGTGCATAGCCTCCCCTTAGTGTGATCCATGCTACATTTGTTTTAAGTCTATGTCCGCATATGAGGGAGAAATTGTGACTTTTGGCCTTCTGGGCCTAACTTCACTTAAGATGATGTTCTCCACTTCCATCCTTTTACCTGAAAATGACAAGAATTCTTCTTCATGGCTGAGTAAAATTCCATTGTGTATAAATACTACATTTTCTTAATCCATTTGTTAGCAGTGAGGCATCTTGGCTGTTTCCATAGCTTAGCTATTATGAATAGTGCTGCAATAAACATGAGTGTGCAGGTGCCTTTGTTCTAACCTGACTCACATTCCTTCAGGAATATCCTTAGGAGTGGCGTTGCGGGATCATATGGCAGTTCTATTTTTAGTTTTTTAAGGAGCTTCCATATTGTTTTCCATAGTGGTTGTACTAGCTTACAGTCCTACCAGCAGTGTATTAGGGTTCCTTTCCCCCACATTCTTGCCAACATTTGTTGCTGTTTGTGTTCTTGATAACCATTTTAACAGCAGTGAGGTGGAACTTGAGTGTGGCCTTGGTTTCCATTTCCTTTATGGCCAGGGATGGTGAGCATTTTTTTCACATGTTTTTTAGCCATTTGAAGTTTTTCCTTTGAAAAGGCTCTGTTCACTTCATTTGCTCATTTCTTTATTGGGTCATTGATTTTTGGGGGGGGGAGTTTAGTTTTTTGAGCTCCCTGTATATTCTGGTTATCAATCCCTTGTCTGTGTATAGCTGGCAAAGACTTTCTCCCATTCTATGGGTGGTGTCTTTGATTTAGAGATCATGTCTTGTTGTACAGAAGCTTTTTAAATTTCATGCAGTCCCAAAAACTGCTGTTTTAGAAAAATGATTAAATGGAACTTAAATCTGTCTTTTCTGTGTCTGTATTATTATTTTCTCTCCTAATTAACTGCTATATGAAAACCTCAGGAAACACAGAAATTATGAAGACATTGAATATGGGCTCTGATCTCTAGAGATTAATTTTTAAGGTAGCAGGATGGACAAAAAGCCACAGTCTAAAGGAGACATCCCAAGGAAGGCGTCCAGAGGTGAGGACTTACATGTCATTATGGTGTACTGATAAGTGCCTGTTTGCTTGACTTGGAAATACCAGGATGCTGGGGTAGAGTGTGATGTGGATGTGAATATCTGTCACCTGCTGTTCCACAGGGTGCCTGTACCACATGGACCCCTACATCATATAAATCTCATCATATAAGTGAAGAGATTGCTGCATGTTACTATAACAACCAGGTTATTACCATGTGCCAACACCAGACAGGAGGCTCATTTTCTCTAGCTGGAAAATGGAAAAGAATGACATGTGTGCTGCTTTCATGGTTACACAAGGGATGAAATGCAGAAGCAGTAGGCAGGCAGTGAAGCTAAAAGGAGAGATATCAGACATGAGGGTTTAACAGTCTGAGCACCAGCCCTTCACCAGCCAGTCACTCATGGGAGATAGTGGAAATCTTAATAGGTGGGGCTTGGTGGGAGGAAGTTAGGTCACTGTATCCAGTGACCTTGAAGGGAAGGGGAAGACGGAACATGATGGTGGTGGGAGCATGACATCAGGAGTTTCTTGACCTCATGGTGGACAGGAGTCAGAGAAAGGGGGAGTGAATGGAGAGGGGGGCCAGGAATAGCCTTCAAAGACACGCCCCTGGTGACTTACCTGCTGCAGGTAGGCCCTGTCTCTTAAAGTTTTGAGAAGCTTCCAAAATAGGGCCACCAGCTGGAGACCAAGCATTTAACATAAACCTATGGGAGATATTTCCTATTGAAACCATAACACTATTATTACATTTCAAATGTCAAACCTGGCAATGAACTCTGGAGGCAAGATTTTGTTTTTGAAGTGAAAAGAAACTGAATTAATACTTCTGCACCTCTAATGCCATGTTATACCACTTGCATCTCTTCACTTAATTTAGACAGCAATAATATTGACCACCAAGACCTTTTATAAAACTTATTTCATTGCTACAACTTAAAATGTTTACATACAGGTTCTTTTTTTTTAAATAAATTAATTTTATTGAACTATAATTGAAGCAAAAAAAATTCATTCATTTTAAGTGTGCACAGTTCTATTTATAATCCTTCATGGATATGGGTGCAAGACTCCCAAACAGACTTTCTATATTTGCTAATTAGTCAAATCCAAGCAGCTGGATCAAGTTGAACTAATTAATATGCCAAGTGATTTTGATTCAACTTACTTATTTATAACCCTCTTGTTTCTCAGTCTGATAAAAATGACAGATTTATTGAGAATATCTTATGCTTTCCTTAATATAAAATATTCAATCATGACAAATGCATTTGGACCAATTGTGTGTGTGTGTTTGTAATAAGATTACACTGAATGTTATTGGCTGAGACGAAGCTCTGGGAATATGAGAATTTCTGTGGCGATACATTAGCTTTCCAACTTCTTTGTTCATAATGTATCTTTGATATGTGATATTCTCGATAGAACATCACTATTGCCAATAATGAGAATCAACTGTGTGTTACATCCAGTCAGTAATGTTAAAAGCCTCTGTACAATTAGCTGCAACTCTTTTTCCTTTGCCATGAGAATGTTAGGTCATAAACAACAGCTGTCTCTCCAGCCTGGTTCTGGGCTAGGAATTCATATAGGGTAGAGCCAACCTATGGCTAAAGTTGTTACTGCTGTAATACTACCTAATTTATTGTGGTGCTGATATTTTTTTTTATCATGTGCTATAGTTGGAACATAGTTTGTTCCCACCAGATTTATGTTGAGACTTGGTCTCCAACAGAACTGTTGAGGGGCAGCTGAGCATTTAGGAGACTAATGGTTTGCTTGAGAGAATAAGTTATACTCCATGGGACTGGATTTGTAACTGGTTGAGTGATTTGTTATCAACCGAGCCTAGCACCTACTCTTCTCTCTAGTGCACACACTCTCCCACAAATGGCCACTTCCCCATTTCTGCTTTGCATCCATGAGTTAAACCACAGTGAAGTTCTCACCAGAAACTGAGCACATGCATGCTCTTGTACCTCCAGAACTGTGAGCTAAATAAACCCCTTCTCATTTTAAAGACCCCAGTTTCAGGTGCCTTGCTATAGTAGCACAAAAGCGAATAAAGCATCAAGTAAACATTGATAGCAGGTGACATGTTCCATGCCTAACCTAGCATCAAACACACAGTAGCATGCTGTAATTATTGAATGAATATATAAATAGATAAATGAATAAATAAGAGAAAATTGAAAGGTATCATGGGATGTATCACCAGATTTTGTTTGGAAAGGAGAAAAAGTAGTTAAAATCACCAGATGCTCTTTGAGGAAATGGGAATAGGTTGGGGTCTTGCAAAAATGGGAACTCCATGGAGGCCTTAGCTCAGTTCTACAATACCCTTTGCCCAGGAATCTGGAACTAATTCAGTCTAGAAAAAGGCTTGGTGAAATTTGAATAGTGAGTCCTTGACTGGACATGCACCCAGTTGCTATTTAATGAATATTTAATACAACTTAAATAACATTTTATACAAATATATCCTGTCTTATTAAAATAAGGAAATAAACTAGAACTGAGAGATAACCCATCAAAGATTATAACAGTTTTTTGATTAGCAAATACATGATTAAAAAATTCTATGCTATTAAACCAAGGTCACAGTTCTACAAATTTTCTTGGTTTATTTATTTTGAAGGTTGAATTTTAACTTTAATTATTTATGATGGTTTTAACTATGATCAACAAATTTATTGCCTTGTTTGGAATGTATAATAAATCTTTGCTTTGGGAGGTCTTAATGTTATTAATGTGAACAACTAAATCAGAAATCAAGTTTGTGGAGATGGCAGCATTAAGTGGCATAGTCCAAACAACTGTTTTTCTATTGTAGTGACTTTAAGCCCCTTGTGAATGGATCCTTTGCATGCAGAACAGGTGATGTAAAATCAGTCCTCTTGGGATTTGCTTTTTCAGTAATATAAGCAGGTACTATTTCTACAATTTTGGAAAAACATAGCCTGACATCATTTACCGTATCTTAGTAGTAATTTTCCTGGATACTATAGTTGTTCCAAACCTGAAAGAACTTATCAGTCACACCTAGACCACTTACTGTTACCAAAAGGAGAACTTTTTTTTTTCATTTTTCTTTTATTATTCATATGTGCATACAAGGCTTGGTTCATTTCTCCCCCCTGCCCCCACCCCCTCCCTTACCACCCACTCTGCCCCCTCCCTCTCCCCCCACCTCAATACCCAGCAGAAACTATTTTGCCCTTATTTCTAATTTTGTTGTAGAGAGAGTATAAGCAATAATAGGAAGGAACAAGGGTTTTTGCTAGTTGAGATAAGGATAGCTATACAGGGCATTGACTCACATTGATTTCCTGTGCGTGGGTGTTACCTTCTAGGTTAATTCTTTTTGGTCTAACCTTTTCTCTAGTACTTGTTCCCCTTTTCCTATTGGCCTCAGTTGCTTTAAGGTATCTGCTTTAGTTTCTCTGCATTAAGGGCAACAAATGCTAGCTAGTTTTTTAGGTGTCTTACCTATCCTCACCCCTTCCTTGTGTGCTCTCGCTTTTATCATGTGCTCATAGTCCAGTCCCCTTGTTGTGTTTGCCCTTGATCTAATGTCCACATATGAGGGAGAACATACGATTTTTGGTCTTTTGGGCCAGGCTAACCTCACTCAGAATGATGTTCTCCAATTCCATCCATTTACCAGCGAATGATAACATTTCGTTCTTCTTCATGGCTGCATAAAATTCCATTGTGTATAGATACCACATTTTCTTAATCCATTCATCAGTGGTGGGGCATCTTGGCTGTTTCCATAACTTGGCTATTGTGAATAGTGCCGCAATAAACATGGATGTGCAGGTGCCTCTGGAGTAACAGTCTTTTGGGTATATCCCCAAGAGTGGTATTACTGGATCAAATGGTAGATCGATGTCCAGCTTTTTAAGTAGCCTCCAAATTTTTTTCCAGAGTGGTCGTACTAGTCTACATTCCCACCAACAGTGTAAGAGGGTTCCTTTTTCCCCGCATCCTCGCCAACACCTGTTGTTGGTGGTGTTGCTGATGATGGCTATTCTAACAGGGGTGAGGTGGAATCTTAGCGTGGTTTTAATTTGCATTTCAAAAGGAGAACTTTTAACTGCATCTCAGGCCTTTTCAAAAATGCTCTTCTAAGTTTTAGATTGGCCTGCTCATAAAGAAAATTCTAAAACACCACACTACTGGCTTTCTAATCAATGAAACGTACAAATAAAACACAAAGAACATACTTTACAGAAAGTCAGTTTAGAGCATTTTGTTTTAAAAAAGCTTCTTGTAATCCACCACTGTGTTATAATCTTCTGCTCTTTCATGTGACATATTTTTGAGAAAGCTGATGCACCTGTAAAAACAGTCACAAATGAGAATCATTTCTTTATTCTCAGTGTTAGACAAAGCTTCACAAAGATGCTTAGACTATTTTTTAAAAAAGAACATCTAGCTAGATGTCAACAAAATGACGGGAGGTGAAAGAGGCTCTCTATCTACAGATCAGCACACGAGAAAGTAAACAGATTAGAAACCACGAGAGGGTCAAAGAAGTTCATCCAAATTATATGTTAACAAGAAAATTATAGACAAATAGAATTTTAAAAGTCATAGTCCATTTAAATCTTCATAGCAGCCAGCCATCTGCTTAAGTATATCACTTTGTTCCAGGATATCTATACTGCTCCTGGTTCTAAGATGAGTGAAAGGCATATCAGTTCTTTAAGAGGTATTGGTTCACAAAAATATTCATGTATTCCATATTTTATTACCCACAGTCAAGCCTACTTTACCACTCTTTCACATCAAACTGTGCTGACTGAAACTGATGTGGGTAGGTAAGGCATAGCTATTTCTTAACATACTTTTCAGAAGCACTTGAACTCTAAATAAGGGAAACTGAATCTTTCAAAAGATGAGGATGGAGGTTACTTCTAAATCAACACTTTATTCTGTTTTCGAAAGTAAATCTGCACAAATGGAAAGCATAGTTGTCCAGCATGAATTAAATTATTGTGGTCTATATTTCCTGCTGCAGAGAGTAGGTTCCTGGCAAAATGATGTTAACATTTGCATTTTGATAGCATACAGTCTTAGACTGTTCCCTTCAGATTCACAGTACAAATATATTATATTAGGGTTTACTCAAGAGAAATATAAGTATTCCATTATTTTTCACTAGGCACATTTACGGGATCTCCAATAAAATCTGTAATTTTTGTAAATCAAAGAACTAAGTAATGAAATACCTTATTTTCCATGAAGTAGGATACATGCATTAATAATCTTTTGGAGTTGTGTCGATTAAAGAAGGTTCTTAAAATGGCAACATGTGAAGATGAATGACAAGATAAAGATGAAATGTTGAGACAATTATCAGTATAGGAATAAAACAGTTTTTGAACCACGTATTTATGACACAAAGAGCATAAAGGTAATTTTTCAAATTATATAATAGTTTCACTGTGTGCAAACAAAATGAGTACTATGAAAAGAAAGAGTTATAGTTCCTTTACATAGTGAATGCTCTCATTTGATTAAAGAGGGATTCAATATCTAAAATTTCAATTTGTATGTAATATGGAAACAGTGATTCTTGACAGTAAGATTAGGATGTATGCAAAGGCATTCGTATCAACAACAAACATGTATTTTGTACCCTTGATGTTGTCCTAGAGTTTGTGCAGTTTTTTTTGTCATAGTAACTGTTCAAGTAAGAATAAGAAAACAAAATCAATCTTCATAACTGATGGTCAATCTTCATAGTATATCAATAATTAAAATTTTAACTTGCTTCTCAAATTTATGTGGTGATTTCTTGTGTGATCTTTTGGTTATTATGTGAAATATAATGTCATAAGTAAGAAAAGTTACTCAGACCTCTAATTTCATGTTTATCATTATTTATAATAAGCACTGTGGGAGGGATAAGGAGGTATGTGAACAGGATTTATGTTCAATAAATTAACCTAAAGTTTAGTAACTTTATATTACCTGTCCTATCTTCTATCCTTAATATGTTTATTCTATCATAGAACTTCTTAGTTTTAAACCACAGCTTATATACATTGCTTGCTTTTTAAATTAGAAATTCAGCCTTTCAACAAGTGTTTATTAAGTGCTAAGTACTAGGAGAAAAATACTGAATAAAATAGAAGTAACTCCTCTCAATACCTGCTATCTACAATAGTGTTTCTTAAGTGGCAGTTTTTCAACCCCCTGAAGGTCATGGATGTATTCTAAGGAGGAAGAATTTTTTATAAATTTAAAAATTTTTTTGTGTTTGAACAATAACCTGAAAAGAATAATTGTATTGTAAACCAGTGCTATTTGAAGATACTAAGTTTAAGCTTAAACATTTCCAAGTAGCCAATACTGTACTCAACTGTTCTTAGAATTGAGTACTGCCATGTGATCTAAACATTTTTTTGGATTTTATGTTGTGTTTCTCATGAGACTTGCAACATGTGAAGCTCAAATGATAATACAGCTGTCCTTATTAAATAAGAAGTTCTTACTGAAAATGTCAATGGCATAGTGTCAAATATGCAATTTGGGTTGCAAGTAGTGATTAGTTCTATTAATTTGCTTTGTATATTTGTTTAAGAACTATAAGTAAAGGGAGTTTTACCCAGCTTATGTTGTGCCTTTGTAATTCAAACATTTTATTCATGCTTAGAAGATGTTATTTTTCCTTAAAAATGCGTCAATAATCACTCTGACTTGAAAAATACTGTTTTAGCAAATAACATGTAGTCTTTATGTTAATCCAACTATTTGATTCTCACTTCCAATGAGGTATATAAAACTATAGTCACCATTATTATAGATACAGAAGTAGAATCTAGCTTTAGCAACTTGCTTACAGTTTCTGGATATAAATCCAAGTTATTTTTACTCCAGAATAGCCCACTGAGCATAGCAGAAAGAATAATGATTCCTCTAAAGGTGTCCACCACTTAATCCCTGGAATCTGTGAACTGGTTGCCTTATATGGCAAAGGTACCTTGCAGATGGGATTGAGTAAAGAATCTTGATATGGGATCATTACCCTGGATTATTTAGTAGGCTAACATACTCACAAAGGTCCTTATAAGATGGACAGAGGAAGGTGAGAATGAGAGAACGGGACCTGGTGACAAAGAAGACATCAGAGGACTTGAGAACAGGGGCAAAGAATGCAGGAACCTCTGGAAAGTTCACAGAGATGGATTTTCTCCTAAAGCCTCCTGAAAGAATATAATCCTGTTGATACTTGATGGCATCCTTACATGGTAGTTTAGGGCCCATTCTCCTATCCCCTTTCAGGAGAAAGACTTTCAGAAGGGTATAAGGAGGGATAGTTGGCTTCACTCTGCTCCCTTCCTTCCAATTTAAATGGCAGTAAAGGAGCATTAATACAATTACATTTGGAGCACTTAGAAAGGATTTCTAACAAGTGTATTTTCTCCCCCTTCTTACATTTCCAGTGACGTTTGCTGGGTAATTAATTATAGAGAAAAAAGGTTTATTAGTTCATCAGCTCCATAATGTAGCTTATGATTTTATTAAAAAACAGAAAAAGTAAAACTGACACATTTGGTCTAGAAAAGAAGCTGGAGAACCTGGGATATTGAAAAGGGAAGAGTTCTCAAAGTAAAGTGCTAGGGTGGAAGTGGAAGGAGATACACAGAAGAGCTATATTTTAAAAATAATGCTCTATGCAAACAAATTGCTAATTTATCTTTTATTGGGGACAGAAATGGTTTCCTCCGACAAACAAGTTTAGCTCTGCAAATAGTGCAATTACCCTGCTTGTCTCAGGATGGCTCTGTCTGCTGCTTTTCCAGTATCAAGAGAGAAAAAAATTGATTGCTTTCTCACAGCTTGAAAATTTGATTCTCTCTATGGTACTTCTTTTTTTCTTTCTTTCTTTCTTTTCTTTACTTTTCTTTTTTTTTTTTTTTTTTTTTTTACTATTTTCACTTTATTTGAATATATTCAAGTATACTAGTAAGGGAAATAATATCACTTATATCCAAAAAAATACACATTTACAATGCTAAAGAGTATGAGGTTTACATACAATTTGCAAAGGAAGAGAAAGCAGCTATAGATGATTTTGTAGCTGAAAAACATGGCTCTGGAAAGATCAACACACCCAAAGTCATGTAGAGGGGAGAGTGGTGAATCTATGGCTTGGATCAAGTTCTTGGTATCTTCTTCACCAACACTGCTTTTTAATCCCTTAGAAAGAGCTTGTATCATTGCTTTCTTATAAAAAAATTTCTCCTTCATAAGTGATAGCTACTGACTGACTGATGTGAATGGTTTCTTCATGTGATAAGACATGAATAGCAGAGAATTTTAAAGCAGAGTTGATAAAGTTTCAGGAAAATTTTTGACCAAAATCCTAACAGTGGACAAATGAAGGAATTGGGTGACCTGGGTGGAGATGACCCGGTCAGCCAGTGAAAAAGGAAACCACTACAAGTAAGACAGCGGCCCCAGTCGGTCAGAGTGGTGCAAACTCTACTGTTGTTAGGAAGTTGAAAGATAGTTTGTTTCTGAGGGAAGTGCACGTTACGGCTTGACTCACTTCCCTTGGCATAGACAGGAGGTTCAGGAACTGAATGTCTAAAACCAGTTTCTTGAAATAGAATGGTCCAGATACTTAGGAAGGGATCTCATTTGTTTGATACATTTTGATTTCCAAAAGTAATACACATAGATTATTATTTCTGTGAAGTATTTGAAAATAAAGGCTATAGTAACATAAAATGAAACATAAATTGTTTTATTTTCTTAATCTGATAATATAAGAAAGCTTTTAGCGCCTAGCTGGCTTTCAGTAAGTAGTTTTGAAATGAATGAATCAATAAATCACAACACATAAGCAGCCTTCAGTATTCACACTTAACTGTGCATTTGTTTAACACAAATGTAACACCTACTTTAAGTACAAATGAAAAAGCCTTTACAAATCATCTAGACTATCTCATCATTTTACAAATGGAAATGGGGCCCAGGGTGGTGGTACCTACCTGTAATCACAGCACTCAGCAGCCTGAGGCAGAATATCTCCATTTGAGTTCATCCTGGGCTACATAGTAAGACCCTGTCTCACAAAACAAAACAATACAAATATAACACAACATAACGAACAGAAACCAGGTCTAAAGAAAAGCTGTGGCTTAAATGTGATTACACATAAGTAAGGAATCTAAGCACAAAGAAAGAAAGACTTCTCAGCTCCCAATTCAGGTTTTGGTTTCCTCCCTTCCTTTTGCACTCATGACATAACTGGGCAACAGCTATACTTTAGTCAAAAGAGATTTCTAAGAACGAGGTTGCCTGGTGCTGCTGAGTGAAGCTGCAGCTGTACATATTTCTATGTGTATACTCAGCATGTTTGATGTAATTTGTATAAACTTAGAGTACTGAATGGGGGATTACCTCCCCAGAATAACACTAATGAATATCTGTGATGTCCCTGTTAATATACGTTCAGGCTGATTTGCAAGTTCCATTTAAATATATTTTTTGGAGATAGTAAAGCATAATGGTTAAGAATGTGGGCTTTGGAGTTAGACAAACCTGGGCTTGAGTCCTATCTCCAGCACATCTTCAGGATATCAGGATAAGATGGGGACATTCATATGAACTATCAGAGGTGATCATACTTTTAAATGGAAAAATACCCAACGAGCACGATACATAATGACTGTGACATCCCATGATCTTTCGCAATTATATCGTCTGACTTTTCTATTTTACATGTGAGAAATTTTGAAAATGAGGGGGTACTTTATGCACATGACTAGAGATTCTAGGACTTAGGAACTAGTTTTCTGATTTCCATAGATGATTAACCTTTTGTACCTTTTTATTTTTCTGTATTACCTCTGCTCAGGGAGTTGCCAGGCAAGTGGGATGTGCTGTTGTTGTCAGATCCCTTCCCTCTCTTCTGTGAGCCTTGTTCTTATTTATTCTTTCTTTCTTTTTGTGTGGGGGAGGGTGGTACAGGAGTTTGAACTCAGGGCCTCCTGCTTGCTAGGCAGATCTTTACCACTTGAGCCACTCTGCCGCCCTGTGCCTGGTTCTGTAGAGAAAGGGGGGAACCTTGCTTTTGATGGCCTTTTAATGTCACACGTCTCTTTTTGCTCTGCCTAACTGGAGTCTAAGACTATTAGTGAGACATTACTGTAGATACTCACAATTTAGCAATTAATATGAAGGTAATTTCTGTCATAGTGTGATAAATGGAACCAAAAAGTCACACAGCACTGAATAAGAAAGGAGCATGTATTGCTTATAATGAATATATGCATTGATTTATGAGTTTTGACACTTTATGTGGGCGCACTATATACATTATTCAGGATAAAACCAAAATTAATGTTACCACTTTATTGTTACATGGGAAAACATTGTATATAAGTGATTTAAGCTCATTGCTTACATAAGGCAAGATATAATTATAGCACCAAATCCATGAAAGTGTGAGACACTTCAAAAGATATATTCATCGATAGATAAATATTCTTGCGTTTGTTTGCACACTCAAAAACTATTTGTGGTGAACTTGAGTCACCTAGAAGTAAATTCTATTTCTGACTACATCATTAAACAACTGAGTTTTACCAAATCACCAAATGTCCCTAGGCCTTATTTTCTTTATTTGTATAATTAGACTGCTGAATTAAATGATTGCTAATTTTTTTTTTTCCATTCTAAAAGATGCTTGGGGTCTGGAGATGTGACTCAGTGGTAGAGCACTTGTCTAGCATGCATGAGGCCCTGGGTTGGATTCCCTGGCACCACACCAACAGAACAAAGCAAAAATAAAAATAAAATATGCTTAGTGAACAGTGAACTGGATTCTACTGAAGTTTCTGCTAGGTCCTTCAGTTCAATTTACATTTCACAAATATTTCTGGAGTATTATATTAGGTACTACAGTTAGAAAGATGAAAAGAAATAATCTACCCAGGAAAAAATATGGAGACATTCCAGGAGGAGAGGATGGGCCACATATAAGGGCAGAGGAATAAATTTTCTGAAACACTCAGGAAACAACAAGTTGCATAACATTGCTAGAGTATTGTAAGAAGGACCAGTGTGCAGGTGCTGAATTCTGACAGGTAACCAAAGTCAGATATAGATTCAGGGTCTTGCACAGCCTTAGACTTTGTTAAATATTTGTTGAGTAGCTGAAGGGACTGGAAATGCATCTAGAAGACACTCCAGCCACTATGTTAGTTTATTGATTTTCCCTCAGGGCTCTGTCACTGCCAGCGGTATTTGATTTTCCAAGAAGCGTTTTGGAAACTCTTAAGAAAAAACATGTCTACATATGCTTTTTCAAAAAAACCAGCAAGGACTAGAATGCATTCATCTCTATAGTGATCTTTGTTAGATGGGGGCACAAATGTTGCATCTTGTCTGTTTCTGTTTCACTGAAAATGAAGAATATAGTGTGCTCTTTGAAAAAAGGTACTCAACCTGGGGTCAGTGAGAAAAATAAAATGCCATCCAAGCATGATGCACCTCCTTGGAATCAAAGTGTTTCAGCCCTGGGGCAAAAATAGCCAACCATCTGCTCTTGGGAGTCATGAAGCAGCAAATCCGACAAGCAGCATATCATGCTTACAATCCAGTCAGTAGATGAAAGGCATTTCTGAGGCAAAACAGTATGTTTGAAGCTTAGCCTTGAAAGGATAGTTTTACTTATTTTATATAAATAAAACATTCTAAATGTTCTCTGTACCAAATAGAAGCAGTAAAGAAAAATGATTCATGTATGTTTTAATCAAAGCCTGTCTTAGGCCATATTGCAAAGTAGACAATGTGGTAGTTTTTCTAAAAATGCTCTGTGTGTTATGAGATATATGCGAAGTTCATACCTGGGTTCGTAGCAGATGTTCACAAAGTAATAGGTGACCATGTTCTCCTTGCATTCCTCAGATGTCCTCTTGTAAGGCGTTGTTGCCCCCTTCCTATCTTAACTCCATTACCTTTGTTCCTGCCAATCAAAATGTACATATTCCACTGTCTGCCCCAGTATTTACTTTGTACCTGAATGGATGAATAAATCACCTCTAAATATGACACTGAATGCCTCAGGGTGTTTTCTGAGGGATAATAATTGTGAGGATTTCAATGTCACATCCACAAGACATGTGTAATAGAGTCTTGTTACTCAAATTATATCTTGTAGACCTATAACAATACTATCACCTGAAAGCTTGATAAAAATGCAAACTCTCGGCCTTATTCCAGATTGATTAGTGCTGACTCTTATGCATATAAAAATTTGCAAAGTGTTCCTTTAGACTGTAGGCATTAAGAGTGCTGGCCAAAGGTAGGCACTTAGTGTTTATTTCTATTCTGATAGATTTTGAGGTCCTTCAAAATCATTGTAACTCTACTATCAGTTCCAGAGCTGAGGACTCAGCTGTAGATAACCTTTCTAAATAAGAAAGAAAACAAAAGAAAGGAATTGATAGGAACCCTCTGCTTGGAGTTATGACTATAGTTTGTTGTGATCTGCAGACTTAAACTTCTCTTGAGAAATCTTTCATGAGATTTTGATAATGCATTTGATTAGGGTCCATTTTTCCCAGAGAACAAAAAAGTCATTTACCCAAGACCTATGAAGTACACTTCATGCTCTTCAGGAAGGCTAGTTAAGATAAAACAGTGTGAAGTAGCATGTTGTGTACAAGACCCTAGTGTGCTTCAGTAAGATTAGTAAAGACCAGAGAATCAAGGCTGAGAAAGTATGGAGACTGGACCATGAAAAGGTAAATAATCTGTTTAGGGTGCTTGGAATTTGTAGAGATGACCCTTATGTCAGGGAATCATGAAACTTTATTTTTTTTCTTTTTAAAACTTATTTTATTATCATATTATTGTTATACCGGGGGTACACTGTGACATTTACAAAAGTTCTTATAATATATCATAGTTGAATTCACCCCCTCCATTATTCTCTTTTAGTACCCCTGGAATAGTTCCTAAAACTGTTAGTTCCTGGAATAGTTTCAACAGGGATCATGAGACTTTAAAGAAAATATTTTGGTAGCACCACGGATGATTATAGGAAGGTGAGACTAGAAATCTGAAGACCAGTTAGCAAAACATTCTAATATATCAAGGTAAAAGGCAGTTAATTACTCTGAATTTTGGCAAAAAAAAAAAAAAACTAAGATGGAGAGGAATAAATGTGTTAAGACGTAGAAGGTAGAGTTGAAAGGTGTTAGTAGCAGATGTGGATTATTGGTGTGGGAGAAGAAAGAGTTAATATGACTCCCAGGTTCAAGCATTTCTTAAAGGGAAGGTACCATTTACTAAAATAAGACCTAAGAGAGAAGGATTACATTTTGGAGGAAAGACAATTTCAGCGTTTACATTTTTGGTACAGTATGCTTATGGTACATACTTATAGGTCAGTCTAGTAGGTAATTGAACTTTGAGCTCAGGTACAATGTAAAGATGAGGCTGATTTTGTGTGTCCTACAGAGCAGACAAACCAAGTCAATCTCAAGTCTTTCTTCCAAATTTTTGGAAGACTTCTCCACTCAGGTATTATTTCACTACTTTCCCCAATGTTTCACTTGCTAAGAACAGTGCTAAAGCTTGGTACTTGGAGATAAAATAAACAATTCTCTTGTTTCTTAGTTGTTTGACTTTGGAATAGTGATACGATTTTTTGGGTCCAGGGTTTTCATCTTTATAGGGTGTTATAAGGATGAAACATAACGATATGGGAGAGACAATATAGAACAGTATCTGGAAAAAGAAGTGCTCAGTAAAATCTCTCTCTCTCCATCTCTTTTTCCTCTATTAGTTGAGTGAGTTAAGTACTCTGGTAAGAAATAATTCATCTGCTGCTTCAGTAATTTTAGAAGAATATTGAAGGAATTCTCCCCCAATTGCATGCTGTAATTCACATCTTGAAGAACATGTGCTTCAAATGGGAAACATTAGGGTGCATTTGTTATGTGCTAGAGAATTTTATTTTACATCCTTGGAGTAAGGGGATCTTGTGGAGTTCAATTGTAACACCAACCAATTGTGAGATCTCAAGCAACCTCCCTGGCTCTGAATTTCTATTTTGAAAAATGGCTACTATATTATCTGATGTTCCTTGTACATCTGAAATAATACCAATAAATTAGTGTATTCAGTTTCTGGGGACTAATAGCAAATGATATCCTTCAATCAATATCTATCTGATGAGACCTTTTGCAGACTGGGTTTAAGAAGCTACTGTGTCCCACCATATCAATGGAATGTTTCAGTCAATACAGTTGATTTGTACTTGTGATACCTGAAAGAATGTATTTGTGTTAACTTCTCTAGTGAAGCTTGATTGGTTTGAGCCTTGGATGGTGAACAGAGCCATGATCTGATATGTTCTTTGTCATTTTTTAAACTACCTATTCCAAATTCAACATCACAGATGAGTAGATCTCAAAATCTAGTACCTAGACCAGTGATATCAGCATTACCAGAAAATTTCTTTAGTTATAAAAATTCTTAGGATCCAAATTGGAAATACTGAATCATAAACTCTGAGTGTGGGATCTCATCTTGGCTATTATTAACTATAGGTGATCTGGACAAATCATTTAATCCTCTTAGTTTCATTTTATATACCATTAAATAGCTTAGTGAGCTAGTAGTCAACATTCTTGATAAGAATAACAGAAAAACTTTATTTATAAAACAATATGTAAAAAAACTTCTACAATGTGCCATAACATGGATTATTTGTGTTTTTTAAAACATTATCCCTTCAAGAACTCAAGAAAGTAAGTACTCTTACTGTTATCCATGCTTTAAAACTCAGAAATTACATTATTTTCAAAATGAAACATAGTTAATACTTGTGAGACCTAGGTTTCAAATCAAACTATTTGACTCTAAAGCTTTTGCATATCATTTGGTTTTCTACTTCTCGCACAAATTAAGGGCTACCTCCTTTTGGTCACCCATCATTTTATAATAGTGCTCAATAAAATGTCACCTGAATATAAAATGATGTGTATAGTAGAATGGTAATTATGTGAGCAATAGGCAGAGGTATTCAGGAAATTTATCAGCTTCCCTTTTTCCCCAGCTCCTATGAGTCAGTACTATTCATGTGAAATAACATGTCCTCAGGTGAAAAGCTAATTTTGTTAGAAAAACACCACCAAGTATGAGCAATTGTGACAATAAGGTCTTTCCTGTCAAGTTGTGCTATTGAATTAGAGACAGAGGCCTGACCTTTGTTAAGTGGTAGAGAGCCCAGCTGCCTAGATTTTCTTTCCTTAAAAAATCCTTAAACACTTTAGTGTGTATAGTCACTGTTACTTCCTGAAAGCTAATTAATATCTGAAACCTGAAAGCCTTGTTTGGGTAACAAATTTCTAATTGAAATACTGACCAAAATTATTTAGTGTCATCCATATATTTCATATTGTTTGACTAAGAAAAGCTAAATGAATGGGTATAATAAATAAAGAATTTCCTTGCATGTATCTTAAGCTTTATAATACAAGAATGTCTATGAAAATAGCACTATGAACATTCTTACCAATGACATCCACCTTTCTGTGTAATAAACAAAGAATGAATCTTAATACATATTTCTGACACACACAAAAAATGCAACCATGGGTAAAGGGAATGGAGAATTAGACAAAGACAGAAGTCGCACTTCAATGTAAAGATGCAGAGTGACTAAAATAGAATAGGAAAGCCAAAAGTGGATAGTGGTGATTCATTACCAGAAAATGTCAGCAGGATAGTGAATAATGGCTGACTGGCCTGTAATGTTAGTTCTGTAAGATTATAATTTGACCTAAAAATAAAGAAAGCTTTTAGAATCTTACATTATTTGATATTGATGGCTTAGTTGGTAGTAAAATACACCATGATGCCCTTTGATTAGACAAAGCAAAGTGAATTGACTGGAGACAGGAAATGATTTATCAATTGGAAAAGGATCAATAACACTAAAGCATATTCAACTTTGTACTCCAAACTAAGTACCAAAAAACGCCAATTCTTCCTCAAATGACATGTCTTGCCAATTCAAATAATTTTTTTTGATGTTCCAGTACATTTAAGTTTAATTCTTCTGTGGTTTTTCAAAGAGCTCCTTATATTCTATGTATCCTGGAAAAGCTTGGGTATTATTGAGAGGGTCATGTGACACTTTTCTCTTGGATTATTGAAGTTTGCCATGATTTGTCTCTGGGGAGGGAAATCTGTTGACTCCTTATACTTTTCTAAAGAAGTAAATCTATACAGAATACAATTTTTTTCTTTCACTACCTCAAGCTTATTAATATACTACCATAGTCAAAAAGTTGTAGGAGAAATGTCTATAAGAAGTCAGAATAAATTCTTCCCAGTCTCCCTTTCCCAATACTGGGATTTGAACTCAGGGCCCCACACCTGTTGTGTTCTACCACTTGACCCATGTCTCCAGACCACTTTTGCTTTAGTTATTTTTGGAATAAGGTGTTGTGCTTTTACCTAGGGCTAACCTCAGACCATGATGATCCTATCTATGCCTCCTGCTTAGCTGGGATCATAGCTTAGATGCAGATCATCATGATCTGCTTGCTGAATGAGATGGAGTTTCACTAAGTTTCTGCCCTGGTTGACCTTGAACTGCAATCTTCCCAGTCTCTTTCTTCTAAATAGATAGAATTACAGGTATGTACTACTGGGCCTGGCCCCAGAATAGTTAAATCTCTTATTCTAGTTTGAGTTGTGATTGTTCTTGCATAATTTTGGTCTTACTATGTATCTCAAACTGGCCTCTAACTCATAATTCTGCCTTTGCCTCCCATGTGACAAGGGTGCTGGGACTAATTACAGACAGGCCTGTACCACCAAGCCCGTCTCTCCTGTGGTTTTGTATACAAAGTTCCTTTTCATTTGTCCAGCCCTTAATAGTTACTTTCACAAGCAGCTCATGAATATTCAGTGTGATAAGGATGATTTCCTGAGTTTTCTGTCCTTTAGGGCATTTGTCTGTGCTGCCAAAAGTCATTAGTGACTAAGTCAGTGAATCAGGCAAAATGGATTCTAATCAGAGCTCTTAAGGGTCAAATATAAAAAATAATCTTCCTGTGTGCTGCAAAGCCTTCCCTCAAGAGGGAAAGAAATAAAGATATTTATAGCTGGCATACCTTTATTCATTCCTTTGGGGAACCAGTAGGTGATTTGGAGACACTTTAGGGCAGCTACAGAGATGAAGTTATAGGGTGATTTTTAATGATCATCTTAAAAGGTCAAGAGTCTCACATTATCATTCTAAAGAGCAGCTGGACATGCATGTTTTCAATAAAAAAAATAAAAAAAAGTTATGCATTGTTCTCTGTTCTGAGATGCTCAAATTTTCATGCAATGTAAGGTAAAATAGAAGATGCACAAACTAAAGACTGATAAGAAAAATATCATACAGTTGTTAAGTGCTGTGTAGAAAATTGTAATAAGATATGTATAGTGATTTGAGGCTATGACAAAAAGACCTCTTGGAGGAGGCAATATTTAAGCTAAGATCTTAATGGTATGAAGACCTCTGACTTACAAAGATTCAGTAGAAGAAGTTTCTGATTGGAGAGAACAGTTAGTGGATTTGTTCTGTCTGCAACTGGGACCCTAAAGTTCACCTTACACAGTAGATAAGAGAAAGGTCATTGTGTACTCTTATAGCATATTATGGAAAGGGAAATCCTAGGAGGAAGGCAGAGGCTGGATAAAGATTTTTCTTTTAAATAAGATTGGATTCTATCTAAGATACTAGGGAGTTTTCAATGGGGGAGACATAACCTGATTAATACTTAGCAGGATAACCTGGCTCTCAGGTGAATAATAGATTTTGAGTGAGGGACAATGATTTGAAAAGTCTATGTTACAAAAGTGGTAGAAATAAGAAGCAGTAAGCAAGTTGTTTTGGGATACATTTTGGAAATATAGTTGGTGAAACTCACTGATAAAATGAAGGTATGTTGAGAGTGAGAAAATTCAGGAATTCAGGGACAATTCTGAGATTAATAAAAATATTAGATTTATTTTCTAAGAGACACACGGTCAGATTTCAAAGAGAGGGGAAATCAACAGTTTTGTTTTGGCCTATACTTTTTTTTTGCAGTGCTAGGATTTGAACTCAGGGATTTGTACTTGCTAGGCAGACAATCTACCATTTGAGTCACACCTCCAGTCCTGGCCCATAATTTTTATAGACTTGATTTAGTTTGGCAGAATAAACTGAATGTGATTGAGCTGATTATTACTGTTAGTATTATTATTATTATTTGACACTTCCTCTTGCTTTCTCTATACATTGATAAATTTTCTGACTTTGTTGACCATTAACAAGGGAGAGGTTCTCAAAGACATATAAAAATATCATATACTTACTGAAAAAAAGCCAAATTATTCAGTGCATTAAATTTGTTGTGATTCATTCATTTAATATTTACCATGCACTGTTTATCAATAGCACTATGCATTATTTATATTATTTGTAGTAATGGAGTGTGGCTTAGTTGACTGACTGGGAAGGTGATGTGTGTGTTTGGAGATGGGATGGGCTAGCACATTGAATGGTGTAGTATACTGAATAGTGTTCCTCCAAATTTATTTGTTGAAATCTTTACCCTTGTACCTCAGAATGTGACTGTATTTGGCGATGGGGCCTTTTAAGGTAATTAAGTTTAAATGAGGTCATATAAGTGAGTCCTAATCCACTATGACTGGTGTCCTTATGGGAAGAGGAGATTAGGAAACAGAGAAACACAGAATAAAGATTACGTGAGCACACAGAGAGAAGGTAGTTCACACTTTATCTCTAAGCCCTAGAACTGTGAGAAAATACATTTCTGTTTAAGCCACCCAGTCTGTGATACTTAGTTATGGCAGCCACAACAAACTTAATAAAAGTGGCTACTGAACCTCTTCTCACAGGAGAGCTGAGTAAGGAACGTTCACCAGGGAGTGCATCACTGGTTGGCATCATGGATTTCTTTCAATTCCTTTTTAACTTTAAGAATGCTCTCCTTTTAGGATATCTAGTCTCACCCCTCAGTACCTTCTGGGATGTCTATCATATTTGTTTGGTACTTTTATTCTTCTTGCTTGCCCATCTGGTATTGAATGGTCAGTCATACATGAGATCAGTTGGTACATCATCATTACACCCCTCAGATCTGCCATCAAACTAATACGCTTGAAAAAATAAAACTCGGATCTCCGTCTGCATTTTATACCACCAGGGTTGAAAATACCTACTTGGGTTTTCATCAGATTTAGATCCTAAGTTTCAAATGATCTGACTTAATATTTAGGCTACATAGTGAATTCAGCCTAGGAGTATGAACCTCAAATAGCTGACAGGCATCTTTCAATAAAGTGAGAGAGAAAAGTGTGAATGTCAAGAGACACACCACATGTATTAAATCTCCCAGCCCAGAAAAACAATGAGCTAAAATTACAAGACAAAAATGTGAGAAAAAATAATCCCATGGACAGGGATTCTAAATCATAAGGATTGATTTTTCTATCAGTCTGCTTTTCATGTAGGCAAGGAAGTTTTCTGTCAAAACTAAATGATTTGCTTGGGCAATGCATGAACAGATTTTTATACTCCATCTTCTATTTGCTTGAAAATGTTAATGTTTTATATAATCTCATAAATATTACATTTTATTGAGACCATTACAGATATTTCAAAAGCTCTCCTTTTCTCTATCCTTCAGTTAATGATTTGACCCATCTTTTCTTCAGGAGGGTTGACCCTTTATGGCTTGAAGGATAGATAAGTAGAGATCATATTGTTTTGTACTGAGATTTTGACCACAGCAAAGGATTAGGTAGTGGACAGAATTGTGTAGGATAGTGTAAAAAAGCGCAGATGGAAAAATAAGGCACGAAGTACAAGATCAGTATGGAAACAGAATAATAAAATTCTCAGCATTTATTCTAACAATAAATATATTTGCTGCCTCTCTAAAGGTCTCTGACATCTTCCATAACTGATGGTAAAGGCTGAGAAATTTGAAATCCTTTTGCTATTTCTATATATTTTTTCTTTAGCTTCTGGGTGTCTAAAATGGGCCATCCCAAGAAATTGCTATGAATTTGAAGTTGACAAGCCAGTGTAACCACTCTCTTGGAAACAGGTAGCTAATTTGCATCCCAGTAAATTTCACACAATGGTGCAAGCGATATCCTTGCAATAGAGTGGCTTGGATCAATTATAATCTGGTTTGAAGCTAACCATGGAAAACCTTTGGTTTATATTCAGTTTAACTCGATCTTTCTAGATATAAATCAGAGCAACTATTTTGAAAAGGTATTCAAAATGTAGGTATTTTCTAGAATCAAAATAATGTGAGAACCAGTGAAGCTACTTGAAATAGCAATTACAAAATAGCTATTGAGGCTTTTCTGTATTTCTCGATCAAATTGCAATTCTAATCTATTTCACCAGGACATTTCTCTGACTAAATCTCTTTCCTTCTTTTTTGTCTTCTTCTTTTTCATTAAGATTTTATGGCGTATAATTGGTGTGCAACCGTATGAAGTATATGGTTTGATAAGTTTTGGCATATGTAATATGGTCCATGACACCATCACCACAATCAAGATAGTGAACACAACCGTCACCCTCCAACTGACTCCAGAGGCTCCTTTATAGCCCGTCCTTCCTCCTTTACTTACTTCTCTAGACAACCACTGTTCTGTTTTCTGTCACTGTGGATGGGTTTGTACTTTCTTGAATTCTATAGAAGTGGATAATACAATATGTACTCTTTTTTGCATAGGTTTATTCATTCAGTGTTATTATTCTGAGATTAATTCATTTTGTCATATATCAGTACTTGATTTGTATTATAACCAACAGTGTATGAAAAATTTAGTTCCTTCACATTCTCAATACTCGCTGATACAACAACCATTTTTATTTGATTCTAATAGCATTTATTAGTATATCATTGTGGTTCTAATGTGTATTTACTTAATGAGTAATGATGAGTGTCTTCTCATCATATGTTTATATACTACTTATATATTCTCTTTGATGAAATGTCTTTGCAAATCTTTGCACATTTCTTATTGGTTTGTTTTCTTATTAAGAAAAAAAATGCCCTGTATATTCTGAATACAGTTATTGACCAGATATATGCTTTTAAAATATTTTTCCTATATTAGTATCTCTTGAAAAGTACACAATTTTAATTTTAATGAAGTCCAATTAATAATTTTTTTATTGGTTGTGCTTTTGATATCATACTTAATAAACCATTGCCTAATTCAATGTTTTTTCTTGTCAGAAATTCTAGAAATTTGTCAGTTTTGAGTTTTGCATTCAATTACACAATTTATTTTTAGTTAATCTTAGTATTATATGATGTGTATATTGAAGTTCATTTTAGTAATTGGATATTTAATTTTTCCAGAATTATTTGTTGAAAACTCCTTTCTTCAACTAGTTGCACATGTGTTTTGTCGAAAGTCAATCATTTATATGTGTTGGGTCGTTTCTGAAATCTCTATTGTATTTGTATGTCTTTATGCCAGTGTCACACTGCCTTTTGTACTATTAGTGTTGAAATCATATATAGTTGGTCCTCCAATTTTGTTCTTTTTCAAAGTTGTTTTGTATCCTGTAGGCCCTTAGATTTTATTATGAGTGTTTGGAGTCTAGATTCTCTAACCTTTCTATAGCTTTCCTGTATCTGCTGACATCTGACTGGGCTCCCCCTCTCTGTGCCGTGCCATGCCTTTCATGGTATATACTTGGGACAATCATAGGTTAGTCCTATTTGTTTTCCATCTCTCAAGACACTGTCATTCATTGCCCAGCACATAGAACCTTGAGCAGTTGCTTATACATTATGTTTATCTTTCATTGTTTTAAGCAAGAGGATAAATCCAGTTCCAATTATTCCATTTTTTGTACAGCAATGGAAGTCCAAAAGAAATTTGTTAGGCATCTTTAAAGATTTACCTCCTCCAAGACTTTTCAGCCTGTCTCCTTCTTAGGCTTTCTGAGGTCCCTGCTCTGAGCAGCAGGAGCAGCTAAGAATCTAGTCAGAGAGATGTCTGCTTGAAGGTCTATCTGCCACTTAGAAGCTGTTGCTTACCTTATGGCATTTGGCTTAGCACTCTAAAGTTTTAGTTTCTTTTCATTTTATCTTTTAAAATTTATTTTTAATTGATATAAAATAACTGTACAAATATACTATGATAATTTAGTTATAAAATGTGAAACAGATAAGTCAAGGTAATTAGACCTCCTCTCTCTCTCTCTTTATAGTTTTGCTGTTATAAACTATAGTCACCCTACTGTGCTGGATAGCACTGGGACTTATTTCCTATTTAATTGTATTTTGGTGCCCATTATTCAACCTCCTTGTGTCCCACTCCCTTCTTACTTTCTTAGCATATAATAGTCACTAATATAATGTCTCCTATTTTGTGATAAACTTTTTTAGCTTTCACTTACGACAGAGCATGCAGTATTTGTCTTTCTGTTTCAAGTGTATTTCATATAACATAATCTCCAGTTCCATCCATTTTGCTGCAAATGTTAGGATATTCTTCTTTTTAATGGATAAATAATATTCAATTGTGTATATACAACAATTTTTGTTGATTCATCTGATAATTGACACCATGATTAATTCTGTATCTTGACTATTGTGATAGTGTTATAATAAGCATGAGACAATAGGTATATTGTTGACACACTGATTTCATTTCCTTTGGATATATTAGTAGTAGAAGAGTTGATCATATGGTAGTTCTATTGTTCATACTTTGAGGGACCTCCATATTGTTTTTCATAATGGCTGTGCTAGTCTACCTTTCTACCAACAGTGAATGAGAACCTCCCTGCCCCACATTCTTGCTAGCATTTGTTATTCTTCATCTTTTTTACATAGCCATTCTGACTGGGGTGAGAGGCTATCTTGTCCTGGCTTTGGTTTTCATTTTTCTGATAACTCATGATATTCAGTATTTTTTTCATGTATGTATTGGCCATTTGCATGTCTCCTTTTGAGAAATATCCATTCAGATAATTTTCCTGTTTTTATTACATATTCATATTTTTATTGTTGAATTTTTTTTTAGTTTCTGGCATATTCTGGATATTAATCTTGGTAGATAGTTTGCAAATATTTTCTCCCTTTTTGCAGGTTATCTCTTCACTCTGCTGTTAATTTTCTTTTCTGTACAGATGCTCCTTAGTGTGATATAACCTCACTGGTTCAGTTTTGCTTTCATTGCATGTACTTTCAGGGCCATATCCAAAAAACATTTGTTACTTACTGGTGTCTGATTAAGTCTCATGTGCTTTCTTCATTCCTTTTCTTTTCATTTTCTTTCCTTTTCATGTTTTTCTTCTTTTTTGCCTGTGTTATTTCAGAAGGCATATTTTCAAGCTATAAATTAATCGTTCAATAGTTAAATTCTTCTGCTTTATTTAGTTGTTGGTTGAGGATCTTGACTATTTTTTATGTTATTTATTGAGTGTTTCAGTTCCAGGATTTCTATTTGGTTCATTGTGTTTATGATTTCTGTCTGTGCTGATTTTCTCACTCAAATCATTTTCCTACTTTTGATGAATTATCTGTCTGCATTTCCTTATTTCTCACTGAGTTTAAAATGATTTTAAATTCTTTTTAAAGCAGTTTGTCACTTTCCTTTTCTTTGGGGTCATTGTAAGATATTTACTGTATTCTTTTTGAAGTATTGTGTTACATTGCTTTTTTATGCGTCTCATTTCCTTACATAGACAAATTGCCTGTACCAATATTATATGGTAATAAATCTCTTGGATATGTGTCTTAGGGTGTCATTTGGGTTGGTTGAGTCAGCTTTTGTTCTAGGTGGGTGCAGTAGTGTTGTGTTGGTGTATCTTCTTATTCTATCTTCAATTTTGGCAATGTTTGTAGGTATCTCAGTGGCCTAGGCTACAGGGCCTTGTGGGATTACTTCTCCAAGTGGAATAAAGGTGTCAACCAGTGCAGTTTTTTTGGGTATGGTGCATACCCAATGTGATATGCCTGACAATTTTCAAGGGTTGCATGGGAATGGAGCCACTAGTGTGGCAGTGCTGGGGTAAGACTTGCCAGTTTCTGAGCACCATGTGGGGATGGACCACTTTGGTGGCCCATATTTCAGCTTGCCCAAGAGTAGTATCAGGGCACTTCAGTGTCTGAGGGCTGCACAGAAACTGGACCTCACCAGTGAATGCAGATGGGGTGCCAATAGATGTCCAACAGCTGTGCAAGTGACTTCAGGTGGCCTTGAGGAACTGAACTGCTAGGGTGGGCTGCCTCATTGCTTCCTGGGGCCTAGTGTGTGGGGTTAGGGCCACCCAGCTGCTTCCTAGAGTCTCAACATGCCTATCACTCAAGTTGGGCTGCCTGGCAGCTTACCGGGGCTGAGGATGGGTACCCAGTTGCTCCCTGAAGATTTCAGTGGGCTATTCTGCTTAGGTAGAGCTACTTGGCTGCTTGCTGGGTGGGGCTGCCCAGGTGTTCCCCTTTCTGGGGCTGCAGGTGGGTAGATAGGATGTCTTAGTACCTTAGGAGGTGATGGAGAATGAGGCCATGGTGAGTAGGCAAGACACCTTACAGCTTTATAAGGTGGCAAGGTCATCTGGTTGGTTCACAGTGCTGGAATGGGCAGTAGGAACAAGTCACTAGGTGACTTCTTGGCTGCCAGCATCCCACGTGACACTGTGTAGCAGGAGCCTGGGTCAGGGAGGGCACCATGTAGACCAAGCTCTCTCTCTGGGGCAATGCAGTAGTATGGATTCCAATCTGTGGGTTCCCCGTATCATCATAATGTTACCATCTTTCTCCTGAAGGAAACCTCAAGCCAGTTTGCCTATATGTTTAAAATGTATGAAAACATTTCTGTGCAGCATCTCTTTTGTCTTTCACACCCCAGCATTTTGGGTAAAAGGTCCAATTGGTAATGACTAAAAAGATGTGAGTTTTGCAATAATGTGAGTTACTGAAATGGAATGTAAAGATTTTGGACAACTTTGGGAAAGAAGAACCCAGAGCACACGGGAAGGCAACACATTAGACTTCTGGGTTGGTAGAGACAGGGGATTTAATGATATTTATCTTTCAGAAATGGGTTCTGGAGCTCTCTTCCTGGGAAGAGGTCACCTGTGCAAATATCTTAAACTGCTGGGTCAGATCACTTTATCAAATTGCTTCCCAGGCTGCTGTGAGCACTTTAAATGCAAGCAAACGGTTGCTTCCTTGAGGCCATTTGCAGTGAGAGGGCAGGGAATGCCCTCCTGCTCTTTCCTTGAAGGTCATTTCCACATGTCCTTTCTACTCCTTGTAGATAGATGAATTGGCATCAATTCAGCAAGGGTATTTAAAAATGGCTGTCTGCAGTCTTTGATGGCACAGACTGAATGGAACCTGAATTTTTGGGACTCACCTAGAAGGTCCACTAGGAGGCTATGTGTGGAAGGAGGTCAGTGGTTGTCAGCTACCTTTTCTTCCAGACTAACATATATCTCAACAGGGAGTTGCTAAGAATTGTGAACCTATTTCCAAAGGTTTCATGTGCACCCTCGTGGACTGTGCTTCTTTTGTTGAATGAATGTAAGGTTTGTCTCATGAAAACCCAATAATTTATATTTTGTTTTAAAAAATCTTTCTGTTCTTAAGCAAAAGACCTGGCAGTGTATATAGCCCTCAGACGTATTCTGTAGGAAGTTTATCTGAAGTGGGTCCTATTCTGTTTGAAAGGTTGTATAGAATTTGTCTCTGACAATTTGCTGAAGTGATAATTCCCCCCCATTTCGTCTTGAAAGGTGTTCAAGTCAACTCCACTTTATAGATCAAAGATGTATGAATGATAGACTTTGCCATAGTTTCTTTTCCTTAGAAGGCAATGTTAAATTCATGCAAATTGTCACTATATCTTCTGTAAGTGGGTAGATGGATAAGACATCGAAGGAGGAAGCTAGTTAGTAGCTCAAGCCAAACACTTTTTGATTATATTTGCTAAGAATAGCTTAATGAAGCCAAAGTATACTGTTGGGAAATAAGAAAACATCCTTTAGTCTTGTGTCTATTACTATTTGTACTCTGGGTGACTTTAACAAAATGACTAAATATCTCTGACAATTTCCCTATCTGTTACATAAGGGAACTGAGTTAAAACAATTAAATCTTTTACTACTGTGTTAGATTTTTGTGGCTGTGACATGTACCTGAGATAAATCAACTTAAAAAGAGGGAGAATTTGTTTTGGCTCATAGTTTTGAAGGTTTCAGTCCATTGTTGGCTGGCTCTATTGCTTTTTGGCCTGTGGTAAAGCAGAAACATCAAGGCAGGGATAATGTGGTAGAGCAAAACTGCTCACCTCATAGCGGTCAGAAATCAGAGAGAGAGAGACTAGGGTGTCAATATATCCTTCAAGCCCACTTTCAAAATGACCTAACTTCCTTCCATTAGGCCTTATTTCCTAAAGGTTCTATCACCTTTTAAAAAAGAATGTATTTAATGATTTACTGTGAAATTATTTTTATAAACTTCTCAGATATCAAGATTAAGATTAGAGCTGTGAAAGCAAGCTCTACTTATTGCATATTCACTAAAAAAATACTTGCCACTGAGCAACTCTCTGTTCTGACACAGTATTAGGTATGTACTATATGTCTGGGAAGTGTCACTAAATCACAGTGAGCTCTGTCTGGATGACTGCATGTTGTAAACTTAAATTGGAAATGCAAGAAGCAATTTAATTGCTGTTCTATTTAAAGACCTTTTGTTTTGAAAATACCAATTTTGATTCAGCGTGAATTCATAAGGTTACTGTGACATTGTTTGTAGTGACATTTTAAACATGAAATATATGTTTTTAAGGTTGAACATTAGACTTTAGTTTTGACAGACAGAAAAACATGTGATCCATGACAAGATAGCATTAAATGATAAATAAGCACTTACTTGACAGATAATCCATGAAAATTTATTTTGTTCAAATGTCATTATGTTAAAATTAAGAATGAATGATTTGTCATAAGTAACAATATTCTAGGCTAAAAAGTTAGTTTATTAAATGAGTAAGCCAAATCCAAGTTCTTGGAACTTCTGTTCAGTTTTGCATTATTCCGTGTTCAATTTCTCAGTGTTAGGACATCAATCAACACTGCTAGTCCCTTTCCCTAACAAAATATTTCATTGGCCTTGCAGTAGAATTCACATATTTTTAGCCATTAGAATAAAAGAAAAATGTAATTTAACCAGAGTCTATTTCAGAACTTTATTTTAATTGTTTTTGTTTGGTGTAAATGACAGTCAACTGACAACTGTGGAGCCTGCCTGGTAATGTTCAGTCAATTTCCATTTCTACCTGTCGATCGTTTTCATATAATGTACTTATTACTTTTATTCACTAGAAGGCAATGATAAACACTATTTCAAAAATATAATTATTTACAGTTTCTATACCTTTGGTTCTTAACCTGGGTATTTGGGTTTCCTTTATTGCTGCTCTTAGTGGATAGAAAGATACATTTTTTTCCCCCCAGAATGAGCCCTGGCTCAGAACAGTAAAATCTCTGCCTGAGATCAAGTTTCCCTTTGATCTCAGAGTTAACAGACAGGGGTTCAGTCACAGCTGACTTTGCCAGGTCTTGCCATCAAGCTGGAACTTTACATGTGAGCTACAGGGAAATGATTCACAAATATTTTTATCTTAGAAAAAAATGTTGAATATGAATAATAATGGAACATGTCAACCATGGGACATGTCCTTGTTCCCTTCCGCTTCCCTCCTTTCCTCCTTCCCTTCCTTCCCTCCTTTCCTTCCTTCCCTCCTTTCCTTCCTTCCCTCTCTCCCTCCCTCCCTCCCCTCCTTCCTTCCTCCCTCCCCTCTCTCCCTCCCTCCTTCCCTCCCCTCCTCCCTTCTTCCCTCCCTCCCCTCCTCCCTTCTTCCCTCCCTCCCCTCCTCCCTTCTTTCCTTCATTCCTTCCTTCCTTCCTTCCTTCCTTCCTTCCTTCTCTCTCTCTCTCTTTTCTTGGTGGTACTAGAGTTTGAGCTCAGGTTCTTATGCTTGCTAGGCAAGTGCTCCACCATTTCAGCCATACTTCAAACTCTTTTTGCTTTTGTTATTTTTCAGTTAGGGTCTTGCTTTTGTTTAATTAGGGTCTTGCCAAGTCTGCAATTCTCCTACCTCTGCCTCATGCCTAGCTGGATTACAGGTGCTTGCCACCAAGTCCAGCCTGTGTTTTGAGATAGGGTCTTACTAACTTTTCGCTTATGCTAGCCTTGAACTGCAATCCCCCATCTCCAGCTGTGATTGCAGATGTGAGCCACTGTCAGCCTGAGCATGTTCCTTAAAGCAAATGCATCATTCTGAGAAAAACTAAATTCTCTCTCTTTCTCTCTCTCATCCTCTAGGGGAAAAATAAAGCACTTAGATCTCCTGCTTTATTGACTGCTCTATACTATGCTGGGTTCTAGGTTACAGTACTTGTATTTTTATTTATTTGTTTTTTTTGACGATCAACTATTTATTATTGCCAAAGTTCTAATGGCTAATTTCTTAGTCTCTGAGTACACTTCTGCCACTCAGTCATTCTAGCAAATGACTAAGTGCTTAATGAAATAAACTCTGATAGCAATGAACCATAGTTACCTGTGTCAAAAGAAGCACTATCTGCGAGTGATAACTTTAAATTAAATGCATAGGAATGCATGGAATTGTCTGTGGCTGTTACAAACTGTGCTCACCTCACTATCTATGTTTAGGTGCTATGCTACTCATTCAAGCAAGTTTCCAAGTCTGAAGCAGAGTTACTTTTCCTAAACCATGCTAATGACTGCTGCTGGATCTGGCAAAACCATGCTTTGAACAGGTTTATAATCCATTTTCGGCAAAATCAGGAATGCTTTTTTGTATCTAAAATTTAAATGAAAATTGTGGTGGCCTGTTTTCTTCATGAATTGAGTACTTTACAAGTTAATGCTTGATGTTCATTGAATAAGTGTATCTAGTACAGTACTTTTAAATGGGAGAAAATTCAGAAGAAATCATTTTTCCTCTTCTCTTAGATATCACAAAAGGAATCAGTCTTTCTCTTTTCCCAAATATCATAAGATGCTAAGAATTATGTGAGGCAAATAGTTAGTAGTATTTAGAGGACAAATTTTTTGTGACTTTGAACAATATACCTAAACAATGGGAGCCTTGGGATCTTAATTACTTAATTAATTACTTGATGTGAAATTCAATTTTAGCCTTTTCAAAAGGTCTCTTCTAGAGTTTTGATTTGAGTCACCATGTGTCCTTTCCACACACAATCCATTCTTCACCACACTTACCCATGTACCTGACTTGGCCTCACGCACTGTACTGAGGCTCCTTTACCTTCTGACTTCTTGTTGAGTTCCACAAATCAGAGCCACAAGCAGGCAATCTGAACATTGGAGAATCAGTCTATCCATATATATTTGCCTGGCACCACTCCTGTCTTGTGTGCATTGGGGTTGGTAGTGGCTGTGCTTGTCTACCAAACACCAGACAAGATCTATTATGAGGCTCATCTCCTAGAGCTACAGTTCTCTTGCCAGCTGTGTTCTTGTCAGTTAACTATTTTGAACTTTTCAGGTCTGGACATATTGATGCATCTTGAGATGTTACTTGTCTGAGGGTATTCACTATCCTTTCATAGATTCCTGTCAACCTTACCATGCCTTTATAAGCACTCTGTTAAACTCTTTTTAGTAATCATTTTGAGTAGTCTTCCATCTCCAGGTAGGACTGTGACTAGTAGATTGTGTAAATAATGCTTTCCTTTAGTTATTATCTTATTTTTTTTCTATGCTGTCATCCTGATTAACATAGAATTAAAGTTAAGAATTAAAGCAGCTTGCTAAAGAATAAACTTTAAATATTGAGGCAACATAAATAAGCTCTGGAGTGACTTATAATCTAAGTGTTTTAGCTTGTTTTTTAAGCAATATTTTATCAAATCTATACATTAGTAATGAAGGGAAGGATAATAATAGTGAAAGCAGTAGATGTCACCAGTTAGAAAGCACTGCTGTCTTCTCTATGAGAATGTGTATACTCTGTGCAAAATTTCTTAATATCTATGGCCTATAAGAAGCAAACACTTCCTGGCTTAATGAACCTCTTACATAGTTTTCATTATTTTTGGCATTTGTAGAGAATGTCCGATAAATTCACAGACTACCAATTTTGTATAATTGAAAATAATGATTATTAAAAGATAAAAATAAAATAATATTTTTAAATTAAGTTTAATAATTTAAATTTAAATTTGTTTCAGTGTTCTTTCTCATATTTTTATGAAATTTATAAGAATTTAAATCACATTTATATGTTATATAAATGCACAAAGTTAATGTTAATATTGGATAGTTATAGATACTTGGTTTTAACAGAAATTATAGATGTGTTAATGAGCATTAGTTGGGAACCAAAACCTACAGTCTGACAAGGTCACTGTGGCTTAGCACCATTCTGACAAGGTCAGAATCTGCAGGTGCACCATGTCTCTGTTGTGGTGGGAAGGAATGCTAAATGGTTTCCCTTGACTGAAAAGAAGTTTATACTTAGTCAAGGAAACTGGCAGTAAGAATGCAGGGTGGGCAAAACAGAAAGGTTGTAACTAGGTCAGAGTGTTTTTGATGTTTAAGTCTCTTCCTCTTCTGTATAAAGCTTGCTGAGAAAAATAAAATTTTTCCAGTTGGTCATCAGCCTTCTGGCCCTCTCGATATGTATCTTGTTTGTTCATTCCTTCCCTGAGGCCTTTTGGGTCAAGGATCTCTGTGATCCCGGAAAGCATTACTATTTGCTTTCTGTACGAAGCTACTTGATTCACCCTCAAAATATTTGGGGAGAGTATAAAAAAACTATTAATATTTACTGATTTCAATAACTACAAATGATTTCTTCAAATCACGTTGCTTTGTTTGTGTGGTTTTTGAAACATATCATGCCAGTATTATTTTTCCTGTAATGTATAAAGAAAATGAGAAAGATAATTTTTGGCAATGTAGTCATTTATTATCTATACTTTTGGTATTTATATACAGCAGAATTCTACTCAGCTATGAAGAAGAATGAAATCTTATCATTCACAAGTAAATGGATGGAACTTGAGAACATCATTCTGAGTGAGGTTAGCCAGGCTCAAAAGATCAAAACTCGTATGTTCTCCCTCATATGCAGACATTAGATCTAGGGCAAATACAGCAATGTGGTTGGACTTAGGGCACATGATAAGGGGAGAGCACACATGGGAGGTATGGGGATAGGTAAGAAACACAAAACATGATAGCATTTGATTTCCCCACTGCAGAGAAACTAATACAGAAACTTTATAGCTACAGAAGTCAATATGAGAAGGGAATCAGGAACTAGAGAAAAGAACAGATAGAGATGAATCAACTTAGAATGTAACACATTTATACATGGAAGAAATGCTAGGAATCTCTCTGTATAACTATCCTTATCTCAACTAGCAAAAACGCTTTGTCTTTCTTATTATTGCTTATACTCTCTCTTCAACAAAATTAGAGATAAGGGCAGAACAGATTCTGCCTGGAAGTGAGGAGGGTAGGGGGGAGATGGAGGGAGTGGAAGGTAGGGGGGAAAATGGCCCAAATAATGTATGCACATAAGAAAAAATGAATTAAAAAAAATCAAAGTTAAGAAAAGATATTAGCCTAAACAAAATTCTGTTAGAAAGGTAAATTTGTTGAGATAAAAAACAGTGCTTTGCAGTAAATTATATGCACAATTCAGTTCTTTGATTTTTATATAGTGAATCATAATTATATTTATTTCATTCCCAAGGGTATTCAATGTTTTCAAAGAAAAACTAAATATTTTTAAAAATTGTGATATAGTTTCAAAACTAGTTTTTACAGAGCAGTTTCATTTTTGAATTTGTTCAAATTTATTCTTATTTTTAATTGAAACATTAATATCACATATATTTAGGAGTAGAATGTTATTTTTATTTTACTTGAACACATTGTATAATATTCAAGTCAAGTTAAACATATCTTTCTCCCCAAACATTTATCAATTCTTTGTGGTGAAATCATCTATCATTAGAAAGTGTGAATAACTGAACAACTAGCAGATTTTTTTTTTCTGAAATGGGGTCTCCTTATACAGACTGACTTTGAACCCAGGGGCTCCATTGATCCTCCTGCTTCAGCCTCAATAGTAGCTGGGGTTGCAGTGCACACCATTGTGCCAGGCCATAGTGAAAACATTCAAAATCCTTTCCTCTAGCTTGAAAAGAACTAAGGTAGAAAGAAGAAAAATAGAGGAGATGAACCAATTGGGTTATAATACATATATATGTGGAAATGTTACAAGGATTTAAGCTATTTTAAACAAACAAACAAAAAATTTTTTTTACAAAGATGGAGAATTGGAGGCCAGAACAGGTCCTGTCTGGAGGGTTGCTAACAGTGGAAGGGAAGAGGATGTGGGGAGAAGATGTAGAGTGAATGTAGTGCAAATATTGTGTACACATGTATGTAAATGGAAAAATGAGACCTGTTGAAATTATTCCTGGAATGGGGTGGGGGATAAAGAATGATGGAGGGGGGTGAAATCAATGATGATATATTGTAAGAACTTTTTGTAATTGTCAAAATGTACACACACACAACAATAATAATATTTAAAAAATTTTATAAAGAAATTAACAGCACATTATCATTATCTGTAGTTATCCTACTGAACAAAAGGACACCCAAAATTATTTCTCTTTTATTGCTGTAACTTAATACCTGCTGCTCAATTTTTCCCCATCCCTTCCTTCTCGTACTCTCCCCAGCTTCTGGTAACCACTCTCAATTTCTATGAGATAAATAATTTTAGGTCTCCATACATGAATGAGTTCATGTGGTACTTGTCCTTCTCTGCCTGGCTTATGTTACTTGGTATAATATCCATCAGTTTCATCCATATTATTGTAAATGACAGGGTTCCATCCTTTCTATGGTTGAACAAAATTCTATTGTGTATATAAACCACATTCTCTTCATACATTCATCTGTTGATGGAAACTTAGGTTATTTCTATCTCTTGGCTCTCATGAACAGTCCTTCAGTGAATATAGGAGTGCAGATAAATCTTTAACATGATGACTTTATCTCTTTTGGATATATACCCAGAATCAGGATTGTTAGATCTTGTGGCCATTCTGTTTTTTAATTCTTTATTTCTTTGTTTTTTTTATTCATATGTACATACAAAGTTTGGGTCATTTCTCCCCCCTCCCCCAATCTCTACCCCCTCTTTCTTCCCCACCCCCTCACTACCAGGCAGAAACTATTTTGCCCTTATCTCTAATTTTGTTGAAGAGAGAGTGTAAGCAATAATAGGAAGGAACAAGGGTTTTTGCTAGTTGAGATAAGGATAGCTATACAGGGAGTTGACTCACATTGCTTTCCTATACATATGTGTTACATTCTAAATTAACTCTTCTCAAACTAACCTTTTCTCTAGTTCCTGGTCCCCTTCTCCTATTGGCCTCAGTCTCTTTAAAGTTCCTGCATTAGTTCCTTTGCATTGAGGATATCAAATGCTGTCTTGTTTTTTTTGGGTTTCTTGCCTATCCTCATACCTCCCTTGTGTGCTCTCGCCTCATCCTGTGATCAAACTCCAATCCCCTTGTTGTGTTTGCCCTTGATCTAATCTCCGCATATGAGGGAGAACATACAATTTTTGGTCTTTTGGGCCTGGCTATCCTCGCTCAGAATGATATTCTCCAGTTCCATAACTGCAAATGATAAGATTTCATTCTTCTTCATGGCTGAGTAGTATTCCATTGTGTATAAATAGCACATTTTCTTAATCCATTCATCAATAGTGGGGCTGTTTCCATAACTTGACTATTGTGAATAATGTTGCAGTAAACATGGGTGTTCAAGTGCCTTTGGAGTAACCTGTATTGGATTCCTTTATATCTCCAGGAGTGGGATTGCTGGATAATATGGCAGATCTATGTTTAGATTTTTAAGAAGCCTCCAGATTTTTTTCCAGAGTGGTTGTACTAGTTTTCATTCCCACTAGCAGTGTATGAGGGTTCCTTTTACCCCACATCCTCACCAACACCTGTTGGTGGTGGTGTTTTTGATGACGGCTATTCTAACGGGTGAGGTAGAATCTTAGTGTGGTTTTGATTTGCATTTCCTTAATGGCTAGAGATGGTGAGCATTTTTTCATGTATTTTTTGATCATTTGAATTTCTTCTTTTGAGAAAGTTCTGTTTAGTTCACTTGCGCATTTCTTTATTGGTTCATTAAGTTTGGGAGAATTTAGTTTTTTGAGTTCCCTATATATTCTGGTTAGTAGTCTTTTCTCTGATATACAGCTGGCAAATGTTTTCTCCCACTCTGTGGGTGTTCTCTTCAGTTTAGAGACCATTTCTTTTTTTGAGCAGAAGCTTTTTAGTTTTATGAGGTCCCATTTGTCTATGCTACCTCTAAGTTGCTGAGCTGCTAACCAGTTTTCCCAGCAGTCTTTGTTGAAGAGGCTGTCTTTTCTCCATTGTATATTTTTAGCGCCTTTGTCAAAAATAAGTTGGGTATAGTTGTGTGGCTTCATGTCTGGGTCCTCTATTCTGTTCCACTGGTCTTCATGTCTGTTTTTGTGCCAGTACCATGCTGTTTTCATTGTTATTGCTTTGTAATATAGTTTGAAGTCAGGTACTGTGATACCTCCAGTGTTGTTCTTTTTGCTGAGTATTGCCCTGGCTATATGGTCTCTTGTGTTTCCAAATAAATTTAATGGTAGATTTTTCAATCTCTGATGAATATCATTAGGATTTTGATGGGAATTGCATTAAACATGTAGATTGCTTTTGAGCATGGGAGATCTTTCCACTTTCTATAGTCTTCCTCAATCTCTTTCTTCAGAAGTGTATAGTTTTCCTTGTAGAGGTCATTCATATCCTTTATTAAGTTTACACCTAGGTATTTGATTTTTTTGAGGCTATTGTAAATAGAATTGTTTTCATATATCCTTTCTCAATTTGTTTATTATTAGTGTAAAGAAATGCTAATGATTTTCCTATGTTGATTTTATATCGTGCTACCTTGCTATAGCTGTTGATGGTATCTAGGAGCTTTTGAGTAGAGTTTTTTGGGTCTTTAAGGTATAGGATCATGTCGTCTGCAAATAGGGATATTTTGACAGTTTCTTTACCTATTTGTATTCCCTTTATTCCTTCTTCTTGCCTAATTGCTCTGGCTAGGAATTCCAGTACTATGTTGAATAGGAATAGAGATAGTGGACATCCTTGTCTAGCTCCTGATTTTAGAGGGAATGGTTTCATTTTTTCACCATTAAGTATAATGCTGGGTGTAGGTTTGTCATATATAGCTTTTGTAATGTTGAGGTACTTTCCTCTATTCCTAGTTTTCTTAGAGCTTTTATCATGAAGTAGTGTTGGGTCTTATCAAAGGCTTTTCCTGCATTTATTGAGATGATCAAGTGACTTTGTTTGCTTCTGTTAATGTGGTTTATTATGTTTTTTGTTTTTTGTATGTTGAACCACCCCTGCATTCCTGGGATCAAGCCTACTTGGTTGTGGTGAATGATCTTTTTGATGTGTTGTTGAATTCGGTTTGCCATTATTTTAGTGAGGATTTTTGCATCAATGTTCATTAAGGAGATTGGCCTATAGTTCTCCTTTTTGGAGGTGTGTTTGCCTGATTTTGGGATAAGTGTAATACTGGCTTCATAAAATGTGTTAGGCAGTTTTCCTTCCCTTTCTATTTCTTGGAACAGCTTAAGGAGGGTTGGTATCAGTTCTTCTTTAAAGGTCTGATAGAATTCAGCAGAGAATCCATCAGGTCCTGGACTTTTCTTTTTAGGGAGACTCTTGATTGCTGCTTCAATTTCATTTTGTGTTATATATCTATTCAGATCATTAATATGTTCTTGGTTCAGTTTTGGATGATCATATGTATCTAGAAATCTGTCAATTTCTCAAAGTAGTCTCTGATGATTTCCTGGACTTCCATGGTGTTTGTTGTTATCTCCCCTTTTGCATTCCTGATTTTACTAATTTGGGTTTTTTCTCTCCTCCTTTTAGTCAGGTTTGCCAGGGGTCCATCAATCTTGTTTATTTTTTCAAAGAACCAAGTTTTTGTTTCATTAATTCTTTGTATGTTTTTATGTTTCTATTTCATTAATTTAAGCTCTTATTTTTATTATTTCTCTTCTATTTGTTTTGGGATTTGCTTGTTCTTTTTTTTCTAGGAGTTTGAGATGTATCATTAGGTCATTGATCTGAGATCTTTCAGTCTTTTTAATATACGCACTCATGGCTATAAACTTTCCTCTCAGGACTGCCTTTGCTGTGTCCCATAGGTTCTGGTAGGTTGTGTTTTCATTTTCATTGACTTCCAGGAACCTTTTAATTTCCTCTTTTATTTTATCAATGATCCATTGTTCATTAAGCAATGAGTTGTTCAGTTTCCAGCTTTTGCATATTTTTTGTCTTTATTTTTGAGGTTGAGTTCTACTTTTAATGCATTGTGATCAGATAGAATGCATGGTATAATTTCTATTTTCTTATATTTGCTGAGGTTTGCTTTGTTCCCTAGGAAATGATCTATTTTGGAGAAGGTTCTGTGGGCTGCTGAGAAAAATGTATATTTTGTAGAAGTTGGATGAAATGTTCTGTAGGCATCAACTAGGTCCATTTGATCTATGGTATGTTTCAAATCTAGGATTCCTTTATTGATTTTTTGTTTGGATGACCTATCTATTGATAGTGGGGTGTTAAAGTCTCCCATGACCACTGTGTTGGAGTTAATATATGTTTTTAGGTCCTTCAGGATATGTTCGATGAAATTGGGTGCATTGACATTGGGAGCATATAGGTTGATAATTGTTAACTCTTTTTGGTCTATTTCCCCTTTTATTAGTGTTGAATGTCCTTCTTTATTTTGTTTGATCAATGTAGGTTTGAAGTTTACTTTGGTTGAGATAAGTATTGCTACTCCTGCCTGTTTTCAGGGGCCATTGACTTAGCAAATCTTCTTCCAGCTTTTCATCCTAAGCCTATCCTTATTTCTGTGGGTGATATTGGTCTCCTGTAAGCAACAAATTGTTGGATCTTCCTTTTTAATCCAGTTTGTCAAATGGTGCCTTTTGATGGGGGAATTAAGTCCATTAATGTTAAGTGTTAGTATGATAGGTATGTGGTGATTCCTGTTATTTAGTTGTTTGAAGGTTTGATTGTGTGTAGCTAAATCGATGTTACTCTCTACTTTCTTGCTTTTTCTTTTCCTGTAATTTGGTACTGCCTGCCCTTGAAGAATCTTTTGTAGTGGTGGCTTTGTGGTCATATATTGCTTCAGTTTCTGCTTATCATGGAAGACTTTTATTGCTCTGTCTATTTTGAATGATAGTTTTGCTGGGTAGAGTATCCTAGGGTTGAAGTTATTTTTGTTCAGTGCCAGGAAGACCTCACCCCAAGGTCTTCTTGCTTTTAATGTTTCTGTTGAGAAGTCTGCTGTGATTTTGATGGGCTTACCTTTGTATGTTATTTGTTTTTTCTCTCTTATAGCCTTCAATATTCTTTCTCAAGTCTCTGTACTTGTTTTAATAATATGTGGTGGGGTCACTCTATTTAGGTCAGGTCTGTTTGGTGTTCTGGAGGCTTCCTATAACTGTATGGGCATAGTTTTCTCTAGATTTGGGAAATTATCTGTTATTATTTTATTGAATATATTATGAATTCCTTTTTCTTGTACCTCTTCTCCTTCTTCAATGCCCATGATTCTCAGGTTTGGTCTTTTGCTGGAGTCAGTAAGTTCTTGCATTTTCTTTTCACGGGTCTTGAGTTGTTTAACTAGTAGGCCTTCAGTTTTTCCTTCAATTATCATTTCATCTTCGAAGTCTGAGATTCTGTCTTTTGCTTGATCTAGTCTTCTGGAGTGGCCTTCCATTTGGTTTTGCATTTCTGTTTCTTTCTTTTTTCTGAGGTTTTGCATATTGAGTTTTTTCCTCTTTAATATTTTCTATATTCATCCTGAGTTCATTTGTCACTTTATTTATTTTGTTCTTTGTTTCACTTTGTTGCTTATACAGTGCTTCTATAGTTTCTTTTATTTGTTCTTGTGCTTTCTCAAATTCTCTATTTTTGTTGTCTTGGAATTTTTTGAGTGTCTCCTGTGCATTTTGGTTGATGATATCCAGTATCATCTCTATAAAATTCTCATTGATTACTTGTATGATTTCTTCTTTCTGATTGTTATTGTGGGCTTCATTGGGTTCTTTGGCATAGTTTATCTTTGTTTTGTTGGAGTCTGGATCTGGGCATCTGTTTTCTTCATTTCCCTCTGGTTCCTGTACTCATTTATTATTGGGGGGAAATGGTTTCCCTCTTTTTTCCATCTTCTCATCATTGCCCTTGCTACTGTTACTGTCCATGTACTGTGTGTAATTTGGTATTGTCTAGCTTGTAGTAGTAACAGTGGTGATCTCTAGAATGGAAGGGTGTGAGGAGAGGGAAAGCAAAGAAGGTAAAGAACAAGGGCAAAAAACAAAACAAAACAAAAAATCAGAGCCAAAGAAATAAACACAGAGAGATAGTGTACTAATCAACAGTGAGCTAAACAGGCATTAGAAAGACAAAGGGTAAGAAAGAAAAAAGAATTTCCCAAGTTCAAATGCAATAAAGTTTTAGTGTTAATAGTTTTGGTGTTAGTCCTTCAGCATCCAGTCCTGGTGTTGGTGTCTGAGTAGTAGTTCTGTCATTTTCTCATCAAAGGGGAAAAAAAAATATCCCAAGTTCAAATTTAATACCATTCAGTCTTAATTGTTTTGGTGTTTGTCCTTCAGCATCCAGTTCTGGTGTTGGTGTTTGAGTAGTAGTTCTGTCATTGTCTCATGAAAGGAAAAAGAAAAAAGAAAAAAAGAGTAGTCTGGAGACAGCTTTGTGAATGTCTATCTGAGGCTGTGGCTCACCTGCTACCTACTGTCAGCCAGCTGATGCTGCAGGCTTTATTTATTGCAGATCTCAGGTATGAACTTTACACTCACCTAGCCCCGCAGGCTTTTTCATTTAGAGTTCTTGTGGATGCTTGCCCCTTTTGTTTTCTCCAGCATACAACCCTACACACCTGTTGCAATTTCAGTCTTGTATTATTTAGAGTTTGCGTGGAGAGGTGCCCCTCCCCACTCTGCTGGGGAGCATGCCATACTGAGGAGGTAGCGCCACATCTGCCTTCTCTAGCCGACTTATTTACAGTTCGCATGAGGGAGTGCCCCTCCCCCACTCTCCAGAGCTCAGGGCACCCTGCCCTCTTTGCTATGTGCCTTTTTATTTTTCAGCTGCTTATTATTCAGTTTTTTTTCTTTTTACCCTGGGTGGGGGTCAGTCTGTCCACACGGCTATGCTGATTTGTCCCAGGGAGTACCATGTGCTGCTTCTTTGCTCACCTGGTTGTCTGTGTCTCCCAAGCACATTAGGAGCTGGTGTCTGGCAGTGCAGGAACACACCTGGTTTCTTCATTTAACGTGGCGTGGGGATGCTATGTGTGGGCTGGGGGTGTGGAGGTGTTGGAGTTTTGCCTCTTCTTGGTGGATTATCCTGCCAGGTGTATCTCCAGCGTCTCTCCAAGAGTTTACTTTAGGATGCATGCTTTCTGCTTCCTCCCACTAGTCACCATCTGGGAATCTCCCTGTTTTTTAATTCTTTGTGGAGCTCCCATACTTCCATAATGTCTCTGTACTATTTTACATTCCCAAGTGCAAGGGTTTCTTTTTCTCTATATTTTTACCAGGGCAGTACTGGTTATTTCTTTTCTTTTTCTTTTTCAAATAATTTTTTATTAGGAAATATTCATTATACAGGGGGGATTTGTGCTGACAATTCAAATTAGATTTATATTGTATGTGATTTACTTTGCCCCCATCATCTCTCCCCCTCAGCCTTCTCCCTGCCCACTTAAAACAATTGCAAGAGGTTATTTAGTTCTGTTTCATATAGGTATTTGCAGTATTGGGGATTGAACCCAGTCTTTCATCTTTTTGATAATAACCCTTCTGCCTAAAGTCTCATTATAGTTTTGATTTACAATTCTTTAATGATTAACAGTGTTGAGTATTTTTTCACATACCTGTTGCAAGTTCTAGTTTTTTGAAAAAGGTCTACCTAGATCTATTGCACATTTTTAATGGTATTATTTTGGCTTTTGTAAAATTCTTTGAGTTCCTTATATATTCTGCTGTTTTGATTATTATAGCTTTGTAGTATATTTTGAAGTCATGTAGTATAAAAATGCTTCCTGATATTTCGTTCAAGGCTCTTCAGGGTTTTCAGATTGCTACATATAAATTTTAGTATATATATTTTTTAGTTCTGTTAAGAATATCATTGGTATTTGGATATGGATTGCTTTGATCCATAGATCACTTCAGTGGTATGGAAATTTAACACTATCAATTCTTCTAATTCATAACCACAGAATTTGTGTGTGTGTTCTCTTCAACTTCTTTCATCAATACATTATATTTTTCACTGTAGAGATTTTTCACAACTTTGTATAAATTTATTTCTAGGGATTTTTTGTACCTATGGTAAATGGGATTGTTTTCTTGATTTATTTTTTAGGTAATTGCCTGTTGTGTACAGATTGTTGATTTTTTAAAATATTGATTCTGTATTCTACATCAGTACTAAATTCATTCATCAGTTCTACATTTTTGGTGGAGGCTGTGATTTTCTAATGTAAGTTCACGTTATCTGAAATAAGAGATAAGTTGACTTCTTCCTTTCCAACTTGGATTTTTTATTTCTTTCTGTTGCCCAATTGTGCTGACAAGAGCTTTCTGAACTATGCTGAATAAAAGTGGAAAGTGGGCATCCTTGTCTTGTTACAGATCTTAGAGAGAAAACTTTCAGCTTTTCCCTATCCAGTATTCTGTTAGCTCTGGACTTGTTATATATGGCCTTTATTATGTTTAGGTGCATATCTTCTATAACTAATTTATCTAGGAATTTTTTACATCATGAATGTATGTTGAATTTTATCAAATGCTTTTTCTATACCTATTGAAATGATTATGTGGATTTTTTCCTTTATTCTGTTCATATGGTGAATCATATTTGATGACTTACACATGTTGAACCATCCTGCATCTCTGGGATGAATCCTACTTAATCATGGTGAATAATGTTTTTAATGTGCTACTGGATTTAGGTTGTTAGTGTTTTGTTGAGGATACTGCATCTATGATCATCAGACGTATTGACCTACAGTTTGTTTTTTTTTTTTCTTCATGTGTCCTTGTCTGGTTTTGACATCAGGGAAATATTTACTACATAAAGAAAGGCTGGAAAAATTTACCTTGATTTTTTGGGAATAATTTCAGAAGAATTGTTATAAGTTTATTTTTTTAATCTTTGGTAAAATTTTTCAGTAAAACCACTTAGTCCTAGGCTTCTCTTTGTAGAGACTTTATTACTGATTTGGTCTATTGATGTTGTTGGTTATTACTTTCCTGCTGATGTTATTTCTTCATTATTCATTCTCAACAAGGTTTATTATTTCTCTCCTTGTACTAATTTTGGATTTAGTTTGTTCTTGTTTTTCTAGTTCCTGGAGGTGGAATGGTAAGTTTTTTTTATTGAGATCTATCTGCCTTTTTGTTGTAGGTATTATTATTTTAGTACAGATTTTTCTGGTTCTTATAGGTTTTCACATCTTGTGTTTGCATTATCATTTATTTATAAAAAAATTTTTAAACTTCCTTCTTAGTTTTTTTTAACTAATCTGTTAGTTATTTGGGAGTGTGCTGCTTAATGTCTATGTATTTGTACAGTTTCCAATGTTTTTCTTATTGTTGACATCTAATTTCATTTGATTGTGGTGAGAAAAGTACTTGCTATAGTTCCATTTCTTTTTTCAAATTTAGTGAAGTTTATTTAGCAGCCTAATGAATACGTCAGTGTGCCATAGTCACAGCAAAAATATTTAAGACAATTAACTTAGAAATGGTTTCATAGTTTTGAAGGTTCCACTTCATAATCAAGTGACTCCATTGTTTTGGGCCTCTGGTGGTGATGTGGATGGCAAAGGTGGGAAATTCATGGCAAAGCAAAACTGTTTACATTATCTGCCAGGAAGCAAAGAGAGAAAGAGAAAGAGCTGACACCACATCATCTTTTCCAAAGGTCATGCCCTCATTGACTTAATGTCTTCCCACTAGGTTTTACCTACTGAGTGTTCTACTACCTTCCAATAGAGTAATTCTTTTAACATACAGACTTTTAGGGGATATTTTTCCAAATCTCAGCACCAAAAGTGTAATTTATCATGAACAATATTCAATGTGTTGTTGAGAAGAATGTGTAGCCTGCAATTGGATGAAATTTTCTGGAAATGTCTGTTAGGTCTAGGGTGCAATCTTTTCTAATTTTCTGTCTGACCGTCTTATTGCTAAAAGACAGGTGTTAAATTCCCCTGCTGCTGGGTGTGATGGTGCATGCCTGTAATCCCAGCACTTGGGAGACAAAGGCATGGGGATGTCATCTTGAGTGCCATAGTGAGACCCTGTCTGCAAACAAAAACAAAAACAGGTCATCTACTATAAATATAATGGAGTCCATCTCTCCCTTTAGGCCTATTAATGTTTGCTTTATAAAATTAGCTGCTCTGATGCATTTATGGTAATTCCTTCCTCCCTCTGAATTGACTCTTTTATCATTATATAATGAGTTTTCTTTATTTATTTCTTTTGTTTTAAAGTCTATTTTATTTGATATAAGTATGGCTAATTTTGCTTTCTTTTGGATTCCATTTTTGTGGAATATTTTGTTCCATCTTTTAACTTTTGATCTATACATGTCCTGAGAGATAAAGTGAGTTTCTTGTAAATTGTATACAGTTGGGTCCTGTTTCTTTCATCCATTTTGTCATCTTACATCTCTTAATTGGATAATTTCATCTATCTAAACTTAAGGCAATTGTCAATAGGAAAGGTCATACTACCATTGTATTTTACTTATTTTTAATTATTTTTAATTCCTTTGTTTATCCCTCCCTACGGTTTTCATTTGTGGTTATTGGGTTTTTTTTCTAGCAGTATGTTTTGATTACTTGCTTATTATTTTGTTGTATGCTTTGTGATTACCATAGGGTTATGAAAATCTTTTGATTATAAGAAGCTATTTTGAAATGTTAGCAACTTAATGTTCACCATAATGACAACAAAAGAAACTGAAAAGACAGAAAATACTAATTAAAATCTCCACTCCTGCCCACATTATGAATTTTTGATGTTCCATTTTATGTACTTCTGTATTGCCTATCTCTTAACATATTAATGGAGTTATTATTAGTTTAATTATTTTGTTTTGTAGTCTTCATACTAAAGATATGAATGGTTTATGTACCATGTTTACAATATTAAAACATTCTGAATTAATTTGTGTACTTACTCTTATCATTGAGTTTTATATTTTCTGATGTTCACTTCTTATTCAATAGCATGCCTTTTTTTATTTTTAAAAACTCCATTTAGCATTTGTAGTTCTGGTGGTGATAAATTCCCTCCAGATTTTGTTTGAGAATGCCTTTGTCTCTCTTTCATTTTTAAAGGATATCTTTAGAGTACAATAACCTTGGTTGACTTTTTGGTTTTTAATTTCAGCACTGTCAAAATCTCATTCAAGTCCTTATTGACCTATAGCATTTCTGTTGAGAAGTTTTCTGTCAGGTGAATTGGAACAGCTTTATAAATTGCTTTTGTTGTTGTAGTTTGTTTCTCTTCCTACTTTTAGAATTCTCTTTTTGTCTTTAACCTTTTAGAACATCATTATAATATGTCTTGGGATAATAGACAAATCTGAATAGTGACCTTTGAGTTTCCTGTACGTGGATAATTGTATCCTTTTCCAGGATTGGGAAGTTTTCTATTACTATCTCTTCAAATAAGCTTTCTGCCCTTTGTGGCATTCCTAACTTCCTCTCAAACCTCAGTAACCAGAATATTTGCCTTTTAAATGTTATCTCAAGTTCTTGTATGCTGTCTTTGCTCTTTTTTATTATTATCTTTTCTCCTCTGTGTATTTTAAATAACCTATCTTCAAGCTCACCTTTTTTCTTCCATTTGCTCTATTCTACTAATTCATGCATTCTATTACATTTTTCACTTTATCTAGTATTTCTAACTTTTAAATTACTTCCATATCTCTAATAGAGTGCTGAGTTGTTTTTCTGTGTTTTTTGAGTTTCCTTAAAACAGCTATATTCAAATGTTTGAGTGTTCATATACATTAATTGCTTTTTGGTCAGTTTCTTGTGCCTTATTTTGACACTTAGGTAAAACTATGTTTTCTTGAAAATTCTTGCTGCTTGTTGGCATACAATGTTGCCTGTGTATTGAATGATTAGGCATTTATTCCAGTGTTCATAAGTTAGTTTTGTTTTTGATTGTCCTAGATTGTGATCAGGCTGCTTATTTTCTCTGAGTATAAGGTCACTGTCATTATTTCAGCACTAGATGGTGTGTCAAGTCCAGGTTTCTTAAAAATCTGTACTTGTGCTGTCTAGACGGATTGAGGGAGCATCTAAAAGGGTAACTTAGGGCTAAGGCAAGCCCAGGCATCTCATCCACAGACATCAGCATGTGATCAGACATCACAGGTTTCTGCATAGCTCTGGGTCTCGTCATGGATGAGGCACCTAAGCAACAACTTATACCTATCTCTTTCCTCTTCCTCAAATGAACAATGACTCTGTCTTGTGTGCTGTGAGGGATAAGTGGACAGTTCTGTGGCTACAAATGCCAGGGTGTAGAGCTGCACCTGAGTCATCATCCCATCAACACCACTGCAGCACTTGGCAGGACCAAGTCTACACTGCTATACTCTGTCTGCTGCTGGTCCAAGATGCTTTCCTGTTTTCCTTCCCAGCAGACAGTCTTTCCTTTGGTTGTGCTAATCAAAACTAAATTACTGGTGGTAGCCATTAGGTTAATTTGGGTCCAGTTGCTCTTCCCAGGTGAACTGGTGTGGGGGCAGAGTCTACAGAGCTTTGCTCAGTACTGGGATTTATTGTTGCAGGTCTAGTAGGGGATCTATGTCTAAGGCCTCAATTTATTTTCCTTGCTCTCACTTTCATTCTTGCCTTCTTAGTGCATCTTTTCTTTTTATTATGCTAATATCAGGTACTGTAATCTCTCCTGGACTTCTTAGCTCTTGTGAAGATAGTTTTGTGCATGAATGGCTGTTTCAATTGATGTTTCTCTTGGGGAGACAATCATTGGAGGGTCTTATTCCATCACCATCTTGCTCCATCTCTGGAATTGAGCCTAGAGATAAATCTTATGAATTACATCTAGAACCTTTTCCTTTCTGACTCATCAATACTAGGTATGAGATTTTGGGTTAAGGGGTCAAAAGAGGCCTTTGCCAGACTTGAGTCCTTTTGGTACGATATGAAAATTAGGAGTTAGGATATGACAGCAAAATTATAGTTAGGATATGCCAGCAAAAGCCTTCTTGGTGCAATGACCTATTTACTACTTAATTGGTTGTGACAATTTTGATATCAATTATACTTGGTTGTTAAGGGGAGTTAGGCCAGGCACCTGTGGCTCATGCCTGTAATCCTAGCTATTTGGGATCACAATCCTGGCTACCCTGGAGGATCACAATTCAAGGCCAGCCCACACGTTGAGACCCCATCTCCAAAATAATCAGAGCAAAATGGACTGGAGGTGTGGCTCAAATGGTAGAGCATCTGCTTTGCGAGTGTGATGTCCCAAGTTCAAACCCCAGTCCCATTAAAAAAGGGGGAGGAGTTAGGATAATTTCAGTGTCAGAAGAAGAATATTTATGGCTAGTAGGAGGTTTATATTTAAAAAATATTCTGGGGTTATTATTATTGTAGAAAATAAAGATATTATTGTGTTTACCATATCACTTACTGTCTGAACCATCCAGGTTATAAAACATTAAGTGCAAAATGATGGATTTTTAGGTCCTGGGAAAATGTATGCAAAGATGTATCTCAGGAATGCCTAGAAATTGGTTCTAGTTTTCCAATATGAGGATGGATAATATAGAATTTGGTCCTGGTTAAAAAAAAACCTGTAATCTATAAATAATATCTTAGATAAAAAGATCATATACAGAGATTATATGTGTGAACCCCTGTAAGAGGCACTGAAGACAAAAGTATATGTGCATAATGTGTGTGCATTTGTGTGTGTGTGTATGTGTGTGCAAGGTCTTCTACTGGCCCTCCTCACCTTGCTGAAAAGCTGTTTTCAAAAGCTGCCATCAACAATTTTAGTTGAATTTCTGATATTTAATGATTTCCTTTTTATTACTTTTGGTAATTGCAGTTATAGACAAAGAATATATAAAAGAGAGGAATAAGGATAGTAAAAACCTCCAACCCTGAATCTTAGCCAGTGATGGCCTTAGAATTTAAATTGTAGGCAAAATGGTGAATTAGTAAATAAATTGATGGGGAGGATGAGGGGAACAGGTGCATGGAACACCTAATGAATCATGGAGTTGAAAAGAAAAGATGAATGAAACCTGGTTACCTAGCATGAATATGAATTCTAAGGCAAAGAATGCATGATAGTTGATCTCAGAATGTCAGTTATATTCTGTTCTTTTTGAGTGTGTACTTGTACCAAGAAAAGACTTGCTTTAAGCTTAAATTTTTGAAGGCAATTATAAAATTATATATATATATATGTATATATATGCATCTATTAAATAGTTAAATAAAACTTACAGTCACTAAATTGAAAGATTGCTATACGCACACTAATGGAATGGTGCAGATCCTCATTTATGGAAGCACTTTGGAGTGCTGATCAATATAGGCTACTGTTCATTAAGCAGCACTATTTATGTGATGAGTAATTCAACTTATGATTTTAAAAACTTTGAACACACCCTGACTATTAGAAAACTGGAACTCTGGGAAGTAATGCAATGTATGATTAATTCTATGTGTTAGATTGTATGGGTTTGAATTCTAGGTCTTTCCATAACTGTGTATGTGGTATTAGGTGAGTTTTTCAATTTTTCTGTGTTTCAGTGTTCTTCTCTATACAATGAAGGTAATGATAGTCCCTAGCACAGGGCTCATATGAGGATGAAATCAGATAGCATATGTGAAATGATTATCAGGCTATGTGGCACATTACTTATTAGTATTGATATAAGTGTTTTTATTTGTCAGAAGAGAATAAGGAGGAATGTCATCTAAGGCCACAGTGGGACTGGCAGGGGTCTAATATTCTTCTATTACAGTCTCTGTCATTAACAACTGGTTGAAATGTATCCAAGTCTTCTTTTCTAGTGCTGTTGGTATAAAGTCCAAATCCTTTCATGACATGCTTATGTTTATATTCATTAACATGGCATAAACAATTCCTTCAGTCAGCTTTAACAATTTTGGTGTACTTGATAGTTCTCAAACAGTAACTTCACACCCTCCATCCTTCCATGTTGCCCATTTTCCCTCTTTGTTGGAGTGTCCTACTCTCTCCTCTATATATATCTGGGTAATTGTTATTTTTTCTTTAAGACATAGCTGTCTAAGTCAGAGATTGTTTGGATACAGTAAAAGAGATCACCTTAAGCTAGATTTAATGATAACTGTGAATTTAATGTCAGGACATACAAGGTCATCAAGCAAAACCTAAAGGCAAGAAATGTAGTCCTCAGAAGGACCTGGGTCAGATTGAAAAATAGCCTGGAACTGGAACTATTTTCCTCTCTCTCCTTCTCTCTTTTTCTCAAGCTAAATGTCCCTTTCTTCTCTTCCCTTCATTGTTTTCATTCATTCACATGTATTTCTGAAATTAGGCTTTGTTTTTCCTTGTATATGGAAGAAAATAGCTACCTCAGTTTACATATTCTTTTTATTTAATTAATAACAGTGTGATAAAGAATTTCTACTTCCAAGTTACAAATTTCTGAGAAAAAGGGTTCTATTATTTAGCTTGGGCCAATCTTTACTTTTTAAGATCAACATTAATCAGTAGAAACAAAAGTTTTTCTCAAACATATCTACAAGGCTACTCGTTAATGAAATAAAGGATGTGGGTATGGGATGAATGTGTGTATGGAAGAAAAATGATATTTATCTTTTCTATAAAGTATATTCAGATTTCTGCCAATAGGATTCAATGGTTCCTTGTGATGTCATGCAGCTTCTCATATGATAACATTGTTAATTACACACACATACATATCCTGGTTAAAGTGTGAACACCTGGAAGGCAGTGGGCTAATCTATATTTACATTTCCAGCACTTAATAGTAATATAGCTCCCATCAGCTTCTTTAAAAGGGGAAGGCAAAGAAAAATAATTTGAACACAAGGAAATATCTTATGAGAGAACTCAGCATCATAGATGTTTGAGAGAACTTGAAATCGTATTTATTGTGGATAACTGAGAAAACTTTGTGAAGGAGGTAGCATTTGATTACACCCTGCAAAATATGCAGATTTTGCTAGAGAGAGAAGTTGAGAGGAAGGCATTTCTCTCACAATGAGAAAAGTAAAGTGAAGCTGTGAATATAGGGAAACAGTAAGATATATGCACGGACATGTAAAGTATAATTGAATAAAATTTCGTGGTTGTTTGGAATCCATAGTATGATAAATAAGTTTAAAAGGCTTTTGCTTTTAAGATCTAAGTATTTAAACAACATTTTGTTATTTGGCTTTCACATTGTATTTTATAAGATGATATTTAAATAAAAATTCACATAAAATAAATGGTTGCTTGTTGGATAAGAGTGCAGAATGGGAATAAGAGGAAATAATAAATGTGTACTTAAGAGGTTAAAGTTTTATTTCTTTGTTTTCCATTTTCCCAGTACTTGATATATCTTACAACAGTTCTCTTTATTGGAGAAGCTTACTAATAAATGACATCCAATGGATTATTAGATGGATGGCTTATACTTTAGCCTTATCACTGTAGAAATAAAAAGGCTACCTAAATGAGAACAAGCAAAGAGCAATTTATTCCAAACTTGCTATAGTAATGGAGTCAGCTACCATTACTTGTGTTTTGCAAAGACTCAAATGCAGGAAAAATAGTAGGAAAGTTTTGTAGTAAAATAAAGAGAAGGATTCAGGTATGGGAGAGCTGTTGATAGGGAAATGCAAGTGGGACATTTGATGTGATTGGTTAGGAGAATGCACTTGAACTTCTCTGGTCTGGTTACTGTAGCCTATGGGCCAAATTCTATTTTTATACATTGATTGGCCATTCCATTTGCATATTAGATATCCCATCTATAAGGATTATATCAAATACTTGAAATTATAAATGGGATTTTAAAAAAACCTCTATTGGTCTATTATAAAAGACTACACTCAACTCTTATTAATTATAAATTCATTGAACAAATTAAGTATATAAATGGTTATAAATGAGAGATACAAGATAACATTATATCTTACCCCCAAATTTCTAGGCCTAAAAACTTATAGGCCTAACAATATCACATTAGCAATGACAATACTTGTATCTTGTCTTCCAACTTTTGTAAAATTTGTAGTCATTCTCCAGGTGTTTCAATATTAAATCAGTTTACCAAGGCTCCAGCTTGGTGTCAGTGTTTAGTGTCACCTCTCTTCCACATTCAAGGCATTTTTTATTGAGCCAAGCATTTCTTACCTAATTCATTCTTTCTAGTGAAAACTATATTGACTTATCAAAACCTTTATCTTTATTTAGTTGTCTATTCTCAGGTAAGTGGTATCCATGCTACATACAAGCAGAACCTGCAAGTCTTCTGTCATGCAAATATTTGCACATCTGTTCTGTACAACATTTGATGGCTTTAATGACTCTCTTTTTCTCAAAATACTTTAAGTTTGATTTCCAGAATAAGACATGCTGTGGCTGTCCTCTTATATATCTCTTTCATTTACTTGCCATGAAAGGATTTTCCATACTTTTGTCATCTATGGCTTCTGAGACCTATTTCAAAAGACTCAACTATTTTCAACTCACCCCCTCTAAGTGCCCTATTATTCAATTATGCAGCTTCAATGACCATTTACCAGTTCCCAATCACTTATCTCTTATAGGTACATACCTGTATCTCTAGCATCCCATTGGATATATTTCTTTGAAGTTGGAGTATCTAGGCAATTACCTTTTTTAAATTTCATCTTTAGTGGGGAAAATATAGAAAATAAGGCAGGCAATAGTAATTCAGCATGAATGAAATGAATTATTCTGCTAGGAGATAGAAATAAAATCTGGTTTTAGACTAAACTTTCTGATAATTTCTAGTTGGAGAATGTGGTAAGGCTCCCATTTCCTTTATTACTCTTCTGCTAATCTTACCCATTACATATACATACATAACACTTTTTGCCTTCTATTCTAATAGAAAACTATGGCTTTTCCCATATTCCACAAAACAGAAATCATATGAGAGAGAGAAAGAGATGAAAGTTACTAAATTCAATTTTTTTTACCCTACTGTTAATTTAACTTAATGGATGCTAAACCTTCCCCAACTTGGCAAACAGGTAATGAACAGATGGAGGGATGTTTGAGGGAAAAGAAGTGAGGGTACAAAAATAGAAGCCTGACACTTATCTTTCTTTCAGGAAAACATGAAGAAAAAAATTAGATTTCTACCAGAACTCTCCAGTTGAATATTCTACAGGGACTTCAAATTCAACAGAAAAATCTATAAACTTTCATTTTCCTGTCCATCCTCAATCTGCTTCTCCAGCTTGACTCATGTCTTAATGAGTACAGTCAACTTATTTAACTGGGCATAGAGAAAAGATGTAATTCTTATTTTCCTCCATGTTTCCAATAAGTATTAAAGTATTAACAATAGGGGAAAGTGTACATTCTTTTTGCAATAATATCTTGTTTATCAATTGATATTTCACTATTTCATGGTGCTAATTGAACTTTGTGGCTGACATCAATCATTTGAGAGTGGGGTAATCAAGAATTTGCATCATTATACCTAATGTCATTCTCTGTACCCTACAGTCTCATTTTTGGATATTTTTAAGAATTTCACTTTTCCTCCTGACCAATAATAACCTCTTCATATCAAATAGCTTACAATACACAGGATTTTTCAAAAGTGTGTTAAGTTCACACATTTCTTTGAACCTTGTGAAGTGGATGGTATATAGGTCTATATAAGAGAGGGAGGATTTATAAGCTTCAGTTATACTTTAAATACTAGGTTCTTAGTTGTAAATGAAATACAAAAATAATTATCCTCAAAGCTATTATGACTTCCTTACACATACAAAACCCATGTTCTTTAAGAAGTAAATTTCTTGGAATTGCAAAGAACTAAGCAAAATGTTTCACGGAAATGTGCTGGATTTTATCACTTACTTTCTTTTCATTTTAGATGAAAATGCATTTCAAAGTTTAAGCATTTTAAGTTATATGATCTCAATTTTGTATTCAGTTCAGAAGATGGCGGGCTTTTTCTGTGAAAACAATTTTTAACATTTCAAGATTAAATGTTATAAATTTAAAATTATGATATCTTCAATAAGTTGAACCCTTTCATAAGAATACTGCTAAAATCTCTATATTATAAAGTCGTTTAAAAGTACTAATGTGCATGATCCAGGAATAATGTCTTTTTCTTTTCACTGCTTTGTGCTGAATGTAAGGGATTGCTCCTCGTATCCAGTACTTAGATGTACCATCGTGGACCCAGCCTCTAGAACTGCCTAGCACCGGGTTTTTCCCACAGACTCAGCCTTCAGGCCAATAATCATGAACCTAGGCTCCAGGTCCACCTCATCACCAAGCCAGTCTGTGTAACCAGTCTCCAGCAGATCCAGAGTTCAGAACTACTCAGTAAACCTCAGTACTGGGATGGTTCCTCTATACCCAAGCTCTAAGCAGACACTCACAGTCCCAGGACTAATAGTTACTCATATAGACTCAGGATCCAGGTTCACCTCTTCACTGGCCAGGGATAAAGTTAGTCTGCCTCAGGACTCCAGCAGACCCAGCTAGATGACCCACCAGAGTCTGTGAATAGGCAAATAAGCTGAATGGTGAAAGGCTTTTCTGCAAAAGACAGTTTGTAAACACACAAAAAAGTGCCTACTTGCTTAAATGCACAGACACCAACCCAATGACCAGTGACACAATGATTAGTAAAGATCAGGGAATTGTAAAAACTTCAAAAGAACAAAAACAAAAACCCCACCAGTATCCAACCACCAGATCTATAAATTCCTCGATAAAGTATTAAAAATAATTGTACTAAAGAAGGTTATAATCTACTATAGAACAGAGACAATTAATTAAATAAGAATAACAATAGATGAATCAAATGAAAAGTTCAACAAAAAAGACAGAAATCATGCAAAAATAAATTAGAAATTCTGAAGGCAAAGAGCATAATGACTGCAAAGAATTAAAAACCCACAAAGAGCTTTATTGATAAGATATGACCAAGCAGAAGAAAGATTCATTGACTTTGCAGAGAAGTCATTTAAAATTACCAGGTCAGCAGACCAAAAAGGAAAAAGAAAGAACAAAGTCAAGAAATCTTGTGTTACCTATGGAACATCATCATCAAATGAACAATTGCACAAATCATGGGAATTTCTTAAGTGGCTGAGAAAAAAAAAGGGACCAGAAAGCTTATTTTAAAAAATGATCTCAGAAAACTTCTTAAATTCGGAGACAAAAAATGAACATACATTTCCATGAAACTCAAATTCCCCGAAATAAATTAAATATGAACAAATCTTTGCTGAGACTTATGAAAACGAAATCTCAAAAGTCAAAAAACAAAGCCAGAATTTTGAAAGCAGCTAGAGAAAAGCAACTCATCACATATAAGGGAACATTCATAAGACTGTCAGTGGATTTCGCAGAAGAAACTTGTAGACCAGGAAAGAATGAAATGATATTCAAAGTACTTAAAGAGAAAGACCAACCACCAAAAATTTTATCCCTGATAAGGTTGACAACAGAGAAATTTCCCTATAAAGTTATAGGAAATCATCGCCACTGGATCTCTGCTATTGTTTAACTATGGCTTGTCACCTATAAATCTATGCTGGAGTTTGACATTGTGTATCGGTAAGAGGCTGTAAACATAATCTAACTGTGGTATGTTCAGAGGTGGGGGATTTGGGAAGTGATTAGGTTTAGCTAGGGTTATCAGGATAGGGTTCATATAAATACTGGTGGCTATATAAAAAAAGAGAAGCACACTAGAGGGGTTTTCTCTCTCTCTCTCTCTCTCTCACACACACACACACACACACACACACACACACACATTCCTGCGTGTTTGTCTTTCACCAGAGCTTTGCCAGCAAGAAGACAATCAGCAGACATGGCATCTTGATTTTGGACCTTCAGAAACATGAGCCAAAATAATCTTCTTTTGTTAAACTTACCCATTGTGTAGTATTGTGTTATCAGCAATAGAGAACAGACTAATATGATCTATCTTATAAGAAAATGCTATGGGAATTCTTCAAGTTGAAAGAAAAAAGTTATAGTATGAAAGCATATCAGAATGCAAAATTTACTGTAAAGCAAAGAATATAGTCAAATTTAGAATACTTTAATATTGGTATATTTAGAGGTATGGCATATAAATGGTGATTTATAAATCACTTTTAATTGTAGAATAAAGTTAAAAGACAAAAATTTAAAAATAACTAAGGCTAAAATGTTAATATATAAATAATATATAAATATTTGATCTAAGACACTTAAAAAATACAGAGAGGAGAGAAGAGAAGCTAAAGTACAGAGTTTTTGCATATGGTTGAATTCAAGTTATTATTAGTTTAAAATAGACTGCTATAACTATGAGATTTTTATGTAAGCCTCATGATAACCACAAAGGAAAAAATCTCTCTGTAAGTACACAAAAGATAAAGAAAAAAGAATCACAGAGCAGATGGGAAACAATTGACAAAATATCAGTAGTAAGTCCTTATATATCAATAATAACTTTTTATATAAATATTTTAAATTATCTAAGCAAAAGAAATGACTGAATGGTTAAAAAACATGATCTTACTATATGCTTCCCATAGTAAGAGACTCAATCTACCCTTAGGGACACAAATAAGCTAAAGTGAAAAAAAGAGAAATAGATATTCCATATAAATAGTAACCAAAGATTATACCTATATTTGACCAAATGGTCTTTTAAGTTAAAATATATATAAAAGATGATCTGGGGGAATAGTTCAATGGTAAAGCACAGGCTTAGCAGGTACAAGGTCTTACATTCAATCTACAGCATCAAAACAACAACAGAAAACTGTAAAGGGACAAGGTCATCTAATAATGATAAAGGGATCAATTCATCAAATGATATAAAAATTATAAACATACATACCAAATATTAGATCATTTAAATATATAGGTGAAGTATTAACAGAATCAAAGTAAAAATAGATAGCAAAACATCAACAGAGAACTTCAATACCCCTCTTTCAACAAAGGATACATCATCTAGACAGAAAAATAAGTAAGGAAATAGCAGATTTAAATAACAACAATAAATCAGTGGACCTAACAAATATATAAAGAACATTTTACAATAAAAAACAGCATGATATTGGGACAGAAACAGACAGTAAGACCAATGGATTAGAATAAAAGACCCAAACATAAACCCACTCATCTACATCCAACTGATCTTCAACAAAGGAGCCCAAAACACATGATGGAGAAAAGACAGCTTCTTCAACAAGTGCTGCTGAGAAAACTGGATATTCACATGTAGAAGGCTATTTTTTAACCTATACCCAAATAAACTTGAAGACCTTAATATAAGGCCTGAAGCTTTAAAACAGCTCTAGGAAGTAGTAGGAAGTACACTGGAATAGATAGGTATAGGAATGACTTCCTAAATAGAACTCAGAAGGCTCAGCACCTAAGAGAAAGAATGAACAAATGAGACTGCATCAAACTAAAGAGATTCTGCACAGCAAAAGAAACAGTCACTAGACTCTTGAGACTGCCTACAGAATGGGAGAAAATCTTTGCCAGCTATTCATCCAAGAAGGAAATAACATCCAGAATCTATAGGGAACTAAAAAAACTCAACTACCAAACAATCAACATCACAATGAAGAAATGGGATAAGGAGTTAATGAGGAATTAAGTAGGAAATTCTTAGGCCAGTAAATATATGAAGAAGTGCTCAACTCCCCTGTTATAAAAGAGATGCAAATAAAAACTACACTCAGATTTCACTTTATCCCAGTTAGAATGGTCATATTCAAGGCCAGTAACAACAACAAATGCTGACGAGGATGCGGTGAAGCAGGAAATCTTATACACTGTTGGTGGAAATGTAAATTAGTACAACCACTATGGTTGTGTTAGTACAACCACTATTAGTTCAACCACTAATGCAAATTAGTACAACCACTAGCAGTATTGAGATTCTTCAAAAAAACAAAAGATAGAATTGCTATATGATCCGGTGACACCACTCCTGGGCATCTATCCTAAGGAAAGTAAATCAGGATATAATAGAGACACATGCACACCAAAGTTCATTGCAGCACTATTCATAATAGTCAAGCTATGGAAACAACCCAGATGACCTACAACTGATGAATGGACCAAGAAATTGTGGTATAGATACACAATAGAGTATTTCTCAGCCATAAGGAATAATAACATGTGGTTTGAAGGTAAAGGGATGAACTTGGAGGACATCATGTTAAGTGAAGCAAGCCAGGCTCAGAAAGACAAAGGCTGCATATTTTCTTTCATATGTGGAAGATAGATCCAAAAGATAAACATAGACACAAAAACAAACATGATCACATACAAACTCATATGTAGAACACATTTGTAGTAGTAGAACTACTCTATGAAATTCAAGAAAAAGGAAAGGAGAATGATAGAGCATCAGTAATATCCAAAACATAACATCTGTGAAGGTATTGAAAGCTGTTGAAAAAGTGGGGGGGTGGGAGGTAGTAAAGGAGTAAGGGAGAGTAGCAGGACCAAATTAAAGTATAATTTAATGGACCAACGTAAAGTACACCCACAGTGGGGATTCATAGACCATCAGCTTAAATATTAATAATGAGAGACAGGGCTGTAAAATAGGTACAGTGTGTGTCTTGGGGGTTACTAATGGGAGCAGGAAGGGTGAATGAAGAAGATTAGGATGAAGGTATATGGTTGATGGACTCCATATCTTAATATGAAATAAAACAAAGAAACTTCTTTATGTGGGGTCACGGCAGGGGGAGGGGTTTGAAGGGGAGAGAGGATGGGGGTGATCTAACCAATGTACAATATAAGCCTAATCGGAACTGTCACTTTGAATTCCTCCATGTATAATGAATATTTCCTAATAAAATTTTTTATAATTAAAAAGAACATTTCATCCAACAGCACCAAAATGCACGTTCTTCTCAAGAGCACACAGAACTTTGTCCAGGATAGAGCAATAGATTTCAAAACAAAATTGAATCATGAAGAAACAGAGAATTTGAATAGGCCAGTAACAAGTAAGGAGAATGAATTGTTAACCAATTGAACCAAAAGGCTCTCATCAGTGAAAACCCCAGGATCTGATCACTTCACTGAGGATTTCTATCAAACATTAAAAGACGAATTAATGACGATATGCCTCACATTATTCTAAAACATTGACAAGGAGGGAACATTTCCAAACTTACTTTACAAAACCAGCATTACCCTGATACTAAATCCAAACAAGGACGTGAGAAGAAAAGAAAATTACAGGCCATGAACATAGATGTAAAAGTCTTTAACAAAGTACTATCAAAGAATTAACAGTACATTAAAAGTAATGTATGTGGTGATAAGTGGGCTTTATGGCTGGGATGCAAGAATAGTTCTACATACACATATCAATGAGAGTGATAACCTCACCTTGACAGATCAAAAGATAATGATTATAATTATCTCAATTGGTAATAAGAGGAATTTGAAAAAACTCAATAGCCTTTCATGAGAAAAACTATCTACAAATTAGTTAAAGAAAGAATGTGCCTCAACATAATAAAGGCCATATATGAGAATTCCACAGCTAAACTCAAACCCAACAGTGGAAATTTCAAAGCTTTTCCTCTAAGATCAACACAAGAGCATCAGCTCTTGCCACTCTCATCCAAAGAATCTAGAAGTCCTAGTCAGACCAGAGAAAGAAATAAAACGTATCCAAAACAGAAAGGAAGAAGTAAAATTTACTGCATTTACAGACAACACATGATCTCACTTCTATGTGGACACTAAAGGAACTGAATGCATAAGAGCAGGGCATAGAGCAGGGCTGGGAGCTGCAGAATTGGGAGATGTTGGTCAAAGGGTACAAAGTGCCAGTCAGGTGAGACAAATAAGTTTGGGACAAGTGTCATACTGCATGCTGACTCTAGTTCACAAGACTGTGTAATACATGAAAGAGCCAAGGTCATGACTCAAAACAGCATGTTGATTATTATTGTCTGGCTGTACTCAGGCTTGAACTCAGGGCCTTTTGCTTGCTAAACCAGGGCTCTAATCCCTGAGCCTTCTCTCTCATTCTCCTTCCCTCTAAATTTCTTAGAACAATTTTAACAAGTTTTATTTGATTTTCACACACGAATACAAAATACATCCACCACATTTGCCTTCCTTCCCCAACAGGACTTGTTTTACTTTTCTCTTCTTCATTTTCGTAAGTTTCGCCTTGTTCAAGAGGGTTTCTCCTTGGTGTTTCACACATGTATATCATGCTTTAATCAGACCAAGCCCCACGATTGCTTTCTTCTTCTCTGTAGCCCTGCTTCCCTATTAGTCAAGAGTTTAAGGCATTACAGTATCCTGTCTTCTTACACAGAGGCATTGCGTGATTATTTCAAAGCAAAGGCATTAGTAAAACAGCAGATCGAGGAAATGCTTTCTTTCAATTTCCTAGAGAAATGCTCCTTCCTCATATCAGACAGAGGAGAACACCCTATCAAGTGAATCAGACTGAAATGATCTGTAAAACTGAACTTACTAAGATAACTTTACCTTCCATTAGTTTTACCCTTCCCTCATAAAGCTTGTCATGTTTTCTCCAGCCTAATCCCCTCTATTGTGCCATTTCTTTACAATTTTTTTGATGTTTTGTCTAAAGGGTATAGAAGCTTTCTGATTTTGTTGTTTCTTTGGGTCTCTTTCTCTTATAAAAAAGTCCCCCTGTACATGGAAAAATTAATAAAGCAGGTATTCTTTCTTAGTTTTAATGTCGTTATATCTATTTAATTCTTAGACCCAGCTGAAGATCCCAAGACAGGTAGAGGAAAAATCACTTTTCTCCTCAACATATGCTTGAAAATTGTTAATAGAGTATATTGTAATGTTCACAACACACAGACACGAGTACACACATGCACACACAACTCTGAGGTAATGGATATGTTAATAAGTTTAATTGTGATAATCATTTCACAATGTATGCATACATCAAAACATCATATAGTATAATGTAAATATATATGATTTTTATTCTTCAATTATACATCAATAAAGCTGGAAAAATAGAGTAAAAAGTAAAATGAGGCAAATAGCCTTAAAAACTAAATATTTATCATGTGACTTGTTAGAAAATATAATTTTCCTCATGATTTACTTAAATTAATTTTGAACACCCAAATCTTGTATTATATACTTATTGCAGTCATATTTAAAAGTTTTCAATCTGCTAGGATAATTTAGAACTGAAAGTCTGTTACTCATTTGCTGTTCTTTTGACTTTGTGGCATTTAGGTCTCTGGTTATATTTTCTTTCTTAAGGATACATGTGTGGTTATACTTTATAAGCTTCTACCCTCCACCCAGCACACTCTATCACCTTACTCCACTTACTTTTTCCTCAAAAATCACCATGTGACATTTATATGCAATTTACTTACTTATGTGTTCTCTGATTTTCTCAAACAGTACATGTGTTCTATGAGACAGAATCTTGGCTCACTACTATACTCCATGACACTTATCACAGTGCCTACCACTTGTCCATGTAGCATAAATATTTTGACTAAATTATGTATTGTATGTGAAGGTACATTTAATATCTTCATTGGGGAGTTGATCAAACTGTGATACAGCTAGATGGTCAAAGATAGAATATCATAGCAAGTCACTGAATATCCCACTGAAATTTGGTATATAGTCAAATTATAATCAACTCCAGTCTTCAATTTGGTATCATTTTAAATCATAGACATCAATGAAACTTCTAATTGTTGTTTTGAGGAAGTGATATATTTCTCTCTGACATGTTCTTAATCAATGAATAGAGTAGTGTTATTTTAAAAGTATTTTGTTATGCCTTTTAGTAAGCAAGATGCCCCCTGAAGGTCACTTTGTTTATTATGCTAAAAAACAAACCATTTACTTCATAATTGATTCTAGAAATTTACTGGGGGTTGCCACCAGAACTCTCATTTCCAGTAGGTATTTGTTCATTGGTTGGGAAATTGGAACATTTGCCAGTTACCAATCTGCAGTCCTACTAATAGGCTTGATTTCTTTGAATATAAGTATTCCTGAATATTTGGTATGCAAATGTTCTTTTTAATCAATTATAATATTAACCACGGCTGAGATACTTGAGCACATTTAAACTGCCTGGTCTTTATATTACACTTACCTGTAATAAACTAGTACTTTTTCCCCTTTGTTTTGCCCTTCCTGATTCTAAGCCTATTTGGATTGTTAGAAAAGACATATTTGTGCATTCTTTCTTCTCGCTCCACTTGCTTTTACATATTGATAATATTAATAGCTAAAATGTAAAAAGTTTTTACTTGTACTACATGTTTTTCATGCTTCTTATTAGATCCTCAAAATGGCCATAAGAGGGTGACATTCTGGTCACCCAGAATGAGGGAATATTTATCTTGGAGATATGTTTCAATTCATGTAGAGTATGGGACTCTGGAAATGGCTGCCAAAGAAGCAGGTAATAGAAGCAGGGGTCAGTTGAGTGGCCCCTAATTAGACAATTTGGGTTGTGATTTCTGGCCTTGTCAAAAACTCCATTGTTGCCTGCTCTGTATTCTAGTTTGGCAGTATACCTAATTTCACAAGATAAACTGTAACAAGTATATCAAGAGAGTGAAAATTTGCTCTGGTGGGAGAAAGACTCATTTGCTGTTAATTAGCTTCATTTTTAATCTAGTTAATAAAAATGTTGCAGGCCCTCTTTAGGAGGACTGGAAGACTTTGGAAAAAATAAAGTACGTCACTCCTAACATTGCCTTCTGTTGAGAAATAAAAGCTTGTCTTCTGAAGAAATCTGGTTTCATTTTTATTTACAAGGGTGAGCGTAAAAATGTCACTGCTTAAATGCAAAGTCACATTTGGTGGCATGATGAAGAAAGCTCATTAAATATGCTTTCTGTCTCAAAGTCCTTGGAGTCATTTAGCTTTTTTACTCCCATAATATGAAGCTTTCAAGGTGTATGCTTTTTTTTCCCTCTAGCCTTTCCATATCATTTGGAAGGACTGAACATTTGTTGAAAAAAAATCAGAAGAGCTTAGAAATATTTTTTATCCACTTCTTTACAATCACTTTTTAGGGATGGTAAAGTGGTTTATAGATTTTCTCATTATAAAAATGCCTGTTAACATATGCTTTCTCTAAAGTGAAAACCTGTTTCACAGAGTAGTGAGGCAAGAGTAAATATAACTGTGTTAATAATTTAGTTTCTTATTGTTAAGTAATCTTGTACCTTAAAAGGCAACACTGTAACACAAGACATAGTTCATTAGCAATTATAATTTAGCATGGACTTGTTGACCAGTTATTTCAGGGTATTTTGTCTTGTTTTGTTTTTTGCAGTACTGGGGTTTAAACTCAGGACCTGGCACTGGCTAGGCATGTGCTCTACCACTTGAGCTACACCTTCAGTCTTTTTTGCTTTTTTATTTTTCAGATAAATTCTTGCTTTTATTGACATGATCCTCCTACTTACACTTCCCATAGATCTGGGATGACAGGTATATAGCACCACACCCTGTCACTGATTGAAATGGGCTAGCTGTGGAGAGCACAATAGGAGAAGCCAATGAGGACATATGGTGAGATGCAGCTCAGGCTGCTTTTCCTAAGTTGTTTACATTCAAAGAAGAAGGAATGCAGGTTCCTCTTGTTACAATGTCACACCCCTCTGGAGAACTGCTGCTCTACCTCCTTGTTTACCACTGAGTATAAAAGACTCCTTGAATGAGGAAATAAGGCTTTTTTGGATGAAAGGAGGCTTTTGGATGAAGGGAGGCTTTTTGGATGAAGGGAGGCTTTTGGATGAAAGCAGGTTTTTTGATGGGGTTTTTGGCTGAAGGGAAATTGCTGGAGGGAGATTGCTGAAGGGGGAAAATGAATTGCTGGAGGGACATTGCTGAAGAGAAAAGAATTGCTGGAGGGTACTTGCTAAAGGGGACTTGCTAAATCTAAAGAAAGAACATGGGACAGTGCAAGTCTGAGGGCAAAGACTTTAAGAGAGATTATGCTAAAGAAAAGCTAAGCAAAAACATGGGGGACAGAGCAAGTCTAAGGAAAGAGACTTTAAAGAGCAAAAAAGAAGACTTTAGAAGTGAAGTTTTAAAGAATAGAAAGAAGACTTTTAGATGCAAGGTTTTAAAGAATTGTAAAGGAGTAAGGCCTTAAAGAAAAGAGAAAAGAAGCAGCGTAAATGAAGAGAATAAGAGATAAAAAGCAATGAAGCTGTTGTGTGTCTCCATCCAATGCCCAACATACCTGGCCCCAACTTTCTGTCTGTCTATCCTGTGTCCTTTCTGCGTCTCCCGTCACCCTCAGTTAGGTCCAGTTAGGTTCAGTAATAACCAGAAGCGAGAGAAAGCTTGCTCCTGCTGGCCTTGAACCAAGATCCTCCCCATCTTCATCTCCTGAGTAATTAGAATTACAGGGATGAATTCTTGTATCTACAGCCTCAGTTTTACAAAATACAGTATTTTAGATTAAAGGAGGACATGTTATCCAAAAAGGGTAGTTTTAAAAGGGCTGGAAATATCGAACTTCACATGGACATGCATTTCCTCACAGGGAAAAAAGTGTGCCATGCCAGTAACAAGGTGTTTATCTCACAAGGGCTCCACACTCAGGAATGAACTAATGCCCATTATAAAAGAACTGGAGCTATGAGTTCAATCACTGCCCTCTCTCATCTCTCACTATTGGGTGATGCAGCAAGAAGGTCTTCACCAGATGGCATCTTGATATTGGGCTTCCCAGCCCCAGAACTATGAGAAATAATTTTTTTCTTTATAAATTACTCAGTCTGAAGTATTTTGTCACAGCAACACAAAATGGACCAAGTCAAAGGGTGCTCAAAATTTTAAAGTTTTATTTTCTTCAACTGTCAGGTAACTTTCTCATATGACGGACTCCATGTTCTCTTGCACACATTATCAACACTCAGTAAATCAGCATTCAGTTTCTTTGCAAGTACTCTTCCATGGCCATTGGTTACTACTGACATTTAGTAAATAGAATAGAAAGTACAGGCTATTGGCTTTAGGAAAAACTTCCTAATATTTTAGGGTGGTATTTTTTTTCCTGGTTGGTAATCCACTCTGAAATGCCCCTTTAGATGTCTTAGTAGTAGTTTTTATGTTAGGCTTTAAGCCCAGCCTGGGTTAAGAGCGATTTAGTAGCATAGCATTCTGAAAGGAAAACTGCTTATCTCAATTGTCTTTTCTGAGTCTGTGTTAACTTACTTTTTGGCTGTTCTGAGGTTTGAACTCAGGCCTTCTGCTTGCTAGGCACTCTACCGCTTGAGCCAGTCTGCTAGCTTTTTTGAGTCTTGATTGCCAAATTTATTAGAGTTTATTTGATTTAGTTATCTAGCTCAAAGTAAACAAGATAAGGTTTTATAATTATGGACTTTAAAGAGACAGTAAAGGACAAATTTAGTGGGACTAAATCTACATTAATGTACAGTTAACTCGAGCATAATTATATACAACAAACTACATAATTGTTATGTGGGATCTGCTATTAATGACTAATTTCTCTTCATTTGAAATTGGTGAAACATCTTTGCCAAGGAGTGACTAAAGAAAGTATTCAACTCTGATGCACTTTTAATTTTTCTTCTACTTTTTATTTAGTATTTAAGTTCTGCCTTTTCACTTATATCTGATTTACCCTATCACCCCACTGGTAATATTAGAGATAGTTTTTTTTTTATATTATCAATCGAAATGTTATCCAGGTCTACATTGCAATTGCTCAAAACATTAAACATAATATTTTAAGCACAGAATTTCAAAAGCTGGATTTACTTTTATTTAGTATAAAAGTAACATATATCATTATAAAATGTAGCTACCTTCATAAGTTGAGTGCACTGTATATCTTTAGGTTTTTAATGCATCTCTCTCTATATATATATTCTAATATCACTCTATACCATGTGTTTACCTCTTGCTTTTCTTTTAATATGAGTCTCCCTTAATAAACATGCTCTTATAACATGTTGAGTGAGCATAAGAAAACTCATTAAATAACCGTTACTTTTAAACACTTAATTTACTTCCATTTTTTCCCATTGTAAATAATGCTGATATTTTATTTGGCAGCAAAATATTTGGGCACATACTTAATATTGCCATAGAAGTGGACTTGCTGAATTAAAAGGAATAGAAATGAATTTGCTGCATTAAAAAGAAAACATATTTTAAGGCTTTCACAAGAATTTCTCTATTGTAGACTGCCATTATTTTTTATCACTGCCTGTAGCTGCCTGTTTTTGGATATGTGAAAAATTGTAGTCAAAGCACTGTGACCACATCCATAGTGTTCTCTTGTACTATGAGGTAGTGTTAATGCTGATGGTGGGAAATGTTGGTCTTTCTGGTTGCCAAGAGTGAAATTTAGTTTTAAAATACTCTATATAGAGTATGAAGTCTGTATCACCAAATTCAATAATCCAGAGACTATGCTGTTAAAAGCTTTACAAAATCCATGTAGGAACAATTTGTAGAATTCAGAAATCAGCTCAAGATTTTTATTTCTGTAACTTTTTAAGGATATTTTTAAGTCCAAGAAGTTTATGTTCTCTTGATCATTTCTAAATCTAACTGTACCCTTTCCTAGGGCTCTCAATTTCACTCATGTTTTATTTCTAGGGTGTTCTGTTTTCTGTGTCCCATAAAAATCCAAATTTGGAATTCACCCAAATTCTTGTTAATCTCAAAAAGCCAATCACTTATGTAGTTATTCAGCAATTATTTACTGAGTAGCTAACATGTGGCCATATTTGTTCTTGGGGTCAAGAAACTCCTGCCAATTGGACTTTACTTTTTAGTTGGGAAAGATAGATAGTATAATAGAGCATCAATAAAGCATATAATGTATCAAGTATTAAGCCCTCACTGGGAAGACCGCATTCATGTAAAGACCTGAAGGGAAGAAAGAAAGCAAGTTACATAGATAAATATCTTTGCGTAAGTGTTTCTTAGGCACAAAGGCAAATACATGGAAGCTGAGTATTTCTGGAGTGATCAAAAGCAACGGGGCCTCTGTGATTGTGTCTTTTCCTAGATAGAAAATAATGATAATGACAACAATAATGACAGCAAATATGTATTTCCTCTTTTAATTTGTAATATAATTCACTCATAATACTAGTAAAAATCTATTCTGAAGATACATATTAGCATCTTCATTTGCATGTCCAAAAGAAAATCATAGACCATTTCTCTGTATTTCACCTTTTCTCTCCAACCACTATCTACAGAAAATGGAACAGTGGAAACTTTTTTTTGTTTTTGCTGATTTGAGTTATGATCTTAACCAACAAAAAATCGCTCTTAGTTTCTCCTTTACGTCTAAGTCTTCAAATACAGTCCAATTTTTGTCTGGACTTCTTTCTGCTTTCGTGTCAGCACGACTGAGTTTGTATTTTGGTTCCTCAGATGCCCTTAGTCCTAGCATTCTTAAGGATATGATTTTTTGATTCCACTTCTCTTCCAATTCCTTTGACTTATTTTGCCTACGAACCTGCATGACATCTGCCTCATCCATCACCAATATTCCTTCTTTTTCTTCCCTCTTCTTGTCCTTTCTGTTCACTTGAATCCCATTGTCACCTCATCTGTGCTTCTAGCTGCTCTCTTGGTTACAACCTTGACCTAGTCTTCTTTTAGTATGAATTTAGAAGAAAACCCTATTGTTTAGTTTGCTACCTGAAATCTCTTTAGACTCCTTCCCAAAGTCTAGAGTAGGAGACGCATACAAACAGTATGATATGACTAAGCATTGAGCACTCCACCAGCAGCTCTGACATCTTTGACTTTGGAATTCCAGAGAAGTCTTGGTTGTCCCTTTCCTATATCCCAAGTTCACTGTGACTGAGATTCAACCTCATTGCTCTGTGCTCCCACTAACAAGATTTTCTCCTATGTTATTAGTTTGCACTTCAAATGGCTTTATATTCATCTCTGCTTATCTCTGATGCCACCACTGCAGTCTCTGATAATAACTAGACAATCACCTAGAGTGATTTATGCTTATTATACATAGCCTTGATTTCTGGTCATCACCTGTCCTATTCCCATTTGACTAGATATCTTGATTTTCATATCAGTTCAGATCTCCTGCATTATTATTCCCTGGAGGCTTTTGTTCCAGATTTCTTCAGATCTTTCCCTAGGATAAGGAACAAAGCACTATCCTTGTTTGTAAGTGTAGAATGCTCTCTCTTTTCATTCTCTGACACATCTTATCAGCACTCAATCCACAATGCATCTTTTACAGCATCTATTTCAGTGCTGTGTTTAATCATCCAATTTCCTCAATATTCTTTTTTCAATATTCCTTCAGTATTTTTTCAGTAGTCCTTATTAAAATGATAGCCCCAAAGTCAATTCTTCTGACTACTAACAACCTATTTCTTTCAAAGTCATATTTTGTTTTTGTTTACTTTTGAGTAGTGAATCATGAATGTTCATACTTACTGACTAATCTAGCAAAACAATCCACTTTATTATTGTCACCAATTCTAACTGATTCTGCTGGGTAATGGTGTTTTTGACTTAAATGAATGAAATGTTATTCACTTCAAGAGCTTTTAGAAACATTTGTTTACTGTTACTTAAAAGACTGATTATAACTTTGGGCTATAAATATGCTTATTTTTCAGACATTTTTTTCTTTAGGATTGTTAATTCTGTTTTACCTCTAAATTTTCTTGGCACTGTAGTTAAATTGAAAATGGTATTCTGTAACATATGCTACATATAGATACATCTTGCATATATATATACGTATATATATGTAGTATATACATTCATGAGCTGAGATGATACCTCTCAATTCTAGCAAATACAATAAATTTTGAAAGCCACAATGTTATTTTAGTATATTTAGATTTATAGGAAAATAATTGTTGGACAAGCATATATGCACATTTTCCACATAACTTCAGTCTTTGTCAACTCACAAATGAGAAAATAGCAAAAAATACAGGACTTGATTTATCTATCTAGTTATCAAAATTCAATTAGGTTTAATAGTCTTTAATTGTAATATCATAAAAATTCCATATGAGGTATTTTATTTAGGTTTGGAAACATGTAACAGAGATCTAAACTGAAAGTGGCTCAGATGGGATAGAAATGTATATGTCTCTTACACAAAAGCCTAAATTTAGGTAATTCAAGGCTATTTTGGTAGTGTTTAGATTTTCTTCATGGTATGGCTTTAACCCTAAAGTTTCAAAGTAAAGTGAGCTTTAGGCATCCCTGTTGTAAGCAGGTAGGATAAAGAAAATTAAACCCACAAGGACACATCCTTTCCTTTCAAGCACAGAGTCCAGCCTTTTTAAACACCAATTCCATTTATAACTTAGCTATATGACCATGTCAATTTGTAAGGAAGGCTAGGAGATAAAATCTAGAATAAAGAATAAGAATAGTCATGTGCCAAAAGACAGCTATCAGCTTATGATAAAATTTAAATTTGCTTTTATTAATGCATTTTATATGAATTAGGAAAATCTTTGTAACAATTCTCTAAGAAAGTGATTCCCAAATCTTTCTTTTAACCAGTGTGAAACCCAACACATGAACTAGAGAAGGTGAGCTGTCTGAATAAAACAGTGGGTACAGGAATGTCATCTGTGTCATGTATATGCCCCAGTCCCCTATCAACCCATAATCACAAAAGAATTTGAGATTGTTAGGTATCCTGTAAACTCATGATTTCATTTGCAAACTACTGTATAGTTTTAAATGTGTTTTGTTATAAAACAAAGATCGTATTTCCACCATTGTTAAATCAATAGACATTGTCAAGAAGAATAAAATGATTTTATTGAGGGCAAAAAATACCTTTAGATAAGATTGCTTCAACTGTTTGTCTAATGATTTATTTTCCAAATGGTGTCTATGTTATGATGCTCAGGAGAGTCCAGCAATACTTTTTATAAACAAGTATTCACAATATACTTTCTAAATTATGAAGCAATTAATAATTCATATTCATCAAAATTCTAAGGATGCTTTACCTTATTTTATGCTTAAAACAAAAAGAATTTGCAATTAAAAAATAAGCTGATATTTTAAAAAGCTAAATTAGTGGCTTTTCTGTATCAGTTACTGTGTTTGACTTTGGAAGGTGTTTTCACATTTTATCTTTAAAACAAGCCTCAAGCATGACAGCTAAAATGAGCTATTGTTGAGTCTGACTTCAACCTTCAAACACAATAAAATAGCCTTGCTTTTATGATTTTCTGAGAGAAATTTTATTATAACAATGAATCTGATTCCATACTTTAGTCTAAATCAATAGATGATCATGAAATTTTAGAAACACAGTTGAAGAGAGATCTTAAGGATCAAGTTCATTCAATATTTAAATGTATTTGAATCCCTAGTATTAAGGGATCCAAGCCATTAATGAGCTGTCAGTGTGGGACAGGATTTAATTAATATATGCATTATCACTAACAAGATGATTTTTTTCAGTTTCTATGTTATATTTTTAGAAGAGCAAGATTATTTTCTTAAAAAACAGGTATAGAAATGAGTTGAAGACTCATTAAAACCTTATTATATTTGATTGTAAAAATAAGTAGTACTGCTTTATCAAATTAGTACTGCTTTATCAAATAGCCACAATCATGGTGGCTTGAAAAAACACATAGCTATTCTTTTACACTTCTAGATCAGAGCTCCAAAATCAGTGAACTAGGCTAAAGTCTAGTGTCAGCTTCACTGTACTCCCTTTGGAGTCTAGGAGAGAATTTGTTTTCAGGCATTTCCCCATTCCTTGCTTTGTAACCCCTTTTCTTCATCTTTGAAGTTAGTACCATCAGGGTATGTTCACCTCCTCCACATTACATTTACCTCCTCCTTCACCTCTGCTTTCATATATAAGGACTTCTATTTACATTGTGACCAGGTTGGATAATCTCCCTATTTTCAGGTTGTTTTATTAGCAAACTTAGTTCCATCAAAACCTTAATTCCTATTGTATTTTGGCATGTAATCTTGCATGCTAACAGGTTCTGGGGATTAGGATCAGGGAAGGCAATATTTTCAAAAACTTGCTCAAGAATATTACAAAACTATTAGTCATTGTTTTTTTTGGCAGTACTATGGTTTGAACGCAAGGCCTCACACTTACTAGATAGGCACTTTACCACTTAAGCCACTCTACCAGCTCTGTTTTGTGTTGGCCTTTTTTTTCCATATCTCTGCCTCCTGAGTAGCTAGGATTCAAGACATGAGCCACCATGCCCAGCTACAAAATTCTTAATCATATTCTATGAAGAGTTGAAACTTCGAGGAAGGAATACTATATTTTCTAATCAAAGTATTAAGGAAGACAAAGCATTAAGTTATATTCTTAATATTTCTACTTAGCCAACACCGAACACATTCTATTCACCCTTTTTCTGTACTCAATAAAAACAAAATCAACAACATGTAGCCATAAAGTCAGATTAAAATTTCATTCTGCTGGAGTTTTTCTAAAGAAATAGAAATAAAAACCTGGGTACCAGGTTTACTTGTTAGAATTTCTAAAAATACATGAACTCCCAGATTTAGTGGAAATGCTGTCAGCATCATTGAGGGCCTCAAGTCAGTTCAGAAATTTTAATTCCTCTCATTAGTAATGTTCTTGTTTCCCTGAAAAATGACGCTGTTTATGCCCTCACATTATTCATTAGCAGCTGCTTTCTATTATCCAGCCCCTAAGGGTAAGAAAATTTAGCTAAATTCTTTCTCCCTGTCTTGGAACTCATCAGTCACTGACAATGGAGGCTCTGTGCTATGCACAGTCATGCACTATGTTTTATGGCATGGAAACATTTATAAAAGAGTGACATCACATGTTTCTTACCTTGAGAAATCAGTCAAAGTGGTAGCATAATTTGGAGAAATTTAAGGGAATATATAATCCTTCACATCATCAAAATAAAATGACCTAATATCTATAAAGCAAAAGAACAAGGCTGTATATGAAATGTGGCAAAGAACAAGTATGATATAGAGTTAACTTTTTGTTTGCAAGAGTATTGTAGCATTTTCATTAAAATAGAAATTTAAGGTACAAATAACTTCAAATTCATTGATACATTTACTAACCTCTAATAGATCCCAGAAGCTAGAAGGAGAAAAGGACACAACTCATAAAACTTCAATCTGGTTTTCACCCATGTATGGACATTCAACATGCAGCCTGTCTGACAGTTTTTAGGTAAAACAAAAGTGTTTTTCTAATTAGTGGGTCCAAATCAATTTGAGTATAGCAGTGTGAATGTCACACCTTGATGGAGGGTTGTACCACTAACTCTCAAAGTTATGCTACCAGGTCTGGAATGCTCATTAGTTCTAAAGACAGCAGGCAATAAACAGTGATAACTTAGAATTGTTCAAGTTTAATGTTACTAATGTTTCATCACAGGCGAGAATCAGCATGGATAAATGGTCTGTCTTGGAGGTGGAGTCATGTAAAGCATGCACCTAACAAATAGATGCCATTTCTCCTTATAATAGACAAACTAATATGGGTGTACGTACATGCTAACACACCTCAGCACTTAATAAAGCCAACATCTCTTGTAGGGTAACACCATTAGCTAATTACAGCTGTAAGGAGAAACCAAAATAGACTCATATTTTCAAAGAAGTAATGACTTGTTTCCATGCCCTTGACTTCCATGCCCCATAAAATAATTTTTCCCCCAGAAATGATGCTTTTGATCCTGTCTGTTGGCATACTTGTTTGCCACTCATAGCAGACATGTAACAATTACATTTATAAACTTGACAAGAGGCTTTTTAGAAACTGGCTGAGAGTCTATAATTGGGAAATTTGCTTCATTTTTCTTGCTTCTCTTTCCTCTTCATAAAAAGATGTTTATTCCTTGTAAATAACTTCTTTAACTTGTTTACGCCTCAGGGAACCCATGCAATCACTCTGACCCAGCTGGCCTTGTGAGGGTGCTTGGCGTCAGGCAATATTCAAACCAGCCATGACCCCGTTGTCACCTTCTTTCACTGATGCTTGCCATGGCTGGACATAAAGGGCAGAAGTGATTACTTCTTGAAAGGTAGGCACTGGGAAGACTTTTTTTCCAGTGATACTGACAGGAAGTTAAATTAATAATGATACAACAATACAAAAACATAATGGAATTTGAAAGGCCAAGGAAAGTTTAATTGAAAAGAAATAATTCATTTACTCTCATTCTCTCTGTCTCTATCTCTGTCTCTCCCTCTCCCTCTGTCTCTCTTGCTCTCCCCACCCCACATCAGGATTTATCAGCTCTTTCTCTTTCTTTTATTTTCTTGAAGAACAAACCATATATCACTCCTTTTTATATAACGTCATACCTGCAACCAAAACCAACCACACTCAGTGAGAAATAAATGAGTGTAGGTGGACTTATGGCTACACACATAATTTCCTGTCATCTGGGGTACCATATCAAGTAGGGAACTCTATGTATATTTTGCTCTGCTATAACAGAGTGCCACAGACTAGAAACTGAGAACAAGGCCCATACTTCTGGAAGCTGGGAAATCCTGGATCCAGGGGCTGTCATTTGGTGAGGGCCTTCATGCTTGTGTCATCCCATAGCAGAAGGGCAAAGAGCAGATTTGAAAGAAAAATGAACAAAGGACTGCACTCATACTTGTATAAAGAACCCATTTTTTAGATCAATCGTGGTATTAATCCATTCATGAGAACAGAGTCTCCTTGCCTAACTACCTCTTAAAGGTACCACCTTTTACTAGTCTTACAATGGCAGTTGAATTTCAACATAAGTTTGGAGGGACAAACATTCAATCATGAACATAATCATAGGTAAGACACGCCTATGATGGAGGAAGCAACTTCCCCTAGGCCCAGGATGGCCTAGGCCAAAAGTTGTTCTACTGTGTCTAGAGATTACATCAGTTCCTGAGAATCCTGTGGAAAGCATAGGGGCTTCCTTATATGGGCTCAAGGAGCCTGGTCTCTTCCAGATCATCAGGTTGTTGAGCTCCTGGATGAAAAAATATATTGCTATGTTTTAGTCAGCTTGGGATGCCATATAAAACAAACAAATAAACATAGATTGGGAAGCTTAAACAGCAGAAATTTATTCCTATAGCTTTGGTGCTAGAAGCCCTGGCTCAAGATCTGGCATGACTGGTTTCTGGTAAGGGTTCTCTTCCTGGCTTACATATGGCTGCCTTCTTGTTGTGCTTACATCTTTCCTCAGTGTGTGCTGGTGAAGTGGTGAGCTCTCTGCTATCTCTTTTTATAAGGGTACTAATCCCATCATGTTTGAGCCTTGCTTTATAAACTAATTACTAAATGTTATCACAGTGTGGGTTAAGATGTCAATATATCAACTTGGTGAGGACACAAACATTCAGTGCATAAAATAATTTTTTCTCCAAATTATCTGCTCACAAGAAAAATTGGGAGCTTGTAAAAAGTACAGCCATAAACAAACTCCAGGATTACAAAATATTTTAAAAGTGTGTGAGAAAATTTATCTCTTAACCAAACTGACAAAATTTGGTAGCCTGATTCTTTTGCATTGAAAAGGCAAAGAATTATATTGTTTATTACCTGTAATTATAGTTAACAACATTCTCTAATGTTGCATTTTCCTCCAAAGTATTCGTAAGTACTCTGATAATATTTTCCAAATAAGGATTCCAGACAACAGTACTCTTCTGTTTGTAGAACTTTGAAAATCAGAATATAAATTAGAAAAAAAATTATAGACTTCAACAGTTCTGCAGCAAGGACACTTTATAGAAATAAATGCATTAATTTCATGTACATGGAAATGCATGTTAATTTCATAGGATGTTAAGTATTAAAATTATCTACATTTACATAGGTTTATTTTATACTTACATTTTCAATGCTTATGGTGTGTCAGGTTCGTTTCTGAGGGCTTTGGCATATGACAGGTGAAACGAAAATGTTATTAAATGTTCGTTTGATTAGTTAGAGGAGCAATTTTATATTTTCAGCTCAGGGTGCATTCAACCACCTGTGAATGGAGATTACTGCCAAGTAGCCTAGTCTTGTTTACAGACCTTGCCGATCTTTTTTTAGATCTTGTACTTCTACTGGTTTTCTTGGGATGAGCAGACACAAGTCTTTAAAAAAGCATTCTTAAGTCACACATCTTCTTGAATGCCTAGTCAACGTTATAGTTCTGTGTATATGTTGTACCTAGTTCTGTGCCCTGACCAGTGATGTTTTGTTAGTGCTGATGATACAAATGAAAAATCTGAGAGCATGTTGCCCAGTCAATACAGAATTAGTCTTCTTATACTACTGAGATACTATTGAACTATACTCTTTGTCTGTTTCTTCTTAAAGCCCACAAAATGCCTCACCACAAAGGAAATGCAAATAAAAATGACATCGAGATTTCATTTTACTCCAGTCAGAATGGATATTATTAAGAACCCAAGCAACAAATGCTGGTGAGGATGTGGAGAAAAAGGAACATTTATATGGTGTGGGTTAGAATGCAAGTTAGTGAACCATTATGGGAAGCAGTATGGAGCTTCCTCAAAAAACTAAAACTAGACTTATATATGATCCTTCAATTCCACTCCTAGGCATGTAACCAAAGATATGTAACCCAGGAAACAATAAAAGCACTTACATACCCATGTTTATTGTAGCACTATTTATAATTGCAAGGTTTTGGAAATAGCCCAGATGCCCTACAGTTGATGAATGGATTAAGAAAATATGGTGTATGTACACAATAAAATATTATTCAGCCACAAGGAAGAATGAAATCATGTTGTTTGCAGGTAAGTGAGTGGAACTAGCCATCATGATGTTAAGTGAAGTATGCCAGACTCAGAAGGACAAAGGTCACGTTTTCCCTCATTGTGGGAACTGTATCTAAAAGATAAATGCATACCTAAATACATATATGATCTTATAACACATACACACATATATACATACACATATACATACACAAACATATATATACATACATAAATATAGAGAGAGAGAGAAAGAGAAAGAGAGGAGAGAGAGCAAGGACATGATTGTAATAGTAGATTTGCTGAGGACTAGAAGGAGGCAGGAGAGGAAAAGAGAATGATGGAGAATGAATAACATTGAAATATTGCATCTGTGTATGAAGATGGTATAATGAAATGACTAAAAGCAATTGAATAATATGGGATCAGAGAGATAGAGTAAGTAATAGAGAGGATTAAACTGATTAAAGTATAATATATATATGTGTGAAATACCACAGCAAAAGACTTTGAACAATTAAAATACAGTTAAAAATGAAGGACAGGAAGGTAAAAACAGGTCCCGTCTTGAAGTGGATACTAGTGGGAGAGGGAAGGGTAAATAGAGAGGGTGAATATGGTTGATGTACTTTGTACATGTGTATGAAAACAGAACAATGAAACCCGCTTAAATTGTTTTAAGAGGGGAGGGAAAGGGACGAAGGAGAATGATGGTGGAGGTGAAACTAATCGAGTTAAATTGTAAGCACATATGAAAATGTCACAATGAATCCCCTTGTAAAACTAATATATGGTAATAAAATGTAAAAAATACTGTTTATAATAGAGGTGTTGTGGTAGGGTAGTCAGAGGAGAAACCAAGCGACACTCAGAGGAGTGGAGAACTCAGGTTTTAATTTTTTTTACACCAGCGGGCTCAGACGTGTACCTGTGTCTGAGCCCTGAACAAAGGATTCAAAAGATATTTAAAAGGTAGTGTAGGGCATCAGGTTACAAAGATGTGCTCAGGTCATGGTGGAATTGGGCTGGTAGTGAGCTAGGGACCTAGTGTTGTTTAGATAAGAACAGCAGGGGAGAGAGACCTGCTTTGGAAAGTTTATTTACAAGTGGAGACAAAGAAAGGCAGGAATGGGTGCTTATTTCTGCTTGGTGCCTCTTATTTCGGTCCTGAGCTTTTGCAGGGCTCTAATGGGCAATTCCTCACAGCTCTGTCCGAGGTTACAGCTTTTAATTGACAGTTTACCATGTTTTACAACCCTGTTCCAAGGCTATCTTCCTCTTCAGAGGTATATCCTAAGTTATAAGAGATGGTTAAGGCAGAAAGCATGGTATGCAAAGAAAGTTTGGAAATATTGGGTGAAGAACCCAGGGTTGTACAAAACAGAATGTCTGAGTTAGAAACAGAATGAAAAATACTGATGTCTGAACTTATGTAGCTACAAGGATATAGTAACCATGTGTTTGAAAATTCATTGATCGCTCATGATTTGGAGCTATATAGTTGTCCTAAAATGTACATTAATAAAAGTATAAACAAACAAAATTGAAGTGACATTTGCAGAGGTAGAAACTGAAAGCTCTTTCTGAATGTTTTTGTATAAAACATGCCATTATATACATGAATCACTTCTAATAAAACTTTCTCAATCCATATTTTTTAATTCAAAAGTTAATTTTCTTTTTGTTTCTAAGCACTTGCTCATTATGACTGTTGCTATTATCCAAAGACATTGTTGCTATTTAGCTACCTTGGATTTCACTAGGAAGTATCCTAGTTTGCGTCTGGGACTCTATGTGCTGTCTCCTGTCTTTTCTTGTGTGCCACTGTAAAGGAGGTGTGTCCCCACCATACAAATAATCATCAGAAATTGTTGTCAAAATACTTAATACATGCAAGTCACTTTGAGGAGCACTTTCATAAATCAACTCTTTTCTCCTGAACTATTGTGGTCCATCTTTTACAGATGAAGAAATGGAAATGGAACCTCAAAGAATTCAGATAAGTTACCCAATAACTGGTGTCTTAAAAAGTAATCACAATTTGAATTGAGGCTGTTCAAATTCCAGAACCTACCCTCCAGTGTTCCACCATTCTACTGATAAAGATCAAGGGTTCAAGCACTTACAAGCTCGAAATCAAGTGAGTGTTATTTTGTGCAACTCCTTTGAGTACATTCTCATGTAAAACAAAACAAAACAAAACAAAACTCCTTCTACCTATAAGGGAATCCATGCCATTTACACACAAGAAAAGCATTTGAGGGACAATTCAGCAGCTTAAATCTTTCTTTTGTAATTCAAATCTTGGAAACTTGAGCAAATTTTATTAGATCAAGGTTTATATTGGTGACATATGTAGGATAATGTTGATATGTAGCATTACTATTCTTAGAAGTAGCTCTGAAAGTAAATTATAATTCTCTGCTAATAAAGTGGGTAGATTGGAGGTAAAGAAATAATGGTTTAAGTTTGGAAAACAATAACATATATTTGAACTGTCCTGTCTATTTAAATGAGAGCGTGACCTCTGAATTATCCATTGCTTAATGGTCTCATCATTGAGGACATTTGGTACCTAGCTTTAAGACTGTGCCAAGCATCTCTTATATTCATCCCTAGTAGAGGTCCTCTTGGAATCAACAACACTATCAGAATAGGAACGCTTCAGAGTATGGGGAGAAGTATGAGTGGCTCTCTGCCTTCCAAGAGCGAGTGGACATTGAGAAAGGTGATACACATCTTACACTTATATGGGGACATATTATCATATTACAAATGGATGTCTAATTTTAGTTGAGTTGAAGGCTCAAAAACTTTCTGTGGTCATGTGATAGTAGTGACAACAGTGGGCAGGCTAATAATGATAGAGGTAAAATTATCACTCCAATTCTAGGCATTAAAAATAACTCATTCCTCAGAATGAGGAATGGCTAAGGAAATATAATTATTGTGGCTTAAAATGCATTTGAATCATTAAGATAGTTAATTATAATAAGATAACAATAAGTCATGGAGATCTTGGTGACCACAGTGACACCAAATTTAATAACATCAGGAACTCTGGGGCAGGTGATATCTGCATTTTTGGGGGTGGTACTGGAGATTGAATTCAAAGCTTCCTCTTTGCTAGGCAAATGCTCTACCACTTCACCTACACCTCTAGCCCTTTTGCTTTCAGTCTGCTTTTCAAACAAGATCTTGAGCCAACTTGGATAATTACCCTTTTGATGAATTCAAAGTCAACTGATTAATGTCTTTGATTGTTGCTGCAAAATCCTATTTGCCAAGTAACACAATCAAGGAAACAATATTTCATTGCATTCACTGGGATCCACTTATACTTAAGGGGAGAAAATATGATAAGAGTGAGGGCCATTAGGTAGAATTCTGTCTATCAAAAAGTATTTCCTAGGGCCATGCAATTTGCATACATTATTTAGTTTGATACAACAACCTATGAAGGGCTTTACCCTTGAAAATTATGTCTTGCTTTATGGAAAAGGGTTTAATAATTCAGATTAAGGAGTAAAAAACATTATGTAAGAATTATACCAAGAAGTAATAATACATGAAAGGAAGTAATATGTGGTAGAAATATTATGTTCTCATATATGAAGATGGAAAAAATGAGACCTGTTGAAATTATTCTAAGAATGGGGGGGTGAGTGGGGAATAAAGGAGAATGATGGAGTTAATTTAACTATGATATATTGTAAGCCCTTTTGTAAATGACACAATGTACCACCAGTATAAAAATAATATGATAATAAACAAAAGTAAACAGTGATGTGTATGAGAAATAATTTATTCCTGAAAATATTTCTTAATATAATTTTGATATAAGAGATTAAGAAAGCTTTAGGGAAGATGTTTCTTTCCACATAGGGGATCACTTGGTTTTACTGGACCTTTGTAAAAGTTTCAAAAGAACAATATAATTTTGTTATGTTTAAACAACATTTTCCTGAAACCTGACAAAAATATAGATTATTGTGGAGTACATCCCCTCTTTGTACCATTAAACCCGTTTCCTTGGGGTTCTCCGCTTTTCCATTCTGAGCTAGTAGTTGGTGCTCTTTGCTCTCCCTTAACCTGAAAATGGGCTTGACAGAAAGGATATGCTGCTCATCCCTATTAATGCAGACGTATAAATACATTATTAAGTTTAAACTGGCTATCCCTACAGGTAGTCATTGCATCAGAATCATTGGAACAAATAATTAATGTTAAACTGAAATTTAAAATATTGGCAAGCTGCTCAAAATCCCATTGATGAGTCAAAAAGCCTTTTTGAGACTTGAAATCTACCAACTATGACCTACTTGTAATTCTACTTTTATTTTGAGATATAAATTTATTAAATTCAAAATAATTTATCATGAAAAAAATTGACATGCAGAAGAAATTGGGGAACATCTGAAGAAATAAATGTTGATTTTTCAATGATAGCAACTTCCGTAAAAGTAATAATCAGGATTCAGTGTGGGCAAAAAGAGGCCTTGGATCTTTGCACCCTAACCATGAGCAGAACTTTTTTATAAGTAAAAACCTTATCCATTTTTTTTAAAAGAATTCACTTGCTACTTATTTTTTCTATAAAAAAAGTTCTTTAGCTGATGCCAGTCTTAGATTGCTCAACTCTAGGTCATAAATTTAATTTGTCCTTTACCTCAGTGGAGAACAACTGTATATGAATAAGTTTCTAATATAATGTAGAATAAGATGGTTGTATAACACATATATTGGTTATTAGTGTCATTGTTGACACATTTATAATTGGTATGATAGGATATGTAAATTTTTCCCATTAGTAACTGGAATGTTTGGCCTATTGTTGATCATTCTATTATCAATTATATCTAATTTAAAAGAATAGTACACAGCTCAAATTTCTGACAAGGAGACTCAAATATATGTTAGTGATACATTCTAATTTTAGGGAAGGGTTAAGACTCACCCTTCTCACACTCTTTGCTTTGGAAGACACTGGCCTTGTCAAGGCTGTACAGTCCTTATAAGGCAAGCCCTGTGGCAGGCCTCAGGAAGATGCATTTCCTTTCAGGTTTTTCTTGGACTTGCCATTCCTGACTCTTCTTGCCTTCCAAGAGCAGGGATGGTGTTTTATCAACCTTTGATGCATCAATGTTCTTGAATACTTATGACATAGCATGGGTCCATAAAACATTGGTTGGCCAAAAGAAGCTCATAACAAAGGGTAACTTCATCTGGAATTTCTTCTCTCTATATCACCCCTTAAGATACGTGATGTACTCTCTATATGAGACTGAATACAGAATTTTAATCCTATTGAAACCACAATAAGAAGATGAGAAATGGAGAAAGAAGAAAAACAGAAGAGATGAGCTAATTCAGACTATTTTATGTATATATATATATATATATATATATATGTAAATGTCACAAGGAAACTCCCTGTGTAGCTTTCTTAAACAAATGAAAATATCATATTTTTCTCTTTTACAAAATCAGATAACAAGAGGGTGCAACAGGTCCTTTTCTGGAAGGATTGGTACCAGTGGGAGTGGAAGGAGGTGGAGAAAGGGTGTGGGAGGATGAGTATAGTGCAAATACTGGGTACACATGTATGTAAATGGAAAAATGATACCTGTTGAAACTATTCCAGGAATTGGTGGGGGGAGTGTCATAAAGGAGAATGGGGGAGGGTCATAAAGGAGAATGGTGGAGAGGATATATTGTAAGAACTTATATAAGTGTCACAATGTACCCCCGTGAAAATGTGCATATGCTTTTTTTCTGATGGTAGGTTGTGGGTTCCTTGTAGGAAGGGGCCATAACTTTCTTAAGCTTTTCCCAAGAAGTTAGAGTAGTATTTATCCTTGATATATAGTAAGCAAGGATTTAATATTTGGTGGGTTAATGAATGAATGATCAACTCTCCAGTGCAAAGTCTCACTCTGTTTGTTTCCTTATCTTCTAGCACCGCAATGTCCAGGCTGAGCCCATCCTCCTCTGTCACTTCTGGAACTGACCAGAAAGGTGCCTGGGAACCTGAAAATGCCCTCTACACCTACATTGAATAGGTAGGGACAAGTGTGTGGAATTGTGATCAACCAAGCTTGAGAGGGACTGCATGTTTATTGTCATAAAAAGAAGTCTCAACAATTTTTTTTGTGGTTCTTGGCTCTTACTACAGAAGTACTTGATATAAAAATATAGTTCTCAGAAGGCAAAGACATTATTAGATGCCTAGAGATAAGGTCTATGAAGGAAGTTTTAAGGATTCTACTAGAAAAGGAAAGATACCATAAGAAAAATAGAGACATTTTCCATGAAAGATTTAATCTTAGAAATGAACTTAGGTGAAGTAAAACAGCCTGTTATACCTAAGTAGATTGTAAGTTATTTCTAAATTTTTTTTGGCACTACTGGGGTTTGAACTCAATGCTAAGCAGGCACTCTACCACTTGAGCCACTCCACCAGCCCTATTTTGTGTTGGGTATTTTTGAGATAGGGTCTCAAAAACTATTTGCCTGGGCTGGCTTTGAACTATGATCCTTCTGATCTCTGACTCTTGAATAGCTAGGATTACAGGCGCGAGCCACTGGTACATGGCTTAAAATTTCTAAAAACTTCATTTTATTGGAAATAAGTAAATGGGCAGACATCATAGGAAGTAGATAATTGCCTCAAAATAAAATAAATACTACTTGTAAATGTCAGAAACTACAATGTAAATGTTTTTTACATTGGGAGAAAAGACATTCCTTGTTACTCAGTGGAGAATTTTAGAGATAACCAGGAGGCATGCTTATGAAGGAATTTCAAAGGAAGTGCTAGATATCCTCTAGGGCTCTTTCCCAACTATAATTCTGTGAAATGAAAAATTCGCTGGTCAGGGTAGATACTGCGGTTGTAATTGTCTCTTGAACTCCTTTGTGTTTCTGAGTGTTGTAATATTATTTTTTGTTTCCTCTGTGAGTATTACAGAGGTACTTAAAGTAAAGGAAGAGTTAAATACTTAACAGACCGATCCCAGACCATGAGGCACAGCTCACAGGGACAGCTCTGTGGAGTTTTCCTATCAGTGAGAAGGAACATACTGCAAAGGATAGTATGAGACTCTATTCCTTCTCAAGGGATTCCTTCTCCTCAGAAATGCAAATTCCTCTATTATGCTGTTGATTATATATATTTTTATTAATTGCCTACATTAAATGTAAAAATAAGTGTATAAAATTAAGTTCTTTTCTACAACCATTTCACTAACCTAATGTAAACAAATGTTTGATTTTCATATGTTTATATGTATAACTTTATACATACATATGATTAAATGCCATTTGCCACCCAAACACTTTCTGTTGTGTCCATAAGGTAATGCTTCTTAGTCTAGAAATCAAGACCATTTATAAACTTACATCAACCTACCTTTCCAGTACACACCATATTTTTCTGCACATTTTTCTGTTCAAGCTAAACAGAAATACTTCGAACTTTCTAATTGTGACACTACTCTTTGATTGGTTTGTGATCTCAGCCTGACTTTCTCTTCCCTTTTTGACATATAAAATCTCTGTTCCTTAAAAGCCATAACAATTCCATCTTATTTATGTTCATCAGCGTCTCTCCCAAAGTGAAGATATTTTATAGAGAAAATGAGAATCACATAACAATTGGAAAATAGTACAAACAAACCTTTCTTGCTTGGCCTCCCACAACAATGCTTTCCCCCTCTAAATAGAGAAATTCTTTCTAGGACTGTAGAACATGAATTGTATATTATCTTTATCCCGCCATAGCTGGCCAATGTCTTGAATAAGTTAAGGAAAATGGTGCTTGGTTCTGTAGGAGGGTGAAATCTATGACTACACTGTAGCCTAATTATATGTCTCTTCTGTTTGGTTTCCTATTACTCATCTGTGCTTCTTTGACTTTCTCCCTTGACTGAACTTATGCTTTAATCACATTACACAATTAAGCACTTGATGCTACATTCTTTTACATTGTTTTGTGTGTATGTTTAATTTTCCTTAGTAAATTCTTTTATTTTAATGGAGACTGAAATATATTTCCACTGTGCTATAGTTTGAATGCTGAATATTCTCCAAAGACCTGTGTATTAAAGGTTTGGTTCCCAGGATCACACTCTTGGGAGATAGTGGAACTTTTAGGAAGTGGGGCCTAGTGGAAAGTCCTTAAGTAGTTGGAAGGGTATCTTTGAAGGTGATTGCGGGACCTTGGTCGCTTCATTTTGAGTTTTGCTCCCTGGCTCATGATGTAAGCAGGTTCATTCTGCCATTCACTATTGAAAAATGGCTGGCTGTGATTCTTTTGCTCTATCCAGATAGAAATTACGCACTGGCAAGGAGCAGCTCCCTGAGTGTTGATGGCCCTGAGTTTCAGAGACTCACAGCTGGGCTTCCAAACTCAGAGGCTGAAGTTTCTAATCCTTGAGAACTAGAGGCTTATGGCTGACTCTGTGATTTCAAAGCTAGAGGCAGATTGCTCTGAGCTTAGTGTGCCAATGCCCAGAGGCTAGAGTCATAGCTCCTGAGCTTTCTCATCTACTTAACCCTTAGTGGCTCTCTTGAACATTTCTAGTGACTGGGGCGTGTAGTCCTAGTAGTCTCAGCTCCTACCCTTGGCTCTTCACAGCCTCTTACTTACTTGATACTTCTGCTGTATTTCCTAATCTTGGTTTCTTGCAGTTTCTGCATTAGGTTGTTGTATGGAACTCTTCAGCATCTCCTACCATTATAGTTCAGCGCTTAAGGTATCAGGGCCCTTAGTGCTCAGTGGCTCTTTGAAACTTTTCAGTCATCTTCTTGCTGTTATTGCCATTGCCAGATCTGGGAGCCCTGAGGTCTTCTTTGCTCTTTGTGCAATCAACCCAGACTGATCTACCTGTGAAAAAGACCACAAGTGGGTGAAGAGACCATTTGGAAGAAGTCTTTATTTGGATCTAATGTTGCAACACTGGGAGGTAGTACACAGGAGAGAAGCCTTTAAGACTAGCCCAGTAAGACTGAAAAAAATAGCCTGCTAGAGAAGAGACATGGCATAATAACTCACTTAGTGAGAGTAGTGGTAAAGCAGTAGTTGCAATAACACCAGCAATGACACATTGGTATTATCTCTGCATGAAAAATCCAAATTAAAGGAGTTTCTTCAAGAAAGAGAAGAATCATAGACTGAAGCAACACTTTCTGTGATGTCAAGAATAATTATCATTGTAAATGAATTAAAAAGCTATTATCATCTTCAGATGTCCATAATGGGCAGAGAGCTTCTAGATTGTATAAATCCAATGAGTTTAACTTCTTAGAATTTTGATTGGTTTTAAATATTTTTTATAGTTAGCATATTTTGACTTTTCAATAAAGAACAAATGAAGGAAAAAGCCCATAAAATCTAACCAATAAATGATCAATCCATAAATTAATAAATTAGCTAGTTAATTTCTTTATATATCTCAGAGGAAGTGCAGCATTATAAAATGGAGAAAGTTTAGCTTTTTAGGGTGAGTCATTGCTATGGTTGGAAAGTTTTCCCTAAAACTCCATGGGTCAGAAAGTTAATTTTCAAATTCACAAATTTAATACTGTACTCTAAAGAAAGTGGAAATTTCATTCATTCCATATAATGCTCCTCTAAAAAATATTTTCAGGAAAAACTCATTAATCTCCTTTGCTTATTAATTTCCTATGCTTTGTATCAAAGCATAGGAAACTTTAATGATTTAATAATTTTCAAAAGTAGCAGTTAATTCTGTCCCTATGAATGATAAGGACTTGCTCTTAAGTTTTTATATTAAGATCCTTAGATTCTTCAAAAGTTTTACTAAAGGTTTTTGTTAAGGAGAATGCAGAGTGTTATCTCAGATATAAGTGGTAATATATGTAGTTTCAAGGATATAAGAGCAGTGTATGTAGACATCAGGGAATTCAGAAATGTGAAAAGATATTTCAGCTATCACAGACCTAATTTCAGACCTTTGCTCTTTTTCATCTTTGATAGTAGTAATCTGATCTGTAGAAGGACTTCTACATTCCCCAAACTCCAAATGTCAAGAAAATTCCTTGCAAGCTGTTCTAAGGGTGAAGAAGAACAGTTTGCTGGAGTGGGTTTCATCTTGGGTATTGGCAGTGATTTGGCTGAAGATATCTGTGCACCTTCCAGTTTCTGTGGTATCTATGGCTTCAACCCTGTTTTTATTGAGGCAAGTGACATAATATACCCTTTAGCAGATTGGGATTTACTCAGGGCTTAGAATAAATAGAGAATTACTTATTCTGTTTCTTTCCACATTCTCAACTCATCTGATAGATTAGCTACAAGGAGGCATATATGATCCAATGTATCTAGGCAAATAATTTAATCTTTTGCAAATAAGAACTGTGATACTTTGCCACCTGACACCAATCTCTTACTTCCATGAATGTTACTCTCTGCAGAACTACCATTAGAATCTTGTTAAGCAAAGAGTATTTTATTCTACACTACCACTAGCACTTTTTCCACAAGCTTTTTTTCCAGAGCAAGATGGATACAAATGTCCTTGCCTGAGGATTGCAGACACCTGCTTGCTTTATTGCAATTAACTTCAACAAGGACTGACGAATATTTTGTGAATTGTCAGTTCCTTTTGGTCTTCTGCAATACTCAAATCTCCTTGAAAATAAGTCTAATATTAGGGGAAGACACTTTAAAATTGACCCTGAGATAAAAATGAACAAATCTTTTAAATATTAATCAACATGATGGTTCAAATCTCATTTAAAAAAGGAATTTTTATGTTATACCTGAGTGGTAAAATTCTGGTGTTTTGTTTTTTATAAAAAATAATGATTGCACAAGAAGATATTTAAAAGACCAGTGTAGATGGACTATAAGAGGCATGAGCAGTAAGAAATGAAAAAGGAGATGTAACAAGAAGGCTAAATTGTATAGAACTTTGTTTTGAAAGTTAACTTAAAGAAATAAGCTTTTACTCTAAGCTGTTAGAAAAAGCTGTTAAGGGATTCTCATCACAGGAGTAAATTGTTTGGTTTATGTTTAAGAAAGATTACTCTGGCTGTAGAGTTCAGAACATGGTGGGGAGGGAAAAAAGCTTGAGTGGAGACTAATTATGGGTCTATTACAATAGTCTAGGCAAGAGATGGTAGGAGTAGTGAAAGTATTTGATTCCTTATTAATTTTTGACTATAGCCAAAAGATTGCCTGATGGATTATAAGTGAGGCATGATGTCAGGGATAAATCCAAGGTCCTTGGACCAAGCACCTGGCAGGGTATAAAGTCACCCTTCTGTATACACAAATTTTGCATCCACAAATCAACCAATCAGGTATCAAAAATATTTGAAGAAAAGATTGTGTACTGAACATGCATAAAATTTTTCACTGTCATTATTCCCTATCTAGAGATATTTTAAAGTATACAGAGAAGATGTGTAGTCTAATATAAATACTACACCATTCTGTATAAAGAACTTGAGTCTTTATGGAATTTGGTATCCACAGGAGATCCTAGAACAAATGCACCAAGGAGACCAAAGAATGGCCAATATTTGCAATTCGCTGAGATGGGAAAGACAGTGAAAAGAGAGGGATTGCAGAAGTACCAAGAGTTCAGTTTTGGAAATATAAATTTATGCTGCCTAATAAATATCCTAGTGAAAAAACTGGCAGGATTTTGGAAATTAGGAGAGATATTTAAGCTGGAGATATAAATTGAGGGCCATTGGTATATAGTTTTTAAAAGGTGTGAGAACTGTTATGTTTCTAAAGAACAAAGTATAGGTAAAGAAGTTCTGGCTGGAGGTGTGACTCAAGTTGTAGAGCTCCTTTGAGGCCCTGAGTTCAGCCCCCTTCCCTATACTACCCCTTCCACACCAAAAGAAGATCTGGTGTAGTGATTGGAGCAGTATCAGTATAGAGTAGTCAGGGGTTTGCCACATGTGATTACTAAAACTAAAATTTAAATTTTTTAAATAATATTAAAGTTTCAGTTCCTCAGTTGGAATTGCCATTTTTCAAGTGCCCAAGTTTGTCTAGTGACTACCATAGTGGAGAGTTCAATTACAGAATATTTTCCTCACAAAAAATTGTACTGGGTGGCTCTTATAGAGTTGAGAACACAACAAAGACAAATAAGCAGAAGTATGTTTGAGTACATGTCATTGAGGCAAAATGAAGGCAGGATGTGAAGAAAAATGGGGGAATAAACTGGTGAAAGCTCTTGTAGAGAAAAGCTGAAGATTTGTCATTGAATTGATTAATGCAGAGGTTACTGGAAACAAAGACCTAATTGGAGTGGGTTCAAGGAAGAATGGGGGGAAATGAAAAAAAGTGATTTTTTTTCAGGAATATTTGCAGAAAGTCAAGTAAAGAGGTTCTTAGCTGCAGGAGGACTATGGAGTTGCAAGATAATTTTTCTTAATATAGGAAAACTAAGCAAGTTAGTGTGCGGATTCTGATGAGTAACATCCAAAATGAAAGAAAAAAATCTGATGATACAGGAAAGGAAGAGGAAGAGGGAGGGAAGATTATAAATTTAGCAAAGTTTGTGAGGAGGTGAGAGGGGGTGGAGTATAGTACACTGTATTTGGTGAACTGGATAAAATATAAAGAAAAATCAGAGGACAGGGATGCAAATAAGAGGTGAATGGCAGCTGTCGGAGTTCTCTTCTTATTCTTTTGCCAAGAAAATAGGAAGCAGGATCATTAGTGAAGAACAAAGATGGGTGAGAAGAATTGGTGGTTTAAAGAGAAAGAAAAAGCCTGGAAAGAATGGAATGAGAAGGTGAATGGAGGGTGGTAATGGGATTGCTGGAGGGTGATGCTACAAATCTTCTTGTGCTTCTAGTTTCAAATACAAAGTGAGAACATGGAGCATGGATTCTACCCAAGACAAGCACAGCTCCATTTTGTAACAGTGAGTAAAAAAAGATGAATTTAACCTGCTTAAATGAGTAACACCAAACCAGGGAGTGACATTCCAAGTAAAAAGGACTGTTATAATATAGATTGTGAGTTGTAGGCTGTGTCACATGGCAACTGAGGATGTGAGGGTGGAAAGGGACAATACAGTGGCAAAGGAATCAATAGATGGTGTGAATTGGTTGGTGAGGTTGAAAAACAGCAGCAACTGGGGTAGTAATAGAAGGGAATGAGGTAAGGGATAAAGATGGAAGAACAGAATGCTATGGAAGGACTGATATGGAATGATATTCAAGAGTGTGACTGTAAAGGGCGTGCTAAGGTATTATGGAAATTGAGGTAATTGGAGAAAGGATGCCAAGGGACTAAGGAACCAGGATGCTGGAAATATTGTTTCTGTGGATGACTGAAATAATGCAAAATAAACAGATGTTGCAAAGAGAAATTGACTGATTTTGAGTCAGTGTTTAAAATCTAAAAGGCTTATTATGTGCTTTATTGAATAAGTGCTAATTGAGTGCTTTCATTAGAGTAATAGTCTAGATACTAGAGATAATATAAATATGATTTAGTCTCAAATGGAGTTTTCTAGCCCGAAGAGAGCAAGGTGATATTAAAACAAATGAAACATTAATTGTATTATTTTCAACACTGCTTGAAAGAAAGAATGGAATGGGCCCTGAATGAGTTCATTCATGTATGTGCAAACAATTTCCTTTATTCTGGCTAAATAATCACCCTTATCTGTTTAGTTTTGAATTTGTAGTACAGTAATCATAACAATTTAGGAATGGGCAGTTGACAGTGAATAATTCAAAAAATAAAAAACCCATAGAGGGCAACTCTCTATCAGACCCCTCCCACCCCATGAGAGCTCTGTTTCTTTTCTTCTCACTTGCTTTAATAAGTTCCATACTTTCACACTCACAAATAAACAAGTAAATGAATCACCATGGAAATATTTTCTTCAGTTACAACAAATATTTTTAGCATTAAAAGTAACTTGTGCCCTAATAAAGATCCACAGTGGCAGAAAAATAATTATTGGTCAAATAAATAAGAATAAAAAAACATAACTAAAAAATCATTTTAAACATATCATAATTGTGTAATCTTATTTCAGTGTATTTACTAATTACATTAAGAATCATTGTGCTTTAAGTGATGTGATTTCTCTCATACCAAACAATTTCTAGATGACTTTAAAAACATTTATCTAGTTTTGGTTTCTCATTTCTTTTAGGAATCTGAAGAAACATATTTAAAAAAATTCTAATTAACACATATTAGTTGTATGTATTAAAAGGATTCAATATGGTATTTCTACACATACACAAGGGACACACTGATCAAATCCAGCCTTTTTTTTTCTGCCTCCCCCCACCCTTCCAATCTCTAGTACTCACTATTCTATTTTCAGGTCTACTTTTGTTTTTACTTTCACATATGACAGAGAACACATCTGGCTTATTTCACTTGACATGATGCATTTTGCTAGTCCCAAGAGAACAAGGTTATATTAAAAGAAATTAAATTTTAATTGTATTATTTTCATCACTTTCATGCATTTTGCTACAAATGACAGGAGTTCATTCTTCTTTTTGGCTGAACAATATTCCAGTGTGTTTTACACCACATTTTCTTTATCCATTCATCTGTTGGTGGGTACCAAGGCTAATTGCATACCTTAGCTATTGTGAATAAACATGGGAATGGGGTATAACATTGGGTACTATGTTTTTAGTAAAAAAGGCTTCACACCTACACTGTCTCTAGTTAAACTTGGTACTTCTCCAAAGATGAAAATCTTATTCTGTACATAAAAATATGTTAGAGTTTTCTCACTTAAAAATACTTATTATTTCCCAATATTTGTTAGTGACAGAAACATTAATATGGTCAACATTTGAGTGCTAGGAACTACAGTTTTTAATCGCATCATAGACCTACTCTCCTCTTTAATTCTCTAGATGAATGTTATACATATATGGGATTTATTTGAATATTAGGTAGTGTTAGGGTCCGAGAATCCTATTCCTCTGAGAGACAGAGAGTCACGCGTGAATGCAATCAACAAAGCAGAGTTTATTGAGCTGGCAAGCCAGGGTCAAGCTCCCACACAGACACACAGGTCCGATTGGGCAGACAAGACCCCCAGTCTCTTTAGGGAAGATCTTACATAAGCCCCTACCCGCCGTTACAGCAAAAGCCCGCACAGTACATAGCCAATGAGTTTGTAACACCACATACATTTCCAGCCTATCCATTTAAGAGTACATTACTTCTTAGCCTACAGATTCAAGGGTCAGTATTTGCGCACATGGTTACATTTAGCAAGCAGGCAGGGCACATCTTGCACATACTTCTAATTGTCTTTCGCAATCTGCTCACATTCCTCACATTCCTCACATTCCACCTGCCCCCATCCTGTTTATCTTATCCTGCACGGGGCATCCAGTGCTGGCTTTACTGGTTTCTGCTATGGGGATCTGCTGGGGCAAAGGGCACATCCTTTCAGTAGGTTTTTACGACTGGAATAGGTGGTTGCTAGATACTTTGATTAAAACAAACTCTCAGAATCATTCATCGTTATCTGAAAGCTGGATAATAAGCTACCTTGGAACCTTCAAACTTTGTTTTGCTCAAGATTTGATAGCTCCACTACAATACCACGTGGATCTTACAGAATAGTTTAAAGTTAAACAAGCTATATTTAAAAATGAAGGCTGCAGGCATGGCTTAATTGGTAGAGCAGCTGCCTAGCAAGTATGAGGCCCTGATTTCAATCCCCAGTACCACCTATAAATAAATAGACATAAATAAATAAATTTAAAAAATGAAAAGCACATATACACACTGATATGTATGATTCACTAATTTTAAACTCTTGAATGTCCATTCATGCTAGATAAACTAATTTAAGATCCAATTAAAATTAAGTATTTTCATGTCAATTCACTTGGGTGGATTTCCTCACACTTGAAAATGAGCTTCAAATATTGCTATTAAAATTATTCACCTTTGTTCTATAGATTTTTCTTTACATTTTACAAACAAAATAGATGAATAATTTGGAGACTAAAAAAGAGGTAAGACTATAGCATTTTATTTCCACACATCCAAGTAGTATTAGAAATTTAATTTTTTATAAATGGAATATCACTCTTGTGGTCCACATTTGTAGTTCTTTAAATAGAGTAAAATAAATATATATTCTGGAGTTGCTGCAAACTGACAAAAATAGTTGTACTATTTGAATAATTTTCCTTTCAAGGCAGTTTTGGAATGTATCATCTCATTTATTTCTTTAGAAAATGAAAGATTTGTGCAGGCTTTTACATTTTAAATATTTTATGGAAAGACATTGGAATAGTAAACTAATTTATGCAACAAAATAAGACAAGCTAGACAATACTATAAAAAGGCAATGTTTGCTATCACTTACGTGCTTGCAAGAATCTTTTGGCAAACTGTCATTTGGCAAACTGTTCCTTTCCCAACCTTGTTAAGATATAATGGAGAAGTAAAAATTGTGTATATTTATGGTGTACAACAGGATGTTTTTATATATGTATGCATTGTGAAGTGATTAAATCTAACTAGTTAACATATAATCACTTAAAATATTTGTCCTTTTGCTATGACAAAATATAAGATCTTCCTTAGCAATATTTGAATATGCAATATATCATAGCTAACTATAGTCACCAAGTATACAACAGATCTACAAAACTTATTCATCTTTTATAACTTAAACTTTGTACCTTCGACCAATGTTTCCTCATTAGACCACCATCTCCACCCCTGCCCCAGCTCCTGGAATCCAATATTCAGCCCTGCTTTTATGAGTTCAACTGTTTTAGATTTCACATCTAGTTGAGATTTTGCATTACTTGTCTGTGCCTGGTTTGTTTTGCTCAGCATGGTGTCCTCCAGGTCCATCTGTGCTCTAGCAGGAAACAGGATTCCCTTTATTTTTGAGGTTGGATGATATTTCATTGTGTGTTGCATGCAACATTTTTTGTGTGCATTTGTCTGTTGATGTACATTTAGGTTGATTCTGTCTTTGCTACTCTGAAGGATGCTGCAATAAACAGGAGTGTAGATGTGTTTTGGGTGGAAATGTAAGACTCTTTTTCCCAGTTTATAGATGATAAAATGATAAAAGTTCAAGGACTACTTTGAATGATTACATCAGATAAGAGCAAATGGGTCTGAGAATTTGTTCTAATTAAAGCATCTAATCAGACTGGGGGTATGCCTCAAGTTGTAGAGTGCCCGCCTTGAATTCAAATCCTGATACCACAAAAAAAATGTGGCACAGGCCTGTTCTTGTCATAAATACCTGTATTAAATTCAAATAAATCCCCATTTGACTTTATAAGTCTTTCAACTAGATTACTAGGGAGATGAGTTTCTCATGCAGTTCTCTGAGACCATTTTTCTTCGCAGAGAAAGGGCTAGGATGAGATAGAAGCTCTGTTCTATCCGGATGTGGTCAAGAGGCCAATTTTTGCAGGTGTGAAGGCACATGCCTGAAATTTCAGTACTGCAGGAGGATTGCATGAATGAGGCCAGTGTGAGCTTCATAGTGATAACCTATTTCAAATAATAACAATAGCAACAACAATATCAATGATAACTTTTACAAGGCCAATTTTCCTAAAGTTCTTACTTTATCATGAAAAATGATTGATATTTGTTTGGGCAATCTTCTTAACCTGGGCCATTATCAAGTAAATTCTCTCTGTTCTTTAGAGAACTGTGGCAAGTAGAATATGGTTGGTATTCAGTATATACATTTCTACTCTACTTCACCTGCTCAAGTTAATTTAGGGCAAGTTACACCCAAATGTCACAGAAGCATAAATGTCTTTTGTTAGGTTGAAATAACCAAGCACACCTATGCAAAATACTGTCTCGGTGGTCCTTACCTTGATAATTTCAAGGTCTAAGGCAATGAGTTTCTTCCCTAAGCTGCTATTGACAAAGCTTTGGCAACAACCTGTTGCTTGCATTTAAATTTACATAGATGTGTAGCTTCATGTCTAAGGAAATACAAGTAATGATCAATAATTTATTGCTACCCTAGAGGTTTGGATATACTGTAGGGCAGACTTAAAAGAAGAAAGAGATCATTTTCAATCATCTAACCCCTCTTTTATCTTACAAACTAAGATAAAGGAAAACCCCACAAACCATCTACTTAGACCAAATGTTTTCTTCATATAATTTTGTGGTATTTTATATAAAATGCTTGGCTCTAAGTTTGTCTTTATCTAAACTAGTTGCACTATAGCTACAAAAGTAGCCTACTGACACTTTAGAAATGTGCAGTAAGGTTTCCCTTTATTGTGATCATCTCAGTGGAGTGAGAGTTTTCTTTGGAGTTCTACAAACCTACCAAAAGTCAACTGCAGATATGACCAGCATAGCCATAGTGAGCTGAGTGTGGTGATATTGCCATGCACAGTTCTTTCTACAGCTTACAACTTTTGCTTTCTTCCAGGGGAAAGCAAATGGAAAGAAAATTTATTCTATAATGTTGACTGTTAACATTTAAAAGTGTGGGCTGTAAACTAGAAACGTCACTTCCATCTTTGTAGAAAATGGAAAAAAATGGATCAGTGACTGACATTGCCATACATAAGAAATTTCTGTGTGGGTTTGAGGTAGATTTCTTTTTTTTTTTTTGGTAGTACTAGGATTTGAACTCAGAGCCTTGCCCTTGCCAGGCAGACACTCTAGTATTTGAAACATGTAGAGGTGCCTTTAACTTTAGTTATCTTTTGAACAGGATCTCAATTTACAGCCATGCTAGCCTGGACCACAATCCTTTTATTTATGCTTCCTGTTTAGCTTCCTAACAGGCACATGCCACCATACTCTTATTGGCTGAGATGGAGTCTCTTGAAATTTTTGCTGGGCCTGGCTTCAAACCTCAATCCTCCCAATCTCAGCTTCCCAAGTAGTTAGAATTGTGTGTGGGCCTTTGGTAAGGCTTCTTACATGTAACTGCTATGGATTTGAGTGAAGTTTATGGTTGTTTCTCAAAGCTTCACATGTAGAAATTTGTAACCCATTGTGAGCCATTAAGAGGGTGTAAACAATCCAAATATGGAGCTAGAGGTGGGATCTTTGGAAAGTGATTAGGATTAAATAAGGTCATTATGATAGAGCACCCATAATTGAATCCTGTTGGCTTTATAAGAAGAAGGAGAAGTGAAACACCTATGTGTGTCCTTACTTCTCTTGACATCACCTGGCATCACCTTACCAGGTGATATCTTTGCTCTCTTGGTACTCTGCCAGAAAGAAGGCTACCACAGAACTGCACCTCACCTGATACCTCCAGAACCATGAAGATGTCTGTAGCTTATCCAGTCTGTGGTATTCAATACGTATCAACAGAAGATGGGGTAATACAGGGAGAAGCACTTGATTTTTTTCCCCAGGTATAAAAGATTCCCACCTGAATATCAGTCTTTTGAACATGGGACATCATGTCCCACTGCCTTCGCCTCTCTGCTGAAGGGAAGCAAGTGCCACCCATCACTACTTCAATAACAACTATTTAACCACTTGTGCATTCCTGAATCCTGTTGATTTCTCATTTTTAAATTAATAGCCTTTATTTTTAGTGGGATTTTAAGTTTGTAACAAATTGAGTTAAGAGAGTAAAGAAAGTTCTCATAGACCCCTATCTTTGCATATACAAGTCCCTCTTCACTATAGAGATCTCACACCACAGTACTGCATTTGTTATAATTGGCAAATATAGGATCAAAATATGTAACTTATGTAACTATGGATATAGCATAAAGAAACCCAACAAGTATTGTTTTTAAAAGGGGAGTGGGAGAAGGGCTAAGGGAATGTAACAGAGAGGATGAACTTGCTCAAAATACACTGCATGTTTATATGGAATTTTCACAGGAGACTCCCTTATGCTATTAATGAATCCTAACTAAGAATTAAAAAATATATACTGACTCACCATTGCCACTATATTTTACATCAGAGAAAACTCTTAGTATTGTACATTCTATATATTTTGACAAATATATGCACAAATACATGTATCCACCATTGTAGTATCATACAAAAGATTTTCCCTAACTAAAAAAAAAAAATCCTCTGTCCTCAACCTATCCATCCCTCTATTCCTTCCAGTCCCTGGCAACTACTAAGCTTTTTGTATTGTTGCCATAGTTTAGCCTTTTCCAAAATGTCAGATAGGTAGAATCATATAATATTTGTAGTATGTAGACTTAAACCTTCTTTATGTCTAGTCATGGCTTCAGGTGGTGCCTTTCCTTTAGTGCTGAATAATATTCCATTAGCTACATGAACCTCAGGTGATTTATATGTATACCTAATGAAGCACATGTTAGTTATTTCCAAGTTTTGTTAATTATGATTAAAGATGCTATAAATATGTACATGCAGGTTTTCATATAGACATAAGTTCTCAAAACACTAAAAATAGTAATTTCTGTATCAAATGGTAAGAGTATATTTAGTTTTATATGAGCAACCAAACTATCTTCCAAAGTAGCTGTACCAGTTTGCATTCTGATCATCAATGTATGTGAGTTCATTGGCATTTGGCATTGTCAGTGTTGTGGATTTGGCCACTAAATGTTATGTAGTAGATTCTCAGTGTTGTTTTAATTTGCAAACTCCTAATGTTATATGATGCTGAACATCTTTTTATATAGCTATTTTCTATGTGTGTGTCTTTGATGAAATGTCTGCTTACATCTTTTGCTCATTTTTAAATTAAATTGTTTATCTTATATTCTTTCTTATATTTTTGCATTTTGTATTTATGGGAAGATCTGTTTTAAGTTAATTTCTGTGAAGCATCTAGTTTCATCATTTTTGCATGTAGATGTCTAGCTGTTTCAGGATCATTTATTGAAAAGTCTGTATTTACTCCATTGTATCTCCTTTATGTCTTTGTCCACGATCATTTGATTATATGTATATTGGCCTATTTCTGGTGTCTCAATTCTGTTCATTTTTAAACGTTTGGTAGGCTTTTATAGTGTACTCATCTGTGTCAGGCTCTTTAAATTTTGGGAGTTTAATTATTGATTCAATTTCTTTAATAGAGATCGGCCTCTTTAGATTTTCTTTTTTTTTTTGGATTAGCATTGGTGGGCTACGTCATTCAAAGAATTGGTGTATTTCATTTAGGTTATCAAATTTATGTATATCAAAATTATGTATATAGAGGATATGTGTATCCCTTAATTATTATGTAATGTTCATGGATCTATAGTGATCTCTTCTTTCATTTCTGGTATCATGTTTTCTCTTTTATTTTTCTTAGTCTGGCTAGAGATTTATTGATTTTTTTGGTATTGATGATTTTCTCTATTGATTTCCTGTTTCCAGATTCATTGATTTCTCCTCTAATTTTTATATCTCTTTTTTTCTATTTAGTTTGGGTTTAATTGGCTCTTCTTTTTCTAATTTCCAAGGACAGAAGCTTAAATTGTTGACCTGGTCATAGAGGAATCCCATGTTTTTTTGAGATTTTCCACAGCTCTTGCATGATCTGTTTTTTTCTACTGTTTCTTTCTTTTTTTTCCCCCAATGTTAGATGTTTCTATTGTTGCATCCTCAAGCTCAGAGTCTCCTTCCTTTGCAATGTCTAGTCTACTATAGACCCAGTCAAAGGCATTCTTCATTTCTGATAGACTGCTTTCCATCTGCAGTATTTGTTTTGATTCTTGCTTATAAATTCCATTTCTCTACTTACATTATCCATTATTGCATGCTATCTACTTTTCTAGTACAGTTTCTAACACATTAATTATAGTGTTTTAAAATATTTGGTCTGATAATTCCAACAGTGCTGTGTCTGACTCTAGTTCTCATGTGTGTTCAGGCTCTTCAAACTGTGTTTTGCTATAATATGCCTTATGATTGCTTTGTTAAAAGGTGGATATAATTACTAGACAAAAGGATCTGTAATAAATAGGCCTTCAGCAATGTGGTGGTCAGGTGTAGGGTAGAAGGGAAGCATTCTGTAATCCTATGATTGACCTTAGTCTCTGTTTCTGTACTATGAATTTTATCAGTGCTTCTTATTAACTCCAGTTAGAGGGGACAGGATAGCAATAGCCAACTAGAGTTGGGCTGTTCCCTTCTTCCAGGTAGTTTAGGCTGCTATTTAATCCCATTTAGTCAGTCTCTGATAGAACAGTTTCTCATAAGGGAAGAATTTTAAAAGTAGCACAGAATGCCCCACTCAGAGTAGTCATGCATCAGTATTAGGATACATTCTGAGAAATGTGTTATGGGTAATTTCATCATTGTATGAACATCTTAGAGTGGACTTACACAAACGTAGATAGGATAGGTCAATCACTTGATACAGTCATACAATCAAGAGAATAATAACACGTATTGCTGCTACAACTAGCATAACACAATTTACTGATTTACCTTAAGTCTTTTTAAAAAAATAAATAGAAGTATGCTCTAAAATAATAATAATAGTGATAAACACTTTAATGTGGTGACTGTATAAAGCAGTAGCATAGTCATTTATTATTGAGTATTGTATAGTGTGCAGAATTGTTAGGTTATACTTTTATACGACTGGTAGTGCAGTGAATTTGTTTATGCCACAAACACCAACAAAATGTGTTTCATTGTAATGAAAGGAGACCAAAACCTCAGTAGGTGATAGAAAAATTTCAGTTTCATTACAATCTAACAGAATGATTAACCCAAACCTCATTATGTAACATATCATTCATATTTCAATATGGTTTCTTTTCTCCTCCTTCTGTTGTAAGTATGAGGAAATGAGGATCTGGTCGAGATCCAGTAGGTAAAACTCAGAAAAATGTGGGGCACCTCTTTGACTGGGTCCCACTGGAGGTTTTAACTCCTAGAGTTGTACACACTGAGCCACCAATAATTCAACAATTAAACCTCAATTATTCCTTCATTCCCCTGGATGTTTCTGATCATGGTGTTTTTGCTCTAGTAATTCATGATTCTCTGTATCTGCCCATGTTTTTCTCCAATTTGAGGGCAGCAGGGTACCCTGTGACATCATTTCTGTAATGAACTTATGAAGTGTCAATTTTTCAGTTGGTCCTGCTTTTTAATTGTGAAGGCAGAGTGGTGATGTCTCAGTCCCTTATATGCTTGATTGGAAACTAGAAATATATTGATTCTTAAATCCAATTTATTTTGTATGGGAGAATAACAATATTTTCAGTCCCTCCACTGCTTAGCTTGTTCACATTGAAATGACATGTGTCAATTGGAAACATTATTCTCTTTTCTTGCTCTGGACAACTTTGTGGATAATCACTATTATAATTTGGAAAACCCTGTGCACATGATTCTGAAAGGGACTTTTGAGTGTGAAGATTGTTTCCTTATTAAAAAAAGAAGATGGCCTGAAAATTAACTCTCATTCACAAACCTGGTAGCAGTTAGGAATGGTGGTGGTTCACACCTATATCCCAACTACTTGGGAGGTAAAGATTAGAAGGATCACAATTCAAGGCCAGCCTAGGTAAAAAAAGTAATTGAGATCCCATTTCAACCAATACACTGATCATAATAGTGCATGTGGGAAGTATAGATAGGAGGATCTTGGTTAGAGGCCAATCCTGGGCAAAAGCATAAAACCTTATCTAAAAGAATAACTGAAGCAAAAAAGGCTGCAGGCATGGATTAAGTGGTAAAAGTGCCTGCTTTAACAACTGTGAGCACCTGAGTACAAACTCTAGCACTGCCAAAATAGCACTAAGTAAAATAAAATAAAATAACCTGGCAAGGCTAATCTAGTCAGCTCTAGTGATTCTTATGCTCTTTAATTGGTCAAGGCAATTTAAAAATTGACTCAAAATGATGTTAAAAATAGCTAAATTTCAGCAAATTCCTTATTTTACATTCTTAACAAATTTTCAGCCACTTTACTATTTCTGCTGAAAGTACTCTAGTATCATCAGTCAGTGAAGGCTACAATGTGCTTGAATTGCATTTATTCTGCTTCATCTTTTAGAACCCATAATATTTATATAATGTGAGATAAGAAAAAGTCTATACCAATTCTTTCTTGTTTTTCTTCTTTCATCTTTTCTCATATCTAAGGTTTAATGCTGAGGACATTTATGTTGGAATACAAGCTTATAATCATGCCTTTCTCTTTTGGGTAAAAATTTACTTTGAAGAATATGGCACTTAGTTTTCCAATAATCAATATGGAGAATATTCACTTTTGTGAAATTTGTAGAAATATAATTTTAATAAGTTTCCATAATGGCCTAGAATTAGTTCAGACTTTTTGACTTACCAAAGGAACAATTATTCTAAATAACCACGTGTATCTTTTGGAATCCAAGTACAGAGAGAAATGCAGCTGTAATTGAAGAAGGAACTAGAATAAGAAATTGAAAAGTCATTAGAACTATGCATTTCATCAGTGCTTATCTTTTGAAGTCTATGTTATCTCTCTTCCTGGAGGCTGCTTTTCTCTGCTTTTCCAGCTACCCTGCAGACTACCTGACAGTTGTTGCAGATGGAGGGTGATAATTAATCACATCCCTCTCCCCACCATGGAGAACCAATTTTAGAGATACAGGAATCAGACAGCTGAAGATAAAAATATCAGCTTTATTCCTGGCAAGAGTGGATTGGAGAATGTGGTTTGGAGTTAAGGCAAAATTGAATTTCTACTACTTTTCATCCTGAATTAAAGCCTCTCAGAAATACAGGTCTCATCCCTGCAGGGACAGTCATCCCAGGAAGCTTACATTATGAAGGAAGACACAAAGCAAGAGATCCTGGGGAGAGGAGCTACATGTGTGCAAGGTTTTAATTATGCTCAATAGAAAACAAAAGAACAATGAAATCAGAGTCTACTCTGGAACCTGTCAGATAAACAATTATGACTAATGCACAGAGAGAAAGAGACAGAGGAAGACTGAAAGTATTATACTATGACAAAAGTAAGATCAAAATGACATGTATTTCTTCTCAAAGCAACCATTTAGTTTTATTTTTTAAAGGTCCAGTGGAGGTGGGATGATAGGACAAATTCAACTCTCCCTATTGGGCAAGGGGACAGGACCCCAGAAAACTTACAAGATTGGTGTATACCTGTAAAATGTCTATTACAGGTTTTTACTAGCCATACATAATTAAAGCAGTTCTTTGATAAATTAATCTCATATAATTTCTAATGTACAGAAAAGCTGTAAAAACACTATGAGGAATTTCAGATTTGTCAGTGGTTTTATACATTGCCCCAGTTGTCTTATCACTCTGTCTATATGTATTTCTACCTTTCTGAATATTATTTTTGCCTGAACCTTTAGAGTAAACTGGAGTGATCATGCACTTTTTTCTCTATTTATGTCAAGGTATTTTTCCTGAGAAAAATGACATTCTCTAAAATAACCACAAAATAGTTATTATAAGTAGTAAATTATTGTTTAATCCAGAGTGTATTCAAATTTGTTTTAATTGTTCTACTAATGTCCTTAGTAGCAATTATTTTCTCCTGAACAAAACTCAAAATTATATATTGCATCCAGGTGTCAAATTTCTTGTCTCTTTTAATATGGAATAGTTCCTCAGCCTTTCTTTATCTTTCTTGATCTTGACATTTTTGTAGGAGATGGATAGTTATCTTATATAATGTTCCTTATGGAATGTTTTCCTTAAAATCATAGTACACATTTTTAGTCAGCAATATAACTGAAGTAAGGCTACATTCTTTGCTGTCTCCATGCTTACATAAAATACCACTATAGCATAAAATTTCAAATGAACTCAATATTTATTACCTACTTATTTTTGTGATACTCACATGTAGTAAAATGCATAGATCTTATGTATCCAATTTAATGGGGCTTGACAAATGAGTGTACCCTTGTAACCTATATCCTATCAAGACAGAGTATTTTCTTTAATACAAAATATTTTCTTATCCTTTTACTGACTTTTTTGCTATATGTTAACTTTGCCTATTCTAGAGCTTCATATAGAGGAATTTGTAGTCTATACTATTTGTATCTGGTTTCATTTTGTTCAAATGTCTACAAAATTTATCCATATGTTTGTGTATATCACTGCAGTACGTCATTTTTTTTAAGAGTACCATGTTTTCTTCACATTATATCCTCAAAATATATGTCAGTCATTAAAACAAAATAGGTGCTCGATAATTACAGTTATGAACTGTACACAATGTTTTCATTAACATACCACATCTATGACAGTGGACCAGAGACAGGATGGATAGATGAGGAGATGGGGAAATTTTATTATCGAGAAATATTTAAAGGACCAGACTCAGACATTGTAATGAAGGAGTAAAAACTGAGAAACCAGGGCAGCTAGCCAGTCCCCTCCTTTTGGATGTTACAAAAACAGGGAGATTTAAGAAGGCTACCTGCATCTGCCCTCCTCTTTGAGAGGTCAACAAGTTGCAAGGCTCCTTGGATGAGTAGAGGGACAGAAAGAATGAAGGGCATGTTTAGCAAAGGGTAGTGCTTATGCCTATTTCCTTGTGGGATTGGGCCTAGATAACCGTGTTTTACCATGCCACCCAGATACATTGTGTAATGATTAGGGTTGCTAGAGTCTGACTTCATGATGTGTATCCCCCAGCTCAGAAAGGAGGAGACTATAGGTATGAACACCATCTTTGTCTTTACTCCCATTTCCTGTGTGGGGAGCAAAAACTGTTTCTTCTCCCCTTCCACATTTCTCCCTACATCATTCTTCTATGCTAAAACAAATCCTTGCAAAAACTACCACCTTGTGAGACTCCTTGTTGTGAGAAACCTTGAAATGCTTTTCAAGGTCTAGTGTACTTATGGGAAGCTGTGGGAGCCCCCTCAACCTCTCCTCTAGGAACAGACCCTATTGCCTAGTAAATGCATAGCTGACAAAGAAGCAAAAGAAAACAAAAGTGCAGATGAAGGTAAAGAAGAAAAAACCTAAGAAAATTTATGATGAAGGGTTTAGCAAAAGCATTTTCAGACATCAAGAAACTTTTTGAAAAGTTTCAAAGTATGGGTGATTGCCAACACGAGAAGGTTTTCATTAATAGACAAGAATGTTCACTGTGAACTATCTGATTACAAAGCCTATCTACGGTGAAAAAATAATCTAAGCAAACCACCTTGACCATATTTCCGAAAAGAGTAACCCTTGCTCAAGAAGAGTCAGGCAGGTCTTTCAGGAAAGATCGAAAAGAAGGTGTTGTTAACATAGCCAATGTCAGCTCCATGTCTGTTATTATTTCTATCTTAGTTTTCAACAAAAATTTTTTAAGATAAAAAGGATAAAAGTTTAAAAATTAGAACAAGTTTATACAGTAAAGATATAAATATTTTTGTACAGCATTAAATGTGTTTTAAGCTAAGTAGTCTTACAAAAAAGAGCCAAGAAGTTAAAGAAAATTTTAGTTTACAGAGTAAAAATATTACAGTAAGCTCAGGTTATTATTAAAATATTTTAATAAAATTGCTGTGGTTTAGTGCATATTGTTTGGACAGTCTGTGCTAGTGAACCATAATGTCTAAGGATATCACACTGACTCACCACTTATTAACTAACTGCCCCAGAGTCACCTCAACTTTTTGCAAGCTTCATTCATGGTAAGTGCTCTGTAAAGGTGGGCCATTTTAAAAAATCTTTTATATTATTTATTTACCGTGTCTCTTGTATATTTAGTACACAAATTCTTTCCATTGTGTTTCAGTTGCCTACAGAATTCAGTGCAGTAATATGCTTTATAGGTTTATAGCTTGGGAGCAATAGGCTATACAATAGTTCTATATATGTGGTAGCCTTAGGTGTGTGGAAGGCTATAACATCTAGGTGTGATTACACACTATGATGTTCACACAACAATCAAATTGTCTAATGACACATTCCTTAGAACATATCCCTTTCATTAAGTGATGCATGAATATATCTGAAAATCAAATAATGTTCTATAAATGTCCTTTAAGGAATGAAAAACCTCTTAACATTTTAAGGTAATATTTGGGGTGGAGGTGTTTTATGAGGATGAGATGAGACATCTGAACCTTTATAGGTAATGTCAGTGAATGAGTCCATTTCTTCTCATTTCATGTTTTCTATAGTATAAAATATAAACAAAGCTACTTGTTTTTCAGAACTGTAGAAGGCAGAGGGTAGAATGTACCTGTTAACATTATAAGAATAGAAGAGCAGGAGAAATCTCCAGGTGGGGAATTGGAGTCTGTGTGCTGGATTCCCAGGTGTCAGGACCTAGAGTTAACCTGTGGGAACTGCTATGGAGGAGGATGCAGAGGGGCTGAAATGATGCTGAGCCTGTGACTTGATTCCTGGCACAAGGATTTCCAGAAGGTTGTCCAGTAGACAACAGTAGACATCATTATAAAAGTTACTGCAGGATTTCTCCACTGCATGATGAGGATGTTGTTACCTTTTCTTAGTTTCTAAGATACAGCAATTGACTGACCTTTTCTACCTCTGTATCATGACATTTGAAGCCACATGATCACAAATATTTGTCAGTGTTACAAGAGCATGTTATTTTCTTTTGTAATCAAATTAGAAACTTTCTTTAAAAATAACTTTTACTTCATTATTTATTGTACAAAGAATTGCATAACGTTATTTCTAGGATCTTTGTATTTCCATATTTCGACTTAAAAATGGTAAGAGTTTTATAACTCTCATCATTTACTAAGACCCTCCTTCATAAGTCTTTTCTTTCACACTTGCATTTGTCCTGATGTAATTTACCTTTTCATTGTATTTTCTGTAAGAATATAACTGATGAGCCTTTACAAAGTCATTGTTACGGTTATAAACACTCTACATCTGTCTCTACTTAGGTTCTATAAACCAATGTTTTGTTATTAATATTTAACCTATCTTTGCACTGTTCTTTGTTAAGAATATCTGGATGTATTTGTAGTGTTGCAATATGAATTTCTAAACCTTAAACAAGTTGAATAAATAAGCTAACTCTAGAAGTCATATAAAGTTAAATCTAACGTGCAAGGATCATCTGTAAGTAAAAACCCCATCTGTAAGTAAAAACCAAATAACAAAACAATTTTATACTGCTACCAAGTTCCTAGAATTCAGGGAGAATGACAATGAAACAATTAGTGATTCTTGCTTGGTAATCTGCCCCTCAGAAAATTATGTATTCTGCAAATACTTATCAACTTAGTGTTGAAAATGTTTGTTTTATGTAAATTTTACATAAGCATAAAAACAGGTAAATGGGGATGTAGACATGGATAGATATGGCAAATCCACAGTACATAACATATTCCATTATTTAAAAATTATCTTCTTTAAATATCTTTCCATTGAATTTTTTGAGAAAATTCAAATTTTCTACATTGGACTGATGTTTGGGATAGACTTAATTTTTTTTTTCCTGGAGTGAATTTGACTTTTGAATTGAACAGATTAAATACAAGAATGAATAAAAATTATATTATTAATCTCTACTTTCTGGTGCTGGTTTATGATATCATGCAGAGTAACCATATAAAATCTGTTTTGATATTCTGAAAGTTGACTTCAACTTTTTTTTTCAATTTCTCACTTTTAGTGATAATATAATGACTAAAGCAAGTAAGGTGCAGTATATTTAGGAAGTAAACAAGATGTTTAAAAGTAAAACAAACAGTTGTTTTTTTTTTTTTTTTTGATACTGGGGATTGAACTCAGTGCCTTCACCTTGAGCCACTCCACCAGCCGTATTTTTGTGAAGGGTTTTTTGAGATAGGGTCTTCAGAACTATTTTCCTGGGCTGGCTTTGAACTGCGATCCTCCTTATCTCTGCATCCCGAGTAGCTAGGATTACAAGTGTGAGCCACTGGTGCCTGGCACAGTTTTTTGTGATTTTTTTTGGCAATACTGGGGTTTGAACTCACAGCCTCATGCTTGATACAAAGGTGCACTACCACATGAGTCACTCCTTCAGCCCCCCACAAACAGTTTTTTGTGATAAGAATATACTGCTAGCTAATATAAATAGATGAATGAGTTAAAATGTATGGATATGATCAACTGTGTAAATTTGTTTAAAAAAATTTAGAAAACTTACTTGGAGAAAGTATGTACAAGGTATGTCACTTGACTAATCTAATAAATAAAATGATTAGAAAATGATATAGAAAGAGAAAAGGAGAAAGATTTGAAATATAAGCTAGAAATAAATGAGATGAAAGAAAGCCTATCGAAGATTTTTTTTAAAGGAAAAATATTATTTAATAAACATAAAATAGTAAAATAGCTTAAGAATTCAGCTTAGTATCATTTAAAAAAGTTAAAACAAACATAAAATGCCCAAAACATGAACTGTATGCTGGAATAAGTTGAAAAAGCCTAAGGTCAGATAAAGTTACTTCCCAATATCACAGAAAAATTACTGTAATTAGTGGCATCCATTCAGGTGCAAGGGTGAACAGTCTCTGGAGAAGCAATTATTTATTTAGTCTGAGACAGCTGAAGCAATTGTTCGGTGACTTAGAGTTCCATTCTATTAGTTGGATCTCACCGCAAATAAGTTCATGCTGTTGAGTCTGATGCCACTGATCCTTGGTGCAGCAATTCTGGGGCACAGTCATCTTCCTTCCTAAATCTTTGGTCACAAAGAAGACCAAACAACAAGTAATGACAACCTTTAGGATCCATCTGATCTCTAGATTCCTTTAAACAAATTTACACTGTTGATCATACCTATTTGTTTTAACTTATTCAGATGATATAGATGAGATTATTTCAAAATTTGCATAATCTTTTTGGAAATCTCTTGGGTGATTCCTTTCTTTGTCATAAAAAGAAAACAAGGTGAAGACATATCGTAATTGAAGGATTGCATGGTTTTCAAATTTTAGAACCATTAAAATCTCTATAAATTATTCTAAAACTCAGTTCATTCTGTATGAGTGAGGTAGAGTATTATGTATCCTAGAGAAATGGTTCAGAGCTCAGGCTAGGAGGCTGAGGGATTTTTCTCTTCCAAGTTATGGATGAAGGAGTGTGGTTTCTCATTGCTGTGCAAAATGTGACTTTATTTGGGCAGGATGAACCATGTCTGGGCTTGATGAAGGAGGTGGAGCAGAGACCCAAGAATTGAGAATATATCTGTAAAAGCCCAAGGCCCAATCTTCATAAAACTGAATTTGAGATACAGCCCATCCTGCCCTAACCCTCAGACACCATTAGTCTATTTTTGCCCCCATGTAGTCAGGTTATACATTTTAATTAGTTACATCATCTCTGCCAATGAATTATGTAACAGGTATGTATCCCTTACAATTCAAATCTGACTTTCAAGGAAAAGTCACTTGACTTTCAAGGTACTAGGGTAACTTCCTTAAGTTTTTGATTCTGTTTCTATGCAAAATAGAAGATAATAACATTTGTTAAATACTTATACTGGTTACTATTCAAAAAGTTTCATCAAGATTGTATGTTCTGATGCCCAAGACAATATTCAATATATTCATCCACATATTTATAGATAAATAAATATATCAAAGCTAGAAAGGTGAGGTAACTTATCCTGAATAAATGTCAGGGTTAAAAATTGCACTTAGATTATGTATATCTACCTAATAGAGTGACAATAAGAAAAGAGAAGTATATAAACTTCATACCACACTATGTGGTATGTATGGCACATATTACTTGTCGATAAAACATTGGTTCTTGCCATTTTTTTATGACTTTCTTCTATTGCAGTTGGAATTCTTATCTAATCTTTTGACGTTTATCTCTGCTTCAACTATCCAGATATCTTCTGAAAGATGTATCCATGGGAGAAGCAGGAAGTAAACCACATTACATATGTTTCAAATTAAAGAACCTGTTATCCAATGTTTTTTAATTGGAATCATCTCAGAGATGCAGAATTAACTTATGAAAATTTATATTAATTTGATAAATATGAATGTTTTCATGATTTCAAATATTTTCTTCACAGAGAAAAATTCAGAATGTACACAGTGAGCTGCCTAGCATTAAAATTTTACACCAACTCTCCTTAAACTGAAATAATGAGGAGAGGGGAATATCAGATGCAGGTACAAATCAGATACCTGTATGACAGTTAAAATATAATGCAAACTTAGTTATAATTATATCCAGTATTTAGAAAAATATTTATCATTCCACAGAATCTTTCAGAAATTAAAATTATAATATAATTATTTTGTAATATTTAACATCTCATAAGTTGTTGGGACAATTAAGTCAGAAATTTATCTTTTGAAATAGTTTATTTTGTGTCCAATCTATTATCCAAGCCCTCTTTTTGATGAGAAGAAATGAAGTAAATTTCTTGGATAGATAGAGCTCATTTCTTTTTTCTCTTCCCATTCTTGATCAACATCAACAATTCTGATTCTGTTCATTTAGAAACCATAATCACTTCCAACTCCCTTTTATTATGCCTTGTTTTAGAGTACTGCTAGTATGTTAGGGGAAGCTGAAGGAAAAGGCACAATGTTTGTTGGTACATCTGACATGGTATAATTGTATTTCAGAGAACATTCCTTTATTCATTCAGCAATTCATTGATGCACATATTCATTGTCTATAAATTTCACAGATAAGCCAAACAGATTTAAAAAAACCCTACATCGTGGTTCTGTTATGTATTTTTATTTGCATGTCATGTTTATATGTAGGCTATGTGTCTATTATTGCATGCATTTTTATACCTATATATCTTTGAATACATGTTATATGCATGCTATTCAGGATGTCACTTATAAGCCAGTCTTCTTACATTGTCATTTACACTAAAGCAATGTTAGGAATCCCTCTGTATAGCTATCCTTAACTCAGCTGGCAAAAAGGCTTTGCCTTCCTTATTATGCTTGTGTCTTTTTTTCAACAAAATTAGTGATAAGGGCAGAACAGCACCTGCCTGGAACTGAGCGGGGGAGGAATGACCCAAACAATGTATTCACATGTGAATAAATGAATTTAAAAAAAGATAGTTTCTTGTTCAAGTTATCATTGTCTCCATTCCATTTAGTGATTGAATCAAAGTTTGATGGACTAGACCTCAATGCTTTGCAAATCCTAATTCCAAATAATCATTTCAGTCTTTTTTTTTCTTACCTTTTGGCCAACACAATCTTTTTACTTCACTTACTTGCTCTATTTCTTACCTCTTGAATGCAACCTATAATCTTAGGGAGTCAATTTCTACTTTTAGTCAAAATCAAGTAATAGGAATCACATTAACCCTATAACCAAAGTAATAAATGTAAGAAATAATGGTTGTCCAACATTTCACATTCATACAGTGAACAACAATAATCACAAAAGAGAAGAAAAATCCTCACAATTACCCATGTCTTTCTTTTATGGAACTTTCTTCTTGAAACTATTTATAGCCATAGTACCAGTCAATAAAATCTAAAGAAAGCATGGCATTTCCTAAGTTGATGAGATAATACTGGGTGTACAGGAATGTCCTGATGACTAGTCACAGCAGGACAAGAGGCCATATTGGGGAGAGCTGAACAGGCTTCCTTTCCAGACCTCATCCGCAACTTCACTGGTCTGCACATGCCTGTGGAGTACTCACCATGGTGTGGTAAAGACACTACAAAGAGTAGGGCACACTCCTTAGGCTTACATGGAGGTGGGAGGTGGAACAGTTTTTCCCACTAGCAGGAATTGTTCATGGTACATGAAGTGTCAGGTAGAGGACTCAAGATTATTGCCTTTGTAGTGAGGTACAATTAGCCTGTCTAGAAGCTGCTGTTGTCTGTTTAAAATGTTTGAAATCAAGATTTAAATTGGTAAAATGGCTTCCAGGTAGCTTCATTGCATTCCAGTGCAATGTGTAAGAATGTTTCTAATATTTCGTACCCAATAAAAAAATTACCAGGCACACAAAGGAGCATTGCTACCTGTCACTTTTAGGGACTATGACCTGGCCAAAAAGTTAGGAAAAATTTGAGGTACAATTCAGGTAAGTTGATTCCAACACAGGAGATGAAGTAAGAGTATAGAAAGAAATATTTTACTCACATGTCTTTTGAATAGTGTAAATAATGATTATTAACTGAATTTTCATGGAGCATATTGATTTCTGCTTTTCATCCATTGGTTCTCAATACAATGGTAGGGATAACAAGAAGCAGGAATGTTGTTTAAGTAAATCTCCACATTAATGCTGCATCCACCCCAATTTCATCATCCCACTGCAAACCTCACCTTGCTTCCTTTCTCTCCACAGAGAACATCTGTGAATTAACACATCATTACCTACCTCTAGCTAAAGTAGCCTTCCCCTGTCTCTCCTGAGATCTATTCCATCTTCTGATTTAGAATTCTTTTTGCCTTTACCTCTGACTGACATATTGCACATTTGTTCTTTTATGGGTTTAATATCTATCATTACTATAAACTCCATGAAGCAAGGGACTTTCATGTTTACCTCTGAATCTTCCCAGTCCATATTAGTTGCTCAAATTTATTAAATGAATGAATGATTCTTAAAAACATACAATTATTTCCTTGATAATTTGATTTTTGCAATATTCTATAAGTCAGAACTTTTCACACTACTTTCCCCAAACAGGTGCTAAAATGAATCAACTCAATTCCTATATTTGATAATGGATTAAATGAAAAAAAGTAGAAAAGACAGCCAGTAACCTACCTTTACAATCCTTTAAATATATGTGTACTGCTAGGTGGGGTTCAGAGAAAACATATTACATTTATTAAATTAAATTACATCATTCAAATTAATCAAATATTAACCCAATGTTTATAAAGTGCCAAGTACCATGCTTATTTCTTAGGAATATAATAGTGCCTAAGATATTCTCCTGGTTCCTGCCTTTATAGCTTACAGACTAATAAGCTTAAGTTTCTAATAAGTATTACATTAACAAAATTGCATGTGACTAGAAGAGAAAAATATGAAATTCTAAGACAAATAACTCCATCTCTATGTGGTAGCTGACCTGGCTGCTTTAAAAATGAACAGTAAATATTGTGTAGGAAATGAAAAAAATACTAGCAAGACAGTCATAACACTAGGTTACTCTGTATTTTTCAAGTATGTATGTTTGGATTAAGAAATAAATCATGCCTTTTAAAATAATGCAATTTAAACATGTTGTGGAAGTAAAAAGAACTTGCTTCTTTGTGTGTTGAAATAGCTTCAGAAAGAAGACTTAGTTTGATTCTTATCTCTGCTACTAAAAAACTGTGTGACTGGGAACAAATTAATGGATTTATTCAGAGTCTGTTTCCTTTTTGAAATTATAATAATTACATTTCTGTTTTCAGAATCAAATGGGATTCTGTTTTGAAAACCACAAACATGATGGCTGTCATGAAGTTTTATAAATATTAAATGAACTACATTTATACATTGCTCAGCACATGGTCTTAAGCACTTGCAGGTGGCCAATAATCTAGTTATCAATAATCTAGTTTATTAGAGATAAAAAATAAAAAAATAAAAGTTTATGTAAAAGAGTTTGAAAGCAAATGATATTTCTAAGGAAACATCTTTTGAAACTGACCACTAGAGAGATTTTTCATTTCTTCCTGAATTTTGATGTAGATATAATTAGAATGCAATATCAGCAGTTCACATACCAGCGTGTGAAGGTAATACTCACCTCATGTTCCTGCTTCAGTTCTTTCTGCAGTGATGTTTAAAGTGAAAAGAAACCACAAGTGCAAGTCACTAAATTGAGTATGATGTTGAAATGTCTTTCGTCATACAACTTTTACTAATGTTGGTTTTTCTGATGACCATTGGGGCCATCCAAGAGTCTTTTAAGACTGCCCTTATAAATATTAAAGGCAGAATAAAAGATCTTAGATATTAATTGAATTTTGCAGGTAAATTTTCCTTTATACAAACTTCTGAATCAGAATGTAACATGAAAGTGTATATTAATTATATATGAATCCTTTCCAGAAATTATTTAGCAGAAAGAAAAAGCAAAATGTGGAACTTTGAGTAAGTTATGCACTTTGGGAATAACTTCTTTTGTAACTCAGCAGAAGTGGAACAGTTTTACTTGAGTTCAGCTCTGAACAATGATCTCTGTATTTTCCTTAAGAATTTCTCTCATTACCTAGGTAATGGGACCATCTGGAGCCACACCATAGTGTTGTTATCAGTAGTGAAAGGTATTTTGTTCTTATGAGTCAGTTTCACACTCATCATTTTTAAAAAGAGATGGTTTGCTAGTTAGTAATACGGACAAGGAAATATGACAAAATATACATTGTTTAATATAAAATAAATTCCTGAAGAGACTATATAGACCTGAAAATGAATGAAACCTTTGAGAGCTGTGAAGTGAGGTGTTCCATCTCCTCTCTGGGAGGGAGTATGGAAAGAGCTTACATCACAGAGGGACCTGGATTCCAAACTTAGATTGCTCTTGCTGCTCTGTTCTTCACTTTTTGCTACTGTGAAATACCGTATTTGTCACCAAAGTATAATAATGTGATAGCGTACTAATTATATATCAAATGCTTAGCATATATAGGTGCTAAATTAGTATTTTAATGCATTCAAAACAAAAATAATTGCATGCTATTTCATAAAGTAACTGCCAAAACTAACACTGGTTATATAGAAAAGTAAACTTAAATGAGAGCTAATTTACCATCTTGCTTTTAAGGCACTTACCTGTTGTGAGAATCTTCTAAGATAAGAAATGTTAAAGAGTGTCAATTTTTTTTGGCAGTACTGTTTGAACTCAGGGCTTTGCACTAGCTAGGCAGATACTGTACCACTTGAACCATGCCCTCAGCACTTTTTTTTTGCTTTTATTTTTTAGATAGGGTCTCACATTTTGCCTCTGCCTGGACTCTGACCCTGATCCTCCTGCCTCTGCCTCTCACATGAGACCATTTTGTTTGTTTGTTGTGATGGAATCTCATCTCGTTAGCTTTCTGCCCAAGCTAGCCTGGAGCTGTTATCTCTCCAATCTCTGCCTCCTGAGTAGGTGGAATTACAGTGTGTGCTACCATGTTTAGCAAGAATGTTAATATTTTTTAAGTACTCTGCAAAAGGGACACAAAATAACTTTTCTCTGGTGTATGACTAATTAGACTAATTATTTTCATTTGCTTTCATCTATCATTTTTTCCATTTATCCTCAGGCAAATTTACTGGTCAGATAAAATCAGACAGGAGGTGCAAAATGAAATCTAAAAACTTCACAGGAAAGCTCCAGAGACTACTGACAGTCCATTGGAAAATAAGCAGACCCAAGGCCTTAAAAACCCATTCTTTCCCCCCAGGAGTAGGATAGCTTTTGAGATAGCAGCTCATTGCAATCCTCATTTTGCCTGACAAAATTAATAAACCTTTACTTCCTTTTCTTAAAGCCTTGATCTTATTATTTGTGAATTGGCATTGAGTTCAAGTTTTGCATCAAACTTGAAAATCTAGATGGTACCTGGGGGAAGGTCCTCACCAGAACCCCTGGCCACCCAGGAACAGAGACACAGGACTCCTGCTACTTGAAGGACTTTGGGGAACAAGAAAAAGGATTTAAAAGTAGTAGTAACACCTTGGCCAAGCTTAGAAGATTGCATCAATCAGAATCAAACCCTGCAACATCATGAACCCCTAGCCTGTGGAAAGCTTCCCTCTGCCATGCACATGGAGAAAAGTGGCACCATTTCTGCCTGCCAGCGAGCTCCAAAGCTGCTTGTGTGAAACTGTAGAATGAACAGCAGGGCAGGTGGTGGATCCCAGAGCTAATCTCTGAGACAGAGGGCAGCATTCAAAACTGAATTGCCACACCTTGCTGCAGGAGGAGATGACCAAAAAGAGCTGTATCTGAAGAGCAACACAGCTGCCCACCTGGTGAAAACAACAGCCTTTGACCACCCAGCATGAGCTGGCAGTATTCCTCACCTCACAATTCCAACTAATTTTGTGGACAGAAGACTGACTCACAAGTCAGTCACCTGGTGAGACCATATCAGAGCTTTTTCTTGTACATCAATAACCAGGATTGGACACCTTAGGAATAACTCCAGAACTTTTACCAAAAGACTGAATTTTTTGTGGTTCCCAAACCTGGTGATTTTTACTGTATTTCTTTATTTCCCCTATATTATTAACATCACCATCACTATTCTCTTATCCCTATTCTTACTCTCTTCATTTTCCCTCATTCTCTTGTGTGACAATCCATTGTTCTCCCTCCCAACTACTCTTTCTGCCCTTTCTCATCCACTCTTTCCCCCATCTTCACCTCCCCCTCTTATCCTCCCCCAACTTGTCACCACACTACCCTTCCCTCCTACACACTCACCACCCACTGACTAGCCTACGGAGCCAACTGCACACAGCCCCAGCCCCCTGCAATCCCTGACACAAGCACTTTCTACTACAACAACAGAAATACACCCTAACACAAACAAGGGCCACAAACACCAGCATACCTTTCCTCCACCCACACCACCCCTTTTCCCATCTCCCCTTTTAGTTTCACCTTACAAATTCCCCCAAATCTATAACTAGCCTAGTAACCATTACCCCACCAACTCCCACTGTTTATAGATAAGATTATTAAGAGTTTTTTTATATAATATGTAAACAACTGGTCTGGTATTGAACCTGTGAATATGTTATTGCTAAATTATGCCTCCAGGCCAGGGACAGAAAGAGCACATCAACCTAGCTAACAACCAAGTCAGTCACAGCACAAAAATTAAATCAAGGTAAAGAAACAGGAAATCAAAACCACCAACTGCCCTATCAAGAACATAGGTGCACAGCACCAAGTGGAGCAATGGGAAGAAAAAGAAAGGATGGAAATCATGCTCCTCAAAAAAATAATTTAATACAAGATTCAGTGGGAAATGAAGAAAATGGATACCCAGTTCCTGATCCCAACAAAACAGTGATAAATGTCACTAAGGAGCTCAGTGACACCTACATAAAAACCCTCAAAAAAGAAATCCCAGAAGATATCACTGACAAATTCATGAAAAGTTATTAGATATGGTTAACCAGAATGTACAAGATGCACTTAAGAAATTTCAAGACACCAAAAATAAAAAACATAAGAAAACACAGAAACAAATAAATGAACTCAGAGAGGACTTTAACAAACACCAAAGTGAAGCAAAGGACATTAGAAAAAAAGATATATGAATTAAAGATGACAACACAAACTATATAAAAGAGGAGTTGAACAAAGACATGGAAAATCTCAGAAAAAGAATCAAACAGAAAACCTGGAAATAAAAAGTCCCATTAGTCAAACAGAAAACACAAAAAACCCAGAAGACTAGAACAAGTGGAAGACAGAATCTTAGAGCTTGAGATAGAATTGAAATTAAAGAAAAAACAGAAGAAATATTAGTCAAGCAACTCAAGATCTGTGAAAGGAATATGCAAGAACTCAGTGACTCTATTAAAAGACCAAATCTGAGAATCATGGACATTGAAGAAGGAGAAGAGGTGCAAACCAAATGTATATGTAATATATTCAATAAAATAATAACAGAAAATTTCACAAATCTAGAGAAAGTTTTGCCCATTCAGGTACAGGAAGCCTTCAGGACACCAAACAGGCTTGATGAAAATAGAACCTCCCCTTGGCACATTATCATTAAAATGACAAGCACAGAGAACAGAGAAAGAATATTGAAGGCTGTGAGAGAGAAAAAACAAATAATATAGAAAGGTAAACACATCAAAATAGGGCAGATTTCTCAACAGAAACATTAAAAGCAACAAGGGCATGGAGTCAGGTATTTTGGGCACTGAATGAAAATAACTTCAGCCTTAGGATACTCTACCCAACTAAATTATTATTCAAAATTGATGGAGCAATAAAAATCTTCCATGAAAAACAGAAACTAAAATGGTATATGACCACCAAGCCACCATTACAGATTCTACAAGGAATTCTCCACCCAGAAGATGAAAGCAAACTAAACCATGGGAGGATGGGAAGTATCAAATCACAGGAGAAGAAAAGACAAGGAGTCAGAGAGTAGCATTGATTCAGCTGCACACAATCAAACCCTCAAACAACTCAGACAACTAAATGACAGGAATCATGACATACATATCAATACTAAAGCTTAATGTTAATGGACTTAATTCCCCCATCAAAAGGCACCATTTCACAAACTGGATTAAAAAGGAAGATCCAACAATTTGTTGCTTTCAGGAGATCCATCTCATTGGTAGAAATAAGCATATGTTTAGGATGAAAGTCTGGAAGAAGATTTACCAAGCTAATGGCTCCTGAAAACAGTCAGAAGTAGCAATCCTTACCTCTGACAAAATAGATGTCAAACCTACATTGATCAAACGAGACAAAGAAGGACATTCCATACTAATAAAAGGGGAAATATACCAAAAGGAAATAACAATTATCAACCTATATGCACCCAATGTCAATGCACCCAATTTCATCAAACATACCCTGAAGGACCTAAAAGCATATATTAACTCCAACACAGTGGTCATGGGAGACTTTAACACCCCATTATCATCAATAGATAGGTCATCCAAACAAAAAAATCAATGAAGAAATCCTAGATCTAAAAAACATCATAGACCAAATGGACCTAGTTGATGTCTACAGTACATTTCATCCAACTTCTACACAATATACATTTTTCTCAGCAGCTCACAGAACTTTCTCCAAAATAGATCATTTCCTAGGGAACAAAGCAAGCCTCAGCAAATATAAGAAAATAGAAATTATACCATGCATTCTATCTGATCACAATGCATTAAAACTAGAACTCAACATCAAAAATAAAGACAAAAAACATGCAAAAAGCTGGAAACTGAACAACTCATTGCTTAATGAACAATAGGTCATTAATGAAATAAAAGAGGAAATTAAAAGGTTCCTGGAAGTCAATGAAAATGAAAACACAACCTACCAGAACCTATGGGACACAGCAAAAGCAGTACTGAGAGGAAAGTTTATAGCCATGAGTGTATATATTAAAAAGACTGATAGATCCCAAATCTCCTCCTAGTGTTTTTTGTAAAGTAGGTCTAATATTATAAACTCCCTCATCTTTTGTTTATCTGAGAAAATGTTTATCTCTCCTTCTTATTTGAAATATACTTTTGTTGAGGATAGTGTTCTTAGGTGGAAGTTTTTTGGTTTTAGTACTTTGAATATATCTTCCTTTTGCTCTGTAAGATTTCTGATGAAAAAAAAATCCATGGATAATCAGAGAATTTCCCTTGTATATACTAAGTCACTTTTCTTTTGCTACTCTCAAAACTCTTTTTTGCTTTAAGTGTTGACAAATTGATTATAATGCTTCTTAGTATGAATCTCTTTTGAGTCATCTTATTTGGTATCATTTGGGATTACTAACCCTTTTTTTCTCTAGGTTTGGGAAGTTTTTAGCTATTATTTATTTGCCCAATTGATATTGTCTCTTAATTCCCTTTGGCTGTCTTCAGTCTTTTTCATTCATTCCTTTTTTTGTTTCTGTGATTGGATGAATGCAATGTCTTATCATTGAGTTTACTGATCCCTTCTTTTGCTTGGTCTAGTCTGCAGTTGAAACTGTCTATTAAAAATTTCAGTTCAGTTATTATGGTCTTTGGTTTTATGATTTCTGTTTAGTTCTTTTAAATATTTTCTATCTCTGCTAAAATTCTCTTTTTGTTCATGCATTGTTTTCCTGACCTGCATGAACCTCTTTATGGCCATAATTGTGAATTCTTTCTACATAAATCATTAGGATCAGTTTCTGGATATTTATCTCATTCTATTGTTTAGAACATATTCCTTTGTTTTTTAATTTTCTTTGATTCTTTGTGCTATTTTGTGTGCACTAGGTAAGACACTCACCTCTTAGAATTATTAGAGTGTCCTTGTATAAGAGATGAACCTTACCAATCAGCAGCCAGGGATTCTAGGTACTTCTTAAATTTTTATGCTTGTTCAAACCACCATCTTTGAAACCAAACAAAAGCCAATCGAACAAAAACAAACCATCATCTTTGTACTTATTGATTCACAGGATATTAGGATTTGCCAAGATGTATTAGTACCCTGAGACATGAGAGATAAGAGCCAATCTCTCAAGAATTTGTCAGAAAATGGCAGGGTGAATGTTCCAGTTCTTTTTCTCTTCAAGGAGAATCTGAGATCTAGAGTTTATTTCCCACTAGTTTTACACTGAACCAGGGAAGCCATCCATGGCAAATGCCTGATTCTTCTTTAGACTGAATACTTCTTCAAACAATTGCTTTGTTCTTTGTCATCCCTGGGTACATATGAAATGCTAGGTCCCATCAGCTTTCAGAATAGGCATGTTAGCGAGAGGCTTGGTTGTTTCTGTCAAGTGAGCCAGGAAGAGGAGATATGTGAGAAGGGCTCCCATTATCCACACAGACAGAGAACTATGATTACCAAAGAATAGGAGTCTAGGGGATTTGGTTTGAAGGAAAGGAAGTAGTGGTCAAAGAGTGAGAAGTTCGGGCAGTGGTTTAGAATGTACTGAGAGACAGACAATGCAGTCTAGTTATTGAAAGTACAGATATGAAAGCCAGATTGTGTGGCTTAAAATCTCAACTCAGTCATTTTAAATCCTCCTCAAATTGATCATCTTTGTGTTTCTTTTTCTTCCTTGGTAAAACAAAGATAATGTTATGTAAGGGAGAGACACAATATGAATTGATGAGTCAATAGCTGGGTGTGCTGGTGTAAGCTTGTAATCCTAGCACTTGGGAGGCTGAGGCAAGAGGATTGAAGCCTGGGATACACAATGAGACCCTCTCTCAAAATGAAGAATAAATGAGTCAAAATATGTTAAATATCATAGGACACAGAATATTGTCACATAGTAGATACAACATAAATGTTAGATTCTGTTAAAATTATTGACAATAAGGCAAACTAAAAACAAGATGTTTGAACCATTGTGAAACAAAAATGTGTGGTTTTTAAGACAATATCAAAATTTTGCTATGTAGGATTTTATATGGCCCTCTCCTGATTTCCTTAAAAATTTAAATTCTAGACTATAAATTTAGAGTTTGATTTTTTAAAATAAGATTTCCCTTCATGAAAAATCTTTCACTCATCTTTTAAATAATCCTAACAGACTTAAATTTTATTAGGAGTTTCTCCTGTGAAGTTTTTATTTATTTATTTATTTATTTTCTTTTTTTATAGTTTTGCATTTACTTACATGTGTATACATTGTTTGAGCCACCTCCCTTTTCCCCCTTCCAGACAGAGCCAGTTTTGCCCTCTTGCTCTCCAATTTTGTTGAAGAGAAAACATAAGAGCTAATAAGAAAGACATACTGGTTTTGCTAGTTTGAGATAAAGATAGCTATACAGAGAGATTCCTAGCATTGTTTCTATACATTTGTATATTGCAACACACATTGGTTCATCTCTGCCAGACCTCTTTGTGACTTCCTGTACCCTTCCCATTGTGACCTCTGCCAGTTTAAGATTGCTATATTTCCTCCTCTACAGTGAGCACATCAACCACATTCAAGTTTTTGGTTTCCTTCCCTTTCCCTATTCCTCCCATGCTCCTCCCCTTCGTGTGTGACCCATGTCCCATAATATTACTACATTTGTTTTGGGTCTGTATCTGCATATGAGGAAGAACATGCAATTTCTGGCCTTCTGGGCCTGGCTAACTTTGCTTAAGATGATGTTCTTCAGTTCTATCCATTTACCTGCATATGAGAAAATTTCTTTCTTCTTATTGGCTGAGTAAAATTACATTGTATATAAATATCACGTTTTCTCAATCCATTCATCAGCAGTGGGGCATCTAGGCTGTTTCCATTAGCTAAGCTACTGTGAATAGTGCTGCAATAAGCAAAGTACAGATGCCTTTGTTGTAAGCAGACTCACAAACCTTTCAGTACAACCCTACAAGAGGTATTGCTGGATCATATGGCAGATCTATGTTTAGTTTTTTAAGAAGTCTTCATATTGTTTTCCAAAGTGTCTATACTAGCATAGATTACCACCAGTGTTTTTCCCCACAACCTCGCCAGCACCTGTTGGTGGTGTTTTTGATGGTAGCTATTTTAACAGGAGTAAGGTGGAATCTTAGTGAGGTTTTGATTTGCATTTCCTTTATGGCCAGGGATGTGAACATTTTTTCATGTGTTTTTTGGCCATTTCAATGTCTTCCATTGGAAAAGTTCTGTTTAGTTTAGTTGCCCACATCTTTATTGGTTCATTAATTTTTGGGGAGTTTAGTTTTTTGAGTTCCCTGTATATTCTGGTAATCAGTCTCTTGTCTGATGTATAGCTAGCAAATATTTTCTCCCACTCAGTGGGTGGTGTCTTCAATTTATTTATTTTTTAAATTTTCTTTCTTTTTCTTATTTATTTCTTTTTTCTTTTATTCATAAGTGCATACAATGTTTGGGTCAATTTTCCCCCTTTTCCCTCACCCCCTCCATCTCCCTTCCTTCCCTCTCACCCCAATCCCCTCACTACCAGGCAGAAACTATTTTGCCCTTACCTCTAATTTTGTTGAAGAGAGTGTATAAGCAATAATAGGAAGGACCAAGGGATTTTGCTTGTTGAGATAAGGACAGCTATACAGGGAGTTGACTTCATTGTTTTCCTGTACATGTGTATTACCTTCTAAATTAATTCTTCTCAAAATAATCTTTTCTCTAGTTCCTGGACCCCTTCTCCTATTGGCCTCTGTTGCTTTAAAGTATCTGCATTAGTTTCTCTGCATTGAGAGCAACAAAAGCTATCTAGGTTTTTGCGTGTCTTAACTATCTTCATCTCCCTTGTGTGCTCTCTCTTTATCATGTGGTCAAAATCCAATCCCCTTGTGTTTGCTCTTGATCTAATGTCCGCATGTGAGGGAGAACATGCAATTTTTGGTCTTTTGGGCCAGGCTAACCTCACTCAGAATGATGTTCTCCAGTTCTATCCGTTTATTTGCAAATGATAAGATTTCATTCTTCTTCATGGCTACATAAAATTACATTGTGTATAAATACCACATTTTCTTAATCCATTAGTCGGTACTGGGGCATCTTGCCTGTTTCCATAACTTGGCTATTGTGAATAGCGCTGCAATAAACATGGGTGTGCAGATGCCTCTGGAGTAACCTGTGTCACAGTATTTTGGGTATATCCCCAAGAGTGGTATTGCTGGATCATATGGTAGATCTATGTTTAGATTTTTAAGAAGCCTCCAAATTTTTTTCCAGAGTGGTTGAACTAGTTTACATTCCCACCAGCAGTGTATAAGGGTTCTTTTTTCCCACATCCTCACCAACACTGTTGTTGTTGGTGTTGCTAATGATGGCTATTCTAACAGGGGTGAGGTGGAATCTTAGTGTGGTTTTAATTTGCATTTCCTTTATTGCTAGAGATGGTGAGCATTTTTTCATGTGTTTTTTGGCCATTTGAATTTCTCTTTTTGAGAAAGTTCTGTTTAGTTTACTTGCCCATTTCTTTATTGGTTCATTAATTTTGGGAGAATTTAGTTTTTTGAGTTCCCCATATATTCTGGTTATCAGTCCTTTGTTTGATGTGTAGTTGGAAAATATTTTCTCCCACTCTGTGGGTGTTCTCTTCAGTTTAGAGACCATTTCTTTTGTTGAGCAGAAGCTTTTTAGTTTTATGAGGTTCCATTTATCTATGCTATCTCTTACTTGCTGAGCTACTAGGGTTCCATTGAGAAAGTCCTTGCCTATACCTATTAATTCCAGAGTATTTCCTACTCTTTCCTGTACAAACTTTAGAGTTTGTGGTCTGATATTAAGATCCTTCATCCATTTTAGGTTAATATTGGTATAGGGTGATAAACATGGATCTAGTTTCAGTTTCTTGCAGACTGCTAACCACTTTTCCCAACAGTTTTTGTTAAAGAGGCTTTCTTTTCTCCAGCATATATTTTTAGCCCCTTTGTCAAAAACAAGTTGGTTATAGTTGTGTGGCTTCATATCCAGTCCTCTATTCTGTTCAACTTTTCTTCATATCTGTTTTTGTGCCAGTACCATGCTGTTTTTATTGCTATTGCTTTGTAATATAGTTTGAAGTCAGGTATTGTGATACCTCCAGCATTGTTTTTTTTACTGAGTATTGCCTTGGCTATTCGTGCCCTCTTGTGTTTCCACATAAATTTAACAGTAGATTTTTCAATCTCTTTGATGAATGTCATAGAGGATTTTAATGGGGATTGCATTAAACATGTAGATTACTTTTGGGAGTATAGACATTTTTACTATGTTGATTCTACCAATCCATGAGCATAGGAGATCTCTCCACTTTCTATAGTCTTCCTCAATCTCTTTCTTCAGAAGTTTATAGTTTTCCTTGTAGAGGTAATTCACATCCTTTGTTAAGTTTACACCTAGGTATTTGATTTTTTTTGAGGCTATTGTAAAAGGGATTGTTTTCCTATATTCTTTCCTATATGCTACCTTGCTATAGCTGTTCATGGTGTCTAGGAGCTTTTAAGTAGAGTTTTTTAGGTCTTTAAGGTATAGGATCATATCATCTTCAAAAGGGGATATTTTGACAATTTCTTTACCTATTTGTATTCCTTTTATTCCTTCTTCTTGCCTAATTGCTCTGGCTAGGAATTCCAGTACTATGTTGAATAGGAGTGGAGATAGTGGGCATCCTTGTCTGGTTCCTGATTTTAGAGGGAATGGTTTCAGCTTTTCTCCGTTAAGTATAATGCTGGCTGTAGGTTTGTCATATATAGCTTTTATAATGTTGAGGAACTTTCCTTCTATTCCTAGTTTTCTTAGAGCTTTTATCATGAAATGATGTTGGATCTTATCAAAGGCTTTTTCTGCATCTAATGAGATGATCAAGTGGTTTTTGTCTTTGCCTCTGTTAATGTGGTTTATTACATTTATTGATTTTCGTATGTTGAACCACCCCTGCATTCCTGGGATCAAGCCTACGTGGTCGTGGTGAATGATCTTTTTGATGTATTATTGAATTCAGTTTGCCATTATTTTATTGAGGATTTTTGCATCAATATTCACTAAGGAGATTGGCCTATAGTTCTCCTTTTTGGAGGTGTCTTTGCCTGGTTTTGGGATAAGTGTAATACTGGCTTCAGAAAATGTGTTAGGCAGTTTTCCTTCCCTTTCTATTTCGGGGAACAGCTTAAGGAGGGTTGGTATCAGTTCGTTTTTAAGGGTCTGATAGAATTCAGCAGAGAATCCATCAGGTCCTGGACTTTTCTGTTTGGGGAGACTTTTGATTGCTGCTTCAATTTCATTTTGTGTTATAGATCTATTCAGGTGATTAATTTCCTCTTGGTTCAGTTTTGGATGATCATATGTATCTAGAAATCTGTCCATTTCTTTAAGATTTTCAAATTTATTTGAATATAGTTTCTCAAAGTAGTCTCTGATGATATCCTGGACTTCCATGGTGTTTGTTGTTATCTCCCCTTTTGCATACCTGATTCTACTAATTTGGGTTTTTTCTCTCTTCGTTTTAGTCAGGTTTGCCAGGGGTCTATTGATGTTGTTTATTTTTTCAAAGAACCAACTTTTTGTTTCATTAATTCTTTGTGTGGTTTTTTTGGTTTCTATTTTGTTGATTTCAGCTCTTATTTTTATTATTTCTCTCCTTCTATTTGATTTGGGATTTGCTTATTCTTGTTTTTCTAGGAGTTTGAGATGTATCATTAGGTCATTGATTTGGGATCTTTCAGTCTTTTTAATATATGCACTCATGGCTATAAACTTTCCTCTCAGGACTGCCTTTGCTGTGTCCCATAGGTTCTGGTAGGTTGTGTTTTCATTTTCATTGACTTCCAGGAACTTTTTAATTTCCTCTTTTATTTCATCAATGACCCATTGTTCATTAAGTAATGAGTTATTTAGTTTCCTGCTGTTTGCATGTTTTTTGTCTTTACCTTTGTTGTTGAGTTCCTGTTTTACTGCATTGTGATCAGATAGTATGCATGGTATAATTTCTATTTTCTTATATTTGCTGAGGCTTGCTTTGTGCCCTAGGATATGATCTATTTGGAGAACTTTCCATGGGCTGCTGAGAATGTATGTTGTGTAGAAGTTGGATGAAATGTTCTGTAGACATCAAGTAGATCCATTTGATCTATTGTATATTTTAGATCTAGGATTTCTTATTGATTTTTTGTTTGGATGACCTATCTATTGATGATAATGGGGTGTTAAAGTCTCCCACACCACTGTGTTGGAGTTAATATATGCTTTTAGGTCTTTCAGTGTATGTTTGATGAAATTGGGTGCATTGACATTGGGTGCATACAGGTTGATGATTATTATTTCCTTTTGGTCTATTTCCCCTTTTATTAGTATGGAATGTCCTTCTTTAGCTCATCTGATCAATGTAGGTTTGAAGTCTACTTTGTCAGAGATAAGTATTGCTACTCCTGCCTGTTTTGGGGGGCCATTGGCTTGGTAAATCTTCTTCCAGCCTTTCATCCTAAGCCTATGCTTATTTCTGTCGGTGAGATGGGTCTCTTGTAAGCAACAAAATGTTGGATCTTCCTTTTAAATCCATTTCGTCAAGCAGTGCCTTTTGATCGGTGAATTAAGTCCATTAACATTAAGTGTTAATACTTATAGGTATGTGGTGATTCCTTTCATTTAGTTGTATTAGTTTTTTGAAGGTTTGATTGTGTGTACCTAAGTTGAGGTTACTCTCTACTTTCTTGCTTTTTCTTTTCCTGTGGTTTGGTGCTGCCTGTCTTTTCATGGTTAAGTTGGGTTTCACTTTCTGTGTGCAGGATCCCTTGAAGAATCTTTTGTAGTGGTGGCTTTGTGGTCGCATATTGTTTTAGTGTCTGCTTATCCTGGAAGACTTTTATTGCTCCATCTATTTTGAATGATAGTTTTGCTGGGTAGAGTATCCTGGGGTTGAAGTTATTTTCATAAAATGCCCAGAGGATCTCACCCCAAGCTCTTCTTGCTTTTAATGTTTCTGTTGATAAGTAGTTGTGATTTTGATGGACTTACCTTTATATGTTATTTGTTTTTTCTCTCTTACAGACTTCAATATTCTTTCCCTCATTTCTGAACTTGTTGTTTTAATGATGATGTGTTGTGGAGTAGTCCTATTTTGATCTGGTCTGTTCGGTGTCCTGGAGGCCTCTTGCATCTGTATGGGAATATCTTTCCCTAGATTTGGGAAATTTTCTGCTATTATTTTGTTGAATATATTGCACATTCCCTTCGCTTGCATCTCTTCTCCTTCGTAGATTCCCATGATTCTCAAGTTTGGTCTTTTGATGGAGTTGGTGTGTTCTTGCATTTTCTTTTCATAGATTTTAGTTGTTTAATTAATAGTTCTTCAGTTTTCCTTTAATTACCATTTCATCTTCAAGTTCTGAAATTCTGTCTTTTGTTTGTTCTATTTTGCTGGATTGGCCTTCCGTTTTGTTTTGCAGTTCTGTTTCATTCTTTTTTCTGAGGTTTTCCATATCATGGGTGGTTTCCTCTTAATGTTGTCTATATTTGTCCTGAGTTCATTTATCTGTTTATTAATTGTGTTCTCCTTTTCACTTTTGTGTTTATATAGTGCTTCTATGGTTTCCTTTATTTCTTCTTTTGCTTTTTCAAATTCTCTATTTTTGTTGTCTTGGAATTTCTTGAGTGTCTCCTGTACATTTTGGTTGACCCTATCAAGTATCATCTCTATAAAATTCTCATTGAGTACCTGTAGTATATCTTCTTTTAAATTATATTTGTGGACTTCATTGGGTTCTTTGGCATTGCTTATCTTCATTTTGTTGGAGTCTGGATCTGATATCTGTTTTCTTCCTTTCCCTCTGGTTCCTGTACTAATTTTTTGCTGTGGGGAAACTGGTTTCCCTGTTTTTTCTGTCTTCCCATCATTGCCCTTGGTGTTGTTATTGTCCCTGTACTGTGTGCAATTAAGTATTTTCTAGCTTGTAAAAATAACAATGGTGATATTTAGAATGGAAGGGTGAGAGGAAATGGAAAGCAAAGAAGTTAAAGAAAGAGGGAAAAACAAATAAACAGACAAGTAGGAAAAAACTAAACAAAGAATCAAACAAAAAAGTTTCAAAGATATAAACAGGGAGCATTAGTGTATTAATCAACAGTAAGCTGAACAGGTATTAGAGAGACAGAGAGAGGATTGAAAATAAAAAATAAAAAGAATAAAGATAAGAATAAAAATAAAAAATAAGTAAATGAAAGAAAAAATATATATAATAATAAAATAAAACAAAATGAAAAATAGAAAAAAAAAACCTCCAAGTTCAAATGCAATGAATTTTCAGTCTTAATAATTTTGGTGTCTGTCTCAGCCTCCAGTCCTGGAGATGGTGCCTCAGTTGTTGTTCTGTAGTTGTCTCATCAAAGGGGATGCATAAAGTAGAACAAAATGGGACAAAACAAAAACAAAAAAAACCCACAAAGTGTTCCAAGTTCAAATGCAGTACAGTTTCAGTAAGTTTTTCAGTATGCAGGTGTAGTTTGGTTGTTTTCTCATCAAAGGTAGGGAGAGAGAAAAAAAGAGTCTGGAGACAGTTCTGTGAATGGTATCTGCAGCTGTGGCTTGCCTGCCCATTGCTGTCAGCCTGCTGTTGCTGGAGTTGTTATTTATGCAGATCTCAGGGGTGAGCTTAACACTCACCTGGCCCTGTAGGCTTTGTTTACTCAGAGTTCTCCTGTGCACGAGCCTCTGCTACAAGCTTTCCCCTTTCCAAGCACACTGGGGGAGGTGACACTGCACCAGCTTTCTCATGCATGCGTGTTTGTTTACAGCTCACGTGGAAGGTGGGTCTTCCCCCCTCTCCTGTGGAGTTTTCCTCCCTCTGCCACTCTCACAAGCTTTCCCTCTCCTGGTTGCTGGGCACAGTCCCCGCTCCTTCTAGAGCCTCTCTGGCCAGGCTCCGCTTGTTTATTTACTGTTCCAGGAAGGATTCCCCTCCCCTGCTCTTCAGAGCTGAGGGTGCCCCACCCTCTTTGCAATGTATCTTTATTGTTCTTATTGCTTATTACTCAGTTTCTGTTTTTTCCCCGAGTGGAGATTGGTCTGTAGGGGGCTATACTGATCTGCCTCAGGGCTGTCTGTGGAAAGCATACCGCTTAGCTCACCTTGTCTGTGTCTTCCCAAGCCATCTGGGCACGGGTGACTGGCAGTCTGGGGGACCTCCTGGTTTCTCTGCTTAACGTTAAGTGGAGATTCTCTGCGCAGGCTGGAGGTGTGGAGGGATCAAAGTTTTGCCTGTTCTCGGTGGTTTTGCCTGCAAGGTGTGTCTCCAGTGTCTCTCCAAGTTTTCACTCTAGGAGGCATGCTTTCTGCTTCCTCCCTCTAGATGACATGATCCTATACCTTAAAGACCCAAAAAAACTCTACTCAGAAGCTTCTAGACATCATCAATAGCTACAGCAAGGTAGCAGGATATAAAATCAACATAGAAAAATCATTAGCATTTCTATACACTAATAATGAGCAAACTGAAAAAGAATGTATGAATCCAATTCCATTTACAATAGCCTCAAAAAAAATCAAATACCTAGGTGTTAACCTAACAAAAGATGTGAATGACCTCTACAAGGAAAACTATAAACTTCTGAAGAAAGAGATTGAGGAAGACTATAGAAAGTTGAGAGATCTTCCATGCTCATGGATTGGTAGAATCAACATAGTAAAAATGTCTATACTCCAAAAAGTAATCTACATGTTTAATGCAATTCCCATCAAAATTCCAATGACATTCATTAAAGGGATTGAAAAATCTACTGTGAAATTTATATGGAAACACGAGGCCACGAATAGCCAAGGCAATTCTCAGTCAAAAGAACAATGCTGGAAGTATCAGGATACCTGACTTCTTCAAACTATATTATAAAGCAACAATGATAAAAACAGCATAATACTGGCACAGAAACAGACATGAAGACCAGTGGAACAGAATAGAGGATCCAGATATGAAGCCACACAACTATAACCAACTTGTCTTTGACAAAGGTGCTAAAAATATACGATGGAGAAAAAGCAGCCTCCTCAACAAAAACTGCTGGGAAAACTGGTTAGCAGCCTGCAAAAAACTGAAACTAGATCCATGTATATCACCCTATACCAATATTAACTCAAAATGGGTCAAGGATCTTAACAAACTCTAACATTGATACAGAAAAGAGTAAGAAATACTCTGGAGTTAGTAGGTATAGGTAAGAACTTTCTCAACGAAACCCCAGCAGCAAAGCAACTAAAAGGTAGCATAGATAAATGGGACCTCATAAAGCTAAAAAGCTTCCATTCATCAAAAGAAATGGTCTCTAAACTGAAGAGAACACCCACAGAGTGGGAGAAAATATTTGCCAACTATACATCAGACAAAGGACTGATAACCAGAATATACAGGGAAGTTAAAAAACTATATTCTCCCAAAACTAATGACCCAATAAAGAAATGGGCACGTGAACTAAACAGAACTTTCTCAAAAGAAGAAATTCAAATGGCCAAAAACACATGAAAAAATGCTCACCATCTCTAGCAATAAAGGAAATGTAAATTAAAAACATGCTAAGATTCTACCTCACCCCTGTTAGAATAGCCATCATTAGCAACACCACCAACAACAGGTGTTGGTGAGGATGCAGGGAAAAAGGAACCCTCTTACACTGTTGGTGGGAATGTAAACTAGTACAACCACTCTGGAAAAAAATTTGGAGACTACTTAAAAAGCTAGACATTGATCTACCATTTGATCCAGCAATACCACTCTTGGGGATGTATCCAAAAGACTGTGACACAGGTTACTCCAGAGGCACCTGCTCACCCATGTTTATTGCGGCACTATTCACAATAGCTAAGTTACGGAAATAGCCAAGATGCCCCACAACTGATGAATGGATTAAGAAAATGTGGTATCTATACACAGTGGAATTTTATGCAGCCATCAAGAAGAACGAAATGTTATCATTCGCTGATAAATGGATAGAATTGGAGAACATCATTCTGAGTGATGTTAGCCTGGCACAAAAGACCAAAAATCGTATGTTCTCCCTCATATGCAGATATTAGATCAAGGACAAACACAACAAGGGGATTGGACTTTGAGCACATGATAAAAGCGAGAGCACACAAGGGAGGGGTGAGGATAGGTAAGACACCTAAAAATTAGCTACCATTTGTTGCCCTTAATGCAGAGAAGCTAAAGCAGATACCTTAAAAGCAACTGAGGCCAATAGGAAAAAGGACCAGGAACTAAAGAAAAGATTAGATCAAAAAGAATTAACCTAGAAGGTAACACCCACGCACAGGAAATCAATGTGAGTCAACTCCCTGTATAGCTATCCTTATCTCAACCAGCAAAAACCCTTGTTCCTTCCTATTATTGCTTATACTCTCTCTACAACAAAATTAGAGATAAGGGCAAAATGGTTTCTGCTGGGTATTGAGGGGGTGTGGGGGAGAGGGAGGGGGTGGAGTGGGTGGTAAGGGAGGGGGTGGGGGCAGGGGGAGAAATGACCCAAGCTTGTATGCACATATGAATAATAAAACAATAAAAAAAAAGAATTAACCTAGAAGGTAACACACATGCACAGGAAATTAATGTGAGTCAACTCCTTGTATAGCTATCCTTATCTCAACTAGCAAAAACCCTTGGTCCTTCCTAGTACTGCTTCTACTCTCTCTTCAACAAAATTAGAGATATGGGCAAAATAGTTTCTGCTGGGTATTGGAGGGGGAGAGCGAGTAGGCAGAGTGGTTGGTAAGGGAGGGGGTGGGGGCAGGTTGGAGAAATGACCCAAGCATTGTATGCACATATGAGTAATAAAACAAACAAACAAACAAAAAAACCAAAAAACACTGGCAGGAATTCTTCAAGTTGAAATACAAGGTCATCACTAAAGGGCAACCAAAACCATACAAAAGCATATATTCATTGGTGCAGGTAAATATCTAGAAAAAAGAAGGTACTGTATTAATATAATGGTGGTAGAAAAATTGCATTTAATTTTACAATAAATGTTAAAAGAGAAAAATAAATTACATTAGTAGGCATATATTAATAGATACAAATTGTAACATCAATAGTACATAATGTGGGGGAAAAGAAGTAACAGCAGAGTTCTTGTACTCAAAGGAAGTTAAATTTTATCAACTTAAAAGAGCTTAAAACAGACTAAGTTCCTTGGTAACCACAAAGGAAATACCTTGAGGAGTTACACAAAAAGAAAAGAAAAAAAAATAAAACTGAACAGACAAAAAGAAAAAGAAATACAAAAGAACACAACAAGAGAAAAAGAGAAAAGAACTAGAAGACAAATAAAAAAAAACTTAACAAAATTAACTTTACATGCAAATGGACTAAATTTCCTCAATATAGAAACACAGAATAAATCTACACATGAAACAATCAAGATTCAACTGGCCTACCAACCAACCAAGCAAGCAGATGAACAAACACTGAGAGGATTCTCATAGGCTATAAGTAAAAGGATGAAAACAGGTATTCCATGCAATTGGTAACCAAGGAAAGCAAGTATGGCTATCTTTACATCAGACAAAGTAAACTTGAAGTGAAAAATTGTCCCTAGAAACAAAAGGGGTCTTAATATAATAATAAGGAGGGAGATATAAAAATTATAAAACAATCGTAATAGTTATACACCCAGCACCTACATACATAAAACAGGTGTTACTAGATATGAATGGAAAAACAGACAGCAGTAGAGTAATATTAGAAAATTTTAATGTTATAATTTCAATCTTTGATGAAACACTCAGAATCAATAAAGAAACAGTGGACTTGAAAAATGCTATAAACTAAATTGACCTTACAGAATTTTTGACCCAACAGAATACATATTCTTCTCAGATACACATGGAACATTCTTCAAGACAGGTTAGATCACAAAACACATCTTAACAAATTTAGGAACTTCAGAATTATATTGTGTATCTTTTCTGAACACAATGGAATCCACTTGGTCAAAGAAATTACCAAAAGGTAGTTGAAAAATAAGTAAAGACAAATGAATGTGAAAACACAACTTACCAAAATTAATGGGATACAGAAAAGGCAGTATTAACAGGGAAATTTAAAGCAATGAATGCTGGTGTGGAAAAAGAAACTCAAATTAACAACATAACTCCACACATAAACACAAAGTTAGCATGAGCTAGCAACAAAGGAAGAGCAGAAAATAAATAAATCAAAGGAAAAGTAAAACTGCAAAATAGTAATAAAGTTAAGAGTTTTTTTAACAAAAGTAAAATTGGCAGACTCTTAGCTCTACCAAGAAAAAAACAGGCAAGACTCAAATAAGTCAGATATTACGAAGAGATATTACAACAGATACCTCAGAAACAAATTGTCATAAGGAGTTATTAAGAGCAATTATATGTTAACAAATTAGATAGATATCTAGAGAGAAGAGATATAAATTGTCAAAAACTCACAAACTATCAAGATAAAATGAGGAACTAGAAAGCCTGCATAAAATAATAACAAATGAAGAGATTGAAGTCAGAATGAAAAACTTCCCACCAAAGAAAAGCACAGGACCATACAGCTTTATGGCTGAATTCTGTCAAACATTTTTAAAGGAATTAGTGCTAATCTTTCTTAAACTTTTCAAAAAAATATAGAAGAGATAATACTTCTAAACTCATTTTATGAGGCCAACATCATCCTGATAACAAAGCCTGACAAAGACACCAAAATAAAAGATAACTGTAGCCCACTGTGATGAACATGGATGAAAAAATTCTGACTAAAATATTAGCAAACCAAATCAACACATCCAAAAGATTATACATTGTAAAGTGGGATTTATCGCTGAGATGTGATAAATTGGTTTAACATATGAAAATCAAGCACTTTGATGCAACATTTTGATGGGATAAAAGATAAAAACACATGATTATTTCAACACTTGCAAAAAAAGCATTTTGATAAGCTTCAATGCTCATTTATGAAAAAAAGCTCCCAACACTTAGATACTTTCTGCATATATATCCAAAAGAAAAGAATCAGTACCTCAAAAATATAGCCATGCTCACATGGTCATTGCAGTATCATCCATAGTAGCCAAGCTAGACAACACCCTAAGTGACTCTTGATAGATGGTTGCATAAAATATGTGTAAAAAGCCTTAAAAGGGGGACTATGCCATTTGCAATAACATGGACAAACCTGGAGGACATGGTGCTAAATGAAATAAGCCAGGTACTGAAAGAAAAGCACTGATTCTACTGATATGTGAAATCTAAAAAAGTGGAGATTTAAGTTTGCTCACCTGTGCTGAGCTGTAAGGATAATGGAAGAGCTGTTACCTGAACATTGACAAAGGCAGTGGTCCAGTGGCTGGAGAATGTGTCTACTGATGTGATCAAGGCTACACCATCTGAAGGGATCCCTAGCAGGCTGTGCTCTACAGCATGAAGGAACCAAGAAAGAAAAGGCTACAGCATGAGAGTCAAGATGACACTCTGTGTGGATAAATGTAAGGGAAGGCTGTGTCTTAGCAGGAGGTTATATTTTTCACACCAAATTACATTCAGTACTCAAGAACAAATATCTCTCACAACAGAGCCTTGAGTTTAGACACAAGCAGCATAGGGGGACAATGATGATTAATTGATCAAAGGGTTGTATTTTTCCTCCCTTCAGCTCTCTTTTTTTTTCTCTCTCTCTCTCCCCCTCCGCAAGGCATTTGGTGTGATGAGATTTGGTATGAGGAAGAATAGAGGATGAGCCATCAAAATTTGGTAACTTGGTGAGTCAAAAAAACATTGGACAATTCAGGAGCCATTAGACCAGCTATGTATCTGGGTTCCTGTCAGTCTCCTTTCCCTGCAACAACACATACTTACACACCTAATTCTAAAGCAAGAATGTTTTTTTTTTTTAAGAATTAATGCTCTTTCAGGTTTGTGGTCATAAGCTTAATGAGAGGTATAAAAAAATCTTTGATAAAATAAAAATTATACTGTGCTTCAGTAAATAAATGTAAACCACATTTTGAAATTTCACTTCAGTGCTTCATTTTGTAGACATTCAGGTCTTTACAAGGTTGTTTTCTAATTCCAAATGTAAGTATTATCATAGCTCGCTTCTCTTCTTTTACCTACATGATATCCCTTTTACAGACAGCCCAGGCTTTATGACTAGAAAGATACTTGCACTTCCTAATGATAGTTTCTTACAGATTCTCATCATGACACATGAATTATCATAAATGGATAATTAACCATTTATGAATTAGTGGCTCTGACACGAGACCTGGGAATCTATTTTTAAAAGCCACTCAGAGGAATTTTTAAACCAAACTTATGTGACCTGGTTAAATGTTCATTTGAGCTATATGAAATATTAATTTGTAGGTAAAATATTGGAAAGTATTAGCAATTTTGTATGGTCCAAATTATGATGAATACAAGAAAATGCTAATCTTGGGCTCTCAAATTGGAGAAAAATGCTCAGAAATTCTGGTTCCATAGGGGCTGAATGGTGAAAGGCCTGGGTATTTAAAAACACTTTCTAAGTAGTCAGTGAGCCCTTTAATGCTAAAGACCACTGATTTGTGCTATGGATTTGGTCCCTGGTGGATTCCTTATTATTTACATGTAGATATTCATATTTAATGTGCTTATTAACAAATTTTGAAAACTAAATATTAAAATATAAAACTTTTCCAGAAACAACTATTACCACCTTTCTTACTTTACCTAATAAGAAGCTGTATTTCGCTACCCTTGCCCCTGTCAGCTATTCAGTGGAAAGCAAAGGTTCTGTTGTGACATTTCTCTTGGGAGAAGAGGCGAAGCAGCTGAAAACTGTAGCACAGAAAGCTAATATACTCTTCTTGCGTCAATGAAAGGGAGGAGAGAACCTGTCTGCAAACAATGAGAAACTCAAAATGAGTGCCCACACCTACCAGCCAGCGATCTATCTTAAGAGTAGCAGAGTTGTGCATGTAAGGCCATGTGCCAGTCTTTTCAGTAAGACTCATATGTGACTTTCTGGGACCGAAAACTGACAGTTTTGTGTGCACAGAATGATTGGTATACTGAATTACTCAGAGGAGAAGAGAGAGAAAAGATATATTTTCATCATGAATATTAATAAAACAATTTGTGTAAGAAGAAGAATATACAAAGGGAATAAAGGAGTCAAATTATTTAAAAACTTTTATCACCAAAGTGTAGGTTAACAAGGTCACATAGGACTTCACAGGGAAGGTGTGTTAGTCAATTTCTATCATTATGACAAAATATGGGAGCAAAACAATTTAAAGGAGGAAAGGATTTTTTGCTCACAATTTTTCAGGCTTCAGTTCATACTGCTTGGCTCTGTGTTTCTGGGTCAAAGCGTTGTAAAACATCAGCACAAAGGTATGATGGAGCAAAGTTGCCCACTTTGTGGTGACCATGAAGGAAGAGTGAGAAAGGGTCTTGGAATAAAATTAACCCTTTAAAGGCATACCGGCCATGATCTATTTCTTCCAACCAGGCCCTACCTACTAATAGCCTGTTCAGCTATGAACCCATCAATGGATTAACCCATTGATAAAGTTAGTACGCTCCTGACCCAATCATCTTTCAACAGTGCCACCAGCTGGGGACCAAGACTTCAAAACATGAACCTTTTGGGGGCCACTTTTTATCTAAACTCTAACAGAAGAGTAGATGAAAGTTATCATTATTTTTTGATGTTTAACTATTTTATTTTATTTTCCTACGTCTTTTTCTTTCTTTATTGTTGTGCCAGGTGGGGTACATTGTGGCATGTACTCAGGTTCTTACAATGTATCAAATATATCATACTTGAATTCACCATCTCAACTATTCTTCATCTCCCTCCCCTCCATTCCTGGAATAGTTTCAGCAGGTATCATTTTTGCATTTAATTACATGTGTACACATTTTATTGCACTGATTCACCCTTTCCCCAACACCTCCCCCTTCCCACTGGTGCCAGCCCTCCCCATCGGGAAGAACTTGTTTAGCCCTCCTCTTCTCCAATTTTTGTAGGAGAAAATATAGGATGAAGAAAGAAACATGACATTTTAGCTTGTTTGAGATAAAGGTAGCTACACAGAGAGTTTCCTTGTAATATTTCCATGTGTATATGTATTATAACCCCAGTTGGTTTATCTCCTCTAATTTTCTTCATTCTACCTTAGTCCCTTTCTTATGGTAGTTTCAGTCAGTTTAAGATTTCTGTATTCATTCATGTATAGTGAGTATATCAACTCTATTCAAGTGCTGAGTTTCCCTACCCCTCTTGTGTGTGACCTCCCCTTAGTGTGACCACTGTTTCATAATATTGTTATATTTGTGTTAGGTCTATATTCCACTCATGGGAGAGAGCATGTGGCTTTTGGCTGTCTGAGCCTGGTCAACTTCACTTAAGCTGATGTTCTACAATTCCATTGAAAGGTATCATTTCACAGATGCCTAGAATATCAGTTAATGATATTCTAGGTATGTTTAATTTTCCTTATAATTACTAATAATAATTATTATATTTTTATAATTCTTATTAATAATAAGACAATGAATGTATTATTCCTTTTCTGCACGTGAAGAATCTAAAACACGGAAGTATTGATAACACTTTCAAAATGCACAGTTTATAAATAACAGAACTGAACTGTGAAATGACAAGTGGCAAATTGGTCAACACTTGCTGGAATAACATCAATTTAAAAGCATGTAATCTCTGATTACCTGGGATATTGAAGAAACCTTGGTTTATATTATCTTTGTGATAAGCATAGTTAGAAACTTAGAATGAATGTTTAAGTTTCTTTATTATGGCTTCCTTCTAGCAAGATTATATCCTCAGTTAATTTTATCTGAATATAAGAATGCAATCGACAAACTGGATCATAAACTTGCCATTTCAGATCACAAGTAATAGTTAAATTTTCTCACAGGTTACATTTTTGTATCAGAAACTGTTAGTTTTCTACCAAACTCATTATCTTCTTTCATGGTTCACAGTTAGTCTACGCTTCCCAGCTACCCTTAGTAGTTATGTGTGGTCATGTGACTGAATTCTATTGTGGCACATTAGGAGATTTGGTGGTTCTTCACAGGCTAAGCCTTTAAAAACATCCTTAATGTTCTCTTTTACCTGTTGCCAGGAAATAGGATGATGAGAAGGTTCTAAAGAAAGATGGAACCACAAGATGAAAGGAATCTGAGTGTCTGATCCTGATTAGGAATGCTTGCTTTGAACTCTTGCATGGAGGAAAAACAACTTCTATTGCATTAGAGCCATTGGCAATGTTCACTAACAAAATATTAGATGACTTGTAATTTAAAAAAATACATTTGGGATTGGTGTGGCAATAGCAGGTAAATTGATTCTCTGTTTATTTCCTTTCTAAAAAATGGAAATAATAATTTTCACCTCACTGAAATCATTTTTAAAATAATTAAATAATAGATATGAAACCACTTTGTAATTCTAATCACTAAACAAATGTGTAATTAGAAGAATATAATTATTAAAAGTGTGCTTCATTCTCAGTCATCAGAAAAAAATGCTCCTTCCTTTTTCCTCATAGTTTTATTGAGACATAATTCATACATCATACATTTACACATCCAAGATTATAGTTTATTGAATTTTTGTAGTTAAAGAATTTTACAAATACCACCACACAATCTAATCTTAGAAATTTCAGATCACTCTAAAAAGAAATATCATACCTATATACAATCACCCTCATTCCAACTCCTAGTCTTAGACAACTACTAGTCTGTCATCTCTATATGTATTCTTGGCTTTTTGTGGTCATTTTATATAAATAGAACCATACAATTTGTTCTCTTTCCTGTCAAAAGTCTTTCACTAAACATAGTGTTTTTGAGGTTCATCTATGTTGTAGCATGTATCTGAACTTTGTTCTTATTTATTGCCAAATAGTGTTTAATTACACAGATATATCATATATTATTTATTCATTTACTAGTTGATGAGCATTGGGTGTTTGCATAAGTACCATGAGGCGTAGAACTAATAGTGAAACACAAACAGCTTATGCTGAATCCCAGTGTTCTTATGCATACAGATTTTTAGTTTCTGAGTCCAGAACAGAGGGAGAGATAAACTCTCAAGGCTATTGATAATGATTGTGCAGGGAAGGAATCTGGCTTGGAATAATTATGTGTGCATTCCCCAGCTGGTGAACTGAGAAAATGAGCAAGAGTTCTCACCAAGGTGCTAATCTTGTTTTTACAGTCTTGTTACTATGTGCAGTTGCTCGGCACATCCAAGGAATCTATTTTACCCTTACTTTCTCTCTCCATAAACCCATTTTTATATCTCTTAAACAGAATTCATTGGGATTAAAGAAAGTCTTTTCATATTTTGTGAAATAAGAGAGTTACAAAATTGAGAAATGATTAGATATTTAAGTTTATATTTCTGCCTTTTAAAAAATGACAGATACCTCTGTTGTTTGCATTATAATATTTAAGCACTCTCAAATGTAAAAGGTTTATTGGGGCTTTTGACAGGCATATATCTCCAACTCAGGGCAATTGAAACAAACAACTATTTCTAACCAGATCTGTTTGCCCCCAGCTGTTGGAAAGTATCTTTTTTTCTTTTTACTTTAACTCTTTGTATCTCTTGACAAAGGCAAATAAGCCTTTTATGCTTTGGAAATCATAAAAATTTGAAATTTCAAAGTAAAAAGATGAGAAAGAAGGGCTAATCCTGAGAGAATACCTCTCCTTTAAATGAGTATATGTCTGTGTGTAAAATGTATAATGGCAAGGAACCAGTTCTGGTTGAAGCATAACGCAACAATAATCTATGGAATGATTGCTGTAGAATTTATTAAAAGATCTGTGGCTATTTTGGGGGAAGTAAAGGTTAGTTGTGTTTCCTAACTTGCGTCTGGTTTTGATAGACACTGTACACTGTTTTCCTTGCATGTAGACAATGGTTAAGATGACTGAGTATCATTCATTTCTTTCAGAATCATAATATTCTGTGGTTTCTCCCTTTTGTTTATCTGTTCTGTAAGCTTCTCCCAAACCATTGTGATGAATAAAACCAAGTCAAACAAACATTTGATTTAGTGCTCAGATGAGTGGATCTACTCATGTTTCACTAAGATAAGAGAAGAACCATATTTTTCCAGAAATAAGATATCAGGACAACTTTTTTCAATGGTGCTGTGTTCATCACTATGCCTTGCAATTAAGAAATCCTTATTTTCAAGGGACTCAATGTGCTTCACAAACATTTCATTACTCTACCCAGGGTTTTGGTATTACATTATAAAAGTGTGCCATGAAAATGTTGAGTTATAAGAACAGCTGCTTCCTCCATGAATTCCATTACATTTTCATTTTCTTGGTTAGGAAGAGTGTTATCCACACTCCCAGTGGAGTTTCAGCCTCTGTGTTGAATCAGCCATCAAATGATCCACTAGTATGTAAATGCAAAGAGATGTATACTCCCCACATTGTTGCTTATGGTTGGTTGTTTTCTCCATCAAATTGTTAGATGCATGGGCAAAGGTATTATATGTAGGTGGCGGTGCAGGGAGGAACTGGGGACCTGAGAGATTAGAAAGTGCTATGTATACTAGGTGTAAACTTCTGTTTTATGGAACTTAAATTTTAAGCTTGCAAATTGACTAAATTTTAAAACATGATACATCTTCATTTATTATAATAATTACTAAATAAATAATCATGTCAGTAATAAGTGATTATTATTACATATAGTATTTTTCTGTATATGTAAGAGTATGCAAAAGGCCGTACATCAAAAAAAAAAAGGTTTAACATATCTACATGAAACCTAAAATAGGAATGACATAGTAATAACTGAGTAAATGGTATTCTAACAATTGAAATATTAATATCAAGTTATATAATTGTACATGTATATTAAAATATGGCAAGTATATAAATATATAATTGTATACTATATATGTGTATATATATATATATATATGACCTAAATGGTGTACAAGTGATATAGGATGATTTCTCTGTAAATATCTAGGTGACAGATGTGTGAACACAGTACAGTGTATTGTTGAATGCAGATACAGAAGAACTTCGGATAGTTGGTGTAAATGCACTGTGGTAACAAATAGAAAGTTTGCTTGGTACATCACACTCAACATTTCAGCATGGTTTTTGGTCTGTAGTGTTAAGAATGGTTCACACAGCTCATGAAGGTTAGCATGGTTGGAGGTAGGTTAGATACAGAGCAACATTCTAGGCAATTTTTGGTTATTATTAATATAAGGCAGTAAAAACTGAAGTCTCCATCCATTTTCTGTTGCTATAACAGAATATCTGAGACTGAATAATTTATAAAGAAAAGAGATTTCTTTTGGCTCATGATTATGGAGGTTGGAAAGCTCAAAATTATGGTACTGGCACCTGTTTGGCTTCTGACAAGGACATGCTAGTAGAAAGAAAGGCAAGCAAGCATGTAAAGAGGAGTACATGTACAAGAGTGTGAGAGTGGTGGCAGGCTCCCTTTATGACATCTCACTCTCAGGAAACTAGTTAATTCCTGAAAAAATAAATTCAGTTTGGACAAAACTAACCTAGTCCTTCTGCCTCCATGACTCAATCATCTCCCAAAGGACCCACTTCTCACCTCAATGTTGACAACTAGATTTCAACATAAGAGACAAACACATCCAAACCATAGAAAGTAGAAAGACTCCAGTAAAGACAAAGAAATGTCCTATTAAATGACAGCTACAGTAGCATACGCTGAAAATACTGATAAACAAAGGAAATTTCACTGAAAAAAATAAAAATAAAAGAGCTCTGTTCTTTTTTTCTTTCCCACCAGGGAACACAGAGAGTAGAAACACAAACTCAAAGAAAGACTTTCTATAAACTCTGAAAGGTGTGGGAGAAATGATGTGTTATTTTAATACATGCGAACAAGATTATTGTGCATAGGCACTGGCCTTGTCGTTGAGAATAAAAATTGCACGTTAAATAAAATTCCAGACCTTCATAATCTTGAGGAAGGAAGCACATATGAAAAGGAACATAGATCATAAAACAATTATCTTGAAAAATTATGTTGGGAATGGCCAGGTATAGTTAAAGACATCCACATTTGCATTGGTACTTACAGGATGAATGGTTCATCAGATAGAAATGCACTCAAGTATGGGGCAAACGAAGAGGGTGATAGTGGGTGGACTTTGACAATTTCTAGTATTTCTGTGAATTCCAGAATGTATTTCTGAAGTAATAGCTACTTCATACAATTATTGTACACACTTGTAGGCACTGAAACCAGAATTGGACTTGGTATTACAGAATATTTTCATACCAGTATTAGGTATAATTGACTTTAAATATTTCTTAGCCACTCACGTTTTTAAGCTGACATATAAAGTGAGATTCATATAGTGCACAGATCATATATATGTACACTGCTTGAGAGATTTTATGCACCACTGAAACAATTAAGATAGAGAATATTTGCCAGAATCTAGAAGGTTTCCTCACTCTCACATTGCTATCAGCATTTTTCCTATCCTACCACAAAGGTCTGTTGTCAAAATTTACCTTTAGCAGGGCACTGGTGGCTCACACCTGTAATCTTAGCTACTTGTAGGGTCATGGTTCCAGGCCAGCAGAGGAAAAAAGTTCATGAGACCCCCATCAAACCAACAGCTGGGTTTGGTGGCAAGCACCTGTCATCCCAGCTACATCATGAAACTTAAAATTGGAGGATTGTGATCCAGGCTGGCCTGGGCAAGATATGCGACCTTATCTCAAAAATAATCAGAGGAAAAAAGGGCTAGAGGCATGGCTCAAGAGTGCTTGCCTAGCAAGCATGAAGCCCTGAGTACAAACCCCAGTACTATGAATTAAAAAAAAAGTTGATTTAGGTAATTTTTGGATTTCACATAAATAGAACCAACTACTACTTAATTTCTTATATCTGGCTTGCTTCACTCAATGTAGTAGCTGTGAGTTTACCTACTTTTCCATGGCTCATGGGTATTTGTTGTGTTGTATTCCATTACATGGATGTGACATAACTTATTCACTCCTGTTGGACATTTAGAACATTTTTGAATAACATTGCTATAAACACTCATACATGTCTTCTGTGCCACTTACTTTGCAGCAAGGATGTTGTGATATTTTAAATGTGTGATTATTGTCAATCTAGTTACCTCTTATGCATTGTCAGTTGTTATAATCAGGGATTCACCTCCCAAAGGATTATCAAATCACCTGCCCTTTAATCAGAAAAACCCCATTTCAGAAGAAGCACCTACTGAAGTACACATAATTCATTATATCATCTCTCTTATTTCTGATCACATGTTTTACAATTTGATATTAGATACAGGGATTCATAGTGATGAAATTAGTGACTGGCTAATTAGCATAATGAATATTGGAAATGGGATCTCATTAGCAATAATAAGGATAAGTAGATCAGCTAAAGCATTTCAGACACACTCACTACTACTAAGTGAATACTTTATATGCATTTGCCAACCCCATAGCATGCACACTTGGGAGAAGTGGTTCAGCCTTGGTTTTGAAACCATTTCTTGGAAGTATCAGTTGGCTGGTGATAATTGTAAGTCATTTCTAAGGGTATAGAATCTGCATCTAGAATATTATCATATTATTCTATGATATTATCATATATAGAATATTATCATAAGACAGAGAGAAATAGGCATTTATTCAAGTAATAACAGAGATTATGCAAAATTTGTTCTTGCTTATTCTAAAGAATATTCATTCAATAATTGTTATAGATGTAAAAATTTGGTCCGAGGGCTGGGCATGGTGAGTCGTGTCTGTAATCCCAATTAGTTGGGAGGAGGAGATCAGAAGGATTGACATTTGAAACCAGTCCTGGCAAAAATGTGAGACCCTTTCTAAAAAATAAATAAAACAAAGAAGGGCAGGGTATGTGGTTCAAGTGGTAGAGCACCTGCTTAGCAAGCACAATGCTCTGAGTTCAAACTCTAGTACCACCAAAAAAAAAAAAAGGTCTGAGATTTGCTTTCATCTAACTTGCTAGTGCAAGTTAGCTAATGTCACCTTCATATAAGTATAAATTATATATACGAACCCTTATTCACCAAAAGCTCCTTTGAACTGCGCATACCCAATTTGGCATAGGTAGTGAGGTAGATTGAATTATTACCTGGAAGTCTCCACTCTTTTGTGTTCTCAGGGCTTTTGCTATGTAGTTTTATATTTTCACTGGTTCTATTTTACACCATTGGCTTTGGGCTTACCAAGTGTTTGTGTTAGTCAGTGAGTTGTTGGGAGAAGAAACAGCCTCAGGTAGCTCATTGGTTCCAAGACAATGAGCAATAGGAAGCAGTGTGATCTTGGTAGTGTCAACTGCAGGCAAAACTTCCCCACATGACCACAGAGTTACAAGAGCAAATAAAATGACTGAGTTTCCTGCTGATGCGTTAGTGGGTAAGGACTATGGAAGTGCAATATTGTTGCAGTAAATAAGTCATGCTTTCAAGGTACAGAGTTTTATTCAGTCACATAGATATTATCACAATCAAGATGCTGAACATTTCTATTACCATGAAAATTCCCTTGTGCATATTTGTAGGCAATTATGTTCTCTCACCACTGATTTTTTTTCTGTCTTTTAAATTTTTGACTTTCCCCACAGTCATATAAATGGAATTATAATACAAAACTTTTCTTTTTCTTTTCTTTCTTTTTTTTCTCTTTGGTGGTACTGGAGTTTGAATTCACCACTTGAGCCACACTTCTAGTACTTTTTGCTCTGGTTGTTTTATGGATAGGGTCTCATTTACTTGGGCCAGCCTTGATTGCAATCATATTTTATAATTCTCTCCATTGCTGGGACCACAGGTTGCTCCATTGCCCAGCCCAGCTACTGGCTGAGATGGGGGTCTCATCAACTTTTTGATTAGGTTGGCCTTGAGCTACAATCCTCCTAATCTCAGCCTCACCAGTAGCTAGGATGACAGGTGTGAGGCACTGGTGTCCAACTGATGCTTTTTGTGTGTGTGTAAGTTTGACTTCTTTTACTTAACATAATATGTTTGAAATCAATACATGTTGTTACATTTATCAATAGGTTGTTCCTTTTGATGGCTCAGTTTTCCATTGTATGCATTTAACACATTTTCCATTTGCCAGTTGATAAACACTTCCCATTTGAAAGATGTTGTGAATAAAACTGCTTATAAATATGGATGGACACAAAATCTTGTTTATTTGTGTTAATACCTAGCAATGAAATTACTGAGTTGCTTCTTAAGTGTATGTTTAATTTCCTAAGAACCCCCCCAGATGTTTTCCACAATCTCTCTGCCATTTTAAATTCTGCTATCAAATAGATGAGCACTTACGTTACTTCATACTTTCAGCAGCTCTTGGTAGTATCACATTATGGGGGATGGGTTGTTTGGTTTTTTTTTTTTGTTTTTTGTTCTTCTGTTTTGATTGATTTAATTATTGCTATATGTTTGAAGTAATATCTTGTTGAAGTTTTAATTTGAATTTCCCTAATGACTAATGTTGTTATGCTTCTTTTCACAAAATTATTTCACTTTCCTTATTTAGTTTTTAATTTGCTTTGGTGAAGTCTTTTTTTAAAAATCTTTTCCTTATTTAATTGGAGTATTTGCTTTCTTCTGTTTACTAGTTCTTTATCAAATAAATGTCTTTCCTTCTAATGGATGGCTTGCCTTTAAGTTTCTTGTAAAGAGCAGAGATTTTTTTTTTCAAATATTGATAAAGTCTTGTGCATCAATGATTTTCTTTTTGGCCATGTGTCCCATCTAAGAAATATTTTTAAATTTTTCAATATCATGATTCTTGTAGATGATTTATGGTATTAGATCATACTTTTAGTTCATTTTCATGTATGATGGAAGGTAAGGTCAAGGTTTTTTTTTCTTAAGTAGCAAAGGTAGTTTGTTGTATAACATTATTTTGGCAATATGTTTATAGCTATCTACATTATTGTGGCTCTTGATTTTTCCTACTCCCTTGTGTATATAATTTCTATGTAGGCAGAAAGAAGATACTTGACAAAAAAAGTTCCACAATAATGATAGCTTATTGTCATTCATATCTGAGAGTACACAAACATGAGCACCATCAACTGACTGTCCGCTTTGGACCAGCTGGGGACACTAGATCTGTGCATGATGGAAAGGCCCATATTTTATCCTTCTCTTGCCTTTTATTCAACTTTAAAATCCTTATCAGTGCAGAGTGCATGGCACACTTATCTGGTGGTGATCATAAAGTTCAGTTTTATATTCATGCTAAATGACATTTAGCAGCAGCTCTCTTGTCAGCTGTTGCTTCAAAGGGATGATTGCCTCCACCAGCATTTATTTTCTGTTGCTAAGCAACACTGCTTACATTTTAGCAGGTGCCTGTGATGGATATTGACCTGAACAGAAACACATCTCTTTGAACAACAAACATAAAAGAGAAGTCTTTGTTTTGGGTTTCTAATTTGTCTTCCAGACTAGCACATGGCTCTTCCTGGTAATGATATGAAGATACAAATTAATCATCTTGTTTCATTTTGATAAAATATTTTGTATGTATTGATGATGCTTATTTTGCTCAAGTACTACATGCTAACATGCAACTTTCATATGAAGAGTATTTCTGTGGTTTTCTTCGAAATGGATTTCATACAGGAAGAGATTCTATTATATATGTTGAAACAGCTTAACTTTACTAGAGAAATTCTCTTATTACAATAAAAATGCTTTATACTCTTATAAAATTATAAAATTGTGAGGGTTCAAAAATCTGAACAATTGAACATGCCAACAACTTAAATGATATTACGCGTTCCATAATATTTTGGAAAATTGTATTGCTATGCACTGTTTGTTGTATTCTCTGCAACTATTCTTCCCACTCCAGGATTGCTTCCTTTCTGGTTTATCTTCTATTAGAGAAGCTAAATATATTGTATAATCACCTTTCTCCCTTTCATTGCACCAGGACACAAGAATGTGACTCAGTCCTCGCCACAGAGATCTGAGAGAGAAGTTTGACTCAGTCTCTGAGAAAGAATTTCTTCAATAAAAACAAACGCAGGAGGAAAACTTTCTCTGCTCCTCACACGGTCACTCCACACTCTACCCATGAATGTGGAAACCTTCTTGAAGTGTTAAAATAAAGAAAAATTGTCAATGAACACCAAATGTGTAAGTGACTCAGATTGAGTCCAAAGACCATTCATCTGCTGAGCCTCAGGCGGGATCTGAAGGCTGGTAAGTCCCTGAGTCTAAGCGGGCTACAGCTTTACAGGAGGAGCAGAAGAGAAGGGTAAAGGTCTTGGTGGTTTGGGTCAGGTAGCCATTTTTGGTGAATTGGTTGTATATTATTCTGGTATTCTTTATTTTGTTTTCTGTTTGTTTTCCATGTCCCTTACTCATGACCATTGGTAAAATCATAGAACAGTGCTTTTGAGAGCTGTTTTTATGAATCTTGAAGTTTGTCTGATAGTTATATTTCAGAAGAGAGGGAGGAAACAGAAGGGAGGGAATGGAGACAAAGGAGGCAAGAGAAACTGAGTGGCTGTATCATGTGTTTTAATATATTCAAGGCTATAAATCATCACCAAAGGTGATGGGGCAGGAAGATGAGTTCTCATAACATCATCAAGCAGCCAGACTGAAACTGGACCCAGGAAGAGCATAGAAGGACTCACTGTAGGTCCACTGAAGGAACTCTCCTCATCTGAAAATTAACTGGTCTGGAACATTAAATAAACCTGCAAAATCACTTTCCAATAGCAACTAGATTGCTGTCTGACTGGATGACTGGGAAAAGATAAATGTGTGCCTGGGGGAGGAAGAATTGAGAAGCAATGGGAGGCTTGAGATTGCAAACCATGATGGGTCCCTGTAGTTTATTCTGTCAGTGCTGGAGAATGTAGCCCAATCGATCAACCCATCTAGTGATACCACCTCAAGCCCTTGTTCCTGGCTAAAATTGCAATCTGAAAGTTTGCTTGTCTTCTGCCAAAGCTTTCAAATAATACTAGAGAAAAATTCAATGTCAGCCAAGACTGGAAACATTCCAAATTAATTACTTCCCATGTTAGCTCATCTTTGCTATTCATATTGCTTGAGAGTACATGATGTGAATCCAGAAATTCTGTCATTACTTAGAAAAGATATTTCATGTGCTTATCATTTTCTCTAATCCCACCGTATTGTCTTTCCAACATGTCCAAAGCTAATACATAAATACATATTTATTATTCTACAGGTACAAACTATCCTTAAAATAATCTTTTGATGTTGGTTATGATGGATGGGTTGGAGGTACTTGGCTACCGTTAATTCTTGTTCTCTTAATTTTTAAGGAATTAAAAGGAAGGAACACTGGGAACACTGGGGTCAAAGTTTAAAGCAAAGTCTATATTGGTACAAAGTGAAAGTAATGGCTGCTTGGAGAGTCAAGCAGTGGGACCCGGAAACCTGTAGTCTGCTGAAATGTTTTGGTTTTCTCCTTTTATTGCTTTTTTAGCCTTTATTCCCCTCCCTTCAAAGTTCACTGGTCTCCAAAGTTCACATACTCTAAATGAGTATGCATTTACAGCTTCTACTTCTTGGTTGGTTTTGTCACCTCATTCTCAGCACATTCTTGCTGCAGGTAGGGACTTCTGAGAAAAACCACCAGCTTTTTCTTATTGCCAGCTTGTAGGCTGACACACTGTGGTTTCTTGCTGCAACTCTAGCTATACAGGATGTTCAGCTAACCAGGCTGTCAGCAGGGCTGTGAGCCCAACCTTGCAGCAAAGTCTTTACAGAGCTGATGGTATTCTTAACCCTGGGTTTGGGTCTGCAAAGCCAGCAGTACTGTTCCTTTCAGTTATTCTTCCTCTGCCACTAAGCTTCTTTAAAGAGGATTCTATTCTATCATCAGTTTTATATCTTTCATTCATTTTCAACAACTTGTAACTTGACTGCAAGTCTGGCTGCACTGGCTTGCGTGCATTTTCTGTCTGTTAGTTTGTTTGTTCTTTGTTTTGAGACAGGGTATTGCTATGTAGTCCAGACTGGCCTCAAACTCACAATCCTCTTATCTCAGACTCTCTAGTGCTGCTGGGATTATAGGTTGACCAAGGCTTTTTTTTTTTGGCACTATTGAGATTTAAACTCAGAGTCTCATTCACATTTGCTAGTCAAGTGTTCTATTACATTAAGCCATACCCCAGCCCTTTTTAGTTTAGTTTAGTTTTTAGATAGGGTCTTGGTGCTTTTGCCCAGCCAGCTTTGGACTATGATTCTCCTACCTCTACCTCCTGAGTAGCTAGGATTACAGCTGTATCCACCACTCCTAGCAGTCATGACTTTTTAATGGCAGCAGGTCCAGTCCCTGGAAGTAACTAATGGAAGCCCAGCATGTTAGAGCTGACTTCTTCTAACATGTGACCGATTAGCCACAGCTATGGCTGTTTCTCATTTGCCAGTTTTCAGCAATGACATAGTTTCTAGAAGTTTACCTTGAAACATGGTTCTTCAATCTCACTATTCCTATGGTGTAACCTTTAAATCAATCTCTTTTTGTTTAAGCAGACAGTCACCTTTTATATCTTAAAATTATCTGCCTTTAAAAATAATATTTTCTAAGAAATGTTCTGGGCACTTAGATGTTGTAATATTTTCTTTATAATTTCTCTTGACTCTGGAAAGATAATCTTTCTAAAACACAGATTTGACTATGTTACTTTCATTTGAGATCTCCTCTTTGCCTTCAAGATATAATCCAAATATCCTGGTTTTACAGGTAAAAGTCTCCAGACCCAGCTACCCAGTTCTCCTCTCTTGCTCTAAAATTCCTCTTTGTTCACTCATCTCCACCATTACTGAAGTTCGTGATTTGTGCCAGGACATATGCTTTTACCTCTGGGCTGTTGTACATTTAACTGCATAAATCTAGAATGACCACACTTCCTTACACCTCCTGAGTAACTCTTACTTCCAAACTTGGCCGTTTTTATACTTCTGAGTGATTCAAGACATCCTGTTCACTGTGCCCTACTTTGATCCCTTTCTTAAAAAAATATTTTAATCGTATGCTAGATTGTTTCCTTCAGCTCCACCTCCCCTAGCACTTATTTCTTATAAGACATTTCTGCCTTTCTGTGTGCCCTCACTAGATCCTCTTAAACTTCAGGAAATGTATGTCTTCAAATTTCTTTCCCCACCATTTATTTTTCCACCTTTCTCATGGCAGAAATTCAAGTGTTAACTGAATATATTACTCAATCCGTTTAAGATATCATGACCTAATGGTTAGGTGCTTACCTAAATCACATAAGGATTTCTCCAGACATTTTTCACCTACTGAATTTGACACCTTGAAATGGCAAAAAGGAGGAGTCCCATTAGGGGAGTTTGAGTTATTAAGCTGAGGGCTTGCCAATTTTATTTGTTTTTACATTTTACTTATAAAACTCCTCATTTGTCTTCAATTATCTTGGTGAAAATCATATTTTAGAATGAACACAGACACATTTTGACCAAAGTACTTGACTCAGTGGCTAGGCTTTCATGTCTGGATGCTTGGAATCACTTAGTGATCTTCGTACCTACAAAACAAAACTAAATTCTATTTGCTATGGTTTGTAAATGAGTGATTCCATAAACTGATTTTTTAAACTCTCTCAAAAACATCACTTTCTTTCAATTACTTTATTTGACAGATGTTTAGATTATCTGCCTTTCCCATAGATAGAACATGTAGAAGTAAATTTTATTAATGTATATTTAGGCTCAACAATTAATTATTTCCATTAGGTTCTATCATAAAAATAAACAAAAGCATCTAAATCACAAATATGCTCCAAATTGGAATTACATGTAGACTAATCTTCTTAAATTTGCATTTTATATTTAACATGCAGAATGCCTAATAAGGGGTAGCCTTAAGGAGGGGAAAAGAGGGTTAAGGAAGCAGAGGGAGAGGTTGAACTACAATACCAACCCAACAAAATACCTGACTAACCATGAAGAGTCCTTGTGCAAGAAAGTCCCTTTAGAGACCCTCAGAGTCACCACAAGTTGAGCTGAGATGACCAGACCTCCATCTTCTCCTCTACAGCAGTCACTGGATACCGCCTAATGTGGAAAGAGGCTTGCATCCCTGCAGGGCTGTCAAATGAAGGCTACATGCAGGCAGCTGGAGTACAATGTTTTCTATGAGGGGAATCTGGGTATTGTATATAATAATCTCAAACTTCTGACTTTGATCTCTGAGATACCACCTTTCTATAACTGTATCTCAATTTCATTGTAAACTAGACTGCAGTGTTGGGAGGAATTCAACTCTGTATGACCTCAACAGATTGAGAAGAGGGTATGTTTTCATACACAGTTGAAGGAGAACATTTGGGCATGTGGTATTTCTTTTATGCCAGAAAATATGCAGTTTCCATAAGGAAGTACCTTTTTGAATATAGATGGAGAGTTAGCTGTTGTTCCCCTCATGTGAGATTCCCCCAGAGAAGACTAACCTTTTTAGTTCTTTGGTATAGCAAAGAGTCCATCGGTTCTTGACTCCACTAAGCCATCTGTTTATCAGAGTAGCCCAATGATCTACCAGACCAGGAAGCTTGTAGTTAACAATGTGTCATTGTGCTAATTTGACTTCTTGTCACTATTTCTTATATGCTCCCCATGCAAAAGGCAAGCTAATTATCATATATCACTTTAATAACTACAATGCATATATATTCAGAATAAAAGATAACAAAATTTATTATCTTTCTTTGTTCAAGATCCAGTTCTGTAGCAAGAAAAAGAAAGTTATTTAAGAAAACTTAAACAAAATATTTTTCTTTTTATTGCACTCAGGTATATTTTAAAGGACTCAATTATTTAGTCAGACATCAGGGGAGCTGATTTCTAATTTTCTCCATTGCTTTTTTCCTTCCTTGGGGAGTACTTGTTACCTCATCTCCACTAAATGTCTGTCTCCATTTCTAAGAAACAGAATTAGATGCATAACAGCATGATTTCATTGAACCAAAGATACAAGAGCATAAATTGGCAATAGTCATAGTGTAAGAGCATAAAGAAAAAGATAAATATTTTTAAAATTAGAATTTCTATCCCAGTGGCAAGAAGAATAAGAATGAGGATGAAACAAATTCAAGCAATCTGCAAAGAGAAAGGACTTCCCCATCTAAAGATAAATATTTGCCATCAACTGAGGAATACAATGAGCCCAATTCTATATACCTGATACTTTTTAAAAAAATTAACAAAAATAGAAAAAGGAAGACATGGAGGTTTTATTTGAATTCTTTCTAAACTATTTCTTTAAATACTTTACTAAACTATTTCATAAAACATACTATGTTCAGAGACCTCTTTAGCATCCTCTAAGGTTCATGTATCTAATGGTTTTCCCTGCTCTTTTTTTTTTCTCAGAAGGACCGATCTTGCCTATACTTGCCATCTAGCTCCTGTTATCCTTAGCCAATTAATTTACCTTTGTCCCTTCTTTCGCTCATTTACCAATTCTATAAAACCCTCTAGCAAGTATAGCTGGTTCAGTGAATGCCCAAGTTTGGAATTCAAACGACCTATAAAACTGCAACATGACTGAGGAAGTCTCTTGTCTGGTGGGAATACTTTTATTGCTCTTTGACATTAGGCAGTCTTGTAGCGTAAGAACCTGGTTATTTCAGCATTCATTGGCCAACAGATATTACAACTATGCTGGAACAAATTAGAAAAGAAACTAGGAAAACTAGGCTCCAAAGGAACATGTTGGATAGCCAGAACACAGAGTTCAATGGGTATTGTAAGGATAAATCAAATCCCAATCAACATTAATATGAATGGGGATTAAAAGAGGGGATAAGAAATAAATTGTAAAATTCAGGGAGACCTGGAACCAGGCAATTGGTAATAATATAGTTTTTGAAGCTTTTCCTTCTTACACCAATTTCAACAAATCACTAAAAGTACATGGAACAAAATTTGGCTACCTTCATGTCTGCTAAGAACTTCGTAGATTATCAGAGCTCAGATCAAACAGATTGTCTATTTGGGTAAGTTCTTAGCTATTACAAATAAGGCTGTCATGAATATTGGCATGTAATTCTTTTTGGAGGTATATGTTTTAGTTTGTCTTTGATTAATACTTAAACTTGGAATTACTAGGTTGAAAGGTAGGTATTTAATTTTACAATATTTGAAGTGTTATTAAATATAATTTGTTTTTTTAATTTAAAATTTTCTTGTAGCTACAGAATATTCCTCCCTATGATTTTATTTTATGTCCTAGGATATGTTCTATTTTGATAATTCTGACATATATATATGTGTGTATGTATATATATATATATATATATATATATATTTATACATATATAATGTAAATCCTTACTACCAATTCTAAAGCAACAGCTCTGAAAATTAAGTCTTTTCAGTAGTTTTTCATCAAAACTCATTTGGAGACAAAGAGTGACCTAAATAGGTTTAAGCCATCAATGTGCTATCTTTCTTATTAACACAAACACTTCTGCTGGGTTTTCTTGTAGTTGTTTTAAAATGTGTGATTTTTAGTATAATTTGTCTATAAATATATTTTAAAAATTAAAACTGACACTCATGACTAGTTACAACTAGAAGAGAGGGAAACAATTGTTATACCTAGCATGAGATTATAGCTATTGAAAAAACTTCATTGTGTTGTGATATAGGCATCTTACCAAACAAAATGACAGGGACACTACACCCACCATATGTGATATAAAGAAGGACATTCATAGTGAGTGGAACTTTAAATAACTGTGACTTGTAAGAACCAATAGAAAAATTTAAAAATAAATAGTTCACTGGTCAAAAATGAAGATCTTGCTATGTACTAAATAAGTGGATTTAACAAAGAATCAGTTAACCTCATGAATGTTCATTAGTCATGAAACAAGCTAGAACGTACCTTGAAGAACTGAGTACTTAAGAGAAGAATAAATATTTCAAAGGTGGGCCATAAAGGTAGAGAGGGTTACATAATGAAAAATACTTGAAAATCTTTTGCTAGTCATAAAGTATCTCAAAGTTTTATTTCCTGATAAAATTGAATGAAAAATTTACAATACTGATGAAACAGCCCTATATTGGTGACACGTAGTCCTATAGAATAGCTCTATATGGGTGCTGCATTGTGGGGTTTAGATGGGGATGAACACTGGTGTGGGGAAGCTGTGAGTGTTCCGGACCAAATAGAAGTTGATCATTAGATGGACTGGCTATGTTGTCTGTGTTTCTGTTGATGCTGCAGTTGTTTGCAGTGCTGGAGATCTAACCCAGGACTTTCTGCATGCCATGCTGGTGCTCTGCCTTTCAGCTGCATCCTTGTTCAGGGCTATAGTGGGCTTTTGTTTGGTTTTTGTTTGTTTTGTTTTGCTATTTAAGCAATGAAGTTAATACTTATTGGACAAAGCTAATGTTTTAAAGACATGTAGTCTATGGATTTTATATCTTGCAAAAAACAAAGCACAGACAATTAGGCAAATTTTCACTGATTGATTCAGTAATCACCTAAATTCTAATATACCATTGTAGCAAGCTGTATTGGAAGAATATTGCAAAAATTTAATTTTTCTTAGACAATTCCTCTATTATTGTTCCTAAACTTCCTTTGAAAAGTGTGAGGTCAATTGCACAGCATTATCAACAAAGAATTTTATATTCTATAAAGAACAAGTATAAATGCTTCTTTAGAGAAAAACTCCATAGAAATAACAGAACTTGAGATTTTCTACATTAATTCTATGTAAAAATGCCACTTATCAGCTCCTAAAATTTGGGATTATTTTGGTAAACCAGCAATAGCAAATGCTACATAGGATTATTGATGTTTGACAATGAATTTTCTGATGAAGAGACGGAAGAATTTCATGTCATTACGATAATATCGTCTCCCCTATGCTAAAACTGTATCAACTCAAAGGTACAACATTAAAGAGGCCAAGTGGACAAATGTCAAACATTTATAATAATTCATTCAATATATTTTGCTTGGGTAACAAAGATGAAATGACTTACACTATGTTTAATGCAGACAAGCACAAGGACACTAATGATAATGTAACAGTATTGTGAAACCAGACAGAAAATTCTCATATAAAGAAAGGTTGTAGTCATTTAATTGTTGGGCTCAAACAAAGTTCATTTATTGTGAGCAAGATTTCTTAATATTGCTGTTTTCTCAAAATACATAACTTATGAGAAGCAAATGACACTGGAAGAAAGCTTTTAAACAAGCCATCATTCTTGTGCTGTGTTATCATCTGATGACCCTGTGGTTCTCAGAACCCAACTACTGAGGATAATGGTTATCACTCTGTATCCTCTTCTCCAAGGGTCTTAACTAGAAATGATGCACATTGTTACTTCTATTTATACAGTCAGATAACTTAAAACCACACACGTTTAAGTAATTTAAATGAATTATAACTCTTTTGTAATCATCACATTGAGTGTGAATGCTCATGTTTAATTATGAATAACTTCCTATTTAGCACTGAAAGTGTTATAGAATGTTTATGTGTATATTCCTTTTCAAATGAGACATTATAAATTTCAAAACACAACTCATTCCAAGTGTTTTGTTTACAGATATTTCAGACTCACAACTTTTCAGTGAATCGAATCTCTTATCATCATATAGTGACCTCTTTGATATTCCCCATTGTCGTACAACTAAATAGCCATGACAAGTTTCTGTGGTGTAACATTTACTATGTATAGCTTCCTCTGTTAGTTCATCTTTCCTCAAGTTTTTTATTTTTATTTATTTATTTTTTGGCCTCACTGGAGTTTTGAACTCAGAACTTCACATTGCTAGGCAGGAGCTCTACCACTGGAGCCACTCTGCCAACCCTTTTTTGTGATGGGTTTTTCGAGATAGATTCTCTTGAACTATTTGCCTGAGCTGGCTTCAAACCCTGACCCTCCTGATCTCTGCCTCCTGAGTAGCTAGGATTACAGGTGTGAGCCACTGGTGTCTGGCTTTTTTAAACTGAGTATTTTGTTTTTACAAACAGGGCAGGATTTCATTAAAAATAAAGAATCTGAAATTTTCTCTTTTAACTTTCTAAATACCTTTAAATAGCTAAATTGCTAATACATTTTAAATGATTTTACTGCTTTGTTTTAATTTGAGCTTATCTTGCTATTTATATACTTTTTAGCCTCCCATACATGTTTCCTTCTTTATTCATTTTTTGGGTATTTTTTCCCCAAAACCCATTTACTCTGAATTTAATTTTTGTTTTGTCTGTATAGGTAGGAGTTGGTCTTAGAGTTTACTTGAAATACTTAACAAAGACTATGGTTCAACAAAATCACAAACCTTATAGAAAAAAATTAGAATCCTAATCACTGCTATTGGTGTGTATCATTTTTTCCTATTTTTAAAATATACTTGTTTAGTGGTCAAGCTCCCTCAAACAAACAGGTGACATGTTAACAGAACTTTGGACAGACTTTAACAAGGAGGCTGTGTGGATAGGCTTGGGCTGGGTTAAGGGGACCAAAGAGGAATGTTCAGGAATTCAGGCTCCAATGTAGCTGGGCATCAGAAAGGACTGAGCAGGAAAAGCTGTTTCCATGTACCACTTGATATAGACAACTGAAACTTTTAGAAAAGCAGTAGAGAAAGTGTGGGTGTGGGTGTGGGGGAATGGTAGCTCCAAAGTCAGGCAAATGCAGGGCAAGTCCAGAGGGAAAAGCAACCCAACATCCCAGCATTTCTCCTGTCCTATGGGTTCCTTACCTGACAAAAATGGGATTCTTTCTGCAACATCAGATTTCTTCAAATCACAACTGACTTCAAGTATAACTTATTTCCCTAATTGTTAAGCCAAATTCCTTGGCAGGCTGCCTTATCAGCTGATCTCAACGTGTGATTTGAAAGGAGAGGGTAAACCATGCTCTTAAGCATGAAGAGAGATTTGGGAATGAGAATAGAAAAGGGAGTGAGGAAGAAAGAAGGAAGATAGATATTGAGCACTGAAAATGTTCTCTTACCAACTATTGGTTAAGGGGGGTTATGTCTGAATGTTTTAGATGCTTGTGGGAATAAAGGCTTACTACCAAAAGAAAAAAGATCTCTCTCCACAAAATACCTTCCAACTAGAGAAATGAGGGAGCTGCTGGTGTGTGTAACTGGGGGCAGATGGGGCAGGTTTTCCTGCAGGAGACATGGCAAACTCAAAGCCGTGATGCAGGTGTGTGCTTGGCCTGTGTGAGGAGCCACAAGTCCCCAGGAGCGCTGTGGCCGAGCATACAGTGTGGTCAATGTTAGAAGGCCGTCAGGGATCTGCGACAGGGTCAGACAGCATCGACTGCTAGCCTCTACTGCTAGTAAGGCACAAGCCATCGAGAAAAGAATTTTGAACAGAAAACTGACAGGTTATCCTTGACAGGGTCATTAAGGAAGCAGAAGAAAGGCAGGGCCCACAGACCAGTTAAGAGGCTTGAACCAGAGGGACAGAGGGGTGTTTGGTAATGGATAGAGTTTAGATACAGTGTGAAGATATAACAGATTATTTGTTAAAGGACCAAATGTGGGGTGTGAAAGAAAAAGGAGAGCAACATGAAAAACAGATTGGAAGTTTCATGTACAAAATTGTATGTGTCCTTTGAGTTTGGGATATACAGATATACATATCTATCTATGTATCATCTATCATCTATCTATCATCTTTCTATTTTTCATCTATCTATCAATCATCTATCATCTCTCTATCTATCTATCATCTATCTATCAAGGTATCTATCTATCATCTAACTATTTATCTATCTATCTGAGTCAGTATGGAGGAGGTAGAACAGCACCATGGTGATCCATTAGAGTGGGGATTGTGTGGACCATAAAGGACCAGAGGCGGCCATGAGAAGGCAAGTCCTTGGACCCACTGAAATCCCACAGAGGACATGGGACTTTCCAAGGGAGGTGAAATGGGTTATTTGTTTACTTATTTGTTTATATATTGTATCAAAGAAAAGTGTGACTTTAGTTGACATGTAAGGGAGACTAACAGCTTATGCAGAGAGTACTTTGTAGTCACAGCTTAGTAAATATGTGACTTAGATAATTTGAATGGCTTTGCCAAAATGTGGGTCAGTGTTTGTATGTTTTTTTCACTTCAAAAGAAAAAATAAGTAATAAATCCTGCAAATGAGTTACTCAATGTAAAATCCAAAAATCATATTCCTGCTTAGATTTTCATTTTAATACTTCTTCATCCTCTTTTTCTTTTGGTGGGGGTATTGGGTTTTGAACTCAGTGTCTTATACTTAAGCCATGCCTCCAGCCCTCTTTGCTATAGTTATTTTTTTAATAAGGTCTTAGGCTTTCTGTCCAGACTGCCTTTGAGCACAGTTCTCCTATGTCTTCTGTGTGGCTGGGATTATAGTTATGTACCACCACTCCCAGTTTATTTGCTAAGATGGGATCTCACTAACCTCAATACTGGCTTCATATCTCAATCCTACTGATCTTTACTTCTCAAGTAACTGGGATTACAGATATAAGTAACTGTACCCAGCCTGAACCCTTTCTTCTTAATGTAAGAATTATGTTTTATGGAAGAATTATGTTGTTTATTTTTTTTAAATGAAAATGTATCTAAAGCAAGAATAATTGCAAGCACAAACATATTTTCAAATACAAACATAATATTTGCATCTAGCAACAAATGCTGGCTAAAGTTTATTGTGTTCTTTAACTGAAAACACTACAATAAAAAATTAGTCTGATAATTTTTAAAGGAATACAAATTTATAAAATTTGCATAGACATTCTAAGTACTTTAAAATCAGGACATGAATTAAGAATCAGAAAAAGTGAGTCACTGTTCCCCCTGATTTGTTTTTATTAAACTGTTGGCACAAGTTTATTCTCAGACTCCTGAGGAACATTTTATGTCACCCAGAGTTTCTTTTCTTAATAGTCTGTTCTTCTAGTGAAGATCTCCCAAGGCCCCCTTGCTGGAATTTGACTGGAAAGTCATTTGTTGTCTCTGGAAATGCAAGGGTATCTCAAATCATAACATGGCAGACCTGGCTCCAACAATTCACCCAATTCACCTGCCATTTCTCCTCTTCAGTGCTAATATCCTGCTGTCTGGGACAGATTGGGAAGAGTAGCTTAACAATGACATCACCAGCCAAGTTGCGTTTTAAAAGTCTTAGTGTGAACTACTCAATAGCCTATCACTGCACCGAAAACACAAATTCCTCCCAATCTTTATCAGCTGTCTTATTCCTTACATCAAAGACACTTTTCCTTTCTATTATCTGTTTCTTCTTTACACGCATTTATCTACACTTATTCAATCCACTTACCTTGTCCCCAGACCCAAATTCTCTATTAAGCCTGAGAAAAGTCTTGACTTCTAAAAATGGAGTGTGTATTAAGTAACTAAAGTCTGGACAATCCTATCTACCATTCTCCTGCTGTGACTTATATATTTGTAGTATTATTTGACACAGTCTCTCTTCTCTTTTTTCTAAGCTCAACACAGTCAGAGACAATGGTTGTTCTCACTGGTGAGTCTTCTGTGCCCAGTGAAGATGCCTGGCTCCTGGAGGGCTTGTGAATAAGTATGTTCACCAAACATATCAGTGAACAGTAATGTGAACACAAGGCAAATACTACACTGTGGGAAAAAATCTTATTCTTTTCATGCTGTACCGATTGCTTCTTTTCTTTCCAAAATATTGAGATAAGCTAGAATTGCCTCCATCTTGGAGGGCAGTAAACAATTCTGAGAACTAGGGTGAAATCTAAGAGGTGTGAAATTAGGCAGAATTCATGGATGTAGCTCTTCTTTTGGCTACAAGAGATGTAAAAGGGAGTTTAGAGGACACTCCAAGGTCAGCATTTATCATCTGAGACGCTTGGATCTGTACCCTGGACTGATGTTTTAAGTAGGTGGGAGCAGTGGGCATTAAGCTAATCAGGTATTTCTGGGTGCACTGGGAAAGTGAAGCATGGTGATCACGAATCAGATAAAGCAAAAATCCATTATAGATAATGAAGATCTCATAGCTCAAAACCACCTCAACCTTTTGCAGTCAGGCACAAGGCATTCTTAATGGCTTTCTCAGCTAGCAACTTATGTTGTTGGTTTGCCAATTTAATTTCATTGAATTCCTTTAGGAATTCTAAAATTACAGCATTACCCCTAAATGAGGATCTATGTTTCAATTAATGCTTTCCTTCTGGCATCACGGTTTTATTCATAATTGGTAAAAGAAAAATAAATTACTAAAGAGAACAACAAGAAACTTGAAGTTTATCTGACTTTCTTGGGAGAAAAATGGATCTTTGTAGGTGTTGTATCACAAGAATAAAGCTTAACCATTTATACAATGACATTTGGAAATAAGAATAATTATTAAATATTTCATTTCATTGTTGATGTTGTTTGGTTTGGGGTCAAGTGACATCTTAGATGCTTGATATACAGTGCTGAATAAGAACTTGGGGGAGTGACTTTAGCAATATAAATTTAATCTAATCAAAATTATACATGTCCATGGATTAGAAATTCCAATGTTTCTTTCCTATGGCCCCCATTTACTCTTATGAAATGCTGATGTTTATACTTATATTTCTAAATAACATATTTATAACATGATTTCTTCTTTTTCTCTTTTATCTATTAACTTCTTGCTCTGGAATTAAGAATATGTATCTCTTTCACATTTTCCAAATAACACTCATTTCTCCTCACTATTCTTCCAAAATTTTCAAAGTTTGAATTTTTCTAAATTTCACAATCCAAAACTGTAAGTCTTTCTTTAAGATGCCCACATAGAGAAAACCTTCAATATGAAAGTCTTTGCCTACACACAAGGAAGGGGTGAGGATAGGTAAGACACCTAAAAAAACTAGCTAGCATTTGTTGCCCTCAACGCAGAGAAACTAAAGCAGATACCTTAAAGCAACTGAGGCCAATAGGAAAAGGGGAACAGGTACTAGAGAAAAGGTTAGATCAAAAAGAATTAACCTAGAAGGTAACACCCACGCACAGGAAATCAATGTGAGTCAATGCCCTGTATAGCTATCCTTATCTCAACCAGCAAAAACCCTTGTTCCTTCCTATTATTGCTTATACTCTCTCTACAACAAAATTAGAAATAAGGGCAAAATAGTTTCTGCTGGGTATTGGGGGGGGAGAGGGAGGGGGCAGAGTGGGTGGTAAGGGAGGGGGTGGGGGCAGGGGGGAGAAATGAACCAAGCCTTGTATGCACATATGAATAATAAAAGAAAAATGAAAAAAAAAATGAAAGTCTTTGCCTAAAGGCAAGGTAACATGTGTGTGTAAATTGTTGTCTTTCAATGAATTTTTCCCTCATTTAAATGCTCACTTAATTCATCGCCAAATAACACTGGCTAAGTAGAACACTTCATGTTGCATATGTTATCTGACTGGTGATCACAGTTTTTTGAGATAAAATCAATAAATATATGATTTATTTATCAAATTTTCTTTACTATCTTCTACCATGAGACAGAGATCATATTCCATAACAGTGAACAAAATAGGCACAAATACTTTTATGTAGTAATATCTAAACAAGACAATCAAAACCATATGACCTCATTTTTATTATTGTATAACAAACATCTCCAAAATATAGTAACAATTTCTTATGGATTCAAATTTGATGAATTAAAAGTTTGGATGTGCATAGTGGGGATATTTTATTTCTGCTGCACACTGTCTCAGATGTCATTTGGGATGCCATTAAGGGTGTTTTCACTCAGTGGTTTTGTTAAGAGTCATTTAGAGTCACCCACATCATATGTGTGTGACTGATGCTGACTTTGGCTGGATTTTCAGTGGTGGTATTTGGTTAGAAAGCTAACTGTGGGCTCACTACCTAAACTCTTCATGTAGGCTAGTTTCTCAGGGCATGGTAGCTAGCCATGTTCTCAAAGGACAGGAAAGAAAACTTGCTACTTTCTTCCAAGAAAGTGGCAAAGTGTCATTTCTGTTGAAAGCAATCCTTGAACATAGATTCAAGACAACAGTAACTAGACCCAACTATTGACAGGAGATGTAATACAAAGAATTTTGAGGCTGTGTTATAAAAACACCATACATTCAGAAAGAAAGGAAAAATAGTTATAGCTCATCAAGTATTTATTAATTTAAAAAATTGGAGGAGGGACTACTTGGTTAAGTTACCATAAGAAGTTCTCTATTAATAGTCATGTGATATAGAGAACATGTGAGTATGAATTGTCTTGTTAACTTGTCCAGATATTCAGTCAAAAATTATTCTGGATATTTGGGGAGAGGTATTTTTGGAAGTGATTTACAGTCAAATCAACAGACAAAATAAGACAGATAGCCCTGTATCAGGTATGTGTTCTTCTCCAATCAGTTGAGATCTAAGTAGAACAAAAGGCTAACCTTCCATTGGGTAAAAGAGGATTATCCTACCTGATGGCCTTCAACCTGACACATGGATTCTTCCTGGTCCTACAGTATTCTGTCCATCCTTGGACAGGAACTAACACAACATCTCTGGACTTGCCAGAGTTTTGGCAAAATTTTGGATTTGCCAACATGAGCCAATTCCTTACACTTTCTCCTTCTCCCATTCACAGTACAATACTGTATTTAGCACTTCCCTTGATTAATACAGATGAAATCTTCTTATTAAAAATAGTTACTTAATATTTATGTAATCAAGAGAGTGAAGTAATAGTCAAGCAGGAGGCTATTGTATTTGTCTAAAACTTTAAGTTAGAAAAAATTATTTCTAACTGATGAATGGAAACAAGGCCAGTGTGATTAAAATTTGGAAGATGAAAAAGAAAGTGAACCAAGTTCAGATAAGTCATATAGATAAAGGGCATGAGGAATAATTTTAATTTTTTGAGATTTGCACATGTGTTTTCCATTGAGAAACAACTGGTTGGTTGTGTGAAAAGTAACAAGATGAAGGGAAGGGGTATTAGAGAGAATTTTCAGCCAGTTAATAGAATATCATAGTATCATAATAAGTGAGCAAACAGCAAAGCAAATGAAATAGGAAAAAAGCAAAGAAGAATCAGAAAGTTTAATCTTGTTCCAGAGTATTAGGTAGAAAATATCCACTTTTGTTCTGTCACCTGGCATTGAAGTTGTTGCCCTTTTTACAGTTATCAATTCCTAAAGAGTTAAGAATCCTCACAGTGAGATTTCTTAAGGGAATAGCCCATTCATCAATGGAAAGTGATGTATTTCCTTTTATACAGAAAAAAATGTATCAGGGATTGACACCAGAATTTTATTGCAGTGTCTATTGTTAACCGTACCTGAGATCTTACTCCATCGAGGCTCAACGGTGATATTTATGACGTCTTTCTAGAAGATCAAATCCAGCTTCTGATCATGCAATGGCTGGTTATTTGAGCACTTTGGGAATATCAGCTTGTACCTGTTTGTATCTTATGTGTTCTAAAGTAATTGGTCTTAGCCACTTGAATAGAGAAGGGTTTAAAAGGGAAAGTAACATTTTCAAACACAGAGTTCAGTCTGCTACGAACACACATGGACATAATCTGTGGATCCCATGCAGCTAGGTCCTATTCTTATCGAGGATGTGGTTTGACTTCAGGCCATGGATGGTTGAGGGTTTCTAAAGCTTTCCTTTAGTTATGAATTTTCTTAGTCCTAATCCCCTGAGGTTTATGAATAAGCACAGTCTTTTTCTGAAAACAGGTAAAGATGTAGAGATTCTTTACTTATCTTTATTAGCATACATTACTAGTACAAGAGGGCTTTTTTGTGATAATCCCATAGATGCATGCAGTATACTTTGAACAAGTTCACCCCCTCTTTTAGATTCTCCTAACCTCTTCACCTTCTTAAAACAGTACTTGGTGGGTTTCATTTTACCCTCTTTACACATTTATATGTAACATATTTTGATCCTCTTTATCCCCAATAACTCTTCTTTTACCCTTACCCCTCTAGCTGATCCCCTACTGACAGCCCTCTTTTAAACTATTGTCCCATTATTTTAATTATTATTATTATCATCATTATCATTTTAGGTCTCGATTCTGCATATGAGTGAAAGTACATGGGATACGACTTTTTCAGCTTGTCTTAGCCATCTCATCATGATGATTCCAGTTCCATCCATTTTCCTGCAAAGCACATAGTCTCATCCTTCTGTATGACTGAATAATACTCTGTTGTGTATACATGCCACATTTTGCTTTCTTCATGCACTGATTATTTGGCACCTAGAATGATTCCACACCTTGGCTATTGTGAGTAGTATGGTGATAAACATGAGTGTGCAGGTGTCTCTCTTATATGTTGATTTACAATCCTTCAGAATCCTTTACTTCAAAGAGATATATAGCAGTCATATGGCAGGCCTACTCTTAACTTTTTGATAAATCTCCATGTTGATTTTCACAGTGGTTGCACCAACAGTGTCTGAGGGTTCTTTTAACCCCCTGCATCCTCACCAGCATTTGTTGTTATTTGTATTATTTATGATTGCCATTCTGACTGAGGCAAGATGAAATCTCAGTGTAGTTCTGAATTTCCTTTAAGACTAAGGATGTTGAACATATTTTCATGTATTTATTAGTCATTTGTACTTCTGAGAACTGTCTTTTCAATTCATTTGCTCAATTAGATTACCTTTCTTTTACTGTCCACTTTTCTCTATATATTCCATGCATTAATCCCTTGTCAGATGAATAGCTGGCAAATATTCTCTCCTGGTCTATGGGTTGTCTCTTCATTCTGGTAATTGTTTCCTTTGATGTGTAGAAGCTTTTTAATCATACAAGGTGAGAGATAGTGGTCTAGTTTCAATCTTTTGCACATAGGTAACCAGTTTTCCCAGCACTTTTGTCAAAGAAGTCTTTTCTTCAATGTGTGTTTTTGGTACATTCATAAAAAAGTCAGATGCCTTATTTTAGTCTATTAATTTTCTGAGTTTTTCTGTCAGTATCATGTTATTTTTGTTATTATGACTCTGTAGTACAATCTGAAGTCAGGTATTGTGATACCATCAGTGTTGCTCTTTTTACTCAGGATTGCTTTGGCTCTTCAAGGTCTTTCATGTTTCCATATGAATTTCAGGATTGAGTTTTCGATTTGTGCAAAGAATGATGTTAGGATTTTAATAGGAATTGTGTTGAGTCTAGATTTCTTTCAGTATTATAGCCATTTTTATAATATTAATTCTGCCAATCCATGAACATGGGAGGTATTTCAGTCTTCTGGTGTCTTCAAGGTTTTATAATTTTCACCTCTTTAGTTAAGTTTATTCCTAGGTATTTTTCATTGAGACTATTGTGAATGGAATTGTTTTCCTAATTTCTTCTCAGCCTGTTCATTGTTGATATGGAAAAAATCTACTTATATTTTGTATGTTGATTGCTGAAAGTGTTGAACAGATTTAGGAAGTTTTTTTGGTGGAATCTTTAGGGTCTTTTAAGTATAGGATAATATCATCTGCAAATAGGCAAAAATCTGACCTCTTCTTCCCAACTTGAACATCTTTTATTTTCTTGCTCTTTCCTTATTGCTCTGGATCGGAATTTTAGTACTATGTTGGATAAGAATGGAGAGAGTGGACACCCTTGCCTTGTTCCTGACTTTAGAGTAAATTATTTTAGTTTTTCCCCATTTAATATGATGTTGGCTATAGGTTTGTCATATACAACCTTTACTAAATTGAGGTACTTTGCTTCTGTTCCTAGTTTCTTCAGATCTTTTATTATGAAAAGATTTTGTCAAAGGCTTCTTCTGCATCATGATATTATGATGCGATGTTTTTCCCTGATTCTGCTTATGTGCTTTATTAAATTTCTTGATTTGTTATGTTGAACAACTATACTTCCCTGGAATAAAAACAATTTGATCGTGATATTTATTATTTATTTTTTTTATTGTTGTGCTGGGTGAGGGTACACTGTGGCATTTACAAAAGTTCTTGAAATATGTCAAATATATCATACTTGAATCACCTTGTCCACTGGTCTCCTTCATCACCCCCCACTCCTATTCCTGGAAAAGTTTAAACAGGTATCATTTTTCCATTTACATACACATGTACGCAGTATTTATACCACATTTACCCTACTAACCCCTTTCCTCACCTCCTCCCTCCCACTGGTACCACCACCCCACACCCCAGGCAGGACCTGTTCTGTGTATTTTTTAATGTGTTGTTGCATTTGGTTTTCAAATGTTTTGTTGAGAATTTTTGTGTCTGTATTCATCAAGAAAATTGCTCTATAGTTTTCTTTTTTGTTGTGTCCTTATCCAGTGTTTATAGCATGGTAACACTGGAATTCCTAGAATGAGTTTGGTAGCATACTATCCCTTTCTATTTTATGTTTGAGGAGCACTTGGGTTAGTTTTTTAAAGATCTTAAAGAATTCAGTAGTGAATCTACCTCATCCTGGGCATTTGTTTTTGGCAAACTCTATTAATGTTTCAATCTCATTGCTTTTTACTATTCTGTTTAAGTGGTTTATATCTTCCCGGTTCAATTTTTGTACATCAAATGCATTTACAAATACATCCATTTCTTCCAAATGTTTGAATATAGTCTTTAAAATATTCCCTCATGATCCTCTGGATTCTATTGTTATTTGATGTCCTCTTTTTCATCTCTACTTTTATTAATTTGGTTCTCTTCCTTCTTTTGGTCAGTTGGCTAATCTTTTATTTATCTTATTTATCTTTTTGAAGAATCAACTTTTTGTTTCATTGATTCTTTGCAATTTCTCAATTGTATTTCATTAATTTCTGCTCTAATATTTATTATTTTCTTCTGTTTGCTAATTTTGGTTTTGGTTTTGGTTTGTTCTTGTTTTTCTAAGTCCTTGACATCCATCTTAGGTTATTTATTTGACTTCTCTGTTTTTTTCTATATAGTCACTCAAGACTGTACACTCTCCTCTTAGTTCTGCCTTTGTAGTTTCTCAGCTGTTCTAGTAAGTTGTATTTTCATTGTCATTAGATTCCATGAATTTTTTATTTCCTCCCTTGTTTCTTCATCTACCCACTGGTCATTCAACATTGTATTTTTCAGTCTCCATGTTTTTCAATATTTTCTGAAGTTTTTTTGTTGCTGATTCCTAGTTTATTCCATTGTGGTCTGAAAGAATACAGGGGGCTATATAAATTGCCTTATATTTTTAATACTTGCTTTATAAAGTCCTCAATACCTATTTTGGGAAAATTTTCATGGGCCACTGAGATATGTGTATTGTGCAGCTGTTGAATGAAATAACCTATAGATGTCTATTAAGTACATTTGATCTATAATGTTGATTAATTTTAAAGTTTCTTTTTCAATTTTTTGTCTGAATGATCTATCTATTTGTGAGAGTGGTACATTGAAGTCTCCTAATATTATTGTGTTTGTCTATCTGTGCTTCAAAGTCCAGTGGTGCTTTTTTAATGAAATTAGGTGCACCAACTTTTGATGTGTATGTGTTAACAAGTGTTATGTACTCAGGATGGATTGTTCCCTTTATTAATATAAAGTGACCTTCTTTGTCTCTTGTGATTAGCTTTGGTTTAACATCTGCTTTATCATAATAAGTATACTATTTCTGTCTGTTTTGAAGTTTCATTTGCTTGGAAAATTTTTACCATACTTTTTTTTTTAATTTTTATTTTTTTATTATTCACATGTGCATACAATGCTTGGGTCATTTCTCCCCCCTACCCCCACCCCCTCCCTTACCACCCACTCTGCCCCCTCCCTCTCTCCCCCACCCCCTCAATACCCAGCAGAAACTATTTTGCCCTTATCTCTGATTTTGTTGAAGAGAGAGTGTAAGCAATAATAGGAAGGAACAAGGGTTTTTGCTGGTTGAGATAAGGATAGCTATACAGGGAGTTGATTCACATTAATTTCCTGTGCATGTGTGTTACCTTCTAGGTTAATTCTTTTTGATCTAACCTTTTCTTTAGTTCCTGGTCCCCTTCTCCTATTGGCCTCAGTTGCTTTTAAGGTATCTGCTTTAGTTTCTCTGCGTTGAGGGCAACAAATGCTAGCTAATTTTTTAGGTGTCTTACCTATCCTCATATCTCCCTTGTGTGTACTAGCTTTTATCTTGTGATCAAAGTTCAATCCCCTTGTTGTGTTTGCCCTTGCATATGAGGGAGAACATATGATTTTTGGTCTTTTGGGCCAGGCTAACCTTACTCAGAATGATGTTCTCCAATTCCATCCATTTATCAGCGAATGATAACATTTCGTTCTTCTTCATGGCTGCATAAAATTCTATTGTGTATAGACACCACATTTTCTTGATCCATTCATCAGTAGTGGGGCATCTTGGCTGTTTCCATATTTTACCATCCTTTCACCCTAAGCCAATGTTTGTCTTTGTTAGTGAGATGCATTTCTTGTAGGCAACAAATTGTTGGATCTTGCTTTTTAATCCCACCAACCATTCTAAGTCTTTTGTTTAGGGAATTGAGACCATTAACTCTGTGTTAATATTGACAAATCTGTAGTGTTTCCTGCTATTTAGTGGTTTTGTGACACTTGCTTCTTTCCTAATATTCTTTTGATAATCTACTCATCTAATGGAAATTTTTTCTGTTTTATATTTTCCTGGTTGCATTTATCTTTCTATTCTCTGTGTAGGATTCCTCTCAGTATCTTCTGCTATTCTGATTTAGTGGCCATGAATTCCTTTAGCTTTGTTTATCATGTAAAGTTTTTATGTCTGTTTCAATTATGAAGGATAGCTTTGCTGGATACATTAGTCTATTTTCTTTTAGGGCTTGGAATATATCATCTTATGCCCTCCTTACTTTTAGAGTTTCTATTGAAAAATCTACTTCTATTCTGATGTGTTTGTCTTTACATGGAACTTGTCACTTCTCTCTTGCAACTTTCAATAGTTTATCTTACCCATAATTTATCTAAGGGTGTTTCTTTTCTGATCTTCTTGTTTGGTGTTGTGAAAGGCTTTTCTACCTGGATGACCCTCTCTTTCTCAGGATTGGGGAATTCTATTATTATTGACATGTTTGACTATGTTAGATTGTGTCTCTTCTCCTTTTGCTTGCCCATGATTTGTATGTTTGGGCTTTAATGGTGTCTCTGAGGTCTTGCATGTTCCATTTGTATTTTGTTAGTATGTTTTCTTTGTCTTTGTCTGATCTAATTCTTCTACTTTATTTTTTATTCCTAATACTCTATTTTCAACTTGTTCCATTCTATTAAGTAAGGCTTTCAACTGAGATATTTTTATCTTGGTTATTGAGCTTTTCATTTCCAGAATTTCAATTTAATTTTTTCAGGATTTCTATAGTTTTATTGAATTCTTTCATATCCTGCATTGTCCTTGGTGCTTCATTGAGCTGTTGTTTGAATTCTCTTTGAGTTCACTCAGCTATTTATTTGTATCTTCCTTGAATGCATTCAGGTGTTTATATATGTCTTCTGTAGTTTTGTTGATCATTCTTATCATTATTCTTTTGAGTTCGTTGTTTGGTATTTCATATGCTTTACTATCATTCACATCTTCTATTGTGAAACTGTTGGTTTTTGGAGATCTGTTGCCTTGTGTTTTCATATTTCTTGTGTTTCCATGTTGGGATTTATGCAGCAGCAGCCAATTCACTGGTTAGAAGCTTTACTCACCTTTAATCTTTCAGTTGAAATAGTATCAATGTTCAGGCAGCGCAGGGCAGTGGCTGTGTTGAGCTGCTATTTCTCACCGTTGGATTAAGGAATATGGCTCAGTAACCAAGCATTCACCTACGTGCTCACCTGACCCACAGCACTACTCAGATCAAAGTAAATTAGCTAGAGTCTCCTGTAGAACAGCCAAAGTTGTGCACTTCTGGCTTTTCTTTCACTAAAGAAAGCTCCTTTTCTGTGACTGGGAGCTGTTGTTGGCTGCAGGGAATCATATAGTATGTGGGCTGAGCATGTTCATACTTGTTTCATGTAGCCCCTAGTTTGTGTCCCTAGAGGCAGCAAGACTCCTGAATATATCAAAATGGGGTAGCAAATAAAGCATTGAGTTCTGTGTTGATTGGGGGAGAACTGAGGGACCTAGTTACTCTGTCTGCTGGTCTCAAGGCTTAAAGACCCCATCCAGCAATTCAGTTCCCTGTGCAGAGGAGGTGACTGTGGGAGTTCTGTGATTCAAGGACCTGGACTCTAGGCATTCAGTCCTGACTGTCAACAAAAACAAGCCAGGATTCAGTTCACAGGGGTCTCACTCAGTGCTTTCAGGCCCTGCCTGGCAGTTCACATCCCTGATGGTGGGAGGAGGCTGTGGGTATCACATGATTTGGAAGATCTGGGTGTAGGGCTCTGATTAACATAGCAATCAGCATACACAACCAGGAGTCAGGCCAAATACTAAATTTGGTGGGAGGCCAAATACTAAGTCAGCACAGACTCCTGGCCAGAGAAGGTGGGGCTTCCTACTACTGTCAGCAAAGTCCCCCTGGCTTGACCTTCTCTGTAAGTCCATGTCAGACCCTCTCTCTCTCTCTTTGACTACCTCTCATGGCAGTCTTCCACCCAGATTCCACGGGAGATTCCTTTCAATAATAATTTAAGATTCCTCAAAAGTTAGAAATACAAAATCAAATCACTATTATCCACCATTATGACCATATTACTACAGCAAAGAAATAGCACATATCAGAGCCCGTTTGCCTATGTTTAAAGGAGCCACATGTTTTAGATCTTACTAAAGCCCTATCTTTAGTCTTACCAGGATTATTCTGCTGACAGATAAGATATGCATTAGACATATTTCAAAGTTATGCTCAAAATCACACCATTAATGCTAATTCAGAATAATGGCCAATGTAACTCATTATTCATAATAATTTCCCAATGTATGGGAAAAAAATGTACTCATCCTATTTTTAGTTATAGTTTAGGTCGTGAGTATTTTCCTGTCCTTCCCCCAGATGGAATGTGTATGTGTGTGTGAGGGTGTGTTCATGTATGTATGGTTATGTGTATGTGGGTGTATGTGTGTGTGAGTGTTGGCATATGTTTGTGTATGTATGTGTGCGTGCACGTGCGTGCATGTGTGCATGGTTCTGGGTATGTGTGTGAATTTGGTATGCAAGTGTTTGTGTATGTATGTATGTGGGAAGGCATGCATATGTGTGTGTTCATGTGAGTGAGGTGAGTGAGTGTGTATGGTTGTATGTGTGGGTGTGTGTGGATATGTGGGGTACGTGTGTGCATGTTGTGTGCTCTCTTCCCCACGAGCAATAGTTTTTTCACCAGTAGCCCAGGGCTGTTACTCCTGTATGCAAAGTCTTGTTTTGTAAGAGAAATAAGACAGATGTCCTAGGCTGAACTCCATGTTGTTTCTGCAACAACTGTTCCTTTCCTCTCCTAGGCCTTACTCAGGACTCTCACCACACTATATGAATTCCTAGTGGAGTCTATGTAGAAAAAGAGGCAAGTAAGTTCAAACTTTCCCCATTCCTGAACCCTCAAGGGACTCTGCATACTCTCACCAGCACACACTTAACCTTCAATTTGTTAATTATTTTAGAAGAAATTTTTATAAGCATGTATCTCAAGAAGGTACTTGTATTGCATTTCCCTCCAGATCTGTGTCTCTTTCGTACTTTGAATTAGTTGCATGTTTTTAGAAAAGTTTTAAAACTTTAAGCTTGTTTGTGTTGATCCTTATAAGTGCGAGAGTAGCACTCTTTCTGGGATGGTAAATCCCTGAAAAGAAATACAAAGCCCTTTCCTTCATTTTGAGGTATAGTTTAACTGAACAAATATTTCTATCTTGACAGTTTTTTTCTTTTACTACATTAAAGATGAAGTTTATTGTCTTCTGGATTGCATGAAGTCTTCAGCTTTCTTGTGTCTCTTTCAATGGTGTAACATGTCTTTTTCACTGACTGCTCTTCAGAATTTTTCTGTTTGATGGTTTTCAGAAATTTTGCTATTGTAATCTTCAGTGTGGTTGTCCATTGGTATTTTTCCTGCTTTGGACTTTCCTATGAGCTTAGAATTCTCTTCATATTTGAAAATATTTCAGTAATTTTTCTACAAATTACCACTCCTTTTTTTATGGGACTTTAATTCCTATATGTTAGCTATTTCCTCACAGGTCATTATTGCTCTTTTCTCTCCTATAAATAGATTCCATTGCTATGTCTTCAAATTAACTGATATGTCCTACAGTATCTAATCAGCTGTTGACCCCTTTTTAATTTCAGATGCTTCATTTTTTTAATTTCTACAACTTCATTTGGTTCTTATTTATATTTCCACTCTCCTCATTATACTTTTATTTTGAGTTTACATATCACATCTACTATAACTGTTTTGTTGAGCTCACCTGCTCATTTTTAATCATCCTTACTATTTGTATTTCTACTGATCAACACATCACTTGATTATTTGTCATAGTTCCCTCTTTCTTTATATGAACAATAATTTTTATTAAAACCTGTCTATTGTGAATTTTATGATACCAAGTTCTAAATTTTGTTGCTTTCTTTCAAGAGTGTTGTAGTTTTCCTATTAAGACAGTTGATTAATTTGTGAATCATTCAAATGCTACCAAGTATTGTTTAGAGGGAAGTTCTAGATCTCCCTAGTCTTAGAAATAATCTTGATTTGAATTATTTTTACTTCTAAAAGATGGCTTTTTGGATGATCCTCTCTAAGGCATATGTCTTCTTTTCAATAATTTCTCTTCACCCTGGTTGGAAGGAACTCTCCCTTTGTGAGCTATGGCAAAACTGGTCTTGTAGCTTCCTAAAATTGTTCTTTCATTAGAAGTTATTTTAGTTCAGCCTCATAAAGTTTTTCTATGTACATGCATAGATTTGTATCCAGATAAATAATCTAAGGGATGCTTATTAATATTGCTGTAATTATTTGACTATGTAGCTTATTATTTTCTGTCTCCACCAATTAAGCCGACATGTTATCTCCAAAGTTCATTCTTTGTCTCTTCAACACAGTGATGTTTCCATATTATGTTTCAGGGTCCTTTCAAAATCTGGAAATTACCTTGAGCAAGTTTCTATCCATGGTGTGGTTCATTTCATTTTAGTACTTTGTTTCAGAGTTCTCTGTCTTGTCTAGTATCTGAAGATAATTGTTTTCTAGGTTTCTAGATATCCATTTGAGAAGGTACTGTTAAACAATCATAATCACAAGCAGAAGATATAAATGTATTTTAAAACCTGAGAATGGGTGTAGGTAGAAAATAAAACTTAGGTCCAACAAGGTCTTGGCAAATATCAGAGATTGGGAAAGGAATATTTGTCCAGAAACTACAAGAAAAAACAAGGGTTGATGGTTGATGGCACAAGGCCCACATAAGGTGAATATTCTAGAATAAGTGTTTTCCTATTTCAGATGCAGCTGACTTGAAAATTTAACCAAGATGAGGACAGAAAACTGCATTCTTTTTCAGTCTTGTGAAAGTCAATTTTGGTGCATTGGCAATATCACAAGATAGACTGGACTATACTGAGAATTGAAGGATTGAGGAAAAATGGAGCTAAATGAGTAAGTTCTCTTGTATAAGTAAGCAGACAAATGAAAACAGAAACAGGAGAATAAGAAATTCAGTAGGATTTACCTATGTATCTGTAGGGCTTATTGAAATGGCCCCAAAACATGATGGTACTGGGGATGGAAATAGAAAAGCTAATGATAGAAATAATGGAGTCTCTCTGGAACTAAATAGCTTGGCACTGATAGAAGAAGAAACTCATAATCAGCTATTACAAGTAGAATGAGTTGTTTTAAAAAAGAAATTAAAACTTTCTGAAGATTTAATAAGAAACTGACAGGGTTTTTTGGTTCCTAGATTTTACCTCTCTTTTTTTTATTTAGTTAAATTTAAATTATTATTACAAGATAATTTTACAATACTCATGAGAAATTGCCTTTCTTGAAAAAGTTTTATTGACTGGATCTCAAATTTTAAGCCGGGACAAATTTTTCCTCCTAGTGGGAATTCTAATTTCATTCTGATTTATGATCCTGCTAAATAAACTGTTATTCTTTTCTCTGTATAGAAGCTTTTAGAATATTGTGTACATGCATAGGATTTTGAAATGTAATGATGATGTGGGCTTCTTTTTCATAGAAATACTTTTTATCACCATTAGACAGCCCTTCTATGTATTAGGAATATGTTCCTAAGTTCTATGAAGAAAAATTGAAATGTTTACTCAATTTTTTTCTTTCAATTTTGTTCACATTTTATGAAACTATAATTACAATAATATGTTTGATTTTTTTCTGTTAATCTGGAAGTTTATTTTTCCTTTCTCCTTATTTTTAAATCTTTTATTTTTAAAGATATTTACTCAACTTTACCTTCTAGTTTCTTTTACTTGTGTCATGATATTAGTTATACCTTTTCAATTTTTTTGTGTGTGACAGAGTCTAGATATATTTTCCCAGCTAACCTCCAACTCATGATCCTCCTCCCTTAACCTCCCAAGGACTGGAATTACAAGTGAGTGACACCAGACCCAGCTTAATTTTTTGTTATCATTCATGCATTCTCTTTATTTTTCTGCATTTGTTCTTTTTGTTACTTTCACGTCTGATATTTGTGATATCAGACTGCTTAAAGGCTTAATGATGCATCAGCCTTAAAGGCTGATGATGCATTGCCTCCCATGCAAATGTGAAGGGTTTGTGGGTAGGTATGTTGACTCACAGACTTTCTGTATGATGGAGACCATGTACATTGATGGACATACAAAGATTATATCTAGGATTCTTTTCTTACAGATGGTTCCCCAAGTTTTCTGCCTGGGGGTTAAATTTTAGTGGTATGTATTCTGGAGATGTAGGGAAAGGAATGAAGCTGGCAGTTCCACCATTTGATTTTTGACCTTCACCTAATCCCTCTTGTTTCAGAACAGTGCACTAATTTGTGTCTCGTGTGTCAACCTCATAATCATAGGAATTTCAATTTTCTATTACCTGCTGGGGTGAGGGAGAGGTGGCCATCTCTCATTGACGTGAATTTTGTGTATCTATATTCTTCTTTACTGTTTATCCAAATCCAATCAGTTCTGCTTTTTCCTTACACTAGTTTCCAAACTTCCAGATACTTCCTGCCTCAGGTTTATTAATGTTTCTTGATCTAAAAAAATGGTTTGCCACTTTGTGTCATTTTCCTCCAAAGTTTTACTGTAGCAGAGAACTTCCTCTATTGTAACAGTTCATTTCTCACTCATTCATCCACCATCTTCAAAACTGTGATTATTTCTAATATTCTCTTTACACCCATGTCATCACTTCAAAAATCATTTGTAATTATCATAATGATTTCAAAAAGAATCGGAGATAAATGAATGACTTTAATCTGTAGTTTTGGAGAGAAAATCTATCACTAAATTCAATGGCAAAAATAAAGGAATCTCAGTGGAGAGAAACAGAGTATGAAATCAGGTTTTGGAAGAAAAGAACATGAAGGAAATAGTTGTTTGTATTTGGAAAATTAGTGTTATTTTTGCACTATGATAGATACTTACACATTAAAATAATTTAGACAGAAGCCAGTTTCATGAGTTATGTAGTTTTTGTTCTTCTTTTCAGAAATATTTAGCTGTCCATATAAGGACAAGAGAAGGCAGGTTATTAAGTTGCTTCAGGATTAGAGTGAACTAATGTCTGTGGTAGAGACTAGCAAATGCGTGGGCTATGCTTTTAATAGGAAAGACTGTCTCACCAATGGATTATCCTAATGAGTGACCATGGAGTTAACCTAAAAATAATACAGTCAAAATGATGACTGCTGCATAGTGAGATCAATAAATTGACCACGATGAGATGGTGAAATATCAACTATTACACTAGTAATCTGGAAAGGTTGGAGACTGTAGTCAGAATAGTATACTCTAATTCGGGATTTCAGTGAAATCCTGGACTGAAAGAAAAGGCAGTGACATTAAAGATTTAGACAAACAGAAAGGTTCAAGGTTCAGACAACTGACCTAGACTACATGGATCCTATTTTTTCATTAATTATTTGATATGTAAACGTAAATTATTGACTATTAGAAAGTGTTCTTTTATAGATTGCCTTTTTCCATAATGTCAAATACAAATTGGGATGAAAAACCTTCAAAACAGAAATTTAATGAGATATGCATAATGGCACTATATTATTAACATGATAAACCAAATTATAAGATTAAAAGAATAATAAACATATCAACGTTTTCTGAAGGAAGATAACTAGAGTAGGTGTCAGCTACCTTTTAGCTAATTGAATCTCACACGTGAGTGTTAAAGAAAGCACTATAACTTGTTGGGAGACAACAAAAGGAGGCACATTTTTGGTACACTATGGACTGAAAAGCACCTGTATTTTGAATACATTCTAGTTTGAATCAGTATTTTTGAATTTCAGAGAGGTGAAAAATAAAGAAAATTCTCAAAGCCAGTCACTGTGAGTTTGTAAAGGTATAGAAATTACTCAGAAATCTTTGTTCCTTAAGTTTTTTTTTCATTATTGGCATACATTAACTATGCAAAGGGGCTCCATTATGATATTTCCATACAAGCATATAATGTACTTTGGTCTGTATTCATGTTCTGTAGTACTCTCTTATCCTCCCTTCCATCTCCTCCCTCTTTTTCTGCAGTTTTAATGAATCATTATGCTAGTTTTATGCATGTATATAATGTTCTTCAATAGTATTGACCCCCATCACTTTTTCTTTTGCTCTCTCCTCCCGTTGGTTCCCTTCCACAAATAGACCCCTTTTCACATTCATGTCATATTTATATATAAAGAATATATAAATACTATTATAAATTTTATATACATATAAAAATTTCAGGCATAGATTCTACATATGAGAGAAAACGTGATATTTTGTCTTTCTGAGTCTGACTTATCTTACTTAACATGATGATTTCCAGTTTCAGCTATTTTCCTGCAAAAACACTCCCCTAATTTCATTTCTCTTTAAGGTCAAATAGTACTCCATTGTGCATATATACCACATCCATTAGTGGCTGATGGACACCTAGTCTGTTTTCATTGCTTACCTGTTGTGAAGAGTATGCAATAAATATGGGTGTGTAAGTCTCTTTACTGTATGCTGATTTACATTCTTTTGGACATATGCCATGGACTGGTATAGCAGAATCATATTTTCATGATATTTTTAGTTTGGGTTTTTTTTTTTGGCAGTATTGGGGTTTGAACTCAGGACCTTACACTTGATAAGCAAGAGCCCTACCACTTGAGCCATGCCCCCAGCCATTTTTGCTTCTGATTATTTTTGAGATATGGTCTTGCTTTATACCTGTGCTAGTTTGGAGCACAATCCTATTTTTGTTTCCTGGATAACTGGGATAATAGAAGTGCACTACCACGCCCAACATTTCATTGCCTGAGGTGGAGTCTTATGAACATTTTCCCTGGGCTGGCTTCAATCTGCGATCCTTCTTAATTCTGCTTCCCCTGTAACTAAGAATACAGTTTTGAGCCTTATTTTTAGTTTTTTGAGGAGCCACCATACTGATTCTCATAGAGACTGCACTAATTTACATTCCCACCAACAGTTTATGAGGGTTCCTTTTCCCCAACTCCTCACCAGCATTTGTTGTTGTTTGTTTCCTTGATGACTGCCATTCTGACTGTAACTGTGAGGGCTTATTCCTGTCTTCCATTCTATTTGTTGGTCTATGAATTTGTTTTGTGCCAATACCATGCTCTTTTTGTTATTATAGCTCTGTAGTATAGTTCTTTGTGTGGCTGATACAAATTTGTATTCTGAAACTGTTGAAGTACTCTGTAGATGTATTTAAGTTCACTTGATTCATGGTTCAGTTTAACTCTGAGGTAGTTTGTTGATATTTTGTCTAGATGATCTAACTCTTGTGAGAGTTGGGCATTGAAGTCATACACTATTATGTATTTGAACATATATGTCCAGAGGTGTTTGTTTTATAAAATTAGGTATATGGATACTTGGTGCACATATATTTACAATTGTTATATCTTCTGGATAGATTGTTCACTTTATTAATATCAAGAGACTTTCTTATCTTTTCTGACTAATTTTGGCTTAAAGTCTGTATTGCTACTCCTGCTTGCTTTGAATTTCTACATTCTTGTTATGTAATTTTCTATCCTTTCATTCTTAGTCTGTGGGTGTCTTTGCCAGTGAGGAATGTTTCTTGGAGACAACAGAAAGTTAGATCTTGTTTTTTCTACTCAGCTGTTCTATATCTTTCTATTGAAGAACAAGACCATTTACATTTAGGGTTAGTATTGAGATGTACTTGTTGATTCCTGTGATTTTTTGTGGTTATTTTCCCAATCTATTTGAGTATTGTTTGTTCTTTTCTTTCACCCCAGTTCATCTTAAATTTTTCTGGTTTGGTGAGCTGAAGATATTTGATTCTTTCCTTATGTGTTCATCTTTTCCTTTCATGACGTTTGTTCTTTCCTTAGCTCTCATTTTTCTACCTGTCTTTCTTTCTCTTGTCTGTATAGTATTTCTTTAAATATAATCTGCAATGCTGGCTTAGGGTCATGAATTGCTTTAGCTTATGATTAGCTTGAAAGGTCTTTACTTCACCATTAATTTTGAATGGTAATTTTGCTGGATATAATAACCTTGGTTTACACTTGGTTTATATTCAGGGCTCAAAATATATCATTCCCTGCATTTCTGACTTTTAGTATTTCTGCTAGGATTTCTTAGATAATTCTGAAGTGTTTTTTATTTGCATCTTTCTCTTGCAGATTTCAACATTCTTTCTTTGTCCTCCAGTCTTTGCATTTTAAGTATACTGTGGTATTGGGGAGATTAATTTCTGCCTTTCTGCTTGGGGGTCTAAATGCCTCTTGTACTTAGATTTCTATATTTTTCCCAATATATAGAAAGTTTTCTGCTGCAATGACATTACATAGGTTTCCTATGCCTTTTATTTGTATCTCAGATCCTTCTACCACATGAATTCATAGGTTTGGTCTCTTTATTGTGAGCCAGAGTTCTTGAAGGTTGTGGTTATGTTTCTTTAACTTTTTTCTTTATAATTGTCTGACTGTAATATTTCTTTGTCCTCATCTTCAATCCCTTCTGCTTGATCTTGCTTATTGATTATGGTTTCTACTAGTTGTTTATTTTACTTTTTTAGAATTTCCTTCCTGCCATATCCATTTGGTTTTTTCTTTTTGAGAATCTCAATTTCTCACTTATGTTGCTAATATTTCTGTCTAGGTCATGAATTGATTTTCTTACTTGATTAATCTGTTTGCTTGAATCTTTTCTGAGTTCACTGATTATTTTTTAAAGTAAACTTTTTAATTCTTTGTTTGGCATTTCAGCCATTTCAATATCTTTGAATTCAGTTATTGAGCTGTTTTGAGCTTTTGGAGAGTGAAATTACCTTGGTTTTTCACATTATTAGTATTTCTGTGTTGTGATTTGCATATCTGTTAAGTTGGGCATCTGTTTTTACTACCACTCAGAAGAGAGGAAGCAGATGGCAATAAGAAAATCAAAAATTCAAAAGGAAACCAGATATGTAAATGTAAAAAACAATTATAAACATCAACTCCCCCCTTAAGGTTGTAAAGGGAAAGAATTAGAGTACTTATGAGATAATATAGGAGTTATTTTTCAAAGTAATAAAAAGAAGAGCAAAGGGGGAATAGATATGAAGAAATAAAATATTTATGAGGAGAAAAGTGTGTTATGAAAGTGATAGAAATAATTGCCAGAGAGATCACAGTAAAACATATATGGAGAAATATAAAACAGTTGAGAAATAATACAAAGGCACAATAACAATAATGACTGAAAGAAAAGAAACAGGCTATGGATGGTGGCTCAAGCCCTTGATCTTACCACTTAGGAAGCAGAGATAGGAGATTGGGAGGATGGTGGTAGAGACCACCTAGACATAAAGGAAGACCCTACCCTAAATGTAACTAATGCAAAAAGGGCTGGTAAAGTGGTTCAAGTGTTAGAGCACTTACCTAGCAAGCATGAGTCCCTGTTTTCAACCCAAAGTATTACACGCACACACACACACACAAGCAACAACAATAAAACAGTTAATATTTCTTTGTTAGTAGGGGGAATGGTGGCTTCATCTCCTTTGGAATAGTTTTGGTGTTTGTTTGTTTGTTTTTAATTTTGTTTTTGTTTTGAAATCTAAACAGGCTAGGAAAAGAGGGATTGTCTAGTTCCTAAACTAGACATAACAGAGCTAATTAACATATTCATCTCCTTAGGGAACTTCAATTGTGTATATGTGTGTGGGTGTATATTAAGAACACTTAAGATCTCTCTCAGCAAATTTCAAGTATATAGTACAATATCATTAACTATAGTCAAATTGTTGTACATTAGGGCTCCAAGACTTACTCAACTTGCATAAACTTTGTATTCCTTGAGCAACTTCTCCCCATACCTCTCTTCACCCTGCCCCTTCTACTCTATTTCATGAATTAAGATGTTTTTAGATTCCATATATGAATGAGATTATGCAGGAATTGTCTACACTAGGGTTATTTCACCAAGTATGGATCCTAAAATTACATCCATGTTGTCACAAATGGGAGTATTTCCTTCTTTTTTCAAGGACAAATAACATTCTGGTGTGTTTCATAGTTTCCGATGTCATGTTTACATTTTAATCTATTCTAAGTTGTGTTTTTTATAGGTATAAGTTCAATTTCATTCCTTTACACGTGGATATTAAATTTTCCAGTACCACTTATTGAAGAGACTGTCATTTCCCAACTGTGTGCTCTTGCCATGTTTATTGAAGATTGATTGACCATGAATGTTCTGATTTATTGTTGGCCTGTTCCATATTGTGTTACAATTATAGTATTGTATCGATCTTTGTATGTCTATTTATTTACCTTCAGCAAAGAGATTTGTTTTTCCATGAGCTTTCATATTTCTGTTTTCCATGCTTTCATTGTGCTTTGTAAACTACCTAAAGTACCTTTTGTAAGAAACCCAAGTGTCAAACTAGTTTGGGTGTTATTTGTCTGAGAAAGACTTTCTCTTTCTCTCCCTTTTTAAGAACTGGGGTTTGAACTCAGGGACTTCCACTTGCTAAACAGATGCTCTACCTTTTGAGCCATTCCCTCAGACATTTAGCTTTGGTTATTTTTAAGATAACCTGGGCTGGGCTGTGAACCTTCTCCTTATACCTCCTGTGTAGCATGGATGATAGGCACACACCACTACACACAGCTTTTTGGTTGAGATGGGGTTCTTGCTAACTTCTCGCCCAGGTTCCTCAAACCACAATCTTCCTGATCTCTCCCTCCAGAGGGGCTGGGATTACAAATATGAGCCACAGTGCCAGGCTCTCTTTTTGTTTTCAAAGGACAATTTTTCTAGATGTAGCATTATTGTATGGCAATTATACATTCACTGTTTTGAATATGTTTTCTGACTCTCTATGTATGAAAGGTTTCTATTGAGTAATCTACTGATAGTGTTGTTAGATTGCCTTATATTCCTTATGTGTGACTATTCATTTTTGCTACTTTCTACTTGACTTCATAAAATTTAATTATAAAGCACCTTGATTAAAATATCTTGATACTCATTCTATTTGGAGTTCTCTGGACATCATGGATCTGGATGTTCATTTCCTTCCTCAGGTTAGAATTTTTTTTGTAATTATTTCTTTATTTTATTATTGTTGTACTGGGGGTAAATTGTAACATTTACAAAAGTTCTTACAGTGTAACATAATGAATTCACCCTGTCCATCATTCTCCTTTATCCCACCTCCCCCTACTCCTAGAGTAGTTTCAACAGGCCTCATTTTTCCATTTACAAACATATGTACACAATACTGTTACCATATTCACCCTCCTATACCCTCTCCCCAAATCTTCTGCCCTCCCACTGGTACTGACCCCCAGGCAGGAGCTGTTCTGCCCTCCTTTTCTCCAGTTTTGCAAAAAACTAAATGACATATTTTTGAAGATAGCTACACAGAGAGTTTCCTTATGACATTTCCTGTATGTATGTATTATAAACTGAATTGGTTCACCTCCTCTCTACCTTAGTCTTCTTCTAATGGTGATTTTAACAGGTTTAAAAATTCTATATTCATTCTTGTATAGGAAACATATTCACCTTCTTAACTTCCTTCTGTTGCCGACCCCCTCTCATTTCTTTATATAAGGTTTTGCTCCTTTTTATTAGTCTTTTCTGGGACTACCATATGCATAGGTTGCAGAGGGTAGGAGGGAAAGTGTGGAGGTCCAGACCTGCAAGCATCTTATTCTGGCTGAGGTTGTCAGTTAAGATTTCTAGGGTCCTCTGCAAGGCAAGTCATTGGGGATAATGGTTGTACCTGCTGCATGTCTGATACTATTTCTGGCTGTCGATTTCCCCAGCAATCTGTTTGGGAAAAAACCCAAAGCAGGGAACTTGTTGATTCACTGTGGTCTCTTTTTCCCTTCAAGTGGAACTCATGGCCCAGGGGACTTCACCTTAGTCTTGAGCTCTGCTGAATGGGAGATGAATGATGCAGGCAAAATGAAAGTGCTCCTCCTACCCTTGCTGTGGGTTGGTCGCTATTTTTTTGCTTCCCTTGTTGGTGCAGCTTTTTACTCTACTCCTTACCTCTCCTGCAGCTGTTTTCACTGATGTATTTCTGTCTTATTATTACTTTTGTGTTGGGACAAGTCCTGGCATCTCATACTCTGCCATCTTGTTGGCGTCATTCCTCAATCTTGCCCTTTTATATTTAAAACTATCTCTGGCATGTGCACTTAAGAAGGCTTTGCAGAAGCTTCAATTTCAAAATAAAATATTTTGCAAGCATAGCCTAGGCTCTATAAATATGTTCTATGCATTAATTTAATTAACATCTCAATCAGTGCTCTGGCTTCATAGACTTGCAGTGACTTATAGAGTCATGGTCATATCGTCAACTTGAAGGAAAACACTAGCTTTGTAGGCATATGTCCCATGCTCTTTATCTGTCTGTTTCTCTTACACACTTTCCAACATTGTAACCAGAGTAGTTAGGACAAACCTTGACTGATACCCCCAAGGTTGGGCTCTTTTCAAGGAAAAGACCAGAAGCTTTCACTTGAGGTCAGTCCCCATGTGGTTGCTTTTAAAGTTCATCTGAATTAACATTCAGTGATATTTTTGTCAGCTGTGACTGCCAGCAACATCATTACAGTGCAGTAGTAATGCGAATAACTCTGCATAGCTCCATTAAATGCCACATTGTACTATAATGGAAGTGACATTTCATTATTTCTCAAACATCAAATGCATTGTGGCACTTATTGCCAGTTATACTTTAAGCACATTAATATTTGTGGCAGATGTAATAACTCCAGGAAGAATAAAAAGAATAAAGATGACTGATAGGGGCATAGTAGTTACCAGATATGCTTATGAGGTCCAATAAAAATGACCCACAAATAGAGTGAATAATTATCAGTGACCTTATCTACCCTACTGATAAAGCCTGGGAACCCATCATTCTGGCACTCAGAATCACACATCCTATTTCCCTTAATTACCTAAAAAAATTTGCAAGTGAGTTGTCTTTTATGTGGTGCTTTGGGCTTCCTTTAGTACTTTGAAGCAATCTATTCCACAACACAACCACAGTGACAAAATCTACTGCATTTTAACATAGAATTTTTAATCCAGAATATTTGAAGCTACAGAAAAAGTTTAAATGTCATTATAAACTCCTGGAAATTAGGTATAAAAATGACATCATTAAGTAAAAGAAAGATTTAAGGATACTGTCATCCAATTGGGTGAACAAGACACAAATGGTTTCACTATTACATTAAAAAAAAACAAGTTCAATTTGATCATCTCCAATTCTGATAATCAGTGAGATAACTATCATACAAATAGAGGAAAGTTTAAGAAGTAACTTTTCCTAGACCCATAGGAATAGTAAACAAACATAGTCAACATGGACATTTACTGAGGGGAAGACCAGAGAACATAAATTTGGTTTGGGTACAAAAATTATATGAACCAATGAAATTGATCCTTCAATTCCACACAATTGAAAAAAATCCTAGCATTCTGCCACTGAAAACCAACTTAAAAATTTTTTTTGACTAATGGTCATTTTGTAGTTTAATTTTGGGAAAAAGTGAAAGTTTAAACTATTTTTTTATTGCACTGCATGAAAGGATGGCCTATATGGGAAAAATAATTCAGTTGAAAGACTAGGTGAAAAGTTCTCAGGAAGTGAAGAGATCGCATGCCTACTGTGTAATTCAAAATTAGAAGGATGGGAGGCAGAGAAGAATTTGTAAAAGACAGTCTCTTCACTGGGGCTGCACAGCTAGGAAGGAGGTTCTCTCAACAAGGATGGAATGTATCTCTTAGAGAAGGAAGACTTGACCATGCTTTCCTTAATTATAGCAAGAATTCAGGGATGTTTACAGGTTCACAAAATTTTAATAAGAAATATGAAAATGAAAACATTAACTTACCAATTGTTTAGTTAAATTGAAGATATATTTATTGTTGACTTAACATTTAATTGCTAGAACTACTGTATACTTCAACAATCCTACATCTGAGTTATATATCCAACCAAATTGAAAACAGGATCTTGAAAAGATATCTATATACCATAAATACTGCAGCTTTATTCACAATAATGAAGAGGTTGAAGCAAACTAAATAACAATATACAGATAAATGAATAAACAAATGTGATTTATATACAAAATAGATTAGTATTGTTTCCTTTTTTAAAAAGGAACATGGTGCTGACACAAAAACAGATATGAATAACAGAAGACCCAGATATGAATACATGCAACAATCTTGGAAGGAGAATGCCTTGGGAATGCCTTGGTTCACATCACAAATCCCTTGGCGCATAGTGGGTCTTATTCAAGATAGCATGAATCCATTAATTGTAAGATGTATCAGGAGTGAAGAAAGGGCTTCCAGGAAGCAGAGATTGTTACTACCAGGAGCACAGAGTAGTATAGCTGTGAAGGACCTATGATTTTATCCTATTTGCCAGCTGATCTGTTAGCTTGCCAAAGTTTCATAGTTGCCAGAAATAAATACAAGAACTCTAGGTCAGAGACAAAGGACTTATAACTCACAGCACAGCAGGCAGCTTGAGCTTTTAGGTTTGCATCTGTTCCCTTGTTCCCAATTCCCAAGAAGGCATTGTGGGTAGAGAGTCCAGTAGGTTCACTGCACTCTATGGGTTATATCACAGCTGAGAAATCCCAAGCTTGGAGTATGCGGATATTCTGCAATCAGCTGTAAATAAACTTTCCTTTTTCTAAGATGAAGACATCACTTTTATTATGCTGGGAAATAAAACTGTACCTTCCTCCTATAGGAGACACATCTCTGTCTTCCAAGTATGTTGGATACATAAGTATTCTAGAAAAAATGGTTATAACAAAAACTTCATTGCCTCTGCTAGCAGCCTCTGACCCTGCACAAAGAGGGAGGACCAGTGAAGAATCATTTAGAACAAACCACTCCGAGGAAAATAGCAAGTCAGGAAAGAGTGGAACAGGTTTAGAAGGAACATTTAGTTTGGAATTCAAGGATCTAATTATAGCAGATTGCTAAAGTTCAAACCAAGAATCAAGGAAAAAGTGCAGTTCAGTAAGGTGGTCACATAAGGTAAAGCTAGACATCTGTATCAAGGAGCTTACACAGAGACTCAGGTGTAGGTCCTGCCCTTGCTAGAGGTCAAAGTTTTGTAAATTACTTCCAGGTCTCCCCAGTAATGCCACGCAATAGCTAAGACTGTGGGTAATCAGTCTACTAGCAGTTTGGTGTGGCCTGCATGCCTACGCTCTCTGAGGACTTTTTGTCCATTTAAAATTATGGGTTGTTTTATTTCTAGAATTTTCATTTAATATTTTTAGACTGCAGTTGACTGCAAGTAACTAAAACCATAAAAAATAAAACTACAAATAAATGATAAATTAATGATGCTTTTTCTGAACAAAAGATTCTCTGCAGCATATGGACTATACAGAATGGTATTTGGACTTCATCCATGAATTTTATAGAAGAGCCTTGGCATTTACCTTAAAATAAGAATAATAACCGGCTTTCTATTTGCTAGGAAAAATGAGTACTTTCCATATTTCTGATTTTTAAAAGGTTTAAGACAAAGAGATAAAGAGAATAAAATGAGCACAGTGCCACCACTTATTGAGTTCCATTTCTGAGGATGTGCCCACCCAATGTAAGTGGGTATTTCTAAACTACACTACATTATTTGCCCAAAATATTTTATGTTCTTCTAAAGTGAGGTATGATACTAGGTAGGAATGACTCAGTAACTGCTTCTGCATGTATGTTGGACACAAGAATATTTTTCTAAAATTAAAAAAACAGTATTTTTTATTAACTTGTATTAATGGAGTATATTGATTCTTTTTTTATTGTTTTATTATTCATATGTGCATACAAGGCTTGGGTCCTTTCTCCCCCCTGCCCCCACCCCCTCCCTTACCACCCACTCTGCCCCCTCCCTCTTCCCCCCACCCCCTCAATACCTGGCAGAAACTATTTTGCCCTTATCTCTAATTTTGTTGAAGAGAGAGTATAAGCCATAATAGGAAGGAACAAGGGTTTTTGCTGGTTGATATAAGGATAGCTATACAGGGAGTTGACTCACATTAATTTCCTGTATGTGGGTGTTACCTTCTAGGTTAATTCTTTTTGATCTTACCTTTTCTCTAGTTCCTGGTCCCCTTTTCCTATTGGCCTCAGTTGCTTTTAAGGTATCTGCTTTAGTTTCTCTGCGTTAAGGGCAACAAATGCTAGCTAATTTTTTAGGTGTCTTACCTATCCTATTAGCTTTTATTAATGGTGTATATTCATTCTGCATTCAGGTCTTTTGTTAACTTGCCCATATGAGAGAGAAAATGCCATGCTTGTCTTTCTGTGTGTGGTTTATTTCACATAATAAACTGGAGCACATAATGCACTCCAGTTCCACTCATTTTTCTGCAAATGGCAGGATTTCAGTCTTCATCATGGTTGAACAATATTCCATTGTGTATGTATACATTTTCTTATTCATTCATCCATTGATGGATACCTCATTTGACTCCATATCTTAGTTATTGTAAATATTGCCATAATAAACATGGGCCTATGGGTGTCTGTTTAGCATGTTTACCCCATTTCCTTTGGATATGAACCAAGAGTGTGATAGCTATATCATACAATAGATCTATTTTTAAACATTTTTTAGGAAATCTCTATACTGTTCTCCATAATGATTGTACTAATTTATATTTCTATAAACAATAAATGAGAGTTTCTTTTTATTAACATCCTCATCAGAACTGAAGGTTTTTTGTTTGTTTTTTGTGGGTTTTGGGTTTTTGTTTGCTTGCTTTTATAATAACCATTTTAACTAGGGTGAGGTGATATCTCATTATAGTCTTGACTTGCATTTCCCAGATGGCTAGTGATATTGGTTTTTCATATACTTGCAAGCCATTTGTGCTTGTACATGTATTCCACTTAATCTTCACTACTCTCTGGAGAAAAGTAAATTGCTCTGCTATTGTACAAATAGTTATAAATAGTAATTAAAAAAGGAAGTAGAATTTCTCAATGACACTCAGCCTAGTAAGTAGAGAAGTTGGTAGTAGACATGAGAACCACACACAGCCCAAATTTAGTACAAGCTCTTAACTTTATAATTTGAGGTTTTCGTGTTTCCTCAAATGAATGGATGAAACCCTGAGAATTATTTATTTTAATTACAGCTTTGGTGATGTTTTTCCTAAGGACTCTGAACTCTGAAAACCAGCTAGTCAAGCCTTCTGTCTTCTTAGGGTTCACTCATGCCGTTGTTTATGCTAATAGCTTATCTCCTCATAGGCGGCTACTTGCATTGCATATTTAGCTTCTTTATTCCACTGTTTTGCCTTTCCAGGAGGTCAATAACAAAATTTATCATTTAACCTTAGAGATACTTATGTAAATAATATCCTTAAAAATGTTTTCCATTTGTCTCAACTTTGTAAGTGAAGAGATGACTTTTCAGCCACCCTATCTAAATCCCGTTATATCTGCTGTCTTATTTTTCTGGTGACTATCAATCATTAGCACTTTTAGGAAGTTGGGCTGAGTTCCATTAGGCACTTTAGCACTTGGCTGATCTTTTAGTCAAGAGGAAAACGCTTAATAAGTCACCAGGCAACATTCTATGCCTCAAATTATTCTAATTTCTCACTGTCAGATGAGTTCCTCTCCCGAGATATTTCAAAGACCTTTCTTTGCTCACTGCAAGGGCATTGTAAAGCTTTCACACACTTGTGTAAGATTAATTTCTGTCTCTCCAGGAGAGTTTTCACATTTCCACATTTCTCCTTTGTTAATTATAATCACCCCCCTGCAGGTTAGAGGTTGTTTAGCCATTATTTAAGTTCATGATTTTCCTCCTAATATGCTGGCATGTCTTTATTCATTAAATAAATATATACTATTAAACACTAACTATACAACTGTAGCAAGTAAGAAAATCTCAGACCAAAAGAAGCCAAATAGGTAAAAATGTAATGTGTTTTGTTTTTCTGTCAGAACAGAATGTCCAACTAGAGGATTGATTTCACTTAATCTCTAGACTTAACCTAGTCAATTCTTTAAAAAAATCATTTTAATTTTTATTTAAATAATTCTAGTCCATTTAAGATGAGCAAATATTTCTTATTAGAACTTACTCAAATGTCTGTTATGTAAAACTGTACAGATACCAAAGAATACATGCACAAGGCATATCTGTTATAAAGCTAATAGTTAAAAGAATACTTAAATAATTTAATAGCTAGAATATTACATCTTCCTAGGTATTCTTACCTTTGCTAGTGTACTACCTCCAACATAAACACAGTCCTGTTTTTTTTTAAAAATATAATTCTTTTTTTTTGTTTTGACAGTACTTAGGTATGAACCCAGCGTCTCAAGCTTGCTGGACAGGCACTCTATCACCTGAACCACTCTGACAGCCCTGTTTAGTGTTAAGTATTTTCAAGATAGGGTCTTGAGAACTATTTGCCTGGGCTGGCTTTAAACTAATCTCTGCCTCCTGAGTAACTAGGATTATAGATGTAAGCCACGGCTCCCCACCTACGTATTTTTTTTTTTGGTCATATCATATATATCCCTAAGCTGTGAATTGCTTTTCTGTGCTTACTGTTGGGTTTTACACAAATAATATATTTTATGTAGCATTCTATGTCCTACTATTTTTTAGTGAGTAATGTTTCTAAGATTCATCCTGAAAAAGAAAAGTCCAGTCAAAATAACTTCATCTGGCTAGTTATTCCAAATATTAAAAAAGATATGACATCAACTGTCCAGAGAATAAGTTAAAAGCAACACTTCCAAGTCAGCTAAAACATAACTGGTAAAGCCAACTTAATTGTAACACCAAAACCTGACAATAACAGAGAAAGGACAAATGCAGGCAAATTTTTCCAAAAGAATGATAAAAAAAATTCTAAAAAAGTATCAGCAGTCAAATACATACATATATATATATATATATATATATATATATATATATATATATATACAAAAGATAACAGTTTCTTAACCAACTTGATTTTGTTGGTGATTATAATATGTCAGTGTGGGTTCATCAATTCTAATAAATTAGAGTGGTAGTAAGGTGATGCTTATGATGGGGCGGAGGGGGCAGAGGTCACAGGGGAAGTCTCTAGAACTTCCTCTTAATTTTTCTAGGAACCTAAAAGTCTCCTGAAAAGATGAAGTCTTTAAAACCACATGAATTGAGGTCATATTTTACTATGAACTATTATTGAGATACTTACTAGGGTATGAGTTTCATTCAACTACAGCTGGAGAATTGATACATGTAATAGACAAACAAATCTTACCATAAAGGGGTGGGGGGAATAATATGTAGCTGTTGCATCTTCTCAAAAATAAAATAATACATGTAATTTTTTCACTGTATAGTTTTTACCAGCTGTGAGATTTCTGTGTCCATTGCCACAGTCAAGACAGAGAGCAGCTCCATCACAAGGACCCCTGCATTGCCTGTTTGCTGCCATAGCTGCCTCCCTGTTCCTCCAACCTGGCAACCACTAGCCTGATATCTTCAAAGAAACAACCAGAAACACACATTTATTACCTTACATATACATGCATACCAGTAAATAATTTTAATCCAGTTAGAAATGTTGATACTAAATCCCATATTAGAAAAATAAGCCAGTAAGAATAGCTAGAAAAACCTGAAATTGAGGGAGCCATTCAACCAGATATTGACATATGTATAATATCTCTAAAATTAAAAATGTTTGGTATTGACATATGAATAGATAAATAATAAAATGATTGTAGAGTATGAAAAGTGAGTATATGCCAAATCCAACATTTCAAATCACTATGGTAAAAATGAAGTTTTAAGTACGTGACTGGCCTGAGCAAAAAGCAAGATCCTAACCCAAAAATTACAAATGTAAAAGTCTGTAAGTGTGGGTCAAGCAGTTGAATGCCTGCCTAGCAAGCACAAAGGCCTGAGTTCAACTCCCAGTACTGCCAAGAGAGAGAGAAAGGGAGAGAGAGAGAGGCTAACTAGATTTTGAACTATATATTAATGAAAGTTTGTTAAATTTAACCATGTTTTAAAGAGTTTTGCATGACAAAACTAACAGAAGTTAGTCAAAAACAAACATCAAACTGGGAGTATATAATTGCAACATATAAAAGGTTAAAGAACTGTTATAACTAAGATTTTTTTTTTTAAATCCTAAAAACTGAGGAAGCCAGACATGGCGACTTGATGCCCCCCAGGACTCAGGAGGTAGGATGACTATTCATTTGAGGCCAGCCTGGGCTACACAGTGAAACCCTCAATAAATAAATAAATAAATAAAACAAAAGACTAAGGAGAAAAAGACCAAATAAAGAAATAGTTAAATAAAGCAAAGTCCAAATGATTCACAGAAAACAATATAAAAATGGTCTCAAACATATGAGATGACGTTTGAATTCACTCCTAACAGTTCAGTGAAAATAAATCTACCTGAAATCTGTTGCTCAACTGCCAACATCTCAAAACTTCAAAGACCATCTGGTTTGAAACCCTCTGTTCCATAAGGCTAGGGTCAGAGGCACTTTATATGTATTGGTAGGAATCCAATTTGGGCAAGCCTTAGGAGGATATTTTGGCATTATGTGACAAACTGCGAATGAATTCACCTCTGAGACAGAGATTGCACTTTCAGAAATTTACGTATAGTGCATCTAGTTAGTGGTGCATGGGAGTCCTTAGTACTACAGCAAAATGAGTGTGGCAAAACCAGTCTGTGTTGTTAAGAGAATGGTAACTGTGGGAGGAGCGTTCAAGAGTGTAGGTAAGGTGGCTCGGTGATCTAAGGTACTCTGTTCCTCCACTAGGTGATTACATAGGAGTTTACTGCGTCATTCGTTGGAGTGTTCATTCATGTTTTGTGCACTTCAAGTGACAAAAAAATTATTCTAGTCATAAGTACTTTACTTTTGTTGAATAGAATTGACTACAATAATACTATATTATGGAAGAAATGATAAATGACTTACCCTTAGCATTTTAGCCTTTACCAGTTTGGAGAAATAAAGATCAATGTTTATGACTTTTCTGTAAGTGCTTCTCTGGTGCTGTATATTTGAAAGTGTACTAAGTCATAGGATATATACATGACCAAGTTTACATGATAACGCCTGTCATTTTCAAAGTGTCTTGAACAATTTATACTGCTAGCCACAACCTCTTAAATACAAGCTCTCACTACATATATATATACATATTTATGTATATGTATGTACATATAAGTATACACACATTTATAGCAAACTTCTAACTGTATACCAATGAGTGGGAAGGAACACGGAAGTTCTCAATTCCTATATATTCACCAATACAATAAAAATGTGATTCATCTGGATTGATCAGAGAATATGGTTAACTATCTTGTAAGAATCTAGAGACTGATAATTTTTAGATTTTAAAGCCATTCTGTTCATGATTTGCGCCCCCGCAATCTTTCTTCTCACCCCCAAGGCATTGTCTAAGAGGTCCTTGCAGGGGCAGCTGTGAGCATGGTATTCCTTTGATGACTGTTCCTTGATTTTATGTTTGAATCCCTTGAGGTTGACAATCCACCTGGTCCTGAGCCAGGTTCTCTGTTTCTTTTCATCCCCTGAGGTGCCTGAGCTCCCATCTGGTCTCTAGCCATGTGGGCTATATTGCATCAGCTATCTCCCTTCATATTAAATCCTTTTCAGAATTTACAATTTTTTCACCCAAATTTCACCTCACTTTCAAGGACATAGAAAAACCATGCTGTTCTCCCATACCACTGCAGGGATATGAAAGACTTGCTACATAGCCATCCCCATGGGAGTGGGATGTCTGTAAGCTTCTGTCTTACAGGGTCTTAGACAACAAGTCAAACAAAAGTGTCTGTCTATGTAGACATGCACACATTTCTGGATATGTTACAATTGCTCCTCGATCAGGACTGGGGCACAGAGATTCTTGGATCCTACCAAAATCTCAGTCTCTTCCCACACCTTTTATTTTAAATATTCCTGAGGAATAAGTGAAGGAATTTTTATTAGCAGAATGCTAGTATGACTTTAGATCTAGAAGTAGCAGTTGGTTCAGGGCCCAACCTTCATGTTAGGAGAAGTCACTGGTCAACAAACTTCAAAACTGCAAAAGAAAAATAAAGGAAATATTGTTTAGTATGAAAATAGAAGATGTCCACCTTATTCTTTTTGTTTTGCCTTTTAAATTGTATTTTATTACTTGTCAATAATTGTTTTCATTGTTCAAATGACATACTTTTTTTATTATAATTTACATCCAGTAAAATTCACTCTTTTGTACAGAACAAATGTACAGTTACATGAAAATTTTGACAGTTTTATTGGATTATATTTGAAATGCAATCAATAGCACTTATTTAAAGAATGCAATTTGGTAAGTCTTAACATCCACAGACATCCTTGAAATCATCACGACAATCAAGGAAAGAAAACTACACATCACTTCCAAAAGTATTCACTGTCTTTGTATTATCTCTCTCTTATCCTTCCTTGTCCAATTCCTATTTGAAAGTATCCACTGTCCTATTATCTGTCATTATCATTTGCACATTTAGAAATTTGTATAAATAGAATCACCCACTATAGGTTGTTTTTCGGTCTTCCTCTTTCAATCAGTATCATTGTTTTCAGAGTCATCCATGTATTGTAATTTTCAATAGCTCTTCCATCTAATTGCTGAATCACATTCTGTTATATACATGTACTATAATTTTATTCATCTGTTGGTGAACACTGTTTTATAGAGCTGCTCTGAGCATACCTGTGCTTTTCCACTTCTAATTGTCACAAATATCAGGAGGGGAAAAACTGGTTGTTTTGAAATTGGTTGTACCCTATTGGTCATCAGGGTCTCAAAGAGAGAAAAATTCAGCCTTGAAGATATCCTGGATATGTTTCTTGTGGCTGTAGTGAAGAGGAAAATGGGTTAGGTTTTCTGCTTATTTTTTTGTTGCTGTTGTTCTTTGTTAGTCTTCAATCTCAGAAAAGGACATTCATGGAATTCTATGAAGGGAAATGAAAGGATTCCGTCAATGGAAAGAATGCAGGTGGAGATTCTTTGTTTTACCATCATCCTTTCTGCACATGTATTTGAAGAAAACATCCTTCTTCACTCCTGGTTTTGACTCCTTAGTGACAATGGATCTGTAGTGAATGCAGTCTCCATTCTTCTGTACTGGACCAGGAACAGCCCTGCAAGTACATCACTCACACAGAAGCTTTCTGTGGCACTTGCTTTGCTGGGAGGGAGATGCTTTCATTCTGTTGTGACTGCTAAACTTGGCTCTTACTTGTCTCTTGTTGTCTATGGCTCATTCATCCAATTATAAGCAGGAAGCCAATGTTGTGATGAAAAATGAAGAAAATACCCAAGAGGAAATAGATCTGAGAACTTTAGAGAGGGAAAGAGGAATAGAAATCATAGCCAGAAAGATCAGATGACATCCTTTGAATTCATGGAGTCCCTGGGGTCATTTTATATTTTGAATTTTCCACTACTTGTTATAAGAAATATTATCTTTCTCCTCTTCCACACAAGCTTCCTTGATTCTAGTTACTATGTTTTGTCATTGAAAGGAATTTTCCTAACACACTAAGGTAGTCACAAATAGAATAAAAAGTAATTTATGTATGTAATGCTAGCTTTTTTCTCAAAAAAAAATAGTAAGCTTAGAAATGAGGCAAAAAGAGAGGTCATTGTTTAGTACCTTGTACTTTTCTTTTTACTTAGGTAATTGCAGAATGTCCCATATAGCTGACTGTGGAACTTGGCAGCACAACTCCATGAGGCATCTGAGATACTTCCCCCATTCTATGTCAACTGCATGGCATTCATATGACTATTCAGGGCAGGATGCATTGTCCTGAAGACACTGAATGTGACATTTATGCTGGAATATAATGTATAATGCAACTATATTATTTTTCACATGTCAGACAATGACCAATAACCTTAATGCTTGGTAAAGCACTAATCAGTAACAATACCTAGTCTATGGAAACCATTCCCTTTAAAGAGCAAAGACAATACAGACCTCAGTTCCTAGATCATTAGTTCTTCAATCAATCTAGTCATTTATTATTCAGCACCTACTTTATTCCTTGCCTTATGTAGGAGGTAAAGATCTCTTTCCTTAACAAGTTCACAAATGTGAATGTGAACACAACCTACCAGAATCTGGGACACAGAAAAGGCAGTCCTAGGAGGAAAGTTTATAGCCATGAGTGCATATATTAAAAGGAAGAAGAAGATCTCAAGACAATGACCTATTGCTACATGTCAAACTCCTAGAAAAACAAGAGCAAGCAAAACCTAAAACAAGCAGAAGGAGAAAAATAATAAAAATAAGGGTGAAAATTAATGAAACAGAAACAAAAAAAAACATACCAAGAATCAACAAAACTAAACACTGATTTTTTTGAAAAAATAAACATTGACAGACCCCTGACAAATCTGACTAAAATGAGGAGAGAAAAAACCAAAATTAGTAAAATCAGAAATGCAAAAGGGGTGATAAAAACAAACATCATGGAAATCCAGGAAATCATCAGAGACTACTTTGAGAACCTATATTCCAATAAATTTGAAAATCTTGAAGAAATGGACAAATTTCTAGATACTTATGACCATCCAAAATTGCACCAAGAGGATATTAATCACATGAATAGATCTACAACACAAAATGAAATTGAAGCAGCAATAAAGAGTCTTCCAGAAAAGAAAAGTCCAGGACCTGATAGATTCTCTGCTGAATTCTATCAGACCTTTAAAGAAGAACTAATATATACCAACTCTCCTAAAACTTTTCCACGAAATAGACAGAGTAGGAACACTGCCTGACTCATTCTATGAAGCCAGTATTACACTCATCCCAAAACCAGACAAAGACACCTCCAAAAAGGAGAACTATAGGACAATCTCCTTAATGAATGCCAATGCAAAATTCCTCAATAAAATAATGGCAAACCAAATCCAACAACATATCAGAAAGATCATTCACCACAACCAAGTTGGCGTCATCCCAGGAATTCAGGGGTGGTTCAACATACACAAATCTATAAATGTATGCAGCACATTAACGGAAGCAAAGACAAAAACCACTTGATCACCTCAATAGATGCAGAAAAAGCCTTCAATAAGATCCAACACCACTTTGTGATAAAAAGCTCTAAGAAAACTAGGAATAGAAGGAATGTACCTCAACCTTATGAAGGCTATATATGACAAACCTATAGCCAACATGATACTTAATGGAGTAAAACTGAAATCATTTCACCTAAAATCAGGAATGAGACAAGGGTGCTCACTATCCCCACTCCTATTCAACATAGTATTGGAATTCCTAGCCAGAGCAATTAGGCAAGAAGAAGAAATAAAAGGAATGCAAATAGGTAAAGAAACTGTCAAAATATCCATATTGCAGATGACATGATCCTATATCTTGAAGACCCAAAACACTCTACCCAAAAACTCCTAACTACCATAAACAGCTACAGTAAGGTGACAGGATACAAAAATCAACTTACAAAAATCATTAGGTTTTCTATACATCAACAATGAACAAATTGAGAAATAATACATGGAAACAATTCTATTTACAATAGCCTCAAAAAAAATCAAATACCAAGGAGTAAACTTAACAAAGGATATGAATGACCTCTACAAGGAGAACTACAAACCCCTGAAGAAAGAGATCGAGGAAGACTACAGAAGGTGAAAAGATCTTCCATGCTCATGGATTGGTAGAATCAACATAGCAAAAATGTCTATACTACCAAAAGCAATGTACATGGTCAATGCAATTGCCATCAAAATTCCAATGACATTAATCACAGAGATTGAAAAATCTACCCTAAAGTTCATCTGGAAACACAAGAGACTGTGAATAGTCAAGGCAATAATCAGCAAAAAGAACAATGCTGGAGGTATCACACAATATCTGACTTCAAACTATATTACAAGGCAATAGCAATAAAAACAGCATAGTACTGGCACAAAAACAGATATGAAGACCAGTGGGACAGAATAGAGGACACGGATATGAATCTACACAGTTATGCCCACCTTATTTTTGACAAAGGCACCAAAAACATACAATGGAGAAAATACAGCCTCTTCAACAAATGTTGCTGGGAAATGTGGTCATCTGTCTGCAAAACAGCTGAAACTAGACCCATGTTTATCACCCTGTATTAGTATTAACTCAAAATGGACCAAGGACCTTAACATCAGACCCGAAACTCTGAAGTTAGTACAGGAAAGAGCAGGGAATACTTTGGAAGCAATAGGCATAGGAAAGGACTTTCTCAATACAACCCCAGCAGCTCAGCAATTAACAGAAAGAATGGACAAATGGGACTACATAAAATTAAAAAGCTCCCACACAACTAAAGAAATGGTCTCTAAACCAAAGAGACCACCCACAGAGTGGGAGAAAATATTTGCCAGCTATACATCAGACAAAGGACTGATAATAGAATATACAGGGAGCTCAAAAAACTATACTCCCCCAAAATCAATGAACCAATAAAGAAATGGGCTATTGAACTAAACAGAACTTTTTCAAAAGAAGAAATGCAAATGGCCAAAAAACACATGAAAAAATGCTTACCATCTCTGGCCATAAAGGAAATGCAAATCAAAACCACACTAAGATTCCACCTCACTGCTGTTAGAATAGCTATCATCAAAAACACCACCAACAAGTGCTGGTGAGGATGTGGGGAAAAAAGAACCCTCAAACACTGCTGGTGAGAATGCAAGCTCTTGCAACCACTCTGAAAAAAATATGGAAGCTTCTTAAAAAACTAAACATAGATCTGCCATATGATCCAGCAATCCCACTCCTGGGGATATACCCAAAGGAATGTGACACCGGTTACTCCAGAGGTACCTGCACACCCATGTTTATTGCAGCACTATTCACAGTAACCAAGTTATGGAGACAGCCAAGATACCCCACTACTGACAAATAGATTAAGAAAATGTGGTATTTATACACGATGGAATTTTACTCAGCCATGAAGAAGAATGAAATCTTATCATCTGCAAATGAATGGATAGAACTGGAGAACATCATCTTGAGCGAGGTTAGCCAGGCTCAGAAGACCAAATGCTGTATGTTCTCCCTCATATGTGGACTTTAGATCTAGGGCAAATGCAGTAGTGATGTTGGACTTGGGTCACACGCTAAGGGGAGAGCACATACAGGAGGACTAGGGATAGGTAGGAAACCAAAACTTGAAAGTGTTTGATGTCTCCACTGCAGAGGAGCTAATGCAGTAACCTTAAAATGACAGAGGTCAATTTGGGAAGGTGACTGGGAAGTAGTGAAGAGGTCAAGTAGAGATGAATCAATTCAGGTTGTAATACACTTGTGCATGGAAGCAATGCTAAAACTCTCTCTGTAAAATAAATAAATAAATAAAGTACAAAGACAATACAGAGTTCAGTTCCTAGATCATTAGTTCTTCAATCAATCTAGTCATTTATTATTCAGCACCTACTTTTATTCCTTGCCCTATTTAGGAGGTAAAGATCTCTTTCCTTAAGAAGTTCACAAGTGTGAATGTGATAGCAGAAATACTTGTGAAGTATATCCTAATATCAGGATTAACATTTACCTGACCTGCTTTGAATAAAAAGACCTGTGAAATGTGACTGTAATAAAAATCTGTTATTATATTTCTCCACTGTCAATGATTGATATCAAAACATATTCATAATCTTTTGATGGTGTTATTTGAGAGATTATTTTCAAATATCATATTTACTCAAATAAGACAGGAGAATCTGTGTACTTATATGTGATTAGGAATGTGATTAGGGAGTCAATTTCTCATTTGAGCAAGAAATAATTTTAAAGAACTTAAAAAATTTGAAGCTACAAATTAGGTGCATGATGAAAAAATGCTATGGTTTACTTCAGTCTGTCTTAGACTTGCTTTGAATGACAAAAATAGATTCTCCAAATTTAAGTCAATGCCTATAGCTATGCAAATACTTTACCAAATCAAATAACTTACTATCCAGATTTACATAAACTACAAATAAGCAGATGGTCATTACTTACAAAAGGTTTGTACTAAAGAGATAATTAAGATAGTAATTTTCATTTTCCACTCATAAAATTATAATCAGTAAGAAAATAAGTTATTTTTTCGTATTTGTAGACTCAGCTCTATTATATAGATGTATATATAAGATTATATATGATATTGTATAATTCAGTGTACTGAAATTTGATTTTGAAAACAAGAATTGTTTTGAGAGAGGTAATTAATTTTCTGAGTAACATTTGCTTAGTATCATTGCTGTTGTGCAATTAGAAGTACCTTTACAAGTGGACGTACAAACGGTATACATTAGCCTTTTCACCAAAGTGTTTAAACAGTTTATCCATTAACCCCGTGGCACCAGCAGGCATATGGTTCCAAGGAAACCACCACGGAGGAAACATGGCACATGGTGAGGCTGCACAGAGTTTAATGCTGCAGACGCTGGATTCATTTTTACCATCACAGGGCCTGGCTTCCACTAAAGACATGCTGACTTCAACAAATCTCAGATATTCATTTATCACTTCAATTAAGCACATGAACTTTTACCTTGCTTTTGGAACACCTTTTGGGGGAAAGGTTTTCACAAAATGAAAGACAGAGAAACACTCAGCATATCACATAACAATTTAAACACAACTGACTATAACACAGGACTGAGAGCTTCTCTACATCAACTGTTGTGCATTTGTGAATTTAAAGTTTTGGTTTTGAAACTTCTTCCAATTTTCTAAATTTATTTTTTGAAATCTCTGCTTTGGAACAGAAATATCTGCATAAACTTGTTTAATAACACTGTTACTTTTTTTGGTGGAATTGGGGTTTGGTCTCAGGACTTTGTACCTACAAGGCAGGCAGTACACTGCTTGAGCCACACCTCCAGTCCATTTTGCTCTGGTTATTTTGGAGATGGGGTCTCATGAACTATTTGCGTGACTGGCTTCCAAAGTTGTTCCTCTTGACCTCATCCTCCTTAGTAACTAGGATTACAGGTGTGAGCCACCAGCACCTGGCTTACTTTTTATTTTTAATCATCTTTCTCTTTTTCATGGCTGCCTATAAGAACAGGAAGCAAATACCATTCTATTCCTCTTATACCTAAAAGGTCTTAGAACCCATAAAGAGTATAATGATTAGGAGTTGTTATACCTCTAAGATTAACCCTAAAATGTAATTAATACTACCCATCTGTTTACTCTGCATAGGATAAATTATATAAAATCATCAGAAATCTGTTAGAAGATTATGCATATTTTAATTTTTATCTATTTCCTACCCTTTTTGAGCCATGTCCTTCTGAAATAAACACATTGTGATGTGGTTATAAACACAAAGATAGATAATTGATAGATAGATAGATAGATAGATAGATACACATTTCTTTTATGAAATCGTAGCTAATCATTTAGTGTTTTCTGTTTAGTTCTTTTGATCATCTCCAGGATGAAGATCCCCATTTCTTCAAGGATGATGATTATTGTCACCATCAATTCATATTTTCTCTTCTAGGACTTCATAGTAGTCATCCAGTATGAATTATTTTGTGTCTTGCTTCTTTTACCCTTAGTGTTTTCTCTTTGCCCCCTTCTTTCGTGTTAACCAGACTTTAATATTCCATTTTAATACATTTCTTAATAAATTGATTAACTCATTAGCTCAGATCTCATTGCTGTCAGGGAGTACATTAGCTTTAATTCACCATTCAGCACCTTTTCCCTTCTCTGCTCTAGCCTGCCAGTCTTTCTCAACATCTGCCCTCTGAGTCTTAACAGATGGCTTGTCTCCTCTTCTACATCTCTACAAATACAAGCTACAAACAAAATTTCCCTCAGGGTTTTCAGATTACCTTTGAATTTCTTTATATTTTTTCTTTGACCTTTTAGATTATAATACTCACCCTTGATATTCATAGACTTTTCTTTTAATTGAAGTATAGCATACATGCAGAAAAGACTAGAAATCATACTGTACAGCTTAATAAAATTTTATTGAGATAAAGAAGCATAACATTACTTGTGTTTCAGAAACCTCTGAAACCCACCCTCAAGAGTGTCATTATTATCTTGACTTTAATAGTATAGAGGGTTTTTCTTGCTTGTTCCTTTGCCTGCCCAGAGGTCTGTTGCTACAGGATCTTTCTTATTCCATTGGAGCTTCCAATAAACCAATATTGTGTTTTCTATCACTTATTTTCATCCTGTGCTGATTACTTTTGTCCTTCTTCCCAAATCTAATACTTTTTCTCATTTTCCTCATCTTCAAATTTCCTTAAGGAATAGAATTTCTCATTGCTTGTTTGCAAATTTGGCCATCTGTAAATCACCTTTTGTCACAAGTCTCTAATTGTTCTGAAATTTTTCCTACTATGTGTGCTTGTAACTTTCCACTCGCTAAATTAAAGACCAGTTGTTTTTTCCTCTATGGCATCTGACACTAGAACTTCCTGAAAATTCCTCCTGAATAAAAGCAATTTTCTCCTCATTGTCCTTTTATTCTCTGATTTTTCCAGTTTTCTTTGTACACTACTTTATAAGTTGGTATTGCAAAGTGTTTCCTGCTTGGTGTTTTTACTTCTCACTCTGGAGCCTCATCCATTGTACTCTCACATGTGCTATTCACTGCTTTGTGTGTCAGATACCTTTTCCTTTCTTTCTTTCTTTTAGTAAAATAGCAGAGGTTTATTAAACAGAGAGGAAAGCCCCCATACAGGAGGGGTCTCAGAAAGGCTGAGCCCAGACATTTTTATGTGTAGCAGAGCTCTATAAATTGTGATCCTGGTGAGAGTCAGGAATGCAGAGAAATTTAATTTGATACCTCCTTTATTTCGGTACTAATTTGGTCTTTCTTGTAAACCGCACCAACTGACCGGGAGAAATAACACTGAAAGCGTAATCTTTCCTTTGCTTCTTGTCTTAAAATGACATACTAGTACCTGGTGAAGGTATAAGGCCCACTCAAAGTTGTAGCTGGTGGCATAGACACTTCTGGCCTATAGCTGGTTCTTAGTGTGCACTAGTTAGCAACTTCTGTTTTCTAAGTCAGTGTCCTTTCATCTGCCTGACTTCGGACTTCTCTGCTAGTGGACAATACTACCATTTATGGTTGGCAAGATCATGGAGCAAGATCATGGAGCATTCTGTCAGCTAAATTGTTGGATTCTGTTGTTTATGTTTCTTATGCTGACTTGCATCCTTACAGGTATCAGTGCTGGCTGACCCCTGAGTATCTGTCATGCCCTCAACTCGACTCTGGCTAGATTTTCTTCTATATGTGTTTCACCTCATTCCATTTTATCTTACCTCTCTGAACTTCTTTTGCAGACTGTTAACCCTAATTTTAGTTATCTTTTTCACAGGTAGACTTAGTAGCAATAGCTTTACTCTCTCCTTATGACCATGCTTTTCTGCCCTACTGGTTAGGCTGAGCAGCCTTGTGTTGGTATGAGTCTCCTCCTCTCCCAGAGACTAAACAGGAAATGGGGACAAGGTACTTCCTTTATCCACAATGTCATCTACAATTTTTCTAACATTTCTCTGGCTAAAACCCATGTAGCAGGTCCTGGCACAAGTATATAAAGCAAAACAAGACACAGCTTTCCCTCTATTTCATTACTTCATGTCCTCCTCCTGCTTTACTCCAACATACTCGGTGAGATTGAAAATTAGGCCAAAGGATCGCCTCACACTCAGGACAATTTTGTGTCTTAGATTTCTTGACATTACCATAATGGCTAGTGATGTTGCGTATCTTTTCATGTACTTATTATTCATATATTTTCTTTGGTGAAGTGTCTCAAAATATTTTGCCCATTTTTCAATTGGATTTTTTTCTCATTATTGAAGGTTTATTATTATTGATTGACAAATAATTGTATACATTTATGGAGTACACTGTGTTATTTTAATATATGCATACAATGTAACATAATTAAATCAACTTAACTAATGTATCAATCAATTTGTTTACCTATCATTTTTATGGTTAAGCATTTGAAATTTATTCTGTTGGTTATTTTGAAATACATAATGAATTATTATTGATAATAGTCATCCTGTTGTGCAATTGATTTCAAAACACTTTGCAATGTTTAAAACATTGCGAGCTTCTTTTTTTTTCTCTTTTTTTGCCCTGGTTATTTTATCTTATTTTTCCTTTATTGTTGTGATGGGTGGAGGTACACTTACACAGGTAATTACAGTATATCAAATATATTACACATGAATTCACATTTGCAATTATTCTCCTTCATCCCCCCTTTCCCTGATTCCTAGGGTAGATTCAACAGGTATTATTTTTTCATTTACTTACATGTATACACATTTTATTGCACCATATTCACCCTCCTACCCCCTTTCCCTAATATCTCCCTCCTCCCACCATTGCCAGACACAGGGAGTTTCCTTGTGATATTTCCATGTATTATAACCCCAACTATTTCATCTCCCCTAATTTTCTTCATTCCCATTATCTTATTCCCTAATTATCTTATAATTATCTAATTATCTTATTCCCATTCTTATGGTAGCTTCAGTCAGTTTAAGATTTGTATATTAATTCTTATATAGTGAGTGTATCAACCCTATTCAAGTTCTTAGTTTCCCTACCCCTTCTCCTGAGTGACCTCCCCTTAGTGTGACCAGTGTTTCATAATATTGTTACATTTGTGTTAGGTCTATATTCCACTCATGGGAGAGAGCACGCGGCTTTTGGCTTTCTGAGCCTGGCTAACTTCACTTAAGATGAAGTTCTACAATTCCATCTGCAAATGAGATAGAATGAGTTCCATCTCCAGTTCCATCAACTTACCTGCAAATGAGAAAATTTCATTCTTCTTTGTGGCTGAGTAAAATTCCATTGTGTATAGATACCACATTTTCTTAATCCATTCGTCACTAGTGGGGCATCTTGGCTGTTCTCATAACTTGGTTATTGTGAATAGTACTGCAATAAACATGGGTGTGCAGGTGCCTCTGTTATAAGCAGACAAACTTCTCAGTGTATCCCTATGAGTGGTATTGCTGTCTATTTTTAGTTTTTTAAGAAGCCTCCATATTGTTTTCCAGAGTGGTTGTACTAGCTTACATTCCCACCAGTAGTGTATGAGGGTTCCTTTTTCCCCACATCCTCACCAACATTCTTTATCATTGGTGTTTTTGATTGTAGCTATTCTAATAAGAGTAATGTGGAATATTAATGTTGTTCTGATTTGCATTTCCTTTATTGCCAGGAATGTGAGCCTGCCCTTTCTGTATTATCTTTAAGGTTTCAGATCTTATATTAAGGTCTTTAATCCACCTTCAGTTGATACTTGTACAGGGTGATAGACATGGATCTAGTTTCAGTTTTCTGCAGGCAGATAACCAGTTTTCCCAGCAACATCTGTTGAAGAGGCTATCTTTTATCCATCATATGTTTTTGGCACATTTGTCAAAAATTAGTGAGCATAGCTGCATGGATTTATATCAGGTCTTCTGTTCTCTTCCACTGGTCTTCATGTCTGTTTTTGTGACAGTATTTTATTGTTATGGCTATGTAGTATAGTTTAAAGTTGGGTATTGTGATATCTCTAGTTTTGCTCTTTTTTGCTCAGCATTGCCTTGGCTGTTTGTAGTCTTTTGTGCATCCAGATGAACTTTAGGGTTGATTTTTTAATTTATATGATGAATGTCATTAGGATTTTGATGGGAATTGTGTTGAATATGTAGATTGCTTTTGACAGTATAGCCATTTTTACTATGTTGATTCTACCAATCCATGAGCACAAGAGATCTTTCCACCTTCTGCAGTCTTCCTCGATCTATTTCTTGCCTAATTGCTCTGGATAGGAATTCCAGGACTATGTTGAATATGAGTGGAGAGAGTGGGTACCCCTGTCTCGATCCTGACTTTAGTGGAAATGGTTTCAGTTTTTACACATTAAGTATGATGTTGGCTATAGGTTTGTCATATATAGCCATTATTATGTTGAGGTACATTCCTTCTATGCCTAGTTTCATCAGAGCTTCTATCATGAAATGGTGTTGAATTTTATGGAAAGTTTTTCTGCATCTATTGAGATGATCAAGTGTCTTTGCTTCTGCTAATATTCTGTATTGCATTTAAAGATCTGTGTATCATCCTTGCATCCCTGGGATAAAGCTAACTTTGTCCTGGTGTATGATCTTTCCCATATGTTGTTGTATTATGCCATTATTTTATTGAGGATTTTTGCATCTATGTTTATGAAGGAAATTGCCCTGTGATTTTCTTTTTTGGATGTGTCCTTTTCCAGTTTTGGATTGAGTGTAATTCTGACTTCATAAAATGAGTTAGGCAATGTTCCTTCCCTTTCTATTTCATGGAAAAGTTTAAGGAGTGTTAGTATTAATTCTTCTTTAAAGGTCTGGTGGAATTCAGTGGAGAATTCATTAGGTCCTGGACTTTTATTTTTTGGGAGACTCTTGATTGCTGCTTTAATTTCATTGTGTGTTATAGATCTGCTTAGGTGATAAATATCCTCTTGGTTCAGTTTTGGATGGTCATAAGTATCTAGAAATTTTTCCACTTCTTCTAGATTTTCCAATTTATTTGAATATAGGTTTTCAAGTAGTCCCTGGTGATTCCCTAGATTTGTGTGGTGTTTATTGTTATCTCCCCTTTTTTGTTTCTGTTTTTATTAATTTGGTCTTTTCCCTCCTCATTTTAGTCAGATTTGCCAGGAGTTTGCCAATCTTATTTATTTTTCAAAGAACCAGCTTTTTGTTTCATTGATTCTTTGTGTTTTTTTCATCTTTATTTCATTGATTTTGACCCTTATTTTTATTATTTCTCTCCTTCTGCTTGTTTTGGGTTTATCTTCTTCTTGTTTTTCTAGGAGTTTGAGATGTAGCATTAGGTCATGTATTTGAGATCTTTCTGTCATTTTAATATATGCTCTAATGGCTATAAACTTTCTTCTTAGTACTGCCTTTGCTGTGTCCCATAAGTTCTGGTAGGCTGTGTTTTCATTTTCATTAAATTCCAGGAACTTTTTGATTTCCTCCCTTATTTCTTCTATGACCCACTGGTCATTAAGTAATGTGTTATTCAGCTTCCAATTGTTTGTGTATTTTCTGCTGCTGCTTTTGTTGTTGAGTTCTAGTTTTATTGCATTGTGATCAGATAGTATGTAGGGGGTTATTTCAGTTTTATTATTTTTGTTGAGACTTGCTTTGTTCCCTAAAATATGGTCTATTTTGGGGAAAGTTCCATGGGTTGCTGAGAAGAATGTATATTGTGCTGTTACAAGGTGGCATACTCTGTAGACATCTGTCAGTTCTAGTAGATGACACCATAGTTGATTTTTTTGTATGGATATCTATGTATTGGTGATAGAAGGGTATTAAAGTACTCCACTGTATGTGATTTTAAGTCCTTTAGTGTATGTTTAGTAAAGTTGAATGCACTGATATTGAGTGCATATTAAGTTGATAATTTTTATTTCCTCTTGATATATTATTGCTCCTTTATTAGTATGAAGTGACCTTCTTTGTCTCTTTTGACTAATATAAGTTTGAAGTTCACTTTATCTGATATAAGTATTGTTATTCAACATTGCAATCTTCAATCAACAATCTTCCATTCTCTCCATCTGTACAACACCAGCCTCTGGTGACCATAATTCTGCTGTTTACTCCTGTAAGTTCAAATTTCTTAGATTCCACATATAAACAGAACATGAAGTACTTACCTTGATAGTTCTTTATGTGTTTTAGTGTAAGTAAATGTTTAATACATTTATTGTGCATTATTTATATTACATATTTAATATAGCAGTTAATATAAATATCAGACATATAATTTCAAAACATTTCTCCTAGTGTGGTTTTGATGTTTCATGCCCCTAGTACTGTCTTCCTTTTCTTTTCTTTTTCTTTTTTTTTTTTTTTGTAGCACTCAAGCTTAAATTCAGGGCCTCATGCAGCACTAGGCATGTGCCGTACCAGTTGAGCCACTCTGACATTACCCTGGTACTATCTTTGAAAGAGCAGATGTTATTAATTTTGGTGAAGTCCACATTGAATGTTATCTGATAAAAAATAAGTGTTGTAAGAGCTAGTTATTATTTTCTTATTAAAGTAAGAATAAAATTTCCTTAGAAGAGGTGAATGTTTTCCTTCTTGCTTCTTAAATGCATGAGAAAATTTGGCATGTGGGATTTATAAAGGGTGTATAAAGTACAAAATATTTTATTCTTGTTTGTTTTTTTTCCTTAAGAAACAAGAAGGGACAGTGGCTAAATGGATGGGATTGAGAGTAGACAGCACTGGATTCACAATCCAACTCTCATATGATCTGCATCACTTTTGGAAAATTAGTTATCTGTGTCAGTTTTTTAATCTGTAAAATAGTGGCATCCACCTCTGGGTATGCTGTGAAATTACCTCTTTCTATGGCCGGACATGGTTTGAGTGTAGTCCCCAAAGGCTCATGTGCTGCAGACATCATTTGGTGATGTAAAAGAGAGCAGAACCTTTAAGAGGTGGGGCCTATTAGAAGGCAATTAGGTCATTAGGGATGGTGCCCTCAGAAGGGTTTAATGGAATGCTCATGGGACCTGAGTTACCTCCCATGAGAGCAAGTTGCTAAAAAGAGCAAGACTGATTCTCTACCCAGTGTCTGGGTTCTTGTCTTGCTATGTGATTTCTCCCACACACTCCTGCTACTGGGATTCCATCACCAGAGCCAAGTTAATGCTAGTGCTATGCTTTTGAATCTCCAAACCTGTGAGTTAAATAAACCTCTTTTCTTTATAAGTGAACACAGAAGTAGAAGATGTTGCTAAACAGTAATTTTTTTATTATTAATTTTAAAGACATTCTAGATGTAGCAGAAGATACTATAGTTTAGTAACTACTTTTATATCAGAATAGAATTTACAATACTTGAGACATAAATAGGATGACCAAAAAACAATTGTATTAGAATATGACTTTTATCAAGTATGTTTTTGACAGATGGTTCATTTATATAATTATGTCTCTGAAAGACTGAAAACAACATTATATATTCACAATGGGTTGATCATTTTAAATACCATACTTCCTATTTAAAGACAAAGACCTTGGAGCCAGGTATGGTGGTACAGGTCTATAATCCAAGTATTCAGGAAGTTGAGGCAGTAGGATCACAAGTTCAAGGCCAGCCTGGAATACATAGCAATACTGTCTCAACAAACAATAAGAAATACACTAAAAAAAAGAACAGTGTTGGTGGTGTGGCTCAAGTGGTAGAGTGCCTGCCTAGCAAGCACAAGGCCCTGAGTTCAAACCCCAGTGAAATACACAAAAAAAAGAATAAAAAACAAAACAACAAAAATATAAACCAATGTCCTGGTTAGCTGAACTAACATTTATCTAAATAACTTGGATGTTTTATGTATTTACTTTTCTGACAAGAATGAAAATTAGCTAGCAACCAGAAACTTAGTGGCCTTTTCCAGGTCCACCAACTCAAAGAAACATTACACAATGAAAACCTGCAGTCTGTTAGCAAAATTGCAGTGGAAACCAGAGAAAACAAAACATAACTTTTACGGCAATGGCATGTCTTTACTTTTGAACCAGAAAGGGAAACCTAGTTTAAGTCCTTGAGGAGGTTAACTGAGTTGTCTAAGGTCACATCCGCTTGATTTCAGAAATGAGCTGTGGGTAGAAGCCAGTTCTGCTGACAGCCAGCTAAGAGTGCTTTTCCTTTGATCCATGGCAACACTTCTGCTAGGAAGTCAAGGTGATTTCTCCTTGTCTTTCTCTCCCTCTCCTCTGTCTCTCCCCACCCCTCTCTCTCCAGTTGCTGCAAGGTGAACAGTTTTGTTTTGCCACACACTTCCTGCCATGATGTCCTGCCTCACCACATGCCAGAAGCAACAAAGCCAAGTGATCATAGACTGAACTGAAAGTGTGAGCAAAAATAACCCTTTGCTTATTAAGTTGATTTCCTCAGGTATTTTGTCATAGTGATGGAAAGCTAACTAACAATATTATTGTTGAATTGATCTTTTGTAATGTAATCTTATTAATTAATTGATCTTATGTAATGTCCTTATGTCTCTTCTGACATTTTTTACATTCTATTTTGACTAAGTATTATAGCCACCTCTTCTTCTTTTTGGTCACTAGTCACATGTAGTATCCTTTTCTGTCCTTTTGCTTTCTGCCTGTATTTATACATTTATGTCTAAGGTAATTTTTCTAAACAGCATATGATTGGATCTTATTTTTTATTCTGCTTTGTTTTTCTAATTTTTCTATTCCACATCTTTTTAGAAGGGAGTTTAGTCCTTTTACATTCAAAGTGATTGTAGTTAGGTAAGGACTTATTGCTGCCCTTTTGTTATTTTCTATGTTTTGTTGATTTCTTGTTCTTCTCCTGTAATTTTTCCTTGTGCTTGCTTTTCTCTTGCCATTTACAAAACCCTTTGACTTTTGGAAACTCAATTACAATGTGTCTCAGAGTTACCATTTGAGTCCAGCCTCTTTATGGACTTTGGTCTTTCATGTAAGTGGATATCCATTATATGTTTAAAGTTGTCCTGCTCTCTTCTACCTTATCTCCTTTGGAGATACTCATATAGATTTCTTATTTGAGTGTAACCTAAGAGTCCTACAGGCATTCTTCATTCTTTTCATTCTTTTTTCTTTTTATTCCACTAACTAGAAAATTTCAAATGACCTCTTTGTCTTTACTGATTCTTTCCTTTACTTGATCAAATCTGTTATTGAAGCTGCCTGATTAAAATTTTAAGTTCAATTATTATAATCTTCAGCTCCAGTTTTCAACTTGCTTCTTTTGTGATTTCTATTCCTTTATAACCTTCTAACCTTGTTTATTTTTTTCCTGATTTTTTTGTTGTTATCTGTGTTCTTTCATAGCTCTTATAGCTTAACAGTTTTTTTAAGACAATTATTTTGAATTCTTTGTCAATGGTTCTTCAATTTCTAGGGTTGATTACTACAGTTTTAGTATTTCTGTTTGCACATGGTATGTTGTCCTAATTCTTCATGATCCTTAATGCCTAATTCTTGTGTTTGTATATCTAAAGGAGTAGTTACCTAAGTGTACAGACTGGCTTCAGCTGGTAAAGACCTCCTGCCAGAACACAGATGGATAGAACATTGCAGGATTGCATTGTGTGGTACCAGAGCTAGGCCTTGAGGCTGTTTGCTTGTTTCTGGCCATATCCCTAGTCAGTGGGTCTGCCCTGTGTGGGGTATAGCCCCATATGGCTCCTGATGGGCCCCTGAATGGGCCTTCTTATTTTATAACTTATGAGAAATAGCTGGAAGATAAAGGTTACATAGCAAATGTGTAAGAAGAAAAACACAAATGCATTGATGTTTCAAATAAAGCTGAAAGAACTGCTACAGTATTAACAGTTATTTTATGTAAAATCACAAGTTAGTATATTCCATAAAATGAGTACTCTGGAGAGGTGTTTTTATACTTTTATGATTAGGAAGGCATAAGTCGTATGGAAATTACTAAATAGCTTTATGTAATAAAATATCCTTTAACACTCATAGAGTATAATACTAAAATGCTACTTGACATTCCATATTGAACAGTAAATACTTGGCTAATTGATAATTTATCACAAAGGCAGATAGGAAAATAATTTGCCTTATAATATTAAGAATTCTTAGCATATTAACAACGTGTAAGGGACATTATATTCACTTGCTTTGTCTTATGGCCCATATTTCAATCTAACATAATTCTTAATGAATGTGAATCTGTTAATTTGATTTCAAAACTTCTGAATTTGACACCTAAAAAAAATCCAATTTATCCTATGGTATCTGAGAAGCAAGTCTTTAGCTTTGGTTTCTTAAGGACTCATTGCAAATTAGCATAGTGCTCAGCATATATCAGTAGTTTGTTCTCTTACATTAATAATACTGCTCCATTGTGTGGATATATCACATTTTGCTTATCCATTCACTGGTTGATGGATGTTTGTATTGTTCTCATTTTGAGAATAATACTGACATAAACATTCCTATATATAGACATGTGTTTTCTTTTATAAATTTCAAGAGTGAAATGTTGTATGCTAGAGTACTTTTATGTTTGTCTTTGTAAGAAACTGCCAAACTGTCTTTTGATTGCAGCAATTTTGGTGGGTATCTAGTGGTATCTCATTGAGACTCTAATTTGTATTTCTGCAATGACTAATGATATTCAGAATTGTTTTATTTGCTTGTAAGCCATTTAAGTTTGTTCTTTAGTTAAATTCACCTCAAATCTGTTGCCCATTTTGTTTATCTTTCATTATATTCTGAATACAGGTCTGTTATCAGATACATAATTTCCAAATATTTTCTGCAACATGTATCTTATCTTTTAATTTTCATTTCCATAACAGTATCTTTTGAAGCACAAAAATTTTTAATTTTGATAAATCCAATATATTTTTTCTCCAATAAATCATTTTGTAGTATTTTATCTAAGAGTATTTTTGCATTCAGTTATGATTTGCTTATTTTATACATAGAAAAATTACATGATGTTTAAGAAAATTATTCATACAGCATAAAGTAGCATTACAACTCCACAGCATAAAAAACCACATGTAAAATACTGTACCACATGTTTTAAAAGGTTACAAAATAAATGAACTTATTAAGGTGAGCTGACAACATGACTGAATTTCAAGTCAGACTCCCTGAAATCAGAGATTGTATCTAGTATAAAGTTGTATTATGGATACACAAGCAATCAGAAGAAGCAGATAAGGCAGAGTGATATCTAGGACAGGCTGTATCATCCTTAAATTTTTCCACCCTGCACTGGACATATATTTTTGATCCCATAATAATAGAAAGGATATCAAGTGATGTGTGGAAAATGTCTTCATAGTGGGAAATGTATTTAATAATGAAAACTTTCTGTTCCAGAGAGTCATGCATCATAGGTTTAGGGTTTATTTCCTGTAAGTAATCTTTTAGCCAAGGACATCCTAGAAAGGGAATTCAATACATAAGGTCTCTTCCTTCTACCCAAATATCATAAGTCTAGTTAACCAGAGGTCCATTTTACAAGATTAGACAGAGTCATCTGCTTTTTTTCATTTCCTGCCTTACTTTTTTCTTTCCCTTGGGACCATTCTAACAATTAAAGACAGCAAATTCATCACAGCCCAGATACTTTAACGAATGGAATTTGGACAGAAAAATAAGCATTAGAATAAAAATGTAGATTTAACAAAGAGCCAAATAGAAGTTCTATAAATGAAAACTATCAGCATTGCAATTTTTAGGTTTAGCAGAAGTCTGGGACAGATAAAGATTGAGAAAACAGTACTTAGATGTGCTAACACATCTCAATGTATGACTGAAAGTCACAAGTGGGCTTTTGGGCGGCAATACTAGGGTTTGAATTCAGTTCCTTGCACTTTCTAGGCAAGGACTTTACCACATGAGTCACATTCTCAGTTTCTTTTTGCTTTATCTTATTTTCAATAGGATCTTGCACTTTTGCTTTGGCCAGGCTTAGACTGCAATCTTCTTACCTCTGTCTCCTACTTCGTGGTATTACATGAGGGAGCCACCACACCTGGTCCTCAACTGGCTCTCTAATGTTTTCCAGCAACTGTATCAAACCTCCCATGTCTATTTATCACTGATTTTCCTTTAAACACTCTTCCATATTCACTCATTTGTCCTCAACTTCCCTCTTGTCCTTACTCTTCTCTGGTTTCTTTGCTTTGCCTCAATAAGAATATTGATGTAACTGAAGGAAATTAAAACTTTCTACTACACACTCTCAGGAGAATGCCAAGGAAGATTTTCTGTGTGATGCTGACAGGGAAAGGGAGGAACAACACTTGATGTCAAAGGCTATCAAGCCACTCCCTTTTCTTCCCTATAGAATAAAAGTCTCAGCTGCAGGGAGCATAGGAACTCAGACTATCATCTTAGAAGCTTAGTCAGAAACCATTACAACTGGGAGAAGGAACCAGATCCGTTAACAGAAACAAGTTCTGGACTCAGCACTGCAGCTGGCTGAGTGAAGGCCACCTGTAAAGGCAAGTGGTCCTACGAGATGCAGTACAAATAGAAAGTCTGCCTAAAATTGAGGATTACTCAGAACATCAGATAATGTCATACTCCTACTTACCACTGTGGCCAAACTAACACAGTGTAATATGCCTAGGAGAATATCAAGAGATAAAGTCTTTCTGGGGTGTGGTGCAAAGAGAAGACCCAAATCAAAATGGAGAGGGGTTATTGGAAAAAAATGACCTAAGGCAAACAAATCCCCATCTGTGAATAAACTGCCTTTAGAAGAATCTGGAGCCTGCTCTTGCACTAAGAGTAACAGAAACAACAAACCTCAAACCACTCTTGCTTCTGACTTCTTTAAAGCATATTAAATATTAATAATAATATATATATATAAATATAATATAATATTAAAAATTTAAACCATATTAAAATACCAGGAGAAGGAAAGGACTCATCACCAACCATCAGAAGAAGCAAATAAGGTAGAGAAATATTGGGACATCCTGTATTATTTGTAAAAATAACCCACAATTTCATGACAGATGAATAGATAAAAATGTGACATATACATGTAATGAAATATTTTTTAACATTAAAAAGGAAGGCAATTCTGGTTTATGCTATAACATAGATGAACCTTGAACACATTATATATACTAAGTAAAACAGCCAGACAGAAAAGAACAAAGATTGAATCATTCTACTAATATATAAGGTGACTAAAATAGGCAACTTCATTAAAACAGAAAGTAGAGTAGAAAATTCTACTGCAGGGAATGGGGACGGAGGGAATGGGAAGGAACTATTTGATAGGTACAGAGTTTCAGAGGCAGATGATGAAAACCTTCGGGAAATGGATATTGCAAAGGTTAAACACAATTTAAATATGCTTACTATTCCTGAACTCAATATTTAAAATGACTGAAATGGAAATTTTCTATGTCATATATATTTTACTATAATAAAAAAATTTGCTTTGTATACACTGTCTTACCCAGGAAGTCAAATGTCTTTTTTGGGATGGGCTGGGGGATGCATTATACAGAAATAAGAAGCAATTAAAAAACACAAAGAAATGATCACAATCAAACTCAGATAAGAAGCAGATTTTGGTACCATTAAACTATGAATTTGAACTAATAATAAATAAAATGTTAAAAGTTCTGATGGACAAAATAGAATACATGCATGATCAGATGATTCATTTCATCAGAAAAATAAAGAATCTAAGGGATCCAAGATGGCTACTAGAGGGATGAAGCAGCTAACATGTGTTCCTTAAAGTAAAAATCTTGTTAAGATGCTGGAGACACACCTGGCAGGAAAAACCACCAAGAAAAGTCAAAACTCTGACACCTCTGCACCCCCAGCCTGCACATAGCTTCCCCATGCCACAATATACAGAGAAAACAGGAGGGCTCCTGTGCCACCAGGCACCTACTCCTAACCTGCTTGGGAGACGCAGACCAACAGGTGAGCAAATAAGTGGCACGTGGTATTCCTACAGCCACCCCTGGGATAAATCAGCATAGACCCTGGACAGACTAACCCCTGCCCCACAAAAAAAATAAACAAACAAAAAGAAACCTGAATAATTAACAAGCAACTGAAAAAAGACACTTAGCAAAGAGGGTAGGGTGCTCTGAGCTCTGGAGAAAGGGGGAGGGGCACTTCCCCACATGAACTGTAAATAAGCAAGCCTGCCAGAGAAGGTGGACATGGCTGACCCCCCAAGAGAGCTTGGAGAGGGGAAGGCTTCCAACCATGGCTGACGTGCAGCACACTCTGCTGGAAAGTAGGGGATGGGCACTTTCCCACATGAACTCTAAATAAACAAGGCTAGCAACTGGAAATAGGCTGGCAAGACTTTACAATGGAGAAAAGAAAAGGTGTAGGCATCCAGGAGAACTCTAAATAAGCAAAGCCAGCTGGATTAGGTGAGTGTGAAGGCTCACCCCTGTGACCTGCAGCAGCAGCCGGCTGACAGGTGAGCTGCAGCTTCAAATAGAGCAGATAGAGGCTCACAAAGCTGTCTCCAGACTCAAACACCAGGCAAGACAACCACAGTGCAATTGATTAAATACCAACACCAGGACTGGATGCTGAAGGAGCAACACCACAACTACTAAGACTGAAACAGCATGTTTTCTGGACCTGAAACTTTTATTCTTTTATAGTTTTGTATACCTTTTCTATTTTTAATTATATTATTATTTTTCTTCTTTTCTTTTTATTATTATTATTTTGTTTTGTTTGATTTGTTTTTCTCCTTTAATGAGACAACAAGAGAACTACTCAACCACCAACACCAGGACTGGATGCTGAAGGAGCAACACCAGAACTACTGAGACTGAAACTTTATTGCATTTGAACCTGGGATTTTTTTTTTCTTACTCTGTCTCTCTAATGCCTGTTTAACTCACTGATGATTAGTACTCTATCTCTTCCTGCTTATTTCTTTAGCTCTGTATTTTCCCCCTTTTTTTCTTTACCTTCTTTGCTTTCTTTCTCTTCTTACCCTTCCATCCTAGATATCAACATTTTTAGTATTGCAAGCTAGACAATACTAAATTATACACAGTACACGGACAGTAACAATAGCAAGTGGAATGATGGGGAGAGAAAAAAGATGGAAACCATTTCCCCCAATAATAAATTAGAACAGGAACCAGAGGGAAATCAACAAAACAGATGCCCAGACGCAGATTCCAACAAAACAAAGATAAACTATGCCAAAGAACCAAACAAAGCCCACAAGAACATCCTGAAGAAGAAATCCTGCAAGTAATCAATGAAAATTTTATAGAGATGATACTGGATATGGTCAACCAAATGTAGAGGAAATACTCAAGAAATTCCAAGACAACAAAAATAGAAAATTTGAGAAAGCACAAGAACAAATAAAGGAAACTATAGAAGCACTGTATAAACACCAAAGTGAAACAAAGAACACCATAAATAGAGGGATAAATGAACTCAGGACAAAAATAAACAATATTAAAGAGGAAGTGACTCATGATATGGAAAACCTCAAAAAAAAGAGAACCAAACAGAAATGCAAAACAAAATGGAAGACCACTCCAGCAGACTAGAACAAGCAGAGGATAGACTCTCATAACTTGAAGATGAAATGATAATTAAAGGAAAAACTGAAGAACTACTAGTTAGACAACTCAAGACTTGTGAAAGGAACATGCAAAAATTCAAAAACTACATCAGGCCTCCCGCTTGCTCACGTGGGCACCTGCGCAGGGCCTGGCCTCCTCCCAGCGGCTGGCCTCCTCCCAGCAGGCCAAAGTGACCCCGCACATAGCAGTGCCGGCTGGACAGTGCCAGAGGCTGGCTGGGAGCCAGTGGACTGAGCTGCCAAGAGCCGGGTGCCAACCTGGAAGGGTGCAGGGTGTCAGGGCTGGGCGTGCTCTCAGCCACTCTCAGCCCAGCGGAAGTGGGCTGTTGGCACCCCACGCGGTCCCGTAGGCAGTGAGTCGTGGCCCCATGGACCTTGCAGACGCTATGGCTCTGGTGTCCAGAGGTCATGAAACGCATGCATATGGAGCAGGTCCAGGTGGCAGTGTCCTGCTACCTCAAATGCTAGCAGTACGTTGACTCAGACGGTCCCCTGAAGCAAGGCCTGAGGCTGTCACAGACCCTTGAGGAGATGGCAACCAACCTCACAGTCCAGTCAGAATCTGGTTGTGCCAACATGGTATCTGCAGCCCCCCAACCAGGCAGAGCCCCAGCAATATGAAGTACAGTTTGGATGGCAGCGAAGTTTTCTCACTGATTCTGATTCCCAGCACAGCCACGAAGTGATGCCTCTCCTATACCCCCTCTTTGTCTACCTCCATCTCCACCTGGTCCAGAACAGCACCAAGAGCACCATGGAGAGCTTCTACAGCAGCTTCCATGGGATGTTCCTGCAGAACACAGCTCAGAAGGATGTCATCGAGCAGCTGCAGACCAGCAGACCATCCAGGACATCCTGTCAAACTTCAAGCTTTCACGCACTCCTTGACAACAAGTATGTGGTCTGTCTCCAAGAAGACAGCTACAACTACCTGATCTGCTACCTCCAAAGCAGCAACAACACTGCCCTGTGCAAGGTCCTCGCTGTGCACATTCACCTGGATGTGCAGCCTGCCAAGAGGATGGACTACTAGCTGTATGCCAGCGGAGGCTCCTCCTGCAGTGAGAGTGGTGACTTGGAGCCCCCAGAGGTGCCCAACCCTATTCTGCAGAAGGAGGCAGCCCTGGAGGTCCTGCAGGAGAGTATCAAGTGTGTCAAGTACAGGTCCCCCTCCCTCACTACCATCTGCTTCTATGCCTTCTACAACACAGAGCAGCTGCTGAGCACTGGAAATCTCTCCCGACAGCAAGCTGCTCGCTGCAGGGTTTGACAGCTCCTGCATCAAGCTCTGGAACTTGCGGTCCAAGAAGTTGAAGTCAGAGCCCCACCATGTGGACGCATCCCACATCCACCTGGCTTGTGACACTCTGGGGAAGAGGAGGATGAGGAGGACAGCCTGGGCACGGAGATGAAGGTACTGCGGGGCCACTCTGGACCAGTGTACAGCATGTGCTTCCTCGCAGACAGCTCAGGGTTGCTCTCTTGTTCTGAAGATATGTCCATCAAGTACTGGGACCCGGGCAGTTTCACCAACACTGTGCTGTACCGAGGGCACACCTACCCTGTGTGGGACCTGGACATCAGCCCCTACAGTATGTACTTTGCCAGTGGCTCCCATGACTGCACTGCCAGGCTGTGGTCCTTTGATTGGACGTACCCACTGCGGATCTATGCAGGGCACCTGGCGGATGTGGACTGTGTCAAATTCCACCCCAACTCAAACTACTTAGCCACGGGCTCAACTGACAAGACCGTGAGGCTGTGGAGTGCTCAGCAGGGGAACTCAGTGAGGCTCTTCACCGGCCTCCCTTGCCTTCTCTCCCAGCGGTAAGTACTTGGCATCCGCAGGCGATGACCAGCAGTTGAAGCTGTGGGACTTGGCCTCTGGGACCCTTTTTAAAGAACTGAGAGGCCACATGGACAGCATCACCAACCTGGCCTTCAGCCTTGACAGCGGCCTGTGGCCTCTGCCTCCATGGACAACTCTGTGCGTGTCTGGGAGTCTGGGACATCAGGAACACCTGCTGCAGTGCGCCCACTGACGGCTTCTTGGGTGAGCTTGTGGGTGTGTACACGGGCAGATGAGCAATGTCCTGAGCGTGCTACTCATGGCCTGCAACCTCCTTCTGGTGACGGGAATCACACAAGAGAATCAGGAGCATTGATTTTTTTATCTAGGGTGGAGTGGACTGGGAGGGCTGGAAGGCCTCTGGCTACAGCTGTGGACATGCTGAGACTGAATCACTGATTGTGAAAGAGCCCCTCCCTGCCTCCAGGTGCTCACTGGGCAGCTCCTGCACACAGCCCACAGGGCCACAGGGCTGCAGAGGGGGTGACACCTGGACTCCAGGCAAGAACTAGAGGTCAGGTACCAGTTCTCAGAGAATGCACCAGACCTCTGGGTGTAGTATCTCCCCAGCTACACTCATCCTGTCCTCTCCAGTGGGTGTAGGTGGTGCCTTCTGTGGGCCACCCCTAGCAAGGGAGGCAGGGACAGCAACTAAGAAAGGAAGAGGCGATCCTTTTCCATATAAGAGAGAACCAGGATTCTTTTATTATTATTATAATTATAATTATTATTGTTGAGAAGAGGAAACCTAGCACTGGCAGAGGGGCCTTCTCTGCTTTTATCTTTCAGGTTTGACTCCTGGCACTGGCTGTGAAACTTGGAACTTTGAGGTTCAGGGAATTCAGAGAATTTGGTGGCCCAATGTTTAGGGAGAAAGGGAAGTCTGGGGTGTAGATCGACCCTGCCTGATGACGTGTTTCTGGAAGTGGGTGGGCAACTTGACTGGACATTGGGCTGTTGCAGTGATGATGAGAAAGATTCTTTTCTTGGCTGCACGTCTGTCAATAATTTTCTCCCCTGAAACAGAAAGATTATGAGGGGCTGGGGGTGTAACTCAGTGGTAGAGCACTTGCCTAGCATGTGTGAAGCCCTAGGTGTGATCCCTAGCACCAAAAAAGTAAAAAGATTATGCTGAAGAGTAATTTGGAATAAATCACAAGATAGGTTTAGGAAGTGTTGGGTTTCAGATGAACATGGCTTTTGGTGTCTTCCTGTGATGACCCCCACCCCACACTGCAGCACCAGTCTCATGAATGAATGTGTTGTGAGCAAGCACATGTAGCATACATATCAAACATGCTCCTGAAAAGCAAGTTCTAGTGTGGGGGGATAGTAAATATTTCTGTTGTCTGAAGAGAGTTATTTTGTATTTTGTTTTCTATTAAAATGTATTTAGTTTAAAAAAAAAACTATATCAAAAGACCAAATCTGAGAATCATGGGCACTGAAGAAGAGGTGCAAACAAAAGGAATTCATAATATATTCAACAAAATAATAACAGAAAATTTCCCAGATCTGGAGAAAAATATGCCCATTCAGGTACAGGAAGCCTCCAGGACACCAAACAAACTTGCTCAAAATAGAACTACCCCATGATATATTTTCATTAAAACAACAAGCACAGAGTATAGAGAAAGAATATTGAAGGCTGTAAGAAAAAAAAACAAATAACTTACAAAGGTAAACCCATCAAAATCACAGCAGATTTCTCAATGGAAACATAAAAACAAGAAGAGCATGGGGTGAGTTCTTTCAGGCACTGAATGAAAATAACTTTAACCCTAGGACACTCTACACAGCAAAACTATCATTCAAAATAAATGGAGATATAAAAGTCTTCCATGATAAGCAGAAACTAAAACAATATTTGACCACAAAGCCATCACTACAAAAGATTCTTCAAGGGATTCTGCACACAGAAAGTGAAAGCCAACATAACCATGAAAGGACAGGCAGCACCAAACTACAGGAGAAGAAAAGGCAAGAAAGTAGAAAGCAACATCAATTTAGCTACACACAATCAAACCCTCAAACAACTCAGACAACTAAATGACAGGAATCACGACATACCTATCAATGCTAACACTTAATGTTAACAGACTTAATTTCCCCATCAAAAGACACCATTTGACAAACTGGATTAAAAAGGAAGATCCAACAATTTGTTTCTTACAGGAGACCCTTCTCATCAATAGAAATAAGCATAGGCTAAGGGTGAAAGGCTGGAAGAAGATTTACCAAGCTAATGGTCTCCCAAAATAGGCAGGAGTAGCAATACTTATCTCAGACAAAGTAGACTTCAAACCTACATTGATCAAATGAGATAAAGAAGGACATTCCATTCTAATAAAAGGGGAAATACACCAAAAGGAAACAATAATTATCAACTTATATGCACCCAACATCAATGCACCCAGTTTCATCAAACATGCCCTGAAGGACCTGAAAGCATATATAGACTCCAACACAGTGGTAGTGGGAGATTTTAATACCCCCCTATCACCAATAGATAGGTCATCCAAACAAAGAAATCCTACATCTAAAACATACCATAGAGCAATGGACCCAGTTGATGTCTACAGAACATTTCATCCAACTTCTACAAAATATACATTTTTCTCAGCAGCCCATGGAACCTTCTCCAAAATTGATCATATCCTAGGGCACAAAGCAAGCATCATGTTGCTGGGCAGGCACTATACCACTTGAGCTACTCTGCTGGGCCTGTTTTGCACTGGTGATATTTGACATAGGGGTTGGTATTGCTTTAAGCCATGATCCTACTGATCTCTGCTTCCTGACTTGCTAGAATTACAGGCATTAGGCAGTGGCATTCATTGAAATTGATCTATTTCTGAGGACATATGCTACTCTTCTTGGTTAAGTATGGTCTGTTATACTAAAACAAAATAATTGTTTCTTACCTATATTTCATTGGTTTTATTTAGTTTTAAATTTCTGATGGTCTGAAGTAACCAGGTAGAAGCTTACTACTGTTGTTTCTTGGTACATTCACAGAGAACGTGTTCTATTCATTTTCACTAATGAAAGAACTCACACTGGAGATAAACATTCTGGATGTGGGAAATGTGAAAAAGCATCCACAGATTCCTGGTGCCTTAAAACCAATGAAAGAACTCATACAGGAGGTAATTCCTACAGATAATATGGGAAAGGCTTTTTAAATGTCAGTGACCTTAAGAAACCTGAACAGACTCACATGAGAGAGTAAGTATACATAGGAAAGCAAGGTGGGAATGTCGTCACTCATTCTACTACCATCAAACCATGAAAGTCCACACTGCAGAGAAGACCTATAGATGTTAGCTTAGTGAAGATGCCTCTACTAATTCCATTCACTTTCAAACAAATGAAATGATTCACAGTCACATCCTTGTATACATAATCCATGTTGAGATGTATATACTCACTCCATCATTGGCAAATACATGAAAGATATCACACTGGAAAGAAACTCTATGTTTGGAAGCAGTGAGGGAAAGCCTTCACTCATCCCACTTTCCTTTAGCAGTATGAAGGAACTCAATTCTGGCACTCAGGAGATTGCACAATTTATAGAACTTTTATTATTCAAAGCATGCAGTGTCACCTGTATATTGCTTATTTTCCTCCACAGGTGTTGGATCACATTTACCCCTATTCATACTGCTTTTCCCTATACGTATCTATAACATATTAGAAATTGTGCACTTTAAGAGATTAGATTCAACACCTAATGAAGGAAATAACTATTATACCAACAGACTGTGTTTGTGAGTTGTTTCTCTACTAGTATATCAAATTGTATGTACTCACCCTTATTCATCATTCATGATGTAACATCATGCAACAGTTAGGTGATGAAGTGTGGAAAATGATGGTATGGGATGCTCGATTTTGTGACATTACTCAGAATGGAACAGTCGTAACTTGAGAATTGTGAATGTTTACTCAGGAATTTTCTATTTAATACTCTCAGATCCATGTTAAGGTAAAAGACCAGAATGCAAAAAAAAAAAGAAAAGTCCAGGACCTGATAGATTCTCTGCTGAATTCTATCAGACCTTTAAAGAAGAACAGATACCAACCCTCCTTAAACTGTTCCATGAAATAGAAAGGGAAGGAAAATTGCCTAACACATTTTATGAAGCCAGTATTATACTTATCCTGAAACCAGGCAAAGACACCTCCAAAAAGGAGAACTATAGGCCAATCTCCTTAATGAACATTGATGCAAAAATACTCAATTAAATAAGGCAAACTGAACTCAACAACACATCAAAAAGGGTGATTCACCACAACCAAGTTGGCTACATCCCAAGGCTGCTGAGGTGGTTCAACATACACAAATCAATAAATGCAATGCAGCACATTAACAGAAGCAAAGACAAAAACCACTTGATCATCTCAATAGATGCAGAGAAAGCCTTTGATAAGATCCAACACCTTTTCATGATAAAAGCTCTAAGAAAACTAGGAATAGAAAGAAAGTATCTCAACATTATAAAAGCTATATATGACAAACCTACAGCCAGCAGTATACTTAATGGTGAAAAAATGAAACCATTCCCTCTAAAATCAGGAATGAGACAAGGATGCCCACTATCCCCACTCCTATTCAACATAGTACTGGAATTCCTAGTCAGAGCAATTAGGCAAGAAGAAGCAATAAAAGGAATACAAATAGGTAAAGAAACTGTCAAACTATGCCTATTTGAAGACAATATGATCCTATACCTTAAAGACCCAAAAAATTCTACCCAAAAACTCCTAGACACCATCAATAGCTACAGCAAGATAGTAGGATATAAAATCAACATAGAAAAAGCATTAGCTTTTTTATACACTAATAATGAACAAACTGAGAAAAAATATATGAAAACAATTCCGTTTAAAATAGTCTCAAAAATAAATTCAAATACCTAGTAGTAAACTTAACAAAGGATGTGAATGACCTCTATAGGTTAAACTATAAACCCCTGAAGAAAGATATTGAGGAAGACTATAGAAAGTGGAGAGATCTCCCATGCTCATGGATTGGTAGAATCAACATAGTAAAAATGGCTATGTTACCAAAAGCAACCTACATGTTCAATGCAATTCCCATCAAAATCCCAATGACACTCATCACAGAGATTGAAAAATCTACCATTACATTTATTTGGAAACACAAGAGACCACGAATAGCCAAGGCAATACTCAGCAAAATGAATAACACTGGAGGTATCACAATACCTGACTTCAAACTATACTACAAAGCAACAGCAATAAAAACAGCATGGTACTGGCACAAAAACAGACATGAAGACCAGTGGAACACAATAGAGGACACAACTATAAAAACTTATTTTTGACAAAGGCTCTAAAAATATATGATGGAGAAAAGACAGCCTCTTCAACAAATGTTTCTGGGAAAAGTGGTTATTTGTCTGCAAAACAGCTGAAACTAGATCTGTGTTTATCACTCTGTACTAGTATTAACTCAAAATGGATCAAGGACCTTAATATCAGACCCCAATAAAGTTGGTACAGGAAAGAGTTGAAAATACTTGTAAGTAATAGGTATAGCCAAGAATTTCCTCAGTGGAACCCCAGCAGCTCAGCAACTAAGAGAAAGTATAGACAAATTGGACTTCATAAAACTAAAAAGCTCCTGCTCAACAAAATTAATGCTCTCTAAACTGAAGAGACCACCCACTGGGTGGGAGAAAATATTTGCCAGCTACACATCAGACAAAGGACTAATAACCAGAATATACAAGAACTCAAAAAACTAAACTCTCCCAAAATTAATGAACCAATAAAGAAATGGGCAAAAGTTATGGAAATAGCCAAGATGCCCCACTACTGACGAATGGATCAAGAAAATGTGGTATCTATACACAATGGAATTTTAGGCAGCCATGAGGAAGAACGAAATGTTAAAATTTGCTGGTAAATGGATGGAATTGGAGAACATCATTCTGAGTAAGGTTAGCCTGGCCCAAAAGACCAAAAATTGTATGTTCTCCCTCATATGTGGACATTAGATCAAGGGCAAACACAACAAGGGGATTGGACTATGATCACATGATAAAAGCGAGAGCACACAAGGGATATATGAGGATAGGTAGGACACCGAAAAAACTAGATAGCATTTGTTGCCCTCAATGCAGAGAAATTAAAGCAGATACCTTAAAAGTAACTGAGGCCAATAGGAGAAGGGGACCAGGAACTAAAGAAAAGGTTAGATCAAGAAAAATTAACCTAGAAGGTAACACACATGCACAGGAAATTAATGTGAGTCAACTCCCTGTACAGCTATCCTTATCTCAACTAGCAAAAATCCTTGTTCCTTCCTATTATTGCTTATAGTCTCTCTTCAACAAAATTAGAGATAAAGGCAAAATAGTTTCTGCTGGGTATCGAGGGGGTGGGGGGAAGAGGGAGGGGAAGGGGTGGGTGATAAGGGAGGGGGTGGGGGTAGGGGGGAGAAATGACCCAAGCATTGTATGTACATATGAATAATAAAAAAATAAAAATAATAATAATAAAAAAGAAATGGGCAAGTGAACTAAACAGAACTTTCTCAAAGGAAGAAATTCAAATGGTCAAAAAACACATGAAAAAATGTTCACCATCTTTAGCCATAAAGGAAATGCAAATCAAAACCACACTAAGATTCCACCTCACCCCTGTTAGAATAGCCATCATTAGAAACACCACCAACAACAGGTGTTGGTGAGGATGTGGGAAAAAAGGAACACTTATACACTGCTGGTGGGAATGCAAACTAGTACAACCACTGTGAAAAAAAATTTGGAGGCTTTTTAAAAATTTAAACATAGATCTGCCATATGATCCAGCAATAAAACTCTTGGGGATATGCCCAAAAGAGTGTGATGCTGGTTACTCCAGAGGCACTTGCACACCCATGTTTATTGCAGCACTATTCACAATAGCCAAGTTATGGAAACAGCCAAGATGTCCCACTACTGATGAATGGATTAAGAAATGTGGTATTTATACACAATGGAATTTTATGCAGCCATAAAGAAGAATGAAATCTTATCATTCTCAAGTAAATGGATGGACCTGGAGAACATCATCCTGAGAGAGGTTAGCCAGGCCCAGAAGACCAAAAATCATATGTTCTCCCTCATATGCGGACATTAGATCAAGGGCAAACACAACAAGGGGATTGGACTTTGATCACATGATAAGGTGAGAGCACACAAAGGAGGTATGAGGTACCTCCTTACAAAGGAGGTAAGACACCCAAAAAACTAGATAGCATGTGATGTCCTCAATGCAAAGGAACTAATGCAGAAACTTTAAAATGACAGAGGTGCATAGGAGAAGGGGACCAGGTACTAGAGAAAATGTTAGTTTGAGAAGAATCAATTTAGAATGGAACACATATGCACAGGAAAGCAATGCGAGGAATCTCCCTGTTTAGCTATCCTTGTCTCAACTAGCAAAAACCCTTTGTCCTCCTTATTAATCTTTATACTCTTTCTTCAACAAAATTAGAGATAAAGGCAAAACAGTTCCTGCTCAGAAGTGAGGGGGTGGGGGAAGAGGGAGGGGGCAGGGGGAAAGGGACAGTTGAGGGGAAGGGATGAGAAATGACCCAAACATTGTATGCACATATGAATAAAAGAAATTTTTAAAAATATGGAAAAAAAAAAGAAAAAGAAAGGATCTAGAAATGCTAAAACAAAAAATAAAACAAAACAACAAAACAAAGAATACATTTGCTGGCAACATCAACAGATTCAATACAGCCAAACAAAGATCCTAGGAACTTGATGAAAAGATAGTAGTAATTACCCAGCTGAAACACGCTGAAAAAAGACAAAGAAAAAGAAAAGCACAAGAACAGAATATGGAAGACCTCTGGATGACATTAACCAGTCTAACCTGTGTATAATCAGAATCCCTGAAAAGGAAGTGGGCCACAAAAATGTTTAAATAAACAATGGCAGAAAAATTTCCAAAATTAATGACACCAAGTCTCATATCTGAGAAGCTCAGTGAATGTTTTCTGTAAACCTACCACTTTCTGTGATCTTTTCTTCCTCTCTTGTAGATTCAGCTTTGCCACTCCTGTCAGTAACTCAAAGAACTACTCAACCAAGAACATAGAAGACCACTCATTACAATTCTGCCTACTCATGTGCTCCTCTGTGTGTGCTTACTTCTGTACTTGAACTTATAATATATTATTATAATATCAACATCTCAGAGTGACACTGTGTATAATAATAGCAAAATGAAAACTCACATAAACATCTATGAATATCTTAAATTCCATTTGTTACTCAACCTACTGATATGTGGAGAAATGTAAGGCAGAGGTATATTACAGAATAAAATTAGATCAATAGTCAAAGTTTATTTCAAAGTGATTTATTGGTTCTTAGAGAAGAATAGGTGCTCAAGGGAGGAAACAAAGAATAAATAAAAAATATTCACTATTTTAAAAATATATGTAAAATGTTATTATTCTAATAAAAATAAGCCCTTACTATAAAAATAAGAAAACATTTTATTCTAGCTAAAAGTATTTAAGTTTATGTTGAAAAGGTACTGATTATAAAGGTGAAATATTTCAAACTATTATTAATTTTGGGAAGATCTTCATCTGCAGATTTCTTATAAGGAAGATTGATTAACTTTTATAAATATTCTTTTTTGCAGCCAAGGGGAATATTTTAGATTAATCCATTAAACATTTACTTAATGATTTTTCAAGGTTTTACATGCTGTGTGATTCCAAGATAGCTTGGAATTTACTTTATGTAAGCATTTTATAAATGATGCATCCCAAGTTTTCTAAGAAATTCATCAGATATAAGAACATCCCTGTGTTGTGTTTCAACAGTAATTAAAATTGATGCCCTTGCTAAAGTTTGAATCTGAAATGTCCCCCCAAAGGCTCATACATTAAAGCCTTGGTCACCAGCTTCTTGGGCTACTGGTATATGGTGTAACCTTTAGGGTATGGGACCTAGTAAATGAGGGAATGAGGAAGTGAGGTCATTAGGGGCATGCCTTTGAGGGGATATTGGAACCCCATCCCCTTTTATCGCTATTCTTGCTTCCTGGCCACTACAAGGAAATCAGGTTGCTCTACCTTATGATCCCTGCCATAGCAAATTGCCTTGCCATAGGTTCAAAGGTGTGGGGGGAGGGCAAGCAACCATGAACTGAAGCCTCTGAAATCATAAGCCAAAATAAACCTTTCCTCTTTATAAATTGTGTAACTCAGGCATTTCGTCACAGTGACAGAAAGCTGACTAAGTCCTATTAGTATTTATAAAATCTATCCAAGTTCACTTTTTAAGCAGATGTGTACGTTTATTAGTATTGGCGTTAAAATAACAAATGATGCTCTAGAAAATTTACCAGCAGTATTCCCAATGACTAGGACATTAATAAAAGCATTAATAGTGCTTAATAAAATGAGGGGAAAGAAGGAAAGAGAAAGAAGGTGGAAAAAAGGGAGAGAGAGAGACAAAAGGAGGACATCTGCTCCTTTAGCATTGTTGCCCAACCTATGTAACAACATTGTACGTAGAGAGATAAAATATCATATGGGAAATCTTGAACTGGATATCTCTTGCAAGTTTGGAGTTCAGAATTTATTCACTCATTTATTAAACATATTATTTCCTACCTTCTTTTTGTCAGGTATTGTGCTGGGATACAAAGATCTGTTCATACATGCAGTCTTGAAAGCAACTTCTATTCTTATAAGAATTTCACATGTAAGTTAATCTTTACAATACAATGAAGGAACAAACTGACAATTATGCACAAAGTGGAATGTAATCACTTTAGGTCATTAACTGACAGAAAGTTTTAAAAAATGTATAATAGTTTTCTGGTTCAAAAAAGGGAGTAGCATGCCAGGCAGAGGGACTCAAATGTTTAAAAACTGAAATGTTTGACATTACAAGATCATTGGAGAAGCTGAAATTAGTGTAATGGAACTACAAGATGATCTGTAGAAAATTCGTTCTAGTGGAATGAAATCAGAGGCAGGTACATAGTAAGAAACTATTGGAGTGGTTCAGGCAAGAGACAATGGTGATACAAGAGGGCTGATTCTAGAGGTATTTAAAAGGATGAATAATCAGGAATATGTACACTTTGATGGAAGTTGCAGAAATATCCCTAATTTTATAACTAAAACTAAGTAGCATATTTAAATGATAAAAAAGGGAATACATTTATGTAAACAATGAAAGAAATGCTTTATTGCATTTTGTTTTTACATGGATATCCAAGAGAAGATGTGGTTATCTGTTGGAAATATGAAGGTCAAGGGGAGAAATAAATAGTAAATGAATATCTTTTTTTTATCGTTGTGCTTCATGGGGATACATTGAGGCATTTGTAAAAGTTCTTACAATGTATCAAATATATCATACTTGAATTCACCCCTTCTACCACTCTCCTTTAACTCCCCTACCCCCATTTCTGGAATACTTTCAATAGGTATCATTTTTGCGTTACATTCATGTTTACACAATATTTGCACTATATTCACCCTCCTACACCCTTTCTCCACCTCCTCTCCAATCCCACTGGTACCAACCACCTCCATGCCCCAAGGAGGACCTGTTCTGCCCTCTTCTCTGATTCTGTAAAGGAAAAAACATGACATTTTTGTTTGTTTAAGAAAGCTACGTAGGGAGTTTCCTTGTGACATATCCATGTAAATATGAGCTATAATCCTAATCGTTTCATCTCCTCTATTTTTCTTCTTCCTTTGTCCCCTTCTTATGGTAGTTTCAAAAGGTTTTAAAATTCTGTATTTATTCTTGTATACAGAGTACATCAACCGTATCAACCTTCTTAACTTCCTTCTCTTACCCTCTCCTTCTCATATATGACCTCTCCTTAGCATGACCTGTTTTTCATAGTGTTTCTATGAAACATAGTGTTTGTATTAGGTCTATAATCCACATAAAAGAGAAAACTTGCAGTTTTCAGCTTTCTGAACCTGACTAACTTCACTGAAGATGATGTTCTCCAGTTCCAATAATTTACCTGCAAATGACAAAATTTAATTCTTCTTTGTGGCTGAATAAAATCCATTGTATATAAATACCACATTTTCTTAATCTATTCATCAGTAGTGGGTCATCTTGGCTATTTCCATAGCTTAGGTTTTGTGAATAATGCTACAATAAATATAGTTGTGCAGGTACCTTTATAGTAGCTTGACTTACATTTCTTTGTGTATATCCCCAGGAGTGGAATTGCTGGATCACATGGTAGTTCTATTTTTAGTTTTTTGAGAAGCCTCCATACTGTTTCCCATAGTAGTTGTACTAATTTGCATGCTTTTGATTTGTATTTCCTTTATGACCAGGGATGGTGAGCATTTTTCTTGTATTTTTAGCCATTTAGACTTCTTATTTTGAGAAGGCTCTGTTCAGTTCATTTGCTCATTTATTCATTGGGTCATTCATTATTTGGGAGTTTAGTTTTTTGAGCTCCCTGTATATTCTGGTTATTGGTCCCTTTTTTGATGTATAGGTGGCTAAGATTTTCTCCCATTCTGTGGGCAGCCTACTTAATTTAGAAACCATTTCTTTTGCTATGCAGAAGCTTTATATATTTCATGTAGTCCCATTTGTCAATCCTTTTTCTGAGATGCTGAACTGTTTGATTTCTACTGAAGAAGTCATTGTCTATGCCTATTGCTTCTAGTGTATTCCCAACTCTTTCCTGTACTACTTTCAAGGTTTCAGGTCTTATACTAAGGTTTTTAATTCACTTTGAGTTGATATTTGTACAGGGTGATAAACATGGATCTAGTTTCAGTTTTCTGCAGGCAGAAATCCAGTTTTTCCAGCAACATTTATTGAAGAGGCTGCCTCTTCATTGTACCTTTCTGGTGCTTTGGTCAAAAATTAGGTGGGTGTAGCTGTTTGAATTCATATCTGTGTCTTCTATTCTGTTCCATTGTTATTAGTATCTGCTTTTGTGCCAGTACCAGCCTATTTTTATTGCTATGTCTCTGTAATATAGGTTGAAGTCATGTATTGTGATGCCTCCAGCATTGCTCTTTTGCTCAGTATTGCCTTGGCTATTTGCTGTCTTTTGTGCTTCCAAATGAACTTTAGGGTTGATTTTTCAATCTCTGTGATGCAAGTCATTGGATTTGGATGGGAATTGCATTTAACATGTAGATTGTTTTTGGTAGTATAGCCAATTTCACTATGTTGATTCTACCAATCCATGAGCATGAGAGATCTTTTTATCTTCTGTAGTCTTCTTTGATTTCTTTCTTCCGTGGTTTGTAGTTTTTCTTGTAGAGTTCATTCACATCCTTTGTTCTTTTTGAGGCTATTGTCACCCAAATTGCTTTCCTATATTCTTTCTCAATTTGTTTATTGTTGGTGCATTGAAAGGTTACTGATTTTTGCAAATTGATTTTGTATCCTGCTACTTTGCTTCAACTGTTTATGGTGTCTAGGAGTTTTTGTTAGAGTTTTTTGGGTGTTTTAAGTATAAAATCATGTCATCTGCAAATAGGGATTGTTTGACTTCTTCCTTACCTATTCATATTCCTTTTATTTCTTCTTCCTGGCTTATTGCTGTGACTAGGAATTCCAAGACTATGTTGAATAAGACTAAAGAGAGTGGGTACCCTTGTCAAATTCCTTACTTTAGAAGAAATGGCTTCAGTTTTCCCTCATTAAACATAGTTGCAATAGGCTTGTCATATATTGCCTTTGTTATGTTGAGGTGCATTCCTTCTTTTTCTAGTTTCATCACAGCTTTTATCATGAAGTATGTTGAATTTCATGGAAGCCTTTTTCTGCATCTGCTGAGATGATCTAGTGGTTGTTCTTGCTTCTGCTAATATGCTGTATTATATTTATTTAATGATTTGCATATGCTGAACCATCCCTGCATCCCTGGGAAGAGGTCCATTTCATCATAGTATATGATCTTTATGCTGTTGAATTCAGTTTGCCATCATTTTATTGAGTATTTTTGCAGCTATATTCATTAAAGACATTGGCCTGTAATTCTCTTTTTTTGTTATGTCCTTGTCCAGTTTGGGGATGAATGTAATATTGGCTTAATAAAAAGAGTTAGGCAGCATTTCTTCCCTTTCTATTTCATGGAAGAGTTTAACGAGTGTTGATATTAATTCTTCTTTAAAGGTGTAGTAGAATTCAGCAGAGAATCTGTCAGGTCCTTAGATTTTTAGGAGATTCTTTATTGTTGCTTCAACTTCACTGAGTTTTATAGGTCCACTTAGGCAATTAATATCCTTTTGGTTGAATTTTGGATGGTCATATGGAACTAGATATTTGTCCATTTCTTCTAGATTTTCCAATTTATTTGAATATAGGTCTTCAAAGTAGGCCCTGATGATTCACTGGATTTGCATGGTGTTTGTTGTTATCTCCCCCTTTTCATTTCTGATTTTATTAATATGGGTCCTTTCCCTCCTCATTTCAGTCAAATTTTCCAGGGGTTTGTCAGTCTTGTTGTTGTTGTTTTAAGAGCCAACTTTGTGTTTCATTGATTCTTTTTATGTTTTTGGTTTTGTTTTTTTTTGGTCTCTATTTCATTTATTTTGGCTCTTATTTTTATTATTTCTTTCCTTCTGCTTGTTTTAGGTTTAGTTTGTTTTTGTTTTTCTAGGAGTTTAAGATAGAGATCATTTGTTTCAGATCTTTCTGTGTTTTTAATATATGCTATATGCACTAATGGCTGTAAACTTTCCTCTTAGGACTGCCTTTGCTGTGTCCCATAAGTTCTGATAGGTTGTGTTTTCATTTTCATTAAATTCCAGGAACTTTTAGATTTCTTCTCTTATATCTTCTAAGACCCACTGATCATTGAGCAATGTGTTGTTCAGCCTCCAATTGTTTGTGAATCTTCTGCTGCTTCTTTCACTGTTGAGTTCTAGATTTGTTGAATTGTGATCAAATAGAATGCAGAGGGTTATTTCAATTTTCTTATTTTTGTTGAGATTTGCTTTGTGCCCTAAGATATGGTCTATTTTGGAGAAAGTTCTGTGGGCTGCTGAGAAGAATATATATTATCCTATTGCAGGATGGAATATTCTGTAGACTTCTGTCAGGTCCATTAGATCTCTGGTGTCATTCAATTCTACATTTCTTTGTTGATTTTTTTTTTTATCTGGATGACTATCTATTGGTGATAGAGAAGTATTAATGTCTCCCACTACCACTCTGTTGGGGTCTATCTGTGTTTTTAAGTCAGTTAGTACATATTTAATGAAGTTGGGTGCACTGACATTTGGCACATATAAGTTAATAATTTTTATTTCCTCTTGATATAGTGCTCCTTTATTAGTATGAAATGAACTTCTTTGTCTCTTTCAGCTAATTTAGGTTTGAAGTCCACTTTATCTGATGTAAGTATTGTTACCCTTGCCTGTTTTTAGGAGCCATTAGCTTGGTAACTCTTCCATCCTTTCACACTAAGCCAGTGTTTGTTTCTGTCAATAAGGTGGATTTCTTGTAAACAACAGATTACCAGGTCTTCCTTTATAATCCAGTTTAGCAGATGTTGTCTTTTGATGGGAGAGTTGAATCCATTGACATTCAGCGTCAATATTGAGAGGTATGTATTAATTCCTGCCATTTATTTGTTTCTGTTGTTAAAGGATTTGTGTTTATGCAGCTATTTTATGCTGCTCTCTGGTTACTTATCTGTTCTTCTCTTGAGGTTTAAAATTTCCTGTCCTTTAGTGGTTATGTTTGTTTTTGTCTTTTGTGTGTAGTGTAGGATTCCTTTCAGAATCTTTTGTAGTGGTGGTTTGGTGGTCACATATCATTGTAGTTTCTGTTTATCATGCAAGACTTTTATTCCTCCATCAGTTTTGAATGATAGTTTTTCTGGGTAGAGTATCCTAGGACTGAAATTGTTTTATTTCAGTGCTTGAAATACCTCACTCCATGCCCTTCTTGCTCTTAAGGTTTCTATTGAGAAATCTGTTGTTATTTTGACGGGTTTACATTTATATGTTATTTGTTTTTTCTCTCTTACAAACTTCAGTGTTCCCTTTAGTTGTTTTAATGATAATACGCTATAGAGAGGTTCTACTTGGGTCATGTCTGTTTGGTATTTTGGAGGTTTTTCATACCTGAATTGACATCTCTTTCTTAAGATTTGGGAAATTTTCTGCTATTACTTCATTGAATATATTATGTATACCTTTGGCTTGCACCTCTTCTTCACCAATGCCCATGGTACGCATGTTTGGTCTTTTGATGGAGTTGCTAAATTCTTACATATTCCTTTTGGGGCTCTTGAGTCTTTTGTCTAAGAATTCTATTTTTTCTTTAAAATCTATTTTGTCTTCAAGTCCTGAAATTCTGTCTTTCACTTGTTCTAGTTGCTGGGGTGGCTTTCAATTATGTTTTTTATTTGATTTAAGGGACTTTTAATTTCCAGGTTTCTGTTTGATTCTTTTTTCTGAGATTTTCCATAGCTCTGTTTATCTCCTCTTTCATATCTTGTGCTGTCTTCTTTATTTCCTATATCTTTTTTTTATAATCTCCTTAGTTTCATTTTAGAGTTTGTTGACATCCTCTCTGAGTTCATTTAGTTGCTTCTGTGTCTTCTCAAGTACTTTACTTGTTTTGCCTTGATATTCTTTTAGTTGTTTTTGTATGTTCTCTTTAAGCTTCTCCATAATTTCCACTTTGAAATTATGCTCTAGGAAATTATGCTCCCCTTTGAGCACCTCTCCTTTGAGCACCTCTTTAAGGTTCCCATTAAGCTCATTGGGCACACTTATCATCGTTTTTCTGGGGCCAGAAACTAGGTATTCATTTCCTTCATTTTCCACTAAGTCCTCTATTGAATTATTTTAGTCTTTTGAGGAGTTATGTTTCCTTGGCTCCTTCTCCCCATGTTTCTATTTTGTGCCTTGTTCCTGTGTTATTGATTGGCTATTTGGGGGTTTCAATCACCTGTTATCTTTCCCTTGACTATGCTGTGCCTGGTTTAGTCATTAGCTAGGTAGATTTCTGTTCCCTGACCTGGTGGTATAATTTATGAATAACAAATTCATAGATTCAATACCAGACCCAGTTTTTTATATAATATATAAAGAATTCCTTGATGATATTATCTATAAACAATGGGAACTGGGGGGATAATTGTTGTTAGGTAATTAAAATGATGGTGTTAGAGAGGAGGGTGGGTATGGGGTGAGGTGGGGAAAGGGTGTGTGGTATGGAGGCTACAGGGGAACAGGGTCCTATTGTGTGTTAAGGTGTAGTTTGGTTATTGTGGGGGAGGGCATTTTTGTCAGGGATTTCAGAGGGATAGGACAGATGGGGGTAATGTGTAGAATTGGTATAGTAGACTATTCAGCAAGTGGTGAGTGTGGAGGAGGCAGGAGCAGCAGGGTAAAGGCAGTAGGTGGAGATGAGGAGGGGAAGGTGGAGAAAGGAGAGAATGGAAGAAAAGGGCAGAAAAAAAATCATTGTGAGAGAGAAAGGAAAGTGCAGCAAGAGAAGGCTAAGCAGATTAATATTTGGACAGAGAGGAAAAGGGAGATAAGGAACACTGGATTGTAGCACAAAAGAAGGAGAAAAAATGAAAAGAGTAAGAATAATGCTAAGCAAATAATAATAGTAAAATTAAAAATACTAAATAAAAAGGGTGAAAATAAAATCAGTTTGCTGAAAGCTCTGGACTTATTCCTTTGACTTCAAATCCAGGTGCTGGCACTTTTGACAGGGACTTTCGCAGTGACCTTCTCAAGGTTGGTATGCTGGGCTATTTGTGAATGGTGCTGCCCCTTCTTATCAGACAACTTTGGGGGGAGTTTGCTCAGGGTATTTGAGCGTAGGACTTCCATGCTGTCTGGTGTAGGTAGTATCTCTGAAGTGTTCCTGCCAGGAGACTGGTTTGTGAGCAGTCATTGGTCCCTTCTGCCCACAGAGCAAGTTGCAATTGAGCTCTATGATCACTCACTTTTCAACTCACTACCAGATTCTCCATGCTGGTCAAATATGTTTTTTTAATTTATCAGGTGGCAGCTGCATCACTCCATTGCTGCTTTGGCTTTGGCAGGTCAGCCCCTCCCCCAACAACAACAGGGTTGTGCCCCATCCACAGTCCTGGGAGTTAAGATCAACATTCTGCCTCATCCTTCTGGGAAGTGGGCTCCATGTTTCACTCCATCCCTGCTCTGGGAGGGCGGCTCTGCATTTCACCCCTCCCCTTCCAGGCAGGTGTGAATTATGTTCTCCCTCTATGGTGTTCAGTTTTATGGGTTGGGGGGGTTGCAATCTGCCCACAAGCTTCACTGAACTATGTGATTCCCTTGAGGGCAGGTGATCTGTGGTGCACACCTGTTGAGGTTTCAGATTCACATTGGTGGAGTTGGGTCCCAGCCAGCAGGGTGCAAGTAAGCTGTGTTCAGGTGATTGCAGTACAGTGCAAAATCTAGTTCAGATTTTGCTACAGTTGAGCTCTGCCAGTGTCTACATCCTGTACTCCTGGGTTCATGTAGCATCTGAGGCCCAGCTCTGCATCGCAATGATGTCACAAGGTAGAAATGAACATCTAAAGGGATAATTGCCCCTTCAAGGGAAAATGCAGGGGTTATCTATCTTTTCTCCCATTCTTGTGGGGATAGCTACAAATAAATATTATGTATGTGTGGAAAGATTGTAGGATTTTTTTTAATTGAGAAAATTTGATTTATATACAGAAGACATATCAGTCTTAAACTGTATTTATGATATTTCTGAACACAGAGAGGTAGATTGCAAAGGTCAAATCTAACCAAAAGTGTTACCTTTTCAGTATAAGCAATAATTTCTTAAAATTAAGAATTGGTTGCTTAGCAAGAGGTGTCTCTATAACATACAGAGACTGTTCAGTCTGCTAATTTCCATTAGGAATAGTTCCCTTTCAAAAATAGCAAAATGAACTTTAATTCCTATGCTTTTGATAAAACATCTCTTGGAGTCTTTACAATGTTAATTTAGTATACATTAATTAAATCATTGATAAATCATTTTAAATAATTACATAGGCTCCAAGGAACACCTTACTGATCTCACTTATGAATATGCTTTGAGTCTTGTACTGGTAAATACATTGCACCAAGGAGTAGGTTAGGGCACAGTCCCTGCTCTTGTAAATCTGACATTGGAGATGAGAGACAGATGCACTGATCCAATAATTGATGATATAATTGTAATAAACTAACGCTTTTTGTAACATTGGCAGGTAAAGGAATTTATCTTAGCTCTGAATAGTATATAAGCATCAGGGGTTATCTCAGTTATCTAACCAGAGAACACTACATAAAAACCGTGTTGTGTGTGAGATGCTGCTTTGTGCACTGGAGATATAGCAATAAGTAAGGCCAACATGGTCCTTGCCCTCCCAAGACTTTGAAGTTTAGTGGAAGAATTACATAAAACACTTGCTTTAGAATTATGTTGCTTGCAAGAAAATGAATGAAACTGGAAATTTTCATGCCAAGCAAAATCAGCCAGACCCACAAAGACAACTGCTACATATGTAGAATTTAGGGAAAAAAAGTAAAGGGCACATAAGTAAAAGGAGGACTATTAGGGATGTGGAAGGGGAAAAAAAGGGAGGGAGACAGTAGATAGAAGGCCAATAGAGGAGGCAAATATGATTGAAGTACAATATATGCATTCATGGAAATGTCATAATAAAACTCATTACTTTGTATCATTAATATATGCTAATAAATAGGACAAAACACTTGTTTCCATACTTATGTATTTATTATTGTAAGTTCTATGAACAAAGAGTTCATGACCCCAGCAAGTTTCTTGATGAAGACCAAACTGAGTTTATTACTTATTGTCACAAGGGAGAACACATACCGTAAGGAAATTTGGGATGGCATTAGAACAGACTGTTATAGGAAATGGCTTTGGTTGGGTCATTTTGGAAATGGTCCAATAAAGTAGGTTTTTACTCCAGATTGAGTATTGTCATAAAGTGTGTACAATGTCCATCATGACAGTGAATCTCAACAAATCACATATATATAAAGAGCAGACCAGAATGAAGGCTAAAGTAGTAATTGGTACAGAAGTATTAGTTACACGTGCTGTGGAAGGGGGTATCTGGTATTTTGTGAGTTGCACAGAGACCTTACTTTTGTCTTTGTGTAGAAAAATAGTACGAAATGGCCTTGTTTTGTCTCACCTCATCATGGTCTCAAAGTGACTTTGATGTTAGTATACTGTGAAATTTTTTAACATCCAACAGAACAACTTGGTCTAGCACTCACAGATTAATAGAAGAAAATATCCATATTTATTTAATAACACATTTACACGACACAGAAGCCTTCAGAAATGAAGACCCAAAGACCCAGGGAACACTATTCGTTTATATGCTTAGGTTCAATGAAAAATCAACTACTAGGTTGAACTGTAATTGGACAAAGGATCTGATCAATAGCTGTAGACTGAGAGGGAAATCTCAGCAAAGCCTGTTGGTCAGATTCTTCCTGGTCTCTCTGTGTAGCATTCTTTCTCCTGGACATGTGACAGGACCTTTCTGGAATGAGTCTTATGACCCTCATGACTAGATGAGGTAGGTTGGAGAATTTATTTATGGCCTGCTTTTACAGAGAAAGGTAAGGAAAAGTTGCAGTGGTATTTTTCTAGAGTTTATGGCTTACTTTGGGGAAGACAAATATTCTAGTTTCTATGCCCTGCCTTGGGAAGAAGGTGAGCAGGAGAAAAGCAGGTGGCAGAAGGTCAGAAAGCTCTTGATTCTGAAGTCCTTTTGATTTTTTTGAGTTTCAAGTACTCAGTAGGCCAATTGTCAGAACAGCTCCAGATGCCATGTCTGTTTTTCCCAAGAAAACCAGATTTCATTAGGTTTTGGCAATTCATTTAATGATAGTTCAAAGGTGCCTACGCAGGCAGTTGAACAGGCAAATCTGGGGTTTAGATTAATACCTGAACTGCAGGTATTAATTCAGGAATTATTACATACACATGATGTAAGTTCTCCTAGGGAGAAGGATTAGAGAGAAATTCATCCAAGGTTTCAGAAACCTCAACATTTAAACATTGGATAAGGGAAAGGAAGGCAGCAAAGGAGCTGTGAATTCACAGGCAGAGAAATTGAAGTAAAATGAGAACAGTATCATCATGGAAATCTAGTGAAAATTGCAGCTCTAGAAGAATAGCCAACACTGTTAATGCTTCTGAAAGGTCAGCTAGGAAAAAGACTAAAATATTATTCATTGCATTAGAACCACAGATGTCATAGATGACCTTAGCAAGAGATGAGATATTAAAATAATGGCAGTGCAAAGGAAAAGCACAAAGATAAGAGAGAGAAGGGAATGTGAAAAGGTAGAAGGAGTGATTGTAGAGAAAGGAGAAATTTGAGAATTGTGAAACCCTCAAGGGAAACAACCAGACATAAAAGAACTAAAAATAATCCATGTTGCAAAATTATTTGGAAGATGTGGGGGAAGGGGGAATCTGAATAAACACTTGCTTAATATAACAGGATGAAGGGAAGGAAGGACAGGTGTGGGCATGGGTGTTGGCCTAGAAAATTGAGGAATTCCATTCTTCTGTCTTTAGTTTCTCTTTACAATAAGAAGAGAATAAAAAGATGAAGAAGTGTTCAGAAATTTGGGAAGGTTAAAGTAGGTGATTTTACCTGCTTTATGTTATAATTTCAAACCCTTCAGAGCAAGTTACATCCTGAAGATTATTCTCTACCTCCTTTGCTACATTTTCTTTATGGACAAATTATTAAAATTTAGACTAAGAAAGTCTTCTGCCCTTTGGGACATATAACAAAAGTTCATCGATCTAAAATGTTAAGTTAAAATCACACAATATTTCAAAGGCTGCTCTTAATGCATCTAAAAGAAATCCAGAGTCAAAAATAGTGTTGCTCTTATCTGGTGTAATTTATTTTCCAAACCAGTAAGAAGGAGAAAGAAAAATGTTTAGTGAAAGAATCCACTTGAAACCCTGTATTAGTGGCTCAGGCCCATAATCCTAGTTACTGGGGAGACTGAGATCTGGAAGATGATGTATAGAGGTCAGTCTGGGCAAAGAAAAGTTCACAAGATCTTATCTCAACAGAAAAAAATCTAGGTGTATTGTTGTACACATGTCCTCCCAGCTATGGCAAGAATCTTAAAATGGGAGGATAGTGATCTGAGGTCAGCCTGGACAAGAACCAAGACCCCATCTCAAATATGACCAGAGAAATAAAGGGCTGAAGGCTTGTCTCAAGCGTACAGCATTTGCCTAGCAAGTGAAAAGTCCTGAGTTCAAATCTCAGTACCACATTCACAAGAAAAAGAATACAGTTGGGAAAATATTCAATTTTGATCCATTTAAACTAATTTTGACATAAGAAATACTGCAAACAATATAACATTTTTTCTTTTCAAATAACTAGTCAATAGTCTCATATTTTTAAATTTCATAATTCCTGTTTTCCTTTACTCAATTAAATGTACCTTTATCTTATATTACATTCCATTGTAAACATAGTAGTATTTCTCACTGTCACTCTGTTTCATTCAACTTCATGACTGTTTCTATAATGGCACCTTGTAAATAATTGTAGTGTTCCTTGGATTTAGATTCTGAAATATATCCGTGTTAATCTAAGCACTCAGTATGTGTAAGAAATTCTGAGCAGCAATTCTTTTGTGTGTGTGTTAATATTTTCATTTTTTTTTATTATTGTTGTGCTGGGTGGAGGTACATTAGAGTATTTGCAAAAGTTCTTACAATGTATCAAATGTATCATACTTGAATTCACTCCCTCCACTTGAGCAGCAATTCTTGTTAGCACCTAAAATATTTAACTGTTGGCTTTTAATTCCATTTAAGAACTTTGTAAACAGGAAATGTAAATGACTTTCAGAAACACTTTTACTACTGCAAATCAGCATAGAAAGTAGATTTACTTTAGTCTGTATTCCCCTAAAGCATTAAGCAACAACAACAAAAATACCTGTTAGAATTTCTATCCTCTTTTGAGATAAATTTTAAAAAGAGTTATAGAATTAGAATTTTTCTACTTTATTTAAATATAAGGTCATATTTTTCTGTCTGATGTTAAAGAAAATGCTTCAGACCTCTGCTGTATATATACAATAGGGCTAGAGAAAAAGTTTATTTCATAAGAAATCTGTATTCAACTGTTGAAAAATGCAGAAAGTCCAGTGACTGTGTGTATGTGTGTGAAACTTCAATAGACTATTCTTATTCTCGTTAGCTACAAATGGAATTATAAAATTATATCTCAGTGTAGGCCTTTTTATTTCTATATTCTTGCTTTATTTCATAGAAATGTTCATCACTATATGTTCACTCAATTTTGAAGGCCAAGTATTGTTAACAAATTAATCATAATACTAAATGTTTTTCCCTCAACAATACATAGTTTCAAATAGACCCATGCATTACTGACTTCAAGCTTCTCAGGGCACCTTTTCAGTTACATAAGCTTCATTTATTGACTAGATTCACTCATGCAGGCAAAAGAATGCTTCTGAGCTGTCTTTCTTCCCACTGTTTACTCTCTCCATTTCCATTCATCTCCACTGTTTCCCTCAGCCTGCCAGCTCCTGTTCAAATCTTATGTCTGTAAGCTCCTTTGTTAACGTTAATAGTAACAGAGCCCGCCTTGGAGCTCCTCTTTGATTTCTGCCAGGTAAATATTTACTTGACTATTCCAATAAGGTCCCTCTATGGTTTTTTGGTGGCTTTTTTTTAAGTTAGTGAAAGATAACTTATGTCTTTTATAAAAAAGAAACTTAACTATTACTGAAATCAATTTGTTACACTCTCACTTTTACAATATGGAAAATGAAGCTTCATTAGTTGCTCAGTGAATAAAGAAATGAAATTCTTTCACTGAAATTGACGACATTCTCAAAATAATTAGATTCAAGCCAGAAATACTGCTGGTACACCTCTAAATTAACAAACAAAGCAGAGAGTGAACAAATCACACTAGGACTACTTCCTTCTAAATGCCTGCCTTTTGAAAATTATTTTCTAATTCTGTTGATTAGAAATTCTGTAAGGAAATGTGGGCCCCAAAATGACCATGTGGAGAGGAGTGATCTGGCCAAGAGATTCTTTATTGCCAGGTGGGAGAGGGAGAGAGCAGAGAGAGCCAAGAAGAGCAAGAGAGAGAAGGGCAGGTGCTTAAATACCCCTCAGTGAGACTCAGCATGATCTGATTGGTTAGGATCTTATGTTTCATGCTGATTGGAGGTTGGGGCAGAAGGAGGATTCAAGCTAGACTTGAGGCAGGACTGTGACCTTGGGAGGCAGGACCATGACCCTGGAAAACAGGAGCTTAAGGGTGCAATAAGAACTGAAACCTATCGGCGCCATTATTGACAACAAATTCCAGATTGATTTCACTATAAAATGTGCTCATGTTTTTCTCTACTATTGCCATTTTCTTCTCCCTTTTTTTTTTTTTTGGCATTTATCACAATTAAAACTGACTTTTCAATATCAGTATTTTGAAATACTTCAGGGACTGAGACCTTCTTTTTGTTCTTTCAGTATTACCAGAATTTAACAAAATCCCTGACAATATAGTGAACACTCAGGATAATAATGTTAAATAAGTTAATTAGCAAATGCATGGATTATTTAAAGAAGATAGCTTCAATTTTCTTACAATAGAGCATTCTGGTCTCTTTTATTCATCTTCCATATAGTAATCATAAACCTTCCAGTTCAGAGAATCCATTTAATCAGTTCCTCAGGTATCATCAAATACTTTTGTAAGGCTTTGAAGTGACTCCACTAGTAATAAAGTCTACATTCCTCAAGAATCTTTTATTCTAGTCCAAGTATTTTAGTCTACTAAGTCTATGATGACCTTTGTGTGTTTGTCAGTGTCTTCCATGTATCTGTTTAAGTGAACTTTCCTCCTCATGGGGTGAAAATTCAGAGTTTTCATCAGATTCTCAATAGGAAATATAATCCAGGAAATTTCTGACATATTGACAAAAACAAAACACTTATCAGTTAAAGGGTAAAACAAACATTATATGCTGTGTAGGCAATGAATCAAGGAGAGTTCAGTGTCGTTGGAGTTGAATAAAGGAGAGGTTAACGGAGATAGCCTGTTCTAGGATAAATGCATAGACAAAATAGAACTTGATAGGATGGGTTAGATTTGGACAGTTGGAGTGGAGGGAAGATGGGATCATTCATTCCAGAGAATGAGATCTCATAGAGCCAAAGTAAATACAGCCTGGATAGACAAGACCAAGTTTTAAAAAGTTCCTGACTGATCTTTTAGTTGATAAAGATTTGCTATATAGAAAATATGCAGCACATTGGCTAGAAACTAGACACAGAGTATTCTTAATATGAAATGCTTTCAGACCTCAAAATGTTTTCAGTCTAACTGGGAAATGGGTGAGCTACAATACATTGTATTGAATGTTAGTATAGAAAGTTCTGTACCAGTATACTGGAGGGATATTTTATGCTGATAAATCAAAAACTGTGTTTTGTTGCAGGATTAATAAGAAATAAGTTTCTCTCTCTCTCTCTCTCTCTCTCTCTCTCTCTATATATATATATATATATATATATATATATATCACTCTCTTTCTCTATTAGATTTGAACTCAGAGCCTCATGCTGCTATGCAGCTGCTCTACCACTTGAGACACATCCCAGCCTTTTTGCTGTAACTACAGCAAGACCCTATTTTTCCAATAGGGTCTTGTAATTTTGGCAAGCCTCAGATCTCAATCCTCCTACCTATGCTTCCTCTGTAGCTGGGATGACAGGTATATACCACCATGCCTGACCCATAGAAATTCTGTTAGTCTCTGCTAAATAAAACTTACACAAAAGGTGAGAGATGAGAAGGGTAAAGGAAGCAGAAATATTTTAGATAGAAAGAACAAACTGGTTGAAGACAGCTCAGAGAGAACATGAAGTGTCTGCTAGTGGATTTGCTTGGAGGACAGCAGCAAGGCAAAAGAAGAAGAGGGAGCGAATAGCTTTAAAGACAGTATAAAGAATCCTCCATTTTATCTACAAAGTCGATGTTACTCTTAGACTTCAATTGTCTCATCAGTAAACTTCTGATTTCCTTTCTTCTTTCACCTTAACTTAATCAATTAGTTAATTTAGTTTTTACAAAACCATACAAACCTGCTTTTATGCTGAAATTTAGCAGATTTTTTCATTAAATACATAAGCAACATCTTCCATATTAGCCTATTTGATGTCTGTGCTTATTTCTAAGATGAGAAAAACTTATAGGAAAATCACCGTTGACTTTAAACTGTTAAGCAAATTAATCCCCACAAGAATGCATCCTGAAAGGCTGATGTAAGAGTAAGAGGAACTGGGGTCTACTGTGGTGTGGGCCTCACAGGAAGGAGCTAAGACCCTAACAAGGTGCTCACAGTATCTGTGCACCAGTTTGTCCACCAACAAAGGTAAAAATTTCAGTAAAAGTGGTGATTCTACAATTCTAGAATTCTGACTTTTTCTTCAAAAAGGGAACAAAAATGATTGGAAAAATTTATATAGGGTTGCCAAGTACTGATGCAAAATAGGCAAACAAACAAACAAACAAAAAAACAAATAAATGTTATCCACTACCACTAATATCTCCTAAAAGAAAAAACAATATAACAGTCACAATAGAACAAATTAGTTTATTGAGAAAGTCACTCCACCATCCTTATTTTTCTCATTTTTTTATTGCACAATTGAAATTTGACCTTGCCCAAGCACCAAGCTGTTGACTCAGATTTGAGAATCTCTGCCTTACACCATCCATGCTGCACATTAGCATAACCTGGAGAGTATTAGAAACAAAATTGCCAGTGCACTACTCCAGACCAAGACCACTAACTTTCTATAGGTGAGAGAAACAGGCATCTATGTTTTTTCCCACTTTCTTTGTGATTCCAAGGTGTAGGCAGACTTTAGGTGAATTTTGAGGTCAATCCAAGGTTTGAGACTTAACATGCTCCAATCTTAGAACATAACACATTAGGAAATTTGTCTCCTTCATGTGAAAACTTAGCACACATACTTTCACTTGTTTACTTGGTCTGTGTGGTGGATGGGGAAATTAAAGCTTTTGGTTTCTAAATCATATTTATATAACAAGATTTACATATCAAATTACACTTGTTAAATTTTCCTAAGATTCCAAATTGCTTATTTCCACTTGAGTAATGGCTTTGCCAAAAGCTCTCTCTCTTTCTCTCTCTCTCTCTCTCTGCAAAGTTGTAATTATTTCACTTAAATAATTGTGGCTAGTAAACACCACATACCAACATTCAAAGGTAATTACTATCACAAAGAGTCTGTTAGAAGTTAGGGGAAGGAGTTCAGGTCAGAATTTAAATACTGACTTTTTTTTGTAATCCAAATTGCTTAAATTGAGGCCATAGGTGGGAGGAAGCCATTTTACCCTACTGAGTAAACTAAATTGCAACCCATATTTTAGAGCCATGTTGCTTGTTTCTGAATAAGACAGATGCTCTGTTTTCTCCAGGCAGGAATTGGGAGGATTTATAAGACAATTTTAATTAATGTGCTCACTCAACCATAAAATAAGTGCATATGCCTTGTAAGGTAATAAAACAAATCACAAGTCTGCAGATTATGATATGCTAATACCTATTTCTCTTTAAAGAAAATACTCTCCTTCTGAAAAAAAACCTGATTTTTAAAAAATGTGTGCTGTTAATAGCAAAATGTTGATAAGAATACAGGATGGCTTTGAAATACCAACAACTATCAGGGAGAAACAAGGAGAAAAGATACTGTAAGTGTGTTTACAATTGAATTAAATCTAAATAAATATTTGCCTCGGATTTTCTTGGGTTAAAATTATTGTGCTTTTGAAGTTTTCAAGTCACTGATTTGTGAGTTGTATCAGTGTTTAAATTTCAATCTTATTTATGTAGCTATCTGAAATTTAAAAATCAACATTAAAGTGGTATTGCTTTTCAAAAACCAGTATATAGTATTTCTCTAAAGCACCCAAATTTTAGAAGAATAAAAAGATAAATAAAACTTTATTTTGCTTCAGCTTATAAAGGTTAAAGAAGTATTAAAAAGGTTAAGAAGTTAGAAGGATTGGTCTTCTTCTTTATTACATTTATAATTCAGTAAGCAAATATCTCAGCTATAGTACTAATTCACAAATAATCAACCTAATTAAATCTTTTGGTCTGGTAGAAAAAGAGGTCTAAGAAAAATCTAGTAGCTAGTATTTTCAGTCTGTGATACTCAAATTGTTATATCTGTGACTCACAGATATGTTTTACTTTACTGCTCAATATATCTGCATAGTATATACTATACATGTACATATACATAAAACAAAAAGCTTAGAGCCTATGTTATTTATTATACTACTCTGATCTAATTTTTAAATGATATTGGGTTCACTAAATTAATTTTATTACCTAGTAGGAAGTTGCTGTATTCAGCTGGAAAAACACTGGTTTAAGCTTTATTTTATGCCATAACATAAATGGAAAATGACCTAGACAGTATTCGTGTAGCTTTTCAAAGAAATGCCTTCACAGCACAAAGATTCAACATTAGCTTCTTGGCTCAGATGTAAAGCTACTCTGAATAGACAGGAGCAGAATACATATTAATACTTCATAAAATTGATGTAAAACATACTTTCTTTTATTTTATTAACATTTTTATAATACTCTTCAAATAATTTCTGCTTAGTGGTTAGTACTAGGAACATGTTCATTTCTTAATGAATTGATTTAAGTTTTCTTCAACAGAATAAGACACTTCTACAATGTACGGTGATTTACTTTCTTTTTCTCCCCTTGGTTTTGAGAAAGTGTAGGTCTGTTTTCTGATCAACTGCAGCAATTTAGTCTCTATTTCCCCATAATCTGTGTAGGTCAAAAAAGTAATGCATATTCCAGGTTCACGGTTGACATTCCTATAACAAAAGACAGACTCACAAGAGAAAAGCAAAACATTCATTTAATCACAGTTTATGTGAAACAGCAACCTTGAAAGATGAAAACCTGAATACCCTGGGAAAACTGTATTTATGCGAAGCTGATGAAGGAAGTGGATAGTTACAGAGAACCATGACTAGAAAAAAACTAAATGGCCAAATGGCAGTGAACTGAGAGGCATTCAGCAAGGCCTGTCAACATTCTCTTTGGCCTCTCTGTGCATCACTCCCTCCCTTGGATATGGAACAGAACTCCACTGGAGGGAAAGATTTGCAACCCGCTTTCATGAGAGGTTGGCCAGAGAGTGACCTTTCTAGGACTGATGGCTAGCTTGGGGGAGAAGAGTTCTAGTTTCTATGATATGTCTTTGGGGAAAAAGGGAAACAAGAAAAGAAGGGAGAGACCTTGCTTCTGGGGCCTTCCCAATCTCCTTCAGTTCAAAGTTTTCAGCATGCCAAGCCATCAGACTTCAAAGTATTGTATTCCGAGCCTTGACATCTGATCAACTCCCTTTTCAAACTATTATTCAGCACTTATTTTAATTAATTGTAAATGATTTCAAATGTGATTCAGAACTAGCCAGTTTATAATATAAATTAAATGAATAAACAAAACACGTTTTAAAATCTTTTCTCAAGATTTTTACTTATGCCTATAGATTTGTTAAACTCTATACTAGGTTTATTCACGAGTGCTTATAGAAATTTTTAAAAAGTGCCAACTTTTCAAAGATTATATCAAAATTTTCACCTAAACCTGCATGTTTCTCCAATTATATTTAATTAGATGCTGCATGATAAAAGCACATGATAATTACTTCTCACAAAAGTCAAAAGCAGCAAAGAACTAGCCAACACTCAACATTTAAGTATAAGGTCATACAGTTTTTGTCATGTGGTTATGTTAAGGTCATGTTGCAAAGTGGACTTTAATACTTCCCCTCACTGTATGATATTCCTGCTTAAACTGAAGCTGGCACAAATTTGTTGAGTGCTTCCTTAAAGGATGAGACTGGGCTTCTTCTTGGCTTCTGTGCTGCTGGAGCACCGAGCTCTTGGCTCAATATAAACATTGAAGTTCAAATACACACACCTACTGCACTTCAAGAACCTTGAAATTTTAGAACTGGCCATTGAGATTCTGTGTATGCCAAGACACTGTAGGTATGTAAAGACACCAGTCACTGCTCCATTTTCATATGATGTCTGTTAATGGAAAAACCAGTCCCCTGGCCTCAAACCAATTCACAAATAACAAGAGCAAGGTTTTGAAGAAAAGGAAATATGGATTATTATTTATCAGATAAAGAAAAGGACAGGGAAAGTCAACTTCTCAAAGCTCTGTCATTCTACTTCTGAGAGAAAATGTCCACTTTTTAAATGGGAGTTCAGGGGCTCAGCTTGACTACTTGACAAAGCACATGTCGAGAATAGCTGCTGACCTTGGTTTTTCAGATGCTCATGCACCACCTCTCCAAAGATGTATGTCTTGGCATTAATTCTGAATAAGATTGGGGTAAGTTGATGCTAAAACAGCTATTGAGCTGTGTAGTGTCCAATATAACAGTATGACTTACCATTTTCCTTTTCCTTCACTGATGTTATTTGTTTTATAATCCTTGTAATTCATCTTTCTTCGTACTTCTTATATCTGTCCTTACTTCCACAGTCTTACTGTCACAGCCTTAATTTGTTCTTTTCAACCTATACCACAGATTCTAATTTTTTTTACTCACTTGTATAACCATAGATCACACCAATTCTAAATTAATATTTTTAGAATTTGTCATTGTATTCTTATATTCCACATGGGAAAAGTGTCAAAAAGATAGTCTAGAAAGGAGGAACTGCATCAGTGATGACTGTGGGCCTCATCTACTCATAAACCTCCAGGTGGTGGTACGTCACATAGAATGAGTCAGATTTGGGGCAATAAATATATACGGCGGGGGGGGGGGGGGGCATATGACACATCTGAGAAAATGCGTCTTGCTCTATTGCTATGAATGCTTTTGCTTCTCAGAGAATAGTGAGTGAAGCTTTGGAAAGAGAGACCACTGAAACAAAAACTCAGAGATAAATCTAAGAACATTAAGTTAATCATCCCCTCATATGCTGCAATTCAAGTAAGAAAATGACTCATAAACTTTGATAAAGATAATTCACTGCTTTTGTAAGATCTGGTAAGATACTCACAAGGAAGAGTAAAGAGATGGATCAATATGGGAAAGGCTAATCCCAGCTCATACATTTACTGCTGTAATAGAATGAGGTATCAGTCCTTACAGGGAACTAAGGTTAGAATGGGTAACAATAAGCAGAGATTGAAGATGGTGATTTTAAAGAGCAGAGATGTTGGTGAATAAAAATAGAAACAGGAAACATAAGGAGAGAGAACAGATTCAAAGAGTAAGAGCCTTTTTGCTCAGTACTAGAGGCTACTTTGTCTGCAAAGAAAAGCAAAAGCACTATAGCATCTTGGGTTATACTATCAACATTAAAAGACCACATACAGTTCGACCTAGGTATTTAGTTTCTACAAAATCCCTGCTTATTGCATATATATATATGAAAGAAAACAAATACATATAAATAAAGATGTTCACTGCAGTATTTCTTGACATGAAAAACACTCTGGACACTGGAATAGTGAGTAAAAGAACTTAAAAAATACATCTATACAAGAAGGAATAAGATCATACAAGGCAAAGTGATTCTGCAGAAGGAAGAAAGGGGCTGTGAATAAAAGCAAATTTTTATTTCATTTTGCTACTATTATCAAGTATTAAAAAACTTTATGAATAATTATTGGACATATACCACATACCATACAAAGATAGTTTAGTTAGGATAAAGGAGGATGGTAGAGGGGATGAATTTAAGTATGATATATTTGATATACTATAAGAACTTTCGTAAATGCCACAATGTACCTCACCCAGCAATTAAACAAATTAAACAATTAAAAAAGTGTTGAAGCAAAAATTTCTTTCCTATATTAGAGTGACGTATTAATTTTAAATTCTAGGTTCTTCCACTAGATTGTGCAATTTTGGCTACCTCTATAGAGTTAGTAAACATGGACCAGGATCTGGTACATAATGACTGAAAATAATCATATGATTATTTATTCAAAGAATTAATATTATATATATACATATATATATACTTCTTTATCCTGTTAAGGATGAAAACCGTACGAAGTCTCTTGTACTTCCCCACTGACAGTTGAACATGTTGAAAGGAAAGCTGTTTCATTTTGTTTCTGCCAGGTTTGTAGAAAAATAATAAAGCAACATAAGAACAAGAACTGTCAAATCATTATTTTACAATACTTTCAACCTCTGTTCTAAGTGCAATTTCTTTTCAAAAAACAAGGAAATAAAATAGTACAACAGCTTTAGATAAGATGTTGTGAGTTTTGAATTTGTGATTGTATATTCATAATTGAGACAAATATACATACAAAAGATTCTACTGACATTATTTTAACATAGTGATATTTTCTCCCCATTCCTCAAGTCATTGGATCTATAAAAAATTCTTTTTTATTATGCATGTCTCTTCTCAAATAGTTCTGAAAATCAATAAAGAAAATCATCTGGTTGTTTTTGGAGACTGAGGAAAAATCTCTTAACTGACTTTCCTAAAGGGGTCTTAGTAAATAAAAAAATTAAATACTATCATACAATATTTTCAAAGTTGTAAGTTGTATACCTTTTGTTGTTTTCTTTTCACTGCTGTCCTAAGATCTCCTGTACAGTGTTGTTTTGAAAATTACTTTTGTTAAGATAGAAAATTAAGAAATACAATGAGTATCTTAAGGAAAGGTGAACTAACATTTTATCCAGTGTATCCCCAAATTTTCATAACACACACATAATAGTTCCCCAAAGTAAAGCTAACCATAGTACTCTTTTCTCAATCAAGGTATTAATTATTTATCTGCCAACTCCAAGGACTACCTCCTCCACACCAAATTGATTGTCCCACCTACATTAATTCTCTATAGTCTCATAAGAAAGATTTCGCTAAAATAATAGTTAGCCACATTCTTATTAAAAGTTAATCAATAGCTTCCTGTCATCTATAGAGCATATAAAAGAAATAAAATGATCAACTGCAATGTAGGATTTAATTTTCTTAAACCATTAAAAGGCACAAGACTACAAGTCAAAGGGGTAGAAGAAGTGCTTGATAAATAATAAAGATAGAAACCAAGAGTATATAACAGGAAATATTTAATTTCTAAGTTAAGTAAATAATCACTCCTCCTCCACCCTGCCATGCATTGGGGCTTAGAAAACCACACCCAAAAGTGAGGCCCCAGGTGCAGAGTTTGTTTCTCTTGCGTTCCTGTCACCCTTTCTTCTCTGCCAAGGCAAGCCATAGAACTTAACCAAGGTAAGTCTTAGAAAACAGAATCCTTTTTTCCCAAAGCCAGCCACAAAAACTAAAAATACTATTCTTACTCTTCTCTGCTTTTGTGTAACAACTACCATAAGGAAATTAAGAGTATACCAGAGACTCTGCTCCTTACCGAGGAGGAAGAAATGCTACAACTGAGGGGCCTCAGACAGGTCTTGCTGCGTTTCTTCCTCTCTGGCTATTTCTATGAGCTTATAGCCTTTCTGTCCAGTCACATTTCTATATGATTATCCTTGTTTCATTGAATATATGTATAAAAATAGGTCACTTTGAATCATTGAGTCTTCAATCTGAAGGCTCCCATGTCACAAAAATATGACCAAATAAATTTGCATGTTTTTTTTCCTGTTTGCTTATTGTCAGAGTATTTTAGAGAAAGTTCTGAAGGAGCAGGAGAAATTTTCATTTGCCCCTACACCACCATTCATTTAAGACTAAATCATCCACCCAGGCTCTGACTCTATTTCCTTATACTTTCTAATGAACTTCATGCAAAGTAGGATGAGAAAGGTAGAAGAGAATGGATATATAGTCACAATGGTATTCTTATCTCAGGAAGTCAACAGTTGTCTATCTCCAAAACTACAATGTAGCTGATCTTCTCAGATCACTAAGACTTCCTTATTTCAAGTCCAAAGTGAACTCCTAAATGGCACCCTCCAAAAAAGCACCTGTCAGCTTCATTTCACAATCACACTGTTCCCATGGCAGAGTTACTTCCTTCTCATGGGCTTCCACAATACAGCATTATAGAAAGTTTCTAACTTCTAATGACTTTCTTTTCTCTTTTTACTGTTTTATTAAAAATTCTCTTCTGGGATTCTCTTTCCTGGCAAATTTCTTCAGTGTTGGTGAAGTGTGCTATTTGCTTGCATTAGTTCCTTTTATTACAAGCTGTACACTTATTCTAACACTTTTTCCCATGGTCATAATGCATGTCTGAGATGAGTTAATGGTTTCAAAATTCAAAGCCCCTTTTGCCCAAAATATACACTTGAACTTTAAACTTGTTCTAACCTTGCCTTCTGTACTATTTAGAAGCATAAGTCATTATCAGATGTCTCAATATAAAATGGGTATATGTAAAATACATGTTAAATATATATACTGGGTGAATATGCACATTGTCAGAATGTGTATTGGATAAATACACATGGGATCATGACCAAAATATATGTTTAATGTGGTACATGATTATAAAAGTTTGTAAAACCCTGAAATCTGCTGAACTGCCTTTTTATTTTATTTTTTTACTTTTTAAATTTGAAGATTCTGCATTTTGCCTTCAGTTTTTTAATCAGGTTGTAATTATGCTCTGAGGTGTTTATTTAAATTTTTTTTCCTTTATTGTTGTGCTGGGTGGGCGTACATTGTAGCATTTATACAGGTTCTTACAATGTATCAAATATATCATACATGAATTCCCCCCCTCTACCCTTCTTCTTTATCCCCTTTCCCCCTATCCTGGAGTAGTTTCAGCAGGTTTCATATTTGTATTTACATGCATGTGTACACATTTTTTGTAGTATTCACCCCCCTCCCCCTTTTCCCATTGCTTCCCCCCTCCCTCTGGTGCCAGTCACTCTCCCTTCCCTGCAGGACTTTTTCTGCCCTCCTGTTCTCCAGTTTTGTAGAAGAAAAAAGATCAAAGATAAAATGAAAAACATGACATTTTAGCTTGTTCGAGATAAAGGTAGCTGTGATATTTCCATGTATATAAGCATTAGAATCCCAATTGGTTTATCTCTTTTAATTTTCTTCATTCTACCTTAGTCTCTTTCATATGGTAATTTCTGTTGGTTTAAGAATTATATATTCATTCATGTTTAGAGAGTGTATCAGCCATATTCAGGTTCTTAGTTATAGCTTCTGTATCATGGCATAGAATGACTCTGTTATATCACTTATCACAATTTAGTAACAAATCTCTGTTTTCTTTCATTAGTTTTTAAGCTTTATGTGGGTAAGAAATATGTCTCTCTTTACATTCACTGGATAATTACAATATAATTCAAACACAGATACGTTTTTGGCACTCAATAATAGCCCTTGTGGGAATAATTAGTTAATGAAGTGGTTAAAACAACATGACTGCATCATTTGTTTAAAAAAAAAAATTCAGGGCTTTCCTGAAGAACAGAGGAAACATATATGTATGTGTGTATAAGAGGGTATTTATTAGAGTGGCTTACATGATCAGAGACTGAATAAGCCTACAATGGCTAATTTCAACCTGGAGAACCAGGGAAATTGGTGACTTCTCAGTCCACGAAACCAGAAGCCTTTGAACAAGAGCAACCAGCGATGCAGCCCCCATCTAAGGATGAAGGCCTGGAAGTCCCCTGGAGAGTCACAGGTACAAGTGCATGTTCCAAAGTTGAAGCATATGGACTCTCATGTCCGCAAGTGAAGTCAGTAGCAAAAAATGCACCCACTCAAGAAGGGTCGAGCACATGTGTGCACAAGCTTCTGCCTTCTTCCACATTTCTTATTCATTCAGGCCTCGGGTCTATTGACGTTACTGCCCACATTCAGGAAGAATCTTCCTCACTCAGTTCACTAAATTATATACATATCTCCCAGAATTATGCTTTATCAATTTTCTAGGTACCCCTTGATCAGGTCAAGTGAACAACCAAGATTAACCATTATAGTTTGTCAACTCGGTACCCACATCCCCTTAAATCATACTTAATTTCCAAATAAAGGCAATAACAAGTTATAATTCTGTCTAACATGATATAACCACTTTGCATACAACTGAAAATACACAATTCTATCCCCTAGAAGAGGAACTAAAGCTTTTTTAAAAAATGGTGCTTACTGTTCTACTGATACCTCATAATTTACATATTACTATAATATGAGTTTAACAACTCTAAAATACTTAGATAAAGCCAACTAATCATATGTTACACACTTAACATAAGAGAGGAAAGAAAATAAAAATATTTGCTTGATATATATATTATGTGTGCATATACATATATATAATATATATACATATTCTTAACAATATGGGGAAGAAATCCTCATGGCAATTATAGTTTCTGTAACTGTTTATGTGTCACAGTGGGTATTTATAATTATCTTCTATTACCCATTCTGTATTCATTTTGCCTTCACCACACCTCAGTGGTAATGGCACTTAACCTAGAAGGTTGACCTACACCTCAGGGGTGTGGACCATTTATGGTCCTACTGGATTGGGTTATTGTAGTTTCCCATTGACCTTAAATACTAAGAGACAACCTAAAGCATCACCTGTACTCCAGAAATACTCTCCTTACTTCCATTGTGGGGTGGAGTATAGCGCCCCTTGATCGATCACCCATGCTACCACACCTCACTTCATGGAACCCAAAGTGGCCAAGAGGAAGTCTTAACTTCTGGCTCAGTGAAATCATTGTTGTTTCATGGTAGAATCACTCCTCCCTTTGGAAGCAAGACTTCAAGGCCAGCAGAGTATAATATTGTTGAGAAAGGAAGTAAAAATTTTGCTAATGGTACCATTCCCACTTCCTCCCCTTGATTCCTGGGCCCATGAATCCGTGGAAGAATAGTATCTCTGATGCTGATTTACAGCATGTAGCTTTCTGGAGAATATTACACCATTCCTACAAGGTAACTGGTGCAAGGCCATTCTTTCTTCTCTCAATCCAGCTGTGTCAGGGTGGTGGGAGATATGGTAAGACCAGTGAATTCCATGAGCATGGGCCTACTGTCACATTTCTTTGTGAAGTGAGTCCTTGCTTAGAAGCAATGCTGTGTGGAATAATGTGATGGCAGATAAGGTATTCTGTAAGTGCAAAGGTGGTACTTTTGGTAGAAGCATTACATACACAGAAGGTAAATCCATATCAAGAATATTATCTACTCCAGTAAGGACAAAATGCTGCCTTCTCTGATGAAGTATTCCAATGTAACCAGGTCGCTGGATTATCACTCTGAGTAATATCAGATCAGGGGTTCAGGTCTCTGATGCTGAGAGATTGGGCACTCAGCAGTAACCATAGCCAGGTCATCCTCGGTGATAACACCCAATTCATGATGGCCAGCTCAGGTTATTTGGTAATGTGGTAGTCCATGGTCAAGCATTCAGTTTCCATTAATGATTAGTAGCAGACCAAGAACTATCTCTGAAAAGAAGATTAGTTGTCTGCAGATGACAGGGCCTTACTCCAAATCACTGAAACTCTCCTATAGAGACCTGCCAAAGAGTTCAATCAGTCTTCCATGGACACCGTAAGTACCTTGGATCTGCTGGATTTTATGCCCCAGTAGAGAGCTGCATGCACAGAAGCCTGATCCTGTTGCAGAACCTTCTACTGTTCTGGGCTCCACTCAAAGCGATCAGCTTTCTGGTCACTCAGTAACACACTTAGTAAGGAGCGTGTTGCCTCCAAAACACCACTAGGCCCACCAGGCATCGTACCTTTCCCTTCATTGTGTGGGGGTGAAGGTGGGGGAGGGGAGATGCACACATCTCATTCTTCACTTAAAAGGCATATTGTGGCACACCCTCTACAACCGTACAACTGGACTCCTAGAAATTACACTGAGCTAGAAGACCTTAAATTCTATTTCAACTTATTCCTCATCCTCTGGTCACTTCTGGGAGCACCATGATTAATTATTTCACACTGTAGGTCTATCCTAATCAGACTATCCCAATTGTTGCTTTGCCTTTGCTCAGAGGTATGGTAAGTATGCTCACTTCCCCATGGCAGTTGAATGTCACCATGGTCTTTGCTGCTCTAGGATGCAGTTAGACCTATTGCATATATGTTTTCCAATTGAGTGACTATGGTTACCTTGTAAGTTCTGGCAATGGGGAAGAGCAATGACAGAGCTCTTCAAGGATGCTAATACTCCTCTCACAAATTTATTCCTTAAAGTGTTGGTGCAAGGTGTATTTCTTTGTGCCTCTCAGAGTGGGTGACTAGGTTTTACATGGCAAATCCAATTTCCAAAGCTTTGGAATCCTTTCATCAACAGTAAACCAAAGAATATCAGGTATCTCTAGCTCAGTCTCGATGGGCCATCTTTTGATCTTTCACAACACTAACCAAACAAACAATTAGCACCTTTTTTAAGGTCCTGAGCTGCAACATTAGATCTTTGCTTAATGGGTCTATATCAATACATTTATCCTGACCTATCTTTATGTTCCTTCTACCATTATCCTGCACCCTTAAAATCAATTTCCATACATCTTCCTCATGTCCATGCCTCTATAAATTACAAAACTCAAGTACTTCTGAAAGGAATAGGATGTCTCAGCGGGCCCCAACCCCCTTGTTGGAGAAACCAGTACCCAACCCCCTTGTTGGAGAAACCAGTACCAAACGCCCTGTGTAGATAAGATAAGCAGAGCAGCAGGGTTTGGCTCGGGCATATGAAATGTGAGGAATGTGGGCAGGTTGCAAAAGACGACGGGATGTACGTGCAAGATGTGCTCTGCCTGCTTGCTCAATGTTGATAAACGTACAAACGCGTGCAATTGCTGACCTTTTACTCTATAGGCTAGGAAGTACACGTGCTCTTAAATGGATAGGCTGGAAATGTATGTGGTGTTACAAAATCATTGGCTATGTGCCGCGCGGGCTTTTGCTGTAACGGCAGGCAGTGGTCTATATAAGATCTCCCCTAAAGAGGCTCAGGGTCGTGTTCTCTTAACAGGTCCTGTGTGTCCGTGTGGGAGCTCGACCCTGGCTAGCCAGCCCAATAAACTCTGCTTTGTTGATTGCATTCAAGCGTGGATCTCTGTCTCTCGGGGTTCCTAACACTTCTTTTGAAGGGTAGCACATCTCCTAGGTCATGCTGTGTACCTTACAATATGCTCCTTACATTAAGGGGCCTGCATAGATGTAAGTCTGGGTATAGATCTTGAAGCAAAAACGGTTGATGGGGACAGGTTCAGAGGAGACTCTGTATGGTCTTGTTTGGCAATTGCCTAAGGGAGGCAGTGTGAGATTAGTTCCCTCAGGCAGAGAGACCAGTACTATTTGGGGGTAGGGTTGGCATGCCACTACAACTGAGAGTAGTGATGACACTTTCATTGGCAAAACGAGATCTTAGGAGTTCAATGTCCCCAGCCTCCTCAGAGTTCTCTTACTTTCCCAAGCCCCATTTTACAGGATCACATTCTACACCAATCAATGCTCTTGCTTTAACTGCAGACACCCAGGGAAACTGAGAGTCAAATTTGCATTGCAATTCAGCCAATTTCACAATGAAGCCTTGTGCTTGGTTTTTGACAATGAAGCCTTGTGGCTACAGGACAGAATACTCTCCCTTAGGGCACACTTAGTAGCTTTTGGGTTATTTATGTACATCTGGAGCTGGGAATTTGAATCCCAGAGCTCATTCTTTTCTTTTGTTACTGTGTCCAGTGGTGCTAGGAGCAAACAACCTGCATCATATATTCCTTGATTTTTCAAAAATGTTTTGAACATATCATGTATAGAGACATTAAATTTTTTGCCTCTTAAAAGTGGAGAGTTAGGAGTATCAAATCCATTTTCTTCACATATCTTTTTAAACAGTTCGTGCCATGCCTATCAGTGCTATATGATTAGAAGGAGAGTCCTTAGCAATTTTAGGTTTGATCAAATTAGAGTGCCAGTTCCAGAAACCACAAAACCAATTAAGGATGCTCATCCTTAAAATTATTTTTTCTCTAGAACTGCCTGGCACCAAAAATCTGTATTAGCCAGGATTCTCCAGAGGAACAGAGCAAATATAAAAATACAATTATAAGGGGGATTTATTAGATTGGCTTACATGGTCAGAGGCTGAATGGTCTCACAACAGCCGTCTGCAGGCTGAAGAAGCAGGGAAACTGGTGGCTTTTCTGCACAACAAGCCAGAAGCCTTGAAACAGGGGAGAAACCCATAATGCAGCCCTAATCCAAGGCTGAAGACCCAAAATTTCCCTGGAGTGCTGAAGCATCCATTTCCATGTCCACAGGAGACAACATTGACAAACTTCATTCAAGAATGATCGAGTATGCATGCAAGAGAGCTCCCCTTTTCATTTACAGTTCTGCCCCATCTGAGCCCCCAGATTATAGGATGCTGCTACTCACATTCAGGGTTGGTCTTTCCCTCTCAGTTCACTGAAGTACACACCAGTCTTCTCTGCAAACACTCAAAGGCACACCCAGAAGTATGCTTGACCAATTTTTAAAATATATCTCAATCCAGTGACATTGACAACCAAGATGAATCATCACAATGATCATTTAATATTAAGTAAATATACATGTAAATTCAAATAAGTAAGAGATTGATACTAAATCACTTACCCTGAGTTTGCGTTGGGGGACAGTCAATGAGTGAAGACACCAGACCAGGAGATAAGAGTAAAGTAAGCAAAAAGTTTATTGAGAAGACAGCAAAGTTCCCACATGGAAGCAGCTTAGGAAAAAAAGCTAAGCTATACGATAACTATAGTATAATACTATAAGGGTGTTACAGGGCTATGCCTGGCTTAGGTTCAACTATTCTACCTTGAAACTATATTTGTGATTGACTGGCATTTAGTAAACTTCTCTGTTGAACCCAGCCACCTACCTGTCCCCATCCTTATGGAACAGAACATTCCAGGAAGGTCTAGTCAGCTTGTGCTGGCCTGGGGGCCCACCACCCATGTCTTGCTGCTGCATTCTGTTACTTCTTTGAGAAATCTGTTGTTTCTTATGCTCTTCAGATGTCTGCTTCTAGAGTTTCTTCCTCATCCAAAATGGAGTCACCTCTGTCATTGCTGTCCTCACAAGATTAAATTTTCCCTCTAGAAAAACAGCCCTAAGTAAACAGTAATACTGTTTTTGCTAAAGCATTCCACATTGGTGGGATATAATCAATTGGTGTTAAGGTGTAACTATATGAAGAGTTTAAAAACATGTATGCTCCTTGGATGTAGTGATTCCATTTTTAGTAATTATACATAAATGAATAATCATAGAAATGTCCAACAGATATCCATTGCTATTTTATCTGTAATTAATTGTAATATATAAAAGAAACAATATGTGATGCAAAATAATAGCTTGATTATGTAAATCATTGCACACAAAACTTTCATGAATGCTATACAGACACTAAAAGATACTCACAAAGATTATTTAAAGATACGACAAGTAAAAATAATTACACGGAAAGAAAAAGAGCAGTACATAGCTGTCTATGTATAAAATGCATACTAATAGCAGTTATCACTATTGGAAGGATAAATGATGTTTTTGCTGTATTATATTCCCTAAAATTTCTAAATTTCTTTTTTCTTTTCTTTTATTATTCATATGTGCATACAAAGCTTGGTTCATTTCTCCCCCCTGCCCCCATCCCCTCCCTTACCACCCACTCCAGCCTCCTCCCTCTCCCCCCCACCCCCTCAATACCCAGCAGGAACTATTTTGCCCTTATCTCTAATTTTGTTGTAGAGAGAGTATAAGCAATAATAGGAAGGAACAAGGGGTTTTGCTGGTTGAGATAAGGATAGCTATACAGGGCATTGATTCACATTGATTTCCTGTGCGTGGGTGTTACCTTCTAGGTTAATTCTTTTTGATCTAACCTTCTCTCTAGTTCCTATTCCCCTTTTCCTATTGGCCTCAGTTGCTTTTAAGGTATCTGCTTTAGTTTCTCTGCATTAAGGGCAACAAATGCTAGCTAGTTTTTTAAGTGTCTTACCTATCCTCACCCCTCCCTTGTGTGCTCTCGCTTTTATCATGTGCTCATAGTCCAATCCCCTTGTTGTGTTTGCCCTTGATCTAATGTCCACATATGAGGGAGAACACATGATTTTTGGTCTTTTGGGCCAGGCTAACCTCACTCAGAATAATGTTCTCCAATTCCATCCATTTACCAGCGAATGATAACATTTCGTTCTTCTTCATGGCTGCATAAAATTCCATTGTGTATAGATACCACATTTTCTTTTTTTTTTTTTTTTCATTTTTCTTTTATTATTCATATGTGCATACAAGGCTTGGTTTATTTCTCCCCCCTGCCCCCACCCCCTCCCTTACCACCCACTCCACCCCCTCCCTTACCACCCACTCCACCCCCTCCCGCTCCCCCCCTCAATACCCAGCAGAAACTATTTTGCCCTTATCTCTAATTTTGTTGTAGAGAGAGTATAAGCAATAATAGGAAGGAACAAGGGGTTTTGCTGGTTGAGATAAGGATAGCTATACAGGGCATTGATTCACATTGATTTCCTGTGCGTGGGTGTTACCTTCTAGGTTAATTCTTTTTGATCTAACCTTCTCTCTAGTTCCTATTCCCCTTTTCCTATTGGCCTCAGTTGCTTTTAAGGTATCTGCTTTAGTTTCTCTGCATTAAGGGCAACAAATGCTAGCTAGTTTTTTAAGTGTCTTACCTATCCTCACCCCTCCCTTGTGTGCTCTCGCTTTTATCATGTGCTCATAGTCCAATCCCCTTGTTGTGTTTGCCCTTGATCTAATGTCCACATATGAGGGAGAACACATGATTTTTGGTCTTTTGGGCCAGGCTAACCTCACTCAGAATAATGTTCTCCAATTCCATCCATTTACCAGCGAATGATAACATTTCGTTCTTCTTCATGGCTGCATAAAATTCCATTGTGTATAGATACCACATTTTCTTTTTTTTTTTTTTTTCATTTTTCTTTTATTATTCATATGTGCATACAAGGCTTGGTTTATTTCTCCCCCCTGCCCCCACCCCCTCCCTTACCACCCACTCCACCCCCTCCCTTACCACCCACTCCACCCCCTCCCGCTCCCCCCCTCAATACCCAGCAGAAACTATTTTGCCCTTATCTCTAATTTTGTTGTAGAGAGAGTATAAGCAATAATAGGAAGGAACAAGGGGTTTTGCTGGTTGAGATAAGGATAGCTATACAGGGCATTGACTCACATTGATTTCCTGTGCGTGGGTGTTACCTTCTAAGTTAATTCTTTTTGATCTAACCTTTTCTCTAGTTCCTGGTCCCCTTTTCCTATTGGCCTCAGTTGCTTTAAGGTATCTGCTTTAGTTTCTCTGCATTAAGGGCAACAAATGCTAGCTAGTTTTTTAGGTGTCTTACCTATCCTCACCCCTCCCTTGTGTGCTCTCGCTTTTATCATGTGCTCATAGTCCAATCCCCTTGTTGTGTTTGCCCTTGATCTAATGTCCACATATGAGGGAGAACATACGATTTTTGGTCTTTTGAGCCAGGCTAACCTCACTCAGAATGATGTTCTCCAATTCCATCCATTTACCAGCGAATGATAACATTTCGTTCTTCTTCATGGCTGCATAAAATTCCATTGTGTATAGATACCACATTTTCTTAATCCATTCATCAGTGCTGGGGCATCTTGGCTGTTTCCATAACTTGGCTATTGTGAATAGTGCCGCAATAAACATGGATGTGCAGGTGCCTCTGGAGTAACAGTCTTTTGGGTATATCCCCAAGAGTGGTATTGCTGGATCAAATGGTAGATCGATGTCCAGCTTTTTAAGTAGCCTCCAAATTTTTTTCCAGAGTGGTTGTACTAGTCTACATTCCCACCAACAGTGTAAGAGGGTTCCTTTTTCCCCGCATCCTCGCCAACACCTGTTGTTGGTGGTGTTGCTGATGATGGCTATTCTAACAGGGGTGAGGTGGAATCTTAGTGTGGTTTTAATTTGCATTTCCTTTATTGCTAGAGATGGTGAGCATTTTTTCATGTGTTTTCTGGCCATTTGAATTTCTTCTTTTTAGAAAGTTCTGTTTAGTTCACCTGCCCATTTCTTTATTGGTTCATTAGTTTTGGGAGAATTTAGTTTTTTAACTTCCCTGTATATTCTGGTTATCAGTCCTTTGTCTGATGTATAGTTGGCAAATATTTTCTCCCACTCTGTGGGTGTTCTCTTCAGTTTAGAGACCATTTCTTTTGATGAACAGAAGCTTTTTAGTTTTATGAGGTCCCATTTATCTATGCTATCTCTTAGTTGCTGTGCTGCTGGGGTTTCATTGAGAAAGTTCTTACCTATACCTACTAACTCCAGAGTATTTCCTACTCTTTCTTGTATCAACTTAAGAGTTTGGGGACTGATATTAAGATCCTTGATCCATTTTGAGTTAATCTTGGTATAGGGTGATATACATGGATCTAGTTTCAGTTTTTTGCAGACTGCTAACCAGTTTTCCCAGCAGTTTTTGTTGAAGAGGCTGCTATTTCTCCATCGTATATTTTTAGCTCCTTTGTCAAAGATAAGTTGCTCATAGTTGTGTGGCTTCATATCTGGGTCCTCTATTGTGTTCCACTGGTCTTCATGTCTGTTTTTGTGCCAGTACCATGCTGTTTTTATTGTTATTGCTTTGTAATATAGTTTGAAGTCAGGTATTGTGATACCTCCTGCATTGTTCTTTTGACTGAGTATTGCCTTGGCTATTCGTGGCCTCTTGTGTTTCCATATAAATTTAACAGTAGATTTTTCAATCTCTTTAATGAATGTCATTGGAATTTTGATGGGAATTGCATTAAACATGTAGATTACTTCGGGGAGTATCGACATTTTTACTATGTTGATTCTACCAATCCATGAGCATGGGAGATTTCTCCACTTTCTATAGTCTTCCTCAATCTCTTTCTTCAGAAGTGTATAGTTTTCCTTGTAGAGGTCTTTCACATCTTTTGTTAGGTTTACACCTAGGTATTTGATTTTGTTTGAGGCTATTGTAAATGGAATTGTTTACATACATTCTTTTTCCGTTTGCTCATTGTTAGTGTATAGAATTGCTAATGATTTTTCTATGTTGATTTTATATCCTGCTACCTTGCTATAGCTATTGATGATGTCTAGAAGCTTCTGAGTAGAGTTTTTTGGGTCTTTAAGGTATAGGATCATGTTGTCTGCAAATAGGGATATTTTGACAGTTTCTTTACCTATTTGTATTCCTTTTATTCCTTCTTCTTGCCTAATTGCTCTGGCTAGGAATTCCAGTACTATGTTGAATAGGAGTGGAGATAGTGGGCATCCTTGTCTGGTTCCTGATTTTAGAGGGAATGGTTTTAATTTTTCTCCGTTAAGTATAATGCTGGCTGTAGGTTTGTCATATATAGCTTTTATAATGTTGAGGAACTTTCCTTCTATTCCTAGTTTTCTTAGAGCTTTTATCATGAAATGATGTTGGATCTTATCAAAGGCTTTTTCTGCATCTATTGAGATGATCAAGTGGTTTTTGTCTTTGCTTCTGTTAATGTAGTTTATTACGTTTATTGATTTTCGTACGTTGAACCACCCCTGCATCCCTGGGATGAAGCCTACCTGGTCGTGGTGAATAATCTTTTTGATGTGTTGCTGAATTCGATTTGCCATTATTTTGTTGAGGATTTTTGCATCAATGTTCATTAAGGAGATTGGCCTATAGTTCTCCCTTTTGGAGGTGTGTTTGCCTGGTTTTGGGATAAGTGTAATACTGGCTTCATAAAATGTGTTTGGCAGTTTTCCTTCCCTTTCTATTTCGTGGAACAGTTTAAGGAGGGTTGGTATCAGTTCTTCTTTAAAGTTCTGATAGAATTCAGCAGAGAATCCATCAGGTCCTGGACTTTTCTTTTTGGGGAGACTCTTGATTGCTGCTTCAATTTCATTTTGTGTTATAGGTCTATTCAGGTGATTAATTTCCTCTTGGTTCAGTTTTGGATGATCATATGTATCTAGAAATCTGTCCATTTCTTTTAGATTTTCAAATTTATTTGAATATAGGTTCTCAAAGTAGTCTCTGATGATTTCCTGGACTTCCATGGTGTTTGTTGTTATCTCCCCTTTTGCATTCCTAATTCTACTAATTTGGGTTTTTTCTCTCCTCATTTTAGTCAGGTTTGCCAGGGGTCTATCGATCTTGTTTATTTTTTCAAAGAACCAACTTTTTGTTTCATTAATTCTTTGTATGGTTTTTTTGGTTTCTATTTTGTTGATTTCAGCTCTTATTTTTATTATTTCTCTCCTTCTGTTTGTTTTGGGATTTACTTGTTCTTGTTTTTCTAGGAGTTTGAGATGTATCATTAGGTCATTGATTTGGGATCTTTCAATCTTTTTAATATATGCACTCATGGCTATAAACTTTCCTCTCAAGACTGCCTTAGCTGTGTCCCATAGGTTCCGGTAGGTTGTGTTTTCATTTTCATTGACTTCTAGGAACTTTTTAATTTCCTCTTTTATTGCATCGATGATCCATTCTTCATTAAGTAATGAGTTATTTAGTTTCCAGCTGTTTGCATGTTTTTTGTCTTTACTTTTGTTGTTGAGTTCTACTTTTACTGCATTGTGGTCAGATAGTATGCATGGTATTATTTCTATTTTCTTATATTTGCTGAGGCTTGCTTTGTGCCCTAGGATATGATCTATTTTGGAGAAGGTTCCATGGGCTGCTGAGAAGAATGTATATTGTGTAGAGGTTGGATGAAATGTTCTGTAGACATCTACTAGGTCCACTTGATCTATTGCATATTTTAGATCTTGGATTTCTTTATTGAGTTTTTGTTTGGATGACCTATCTATTGATGATAATGGAGTGTTAAAGTCTCCCACAACCACTGTGTTGGCGTTTATATATGCTTTTAGGTCTTTCAGGGTATGTTTGATGAAATTGGGTGCGTTGACATTGGGTGCGTACAGATTGATGATTATTATTTCCTTTTTGTCTATTTCCCCTTTTATTAGTATGGAATGTCCTTCTTTATCTCGTTTGATCAATGTAGGTTTGAAGTCTATTTTGTCAGAGATAAGTATTGCTACTCCTGCTTGTTTTCGGGGGCCATTGGCTTGGTAAATCTTCTTCCAGCCTTTCATCCTAAGCATATGCTTATTTCTGTCAGTGAGATGAGTCTCCTGTAAGCAACAAATTGTTCGATCTTCTTTTTTGATCCATTTTGTCAAACGGTGTCTTTTGATGGGTGAATTAAGTCCATTAACATTAAGCGTTAGTACTGATAGGTATGTGGTGATTCCTGCCATTTAGTTATCTTAGTTGTTTGAAGGTTTGATTGTGTGTACCTAACTTGATGTTACTCTCTATTGTCTTGCTTTTTCTTATCCTGTGGTTTGGTGCTGCCTGCCTTTTCATGGTTAAGTTGGTTGTCACTTTCTGTGTGCAGGATCCCTTGCAGAATCTTTTGTAATGGTGGCTTTGTGGTCACATATTGTTTTAGTTTCTGCTTATCATGGTAGACTTTTATTGCTCCATCTATTTTGAATGATAGCTTTGCTGGGTAGAGTATCCTGGGGTTGAAGTTATTTTCATTCAGTGCCCAGAAGATCTCACCCCACGCTCTTCTTGCTTTTAATGTTTCTGTTGAGAAGTCTGCTGTTATTTTGATGGGTTTACCTTTGTATGTTACTTGTTTTTTCTCTCTTACAGCCTTCAATATTCTTTCCTTAGTTTCTGAACTTGTTGTTTTAATGATGATATGTCGTGGAGTAGTTCTATTTTGATCTGGTCTGTTTGGTGTCCTGGAGGCCTCTTGCATCTGTATGGGAATATCTTTCTCTAGATTTGGGAAATTTTCCATTATTATTTTGTTGAATATATTACGCATTCCCTTCGCTTGCACCTCTTCTCCTTCTTCGATGCCCATGATTCTCAAGTTTGGTCTTTTGATGGAGTCAGTGAGTTCTTGCATTTTCTTTTCACAGGTCTTGAGTTGTTTAATTAATAGTTCTTCAGTTTTTCCTTTAATTACCATTTCATCTTCAAGTTCTGAGATTCTGTCTTCTGTTTGTTCTATTCTGCTGGATTGGCCTTCCGTTTTGTTTTGCAGTTCTGTTTCGTTCTTTTTTCTGAGGTTTTCCATATCCTGGCTGTTTTCTTCTTTATTGTTGTCTATTTTTGTCCTGAGTTCATTTATCCATTTATTCATTGTGTTCTCTCTTTCACTTTGGTGTTTATACAGTGCTTCTATGGTTTCCTTTATTTCCTCTTTTGCTTTTTCAAATTCTCTATTTTTATTGTCTTGGAATTTCTTGAGTGTCTCCTGTACATTTTGGTTGACCCTATCCAGTATCATCTCTATAAAATTCTCATTGAGTACTTGTAGTATGTCTTCTTTTAAATTATTCTTGTGGGCTTCATTGGGTCCTTTGGCATAGTTTATCTTCATTTTGTTGGAGTCTGGATCTGAGTTTCTGTTCTCTTCATTCCCCTCTGGTTCCTGTACTAATTTTTTGCTGTGGGGAAACTGGTTTCCTTGTTTTTTCTGTCTTCCCGTCATTGTCCTTGGTGTTGTTACTGTCCCTGTACTGTGTGTAATTAAGTATTTTCTAGCTTGTAATAATAACAATGGTAATATTGAGAATGGAAGAGTGAGCTGAGATGGAAAGCAAGAAGTTAAAGAAAAGGGGAAAACAAATATACAGACAAGAGGGAGAAAGCAGAACAAGGTGTCAGACAAGAGAGTTTCAAAGGTATAAACAGGGAGTGTTAGTGTACTAATCGACAGTAAGCTGAACAGACAATAGAGAGACAGAGAGAGGATAGAAAATCAAAGATAAAAAAATAAAAAATAAGTATATGAAAGTAATATCTATATATAAAAATGAATTAAAATAAAATGGAAAATAGAAAATTAAAAAAAAAAAAAACCAAAAAACTTCCAAGTTTATATGCAATGCAATTTCAGTCTTAATAATTTGGATGTCCGTCTCAATCTCCAGTCCTGGAGTTGGTGCCTCAGATGTTGTTCTGTAGTTGTCTCATCAAAGGAGATGCATAAAGTAGAACAAAACTACACTCACACACACACAGAAGGAAAAAAAAAAGCCCCACCAAGTGTCCCCAGTTCAAATGCAATACAGTTTCAGTAAGTTTTTCGGCTTGCAGGTGTAATTTGGTTGTTCTCTCTTCAAAGGTAGGGAGAAAAAGAAAAAAAAAGTGTCTGGAGGCAGTTCTGAGAGTGGTATCTGCAACTATGGCTTGCCTGCCTGCTGCTCTCAGCCTGTAGCTGGCGGCGTTATTTATGCAGATCTCTGGGGTGAGCTAGCACTCACCTGGTCCCACAGGCTTTGTTTGCTCAGAGTTCTCCTGTGCGGGGGCCTCTGCCACAGGCTTTCCCCTTTCCAAGCACTGGGAAAGGTGCCACTGCCCCGCGTTGTCAGGCCTGCGTGTTTATTTACAGTTCACGTGGGAAGTGGGTCTTCCCTCCTCTCACAAGTGTCCCCGCTCCTGGTTGCTGGGCGTGCGCCCCACTCCCGCCAGAGCCTCTCCGGCCCGCCCGGCTTGTTTATTTACAGTCCCGGGAAGGATTCCCTTCCCCCAATCTTCAGCGCTCAGGGCGCCCCACCCTCTTTCCAGCGTGTCTTAACTGTTCTTATTGCTTAGTACTCAGTTTCTCTTTTTTCCCGGGTGGAGGTCAGTCTGTCCAGGGGGCTATGCTGCTCTGGCCCAGGCTTGTCTGTGGGGCTACCGCGGTACCACGAAGCTCACCTGGTCTGCGTCTTCCCAAGCCGTATGAGCGCCGGCCACTGGCGGCCCCGGGGGCCGTCCTCGGTTCTCCGTTTAACTTGAAGTGGAGATTCTCTGCGCCGGCTGGAGATGTGGAGGAGTCAAAGTTATGCCTTTTCTTGGTGATTATGCCTGCAAAGTGTGTCTCCAGCGTCTCTCCAAGATTTCACTATAGGAGGCTCGCTTTCTGCTTCCTACCTCTAGCCGCCATCTTGGAATCTCTCTAAATTTCTTGTGATATGTATGTATAAGTTAATGATTTTAAATAAAGACTCTTAAGTATTTCTTCTTCTTTACCACTTTCCTTGCCTCCTCAAGGTATTATCTTCATTATATGTCTTCAATAGTCTGGTAATTCTTATGCTATGGCCTATTTCATTTCATTATAATGTATTTCATATATTTAATATCACATTTGTTTATGAATCTTTTCATATTATTTACAGATATATGTATATATGCATATATGTTTTTGTACATGCATATATATAGATAGCTACACATATATTTCCCAAATGTTTCCTGACAAAATTCTTAGAGAATTTTGAAAGCAGCAAGAGAAAAGACACATATGAGGGGGCCACCCTCCCCATTAGATTTCCTTAGAAGAAAACTCACAGACTCGGAGAGGGTGAGGTGTTATAATCAAATTGCTGAAAGGAAAACAATACAAAACATAAGAAGGTATAAAGTTGAGATGGGGCATGGTGGCTCACTTCTGTAATCCCAGCCACTTGGGAGATGAAGATTGGAAGAATTGCAATTAGAGGCCATCCCAGGCAAAAAATAAGACAACCCCATTTCTCAACCGATAAACTGGATGTGGTAGCACATGACTATAATCCCAGCTATGGGGGAAGCTTAACTAGAAGTATCACGATCCAGGCAGGCCTGGGAAAAACAAAACCAAACAAATAAACAAAAACCCCCAAAAGACTGCCTGAAAAATAACAAAAATCTAAAAAGGCCTGGACACATGGCTCAAGTGGTGGAGACCTGTGTAGCAACTATAAGGCTTGAGTTCAAGACCCAGTGTTGCCCACACACACACAAACACACACAAAAAGAAAATGTAAAGCTTTAAAAGCAAGAATACAAGGTATGGCGGGAGAGTTAGTGGGGATGATCCAACCAATGTACAATGTATTTGTAATTGTCACCATGAATCCCTCCTGTACAATGAACATACCCTAATAAAAATGGAAGCAAAAAATAAAATAAAAGCAAGAATATACAAATTCACAATACCTTAATAATGCAATGTTATAATTCTAGAATAGAAATTAAAATGCAAACTATTAAAATCCACAGCCACCAAAATTTGGTAAGGGATGCACAATTTAAAAAGATTTAAATTGTTATACCACTTTCATAAAATGTTAGTGGTAGAGAAGTAAAAGTACAGAGTTTTCCCATGCACTTGAAATTATTATCAGATTAAAACAGACTGTTGTAACTACAAGCTGTTTTTTGTTAGCTTCATGGTAAACACAAAGAAAGAACTTGTGGTAGATACAAAAGATAAAAAAAGACTCTAACTTTATCAACACACAGACATTCACATGCACACACATAAATGACCTAATCACAAAGGAAAAATAAATGACCTAAAAACAATTACCAAAATCAAAATGGTAGTACTAAGTCCTGAACTATTAATAATTACCTTAAATGTAAATGGATTCAATTCTTGAATTAAAAGACAGAGTAGCTAATTGGATTTAACAACAACAAAAAATGTAAAACCCAATTACATTCTGCCTATAAGAGACTTACTTTAGCCAGGGGCCAGTAACTCAAGCTTGTAATCCTAGCTACTCCAGGAGGCAGAGATCAGGAGGATTGAGGTTTGAAGCAAGTCCTAGGCAAATAGTTCATGAGACCCTATCTCCAAAATACTAACACAAAAAAAGGGGCTGGTGGAGTAGCTTAAAGTGTAGGCCCTGAATTCAAACCCCAGTACATTCTTCTCAAGTGCACATGGAACGTTCTCCAGGATAGATCATATGTTATGTGAGAAAAACAAGTCCTCACAAGTTTTAGACGATTAAAATCCTAGACAGTATCTTTTCTAACCACAAAACTATAAACCTAGAAATCAATAACAGGGTGAAAATTATAAAAATCATAAATACTGGAAATTAAACAACAACTGAACAACCTACCAGTCAAACAGAAAATTAATAGAAAATCTCAAAAATATCTTGAGAAAAACAAAAGTGGGAGCACAGCAAAAAACATCATGGGATTCAGGAAAAGTAGTATGAAGTAGGAATTTATAAGTGCCTCCATGAAGAAAAAAGAAAGCTCTTAAACAAACAACTTTATATCTTAAAGAACAAGTTAAGTCCAGTGTTAGCAGAAGGAAGGGAATAATAAAGACTAAAACAGAAACCAATGATGAAATGCAGACTAGGAAAATCTATCAAAAAGATCAATGAAACTAAGAATTTGTTTTTTTATAAAAGATAAACACTTGACAAGTCTTTACCTACACAAACTAAAGCATAAAAAGACAAACCATTCACATAAATAAGATTATTAGTTTAAAAAAAAGCTATTATAAACAATTATATGTCACCAAGTTAGACAATTTTGAAGAAATGAATAAATTCCTGGAACTACATGCCCCAATAAGGCCTAATGATGGAGCAACAGAAAATCTAAACTGATCATACCAAGTAAGGAGATTGACTCAGTTATCAGAAATCTCCCAACAAAGAAAAGCTGAAGCACTGATGGAATTCAACCTAATGGAAAAAATAATTGAAGTAAATTCTTCTAAAATATTTCCAAAATGGTTGAAGAGGATACAATAACTCCAAATTCATTTTACAAGGCCAGAACCACATGAGAGTATAAGAAAAGAAATCTATAGGCCAATATCCTTCAGAATAGATGTAAAATTCCTCAACAATATACTACTAACCAAATTCAACAGCACATTAAAAGAATGACTCTATATGATCAAGTGGGATGCATCCCTGAGATGAAAAGATGGTTCTGAAAGGGAGAGCGATGTTGCTGGCCCTGATGTAATGTCCACAATGCCTTGAGCAGGTGGTCCGGTGAGGCAGGCTGCTTTGCACAGCCTATCGAACTAAATTTGTGAGTAGGGACGGTGAGACCATCCTTGCAGCTGCAGAGGAGGCCTGGTGGTTTTTCTCAGAAGCCCCCCACCTGCAGCAAGAATGTGCTGAGAACAGAGGTGATGAAACCACAAGAAGCAGAAGCTCTGAATGCACACTCCCAGGACCAGTGATCTTTGGAGGGAGGGGAGGATAAATGGGGGAGCTAAAAGAGCAATAAAAGGGGAAACCCAAAGTATTTCAACAGACTACCAGTTTTGGGTCCCACTGCTTGTGGCAATAAAGAAAACTTTTCTTTAACTTTGCCAGTGTTCCTAGCTTTAATTCTTTGAAGTTTAGAGAATAAGAACCCACAGTAGCCAAGTGCCTCAAACCTGTGCGTCAGTTCAACACACACATCAATAAACATGACATAGCACCTTAACAGAATGAGGGACAGCAATCATATGATCCTTTCAAAAGATGCAGAAAAAAATTGGCAAAATTCAAAACCAAACAAATACCATGGAAAACAGGTCCACAAGTAACAGCATCCTAGATGGTCAAAATCTTTCCTTTATATATATAGCTGTCCTTAGCTCAACTAGTAAAAATGCTATGTCTTTCTTATTAGTGTTTATTTCTACTCTTCAATGAAACTGGAGAAAAGCACAGAACAGGTTCTGCCTGGAAGCGAGGGAGTAGAGGGGGAGATGGTGGGGAGAGGGGTGCAGGGAGAGAAATGACCCTACATGTGAATAAAAAAAAAAAACTTCTAAAAAAAATAATCTTTCCTTTAATATCAGGAACAAGACAAGAATGCCCACTTATCACTTCTGTTCACATAGTACTGCAAATCCTAGTGAGAGCAAATAGGTAAGAAAAAGAAACAAAGAGGCATGCATATTGGAAAGGAAGAAGTAAAAATGCCTCTGTTTGCTGATAAAATGATCTTATCTTTAGAAAACCCTAAAGACTTCACCACACTGTTAGAACTAACAAAAAATTTAGTAACGTTTTGGGATACAAAATCAGCATATAAAAGTAAGTTATCCAGCTATACACTGATGATAAGTTAGTTTAAAAAAATTAAGAAAACTATACTATTTGCAATAGCATAAAAAAAAAAAGCAATGAAGTACTTCGGAACAAATTCAGACAAGAAGGCAAAAGATCTGTACAGTAAAAGCTATGAGACACTGTTAAGAAAAATTCAACAAAAACCAAATAAATTTAAAGAGATCTGTTTTCATGGTTCAAAGGCTTTAATACCATTAACATTTGCAGCTACCCAAGTGATACAATGCCTATCGAAATTCTAAGGCATTCTTCATAGAAATAGGAAAAAATCCTAAAATTCATATGGAATCACAAATGACCCAGAATAACTAAGGCAACCTTAAGGATGAATCACAAAACTGGAAACATCATTCTGATGTAAAAATATACTACCTTGTGTGCAGAGATCACACAATGGGAAAAGGACAGTGCGGGGCAAACCAGACACATTTAGAAGAATGAAATTAGAGCTTAAGTCACACAAGATACCAAAATCAACTCAAAGTCAACTAGATATATAAATGTAAGACCCAAAAAATGTAAAACTACTAGAACAAAACAAAGAAAAAGCTTCTTGACATTGGTCTGGGAAATTATATTTTTAGATAAGATAATAAAAAGCATAGTAGGAAAAGTAAAAATACACAAAAGGGATTGCATCAAACAGAAAAGCTCACCACAAAGGAAGTAATCAACAGCATGAGGAAATAAGATCTGGAATGCAAGAAAATATTTGTAACCCACACATTTAATAAATGGTTAATATGTAAACATATAAGGAATTCCTACATCTCAACCACAGAATTACAAATAAGTCAATTAAAAATGCACAAAGGACCTGTATAGACATTCCTCTAGAGTAGACATGGGCAACAGACAAACGAAAAAGTGGTCAACATGACCAGTAGTCATGCATTTCAAAACCACAATGAGCTAATACCTCATGTTTGTTAGAATGTGGACTGTCAAAATATAACAAGTGTTAGTGAGAATGTGGAGAAAACAGAACCCTCATACACTGTTGGTGAGAATGTAAATTTGTAGAATGATTATGGAAACAGTATGGAAGTCACACAAAAATTTATAAATAGAAATACTCATGATTCAAATGGGTGTGGATTATAAGCCTGCAATCCCAGTCCTTGGGAGGCCAAGGAAGAAGGATTGCAAATTTGAGGCCAGCCTGAGCTTCGTAGTCAGTATGTCAAAGAAATGTCTTCACTTCTATGTTCATTGCAGCATTAGTCACAATAGCCGAGATATGCAAACAATGTAAGTGTTCACTGATGGATGAATGAGTAAAGAAATGCACCGTGTATAAATATATGCACATGAGTGTATGTATGTATACACATATATATTGAAATTATAAATAGTGTGTGTGTGTGTGCATATATATATGTATATATGGGGGTATATATAAATAGAGGGAGGGAATGGAATATCAGCCTTAATAAAAGAAGGAATTCCTGTCATTTGCCACAAAAACATGAACCTAGACAGCATTTGGCAAAGTGAAAAAAGCCAGGCACACTAAGACAAATGCACATGGTCTCACTTATATGTGGAATCTAAAAACACAACTCATATAAGCAGAGTAGAATGGTGGTTGCGCGGGACTGAGGTTTGGGGAAATAGGGAGATAGTAGTTAAAGGGTATAAAATTTTAATTATGTAGAATGAAAAACTTCTGGAGATCTAGTATATAGCATGATGACAATAATTGCACATGTTTGAAATTTGCTAAGTTAGGTCTTAGGTGTTGTCAGTACACTCACACAGAGAAAGTAACTATGTGAGGTGATGGATGCATCAATTAGCTTAATACTGGTAATCACTTTGCAATGTTTTCGTTTATCAAAACAACATTTCATATACTTTAAATACAAGCAATTTAATTTGCTAATAGTATGTCAAAAAAGCTTGAATACATTTTGTTTTAAAAGTATGTCTAAAAGACACCTCACATGGAAATAAAATAGTTTATATGAACCACCTGAACTTTCTCACTTGATTAGTAAAAACATAATAAACCTACAAAGCATAGATTTTGTGAAGTCAAGTAAATCTGTGTACACTATTAAAAAACTGTCATTCAGATTGTTCCTGTAGAAAATACACAAGCTAAGCAACATGAAGGCTTATTTTATACAATTGATTCAAAAGGCAAATAAATAAATGGGAGAAATGTATTTAACTGCTAACACATTCATACCATACTAAACACTAAAGCTAATTAATGTCATTGTAAGTACCATGGAGTGGGCTCAATTTGGATACATTATATATGCAATGTATTAAATATATCTACATGCACACATTTAAAATCTAATTAAGACAATTTATCAATTAGAGATAACATTTCATATTCATGTTCTACAATGGAATCCTATGGTGTCCTCTGAAGCTGTAACTCCTGGGATGTTACTAGAACAGAGAAATATCACAATCATCTCTTTTCTTTGCAGTGCATAAATAAAATCAATAAAAGGAGGTTAAAATTATTTTATATAGAAGACTGTCATTTATGATTAACATTTTTCATATACATAGTATATTTTCTCCCAAGTTTCCAAAGATAATTTCTTACATGAAAATTTTTTTAGTGGTACTAGGATTTGGAATCAAGGCCTGAAGCTTGCTAGGCAGGCACTCCGTTGCTTGAATCACTCTGCAAGCCTCTTTGTGCTTGGTATTTTTTTTTTTTATAATAAAGAGATGTTTCTTTTTATTTAATGTAATTTTCAAGGATTTAAACACAAAAATGCAAGGGTCAAAATATTCACAATTTTGTTAACTACAGTTGTAAACAGAAACACTCATTCATTTCTCATAAATATGCATATTTTATAAATTAAAAAAAACTCTTCCTGCTAAAAAGACCTGTTGTTTCATTGCATCTCCTAAGCAGCAGAGGGTTATTCATAGAATTTTAAATTACAACTTTTGTTTTCATAGCTTTCCTTTACAAAAAGGTTTACACTATTATGTACAAAGTGAAACTATTATCCCAATGAAATAAAGAAGTTTAAGACAAAGAGAGGTCCACCCTCAGTTCTTGGAGGCAGCCTGGTTCCTAGTCCAGCCATGCGCCCACCTCCCCCACCTCAGGATGCCTGTCCCATACATTAAACATGTGCTTGATATTTTTGAGATAGAGTCTTGGCAACTATTTGCTTGGGCTGGCTTCAAACTGGGATCCTCCTGATTGCTCTTTCTTGAGTAGCTAGGATTACAGGTGTGAGTCCCCAGCACCCAGCAGGGCTAGAAATTTTTACATAAACCAGTTTTTTTCTTTATAAAAGGACCTGTGCTTGCTAAATATAAGTAAAACAAGAAAATAAGCAACTGATTTAATTTTAAGTGCTAATTAATATGTCACTATTTTTCAATAATGGGTGAACTTGGAGAGATGTTTCCTCTAAATTTGTAGATCCAAATATCTCCTTCATGCAACTGGCATGCAGGGAAATGAACATGGCAAAGATTCTTAAATGTGGACTAACTTTAATTGCATCAAAATTTGTTGTATGCTCTTGAATGTCCCAGGGGAGATGGTCCATGGCTTTTACTAAAATCCCGAGTTGTCTGTAACACTACAAATAAAGACAATGATCTTAAAATGTAACTTCAGATTAAAATTTTTCCTTGCTATTTAATTTTTTTGTTTTAATGTATTTTTTAATTGTTGTACTGGGGGTACAATGCGACATTTCAAAAGTTCTTACAATATATCATAGTTAAATTCATCCCCTCTATCATTCTCCTTTATCCCCTTTTCCCCATTCCTGGAATAGTTTCAACAAGTCTCATGTTTCCATTTTCATACATGAGTACATAATATTTTATCATATTCACCTCTGATTTCTTTTATATACACTATTTTTACATCCTTTTTCAGGAGATTACTTTGTTGGCCTTGCTAGATCCTACATACAATGGAAAATCTGAAACAATGATTAAAGTTATCATTCTCCCACACACCAAGTCATGGAAACATCTAGATAAAATTTACAAATATATTAGAACAATATAATTTGTTTGAGATACCATGATTTTGTGGTTCCATATGCGGGAGGTATTACATTTTAGCCACAAGTATCTATAACACAGTTTAGATTGCTTAATACATGTCCTTTAAATATATTCAAGGAATTTTTTTCATGGTGTTTTGTCATTTCAAGTTGAAAATTAAAATTTGCTCTGGCACTGTTAGTTCACATCTGTTTATTTCACGTGGAGCTATAAAAAGCAGCTTTCATTTTTATTTGCAAGTCATGAGATTTGTATTTCTCATCTTAAGCTCCTATTGAACCTCGAGTTCCTTAAATTTACAGATCCAGGAGGCCATGTTTCAACTTTGGCTGATTTTGTAAACAATAGGCATGTTCAAAGATAATAATTTATATTCCATAATGAAAGGTATACTTGGATGCTAATACCTTTTTACTGAAGCTAGATGCAGAGTTATATAATATATTAGCATAAATTAAACTTTACCACTGAATACAATCAATTCATATGAATACTTTATTTCCTTAGAAATAAAGGAAAACAACAATGTTGTTTCCTGAATTTATAATTTTTTTTCTAGCTTTTGCAGTAATTAAACAGTAACTGTACTTGGCTTCTAAAATGTCTAAAAGAATAGGTATGGTATTACCGTTTATTTGTAAGACTATAAGAATCGTGGTTGTTCCAGAATTTCAATAAAAGAACATTTGATCAGTAATACATACTCTACCTTGGTAGACAAAATACTTTGCTAGGTTCCCTAGTTCAAGATTATGACACCTTAGTAATTTTCCTTTTTATCATTGTCATGGTAATTGCAAAAATGAGAGTACCTTTTACAGCCCTAGTGTTTATTTCCTGCTCACATAAAAAAACTTTATGGAGATTAAAAATCTAGGAAGTAGAAAGTATTTGGGATTCTATGTCACAGTAGTAATAAATTATGTCACAAATCAGTAGGAAACACAGGGAAAGAAATAACCAATCCTCTCTCTCTAAGGTGCCAAAATCTAATTAAAGAAAGAAAAATTATGATTTGAAAATTTTTAACACTACTTTTCTTAATTTTTTAAAGATTTTTTTACATTTTTAAAAATTTTTTCTGGTTTTCTTAATATAAAAAAAGCACTTTTTATTCAATTGGCATAGTCAAGTCCTTTGAACATGGGAAAACTTCAAAACAAGTGTGAAGATGAAAATCAAAAACAGCACAAAGGAAGCTACTCTGCCTTTCCTTCCAGACTTCAAAGAAAACACACAAAGAAGGAGAGAAATTAAGTTAACAGACTTCCTAAAAGGTACACATCCCATACGTCAAATAAATCCTCACTGCTTTAGGATTGAGGTTTAGCATGTGTTGGCATACTTGAGTGCTTAGATAGAAATACATGTTACAAATAAACTCAAAAAAATTCCAGAGTATACCTTAGTCAGGATGTTTTGAAGGATTAAAAGTATTTCCCACATTTTATACTTGTTCCTTTTTCTTTCCTCTAAACTTCCAGAGACTATCAGCAGTACTGCTTTTGTAATACAATAATATTGCATATGGAAGCTCCTGTATTTCTTCTGAATACATTTACTGACTCTCATTTCACTACTGTATCCATAATAATTACATGCTACTTCCTTTTGTTTATTTGATGACTATCTGTTAGAGATTCAAGAGTTGCTATGGAGAAAGTAAGGCATGAAATGACTTCAGATAAGCCTAAAGCAAACATTATTATAACAGTTTTATTCCTTGAGTTGGCAATCACAATAGCCTTAAGTTAATCCCTCTTTCTTTTCCTTTTCTACACTCCTCATTAAAAACCTAACTCTAAATGTATCTATCTGGAACCTCTTCCAGTGCCACCCTCCTCTCCACCCATCACAACAGCTCAGGTCCAACTGCGTCTGATTGTCCTCAAAGCCTACTTTGTCTCCTTGGCACCAGTTGATTCTTTCTTCAATCTATTCTCTACAAAGATGGCAGCTTTGTGTTACCGAAATAAGGGTCTTGATTTGTTGTCCTAGATTTTTGGTGGCTCACAACTGCTTAAAGAATAACATTCCCTTACAATTGCTTTAAGTGGGGTGGGGTTGGGGATGAGGGGAAGAGATGATGGGGGCAATGTAAATAATGTACGATATAAGTCTAACTGGAATTGTCACTATGAATTTCCCCTGTATAATGAATATATCCTAATAAAAATATTTATTAAAAAGAAAATCCAATCTCAATAAAAAAATACACAAGATAAAATTCTTAACACCATGTACAAGACCCTCATGATCTGTAATCACAGTCTTTAGTTTACCCACTGTAATCTTCATCCACATATTTGATTATATTTCTAGATTGTGATAGAGAGGAAATCAGATTGTATTTATCTCATCACCCCATTACCTTGGGCAGTTCCTGAAACACACTTTATGTTCCATAATTGCTTAATAATTTACACGTTAATTGACATCAACCCATACAAGTTTAAATTGATATTTTAATATTATCAGAACATATGTAAAATTAAATACTGTAAAAAACTCTGAGCCAAAGTTTCTAAGTCTACTTATAGGTAACAAAGCAAAAAGAACACAATGCTAATAGAGTGATCTAGTCTACAGAAACAGCATTTTCAGTTTCTAACTGGCTGGCTGAGTGATGTCAATCAAGTTTTTAAGTACCTTGTATCTCATTATATTGATGCATGAAAAAGAAATACTATTCTCTACCTCAGGTAATTCTTAGGTTCTTACTAGACTCAAATGAATTAATCTATTTTAAAGTGCTTAGTAAAAAGTTCACCTAAATTATCATTTTGAATTTTATAATTTAAGAAATAATTAATTTAAAGTTTAAAAACTATACAACTATTCTCTACCAAACACAGCAGTCCTCATTGCTTCAGGATTGAGGTTTAGCATTTATTGGGATACTTGAGTGCTTAGATAGAAATATACGTTACAAATAAACTCAAAAAAATTCCAGAGTATACCTTAGTCAGGATGTTTTGAAGGATTAAAAGTATTTCCCGCCTTTTATACTTGTTCAGAAAAGTTTAGAGGATTGCTTTCTTATTTAACTGCTTCCAGAGACTATCAGCAGTACTGCTTTTGTAATACAATAATATTGCTTATGGATGCTCCTGTATTTATTCTGAATACATTTACTGACTTTCATTTCACTACTGTATCCATAATAATTACATGCTAATTCCCTTTGTTTATTTGATGACTATCTGTTAGAGATTCAAGTGTTGCTATGGAGAAGGTAAGGCGTGAAATGACTTCAGATAAGCCTAAAGCAGACATTATTATAACAGTTTTATTCCTTGAGTTGGCAATCACAATAATTTTAAATTAATCCCTCTTTCTTTTCCTTTTATACCCTCCTCATTCATATTTTTGGCTGTATTGATTAATCCAATTCAGTTAATCATCAGGAAACATTGTATGAGGCAATCAATTTGACTATATTTTTAGGGGATTTGATTAGACATTTTGGTATCCTGCAGTTTGCCATGACTCATACTGATAATTCTGTTCAGTTAAAGAAAGATCATCAAAAATGTGCCACTGGTAGAATCAGATAAAACTATAGATGCAGTATTTCTTGAATTCCCTGAAGAGAGCATGTCTCAACAGTACAAGGAATTACATAAAACTGGTGACATTTCTCTCTCTATGTTGACCAGACAGACCCTGAGAGCCTAACTTATCTTCTTCGCTTACTGTGGCATGCTGTCAAGATCAGTGAGCAGAAAGACTTACTAAAAAGAAAATATTAAGGTGGCCCAACTTCTAGCCAGCACTATAACTATTGCTGTGTATTAGTGACTATCCCTGATTCACAGATGACTTGGGGTTTAGAACCTTCTTGTGATTCTAGATGAATAAAGTAGAATCATCTTTATATTCAATAACCCATATCCTCAAAGGATATTAAAATGATGTGGATTTTATAATTTCTTGAATATATTTCATCATACAATATACTATATAAATTCAAAATCCAGGTAGATGCAATGATTATACTATTGTATAATCCATCCATTCGTGCTTTCTGAACACCTGTAAGAACTCACAGGTGGGCCAGATGTGGTGGCTCATGCCTGTAATCCCATGCTCATGAGGCTGAGACAGAAGGATCATGAGTTCAAGGCCAGATGGGGCTACATAGTGAAACCTTATCTCAAAATGAAAAATAAACAAAAACAACAAAAGAAAATTTCATATTTTGTATCTAATGATCTCCTTTAGGCTCCCTCATCTTCATTCTGTTTTTTTAGCTCCTAAACCATTAGTGTTTACTCCTTCTATAGATTCACCCAGACTCAGTGTTTCATTTTAGGATAGTCTCTGTCTTAAAACCAATGAAAAGTAGAGCCTTGAAGTGCTAGGAATTCAAACGCTCTAGTAGATGAGGGTCTAGACTGCCACATTCCTCTCTTAATGGCACAGGGCACTGCTCACATCAGATGGCTGTCCCTGCTTCATCCTCAGAGCGTCCAGACATTTGGCCTGGTTCTTTTCATGTACTTAACTACATCCCATCCTTTTGTCTGTCAGTCTCACCCAGCTGATTCAGAACCAGACCAAACTCAGAACAAACTTGGATCCAGGCTTATTAGGGAGAGGGAAAACCTGTGAACGTTCTGGATATGTTTCTTCTCCCGTCCTTAGCATCATTTACCCTCATCCTGGGAACCTTGACTCTGACTTTTGCTTTGTACTACTACCAATTACATTTTTGTTGCTGTGTTATTTTTCTTTTATTGCATCAAAGCCAGATTTTTTTTAAGCAAAGCCATTTTGACATATTATTTTGTTTGATTACCCTGCCTTATAGCCCGTTTAGATCCAAAGTCATATTGTACTGTGCCATTTTTAAAGTTATGGTGTAAAAGTGTTAGGCTAAAATGTGTTTGGCTAGAGAAAAAAAAATTAAAAAAACAAATAAATAAAATAAAATGTGTTTGGCTAAAATTAACTGTATATGAAATATCTAGAAAAAGCAAATCAATGGAGAAAGAAAGCAGATCTGTGTTCTTCTGGGTCTAGGATTTGACTACAAATAAATGCCAAGAAACTTCTGGGGGTAATAGAAATATTTTTAAACTAGGATTCTGTAGTAATTACATAACTATAATTTCACTAAACATAATAACTATAAAAATTTTATGGCATATACATTATGCTACAATAAAGCTATAAAAATGAATAGTCAGAAACAGGTAGAAATGGGAGGTGTAGGCAAAGCAAGATTGTCATTATATTGATCATTGTCGAAGCTGATTGATGGATAATAATGTCTTATCTTCTTTTATGTACATACATGTTTCAGTTTTTACAATAAAAGTTTAAAAGAAAAGAAAATGGCACATTATCTTTAGTCCAAACCCTTGACTTTAGACAAGGCAATTATGGACAAGGGAGATTAGTTGACTTAATCAGGGTTGCACCACCAACACTTTGCTTATAAGCTTTCACAGGACTGTGAGTTCATGACCTCAGTATTTAACATATTTAATATTTGTGTGTGAAGAAAAGACAGGGGAAACTAAAAGAGACTATGTAATAGTCAAAACAGTGAAGACATTTAATATGAATCTGGATTATTTTAAGCTATTTGCTCACTAATGTGCTTTATATAGATTTGATATTAAGGGTAATTTTCAAGTAATTTTCTATTTCTCTCCTCATTATTCATGGTGGGTTATTAGTGTCTACTTCTAACCACATTTCGGACTTCTCTATTCCTGTCTCATCAGTTGATCCCACCCTCTACCATATGTCCTCAGTCTTCCATTTGTATACTATTCTTTGGTCCGACATTAAATTACACTCTTTTGAATTTAAGTGCACTTAGCACATAAGCAAAAAACCTTGCAATGAATGTGTCTGTCAGCTTTTAATGGTGCTGCTATGCTTGTGCTGCCAAAGACCCAAAAAAAAGGAGCCATAATTTATAGGTTGAGAAAAAAGAGCTCTGAAAAAAAGACAAAAAAAACAGGTGCACGTACAATTTTTGTTTCCAAATATAAATAGTTGAAATTTTGACATGCTGACAAGATCAGATCTAATCAAAAACAATCTAGAAACTATACTGATGTTTCTAGGTTAATCTGCATATATTTTGAGTGAAAATATTTTGCCAGTATGTATGATAGCGATGGGCTGAAGTAGATGAGTCACCTCGGTAGCTTTCCACTATTTTGAGCATGACTTTGGGATTTTACTTCCCATTCCTTGTTTTTAGTGAGAGCTCTGATCTTCCACTAGCTACTTAAGAAACTTTCTTCAGCCACTCAAATAAACCCAAAGATGTTAGTATATAAACTTCTACTCCTTTCTCAGGTGATTTATAAAATCTTTTTTTCTTTTTTCTCAGGCAGGTACTAAGAAAAGCCCACCAAATGAAGAATAGCCAACTGATTTGAACAAGTTCAATGATCAGATGATGAGTAGGAACCACCTGTGTTAAATAAGTTTTAATTTAAAAATTATCCTAATATTCTTCCATTTGTTTTATTATTTTTATTTACCTCGTTTAATGATGTATAGAGATCTTTCTGCCTTTTAAAACAACTTATCTTTTAATAATAGTTTTATTAAGTAATATAAAAGCATTGTAAATAAACATTTAGATATCTATCACCTAGATATACAATAAAATTGAAATATTTCTACTCCTTGAGATAGATCGCAAGTCCTATTCACAATAGGCAACAACTAACTGGCTCATTTACACCATCAAAAAAAATTAAGTATATTCTGTAATAAACTTAATGGTGGATTTTGAAGCTATTTTATATCAGACTCTTCAGATCAGCCCATTCTTTGAATAAATGCATCTATTATATGGAAGCAACATTGAGTTTTTAAAGCAATTCTCTTATTATGAAGAGCTAGTTTCCCTCCTTCCCTTCCTTCTTTTCTTCCTCATTTTCTCCCTTCTTTCCTTCTTCCCTTCCATCCTTTCTACCTCTCCCTCTCTCTTAATCACTCTCATTCCCTCTCCTGCCCTCCCTTCTTTCTTTGTTCCTTCCTTTCCTTCTTTTCACTATTATAACTATTATAATAAATAATAGATTTGAATATATCTCTAGGGTAAATTCTGAACAATTGAGCTTATGAATAAAGGATTTGAACTTTTCTTGAATTCTATGTCTGTTACAGTTAAGATTTTAATTGTGGGGGAAGGTGGTCCAAACACTGTATACACATGTGAATAAATGTAAAAATGACAAAATAAAAACAATAATAAATTAGTTTTAAAACATTTTAATTTCCTCCAAAGACCATATACTGAAAGTGTGGTCTCCAGTTGATGGTGCTCTTGAGAGGTGGTAAAAACTCTATGAGGTGAGGCATATTTAGAGGAGGTAGATCATGTAGCCATGCCTTTGAAGGATACATTTTGACTTCTCTGATTCTCCCTCACAAAGATCCAGAAACAATGAAGTCAAACCTTTGAAACTATGAGCCAAAAATAAATCTTTGCTTCCATTTAAGTTGTTTACTCAGGTATTTTGTCACAGCTATGGAAAGCTATCTAACACAGAATCTGAGGCAAAATTGTCCTTCCTAAGGGCTATACACATTTATACTAGATATATATATATAGATATATGTACTGTATGAGTTCTATTTTTCTCAAACTCTTTGTAGTGTTAAGAACTATGACATTTCAATTTTACATTCAAATTTAATGATGCATTCAAGGTTTTAGGGATTTGAGTTTTCTTTTTTTGCAGAAATCATCAGTTTCTCTCTTGACTAAATGAAGTTTTGTTTAATTGGTTTTATTTAAGGAAATTACAGTTAAGAAAGTTATACCAGAACTTCTCCTGTCTTGACTGGAGAGGCCCATGGCAGATAAGAATTGCTTCTGAGAATCATTAGAAAAGGCAGCAAAGATACAGAAATCATCCATTTAGGAGAGTTGATGGTTAATGGGACAATGAGAGATAGAAAGGCAAAGACTGCAGACAGAGAAGAAGCTCAGAAAGGGGAGATGACTCCTTAGCTGCTTTCACCTTGGAATATTTGTTCAGAATCAGGACATGGACAGCACCCAGGAAACCCATGCGCTGCATGTGTTGAGAAACCAGGACAGCTTGGCAGAAACAGCATAGTTTGAACATGTGGCCCACTGTCCTCTCAGGAAATGACAATTCTTGACCTGCACAGGGATGAGAAACTAAAATTTTAAATAGAAAGCCTCAAAAAAAGAAAAAAAAAAAAGAAAATATTCAACAGCTGCAAAAGACTCTAATTAGCTTTTAAAACCAGCAGGAATGGGCAGTGGAAAATACACAAAAAGGTTAACTGAAAACCTGAAGGGCCAGGAATGAACCAGTGTTGGGCTTAACTGCTACACTGGAAAGACACAGTGGATTTTTTTAAAACAGGGATCATATTGCATTTATTTTTTGATAATAGGAGAAGTGAGTGGTTTACAATATTTAAATCTTTCTGACTTTCTGTGATATCTCATAATATAACTTAAAAATTTCTCCATATATGCATATTGCTCAGTTTTTTCTGGGTTCTTTCTAATAGTTGATGCTTATAATTATACATAAGTGCTTTTCTTTATATTCATTGATTTGTTTGTTTTTATTTTTATTAAAATATAGCATATACTCAGAAAAGTTTGCAAATTTTAGATTCATGTCTTTCAACCCATAGTACTAGAATTAATAGATATCTATATGCACAAAACTGAACCATGTATAAAACTTAACTCAAAATTGACTATAGGCTTAAAACATAAAACCTGGTTTAGGCAAAAATTTCTATGACATGATAGTAACAACAGTACAAAACCTAAAAGAACATACTGATAAATTGGTTCTCCTAAAAACTGGAACATTTCAAAGACATTGTGAAGAAGATCAAAAGCTACAATTGAGAGAAAAATATTTGTGCAATACTTATCTGACAAAGAACTGATATCCAAAGCATATAGGAACCAAGAGGGAAACAAACCACATGATTTTTCCTTTGGAGCCAAAAGTGAAAGCTTATGACAGAAAAGAAGCACAGCTGGGTTCCCTGCAGGCAGAGAAGCCACAAAACAGCACATCCATTTTATGGGGAAGCTTCTGAATGAATATTCATGATTTTTCTGAGAGAGGGAGGAGACTTCTGGTGCATACAGTTCAAAATGTGCCTCTACTGGATGAAGGTCTTGCCATGTCAATGTATTACAATGAAATCACCATGGGGTCAAGGACAGTCCTCAGTCAGATTGTCACCATCTTGATAGTCATGGTCTTAACCAGTTTAATCACAACTTCTTGCTTTTGTTTGCAGCTGCCTGCCTATTTTCATAATGAGTCCAGCAGCCTGTTTGCTGCTGTAGTCAGACCTTTGGTTCCTTGTAGCATTTCCCTCCAAAAGGATTTTCCTCCTTCTTAAACTTAAGGGAAAGAGGAAGCCAAATCCTCTACCTCAAGGTAAGCCAGCAACATTTGTTGAAGAGCTGTCTTTTCTCCATCAGATGTTTTTGGCATCTTTGTCCAAAATGAGGTGGGTATAGTTGTGTGGATTCATATCTGGATCTTCTATTCTGTTCCACTGGTCTTCATGTCTGTTTTTGTGCCAGTGCCATGCTGTTTTTATTGCTATTGCTTTGTAATATTATTTGAAGTTGGGTATTGTGATTCCTCCAGCATTGCTTTTTTTGCTGTGTATTGCCTTGGCTATTCGCAGTTGCTTGTGTTTCCAAACGAACTTTAGAGTAGATTTTTCTATCTCTGTGATGAAAGTCATTGGGATTTTGATGGGAATTGCATTAAACATATAAATTGCTTTTGGTAGTATAGCCATTTTTACTATGTTGATTCTACCAATCCATGAGCATGGGAGATCTTTCCATCTTCTGTAATCTTCCTCTATCTCTCTCTTCAGGAGTTTGTAATTCTCCTTGTAGAGTTCATTCACATTTTTTGCTAAGTTTACTCCTAGGTATTTGATTTTTTGGGGGGATATTGTGAATCAAATTGTTTCCATATATTTCTTCTCAGTTTGTTCATTGTTGATGTATAGAAAAAGCTAATGATTTTTGTAGGTTGATTTCATATCCTGCCACCTTACTATAGCTGTTTACGGTGTCTAAGAGTTTTTGGGTGGAGTGTTTTGGGTCTTTAAGGTATAGGATCATATCTGCAAATAAGGATATTTTGACAGTTTCTTTACCTATTTCTATTCCTTTTATTTCTTCTTCTTGCCTAATTGCTCTGGCTAGGAATTTCAGTACTATGTTGAATAGGAGTGGGGAGAGCAGGCACCTTGTCTCATTTCTGATTTTAGGGGGAATGGTTTCAGTTTTTCACCATTAAGGATGATGTTGGCTGTAGGTTTGTCATAAATAGCCTTTACAATGTTGAGGTACATTTCTTCTATTCCTAGTTTTCTTAGAGCTTTTATCAAGAAGTAGTGTTGGATCTTGTCAAAGACTTTTTCTGCATCTATTGAGATGATCAAGTGGTTTTTGTCTTTGCTTCTATTGATGTGCTATATTTATATATTTGTATATGTTATCTATACATTTATAGATTTGTGTGTGTTGAACCATCCCTGCATCCCTGGGATGAAGCCAACTTGGTCATGGTGTATGATCTTTCTGATGTGTTGTTGGATTTGGTTTGCCATTATTTTATTAAGGATTTTGGCCTATAATTCTCCTTTTTGGAGGTGTCTTTGTCTGGTTTTGGGATGAGAGTAATATTGGCTTTATAGAATGAGTTAGGCATTGTTCCTTCCCTTTCTACTTCATGGAACAGTTTAAGGAGAGTTGGTATTAGTTCTTCTTTAAATGTCTGACAGAATTCAGCAGTGAATCCGTCAGGTCCTGGACTTTTCATTTTTGGGAGACTATTGATTGCTGCTTCAATTTCTTTTTGTGTTATAGATCTATGGTTATCTGTCTGCAAGAAACTGAAACTAGATCCATATCTATCACCCTGTACTAGTATCAACTCAAAATGGATCAAGGACCTAAATATCAGACCTGAAACTCTGAAGTTACTAAAGGAAGGAGCAGGAAACACTCTGGAACTAATAGGTATAGGCAAGGACTTCCTCAATACAACCCCAGCAACTAAGAGAAAGGATGGAGAAATGGGACTTCATAAAATTAAAAAGCTTCTGCACAACAAAAGAAATGGTCTCTAAACTGAAGAGACTACCCACAGAGTGGGAGAAAATATTTGCCAGCTATATATCAGACAAGGGACTGATAACCAGAATATACAGGGAACTTAAGAAACTAAACTCTCCTAAAATCAATGAACCAATTAAAAAATGGGCAACTGAACTTAATAGAACTTTCTCAAAAGAAGAAATTCAAATGGCCAAAAAACACATGAAAAAATGCCATAAAGGAAATGCAAATCAAAACCACACTAAGATTCCACCTCACCCCTGTTTTAATAGCCATCATCAAAAACACCACCAACAACAGGTGTTGGTGAGGATGTGGGGAAAAAGGAACCCTAGTCCACTGCTGGTGGGAATGCAAGCTGGTACACCACTCTGGGAAAAAATTTGGAGACTCCTTAAAAATCTAAACATAGACCTGCCATATGATCCAGCAATCCCACTCCTGGGGATATACCCAAAGAAATACAACACAGATTACTTCAGAGGCACCTGCACACCCATGTTTATTGTGGTGCTATTCACAATAGCCAAGTTATGGAAACAAACAAGATGCCCCACTATCGATGAATGGATCAAGAAAATGTGGTACTTGTACACAATGGAATATTACTCAGCCATGAAGAAGAATGAACTCTTATCATCTGCAGGTAAATGGATGGAACTAGAGAACATCATTCTGAGTGAGGTCAGCCAAGCTCAGAAGACCAAAATTCGTATGTTCTCCCTCATATGCAGACTTTAGATCTAGGGCAAATGCAGCAATGTGGTTGGACTTGGATCACATGATAAGGGGAAAGCACATTTGGGTGATATAGAAATAGGCAGAAAACCCAAAACATGAAAGTGTTTGATGTCCCTACTCCAAAGGAACTAATACAGAAACCTTAAAGCAACAGAGGTTATCATGAGAAGGGGATCAATAACCAGGATAAAGACCAGTTAGAGATGAATCAACATGGGTCATAACATGTGTATACGAAAGCAATGCTAGGAATATTTCTGTATAGCTATCCTTAACTCAAACTAGCAAAAATGCTTTGTCTTCCTTATTATGCTTGTGTCTTTTCTTCAACAAAACTAGTGAAAAAGGCAGAATAAGACCTGCTTGGAACTGAGGGGGGGAAGAGGGGAGAGGTTGGGGGAGGGGGCCAGGGAGAAGAAATGACCCAAATAATGTATGCACATGTGAATAAAAAAATAAAAAATAAAATAAAATAAAATGCAAAAAAAAAAAAGGTAAGCCAGACTGCTGCCATGACAGACTGGCAGACCTAGCTGTTGAACAATAACTACACTACCCTCAAACCCTAACCCCACTGCAGGACAGTAATTTCCCCTTTGTGGCAGGCTAGCTGAAGACAAGACAACCTCTCATTTCCCATACCTCAGAAAGCAGTGGCAAGGAATCATCCTGAGAGAGAGCCTCCTGGCCAAGCCTAAGGTACCTGGGACATGGCAGAGGAGGGTTTTGAAGGTGGGTGGAGTCTTAAAAACAAGGAACAATCACTGCTTAGGGCATATTGAGACACAAGGCTGCAGTACAAGAGAAGGGACAGTCACAAGAGGTTCCTGGTGAGGAAGAGGTTATAACCTGAAGGGAGCTGGGAAGTTAAATGGAGCTAGAAACCCCTCCGAACTGCTTATGGAAATTTTCCAAAACAAAACACTTAGCCTTCACTGCCAGAGCGTTCCATACCTGAAACTCCTTACAGACAAGGGAGTTTTGAGACTGAGCAATTCAGGGGATTTGAAGAACATAGTCTGAAGAGCTCTGGGACCCTCATCCATAATGTCTGCATGTGAATCTGCCACCACCTGGACATACACAGGGAGAAGGTTGGAGGGAGGCAATCCCAGGGTTCAGTTAGTAACAGGAACCCAGGAAACAGTAAAAATGCCCAGATGTTTGTAGCCCTGCCCAATCCTGCCACAGAAGTTCTATTGAATAAAGTCAATTTAAAAACCAAAGCATGGACTGAGAACTCAAGCTAGGGCAGCTGCTTGTCAACAAACAGCAAGCTTTGAAGTCAAACAACTCAGGGGACTTAAAAGTTCAAAGCTAGGTGGGTGCTTGTGGCTCACGCCTATAATCCTATCTAGTCAAGAGGCAGAGATCAGGAGGATCGCAGTTTGAAGCCAACCTGGACAAATAGTTCAAAAGACCCTATCTTGGAAAAAACCCATCACAAAAAGGGCTGGTGGAGTGACTAAAGTTGTAGGGCCTGAGTTCAAACCCCAGTACCATATAAAATAAGAAAATAAAAGGTAGAAGCTTGTGGAATTTCAGGTTTCGAAACCACCAGAGGCACCAGAGGCAGACATAGAAAGGGAGAGGATTAGACTGGAGCAATCTGAAAAGCAGCAAAAGGCCCAGTCTGCCCGCCCTCCCCCGCAAAAAAATAATGCAGTAATAAGAGGTGAAATATCTATGCAACAAAAATTATAAATGAATATTTAAAACAGCAAAGCTATACTTCAAAAATGAAGGAGGAATACAAATTTTCTACTGTGAGAAAAACTAAGAGAATTGATCATTACTAGATTATTCCTGTAACAAATGCTTAAGGAGGCCATACATATGGAAGTGAAGATATGATAACTGCCATCATGACAATATAAGAATGAATAAAACTCCAGGTGAAACAGATACACACACACACACACAAAACAAAGAAAAAAAAAATCAAACCTTATCACTATGAAAAACCATCAAATCATAAAAATGAACAATACAATAGATGGAAAAGGAACAAAAATGTACAAAACAAACAGGGAACAATAAAATGGCAGAAGTAAATTTTTTTCTAATAACACTGAATGTAAACATGATTAAATTCCTCTATCAAAACGTATAAATTACTCATAGATTTAAAAATATCCGGGGCTGGTGGAATGACTCAAGCAGTAGAGAGCTGGCCTAGCAAGTGTGAGGCCATGAGTTCAAAGCCCAGTACGACTAAAAAAAAAAAGTATTTTAAGGGGGAGGGACAAGGGGAAGAAATGGCCCAAAGAATGTATGCACATATGAATAAATAAATAAATAAAATATCAAGCCCCAGCTATATTCAGTGAAGACACACATAGACTACAAGTGAAGAGCTGGAAACAGTGAGCAGAAGTAGCTATGCATATATCAGACAAAAGAGATTTTAAGTCAAAATCTGTAAAAAAGAGACAGAGGATACAATAATAGAGAATAGCATAACAAGAGTTAGGGACAATTATAAACATATACACACATAACACTGCAGCTCCCCAATATGTAAATCAAACATTAGAGCTAAATGAAGAAAAGAGACAGATATTATATAATATTTGGGGACTTCAACTTTCATCAACAGATCATGTAGACAAAAAAAAAAATCCTAAAATATGGAACCAAAAAAAGTCACAGAATACCCAAAAAAATCCTGCACGAAAACAAAGTAAAGAAAAGCAAAAATAAATAAATAAAAGCAATGAATTACAATATATTCTTGGCTTAATCAAAAGAACATGCTATTGGCATAAAATCAGACATGTAGACCAAGGAAACAAAATAAAACTCAACAAATTAATTCAATATTTGCATCCAGCTCATTTTCAGTAAAGGCACCTTGGTGTATTTAACAAATGATGCTAAGAAAACTGGATATACATGCACAAAGAGTGAGACTAGAGACTCTTGCCTCTTACCTCATTATCAAAATTAATTCAAAATGAATCAAGGACCAGAAATGTAAGATCCCAAACTGTGAAACTCCTAGGAGAAAGTACAAGGGAAACACTTAAAGATCTAGGGATCGGCAAAGATGTTTTGAATAAAAAAAAAAGCATAAAGAACAAAAGCAAAACTAGACAAATGCAATTATATCAAACTAAGTAACTTTTGAACCATAAAGGAAACAGTCAGCAGACTGAAGGGAAAGCCTACAGAATGGGAGAAAATATCTGCAAGCTTTTCATCTGACAAGGGGTTAGCATACAGAATGTATAAGGAATTCAAATAACAACAACCAAAACCTAATTTTAAAAATGGGGAAATGATTTGAGCAAACATTTCTCAAAAGAAGATAAACGAATGGACAAAAAGTCTGTGAAAAAACTGTCCAATATCAATAATTACCAGAGAAATGCAAAACTAAAATGAGATATCATCTCATTCCAGTTAGAATGGTTATTGTCAAAAACAAAAAAAATCAAAACAATATTGGTTAGGATGGTTAGTAAGTTCAAGCCTAAGCTACACGGTGAGACTGTCTCAAAATAACAAACAAAAAACTAGAAGAGCTTGAGGATTCCTAACACATAGAAATATTATTTGAGAGGAAAATACTAATTATCCCATTTAATTATCATAAATCATATACAATAGTGCACCTCATAAATCTGTATAAATATTATGTAAATTAAAAACATAAAAATTAAAACTGAAAATCTTGATGGTATTTTCCTTTGAGCATGAACTAACTGAATCCCAAAAGTTCTGATACAGACTGCTTTACTACAATTGGATTTGAGTATGTTACAAGCCTCATTGTATTTTTTGATTTACAGTAGGCTTCGTTAGGGCAGAGTTACACATGGTAGATATTTAGTTCTCAGGAGGCATGGGATTTGGGTTATGTATTTATCAATAGTAACTATTTTTATTGTACTATGATCAGACTTCCTATATTTTTTCCACAATTAGGAATTTAAACTAAGTTTTCTTTATGGCAAGTTTCTGGTAAGTGTTCTATGAGCACATAAGAGAAAAAGACATTCTTCATCTTTAACGAAATGTGCTGAATATGTGCTTATTGTCTTCTCATTAAAAATATATTTTACTTGCTTTTTTTCCTTGTTTAAAGACATGTCCCATGCTTTTTCTTTTTTATTTTTTTTCTATGGAAATATTTGTTGTAAATTAATTTCCCAAAAAGATTCATTCAATTAAATTTCAGTATAAATTATGCTATTTCTTTATAGAATGGCCTTCTTTGTATCCTTAAGGCTTTAATCCTTGAATTACAACTTGTCTGATAACAATCATAAAGACAAATAATTTAATTTTCCCTGTTGTGTCACTTACCTTACTTATACTTCTTGATTATGCAAATGTTTATTTTGATTTTGCTTTGTTTATATCTAATAGGACTCTGTTTTATTCAATGGAACATTTATTTACTTTTTTTGGCTGTACTGGGGTTTGAACTCAGGGCCTCGTGTTTGCTAGCAGGTCCTCTGCTAGCAGGTCCTCTTGCTTTAGTATTTTTCAGATAGGGTCCTGTGCTTTGCCTAAGACCACTCTTGGACCACAGTCCTCTTACCTACAGCCTTCCATATAGCTGGGATCTCAGAAGCACAGCACACACTCAGCTCATTTGTTGAGCTGGGATCTTGCTAACTTTTTGACTGAGCTAGCCTTGAGCTGTGATTCTCCCATCTCCTCCTCCTAAGTAACTGGGATTACAGGCATGTACCACCATGCCTGGCTACATTTATTGAACTTACATAAATATTTAGTCTTATCTCTGATTTCTTGTTTTATGTTAGAATTTCTATGTTATATATTTATTTACAACAGTCTTTTCCTTTGAATTCTTCTTTTGCTAAATGATTTGCAGAATCTTCCTGCTATTTTTTGTACATTTTCTTTTGGAAATATTTATTTTTATAATTTTATAATTTTTCTTTATTTGCATGGCTTCTCACATTTAAACTGTGATTAGCTTTTAAATTGATTATTTTATATTTAAAAAGGATGTACTGGTCCCCCATATCCCACTCTGAAAGATAAGGAAAATAACATTCATGGACTTCTTATAACCTCCCATCCCTGTCTTCTACACCCTAAGTTTTATTACTTATATTATAAATTCTACAATAGCAAAATGTGTAGGTATTCTGCTCAATTCTTATAATTTTTCCACTAACTTCTCCTTTTACATTTCAACAAATCTGCACTCATCACCAGCCTTTTATTATGACTTCTCTGTTCCTCCATTTTGTCACACAATTTCATCAGCTTCTTTTCAAAAGGAAGCTACAGGTATTATTGTCCTCTATCTCCTTCCTATTTAAAAATAAGTGTGAGTGTCCCCTTTGTGAGCCACCTGCATACAGAAGGATGGATGGTAAAGTTTGGGGAAATGAACCTGGAGTTTGATACACCGGATTCATTTGTCATAAACCATTCCTCAAATATTATGCTCACCATTGCTTTGACTATGTCTTTATTCACAATGGCAAGAAGGTTGCTGGGTTGCAAGAAAAGACGTTGTGTTTCAGGATCTTCTGTGAGACTTAAGTTCTTCCTTTCCTGACACTGGTAGATGAGAGCTCCCTGCAAAGATGTTGAGTGGTCTCTCCTTATTCTGTCCTGCTTCCTGAACTCTGCTGTGCTTTAGTTGCAAGCCACAGTCACATACTTGAACATCCAAGTATGGCACGGACCTGAATATGACTTGATTGTTTTTGGCCCCTTTGCATTCATATCTTTTCAGTATTTGATCTAGATTTCATTTCTTACATTGAATTTTGGAATTGTAGCTGCTGCCTAAGTTCATTGAAAATCAAGTAGCCTATGTAAGTCATCCTTTTTGTAGTTTAAAGTTGGTTTCAGAAGGGAGGAGGGTAGAAATGGGTTTAATTTGCCATTTTTATCTGGAAGTCTCCAGATTGTTTCTTAACTGAGTCATATAAGAAAAAGATAGTTGCTTGGGAACAATTTAATCACACTCTTTGTATGAGTTAGTAACTGAATTTTCTTTGGAGTTAAGTTAAACATTATAATTAATTGAAAGCACAACATACCAATTTCAGTTTAGCTTTGATAACTTGAGCCTTTTCATACAGGATAAGTGGTGTTTAGCCTAAGAAAACAAGGTCTGCTGCTCAGCTCAGCTGTCTTGATTCATCTTCAGTCTACTCTGTCTTCATAAAGACTCGCCTTTCATCCTGTTTGTTCCAGAGGATGCAGAGATTCTGTTCTTTCAGTATATCAGTGTCTGGTCCACTGGGTCAAAACTTAAATGTGCCTAAGAGCCAGAAAGAAATGGTAAATGTGAAGTGTAAGAGGCCAGGGGAGGCAAAGGGAGTCTCTGTGGCAAAGGAGCATGTACCCCACAGCTAAATGAGGCACTGCATTCGGGTCCACCTGATTGCTGGCAGGTAATGCATTAGGCCCATGGCTGCCAGATTGCTAGTTTGCTCTGGTGAATGCAAAAATGTGGTGTGAACTCTGCCAGTTCTCAAATATTGGCTGAAACATATTTTTTAAACATGCAGAAAATGAAACACATCTGTGGACCAAAAAGATTGGCCTGAGGGGTATTTGTGTCCCTTTCTGTCATAGTCATTTCTGCCAGGGCTTTTTTTTGTGCATCCTCTGCAAATTCTCAATATTACTCCCCCACACTCTGACTTACCTGTGTGTCCCTGGTTTAAGCTCAGAGCCTTGGCACCACTTCTTTAAATCCCATCTTCTTTTGCAGATGTTCAATTTTCCAGCTGTTCATAATATATTGTATAATAAATAACGTTTGCATCTAAGCATCAAAGAAATCTTGCAATACACACATTCTGGAATTCTTTTTGTAGCTATTGTTCTTTGTTCAACTCATTATGCATTCATTCTGATTTCCTAGTGCCCATCTGCTAGTGCAATAAAAATTGTGACCACATGAGAAGATTCCACCCTGCCTCACTCAGGTCATGAAGGAAAGAGTTAGTTATATCTACCAGGAAACACTATCATTTTGCATGAAACCTAACTCATTTCCTTGAAATGGAACATTATGCAGACAATAACACCAGGTGAACTGTGGGAATGTCCTGCCAATAATTCCTGGAATTTCTTCTACTACTTTTTTACAAAAATCCTAAATAAGCACTGGTTCCTGAAGCTCCAAATACATTTGCCAGGATTGTAGTTTCTAATGCTTCCTACATATGTTAAAATGCATATCACTTCCCTTGTGAATTATTTATATAATAAAAACCTCATTGATTTGAGAGCAAACTTTACATTTTTCTCAGGAATCCTGATTCTTATATAGTTTTTGACTTTGTAAATTATATTAAAGTAGCACAATACTGAGAAAAATGTACCAACCATATAAAATTAGAAATCCAAATACTTATAAAATGATAGTTCAGTTTTTGGAGTATATGACTCTTTTAATGTTTCTTTGTGTCAGCATGGTCCATTTTCAAGCTCTTTTACTAATTTCTAACATTTTTATCAGAAAATGTGAAACACGATGAAAGCATCATGTTTTTCCAATGGAAGTTTAGAAATGGGAAGAGAAGACTTTTTATAAAAATATCTTTTCCTTTCCCATGACAAAAAGCTTAGTGGACAGCAATTAAGTACGTATTTTGGTTAACTGAGGGCCATGGAAAAGGAAAGAACTTGAAGATTGTCTCAATTTCAATCTGTTATGGTAGCTATATTAGTGGTGCCTTTCCTATGGTAAAAATACCTTATTACTGGGCTACACAGCTTGCCCTTTGTCTTTGCTATTTGTTTTTATTCCTAACGATTTTCTTATATTTAGCTTGAGATATATGCTATGTTCAAGTTAACTACTATGGGATTGACTTTTCATTTATTATATGTGACTTGAATAAAAACAATGTCCCCTTATTTAGTTTCCTATGTCTATATGGACACATGCCTCTATGGATGTATATAGGTTTTTTTAGTTTTAAATTAATTTTTAACTGATACATAAATCATTAAAATTATATGGACACAAAGATTGGGAGCATTTAATGGGCACAAGGAAGAATTTTTGAACTAGTGTTCAAAGTAATAACCACAACAATTATTGGGTGATTATAGCAAACATTAAGTGAAATTAATGACAGAAGTATTATAAGGAATAGAAGAGAAAAACTTGGTACTTGCATTACTCATGAAGAACACAGCATTATTTGAAATTATGTTTAGATTAGCTTTAGAAATGGATTATAAACTTCAGGGCTACAACTAATCATATATTTTTTAAATGCATAACTGATTGTGCTGGGAAAACAAAGATGATGTAAGCATATAAAATGCCCAATTAAAACCAGAGAATGCAGAAAAACAGGGAGAATTATTTAAAGGCTATAATCATGGTAGCTATAAGCCCAACTATATCAATATCATTTCAAATATAAATGGTCTAAATGCACTATTTAAATGACAAAGGATGGGCTGGAGGTGTGGCTCAATTGGTATAGTACCTGCCTAGCAAATACAAAGTTCAAATCTCTGAATTCAAACCCTAGTATCATAAAAAAAAAGAAAATGTCAGCGTATATTTTTTAAAAGGTTCAACTATATATTGTGTATAATAAACTCTTTTTTTTGTTTTATTTTAATTGAAATATTTTACTAGTATGCATTATGGGGTACAGTATGATAATTTGATGCATGTATACAATGTGTAATAATCAAATCAGAGTTAATAACATTTCTTTCTCCTCAAATATTATCATTTCTCAGATTGAGAGCCTAAGACTCTTATCTAGTTATTTTGAAATGTGTAATAAATTACTGTAGGCTATAGATACCCTACTGTGCTGCAGAACCATAAAATTAATTCCCCTTTTTAACTGTATTTTGGTTCCTGTTACACAATCTCTCTCTGTGCCCCTCTCTGCTACTCTTCATAGTCTCTAATGACCTTTATTCTACTCTCTACTTCTATGTGATCAACTTTTTTTGGCTCCCACAAGAGAACAAAGAACATTCAGTATTTGTATTTCTGTGCCTTAGTTATTTCACTTAATGTAATATTCTAATTGCATCCATGTTGCAAATGAAAGAATCCCACTCTTTTTGAGGGTTAACAATATTCCATTGTGTATATGTATTATATTTTAAAATATACTCATTTTAAATATAAGGACATACACAGAATAAATATGAAAGGATGATCCAATATGTACCATGTTAGTATGAATCAAATGAAAACCAGAGTAACTATATTAATTTCAGACAGACTAAGCCTCAGAATAAGAGGGTTATTAGGAATAAAAAGGAGTTTACATAAAAATAATGGAATCCAGTTTCCAGAAGGACATACAATTCTGTAATATATATGCACATAACATAAAAATATATATGGCAAAAATGATAGAACTCCAAGGAGAAATAATTGTGTATTATAGCTACTTATAAACATGTGTCTATCAGTAAATTGATATATTCAGGAGGTAGAAAATCAGTAAGGCCATAGTTGAACTGAGCACACTTGAATCAAAGAAAATGTACTGAACTAACTGCAAATAAAAATGGAATATATGAAATGTATGTGATATAATGAAAGCATTATTTAGAGAGAAATTTATAGCTCTGAATGCCTACATTAGAAAAACATAAAGTTCCCAAATCAAAAATCTAAGGCTCTACATTAGAAAACTAAAGATAAAGGAGCAGCACAAACCAAAGTAATTTCCCAATTCTCCAAACACTAGCTGTATATCCTATAATTTAATTCAATTTTGACTCTATCTACCTGTAGCTAGCATGATAATGCTATAGGATAAGAGTTCAATTCTGTAAGATTGTTCCACTTCATATGCCATTTGCAAATCTGGGCCTCTGTTACTTTTGACTGACCAGTTATACATTGGGGTTCCCATGACCTTCTTCTCAGATTTGATTAATTTGCTAGAGTGACTTAGAGAACACAATGAGCCAATTTACTTACATATACTGGTTTGTTATAAAGACTATAACTCAGGAGCAGCCAAGTGGAAAAGAGGTATGGGGCAAGACATGGTGGGAATTCATGTAGTTTCTATGCTATCTTTGGGTGCACCACCCCCACCACCTCCACATGTAAGCAGCCCAGGATCTCATCAAATTGTGTTGTCAAATTTTTATAGAGCTTATCACAGCTTAATCTCCTAGGCAGATATTGATTGGTAAGGCTTATGGTTCCAATACTCTAATTGCTTAGTCTTTCAAATGACTAGCCTCATCCTAAGTCTATCTAGAATTGTCACCCTAAATCAGCTCATTAGCAAAAACTTAGGTATAATCAAAATGTGCCTCTTATAAATGATAAAAGATACTCCTATTACTCAGGAAATTCCACTTTAGGAGCTCTGGAATAGCAACTGGGGACAAAGACCAAATATATTTCATATTATATTATAGGAAAAAAGAAAGAAAGAGAATAAAAAGAAAGATTTATATATAAATTTAACAAAATATATGTACTTTAAGAAGATTACAAAACTCTGCTTAAAGAAACCAAAGAAGATCTCAATAACTAGGAAGATATTCCATGTTTTTGAATAAAAAGATTCAATCTTATTAAGATGTGGTTCTTCCCAGACTGGTCCATGGATTCAACACAATTCCAGTGAAAACTATGGGAAGCTATTTTGTAGTTATTGACAAATTGATCCCAAACTTTTTATGAAAAAGTGAAAGACCCTGCATAGCCAGCACAATTTTAAGGAAGAACAAAGTCAGACAACAGGCAAGGCCTGGTTTCAAGACTTACAATAAGCTACAATAACCAAGACAGTATGGAATTGGTGAAAGAGTAAACAAATACAGCAAAGGAATACAATAGAGAGCCCAGAAATTGACCCAGATTAATATAGTCAGCTAATCTTTGACAAAGGATACAGAAACAAATGGTTCTAGAACTGTATATCTATATACAAAAGAAAATTTAGATATACACCTTACATCATTAATGAAAAATTAACTCAAAATGAATCATCAATTTAAATGTAGACTGCAAACCTAAAAAATTCTAAATCAGTCCTAGAAGAAAAAAATCTACCTAATCAGTTTGCAAAGAAGTTTTTATATACACCGAAAGTACAGTTCATGAAAAGAAACCCAGGAAGTTGTTTTGTTATTAAAACTAAACTTCTCTGAGATAGAAAAATAATTGATGAATGAAAACAAGCCACAGATTGGACAAAAATATTTGCAAAACACAAATTCTGAAATCTGACCCATATGCAAAATATAAAAAGAACTCTTGAAACTCAATACTAAAAAAAAAAAAGTAATTTAAAAACATGCAAAAGAGCTGAACAAATCACCAGAGAAAATACACACAATGCAAATAAGCATGATATACAATAAAAGCTCAATACATATTTTATGGAATGAACAAAATAATGCACAAGTAAATTAATGCACAAGTAATCTCTCAGTGTGTTCTGAGAAATAATCACATATGGGGAAAAGGAGGCAGCATACATCTCAAGACAGAGGATCTAGAAATATGTTTTACCACGCTTTTCCTTTAGAAAATAGAGCAATCATGTTTAGGCAACATATGTTTGTCTTCACTGTCATTCAAGTAAGTCTGTCACAATTAGCCAAAGTCAGTCTTTTTCTATAGTGTGCTTAGTTAAAAGATAGGGCTAGTTGTGACAATTTAATTATCACAGCAAAGTAAGGAGACAGAGGACTCAAGTTCTTATTTCTTTTGTTTGTCTGTTTGCTTGTTTGTGATGGGGTCACCTTATGTTCCTTCTGTGACCTAGAACTCCCTATGTAGGCAGGCTGACCTCAAACTCATCATCCACCTGGCTCAGCCTCTTGAGTGTTGGGATTACAGGTATGTGAAGGAAAGAACAGAAAGCCTAAATTGGGGATAGGATGACAATGTGAACAGAAGAACAACTGAAGAAGAATCCTCAGGTAAGATCCTTCTTTCCCAAGTTGTGTGACCTTTGAGATGCATGAAGCCTCTAGTCATAGGTAAGTGTGTAACAGAAAATTATTGGTGAGACAAATATAAAATGTGTGCTAGAGAAAGAGCTAAGCTGTCCTGAAGTGGTGTAGAGAGTTGTGTGAGCGCTCCAGGAGCCGTGGCACTACCCTGTACTGGATGTTGCAGTCTACAACTGTCTTCGGCAGTTTAAGCAATAAGCTCTGTTCAGCAGCATGGTGCCAACAAGGTTCATTTTTAATAAAAAATTAAACATTGAATTTTTGTGCATCAAAAAAGTTCATTGTAACTATGTAATTTGTACTAAATGGCTTTATTTACCATAGATATGTCACTGACAATGTTGAAAGCAGAACACACAGAATTCTGTTAAACGAACTCATCTACTTCAAATGCTATCTTGTGATAAGCAAATAATTAAAATTATAATTTAATACATGGAGCTACAAAAGCTTCCTTATAAAACATACCTATTAGACATAGCCATAAAACAGTATGTTTTCTTCTAAACAAGTGAAAATGATTGTTTTCTAAATGAATTTTACCTATTTTCTATTGTAGATTTTTCTGTGCATGTATGAGAAATAAAGTGATACTTGTTACAATGTTGGTTCTATTCACAGAAATTTTCAGATAGTCAAATAATATTAGTTTTGTGTCAATCAAGAAATGTTTCAAACAGTAAATTCATAAAGGTAATTCTAACCACGGCTTGGTCTCATTCTATCAAAGATGATGTGCATAATATTAACTGTATTATAAGTGCATAAGCTAGAGGAAAAGACTGAAAATACTTTATGAAATAAGTAAATAAAACTTTTAAAATTCAAGGAAATGAATGTGCATATAAACCTACACTGCTACAATTGAATGTTTGTGTGCCACAAAAGTTCACATGTTGAAAACCTAATCAGCAATGTCATGGTATCAGGAAGTGGGGCCAAGGGAGTTGATTAGATCACTAGGGCAAAGGCTTCATGGATTGAATTAGTACCTTTATAAAAGAGGCTCCAGAGAGCTGCATTGCCCCCCTTCACCTGGTAAGGACACAAAAAACATCTTACTAGGTACCATATCTCCAGTGCCTTGTAGTGGACTCCACAGTCTCAAAAACTGTGAGAAATAAATACTTTTATTTATAAGCTGACCAGTCTAAGGTTTTGTTACAGTAGCTCCAACAGAATAAGACACAAACACACACACATAGGTTGAAACTATAAAAGTAAAGTAAGAATAAGGAGTTTTCAAGCAAGTATTGATGATTGAGCTTCTGTCACAAATAACTTAAATACTGAGGAGCAATGCACAAATGGCACAATGTTGGTTGGAAAAACAGCAGGAATCTTATTGAAATGAATAGACCAAGAAATTACACAAAGAAGAATGAGATTTATAGATATTGAAAAGTCTTTTGATTTCTTTCCTATTTTTCATAAATAATTCCTGATAAAGCATGAGTACATAACAAAAAACAGATACAATCTATTTATTTCCATGTTCATATGTAACAACTTCTTCTTATATCTATTTCATGAACTGATATGTCTGTGATCAAAAGAGCCCAGAGCTTAAAGAATTTCTGAAAGTGCAGCTTATAATTCTAGATATGACTTGTCTATAATAGCTGAAGTAATGTTTGTTCTAAACCACAGCCTTAATACATTCGGGCTTTTCTAAAATTAATGCTAAATTAGAAATGAGAAACAATACTATGTGACATAAGCCAAAATATAAGGTAAGCATAAGTGAATTTGGGAAAGAATGATAAAAATACCATAAAGAATGTCTAGGAATTTTTTTTAAAAAGATTTTTAACTTATATATAGGTATGTATGTACATATATGCTATGAAATATTCTCTTGATAAACCAAACCAAAAATTTGAGTATGCTGTATAGTAAAAATGTTCAAAATTTAAAGTGAGTTAGGTTATTCTACATTATATAAAATCTCCAAACCCCAAGATTATAATACACTAGAAGTTCATTTTTGCTTATGTTACCTGTCCAAGTCAGGTATATAGGGGACCTATGCCCATCCCAACCTTTCAGTTATTCAGGCTGCTGGAGAGTCCTCCTAGACCTGTATTTCCACTGTTTTCTCTGCAAGGGAAGAAAAATGGCAAACCACACACCAACTCAGGTGCCAGAGCTAAAGCTTTTGCTACTTCCAAGCACATTTCCTGGTCAAAGTGAGTCCAATGATCTCACCTATATTCAAATGGACCGAAAAGGTTAATCCAATCATGAGTACAGACAGGAGAACTGATAAACAGTAGTAATGCTTACTAAATATTCACATCACATTTCTTTCTGTCTGCAAAATACATTTATCACTTCCCAACAGAGTAAATTAAAGTTCCTTTCAGACTCAAAGTTCAGGATTTCTGAATGATGAATGGAGAGTCCTCACTACTTCAGGTGCAGCATGGCTCCTATTGATACGTTACTCCAGGGGTAAGTTGTCTGCATCCCCAAGCACAATGTTCACTGGTATAACAGAGACAGATAAATGCATAAACACTTATTGTCAGGCAGGGAAGGAGAGAGATACAGAAAATGTAGATTGGTGGAAACTAGCTGGGCAGGCAGGGCACATTCTTCAGTGAAGAACCTTGTTCATGGACAGGAACTCTAGTCCAGTGTTCTCTTGAGCCTAACTCCACTCTGTAGAAGTGTCTTTCCTTCCTTTATGATGGTTTGAGGAAATGTATTCCTTAAAACTGTTTTTACTTAGCCATTTTTGCAAATTATAAGGTTTTACTAGGTACCACACCCTTTGAGAGTTCTTTACTGAGATATCTTAAAATTCTCATTGATTTAAAAAATAGTTGTGACACCTACACTCCAGTTGTTGCTCCAGTTGTTTTTCCTAAATAATAAATCACGCCAACTCAGTGGTATAAAACAATAGTCATAGTGTTCCATCCTTGTCCACAGTTTTGCTTTCCACGTTTTCAGTAACTTGTGGCTCAAAAATATTAAACAGAGACTTGTAGAAATAAACAATTTGTAGGTTTTAATTGGATGCCATTTTGAGTAGTGTGGTGATATATTGCTTTGTCCCACTCTGTCCAGCCCAGGACATAAATCACGACTTTGTCCAATAGCCTACAGGTTGCCCACTGTGTAGTCTCTTATAAAAGCTTCCTTTTGTTATAATTGTTCAATTTTCATTATCATGATTGTTTTGTCATTGTTGCTCTTAATCTTTTATTATGCCTAGTTTATAAATTAAACTTTATCATGGATATGTATGTACAGGGAAAAACAGATTCTATAGGGCTTATTACTCATAGTTTTAGGCATCCATCGGGATCTTGGAACACATCCCCAAAGATAAGGAAGGACTACTATATTTGATCATGCTCATGAATTCTGTGGGTGAGGAAATCAGAAATCAGCAGCAGGAATGGACATTTTCTACTTCAAGAGATTTGGAGCTTAATCAAAAACAATTCCATTGCCTAAGGAATGGAACTGCTGGGTAAGAAGAATCCACTTCCCAAATAACTTCTATACTTAAGATGGCTCTGGTAGAAAGTGGACTGGTGATTGTCAGGCACTAGGGAAAGGATAAGAATAGAAAACCCATGTTAATTGGGCATAGAATATCAGTTTACAGTAATAAAACTGTTCTGAAGATAGATGGGGTGATGACTGCACCCCATGATGTGAGTATTCTTGAGCCACAGAACTGAACATTTAGAAATTATTTAAAATGTACATTTTATGTTGTACATATTTTATCATAGTTTAGAAAAAAAGATGACTCATATCTGAGAAAGATGATTTAAAAGCTAGCTCCAGTGGAACTGACTGGAATGTCCAACACCTGTCCACACCTGGCCCGTCCATAAGGATTGGGCTTCTTATGCTATGTTTTTTCAGATCTGCAGAAGTCATCCTAAAAGGAAACCTCTGGACAACAAGCCTCCTGGACTAGTCCTACCACACTCCATCTTTCCTACTCTTCGTTGAAACAGTCACAATCTTCTTTACTAAAGAAATAAGTAGTCACATCTTTCAATGGGAAAAGTGTTGGAGAATTTGGGGTCATGTTTTAAGAGTGCTGCACACAACCTGGATTTAAATCTTATGAAAAAACTCAGTTGAATTTAGCCTTTGTCATTAAAGTCTTTCTCCATTTCATTTTCTACATGTTAGGTTCAAGAAGTTGTGTATTCTAACATCATCACTCACCAAATTTTTGGACTTTTCTTTTCCCCTCTTTGCTGCAAACCATTCCCTTCTTTTGATTCTAAGCTGTTATCTGTCATAGTCCTTCAACCAAAAGTTGCCAGTAACAACTAAAGCAATCAACTAGCATTTCTTTTCCCCTCTTCTCATAGGAAATTGGAAATTTCCTCCCAAATAATTGTGAGAGTTTTACAAAATATATTGCTACTATGTAATGAATTATAATCTTACTCTAGATTTCACTATTAATTTCCTTGATGCCTCTTCCACACACTTATTAAGCCACTTCTTTATATTTAATTTGCTTTTTGCTTTTTGCTTTAGTCAGGATACATAGGTCATGATGTTATAGGAAAGAGCTCCAAAACCTTAGTGAATTACTAACAGGAATTTTATTTTCTATGTATGCCTCCTGTCCAATTCAGGTCAGCAGGGAGGTTCTGCCAAGGATAATTACCCAGGAATTAGGCTAATGGAGACCAGATCTCAATATATTTGGTAATTAGGAACTAATTTAAAGCTTCTGCCTGAAAGAGACTTATTCTTCACTTCTGCTCACATATAATTGGCTAAACCAAGTTATATAGGCTCTTCTAACTTCAGAAAACAAATATGTTCCATGTTACCATGTGCCCCATAAATAGGAAATCCACAAATATTTAGTGAATGGCACTAATGACTGCTACAGAGTTATACATGATAAAACCTACAGTATCTAACTTAGTAATTAGGATTTTGATACCTTATAAAATAGATTCATTGGCAACTATAATAGTGGGAATAATTTCAGTTTTATTCAACAGTGATACTGTAAATTTTCATGAGTGTTTTTTTTTTAAAAAGGAAATCAAGAAAAAAATTAGAAACCCTCCTGGATAAATAAAAAAATACTTCCTGAAATAATTTACTTTTGGTGGGACTAGAGTTTGAACTCAGGGCTTTGTGCTTGCACAGCTGGTGCTCTACCACTTGAGACACACTTCCAGTTATCTGACCAAGCCGGCCTTGAACTGTGGTTGTCCTGTTCTCATTCTCAGCCTCCATAGTAGCTAGGATTATAGGCATGAGCCACTGGTGACTGGCAAAATTAGAATTCTTAAATACTGAAAAATTTTCATAAAGAGAATGTTTTGGGTTGTCTCTGAAGGACCTACTATGACAGAATAGGATGACTATGCTCATTGGGCTTCCAGAAATAGTTTGGATTAAGACTGAAATGATATACATGACTACCTAGTCTTCTCAGATACTTCTGATGAATAGCAAATTGGTATGATCTTTCTTGAAAGTAATTTAAAAAATGTGTCAATAGGCCTACAAGTATTTATCATATTTTACCTAGTTTGTTCCACTTGAAGAATTTATAAGAAAAAAAAAATAGGTAAAATGTGATTTTGGAGATTGTTTAAAAACTTGAGATAAACCTCACCATGAAGTAACTTATTAAGAAAAAAGCAATCAAACATGTTCTATACAAAATTGTATACAAACATATATGTATCTAGCTATGTTTGCGAATATATAACATATATGATTTTAATTATGTGTACATTCTAGCCACATTCATTTGCAGAAAAATAATGAGAAGATACATAAAAATATAAGTACTTATATCTGTTTTAGATTCATAATTTTTTATCTTCTTTTTATATTTTCTATACAAAAAATTTTCTCTAAAATACAATAATTTCTTAGTTCCTTTGAACTATATACATCTTTTAACCCATTATCTTTTTTTTTTTTAAGTGGTACTGGGGTTTGAACTCAAGGCCTCACACTTGCTAGGCAGGCACTATACCACTTGAGCCACTTGGCCAGCCCTTAATGCATTATCTTTTATGGACCTTTTCATATTATTACAGACTTAGTGATGCAAATAAATTGTTCACTTTCCTGTCATCTTGCCTGGGATCCATGAAACAATGTGAGCCATTACTTATTGTTATATAGTATCTTCTTTCAGGAATATGTCTCATCACCTTTACTAGAACCAATAAAAAGGTAAGTTGATTAACTTACAATTTTTCTTTCTTTGTTGAGGGAGGAACCATAAATAAGAATAATTGAGTCTTAGGTAGATTGATTTAAAAGACTTTTCTTCCATTAATGAGAATTTCAGCATTTCATTATTTATTTACTTTTGCTTTAGCTTTTGTTTGTATGAAGTCCTCTCCCCCCAACCTTCCCCACTACCTGAATACTTCCAATGACCTTTTCTTTTATTTCCCAGCAGAAAGTTGTTTTCTAATAGACTTGGTTATGAAATACTCTTCTCCTTTTGTCAGATTTCAGTCCCTTCGTTCTAAAAATTGCTATTACATAATTAGAGAAAAAAATGGTGACTTTTAATCAGCAACAAAGAAAAAAACAGCATTTGGTTCATATTTTGGTCCCATTAGGTATCACATGGATATTATCTACTTGTTAATAAATAATTCTACTCATTTAGGTATGTGAGAGCTATGATTGCCCTATATATTTCTTGAGTGTGCTAAGTTATATAACTTTTAAATCAGTGAAAATTACAATCATTTCAATAAGATTTTCTCTCTACATAATGTGTCATCTTTCATATAATGAACCTTTAAATTACTTGCAATTATTCATATTAAGTGAACAAAGGATAGTCCTTTTGACATTGTGGCTTCTTTGAAAAATATGTTACAATAAATAACACATTTTAGTGTGCACACAATATAGAGAAGCAGGAAAATTTGGAGTCTCTATCCCTTTGTGCTAAAGATGGCTATAAACACACAAAGTAATTCTATTTCATCTAGCATCAAATGCAATTTGAGAGTAATAACATAATTGCATAATCATGATATAAAAGTATTAGTATGACATTATTCTGAAAGCATCATTGCTTACCTAATTTCTTTCTCCTGTTTTTTACATTAAAAAAATTATGTCCCTAACTGAAAATGTGAACCTAGAAGCAGTCCTTGGCAATGTCTTCAGCAGGAAAAAGTATTTTGGGTAGCTCTCACCTGAATTTTTGGCTCCATCATGTCCTTTCCTTCAGCTTGTATTTGCCTATGTCAAGGTTCAGAGCACAATACCCAAAAGCATGGCACTGTGGCATGCTGAGTATTTTAGCTGGAGGAAATTAAGAAAACCTCAGAAGCAGGGAGGTCTCTTTGACCTTGCCCTGTTCCCCTTTCTCCCTGTAAGTTTCCTCCATGCTTTTTGGGACCCTGTCTGGGTCTGACAAATCAAAGTGACAAAGACAGATTAACATGAGAAAAGTAAACAAGTGTATTAAATAAAAATCATATATGATACAGAAGGCTTTACAGGAAATGAAGACCCAAAGATCTAAGGAAAATGGTGTATGTATTATGCAGATTTGATGAAAGGAGTGGATAGTTATCTAGAAATAGCATTGGATAAAAGGGTATGGATCTAATGCAAATAAACTAGGTGGAACTCAGCAAGTCATGTTTGGCTCCTTTTCTGTTTCTCTGTAAGATATTCCATCCCTCTGGCATAGGGCAGAAAACTTACTACCCAAGATTCTTTGAGAGCAAAGGGAGAGAAAGATCAGAGAGTGATTTCCCTAGGTTTTATAGCCTTCTTCAGGAACAATACATTTTTGTATACCCTTGATAATAAATGTGATTTTGAGTTATTTGATGGAATTATGTTGCCCTTGGTGGGGGGCTAGGAAGGTTTCAGGAACAGGTAAATTGAGACCAGGTTCGTGTTATCATAACAGAAAGAATTCAGAGATGAGACAAAGTAAGAAATTGAGAGGGAGACAGTTTTTATTACAAAGTGAAAGTACATATTCCAGAGGCAAGCTCCTCAGAGTGAGTTGCATCCACAGAGATTTTGGATAGCTTGTTCTGTAAGCAAACATTAACAGAGGGAAGGATTACATGCAAGTTAATTCAGGGGAAGTAGTAGGAAATTCCAGGAATAGACCACAAGTGTCAAGGCATCAGATGCAAGGTGGGCACAACCAATTCTGTGAAGCTAATGATATGGCTATGCCATTATAATGATACAGAGGTCAGTAGCTGTTTTCTCAGTCAGCCATGTTGGTTCCAGTTGGTTTTAGGTTTATTACCCATTTATTACCATTTGAACTGTCACATAATGCCCTGCATTTGCATCAGCCTCTCACCATCATGCCTATCTAGTACCTCAATTAGACAATAGTTTATTAAAAGGTAATTTAAAAAAATAGGTAAAACTAAAACTCTCAAATACATAAAAAGAAATACACACAGGTTAAAGACTTTATTCTTCTCATTCATCATTATGAAAACCAGATAGATGCAATCAGTTCAAAAGAGAATCCAAAGGCAGGCATATTTGTAGATCAGGAATGTATAAAAAACAGTTTTTCTAGGAAAGAAGGGAAAGCAATTGAACCTCTAAAGGATAGGACAGAATTTGCACATCTGTAGACAATGTTGTTGTCTGTCACTGTTATCAGTTACCTACAATGAGCAGACTTGAAAAATAACTCAAAGACTAGATTCAGATCATCGGGAGGGTGGCCTCTAGAGGTACATAATTAAAGCTCTGAACTTTATTTCTACAAGATCATGGTTCCAATTTGATATATGCAATTGACTTAAGAAATATTTTAATTTTAATATATTAGATAATTTGATTATTGGCATATAATAGGTGAATGCTTAAAGCAAGATAATTTATTTCATTTATAAATTTGATATATTAGATTTTCATAAATTGATTTGAGAGCTTTCATAATATCATAACTCTCAGAGCTGGAATCAGAACTGAACTCCCTTTCCATATTACTTTCTGACCTTCCAAAAGTAAGCAAAAAAAGTAGAATGTTACTCAATCTTTTCTCACCCTCTAAAGTAGTGACTTGGAGGATGAACACCAACCAAATAATACAAATAGGCCAGCCATGATGAATAGTATTCCCCAGATTTTATTCTCCCACAACTTGTATAATTTTCTGTTCTAAATGAACACCACTTGTACTATTATGTATGCAGTATTGTTATATCCATGGCTTATTATTTATGCAGTTTAATATTAAATTAATTCAATTTCAAATTCTATCTTTGTCCTAAGCAGTGATATCACTGGCATATTGAATTCAGTGTCCTCATGCTTTTTCTAAAATATTTTTACAGTATATAATAAGTCTAACTGATTGCCAATGAACTGGTTACAATTATTTTACCTATTAATGAATGTGTACAAAACATTTTCTCTGGTACACTGTGTTACAAGAAAAAAGGAAATTCATCCTTGTTGAGCAAAAGAACATTAAGGAGAACAGAGAGCTTTCACACCATTTCGAGGTTCAAGATCTTTATTTATTATACGCTCCATTTCAAATAAGAATGGAACACAGTAAGATTAGTTCTAAGACCCTTGTAACTGAATCAACATGTAAAAACAGCATAAAAGGAATTAATTTACTTGAATGAAATTTGTAAATCATAAGATAATAAGTAATAACAGTCTAAATACTGAAACACTTCAAAACTGAAGAGCTCTGACATAGCTATGCAATGAGCCAAGACTTCTACAAACTGGTGAGCCATAAAGGAAGAATATGTAATATTGAAACAGTTCTGAGAATTGGGTGGGTGGGAATGAAGGAGAGCAGTAGAGGGGGTGAATTCAAACATGATATATTTGATACATTATAAGAACCTTTGTAAATGCCAACCCAGCACAATAAAAAAAAGTTTAGATAAAGAAATAAAATAAGTCCTAAATTATTTTTATTTAATCTACGACTTAAGTAAATTATTTAGTCCTTAGTCTTTTTTAATACAAAATTGATTGACATTCAGAAATGGAACCCATTAAAATTGTAGCGCCTTTCAAAAATATAGCAATGTTGGGCTGTCTCTCACTTCACTTATAATGAAGCTATAGTTAGTAGGACTATGAATCAGCAATGTTTAATCACATCGTATTCCTCTACATTCTGGAATATGTCTGGTTAATCCATTCATGATTTAGGCTCATATTCACAAGAGTAAGTTGAAGAAAGATCTTTAAATGTTGCCCTCATATAGTCTTCAATAGTTGAGATTCTTTAACCAGGAAATTTACTTTGCATAAGGTCCTATAAGTTTAGTTTTAAGTTGGTTTCAGTTTCAATAACTGAATATTGTGCCAGTTTAGCCAAGGTTGAAAATATTAATGTATCTGTTAAGATTGTGAAAGGGACTGGCAGAGTGGCTTAAATGGTAGAGCACCTGCCTAACAAGTATGAAGTACTAAGTTCAAACCCTAGTACCACCACCAAAAAAAAAAAAAGAGAAAAATTATGAAAAAAATGGTCATGGGGAATTCTGCCTGCAACTATTTTATGCAAAATGTTAGAACTTTGAATTAGTAAAGGCAAAAAACAGACCAGCAAAATGTAAAGACTGAGAGAAAACATATCCCAAAGCAGTTATGGTTATAGAAGGTTGATATCAAAAGAAACAACTATAAATAAATGAAAGCTTATTCATCTATTTTCAAATTCAGTTGGTATCATGACCAAAACCAATGTATTCTTTTACTTTCTAGGTTTGAACTTGTGATCTTTTCCTAGTTTATGTCCATGCTTGGTAATCCTTGCTCTGATCAGACACTTTTCTCCTGTTATATTTCCCATTAACTATATAGTCTTCTATTATTTCCCTACAATTTAATTTCCAGAAAATAGTCTCTAGAGATAGTATAAGTTGGCAGTTCACTGCTTTTCTACTAAGAATGACATTATGGTGTTTGCAGGTAAATGGTTGGAATTAGAGAACATCATGTTAAGTGAAATAAGCCAGTTCAGAAAGACAAAGGTCATGTGTTTTCTCTCATATATTGAAGATTTATCTAAAAAGATAAATGTATACACAAAATCAAACATGATCATATACATATTTATATAAGGAGCATGTTTGTAATAGTGGATCTACTCTATGGAACTCAGGGGAAGAGGAAAAAGAAAATAATAATAGTCAACAATATCAAATCTCATTTGTGCAGGTAGAGGACATAATGATATGTACTGAAAGTTGTTGGATAATGGGGGGGAGGACAGGAAGGAAAGAGTAAGGGAGAGTAACAGAGGGGGTTGAACTGACCAAAGTAAAGCGCATACTCTCAGCTAAGATACTTTTAGATACCCCTTTGAACATGAACTTTAGAATGAAAAATATAGTATAGGACTGTAAAATAAGTCTTGTGGGACTGAGAGGGTGAATGGAGGGCAAAAGAAGGATGAATATGGTTGGTATAATTTATGTATTTATATGAAATAGATCAATGAATCCTTTTGCAAGGGGAAGTGGATGAGGGAGAGAGATGGTAAGAGAGAAACTAACCAATGTACAATGTAAGCATATTCAGAAATATCACAATGAAACACTCCTGTACAACCAATGGATGCTAATAAAATTGCCTTGAGAAAGAAAAAATAAGAAAAAGAGGTGATGAGGGAGAAGGGGAATAGAAATATAATACAGGGAGAACTTGTTCAATACACTGTGCACAAGTATGGAATTATCAGAGTGAATCCTCTCATTAATTTTGAATTATAATAATTCAAAATTAAATTTAAAAATAAAGAAACCTTTTAGCTTATTCAAAACAAATGAATTTTTTATTCTGCAAACAGGCATTATATATCACTAAAATGTATGTGCTGTTCCACTAATATATTATGCACCATATATAATGATATTATACACCATATCATTTTACTATTTCTTCCTACATGATTACTTTTATGGTTACAAATGAAGCAAATTTTAAAGTACAATTCGTGCTTACTATATCCAAAAATTAAAATAATCTTTTTAATTCAATTCTTTGAGTTAGATTATTCCCATTTTATTGTTATTCTGTATTAAATTTAAACACGTAGAATGTAAATTCTGTTTAAGTATCTACCTGTTACATTAGTGGTATGTCCTATCACTTTGTATCAAAAAAGTATTAATCCATTATTCTTACTGAAATATTTTGTGAATATAAGATCAGCATTAAAATTACTTCAGAATAGTAATAGCATAATAGCTAAATAGATGAGATAATTTCTTGATACTCATGAAATAACATATCTTATGGACATGTCATTGGCAGGGATTGACAGCGTCTGAAAAAATAAATCAAGATATGTAATTGCTTTAAGGTATAAGATGAAATATTCATTAAAAACTTTCATATTTAGGTGACTGATGTGCCTGGCACTAAATTAAGTTCATTTCTTAATTAACATGTTAATGGGGTTCAGCGTGGTATGTCCAAACATTCATACAGTATGCATTGATCATATTCAATCAGCCTTTTCCCATACACATTCCTACAAACTTCCCAATCCCTAGTGATCACATCCTACATTTGGGTCAATTTTTCTTTTTTAGTTTTCACATATAAAGGGTATTTGTCTTCTTATATCTGGTTCATTTCACTTAACATAATATTCTTTGAACATAATAGCCTTTCCATTTTGCTGAAAAACACAGGATTTCATTCTTTATGACTGAAAAATACTCCATTGGGTACATATACCATGTTTTCTTTATTCATCCGTCTGTTGATGGGCACCAAGGCTGATTCCATATCTCAGCAATTGTGAACAATGCCATGATAAACATGGGTGTACAGTATCTTTTTGGTATGCTGACTTTATTTCTTCAGGAGACATTCACTAGCATGATTTTGAATCATATAATATTTCTATTTGGGGTTTTTTTGTGGTACTTGGGCTCAAACTCAGGGCCTTGCATTTTCTAGGCAAGTGCTCTGCCACTTGATCCATATCTCTAGCCCATTTCCTTTAGGTTATTATTATTTTTTGTTTTTTAGATAAGGACTTGCAGTTTTACCTGGGCCAGCCTGGATTACATTCCTCTCACCTATGCCTCCCACATTGCTGGAACCGCAGGCATAAGCCACCATATATTTGTTGAGATGGGGTATCTATAACTCTTTACCAGGGTTGGTGTTGAACCATCATCTTCCCAATTTCTGCCTCCCATGTAGCTAGGATTACATGTGTGATCATCACACCCACCTTCATTTTTAATTTTTTTGAGAAACTTCCATACTATTCTCCTTCGTAAATGTACTAACTTACATTCCTACTAACAGTGATAAGGGTTTCTTTTCCTCCACATCCTCAGTAGCATTTATTTGTTTGTTTATTTAATAATAATCATTGTAACTGATCTAACTGATGTGAGATGGTATTTCATTTCTCTGATAGCTAATAATATTGAGTCTTTTCATATATTTATTGGCCATCTGTATTTCTACTTTTGAGAAATTTTTACTTAGAAATTATCTATTTTTATTGAAATACTTTTCATTATTAAGTTTTCTTGAGCTCTTTATGCATTCTGGATATGAAGCCTCCATCAGATGAGTAGCTGGCAAATATTTTCTCCCATTTTGTAAGTTGTCTCGCCTTTGTTGATTATTTCCTTTTCAGTACAGGTTTTCAGTTTGATGTACTCCCATTGGCCAACTTTGTTTCCTGTCCTCAAAATCATTGTCATCCAATGTCTTGAGCTTTCTTATGTTTTAATAGTTTCAGTTTCAAGTCTTATATTTAGGTTATTGGATCCCTTTTAAGGTTTTATTTCTGTATAGGATGAGAGACAGTGGTTAACTTTCAATCTTCTGCATATGCATGATTAGTTTTCTCAGCATCATTTGAAGATACTGTCCTTTCTGCAATACATGTTTTTGGAACCTTGGTTAAGAATCAGTTGACTGTAGAAACATGGACTTATTTTTGGAATCTCTATTCTGTTTCATTGATCTATGTGTCTATTTTATGGCAACGCCATGCTGTTTTTGTTACTGTGGCTTTGTAGTATGTCTTAAAATCATATATCGTGAAACCTTTAGCTTTTACTTTTTTTCAAGATTGTCTTGGCTAGTCAGGGTTGTTTGTGCTTCTATGTGAATTTTAGGATTTTTTTGTAGTTCTGTGAAGAATGTCATTGCATTTTAGTTGTGATTGCATTGAGGTCTGTAGATCTTGCAATGCACAAACATGGGAAATATTTTTATATCCTTTAGTATCTCCATTTCTCTCACCAGTGTTTCATAATTTCATTGTAGAGGTCATTAATTTCCTCAGTTAAGTCTATTCCTAGGTATTTAATTATTTTATAGCTATCTTGAATGGGATTACTTTCATGATCTCCTTCTCAGCAAATTTTTTACTGACATTTAGAAAAACTACTGGCTTTCTATTTGATTTGTGTTCTTGTGTTCTACTACTTTATTGAATCTAATAGATGAAAAAAGATATATTACTACTGATACCATAGAAAACAAAAGATCATTAGAATTAATTTTGAAAAACTACATGCTAACAAATCAGAAAATTGAAAGGAAATGGACAAATTTCTGGACACATATGACCAACCAAAATTGCACTATGAGAACATAAAATGCCTGAATAGAACAAGAAAAAGTAATGAGATTAAATAAGTAATAAAGTTTCCCAAAAAGAATAGCACAGGACAGGCATGACTTCAATGCTGAATTTTACCAAACTTGTAAAGTTGAACTAATACCAATGCTTCTCAACTATTCCATTGAAATGAAAAGGGGGAATCCCTTCCAAGCTTATTCTGTGAGGCCAGCATTACCCTATTACCCAAACCAGACAGGAATACAATTTTTAAAAAAGGAAAACTGTAGATCAATATTCTCTGGTGACCATAGATGCAAAAGTCCTCAACAAAATACTAAAAAGTCTAATTTAATACTAATCAAAGCTACCATACCATGATCAATCAAGCTGGTTTCATTTCACTGATGCAAGGATGGTTCAACATGAGTTATCCAATAAATGTAATACATCACAGCAAGAGAATAAAGGATCAAAATCCTATGATAATCTCAATAGATGCAGAAAAGCATTGATAAAATTCAACATTCTCTCACAAAAAGAAATTCCTGGATAAATTAGGTACAGAAGGGTTATTCCTCAACATAATGAAGACTGTACATAACAAACCCATAGTCAACATCCTACTGAATGAGGAAACTGACATAATTTGCATTAAGATCAGGAATAAGACAAAGGCCTCCACTCTCACTGCCCTATTTAATATATCACTAGAAGTTTAGCTAGACCACTTAGAGAAAGAGATAAAAGGTATACAAATAGGAAGGGGGGAAGGCCACTTATTCCTCTTTTCAATGATATATTCTATACAAAGGAAAACCTAAATACTTCATTAAAAGACTTCTAGAACTAAGCTTTTTTCTATAGTTGCTATCCCACCCAGTGATTTATTGTTTTCACATTATTATACTTGTTAGCATTCCCCCTTTACAATTTACTAATGATCTGATAGGAATAAAAGGAGGTTTATTTGACTGAAATGTGTCTTGATCCAAGTCTACACACAGTCTGAGATGCTTAACTTTGCCTCTCCAGACATTACAAGGAAAATTTTACCTGGATTTACTATTATAATTCTTAAGTTATTTTAATCATGAATGTAGATATTAGTTCAGAACATTGAAGCAAAGCTCTTGTAGATAGCACTATAAAAGAAATTTTCTAACTAATAATTAAGGATCATATATATTGAGCATCTCTGTGTTTCAAAAGTATTTCTTACTACAAAATTTTAAAGTAGGGGAATTGGGTTTGGTGGTGAATGCCTATAATCCCAGCTACTTGCGAGGCAGAGGTAGGAAGATAACAGTTCCAGACCAATCCAGGCCAAAAAAAAAATTAGTGAGAACCCCATCTTAGACAATAAGCCAGGGTATATAACTGCAACCCAAGCTATGCAGTAGGCATAGGTTAGAGGATCATGATCTGAAGCTAATCCCATGTAAAAACATAAGACCCTATCTGAAAAATAACTAAAAAGCAAGAAAAGACTGGAGGTGTGACTCAAGTGGTAGTATGTTTGCTTAGAAAGATGAGGCCTTGAGCTCAAATCCCAGTACCAATCCCATCAAAACAGAAATTAAAGTAGGCATCATTTTTTCCGATTCATTAGGTGGAACAGCAAAGACTCACTGACACTTATTAAATTACAGAAAACCACCAAGCTCCTAAATGATTCAATGGAACTGGAATCCAACCTTCCATACGAGGAAGTTTTGAATGACCTCAATTATAGTTAAATACTTTACTCCCAGTAACTCTCTTGCCTTAACTCTAATAAAGTGAACAAAGTAATGCGAGTGAACCAGAAGTGAATTACTGATCTAGAACAGACTGAGACTTTCAATATGTGCATGTCTCCACTAGCTTGCTAATTTCTATTTTATTCTACCCTTAACTTTCCCTTTAAATTTTTATTGGGAGTACTTTGTGATGATACCTGCTGTGGGCCTTGGGAATCCTGGTTTTGAATGTTTTGCTCTCTGTTCATTAACTTTCATTATAATAATGTTCTTTTCTCTAGTAAATGTCATAGTCACATTAATGCAAAATAAATAAGTAGTAATTTTATTCAGTTATTTCTTTTCTACATTTCTCTCCACCCTATTTTTTAATCAATAATATTTCTTTGATTGGGCTGGAGGTGTGGCTCAAGTAGTTGAGCACCTGCCTAGCAAGAAGCTCAAATACTTGTACTGTAAAACCAAACCAAATATTTCTTGGATGATTATCTAGAGTATGGCAATACCACTATAACTGAGGCTATCATCTCAGTATAACAAACTTGATGCGTTTCCTAATCCATTTTTGTTATAATTTAGTCAGAATTGTCCTATCATATAGCAAACACAATTCAGCAACTAACAAATCAGTAAATGCTTGTTAGACACTTTTCCTATATACGAACCAAACTATACATTTTAAGTAACAGACACAGTGCAAAGGGCTTTATTTTCTTTTTAAAACTTTTTTATTAGGGTATGTTAGTTATACAGGGGGTTATGTTGTGATGTTTCCATATATGCTTACAATGTATGTGGATTAGTTTCATCCCAACCTCATTGTCCTGGTTTCAGCAGTTTTCAGTGTTCTAGCTTCATACACATGTATAAAGTACATTGAACATATTCACCCTCCCTCCTCCCAGTAGTACCCTCCCACTAACTGAACTTGTTTTACATTCCTGTCCTTCATTGTTTAAGTGTATGTTTATTGTTCAAAGGGGTTTTACCATGGTATTTCACCTTTAATCAGTCTAACCACCTCTATTACTCTTCTTTACCCTTTCCTCCCCACCCTCTTTTATTCAACAGCTTCCAGCACATTTTGTTATGTCTTCTTCCTACACCAATGCAATATATTCCGATATTATTCACTCTCTGTCATTCTCTTTTCCTCTCCCTCCCCCTAGTCACTTCATACAGTCCCATTATTGGAAAATGTCATATATATATGTGTTTATACATATACATTTGTATATGATTACATATATAAGTAATCACGTTTGTATTTGCATACACATTTATCTTTTGGATCTACCACAACTGAGAGAAAACATGCAAACTTTGTCTTTCTGAAGCTGGCTCACTTCACTTAACATGATGATCTCTAGTTCCATCCATTTACCTGCAAATGACATATTTCATTCTTCTGGAATAACTTGAACAGTACTGAAATAGCTTGGCTATTATGAATAGTACTGCAATAAACATGGGTGTGTGAGTGTCTTTATTGTATATTAACTTATATTACTTAGGATATATGTGAAGGACTGGTATTGCTAGATTGTATGGTAGGTCTGTTTTTAGTTTTTGAGCAACCCCCTATACTGCTTTCCATGGCAGGTGCACTCATTTACATTCCCTCCAACAGTGTATAAATGTTATTCCCCCAGCAAACACACACATCCTTGCCAGCATCTGTTGCTATGTTCTCAATGATAGTCATTCTGACTGGAGTGAGGTGAAATCTCAGTGTCATTTTGAGTTGCATTTCCTTCATGGCCAAGGATGTTGAGCATTTCTTTGTGTATTTATTTCTCATTTGTACTTCTTTTGAATATTTCTGGTCCTTTGCCCATTTCATTGGTCATTGATTTACTAGCAGTTTAGTTTTTTGAGCTCCCTATAAATTCTGGTTATTAATCCTTTGTCAGATGTATAAATGACAAAGATAGTCTCCAATTTTGTGGGCAGTTTCTTTAGTCTGGTGGCTGCTTCTTTTATTGTGCAGAAGCTTTTTAGTTTCATGAAGTCTCATTTGTTGATCCTTTCTCTTAACTGCTGAGCTACTGGAATTCTATTCAGGAAGTTATTGCCTATGCCTATACATTCCAGTGCTTTCCATATTCTTTCCTTAAAGAAGTTTCAGAGTTTCATTCCTTACATTAAAATCTTTAATTTACTTTGAATTGATGCTAGTACAGGGTAAAAGACAGAGATTTAGGTTCAGTATTCTATGAACAGATAGCCAATTTTCCCAGCACCATTTGTTGAATAGGCTACCTTTTCTCCAGGGTATATTTTGGGCTCATTTGTCAAAATCAGATGACTATAGCTGTGTGGATTTATGTCTGGGTCTTTCATTCTTTTCCATTGGTCTTCCTGTCTGGTTTTTGTGCCAGTACCATGCTGTTTTTTATTGCTGTGGCTCTGTGGTACAGTTTGAAGTTAGGTAGTATGATACCTTCATTGTTGCTTTTTTTTGCTCAGTATTGCCTTGGTTATTTCAGGTCTTTGAAATTCCATATGAACCTTAGGATTGATTTTTTTATCTCTGTGAGGAATGTCATTAGAATTTTGGTGGAGATCGCTTTGAACATATAGATTGCTTTTGATTGCATAACCATTTTCACAATATTAGTTCTGCCGATCCATGGACATGGGAGATTTTTCCATCTTCTGATGTCTTTTTCAATTTCTTTCTTTAGTGATTTATAGTTTTCATTGTAAAAATCTTTCACTTTTATTGAATTTATTCCTACATGATTTATTTTTACTGAGGCTATTGTAAATACGATAACCTTCTTGAATCAGTCCGTTCATTGCTGATACATTGAAAAGCTACTGATTTTTTTAAGTTGACTTTGTATCCTGCTACTTTGCTGAAAGTGTTTATGATGTCTAAGAGTTTTTTGGTGGAAGTTTTAGGGTCCTTTGCATATAATGCCATATCATCTGCAAATAGGGGACATTTGACTTCTCTATTTAAGTCACTTTTATTTTTCTCCTCTTTCCAGAACAATGGCTCTGGCTGGGAATTAAAAATCTGCATTTAATAAAGGTAGGGAGAGTGGATACCCAGTCTTGACTTTAGAGGAAGTAGTTTCAGTTTTTCCACCATTTAGTATGATATTGGCTGTAGGATTTTTATAAATAGCCTTTATTATGTCAAGGTACCTTTCTTCTATTTCTAGCTTCTTCAGAGCTTTTAGTATGAATGTATCTTAGAAATTGTTAAAGTGTTTTTCTCTATCTATTGAGACAATCGTGATTTTTTTCTTTGTTTCTGTGTAAATGTTGTATAACATTTATTGATTTGTATATGCTGAACCATCCATGGAATGAAACTGACACAATTATGATGTGTGATCTTTCTGATTTGCTATTGAGTTTTGTTTGCCAGTATTTTACTATGAATTTTGGCATCTATGTTCAATAAAAAGATTGGCTTATAATTTTCTGTTCTGTTTTTGTTGCATCCTTGTTGGGTTTTTGAATGAGTACAATATCAATTTCATGGAATGAGTTTGGTAGTGTTTCTTCTCTTTCTGTTTCCTAGAAAACATCAAAGAGTTTTGATATTAGGTCTTTAAAGATCTGGTAGAATTTGGCCATGAATTTGTTAGGTCCTGGGTTCTTCTTTTTTGGGAGACTGTATTACTGCTTCAATTCCATTGCTTGTTATTTCAAAGTATTCCCTAATCATCCTCTGGATTTCATTGGTATTTGTTGTGATGTGTGACATCTCCTTTTTCATCTCAAGTTTTATTAAGTTGTGTTTTTGCCTTCCTAGTCAGACTGGCTAAGGGTTTATTAATCTTATTCCCCTTTTCAAAAATCCAAGTTTTTGTTTTGTTGATTCTTTATATAGTTTTTTTTTTTGGTCTCTGCTTCATTGATTTGGGGCCTGATTTTTATTACTTTGGTATTTAACTTGTTCTTGTTTTTTCTAGGAGCTTTGGATACAGCATTGGGTCTTTGATTTGAGATCTCTCTGTATTTTTAATGTAGACTCTCATAGCTATAAACTTTTCCCTAGGCACTGCCTTTGCTATTGTGATAGGTTCCATTTTCATTTTCCTTAGATTCTAGAAATTTTTATTTCCCCTCTATTCTCCTATTTCTTCAATGATCCACAGGTCATTCACTGATGTGTTTGAATATTTTCTGTAGCTTCTTTTATTATTGAGTTTTAGTTTATTTCATTGTGGTCTGAGAAGATACAGAGAGTTATTTCAGTGTTGTTATATTTGTTAATAATTTCTTTGTGTCAGCAATATCATCTATTTTAGAGATTTTATGTGGGCTGCTGAGAAAAATGTGTATTGTGCTGCTGCTGGATGACATACTCTTTAGACCTCTGTTAAATCAGTTTGGTCTATGGTGTCATTTAACTCTGAGGTTCCTTTGTTGATTTTTTTGTCTGGATGACCAATTGGTGACAATGTGTTATTGAAGTTTTCTACCATCATACTTTTTTTTTTTATTGTTTTATTATTCATATGTGCATACAAGGCTTGGGTCATTTCTCCCCCCTGCCCCCACCCCCTCCCTTACCACCCACCCTGCCCCCTCTCTCTCCCCCCCACCCCTCAATACCCGGCAGAAACTATTTTGCCCTTATCTCTAATTTTGTTGAAGAGATAGTATAAGCAATAATAGGAAGGACAAGTGTTTTTGCTGGTTGAGATAAGGATAGCTGTACAGGGAGTTGACACACATTAATTTCCTGTGTGTTTGTTACCTTCTAGGTTAATTCTTTTTGATCTAACCTTTTCTCTAGTTCCTGGTCCCCTTTTCCTATTGGCCTCAGTTGCTTTTAAGTTATCTGCTTTAGTTTCTCTGCGTTAAGGGCAACAAATGCTAGCTAATTTTTTAGGTGTCTTACCTATCCTCATCCCTCCCTTGTGTGCTCTTGCTTTTATCATGTGCTCAAAGTCTAATCCCCTTGTTGTGTTTGCCCTTGATCTAATGTCCACATATGAGGGAGAACAAACTATTTTTGGTCTTTTGGGCCAGGCTAACCTCACTCAGAATGATGTTCTCCAATTCCATCCATTTACCAGCGAATGATAATATTTCATTCTTCTTCATGGCTGCATAAAGTTCCATTGTGTATAGATACCACATTTTCTTAATCCATTCGTCAGTGGTGGAGCATCTTGGCTATTTCCATAACTTTGCTATTGTGAATAGTGCCGCAATAAACATGGGTGTGCAGGTGCCTCTGGAGTAACCTGTGACACAGTCTTTTGGGTATATCTGCATGAGTGGTATTGCTGGATCAAATGGTAGATCAATATTTAGCTTTTTAAGTAGCCTCCAAATTTTTTCCAGAGTGGTTGTACTAGTTTACATTCCCACCAACAGTGTATGAGGGTTCCTTTTTCCCCCACATCCTCAGCAACACCTGTTGTTAGTGGTGTTGCTAATGATGGCTATTCTAACAGGGGTGAGATGGAATCTTAGTGTGGTTTTAATTTGCATTTCCTTTATTGCTAGAGATGGTGAGCATTTTTTCATGTGTTTTTTTGGCCATTTGAATTTCTTCTTTTGAGAAAGTACTGTTTAGTTCACTTGCCCATTTCTTTATTGGCTCATTAGTTTTGGGAGAATTTAGTTTTTTAAGTTCCCTATAAGTGAATTCTTGCATTTTCTTTTCACAGGTCTTGTGTTGTTTAATTAATAATTCTTTGGTTTTTCCTTTAATTACCATTTCATCTTCAAGTTCTGAGATTCTGTTCTGTGTGTTCTGCTCTGCTGGATTGGCCTTCCATTTTGTTTTGCAGTTCTGTTTCATTCTTTTTTCTGAGGTTTTTCCATATCATGGGTTGTTTCCTCTTTAATGTTGTCTATTTTTGTCCTGAGTTCATTTATCTCTTTACTAATCATGTTCTCTGTTTCACTTTGGTGTTTATACAGTGCTTCCATGGTTTCCTTTATTTCTTCTTTTGCTTTTTCAAATTCTCTATTTTTGTTGTCTTGGAATTTCTTGAGTGTCTCCTGTACATTTTGGTTGACCATATCCAGTATCATCTCTATAAAATTCTCTTTTAGTACCTGTAGTATGTCTTCTTTTAAATTATTCTCGTGGGCTTCATTGGGTTCTTTGGCATAGTTTATCTTCATTTTGTTGGAGTCTGGATCTGAGTATCTGTTTTCTTCATTTCCCTATGGTTCCTGTACTAATTTTTTGCTGTGGGGAAACTGGTTTCCCTGTTTTTTCTGTCTTCCCATCATTGTCCTTGGTGTTATTACGGTCCCTGTACTGTGTGCAATTAAGTATTTTCTAGCTTGTAATAATAACCATGGTAATATTTAGAATGGAAGGGTGAGAGGAGATGGAAAGCAAGAAGTTAAAGAAAAAGGGCAAAACAAATAAACAGACAAGTAGGAAAAAACAAAACAAGGAATCACACAAAAAAGTTTCAAAGGTATAAATGGGGAGCATTGGTGTACTAATCAACAGTAAGCTGAACAGGCATTAGAGAGACAGAGAGAGGATTGAAAATAAAAAATAAAAAGAATAAAGATAAGAATAAAAATAAAAAATAAGTAAATGAAAGAAATATATATAAATAAAATAAAACAAAATGAAAATTAGAAAAAAAAACCTCCAAGTTCAAATGCAATGAAGTTTCAGTCTTAATAATTTTGGTGTCCATCTCAGTCTCCAGTCCTGGAGATGGTGCCTCAGATGTTGTTCTTTAGTTGTCTCATCAAAGAGGACACATAAAGTAGAACAAAACTGCACAAAAAAAAAAACCCACAAAGTGTCCCAAGTTCAAATGCAGTACAGTTTCAGTAAGTTTTTCAGCATGCAGGTGCAGTTTGGTTGTTGTCTCATCAAAGGTAGGGAGAGAGAAAAAAAAAAAAGAAGACAGTTCTGGAATGGTATCTGTAGCTGTGGCTTGCCTGCCAGCTGCTATCAGCCTGCTGTTGCTGGAGGTGTTATTTATGCAGATCTCAGGGGTGAGCTTAGCACTCACCTGGCCCTGCAGGCTTTGTTTACTCAGAGTTCTCCTGTGCACGAGCCTCTGCTACAAGCTTTCCCCTTTCCAAGCACACTGGGGAAAGTGACACTGCACGCGCTTTCTCAGGCCTGCATGTTTGTTTACAGCTCATATGGGAGGTGGGTCTTCCCCCCTCTCCTGTGGAGTTTTCCTCCCTCCGCCACTCTCACAAGCTTTCCCGCTCCTGGTTGCTGGGCGCACGCCCCCTCTTCCACTGGAGCCTCTCCGCCTGGCCCAGCTTGTTTATTTACAGTTCTGGGAAGGATTCCCTTCTCCCCCTCTTTGGCACTCAGTGCACCCCACCCTCTTTCCCATGTGTCTTTATTGTTCTTATTGCATATTACTCAGGTTCTCTTTTTTCCCCAGGTGGAGGTTGGTCTGTCCCAGGGGCTGTGCTGATCTGGCCCAGGGTTGTCTGTGGGAGTACCGTGGTACCACTAAGCTCACCTTGTCCGCGTCTTCCTAAGCCGTCTGGGTGCAGGCGACTGGTGGCCCGGGGGCCTTCCTGGTTTCTCCTTTTGACGTGAAGTGGAGATTCTCTGTGCTGGCTGGATGTGTAGAGGGGTCTAAGTTTTGCCTCTTCTCCATGGTTTTGCCTGCAAGGTGTGTCTCCAGCATCTCTCCAAGATTTCACTATAGGAGGCTCACTTTCTGCTTCCTTCCTCTAGCTGCCATCTTGGAATCCTTCTACCATCATTCTGATGGGATCTATCTGTGCTTTTTAATCCAGTGGTGTTTACTTAATGAAGTTGGGTGTACTAACAATGGACATCTATAACTTAACAATTTTTTTCCTCTTGATGTATTATTCCTTTTATTAGTATGAGTGGTCTTTCTTGTCTCTTCTGACTCATTTTAGTTTAAAGCCTACTTTATGAAGTATAATGTATCTACTCCTGCTTGTTTTGTGATCCATTTGCTTGGAAAAGGTTTTTTCACCCTTTCACCCTCAGCCAATTTTTTTGTCCATGACATGCATCTTTTTTGGCAAAAAATTTTTGAGTCCTGATTTTTAATACAGCTCATCAATCTATGCCTTTTGATGGGGAAGTTGAGATCCTTAACATTCGGTGTTAATATTGAAAGATATGTGACAGTTGCTGCCGTTTTGTTGATTTGTGTGTGTGTGTATTTGATTCTTATCTATTCTTCCTTCATCAAATCTTGTGAGATTTATTTATTCTCATACTTTCATGGCTATGTTTATCTCTATCTTCTCTATGTAAGAGTTCTCTAAGTATCTTCTGGAATGCTGGTTTAGTGGTCATAAATTGCTTTAGTTTCTGTTTTTCGTGGAAGGTTTTTATTTCTCCTTCAATTATGAATGATAGTTTTTCTGGGTAGAAAAATCCAGAATTGAAATTATTTTCTTTCAGTGCTTAAAATACCTCATTCCACACCCTCCTTGCTTTAAGGTTTCTGTTAAGAAATCTGATATTATTCTGATGGGCTTTTGTTATAGGTGATTTGATGTTTCTCCCTTGCAGTTTTCAATATTCTTTCATTATTTTCCGTCCTTAAAGTTTTAAGTATGATATACCCAGAGATGTTTTATTTTGGTCATGTCTGTTTGCTGTCCTAAAGGCCTCCTGTACCTGTATGGACATCTCTTTCTCAAGATTGGGGAAGGGTTGGGTTTTTTCCCATTATTGCATTGAATATGTTTCCTATGTCTTTGGCTTGTACTTCCTAAGTTTGTTTTTTAATGGAGTCACAGAGTTCTTGAATATTCCATTCATATATCTTCATTCTTTTTTTAAATCTGTTTTTTCTATTATATATACTTTGTCTTAAAGCTCTGAAATATGTATTTCACTTGTTTCAGTGTGCTGGACTGTCTTTCAACTGTTTTTCTTTCTTTGATTTAAGGAGCTTTTTATTTCCAGAGCACTGATTTAGTTTTTTTCTTTTTTTTTTCAAACTTTCTATGTATTGTATTATATTCCCTACTATTTATTTGTATGTCTTCCTTGAATTCACTCAGTTGTTTGTATTCTCTTTGAGCTCACTTAATTACTTCTTTGTCTTCTCATAGATTTCATTTACTGTTTATCCAAATTCTATTGAATCTCATTGACTTTTTCTGCATGTTTTCTTTAATCTCCTTAATCATTCTTATGATCATTCTTCTGAGCTTGGAAATTGAGGTTTCATCCCCTTTACTGTCCATCAGGTCCTTTGTTGTATTATTGTAAACCTTCTGTGGATTCATATTCCAATGTTTTTATATTTCTTATGCCTATATTTTGAGATTTTTCTCATCTGTAGCTGATTAGTTGGCTGAAGATTTTAGTCATCTGAAGTTTTTCTCTTGAATTAATTTCTATGTTCTGGTAGAACTAATTATTGGATAGGATATTGTGCTATTTCTGACCTCTGGCCTGGGGGTATAACTTTGTGATAACAAATTCACCAATTCAATACACATCCAAATATTTACATAAAGTATAATACCTTTGGTGGTGTTATCAATAAACAGAAAGGGATTAGAGAATGAAACTTGTTTGCATAGAAATCAAAATTTAGTTAAAATAATGGGAGTGTGAGAGGAGATAAGGAAGAAGGATGTTGAAGAGAAAGGAAAATAGTTGTGACATGTGAGGGTTGCAGATAAAGTAGATGTTAGTGTGTAGAGATACAGTTCAGTTGTTGTAGAGAAGGATTGTATTGTCAGTAATTGCAGAAGGATAGAAAGGTTGAGAGTAACATAAAAAGGAGAATAAACCTAGTAAACAAGAGATAGGAAAAGTGAGAAGAAAAAACAAAAGGGGGAAGAAATGAAAAATAAAGAGAAAAAATGACAATATGACAAGAGTACACAAATGAAAATTTTAACAAAATTTTTCTTAATGTTTAGGTTTCTTCCTTGTTAGGAGCTTGTTAGGAAAAGAGTAGATGTCTTCTGTGCTCTGTCAGAACACTGGATGCTCCCTTCCAATCTCTGGTCCTCAGATTTTGTCTGCAGTTCTCCAGTTGTATTGACTCATGCTACCCCTCTGGGTCCTGACTGCTCAGGTGTAACCTGGTTGGAGGGCCAGGTGTCCTCTGGATTAAAGCAGCTACTGGAATGAAGTGAGATAGCTTCATGCATGTGAGGTAGCCATTTTGGGTTGGTTGTGGTTCCCTGGGCACAGGTAGTGGGCTTGAAAGCACTCTGCCACTTTTGCAGCATGTGCTTTGCCCTATTCATGGAATTCAATGGCTCCTCTGGCTTGTTCATGATAAGCTTTTTTTCTTTTTCTCATTTTTCACATAGGCCTCCAAGTTAATGTATCATTTGGGGTGTGAGGCATGAAAAGTTCCTGTCACTTGTGTGTATGAGTATGCTGCTGGGTTGGTTTATTGATTAAAGGCTCCAGCTAATTGGCCAGCTAACCTGTGCACACTTCTTGTTTAAGGATAGAGACCTGGATGTTGAAATCTGGCTGGCTACCCTGCTAAGTACTTGCTCCTCCTTTGAATAGAGACTCTGGACTGTGCAGTGGCACTCCTTCCCTGCAAGAGACAGGGAGAGAGAGAGAGAGAGAAAGAAAGAGAGAGAGAGAAAGAAAGAGAGAGAGAAAGAGAGAGAGAGAAAGGGAGCAGGGAAGAGGGGGAATCAGTTTCTTATGAGCTGAGCTTGCCTGTGTGGTAGTCCTCAGTACTGAAAGCTGCCAGCTCACCTGAATGGTTTGCAAAGGGAACACAGGTTGGTGATAAACAGTTGTCCCATGGCTGTACAAGCTTTTAGTCCTGTCAATGTTTAACACATTGAGTGGTCCTCATGAATGGGAGGCAACTCAGGTTTGGACAGGAAAAAAAAGCCTCAGACAGTGGCGTGGGATAGAGAGTGTCCCTGTCAGTGTTAGTGACCACATGCCTGTGGCAGATTTGTGCATTTAGAGGTTGCTCCCACTGACGTGGTCTGTCCTTCTATGGGTATCCTCTTTTTCAGCAAACTAACATGACCACCAACCTAGGCAGCCATGAGCCTGAGCTGTTCTTTCAGGTTTGTAGAAACTTGGAGAAGTGGTTGCCAATAGCAATCGGCCATCTTCCTCTCTGAATATATTTTATATTCTTTTTCTATCATTCCATAATGAATTACCACAGATTTAATCAATCGAATACACTTTGGTTATCTCACTTTCTATAAGTTTAATCACTCCGACTGGATTCCAACTTCAAGGTGTCCCAATACTAAAGTCACATTTCTAGCTAAGAAACAAAGCTATTTATAGCTCGAGGCTTCATGCACTCTCATTCAGGTTTTGAGCAGAATTCAATTGCTTAAAATTGGGGGACCTCACTTCCCTGATGGCTGTTGGCACAGTGGTTTTCAGCCCCTGGCTTCAAGTTCTATCCATATCAGCTTCTCACATCATGCAGCTTGCATCTTCATTAAAGGACAATCTCAGAATCTCTCCTACTTTTCTAGAATAGAATCCTACATAATGGACTGTAATCATGGATGTGACTGCCTTATTTCATTTACAAGTTCTACCTACACTCAAGGGGAAGTAATCAGACAGAATGTGTATACATTTTTTTAAAATGACAAAAAATGCTTAGCATAATGTTTTGGGAATTTCTTAAGTTTTTACATATGTTATCAATTGGCTCCTTCACATTTCTGGGTAAAAACTGTCATATGACCATACAACAATTTTTGTATCCATTTTTCTATTGATGGGCAATGAGTTAGCTATTATGAGTGAAGCTAATATAAATATTCATGTACATAATTAGTAGAATTTTTCTTCATTTTGCTTAGGTTAAACACTTCAAAAGGTGGAATTGTGGGATCATAGCTGTCTAGGGTAGGTATGGATAAATTAGGCAATAATCCCACTTATAGTGATGACATTAAGGGAAGTTATTATTACCAGGAAATGAGGACACGTGACTTCCTCCCTTTCTGTACAGATATCCCTGTAGATAACAATTTCATTCCCTTTTACTTTTATAATTATCAATGAAAAAATTTAATATCCCTAATTAATATACAGACACTATAGTATTTCTGTTTTAGTTAGTTGAAAGTCAAAACATCCAAAAAACCAGAAAGAAATAGCTTAAATGTGCAAATGTGTTTAATTAATGTGATAGAGTATTAGGAAATCAAATTAGTGTGGATTTAGCTGTACATTTTCCTTTTTCAGTTTTAAAATAAGATTTCTTAAACTAGCCCTACATCCTTGGCTCATGCCTGGAATCCAGCTACTTGGGAGCCTGAAACTGGGAGGATGGAGGTTCAAGGCCAGCCCAGGCCAATAGTTCATGAGACCCACCTCCAAAATAGCTAGAGCAAAATGGATTGGAGGTGTGGCTCAAATGGTATAGCACCTGTTTTGCAAGCATAGAGGAGCCCTCAAACCACAATTCCACCATTAAAAAAAGTGCATAAACTTTACTCCAGTCTTCATTTTCATTTAAGGGTGTCTGCTAATGTTTTAAGAATGGTTTATAATTAATTGGCTAAAATCATGGAGCATTCATAGTTTCCTTAAAGAAAGTGGTGATATTTTATTTCTGGCATGAATTGAAATCATACACAAGCTGCGATGCCTCACATTACTAGGATCAAAATGCAGCTTCTTATCTGGGAAATAATATTTACTAAGTGACTGATTAAAAGACAAATAATAATTTTTAAATCCCATGCTACTCCAATATCAGAAGAACTTGGGAAATAAGGACTTTCAGGAAAATACTGTTAGTTGAAATATTTAAAATTTTAAATCTTTGGTCAAAGTATCATATTCCTTACCCACAGTCTACTTATGATTTTTGAACATGGATAAGAAATCTAAGACATTTTGAGCAAATATTTTAATTTTAATGATTTACCACTAAAAGATTTCTAATGTATCTTTCTTTTCAATTCATTACAGATGCTAAATTCACAAGGACATCTGAATTTAGATGCATGGAACAGCAGCTTGAAATATTTTTGGCCCATGAGTCATAATGCAGGGGCAGAAAAACTGTCCCATTTATATTGCTTCTTTGATTATTGTTGTAGAGGAAAAACCATCTATCCCAGACTGGTCCAATCTAAATACTGTTTCAATTTTCAGAGCTAGTCAAATATAAATCTTCTTTATTCAATAAAAGAAAAATTTATGAAACTATGATAAATTTCAGCTTAAAATAAAGAACTAATATGAAGAAGAAATAATACAAACTCTGGAATACCAATGTACCCTCTAAAGGAAATGCAGACAAAAGATAAAGGAGAGAAAGTAAAAGGAGACAAGCTTAAGTAATATTCAATTCTTCTACCTAAAATTCAAGAAAATCTTGCATTAATAGTTAAGGGTGTGTAATGATGAAATGGGGAAATGTAAAATTCAAAACAAACAACACAGGAATGAATAGTTTGCATTTAGTAATGAATACCATGAGGAGTCTGGAAATAATATACATGGAGAAGAAAACTGATTTAGTAAAGAAGACACAAGTTGGAGTATTTTGTTACAGAACTCAGAGAATAAACAAATAAATGAACCTAAAAAACATAGATAGTCCTAAAAGAATCTATTTAAGCAATAGTTGTAGAAGGAGAGAAAGAGAACAAGTGAAGGATAAATAATAAATACATTGGAATAATTATTAAAGAAACACACATATTTGATTTAAATACATGTGGGCTCACTGGAAAGAATCAGTGAAAATTCATTAAAAGGGACAAGTACCTGGAGATTTTGACAATGAAGAAGGGCTACAAACATCCAAGATTTCAAAGCAGTTTATAGTTTTAAAATTTTTGGTATTTCCTGATCTCAGGCATCTCCGTACTTCCACATTCTGGAAAACAGTGATGCAATATTCACAGGCATTTAAGGAAGGAACATCTGTAACACTAGAGCTCATTTATGTAACTCCTTATCCAATTCCTTGTCTCTTTACAAGAAGTGATCACACTCCCGCATCATATTTTGTAAAGTTTCCTCTGGGTTTCTTTGTGTTTTATGCATGAACCTTTAATTATTATATTGTCTATGTGTTTTTTCATTTGGGAGCTTTTAAAAAATAGTATCATATACCACACAGTTTCTTTTGTAATTTTTAAATATCAAGTCTTATTCATAATGTCCCTTTGTGGACTGAGATAAGGAATTCTATTTTACCAGCTAATCACCTCTTTTCCTGAGCATGTTTCTAGACTGTAGTTATAAGAAAAGTTACCATAAATATTCTTGTATATAAAGTATAAGATTCATAATATCACAGCTGAGACCAAGTGAATGTTACTTCATTCCATGTTTTTGAGTAAAAGTTTTGCATACTTTTCCCAGAACTGAAATAACATGTATGACCTGAGGTTTATGGGTTTTGCTTGGGGGAGAACTTTTAGATTATGCTCCCATTGCAGTTCTTATTCACATAATAAGCAACTTGTTAGAAAGACATTTCATTCTTCTTTGTTTCCTGCAGTGTAATATCTTGCATAGGACAATTACATTGCTCAAAATTTTCTCTAAATAAATTGAACATGTAAAAGTACACTTAGTATGTTAAGATGAATCATGTTTAGCTTTTTAAAAGTTTGCTTTTCTCACAGAAGTGGATAAAAGCTAGATTGCCTATTACTTTTTTCTCTGAATTTTCAATGTATTGCCTTGGACTGTAAGTTTCTTTGCCTAGAAAATCCACTTCAGAGGACTCCTTATGCCAGACTCAGCATCACTGTAGCTGTCAGACTGACTCACTCATTGGGCATGCATTGTTTCAGGGGAAGGGGGAAGTATAACTTAAGATTTAGGTTTTAGCACTTATTTAATGCAGCAAATAATTTTCCTTACTTTTAACCTGACTCCTTTCTGCCCTTTTTCTGAGCATCCGGAAGTTTTTTCCAAATTCTATGCAAAATAAAAACTATACTCTTACCTAAGTGAAAATATACCCCGGTCCTTCTCTTGCCACATGGATGTAAGGGACATTAATATGTATTTGTATAGTTATAAGAGCCAAAAATAATCCAGTAGACTTCTGCTATCTTCTGAGATCATTCTTGCATAGATTTATGATCCTTATGTAAGAGATTATTGAAGCTCGGGTGTCACTTGAGAACATTGCATCTAAACAGCTCCCAGAGACTTTCCCAATACATGGGAAACACAGATTGAGCCATCAGAAGATTCAGTTTTAATATCTGTTTTCTTACTGTGTAAAGTAAAATGTAGCTGAGAACTATGGAGTTTTTAAAATATATCAGTTTACATAAGTTTTGTCTATATGAGCCTGTACTCTTGTTAAATTTATAGGGACCTAATGAATTAATCCTTATTTTTAACTAAAATTAAAAATACAGAAGATTAAAGCAGGAATAACTCAAAAAATGTTTCCAATTGTTAACTTACAAGGCAGAGGACCAAGGAAGAAGAGTAGTAGGAGAAATAGGAGGAGATGGACAGGGGAAATCTAAGATGCGAAGAGGGTAAAGTTACATAGCTAGATGATGATGCAATCAGAGGTACATTACCCTCTACCCCACTGAATTTTTTACACTGACTTTAGTAATCATTGTATTAAAAAATCACTTTTCCTGGTTAAATTGTCAATGAGGTAGCAAAATGTTTGCAGGCCAGCTCTAATATGGGAACACTTTACTTTGACATTTCTAAAAGGGAGTTTGTAGAGTACAGACGGTCACTGAACATAGAGCTCATGAATAAATGTGATTGTGGATTTCAGAGGATTTATCTTTTCTCACAGCACAGATAACATGACTTCAGTTCGCAATTTCTTATGGCACTTTTTGAAAAGAATTCTTTCTGTCTAGTTCTGTGGCAGGAAGGCAGAGAGGAGGAAGGGAGATAATGAGAGACACTGAAGGAGATAATGAGAGATAATGTGTGCAATAGTGAAACAACAAAAACAAACAAACAGATTTGAGGAATGTCATGTAACAACTTGGGTGAGATCAGAGAACGGTCAACTCACCCCAGAAGTTAAAATGGCCAATGAAATAGTATGTGACCATGTATGGGACAAGCTCTACCCCCAATTTCTGTAACCTGCTCTAAATGGTATGTAAGGAAAGCCCTCTTTGGGCTCAGCCTTGGAATGCAAATATGCTGAGTAGCGGCCATCCTGCTTAACAAACTTGCCTTCCAAAAGCTTTGGTACCTCATCTATCTGTCTGAGCCATCCTACAACATTTCTGAGGGCTTGTGTCCAGGATTCAGAAATGGTGTTTTTTGCCTGCTCAGGGGAGAAGCAGCCCCTGGGAGGAAGACATCATCAGGCTGGCCACTTTTGAGGATTTTGAGGAGGACTAGGACAGACCAGGCTCATTCTACTGGGGCCCTAGAAGCTTATGGTCTGAATGAAGACGGGGCCATCCCATTAGACCCTCTGTCCCCCATGGAGGACAATGGCATGACCCACTCAGTTATAACCGAAGCCGTGGGCCCTCTCTCACACGGACATGCAACAATTGTTGGAGCCATGGGGGATCAGACTCACTGCTCCACCCTTATATCTAGAAAATGCCATCTTGGAAAGCATGAAGTAAGGCATGAGTTCCTCTGCCTTCCCAATTGTCCTGTGGTCTTGATGCACAGAGACTTGTTGTGCAAATTAAGGGCACAGATAACTTTTGACTCTGATGGCATCTCAGCCATAAAGCTGAGAGGGCCTGAAGCAAATATTCTAACTCTCACATGTATGCAGGAGGAGGAATGGTGACTCTGTGCCTCTAAGAAAGAGATTCCTGAGATGCCAGAGCTTCCCTTTAAGGTTCCAGGAGTATGGGCTGAGGACACCCCCTCAACTGGCTGAGAACATACATCTGGTGGTGGTAGAATTAAAGCCAGGAGCCATTCCTGTTAGCTAGAGGCAATATGACATTTCTCACAAGGCCCAAATTGGTATCCAAAAGCATCCTGACAGACTCCTAAAGTATGGGATCCTTCTGTCATGTCAGTCTCCCCAAAACAATCCCTATTGCCTGTCCAAAAACCAGGGACTGAAGACTTTAGGCCAGTTCAAGATATCCATGCAGTCAACTCAGCAACTGTTACTCTATACCCTATGGTCCCATAAACACTTTTGGGCCTTCTCCCAGCTGAGGCAAAGTTCTTTACCTTTCTGGACCTTAAGGATACATTTTTCTGCATCTGCCTTGCCCCACAGAGCCAACCCATCTTTGCCTTCCAATGGGAAAGTTCTTGTACTGGAGAAAAGGGACAATTGATGTGGGCTCAATTGCCACAAGGCTTCAAAAACTCTACCACTTTAGGTGTCAGACCTAAAGGCTGTCTTGGCCAATTAATGTGGCTGCATACTCCTCCAGTACATAGATGAACTTTTGTTGGCTGGACCAACTCAGGAGGATTGTATGGAAGGAACTTGCCTCATTCTTTCCCTTTTGTGGAAGGCAGGATATAAGGTTTCCTGAAAAAGAGCTCAGATTTGCCAGGATACTTTCAATTACCTCAGATTTCACCTGTCACAAGGACAATGTCGGTTGGCCCTGAAAGGAAACAGGCTGTCTGTTACATTTTGGCTCCCAAGACCTGTTAACAGATTAGAGAATTTCTAGGGGCTGCAGGTTTCTGCCTGATCTGGATCCCCAGTTACTCTCTCTTGGCAAAACCCCTTTATGAAACCATAAAGGGGGAAGAACAGGAACCCATAGTATGGGGATAGGAGCAGGAAAAGGCCTTTAAAGAAATTAAGAGGGCACTCATAAATGCCCCTGCTCTGGGCTTGCCAGAGGTGATGAAGCCCTTCTTCCTATATGTACATGAGAGAAAGGGGAGTGCTGTAGGAGTCTTGACCCAACAGCTAGGTTCCTGGCACTGTCCAGTGATGAATTTATCAAAGCAACTTAATGCAGTTTCCCAACACTGACCAACCTGTGTATACACCCTGGCCACTGCCGTCTTGGTGGCTGAAGCAGACAAACTTGCTTTGGGACAAGAACTCGCAGTCTGAGTTTCTCCCTCTGTTTTGACTCTTATGGAATATAAAGGAAATTACTCCCTGACAAACTCCTGAATGGTCAGATATCAAAGCATGTTATGTGAAAACCCGTGTATCTGACTAGAGGTTGTTAAGACTCTAAACTCGGCTACCCTATTGCCAGTTGATTCAGGACTCCCAGATCATGACTGTTTAGAGGTTATGGGTGAGGTGTTCTCCAGCCGGCTGGGCTTGACTAATCAACCTATCAGTCATCCAGACGTTGAGTATGTCACAGATGGCAGCAACTTTGTGTGGGACGGCATACGTTTTGCTGGATATGCACCACTGACTCTATACACTGTCATTGAAGCACGTCTGCTGCCAGTCGGGACCTCTGCACAAAAAGCTGAGCTCATTGCTCTCACACAAGTGCTCCAGCTTCGTATAGGAGTGTGGGTGAACATCTATGTATGGGGAGTTTTAAATGATCTTGATTTTGGGACCCTACTGCACCTCAAATTAGTAACTATCACCCATGAGAGCTCCTCATACCGGTCTCACTCCTTCTATGAAGAGATGCAAAGTGAGTTTCCCATCTCAGTTAAAACCAAAAACCCGTTCCTCTCATTAGTTGAGTCCATAACCCAAACTTTAATTGTAACTTTGTGCTATGTTTGTGGAGGAACAAATATGGGAAACCATCAACCATGGGAGGCAAGAGCACCAAACCCACAGGAACCCTTTAATGAAACCACTCTCCCTAGCATTCGCTTCCTAAAAACTTCCATTATCGGAATTACTGCATCTCCCATCCAAAAGGCCAATTCTCCAGCCCCTTCAGGGGAACTGCTTGGAACAAAAGTTTTACATTGATACTGCTCAGGATGCTCAGTGGTGGGTGGCTCCCAATCACACGAAGCCCCAACCTCACCCATTGGCTAACTTCCCTAAACTCACAATAGCCTGGAATAAGCTGACTGCAGGCATAGAATGGCAGGCACCTAAGGGGCTATATTGGATCTGTGGGATCAGAGCTTACACAATCCTTCCCAATAACTGGTTCAGATCCTGTGTGCTGGGCACCATCCAGCCTTCTTTGTTCTTGCTCTCCCTCAGACAAGTTGAAAAATTAAGAGTCTCCATATATTAGGAAAGGGTAAACAGGAAAAAGTGAGATACCCTACAAATAGAAGACTGGAAGGACAATGAATGGTCTACAGAGCTGATCATTCAATTTTATGGTCCCACTACATAGGCAGAGGATAGCTCCTAGGACTATCTCAACCCAATCTATATGCTCAACTGCATCACTTGGCTTCAGGCAGTGGTTGGGATTATAACTAATGAAACAGCAATTAACAAACTAAGATACACAATGTCATCTACCAAAACTGTTTGGCTTTGGACTATTTGCCAGCCTCAGAGGATGGGGTAGGTGAAAAGTTCAATCTGAGTAGCTGCTGTTTACAGACTGATGATGAAGGAAAGGTAATTGAAGAGATTACCAATGAGATGAAATGCTTGCACATATCCTGTACAGATCTGGAAAGGATGGAGTCCCAATGACCTGTTAAGGGGCTGGTTCTAAACCCTAGTTGGGTTCAAGACTTTAATAGGGTCAACGTTCCCTGTCTTATGAGCACGCCTGAATTACCTTGGTTAATCGCCCTGGTGCTGCAGTCCTTCAGGACCATTATGGAAGCCACTATAGAAAGAAAGAGCCTCAAATAATGACACTGTGGAAATATAAACTCCTAGATCAAGATGACGCTCTTTGACTCAGAAGCGGGTCTGAGTATCAAATGGGGGAATGTGGCAGGAAGCCAGGGAGGGGGGAAGGGAGATAATGAGAGATAATGAGTGCAACAGTGAAACAAACAAACAAAAAAAAACCAAAAAACAGATTTGAGGAATTTCATGTAGCACCTGGGGTGAGACCATAGAAGGGTCATTTACCCCAGAGGTTAAAATGGCCAAAGACATAGTATGTGACCATGAATGGGACAAGCTGTTCCCCCATTTCTGTAACCTATTCTAAATGGTATATAAGGAAATCTCCCCTTTGTTCTTGGGGCTCAGCCTTTGGGTGTGAATCCTCTGAGTTGCTGCCGGCCTACTTAATAAACTTGCTTCCCAAAGCTTTGGTGTCCTGTTTCCCTGTCTGAGCCATCCTGCAACAGTTCAAGGAAAAAAAAAATCAACTGATCAAAACATTTGCATTCAGTTTTGCTATTGGAATCTGAGGCGGGAGAATCAAAATTAGGGAGGTCATCATTGAAATGGATGGTTATGTAGTGAGGATCCAGCTTCAGTTGCTTTTATCAGCTTTGAAAAATGTTTTGTATGTCAAGTCAGAAGTAGTGATCATGAAAAGCAGTGCTATCACCTTGCTACTCCCTATGAGCCTCAATAAGGTAAGTGAAATATCTTGGGATGTTCCAGCAAAGCAATTCCCTAATTTTACTATAAATAGTAAAGGGTTGGGTCTTTTATCTGAAAGGAGCAAAGAAAAAAATGCACCTTCTCAAAGAGGCAATGTTTCTGCCTTTTCATCCTCAGGTCTTATATATCTTGCTGGAAGGTAAGGACTGACTTCCAAGGGGAGTGTAGAGCACCAAGAGAAAGGGTAATGTAATTTATGACAATATTTCCCTTAGGTTAGGTTCAATTTATGAAGGACTCTTTTGGAAACTCTGTGAAAAGCCAAAATTGCTATGAAGATACATCACTTTTTACTAAGGTTAGCTCCCCAACATGAAGACAAACAGGATTTGAATAACCAAGTCATCTGTGCAGCCTTCTGCTGTCAATACAACACAACATAGCAGAGAATGAGTGTGTAAGACCTGATGTGGGAGATCTGCAACACAGTAATCACTACACTCTTTAAAACTTCTTTAAAAACTCCTTTCAAAAAGTACAGACTCACCAAACAAGCAAAAACCTATGTTATAATTTAAAGACACTGTCTTAACTACCTCTTGTTGTATAACAAATTGCCCAAAACTTAGAAGCTTAAAAGAATAAAAATTCATCAACTCATACATTCTGTAGGAAACTCATCTTACTGGCCGTGATGTAGCTTGGTACCTTTGACTCAAGTTCACTCATGAAATTATAGCCAGGCTGTTGGTCAGAGTTTTGCTCTCCTGGGGAGAATCCCCTTCCAGGCTCACTCACATGGCTGCTGACTGGATTTGGTTCCTTACAGACTATTGGACTGCAGACTTCAATTCCTTCTGACTTAGAGCTCTCGGTTTCTTGCGACATGGGCCTTGTTATGGGCTTGAGTATGTCTCTCCCAAACTTGTATGTTGATGTCGTAACACCCATACCTCAAAATGTAACTACATTTGGAAATAGGGCTTTTGAAGAGGATATCAAGTTAAAGTATGATTGTTGGGCAGGTCCCAGTCCAATCTGATGTGTGTGCCCTTTTAAGAAGGAAGAATTTAGACACAAAAAGAAACACCAGGATGTGCATCCACAGAGGCAGGCACTGTGAGAAGAGGCAAGGTGCCTTGTCCACAAGCTAAAGAGAGTGGCCTCAGGAGAAAACAACCCTGCTTGCACTTTGATCTGTTACTTGTGAGAAATGAATGTCTGTTGCTTAAGTTACACCATCTGTTGTACTTTCTTATGGTAGTGCTAGCAAACAACATAAAACAACTCACAAAGTGGCAGCTAGCTTCCCTCACAATGAGAGGGAAGAGCATCAAAATGAAAACCAGTCTTTTGTTAACTTCATCGAAGCAGCAATATCCACCCGAGAGCTCCCATTGTAAGTTCTTCACTGGGAAAGAGTCAGAAAGTCCATCTCAAATTCTAAAGGACAGGACAGGATGAAGTCATGAAGACCATGGGGAGGGTTCAGACTGCCATCTGAGAGGCTGCCTGCCTCAACACTAACAAAATAGCTGTAATCATGTAAGTACTGTAAGTAGTGACAAGGAAAAAGAAAATAGAACATTAAATGATGAATGGCTTACATAGAATTTGGGATAAGCAACTTTATGAACATCTATGTGGGCTTTAAAATAGAGGGCAAATTTTTAAACACAGGACAGCTATAACAAATTTTCATCACATGGCATTCCGTAAAAAAGAAATATATAGATCTCTCTCTATATATTTGCTATGAAGGCTAATTCCAATTCTGCTTTCTGTGTCACCACCTATATTTACTATCTTTTCTTACAAACGAGAACACAAAGTAGGAAGCAGTTTTAATTGGTGAATGTCATCAGTTGCCCTTGCACTTCTGCTTTGGATTCAATTTTACCTCCACCCCTTTCTACTTTTCATGCTTGGCTTAGTAACACCTCTTCATGAGTAAAGTTTGCAGTCAATTATTATGTGACAGCACCAACTATTTCCCTAAATATATATTCAAATTAAGGGTTACATTGCGGGCATTTCTGAATCAGAACATTTCTTTAAAACAAACAAAACCCAAGCCAGCTGGAACATTATTTTGGGCTCATCGTCCTGCCTCAGGACCATTATTAGTTGTTCAGGACTTCCAAAGACTCACTTAAGGGACAAAAAGAAAAAAAGTAGAATGCTTAAAATCAAACACAAGTTAAATACATGATAGTGAAGGTGAGGAAGAAGAGATAAGAATTCCAAACAGACTTTGTCTTAAGAGAAAAAAAGTTTTATGTTTTAAGTAAAAAAGCCCATCAGAGACATATCTATGATTCTTTCCATAGCAATTGTAACAGGATAAAGAGGAAGAAGATAACAAAAAGTTTTCATGACTATCAGTTTTTTTCCAGGTGCCATATTTTTTTTAAAACAAGTTGAACAAATTCCTAAGTAAAGTCCTGAACTACTTGATTACTTAAAGATATATTTACACAAAAAGGCATTTATACTCAGGATAGGGCACATTTGGAATTGAAACCTCTGGGGCTTAAAATTGGCTTTGGGAGGTTTAAAGCTTTACTGCCAATCATGCCAGATCACTTCATCCTCATCCCCTCCACATCCCATGTCTTCTCTGTAGTACTGAAGTTAACAGGCTGGAGCCTGGCTGAGTTTAAATCTTAATGTAACTTTTTATTAACTACAGCATATTTCTGAGACCTAAGTCTTTAACCTATAGTGGAGGAATAATAAGTGTAACTATAGGATATTCATGAGAGATAAAAGAGCACTTTTATCCCAGTATGGCAGATGATAGTATTCAAACTATACTTATTATTAAGCAATTAGTTTTCTGAATGCCCTTTTCCAGTCTTTCAGCTTCTCAAATGCATTTTTTTTTCTTCATCTTTTTTCAAATGCATTCTTTAAGTGCCTCCTGTTCTAGGTTTTTGCCCATAAATCCTGAAAACTCCTTCTTCTAGGCTTTCTTGCCATTTCACTGTTATCTTTATTTCTACACACTTCATTTTTTTCACAGCTCTTATCTGTATGGTTCTTTTATTCTAATTCGCCACTTGATCAGAGTTGCTTACAAGTCTTGGCCATGACTTATTCCTTGGGTCCCACATGGCAGGCACCCAACAAGTACTTGTGAAATAACTCGCATGATATTTCCTTGAGTAAGTATATGTCAAGGTAGAGTGAATTATGTTAGCTAGCAGCTTTGAATAGATCATTAAGAAAACATCTTATTTTTTAAAATATCTCTAATCAATATATTCTATGCAAAACAGAAGTTACTCGTCACTAAAGTTGACATGACTGGAAATTTTGAACAGAATATTTTTTAAATCTATGGTGTTCCTACTGTTAGGATCACTTACCATGTGTGAAAAAGGGCTCATTGTGACAAGTCAGGCAGTCATTTGCATTTGGCATTTCAAAATATTTATTGGAGTTGTATATCCTGGATCCAGATAAAAATAGTATAAGTTAAAAATGTTTGTCATTGATAAAAAGACTTCAAAAACTGATCTTTAGAGGAACGGTCAAAACAACCATTTTAGCCTTGTATTACAGCCAGCATTTAACACAGCAGTTATTAATATCTGTTATAATGTCCTATGGAATAGCAATATCCATTCAGATAATCATATATTACTTCAAATATAGCAGTACTTAGTTTCCACATCTTTCATCTGAATATCAAATATCAAAGCTTTAGCTTCTAACCTGACCTTTAATGATATGCTTTCTAATTAACTTTGCATTTGTGTATCATTATCAATTCTTCAGTACTTGGTTTGAAACTGTGAGTAATTAGTACCTTTCCAAATCAGTATTATTTCACAATGTAAATGAGATCCTTATTTGAATATGAGATTTTAAACTTTAAAAATAAATGTAATTAATTATCTGGGATTGTTTTTGTTAAAGTACTGCAAGTATCAGTGTATATCACAATATGAATACTGAGCTTTCACTTATTAGCGTACTGAAAACAAATTTTAGTGGCTTATACTGTCAAAAATGGTGATATATACATAGTACTTATACAAACAGACATTAAATAATCTGGGGTATAATTGGGTACGCTGAGTAAGAAATTTTGAATTAACTTTCTAACCTCACTGCAGATGTCCTTGTAACCTTTCACAATTCCTTCAGTGGGGCTCATAAGAGAAAAGCAGACTGAACTTCAAATAAACCTAAATTCCAAAAACTCAAGCCCCAAATTTGGATTCATTATTTTGGAACTTCCTCTTCCACTTGTCCTCTACTTTCAGTCAAAAGCTTCCCCTGACATCTCCAAATTATAGCTAAAACTTTCCTATTTCTTTCTCCACTGCCACCATCATAGACTTGAGTCACTATCAATTTTGACTTGCTGGCAGTCACTCTCTAAGAGTTAACATTACTATGTCCCAATTATACACTTTTTTCTAGTCAATGTACTTTGACCTGCAGTTTCTTACTGTACTTACTTTTAAAATATTCTAAGAATGGTGCTAACATTCCCTGGTTTGGAAGCATTGCGTTGAGCCCTGACAGACTGCTTTCTGAGCACACTGCCAAATCAAGAGCTCTTCACCTCACTCCTCTCTTTCTATGTCTGTCAACAGGCCACCAAAGGTACAGAGAAGAAAAGGGCTTCATCTCACCCTGACATGTGTGTTATTATATATTTATTTCTCATCTAATGGAGAAAGTATTGACAGAAATAAAGAGACATAGACAAATTCTCAATTACAGTCAGAGACTTTATTTTAGCTCTCTCAGATACAAGTAAGCAGATATAAAATTGATAAAAAATATAGATTTAAATTTAACATAATTTATACCAATAACTACAAAATATGTACCTTTTCAGGTTCATGCAATGCATTTACCAAGGCTGTCCACCATCACATTTTCAATATTGTACTGGATGTCCTAAACAGTGTAATAAGATAAAGAAGCAAAAGGGGAAGAAGGAGGTAACTGTGAACATTGGAAAGGAAGAAGGCATGATTTTGCATTTAAAAAATCAAAATGAATATTTAAACATGCCACTAGGATTAGTAAGTATAGAAAGATCACAGAATAAAAGTATCAGAAAAGGAAAATAAAATATAAACATTTATAATAAATGTTTGACTTTTATGTTTATACTGAAAATTATAAATATTTATGATAGTATAAAAAGTTCTATAGCAAAGAATAAATTTAGCACAAGTGTTAAAAGTGTTAGTAAAAGTCTTGCTTTTATAGCTAAGAAAACATTGAACACATAATTGACGGGGAGGGGTACTGGAGATTGAACCCAGAGACTCGCACATGGTTGGCAAGGGCTGTACCACTGATCCACACCCTCAGCAAGAGAAAATAATTCTTAAAGACTAAGTAAATTGAGAAATAGATTATGTACATAAAAGATTCAATCATATTGGAGTTTCAATTCTCCCCAAGTTGATCTGTGCACTTAATAAATTTCACTCAGAATCCAAATTTGATTTCATTTTACTGTTTTATTAGATTATTTTTAGTTTTTAAATTAATTAATTATAATGGAAATTACCATGCCAGTAAAAAATATTTGGAAATTGTTTGACAATAGTCAAGCAAATATTGGAAAGCAAGATGGAAAATCATGCTACCAAATATTAAAACTTAAATCTGTAGTAATTAAGCCATTGTGGTATTGGTATAACATTATTATTACAAACTAATAAAAGAGAATAATGCTGATGCAGCTATATGCACATACATTTTCCTGATTTAGAACAAGATGCCCCTACAGTTCAGTAAGGGAAAGTTAATTTATAATAAATAATGCAGGAACAATTGAATAAATACATAGAGAAATAACTTTTGGTTTCTTCTCATACTGTATAAACAAAAATTCCTTCAAGGCAAGATGTAATTAAATGCAGATGATAAAATATTAAAGTTTCTAAAAGAAAACAGGGACAGATCTTTGATGCTATCAAAGTTTTCTGAAATAGGATATGAAAAGCATTAATCATACAAGGAAAAATTAAGATAGTAAGGTACAAGTAACAAAATGGGAGCAGAGATTCACAAGACAAACCAATTCAATAAAAATTTTCCAAAAAAAACAAAAAACATGAAATGAACAGGCATTTCATGAGAGTCATTCAACATGCAGCTGCCCAACATTAGTTACAAAAATACAGAAATTAAACCACAATGTGACACCACTGCTTACTCATCAATATAACTATAACTAAGTAAATTGATAATTATTGAGCACCAGTGAAGACTTGAAACAATTGGAAGTCATTGTCAATATAAGTTGTTTCAATTAATTTTGAAAACTTTTTGGTGTTGTACAATTCAGACTACACAAGCCTTCTGCTCAGCAGTTTCCCTCTCAAGAATATTATCTACACGGTCAATAATTTTCATAGAAGTTTTGCTTGTAGTGTTCTCAAAATGGAGTAAGCCCAAGTTTTGTTCAATATACAATGGGCAAATAACAAATAATATTCATACAGCACAATGTTACATAGCAATAAAAACAAATGAAAATTGTGCCAGTGCTAAAACTGAATGAGCTCTGCAACACAGTTGAATTTCAAAGACAAAGTTTAGTGAAATGCAAGAACCAAAAGCATAAGAGTAGACACTATACAAATAAACTTATAGAAAACTCAAAACTAGGCAAAATCAATCTTTAGTGATAACATGAGACTCGTCCTCATGCTTGCTGGGTTTACTGGGTACTGACTGGTTGGGGGCATAGCATAAGAAAGTCTTCCCAGATGAGGGCACATATTTTCTATCTTGATATGTAAAAACAGTATTTAATATAACTCTACTTAGGTTATACCCCAGTAAATGACAACTAAAGATAAGAACAACAACAACTAAATCTAGATGAATAACAGCAACTACTCTAGTCCTATGGGAGTATTTTCTGGGCTAAATGAAATGGATGAATTAGTTTATAGAAGTATGTTTATTATTATTATATAGTGGTACATTGTAAGCACCTAATAAGTATTTGATGTTGAAGGAAAAAAGTAAAGATGGACAATCCCAAGTTTTGTCAATAATGTGCAGCAACTGAAAATCTGTTATACTTCTGCTGTAAGTACATACTAGTGTAACCAGTTTGGCAAACAGATTGACAATATCTATAAAACTAAACATAGTTCCATCCTGTGACAGAAGTTCCACTTTAGGTATAGAACTAAGAGACCTGTACTCAAAAAAGATACATAGGACTATTCTCTGCAGCTTTATACATAGTAGCAAGTCATAACAACTGAATGGATAAGTTTTAGCAGTTTCAAGCAATAGGAAACTGCATATTAACAAAACAGTGCAAAGTACCATGGTATTCCAGGCAAAAATATGGGTAAATGTTGGCCAAAAGAAGAAAGAATATATAGTATATATTAAGCTATAAAAAAGAAGAACATATAGTATATACTATAGTACATACATTATACACTCAGATCACAAAAGGCTCAAGAGTAGGCTAAAGTAATCCATACTGATAGAATCACAGCAGGACTACCTCTGTGCAGGAAATGTAGTAGTGATGGACTGGGAAGGAGCACAGAAGAACTTCTTATGTTATTGAAAATGTTCTAAATTTTGATATGGACAATGGTTGAACAGTTGAAAATGTATTTAAAATTTTTAGATTCAATTCAATATTTGTGCAATATAAATTTCAAGTCACAATAAAAATTTTAATTTTTAAAAGTTAAATAGAATAACAAAATAGAATGAATTAACTTAGGTCCACCATGAATTTTAAAAATCAGAAATAGCACTGTTGACACATTTTATAATTGCAGTACAATAACAGATTATATAATAACAAGGGTCATTTTTGGATAAAGAACAGCAATGTTAATATTTTCATATTTAGAGCATAGACCCACGAGCACATTTCATTTAATAATTTATGAGCTATATGGACTACTGAAATAAGATGAAACTTTATAATTTAATTAGTACACAAAAATAAACTAAGTTAACTAAATTAAGCATAGTCTATACAGCATACTTCTCTCAAGCCACCAAATAACATCAAAACCAAACCACAGAAAGAAGGAACATATTAAAGTGAAAATTTCATGAACTATAAAAATATGAAAACTAAATCAATTCAATTTTTCTAAATCAGAAAAATCTAAGAACTGGTTCTTAGAGAATAGCAATAAAAACAATGGTTAACTAGCCCTCTGTCAGCATCACTATTGAATATTTGTAACAGAGATAAGATAATTTATAAGTAACAGAAACATAGGAAAAACATAAAAAATCGCCATTATCTAAAGCTGAAGTAATTGTATAAGTAGAATATCCTGGTGGGTATTAAATAGCAGAAATTTAAAAGATTGGTAAGAATGTTCAGCAAGGGAAATTCACATACACTGCTGATTGAAATGTAAATTTAATTATGAGACAGTTTGGCCTTATTTACTTAAAAGGAAAGATCACAATACCTTATTACCCAGCAAGTACAGACCCTAGGTATTATACCCTCAGAAAGACTCTTGTAATGCTGTTGGAATTAAAGACCCTCTGGTGCCAAAGAGCAGACACACAAAAAGGCAGAGATAATCTTAACAAGGCAATTTCTTTTGATCAAAAGGGTGCAAGCACTTATTCACTCGAGCTGAGCAGTCACGTGAGAACAAAATGGTCAACAGTGGCTTTTGCGTATGTTCCTGACACAGTTGTACCTGCCCCTCACCTGGGATTTGTCCAAGTCAAAGATTCTCAATCTTTCTCGATTGGCTAAAAGACTTGGGGGATGGGTTAGGGAACATAATTTGGGGGACAATTTTCGTGTGCAATGTGGCTGTACAAGTATCCAGAAGAAGAAACAGGGACTCTTTAAACAATGCAAGTCACCTAAAATGGCAACCTGAGGAATATTAAGTAATCCAAGAGAGTGACATATTCTTTGATAGAAAATATTGGTTTTTTTGTACAATTTCTCTCTTTTAATTTAAATTCTTTTCTTCCAACTCATTTAGGAGCCATTGGCTCTCACATTTCCATACTTCTAATGGAAACAAATTATTTGGGTAGATGGGGGGGTGATCGCTTGGTGAGGGCTGTCTCAATTAACCACTGTATTAGTCCTCGGACGCAAGGAGTTATGTAACAACCCACTAAAATTAAAACTCTGGTCACTAGGACCAAAGAGGTTAAGATTGAGGTCATCCAGTCCTTCCATCTCCCAAATCATTTCTCCATTAAGTTAGTGAAGGGATCATTTATACCTGAATTTTCAGCTAGCTCATTGGATAAGGCCAAATAAGGCCTATCGGGCCTTAGTAATAGTTCCATTGGGGGCTGTATTATTTGGTATAGATGTGCAACACAAAACTCCAATCATTATGCAAACTCCTCCCTTTTTGGCCAGCATCATGTCAAATGCTAGCCTGTTCTCCCAAGCCATCCAACTAATTGGTCCCAATTGCTCTGCTGTTCCTTTGATAGCATCTCTGGTATAGTTAACAAATCTTTGTTGCTTATAATAAATATAATTAATCTAATTGACATTTTTATTTATGATGGACCACATTTTTATTATGCAAATCCTGTTGCAATTTGATTTCTCGCTTTAAATTCATTTGGCACCTCTCTAGGTGCCCATTGGCATAAATGCAAACATGGGGATCCAAGCAGCCTCTGTGGCTGGCTGCAACGTCTATGCCTATGTCTCTCCTTTTCCTAGGTGTTGTGGCATGGGCTGGGGACCTAAATGCTGGGATGAAAGGGATTGCCAACTGCACCAAAGCACAGGTGCCTGCCCAGTAACTTGGGAGAGTCTCAAATAAAGGTCCTCCACAGTACCATCAGACATTGGCTCTGTTCACTGATAGTGTGGACTGGCTTTTGAGACTGCCAGGTTTCCCAAACATCATGCCCCCTCCCTGGTAAGACATGAGGTATAATTGACATCGGGGGTGAGTGGTTTGACAGTCCTCAGGGGCTGACCCACAGGACCTCTGACTCCTGGGAACAGTAGTGATAACATCTAGCAGGATGTGTTAACCCAAGCCTTGGCATCCTGAAACAGAGCCAATATACAATACATTTCATCTGGATCTGAGGACCATCCTAATGGAAATGGGACCACCTGAGACTCTGGCCTCCCAGTAGTAACAACTGTTCTTAGTTAATGTGCAGACAGAATATTTTATCCATTCCATCCAAGCATTTGTATTCCCATACCCAATTTCAATAACCACAATTTATATTAGGTTCTTGACTTCTACTACAGTTACCTGAGTTTGATTGTTGTATAAACATGGAGGTAATGTTGAAGTGGAGGTAGAACTGGGTGTCCCCTGAGAGGGTTTGGGAGCTAGATGGAGCTCAAAGTCACCTAAAGGGTCTGTTCCTGAGACATCTTCTCCCAACACATATTTATGAGAAAAGGATGGTTCTTTTGTCATGCTCCAAGTGCTTTCTATGACCAATCTAAATGTGTTACACTGTTTATCTTTACAAGGAGAGGAGTGTGTCTGAAACAACTGTATTTTCCACTGTAGTCTGTTAAAAGACTGTCAGTTGTTCTAGATGGTGGAAATTGGAGTCTTACCAGTGCCTCAGGGTCTGGTCTAGCCCTTAGAATCGTCATAGGAGAAGTATATCCTTGGATCTGGAACTGGGATGTAAGTTCTCCACAAGGAAGGATCTGGCATGCTCTGGTGTTGTCTGGATGTGAGAGCATAGTCCATTATTCCTTCTGGTCAGGTGGGGCACCCTCTTTACCCGTGTGTGATGAGTCCACCCTCTCTCCACTGTCTGGACAGCTGTTTCCATGGTTAGCAGGATGAGGAAGGGTTCTTCCCAAGATGGCTCAAGCTTATTTTCTTTACAGGTCTTGATCAGCATATAATCATGAGGCTGGTGTGGGTGAAGGGGAAAGTCAAGTGGAGGAGCTTGTGCTAACAACCCCTTTTTCCTAAGAGAAAGTAAGATAGAGAACAATCCAATTACACAATTTTTAAGGAAATAGTCTTTGGTTTCAAAGGCAGGCACATTAGTAACAGGGCTAAGGTAAGGAAGCCCATAAAGCATTTCATAAGGAGAGAGGTCAATGTCCTTCAGAGGGGCTGGCGTAATCCTGAGTAGTTCTATGGGAAGGCATTTAATCCAAGGTAATCTGGTCTCTAAGATTAATTTAGTGAGCTGATTTTTAAGAGTCTGATTTATTCTTTCAACACTCCCTAAGGAAAGTAAATGCCAGGGAGCATGGTATTTCCATTTGACCTATAGACCCTTCATAAGTCCCTTAAGGACATTGGCAATGAAGTGACTCCCATTGTCTGAGTCTGTATTTTCTACAACTCCAAAGCTTGGGATGATGTGTTCTAGTAACACCCTAATTGCATTCATAGCAGTGGCCCTGGGAGAGGGATGGCTTCAACCCAGTGAGTGAGATGGTCTACAAAAGCCAGGAGATATTTAAGATGACCTATTTTGGGCATCTCAGTGCAATCTACTTGAATGCTTTGGAAAGTCTCAACCTGGGGTTTCTACCTCCAGCTGGTTTCTGTCTCAGGTCTTGCTTGTTTGTTTTTTGACAAGTGAGACACCCTTCTGATACTTGTTTGGTTAGTATATAGATCCTTATACACCCATAGGCTCGCAAAACTGCATCACACGTGGCCTGGGGTCCCCATTGGCTCCCCTGATGGAGATAGGTAAGGAGTCCTTTCATTAGGGACTTTGAGATCATTTCCCTCCCATCAGGGAGAAACCATTTTCTCTGTTCAGTCCTGATTGCCCCAAGTGTTTTTAAGTTGTTCCTCCTCAGGAAGGGTAAAGATAAGGGTAATGGTAGGAGCAGGAAGGTCAGGATAAGACAGAAAACTGGGACCTCAGGAGTGAGAACAGCCTGTTTCACTGTCTCATCTGCAAAAGAATTTCCCTGCGCCTTAAAGTTTACCCCCTTTTGGTGTCCTGGCACATGGACTATGACTATTTCTTCTGGTAGTTTTAGGCTACTAATTTGTTGAATGGATTCCCCAAGCACCAAGTCTTGGCCCTGCTGTTGATTAAACCCCGTTCCATCCAGAATTTTCTGAAGGTGTGACCACACAAAATGCATATTTTGAATCAGTGAATATGATCCCTTCTTTGGTTCTTTTAAGTGTTTTAAGGCCTGATATAGAGCAAACAATTCACAAGTCTGTGCTGACCAATTGTTAGGGAGTCGGCCTGATTCTATTATAGTCACGGCTTCCCCATCTACCATAGAATATCCATGATGTCTTTTTCCCTCAATTACCTAAGAGGATCCATCCACAAAGAAATGGAGCTGGGTCTGGAAAGGAGTTTCCCTGAGGTCTGGCCTTGATTTCATTTGGTATTCAATAACATCTAAACATTTATGTTTGGGGGCTTCTCCCTCCTGCTTTCCCAGCAAGAAAATGGCTGGATTTAGGGCCTCATCAGTAGTTATAGTTAGGTCACTCTTTTCTAGCAAGATAACCTCATGCTTTAGGATCCTGGAATCTGTCAGCCATCTATCCACTTTTTGGTTTAAGATCATTCTAACTTGATGGGGAGTGCTAATAACTAGACTTCCCCCAAAGGTGATTTTTCTACTTTCTTTGGTTAGAAGGGCTGTAGCTGCTATTGCTTGAATGCACTCAGGCCAACCTCAGGTGACAGGATCTAGGAATTTAGATAAGAAAGCCACAGGTTGACATTGACTCCCATGTTTTTGGGTTAGCTAGCACTGGGGCTGTGATAAAGGCTTATTTTAGCTCATCTCCTTAGGGGTCCAAACAAGGGTGTCTGGTCCCTCTTTGGTCAATTTGAGATATAAAGATTTAGTTTTAAGGGCATATGAGTCTATCCACAACTGGCAGTATCCCACTAAGCCAAGGAACTTTCTTAATTCTTGTTTTGTTCCTGGGAGAGGAAGACCAGTGATTCCTTCTATTCTTTCTGGACCAGTCCTTCAATGGCCCTTACTGATCAATGTCCAGATATTTACTTCAGTCTCAGGAAATTGTAACTTATTTTTTGAAATACAAAGTCCCCAGCTTCCCAGAAAATTTATAAAACTAATGGTTGTGTTAATCACCTCTCCCTGGTTATCCCCTGACAGAAGTAAATCATCCACAAATTAGAGGAGGCATGCATGGGCATCTAACTTGAAATTTTCTAACTGGAAGGGGCAGGTGGGGAAGCAGGAGCCTGGAGGGGAGGAGGAGAGTAAATCCCAGTTAGAAGGAGTTTCCTTTTTTTTTTTTTTTTTCTTCATGTGGAAACAGGACCATGGGATTCTGTCCCCAACAGAGGGCATATTCCATCTCCTCTTGAGTGACTGGGCTCTTGTGGTTTACAAGTTGAATTAATAGTTGGCAGACCCAGTCCTCATCAGACCCAAATTTTGGTTAAAAAACAAAGGTTTTAAAACCAGTTCTTGGGTCTAGATAACCATTCTTTGTTTCTTTTTTCCTTTAGTTCAGGGGGCTATCATCCAAATATCTTAACATCTTTCCTGAGGGCTCTCAGAGGGTATTTTATCCTGGACCTTTATTTGTTGGCCTCCCTCTTTGCTTCCTTTATTTCTCATTTCCCCCTTCTGGCCGACTCCCTGTTTTCCTTGGAGTTTTCTTGCACTCTGATTCTCTTTTGCTTTGTCTATCTCCAGCCACATCCTTGTGGGAGCTTGAGGCACCTCTTGGAAGCCAGTGGGTCAGTATAAGTGTCTGACCTGGATTAGATTCAAGAATCTAGTTCCACCTTAAACAGTACGATGTTGCCTCAAAACTGTGAATTAGTACTCCACTTTCTCTTGGTGTCACCCAACACATCTCATTCACGCATCACACAGTCTCCAATATTCTGACCACCAAGACATTACTTGGTCACCCCTATGATGTTTCTGGTCTTGGTTTGTGCACAAAACTTATGTTGTTGCCATGGTCCCTGTCTTCAGAGCTCTTTTACACATGTTGTCAAGGAGTCCAAGTTAATTTGCAGATCAGAAAGTTGTCACTGTAGGCCAAACCTCGGGAGCAGAGCAACCAGGCAGCAGGATGTGTCTCCCTGGAGAAGGGCTAGGGCCCCCTCCCTAGATGGAATGCAAAGACCCTCCAATGCCAAAAACAGACACACAAAAGACAGAGAAAATCTTAGCAAGGCAATTTCTTTTGACCAAAAGGGTGCAAGCACTTATTCACTCCAGCTGAGGAGACACATGAGCACAAAATGGTCAACAGTGGCTTCTCCTTATATTCCTGACACAGTTTTACCTGCCCCTTACCTGGGATTTGTCCAGGTAAAAGGTTCACAATCTTTCTTGACTGGCTAAAAGACTTGGGGGATGGGTTAGTGCACATAATTTGGGGGGCAATTTTCATGAGCAAAGAGGTTATACAAGCATCTGGAAGAAGAAACAGGAACCCTTTAAACAATGCAAGTCACTTAGGATGGTGACCTGAGGAATTTTAAGTAATCCAAGACAGTGACATATACTTTTGATAGAAAAGATCATTTTTCTTAAAATTTGTACTGAGATACTTGGATAAGATTGCTCATAGAAGCATTGTTTATAAAGCCAAATAATGGAAAGAAATAAAAGCTTGCCAACTGTAGAATACATAAATACATTGTTAAAATCTTTTAATAAGTTTCTAAATGCAAAGAAGGTTAATATAACACAATTACTTGTAATGTCATGGGATGAATCTCGAAGACATAATGCTGAACAAAAGACAAATTCTCAGATATGGAGCAACAAATAAAATTAATATCCAAACTAATACATGAACAGCAATTGCTTGGAAAAACAAAATTGAAATAGATTATGAATAGCAATAAAATATAAAATATCAGTAATAAATATATCAAAAGATGTTAATGATCTATCCATGAAACATTACTTCCCAGGGATCAAATTTAAAATACCTGAAGAAAGAGTCTTTTTATTGTTGGGTGAAAAAAAAATTATATAATAGAGTAATACATTTTGTACAGCATTCACAAGTAATTAATGAATTAGAGGTAGCAAAATATGCCACTCCAGCATATTGATTACTTTGAGCTGAAGATAATTGAGCAGAAGCACATATAATTTCTGTATTTGACTACCATCCCTGTATTTGACTAAATGCAGGATATAAATTTGTAATGGTGTTCCCTTCACTCTCTCTCTGGAAGGACAGAAGTTAATCAGTTGTCAACTCCAAATACTTTACCAACCCAGAGAGGGGTGCAGAGTGATCTACATAACAAATTTCATTAACCACTCCTTCCCTTAGTTTCCTCCATATATTTACCTTCCCCAAATTTTTCTCTGCTAGAAACTCAAATTCCTTTTCCTTTGGCTCCTCACTTATTTACAAAACTTACTGTTTTTAATAAAAATGCTTTATCACCTTAGGTGCCAATCACTCCTTTGACTTACTCATTATTGAAGCAGAACAGATAGATGAGGAGACAGGGAAATTATACTATTTTAATTAATATTTAAGGGTTCAAACTCTGACATTAAAATAAGGAAGTAAAGGCTGGAGAGCCAGAGCAGTCATCCCCTCCCATCTCCTTTTGGATGTTGAGTTACTGGAGCTACTTGCTTCTGCTTTCCTCTTTGAGATGTTAAGAAGCTGCAAGGATTGAAAAATAATCCTGCCTACCAAAAGGAAGTTGTGAAACTCACCTATCATCCTGTTGTTCCAGGTAACATCTCCATATTTTACCATAAAAAACATCTCCCATCTAGGTGACTCAGAACCATTGTCTAGTAATTAGGGCTGCTAAACTTTCACTTGAGGGTGTCTATTTCCCCACCTTAGTGCTTAAATGTGGTCCCCAGGAAAGGACCACATTCCTGAGCTTGTCTCCTACCCCTGCATTGTTAGCAGGAGGTATCTTTTCTCCTTTCCCTTTAAATTTCTTCCTACTTTATCCTGTTACACTAAAATAAATCCTTGCTAAAACTTTCACCTTGTGAAACTCCTTGTTGTGAGACACTTTGAAATTATTTTCATGTTTGTGAATGTCAAGGAGCTGTGATTTTGCGTGGAAACTGGGAAGCTGTGGGAGCCCCCTCATCAGTCCTCCAGTGTCAATATGTCCTGTATATATGCACAAGAAACACATTAATAAACTTATGCAGTTTTTAACTTTTTAAACTGCATGTAAGTTTACTTTGTAAGTGCCCAGCAAATGAATCTAAGCTCAATAGAGGAAAAAGAATTTTTTCCTCCCCTACAATAAAGAGTAAGTTCAATCAATGAATGTATGTTCAATGAATAGTTCAAGTTACCCAATTAGTATCATAAAGAGATTTGAAAATAATTCTAAATTTTTCTATAAAAGTTAAAAGGAAAATTATCATGAAAAGCATGATCAAGAAAATCATTTAAGTTGGGGCTCAGAATACCTCAAGTATGATTCCTTGGTCTTCTGACTAGTTTGAACTGCAGGAAATTTGAAGGGCATCAGAAACAAGGTCTTTTTGATTCCCTCCTCTCTTTTGTTTCCCACCCCCTCCAAAGCAAGCCAGAAAAGGTGAGGAGGTCATTGTCTGACCTCCTGTCTTTCCTCTAAAGCACCTCATGTAACAAGCATCTTTTTCCATACCTGGAGGTGTGGAAAAGACACAGAAAGAATATGAACAAATATGACTGAGTTCCCCCAGTTTATTACTGTCAGTAAATACCATCTGTGGAGTCATTTTTCTCCACAACTGTCTACTTCTTTCACCACACAGATTTCCCTCCATCTTTGGGTCTTCATTCCAGAACTGTCCCATGTTATGCAAAACTGGTTACATAACTTTCTCTTCAAATGCTTTTTCTTGCTAATTGATTTTGTTATGGGTTATGAGCCATGGCTCTTGTGATGGTTGGAAAAAGGCCCTACTTTTTTCCCCTACAGTTAACAAATATGATTTTTTAAAACAAAATTTTGGCAGTACTGGGGTTGGAACTCAAGGTTTTATGCTTGCTAGGCAGGTACTCTACTCTTGAGCCACTCTACCAGCCCTAACAAATACGATTTTTAAAGCTTCAAATTTGAAATTGTGATGCATTTTTCAAAACAAATTATTGCAGAATCCATCAATAGAGTGAATTTCTTATGTAACATTCACTTACAATACAAGTGGAATTTCAAATAAATGGGGACAAATGAGATATTAAAAAATTGTATTAGGTCAAATGATTAGCAATTTGGGAAAACTGAAAGCTTGTTTTCCATTTGACTTTTTAAATCAAGTTGTCAGTGATTCACACTAGATAGATAACATTATTATGTCCTTTTAAAATTCCATTCAAAACTGGTGTTTTAACGTTCTCCTTTTTGCTTATTTTCTTTACTGAATGGTGTCATTTATGCCCTCTCCCCTTCTTCAGGTATTTTTTTCCTCCATCTTCAAAATTTACTCAAAAGTCAATTTTACTTTCCTTTCTTTGAACTTATCAAATTCTCTGTTAATAGAAAATGTTCTAGCTTACTGACATCTTGAGAAATTTCCCAGGGAGTTCACATTTCCAGTTTAAATTTGTTTGGTTACACACTGCAGTATTTTTTAACATCTCATTTCTTCCTATAACTCCTGCTGCTAATACTAGAATCTGTTTTCACTTACACAGTCTGTGCCAGGTACACAGTGAGCACTAAACTAATCTGTCCTGATGACAATAAATGAGGAGAAAAAAGAATGCCTTTGACCCCAAGGAAGAAACAAAGTCACTTCTTTGCTACCATAACTTGCTTTCTTCAAGGCTAGAACAATGACATTCGGAGTTTTCACCAGCTGGGAACTTCCACCTAATTAACTTAATTTGTGCCAAAATATCCCTTTTGTAGAAAAATATTATATTAATGATGGTATAGCTATGGGTGATCTTCTGAACACAAAAAGTCTAGTTACTTTACTGTTAAATTCATTGTTTTCCTTAGATAAAAAGTCTTGAATGAACCTCATCAGGATAGTCATTTTCAAGTTTTTAAACTTGTTAAAATTGCAGATTTTCCAATCCTACTCACAAAGATTCTCATTTAGAAATCCTGAGATGAGACTCTGTGGTCAACATTTTTAACAAGCAACATATTCATTCAAAAATATGAGTATCTGTTATTAATATTTTTTATGTAACAGTGAAGAAAACAGATTAAAAAATCTTGGTTTGTGGAGCATTCAATTCAGTGAGAAACTTTGGCATAGTAATCTGCAGCATTTACTAGCAGTTTTTTAATACTTCTAAGTTTTCAAAATATTGATTATGTTAAACTATTTAATATCTTACTGGTATGACCTCTTGAAAAGAAGCTATTTTTGGAAGAAACATGTAATATGGATGATGTAATGACCCTGTAACTATATCCTTCACTATGATTTTATAATTTTCAAAGCCAAATACCTGATATATACAATTTGATTATAGACTATGTCCTTTTAGGTAAGGTAATTAATAAGATTTATGATGATATAAAATAGGAGTGGCTTTCAAATTTAACTATTTATGAAAGATCATTTAAAACTCCCAATTATAAGACTATAATTTTAAGAATGAAGCAATGGATTTTTGTGTCAATTAGAAAAAGAACACTCAAATTTGCCTTCATGGAGCAAGTCCTTGGAGGCTACTTTTGCTAAAAGCATTGGCTCCTCACTTGGACCTGTAGATACTCACTGAGAAACTAAAACCAAGACAAGAAGAGCCTGGTATCCCTGTCTTCATTTTGTACCTGCATTTTTTGGTACCTTAAAACTTTGGGTCAGATTCCTACTTAACTCTGCTCATAAGCATGCTGATCATTTAAGGAGTGTTCCCCTAATGCTGGTTATTTTCCCCCTTCAGGGCTGAAGATACAGGATAAGGGTATGGTATTTTCAAGATGAAAAGGGACATCATAACCAGCAGCCAAATTTTTATAATGTCTAGTTCCAGACCACTGGAATGGCACCTACATGACTCATCATTGCCCTAACCCTGATGGAAGTAACTCTGTCTTGCCTCTCTGACTTGTCCTTTTCTGAGTCATTCTCTGCTGACTCCAGAACAGCAAAGACTTGCAGGTAATCACTCCATGATGAGGCTGTACCCCCAGTCTTCTCATTTTGACAAAGGAACTGTGTCCTCAAACAACATGGACTCCTCTAGGACCCCACAAAACCAGACCTGTTCTAATGATCAACCAGACCACAGTCTTACCAAGACTGTTTAACTCTGCATATCTCTTGCCCCCTGTCCTAATTCTTCACCTATTGAAACCTGTGCTCATATTAGTATCCACCCAAGACAAGGCTGAGAATGTTAGTCTCCTAGGAAACAGTCTTCTCAGAATTTAATTTTCCCAGCACTGAATATTAAATTCCTTTCCTACTTCACCATTCCATTTGCCATTAGCTTTCTTTTGGGGCAAGTGGTCAGACCTGACCTTTTGAGACCCCTGAAGTCAGGACCTCTGGCCTTGGACTCTGGCAATATTCATATCCATTTGTTAAAGAGAAGAATGTTTCCAGTTCTGAACATCTGAATGAGGCCTTTTTGCTTCTTCAGAAAAAAGATGTGTTTCACAAGTGTAGAATTTCAACAAATATTAATATACCACTAGTCACATCAGGCTTAGTAGATGGAAATGGAAGATAGATTCTTATAAATAATCATTTCATACCAGGAAAACATATTCTTTTATGCAGTAAGTATGAGAAGGTGCTGTATACAACAGGGAACTTGTCCAAAATATCAAGAAACCAGACTTGACCCATACAAGTATGCCACAGGAAAGTGAGGGTATACACAATTCCAGATGCTTAACTCAAATAACAGTCACAGTGTCTGCCAGTGTTTTTAGTGATAATCAACACAAGTTCTCTGAAGTTGATAAAAAGGAAAGAAATTATGAGGAAGCTGTCAAAACATTCTTGAGACAAATGTTCCAGTTAAAACAAATGTCTCAAGCTGTCTGTAGCATCATTTGATAAAGACACCACTGCCATTGCTATGGGTCTTACCATGGTGTTTATACTAGGAGCTCAAGTCTGTACTTTCTCTGCCCTTTCATGCCACCAACTTTTGAACTCTGATGGGGGTGCCTGGAAATGGTACCATCTGTGTACTTTCCTAGACCTTTGCTACAAGGACAGCTTGGGAAATAAGTTCAGACTCTCAGTTATACAAGAGGAGACTGTATTTGTTCCCACCAAGATTCATAAAAATGGGTAATTCTTAACCATGAGTTAAAATGACAGACAAACTGAATGATACTGCTAGGATGGCTCAGACAGAGAGACAGGGCATCAAAGCATTTGGGAAGCAAGTTTATTAAGCAGGCCGGCAGTGACTTAATGGATTTGCATCCGAAGGCTGAGTCCCCAGAACAAAGAGGGCTTTCCTTATTTACCAGGTTACAGAACTGGGGGGTACACCTTGTCCCATATATGGTCATATATTATTTCATTAGCCATTTTAACCTCTAGGGTAAGGTGACCCTTCTCTGGTTTCACCCCAGGTGTTATGTGACATTCCCCAAATTTGGGGGTTTTATTTGTTTGTTTCACTGTTGCACTCATTATTTCTCATTATCTCTATCATTGTCTGTAATTACCTCCCTTTCCCTTCCCTGATTTCCTGCCACATTCCCCACTTTGATGCACATGGGTCAAAGAGCATCATCTTGATCTAGAGGTTTGTATTTCCACAGCATCATTACATGAGCAGCTGTCTTTCTTTCTATAGTGGCTTCCATAACGGTCCTGAAGGACTGAAGTACAGAGGATTAGGCAGGGTAATATCAGGCATGCTCCTAAAACAAGGAATGTTGACCATATTAAGTTCTCAAACCCATGGAGGGTTGAGAATCAGCCCTTTAACAGGTCATCAAGACTCTATCACTTCCAGGTCATGGGCAAGCTTTTTCATCTTGTCAGTAGTCTCTTTAATTACCTTTCCCTCATCATCAATCTGTAAACAGCAGTTACTCAGATTGAACTTTTCACCTACCCCACCCTCTGAGGCTAGCAAATAGTCCAAAGTCAAACAGTTTTGGTAGATGGTATTGGATATCTTAGTTTGTTATTTGGCTAATATGTTAAGGGCTTTCTCCATTTCATTAGCTATAATCTCAACCACTGCCTGAAGCTGAATGATGAGGTTGAGCATATAGATTGGGGAGGCGATAGTCCCAGGAGCCATTCTCTGCCCATGTAGTGGGACCATAATATTGAATGATCCACTCTGGAGGCCATTCATTGTCCTTCCAGTCTCTGATTTGTAGGGCATCTCACTTTTTCCTGTTTACCCTTTCCTCATATTATGGAGACTTCTAATTTTTCACCTTGTCTGAGGGGGAGCAAGAAGAAAGAAGGCTGAATGGTGCCCAGCACACAGGATCTGAACCAGTCATTGGGAAGGAGTGTGTAAGCTCAGTCCCCACAGATCCAATATAGCCTTTTTGGCCATCACTCTATGCTTGCAGTCAGATTATTCCAGGCTATTACAAGCTTAGGGAAGTTAGGCAGGCTGTAAGGCTCAGGCTCCATGTGATTGGAAGCCACCCACCACTGAGTCTCCTGAGCAGTATCAATGTAAAACTTTTGTCCCAAGCAGATCAAATCTCCTGTCGGGGTGGAGAACTGGCCTTTTGAATGGGAGATACAGCAATTCTGATAACAGAAGTTTTTAGGAGCCAAATGCTCTCCCTGTGGCTAGGGATAGTGGTTTCATTAAAGGGTTCCTGTGGGTTTAGTTCTCTTGCCTCCCATGGCCAATGGCCTCCCATATTCATTCCTCCACATACATGAGTCACAGTCCAAGGCCTGGGGGTCCTCATGTAGAGAGCTGACTAAGATTAGCAAGAAGGAAACATGGAAGTGACTCATCCTCAAAGGTGAGATGGGTGACTCCTCAAGCTTCTGCCATGTGTACACTAGTCAGCTTCCAGAGTGATTACAGCAGGGCTGATATCTCATCTTTCATGATGTCCTGTTGTCTCCCAGGAAGCAGGGGCCTGCCAGAGAAGGGCATGGGTGTACCAGAGGGTGATCTTGCAATGTGAGGTTGGGTCAGGGATGTATCCCCACTCGAGGGAAGCTGGCTTCACTCAGCTATGGTGGATCAGGGAATGATCTCTGCTATACTAACCACAGTGGGGGTGAATAAAACAATGACAAAAGGGCCCCACCAGTGGGGCTTTAGTGATTGGACATTCCATTCCTTTACTCAAACAGCATCCCCTGGTTTATAAGGGTGTGTGGGAGTTGTCAGGCTAACAGAGAATCTCTGTATTACTCAGCCATTAATTTTTGAAAAAGTCAACCCAAGGGCCTGCATCTGCTGTCTATTTCCTTAAAGTCCCCCCACAGGCCCTTGACTAAAGGGGGTGGTCACCCAAAAAGAATTTCACGAGGGGAGAGACCCATCTACACTGTGAGGCTAGAGCTAATCCTGAGCAAGGCTATGGGCAGTAACCGATCCCACTGTAGGTGGGTCTCCTGGCACAGTTTTCCCAATTGCAATTTTAGAGTCCTGTTCATACATTCTAGTGTCCTTGAACTCTGGGGATGTTAGGCCATATACTGCTTCCAAGTTATTCCTAAGCCCTTAACCACCAACTGTACCAACTCAGCCACGAAGGCTGGCCCATTGTCTGATGCAAAAGGCTAGGCACAGGTATTCTGAATGGAGGGATGATTTCCTTTTACAAGCACCTGGCCACTCCCTGGGCTTTCCCAGTCTGAGTAGGGAAAGCTTCCACCCATTCGGAGAAGGTGCAGACAAACATCAGCAAATATTTACATCTTCTGGCCCATGGCATCTCAGTAAAGTCCACAATCAGATTTTCAAAAGGAGTTCCTCCAACACTTTGCAACTGGGGTGGTGCTCTTGGCCCTTGCTGGGGATTGTTTTTGGCACAAAGACTGAACCTCTCACATACTGTCTTACTTATACTGGAGAGCTTGGGGACATAAAAGTGTTGAGACCAAGGTGGTGCCTGGAGTGAGTTCCTTCATGGAACTGCTTGACAAATGTCAGAGCCAGTGACTCTGAAATTGTAATATGCCCATTGGCAAATTTCCACCACCTACCTAGTAGGAAACTTCCTTCTTCAGTCTCAAACCAAGCCTGTTCTGTGTCGTATACCATGGTTCTCATTCAGATAAGAGGCACAGGATCAAGGCACCTGTCAGTGAGGCTGAGGTTTGTCCTCCTATGAGGTTTGCTTGCTTGGCTTCCCCATCAGCTTTTCAGTTTCCAGAACAGCTGCTGTCTTCCCGTTTTGGTGCCCTTGGTTTGCATGACCACTTCTTGCTTAAAGGTCCATACAGCTTCTAGCAACTCCAAAATTTCTTGCACATACTTAACACTTTTTCCTCCGAGTTAATGTGCCCCCTTTCTTTATATAGGGCTTCATGGACATAAAGGGTAGTAAAGGCATATTTAGAGCCTGTATAGATGTTTACCTGCATTCCTGCAGGAAGCTGGAGCACCTGTGTGAGAGCAATGAGCTCTGCTTTTTGTGCAGAAGTCCTGACCGACACCTGATGTGCTTCAATGACAGCATCCACAATCAATACTGCATATCTGGCAAAATGTGTGTCCTGGCCAAAACTGCTGCCATCTGAGAACTACTCAATACTGATAGGCTGATCAGTCAAGTCTGGCTGGCTGGAGAACACCTCATCCATAACCTCTAAACAGTCATATTCTTGGGGTCCTGAATCAACTGGCAATAAGGTAGCCAGGTTTAGAGTCTTAACAATCTGTAGTCAGATGTGTGGGTTTTCACATAACATGCTTTGATATCTGACTGTTTGGGAGTTTGTCAGCCAATAATTTCATTTATATTCCATAAGAGTCAAAACAGAGTGGGGAACTCAGACTGTGAGTTGTTGTCCCAAAGTAAGTTTGTCTACTTCAGCCACCAAGAAGGCAATGGCTGCCAGGGCACGCAGGCAGGGCAACCAGCCTTGGGAAACTGCATCAAGCTGCTTTGATAAATAGGCCACTGGGTGGTGCCAGGAATCTAGCCTCTGGGTCAAGACTCCTACAACTGTCCCTTTTCTCTCATGTACATATAGGAAGATGGGTTTAATCACATCTGGCAAGCACAGAGCAGGGACATTTGTGAGTACCCTCTTAAGTTTTTTAAAGACCTTTCTTTTCTCCTCTTCCCACACCATGGGTTCCTGTTCTCCCCAGTTGTGGCTTCATAAAGGGGTTTTTGTCAAGAGAAAGTAATTGGAGATCAAGAGCTGGCAGAAACCTGCAGCCCCTAGAAATTCTAGAAATTCTTTAGTTTGTCAACAGGTCTTGGGGGCCAGAATGGAGTAAATTACCTGTTTAATTTCAGGGCTTAGTCTGCATTGTCCTTGTGACAGATGAAACATGAAGTATTTGACAGTATCCTGGCAAATCTGAGCTTTCTTTATGGAAACTTTATATCCTGCCTCCACAAAAGGGAGAGAAAGAGGTGAGTTCCTCCCAAACAATCCTCCTGAGTTGGTCCAGCCAACAGAAGTTCATCTATGTACTGGAGGAGTATGCAGCCATGTGGTTGGCCATGAAAGCCTTTAGCTCAGATGCCAAGGCATTTCCAAAGATAGAGGTAGAGTTTTTTAAACCTTGTGGCAACCAAGTCCAATTGTCCCTTCTCTCCAGTACTAGACTTTTCCATTGGAAGACATAGATAGGTTGGCTCTTTGGGGCCAGGCAGGAGCAGAAAAATGCATCCTTAAGGTCCAGGCAGGTCAAGATCTTTGCCTCAGCTGGGAGAGGGCCCAAAAGCGTTTATGGGTTTGGGACCATAGGGTGTAGAGTAATAGTTGCTGAGTTGACTGCATGGATGTCCTGAACTGGCCTAATGTCTTCAGTCCCTGGTTTTTGGAAAGGCAATAAGGGAGTATTCCAGGGAGATTGACAAGGCCCAAAGACCCCATACTTTAGCAGTCTTTCAGGATGCTTTGGGATCCCAATTTGGGCCTTGCAAGGCATGTCGTATTGCCTCTGGCTAACAAGAATGGCTCCCGGCTTTAATTCTACCACCACCAGAGGTATGTTCTGAGCCAGTCTGGGGGGTTATCCTCAGCCCATACTCCTGGAACCTTAAAGGGAAGCCTAGGAATCTCAGGAATCTCTTTTTTAGAGGCATAGAGTTGCCATTCCTCCTCCTGCATAATTGTGAGAGTTAGAATCTTGGCTTCAGGCCCTCTCAGCTTTAAGGGTGCCATGCCATCAGAGTCAAAAGTTATCTGTGCCCTTAGTTTGCACAAGTCTCTGCTCATCAACGCCACAGGGCAATCAGGAAGGCAGAGGAACTCATGCCTTACTTCAAGTTTTCCACGATGGCATTTTCTAGATATGAGAATGTGGCAGCGAGTCTGATCTCCCATGACCCCAACAATGTTCAGGTGTCTCTGTGAGAGAGGGTCCACAAATTGGGTTACAACTGAATGGGTCATGCCAGTGTCCACCATTAGGTCAATGGGAGGGCCCTCTATCTTCATTTGGACCATTGGCTCCTGGGGGCCCAGTAATATGTAGCTCAGTCCATCCTTGTGCTCCTCATATTTCTCAAAAGTGACCAGCTCAATGATGTCTTCCTTCCAGTGGCCTCTTCTCCTCTGAGCAGACTGATACTTTCCTTCAAAACTTGGCCTCTACCTCTGGTCTGGGGGGAGTTCTGGGGGGTCCCTGGGACATTGAGGTCATTCACTTTTCCAGTGTCCTTTCTAATGACAGTAGGCAAATGGTCTTGCCTTAATTTGTCTCTAGAGTGAGGCTGTTCCAGGGGTTCTGACCACTGTCCATAGGGATTGCCTCTTCCTCTGCCATGGCATGCATGCCAGGGTCCACCCAACTGTTCAGCTAGAGCTACAGTAAGGAAGTTCACCTTCTTTTTCATCTTTCTATCAGCCTCCTGATCTCAATTGACAAAGACTTTTGTGGCCACCTCCAGAAGCTGGCTGGAGTTCATACCAGCAAACCCTTCAAGCTTTTGTAATTTTTGCCTTCTGTCCCCCTATGCCTGGCTGACAAATGCTGCATTAGTCATCCTCTGGTTTTTGGTCACCTCTGGGTCGAAAGGTGTGTACAGGAGGAAGGCCTCACATAGCCACTCATAAAACTGGCAGGGGCTCTCATCTGGCCCTTGCAGGACTTCTGTTATCTTACTCATGTTCATGGCCTTTTCCCCTCCTTCCTTCCTGCCTCCTAACAATGCCTCTTGATATGGTTCAAGCCACTGTTAATCTCAGTCCATTAAGTTCTCAACAGGGGTCCTCCTCAGGGAACTGGTCCTGAACATAAGTTTGGGCATTTAAAGTGCCCACAAGGGCATGATCTTCCAGCCACTTTAGAGCCACCAAGGTTATATGGTGTCACTCCTCAGTATTAAATAGAGTCAGAAGAAGCTGTCGGCAGCCTGTCCAGGTGGGCTTATGAGTTTGGATGATGGACTGGATTAGATCAATCAGAGCCTAATGTTTTTCTATGAAGAAGGGAATATGGTGTTTCCAATTTAGGAGGTCTGTGGTGATAAATGGCTGGTAGACGAATGTCCACCTTCCTCCATGTACCTGACCATGCTGGTCATAATATTTTGGGCCCTGGACCTCTCTCAGGGGCATCTTCAGGGCAGTGGGTCCTGGGGAGGTGGGGAGGTTAGACCCATATTGGGACCATTCAAATGTTCCTGGTTGGACCTAGAGGCCAGTTTTGCAGGGAGCTGTGGAGTGAGGTCTGGTGGACTTGGAGTGAGCATGAGGATCATGGAGCCTGAGGAAGGTGGGGTTGTTGCTGTTTCAAGGAATCCTTGGCCTGGCCTTCTAGGTGCATTTGCTGCTGGGGCTTCCCTGTCTTGTGCACTTTCCCTTCTGAGGGTGGAGGCAAAGAGGTGGAAGACAGTGGCAAAGGTGGGTATAGTGGCACATAAGGGGGTGAGTTTCCCACAAAAATGGGTTTCTATGGATTTTTACATTTTTCCCTGCACTTGGAAGCTGCTGCCACCCTGGCTACCATAACCCTACATGCTTCCTCTAGGTGGGACTTAAGCCATGTGGGCCGACTGAGGACTGCATCCTGCCAGCAATCAATATAAGGAAACTGATCTGGGTGTCCAGGATCCCCTACAACCACTTCAAAAACTCTATTGACTATGACCTTATCTAATGATCCTTCTGAAGGCCATCCTACACCAAAAGCAGGCCAGTCTATTTCACAGACAGTGCTAAGCTTGCCAGGAGTCAGCTTGACTCTGTAATCTCCATTAAATCCCTTTTTAAAGTTCTTAAGCATTTACCCTAGGGGAGTATTCTTACTATGACCTTCCCCCATTTCTCCCATTAGTGGACATAAAGACAGAAATGGAAGAGATGAGGGTTGTGGAGAGGCGGTAAGGTGTCCTCCTTTCTGGCACACAGGGGAAAACAAATAACACCACTTACTTTGTTCTTCTCCAGACACTCCTCTTGCAAGGACATAGGCACCTCTGAGCCATAGTGAGATGGTATAAACCCCAGACTGGAGCCCCAAATGGGCCATACACCATAGACTATATGAGGATTGACATGGAACCATGGATCGGGACTCTGCACTTGCTTTGCAGCTGGGCCGCCTCTCAGGCTCACACTTTCACACACTCTCACACAGCACGGTACTTCCACCCCATTCCCTGAACCTAATAGAGATGGTTTCACCCCAACAGGGGGTTACTCAGGTGTCTCTGGGAGTTGATCAGGCTCCCTCTGCACCTCCTAAGGCAGGTCTAAATTTGAACTCAGTTTCTTACCAGTTTGATGAGCAGGGCTCCCAGGTTGGCTCCTGAGGGTTCCCAGGTTTCTTTGTGTGACCAGAACTTGTTTCCTTGGTTTGCTGGGAGAGAGGATCCCTCCCCTTGGATCAACACGTCCTGGCAGTGGTGCCTGGCAGGGGTGGCCCTCCCAGTGGACTGGGGACACTGAGCTGGTGACAAGAAGGTGAAAACACTGCTTCTGAATCCTGGCCACATGCCCCCAGAAATATTGTAGGATGGCTCAGACAGAGGGATAGGGCACTAAAGCTTTGGGGAAGCAAGTTCATTAAGCAGGCCTGCAGTGATTCAGCAGATTTGCATCCCAAGACTGAGCCCTGAGAACAAAGGGGGCTCTCTTTATATACCATTTAGACTGGGCTACAGAAATAGGGATGCAGCTTGTCCCATATTATTTCATTAGCCATCGTAACCTCTGGAGCAAGGTGACCTTTCTCTGGTCTCATCCCAGATGCTATGTGACATTCTTCAAATCTGGTTTTATTTTGTTTGTTTGTTTGTCTCACTGTTGCACTCATTATCTCCCTTCTCCCTCCCTTTTCAAAACAGGGCAATTATAGTTTATCCTTGGTAAGCATTTTTCCTTTCAAAAGTCCTAGATTTGATTTCTTTCATAATGAATGGAGAGTGATCCTGAGTTACATCTAAACACAATAAAATATAGCTACTGAAATTCAATTTTTCCAGTAACATAAATGAAAATAATTTAGACCATTCTAAATTTGGTAGAGAAGGAAAATTTTCAGTGGGTTCTAAGACTATTTTAGTGTTTTCCTTGTGACATTTGCTAGTTTTTATAGAATTCTCTTAGGGTAGAGAACTTTTGTCACACTCTTCAGCCTTTCAGTACCTTTACTCATAATAAAAAGTTTTAAGAAATTTAATTTAAAAAGTGTATATTTTCTTTAGTAGATTTAAATTTGAGTAATTTAAATAGATTTAAATCTATTTAAATGGCTAGAGATAAAATGAAATCAGTGATTGTAAACAGTGCTTCACAAATTTTAAGGTACATATTAATAATCTGGGTTTTTTTTTTTTAAGTACAGATTCTCCTTGCAAATATGTGGGGAGGGGACAGGTATATTTGAGTCTCTAACAAGCTTCCCTAGTGATGCTGTCTGCTCCCTCCACACACACTTTGAATAACAAGGGTTTCCATTAGCAATGGTTTATGCCAACTCTTTAGCATCTGTGACAACAGGTACTTTGAGGACTCAAAGGCCTTGAGCTAGCCATTTCTATCTAATTAAATAGAAATTTTCATTTCTGTTGAGATAAAAGTTTCTTTCTGCTCAATTGATACTTTTTTACATCTTGAGACCATGAAGGAATCATGACCAGCTTTCAGATAATTCTCATGAAATTGTATTCTGTAAAGTATAATCAACTATCTGACTTCACAGATTTCACTCTAAAATGTCTCTGGGAAATAATTGGTTTAAATTTATATATTATGAAGATTCCATACTTTTGTTCAGTTTGTTATTCAGGTCTGAGTGTAAAAGAAGTTATGACTAAGGTAGTTTTGTTTTGTTCAGTTTGTTTTTTCCTCTGAAGTGATTTACTGCATTACACTGTGTTTAAAATACAGCTAATGTACACTTACATGAGGTGTCTTAATCACTTGGAACCACTATAGTAACATACCATATACTAGGTAATTTAGTAAAAATAGAAATTTATTGCACAAGACAATTTTTTCTTATTAAAGAAAAATGATTACATAAGTAATAGATAATTGAAAAACTTTCATTAAGCTTGCTAAAGAAAGATGATGATGATGTTTGTAAAATGAAAAACATTCTCTCTCAAGCAATGTAAAAACTTAGATTTCTTTTTATGTAAGGATAGAATATTGTTAAGAAAGTGATGGATATATCTTAGTCCTACTCTTTACAGGCATAGAATTGGTATTTCTCTATGGTCTCTTAGCATGAACTAAATTAGGCCATTATATAAAGGTCAATTTTATTTAAAACATTGCAAATGCATTAATTCACAATGATAAATTCAGCTGCTAAGAATAGATGCTCAGATTCTAGTTAGTTTATCTCTTAGAGAAATTTACTTTAGAATTCAAATTTTAAAGTAAGGGTAGAGTACAAAGAAGGACTGAGCTCTGAAAAGCAGTTAATACTTATCAGATACATTAAAAAGTATAAATGTGTTTGACAATGAATTTGCCTATTATTTTAGCCTATTCTCATCAGTATATGCTTAGAAAGGTTTTTTTATTAAAATTAATTAACATTATTTTGACTTCAGATAGGAAAAATTTCTGAAAATCTAAATATCTAGCAATAGGGAAATGGTATGCAAGCTATGGTATACTAATTCTAAAATTTCAACCCATTATGAATGAGTTTTTGCTCAGGCACAGTACCTGGTACCTACAATCCCAGTTACTCAAGCCTCTGATCCCAGCTACTTGGGAGGTGAAGACTGGGAGGATCAAGGCTCCTGGTCAACCCAGGCAAAAAGTTAGCAAGACTTCATTACAGCTAACAAGCCTGCCCAGGGGAAAAATAGGTGACCTTATCTGAAAAATAATTAAATAAAAAGGGCTGGGAAAGTGACTCAAGTGGTAAAGAGTCTGCCTAGCAAGCCTGAGGCCTTGAGTTCAAACCTCAATACCACACACACACACACACACACACACACACACACACACATACGCACACACATTCAAAAATGAATTTATTGAGACTACAATGACTAGAACACAAATGCATAATGGGAAGTGAGAAAATTCTCCTGAATATATATTTTTCTGATTACTGTGTAACTGGTCACATGCATTTTAATTGTTATTTGGTCAAAGTAGGGTTAGTGAATCAGATTGTTAAAATATTGTTTCAATGTATGAACTACCTTTAAGAGGGAATCAAATCAACCTGTTTTCTAATTTAAAAATCAATCATTTTCATAGTGGATAAAAGTGAAATCAAACACTACTTTACTTTGAATCCAGCTACTAGGCCAGTTTTAGCTGAGAAGTTTTAGTTACAAAGGGCATGCTAAAACTGCTACATTTGACATTATATAGATAAAAAAATTAAAGCTGATGCTTTAATATCCAGGGGGGGAAATAGAAGCAGAGAAGCGAACCAGGAGTACATTTAGCCTTAATGAGTACCAAGTAGAGATAAAAGAACTGACAAAGGCAAAACATTGTTTATTTTATGGGGGAAAGATACGATCCCTTTCTTTACCTACCTTAAAGGTCACAACTGACTATATTCCAACAAAAGAAAAGATAGCAAGGAAAACAGGAGTAAATTTACTTAACAAAAGTTATATGTGATATTCGAACCTTCAGAAATGAAGATCCAAAGACTGTAGGACAGCTATTCTTAAGTTTAGGTTTGATGAAGAATGAATCGCTAAGTACAAATGTGATTGGACAAAAAAAAAAGTATGATCTAATGGACATAGACTGAAGGAGAAAACATAGGAGGCCTCTCTGTAGCATTCCTTCCCTTCATCTCCCCACCAACAATGGGGCAGGACCCTTCTGAAGTGAGGCTCTACTGTGGAAAAGGGAGAGCTCTAGGTCTGATAGCTTTTCTTTGGTGGAGAGAGTTTTACTTTCTATCATCCACCTTGGAGATAGATTCGTACAACTTGTTTGGGGGAGGACAAAAGGCAGGAGAAGGTGAGAGAGCCCTTGCTTTTCAGGCCTTCCAGTATAAAGAACTCAACATGTCAAGCCAGGTATTCCATTCTGAGTGCCAATATTATTTCAGCTAAAAATTAAGAGACTCGGGAATAGTGCAGTCAGATTCTTCAAGCAAGAAATGGCTATTCAATACTTCTGCTTCAGAGAAAAGTTTCAAATTCAGTTTCACTGGTTTGTAAAAGGTATAGGCTTTGAGGTGTGGCTGACTTATTTGTATCTCAACCACGCCACCTATAAACTGCACAATGTTGGGCATTTTAAGAAGCCTCTCTGAGCCTCATTCTCCTGGACAAAATAAGGCTGAAAATATCCACCTAGGATTGTTATCAGGGACAAAAATAATGCTGTTTAAATGAGTTGCTTCTCAAAGTGGCTAGCACCTACTAGGAACCTAATGAAAGTTGCCTTTCCTTTCTGAACTCCCATTTTAGCTGTGAAACTCTCCAATGGTAAACCAGTATCTTCTCAAGAAATCTGGCTTATTATCACTTCACTAAAAATATAATACTTCAATATAAACTTTTTATTCATACTCAAAATATATATTGAATGTTCAACATAAAAACATTTTTTCCAACTTAGAGTATGAAGCAAGAATTTTCAAATTATTTCAATGACCTTCAAGTTAATTTGAGAATATGAATGATATAGACCAACAGAAAGCTCAATATACTGTTTAAAAGAACTGGTAAGTCATGGTAAGTCTAAGTCTGATTAGAATTATTGTTTTGTGTTTTGATTATTATTTGTTAGCACAAACAAAATTGGTTCAGAGTCAGATGTTTGTGTTCTTCTAATCTTTATTTTGTAAACAATTAGGCTTTAGTTCTGTTAAATAAGTGGGAAGGGGAAGCAGAGTATCAGACCCCAACTTTTGCAGAAAACCTTTGTTGTGAGATGTTCTAACTGGCAGATTATCACAGCCAAAGAAAACCCTTGCAGCAATAATTTCAGGTGGAAAGACAATCTGTTATCTCTAGGTATATGTGCTCTTCATGAACATAAAAGGTTGGTTGAAATTGTTCTTTGTATTCGAAGGACAATTATGTCTGTAGCTGCCACCATCTTTTAAAAATTGAAATTAATCATCTGTTCAGATTTTCTTTAGTGGCTATTTCATACAAGTACACTTAAACAGATAATAATTATTTTTTCTCACAAATTACTTATTTTCATTGAAAAATGTAGGGTGAAATTCTACATCTTCTTATGTAAATATATATTTACCCTATATCTTCTTATGTAAATATATATTTGAACATATATTTGCATGTCTATGTGCATGCCTTTGTTCTTCATGTTATTGATAGGGGAACATGCTTCTTACATAGGAATAGAAGAAAGGAATCTGTCTGAAGTAAGATGTTTCTTCTTTTTGAGATGAGATGAGCTCCATGTTGATTCTGGTTGTGTTTCTAAGCATATTTCAAGCTGCAGCACATTGGAATAAAGAACAAGAACAAAAAACTTGCTGGATAAAGCAGACAGAAATGGGGTTCTGAGGTAGCAACAAATGACATTGATGCCTTTTATAACAAGACAAATGATGCTGGAAGACTGGAGAGATGATATTTCAGCATCGCACATGAGATGGAAATATCAGAGTTAGAACCAAGTTTGATGGGGATATTCTAGGAAACATGGTAGCCTTTTAGTTGAGATTACATAGAAAGATCAAGCATAGGAACCAAACTTCAAAAACAATTCAGGTAGTATACTGATAATTCACCTGTCTGCAAAACAACATTGAAGAGGAAGAAGCCAAATTCAGAGGATCTGTGAATTGTATTATCAACAGGATAGGCATATGATAAAAAATTTCTAATGATGCAAATAATGAAAAAAAATACCCAATAATCAAGAGATAAAATAGTCAAAAGAAAAAGAAAATGATCCAACTATTAGAATTAGTAGATAGAATTTCATGATTCTTGTGATTAACTTGTTAAAAAAATAGACAAGATGGATATAGTGAATGGAGAAATGGAATACTTTGACAGAGGATTACAATAAATAATGAAATTAAATCATTGTTAAAGAACTGTAAATTGAATACTTGAAATTAGGTATACTGTTGACAGATGACTGGACTTCACAGGAGAGAGGAGTAATGAAGACAAAGGAAGGTCAGCAGAAAATTGCCAAACCAACACACAGAGAAGAAAAGAAATTTTTAAAAAATCACAAGAATATGTAATGAAGCATAAGAGAAATGCTCTAAGTGATGTCCATGCAACTGGAGAATCAGAGGACAGGCAAAGATACAAAAAGAAATGGCTTCCTTTTTCCAGAAACAGGTAACTGAACCAGGAAAAAATAACTTGAGTTTTGAGTATGTGTTGTGGAGTTATGAAGGCTTTGAGAGAAGGCCTAAAATCTTACGGCCTCAACTCAGAGCCAAATTCAACTCCTGGTAGAATTGCTCAAAAGTCAGAGATAAAAGACTTTGTTTTACTCCAGCTGACTAAGAGTACAGTCTTTAAAACTTGCCACTCTGACATAAGTCATTCTTCTCATCAAAGTTTCTTGACAGCTTCTAAATTAAGAAATCATTTTGAAGTAGAAGAGAAAAATAAAGGACATACAAAGTTACTGAGTTATGTTCTCTGGAGCAATGCTTTAAAAAACCCCCATAGTCAAAGAATGAAAAATGTTTTAATAAATGAATTATAGTGACCCAGCTTTTAAAGCCTGATTTTCAACTTCCACAACTGCCATTAACCCAAAGAAGTGGAGGATGTAATAACATAACCCCATTGAAATTCAATGAACTAAAGCAAGTTATTTTCTCAAATGATAGCTCTTTCATTATATTTATCCTTTTCCTTTTCTTATGTTCACTTAGTTTCCAAATGGGTAAAAACACAAAGCTTTTAGAAAAAAAAAAAAAACTATTGGAAGGATCAGATCTACATTTCTGCAAAGAACCAACTGAAAAATTCAATATTATCTCTTCCTAATAAAAGAAATAAATCCTTTTTTCATCATCCTTTATTATAAATAAATGAAAGTAAGCACATTATGGTGGCTCATGCCTATAATCCAAGCTGCTCAGGAGGCAGAAGTAGGGAGATCAAGAGTTCACAGTAATCCTGGGAAAAGTTAGCAAGATCCTGTCTTAAAAACAAACAATTCAAAACAAAAATAGGGGGCTGGGATGTAGCTCAAGTGGTAGAGCACTTTCCTACCAAGTGCAAAGCCCTAGGTTAAACCTCAAGCACCAAGGGTGGGGGGATTGCTAACATTCACTTACGGATATTCTCACTTTTAAAATTATAATTAGTTGAAAACCCTATTCCTTAAGCTTTCACTTATATACATAACATCCATTCAAACACATGGCACTATGGAAAACAGGTGGATGCAACACTGGTCACAGTAAGAAATACACTTATGTAAAATATTTATTCAGGTGACATTCATCTAAAATTAGAGAAGTTTTACAAAATGTTCCAGCATTCTTAACTAATTGTAAATATCTAAGAGGTCCTTGCATTGAATAGGCACACTAAATTTGTTGCATTGAGTTGAAGGAAATGTTGGTGGGCAAATCACTTTTTTTCTTTTCTTACCTTATTCAAAGGCTGATTTACACTTGTAATTTAACATTTCTCCAAAGTAGATTTCAAGTTTCTATATAACTAGTTTCATCTTTAAATTTCTGTATATTTTATAAACCTTTATAGAATGTATTTCTATAAAATATGGCATGGGCTCACACTGAAACTCTCATCTATCATCTAGAATGGTTACTAATCTCTCTAAGCCTTCATTTCTTCATCTTTATAATGGGATATCAGCCCCACTTACTACCAAGGGTTTGAGGATTAAATAGTATAATAGTATATTAAAATGTTTTGTCCATAAGAAATTTATATTTGTATATACAAATATATACAGGGGTTGAATTTTTTAAGCTAACAAAGTATTGACTTGCATGATGATGCAAATCAGTTATTTCACTGTTTACTGGTTCATTGTTGGTTGAGCAAACTTTTAGTGAATGACTTAAATTGCATGGGATTTGTATCAATGAATACTTCTTTTAGAGAATTTATGTCTTGTAGAAATTCCTTACTTTTAGAACAGAGTGGAAGGACCACAGCTGTGGTGGCTGCATGCATAAAGTTTGAAGCCCATATAAGGAGGGTAAAAAAATAATTATTTAGCACTGGCTATGTCAGGTATTATTCTAAACATTTCACAAGGATTATTTCATTGACTTTCTGATCAATTTCCTAATGAAGGTATTATTTGTATCACTGTTTTAAAAATGAGGAAACTGAGGCTCAGCCAGGTTAAATAATGTGACCAAAGTCACACTAAGTAAGTGAAAACAAGAAGAGGAATGGGGCAAATCTGGTTCCTCACTTATTCCTCAGTGTTTCAGAGTTCCTCAAATTATTTTTTATCACTTTCTCAAAAAACTCCATTTTAAACAAAGTAACTTTACATTTAATCAAAAAATAAGGGGAGTGGTTGAGGAGGTGAATTTGATACATCCTAAGAATTTGTATAAATGCCACAACATACCCCCATCCAGCACAATAGAGGAAAAAAATTGTTCATATTGAGTACAAGTAAAATTTACTGAATTTAGGGATCTTTTTATTTCTGTAACATGTACATATAATATGTATATTATATCCAAACACCTATAAAATAAAGGTTTATTGAAATAACATCATAAAAAGTCATTATTAAGGTTAATTAATACATTATAGATGGCAAGAATTACTACTGTAGAGTATCACAGATGTGAGTTGAATTTTCTTAGCGACATATTATTTTTCCGGGTTTAATTTCACAGAAAGAATGAAATGTAAATGTCTTACCATGACTCATGATGTCCTACTTGATTTGTCTCCTAACTCCTTTTCTGGCCTCATTTCCCCTTTCTTCCCCTCTTTCTTCTCCTTAAATATGCATGACAGGGTCTCAGTACTGCTCTTTCTTCTGCCTGAAAGAGGTTCCTCTAGATACTCACAAGCTCCCTCCTTCACCCTACCTGAGGCTTGCTTAAATGGGACCTCCTCCGAGAGGCCTTCTTTGACTCCCATGCCTGGAGCAAGACCTTCATCTCTCTGTATCCTCTGACCTTCTTTTATCCATTCATTCATTTATCACTAAATATATTTTCATTGTAGACTACATTTGTTTCTCCATCTTCCTTATAGATAGATTGCAATCTTGAGGGCAGGGATTGCATTTCTTTTTTTTTTTTTAATTATTCATTGCTGTCTACCTAGTGCAGAGAACAGTTAGTGAGACACTATCTCTAAAAACAATCAGGGTTTGGTAGCACACATTATAATTCCAGCTATGCAGGAGATATAAGTAGTAGGATCAAGGTCAGAGGTCAGCCCAGGTGAAAAATCATTAGACTCTAAAGCAAAAAAGGGCTAGGGTCATGGCTCACATCATAGAGCACTACCTTAGCAAGCACAAGGCCCAGAGTACAAAACCCCAGTACTGTCAAAAATAAATAAATAAAAATAAATAAAATGTGATGCACTGGTCCTATTTTTACTGAGTAGTTAGTAGGGGCAGTAAAGTTTCTGGGTGGCATACAGAGCTTCACATTGTTTCTTAATTCCTCATCTGGCTGGACATGCATACCTCATCACTAATTACATAGTTGAGTTTCCTTAAGTGAGGAATGCAAAATCTAAGAGCTTCTTTGCTACTTTGAAGCATTTATTTACACCAAGAGAAGACTTTGAGCCAATTGAAAATATTACTAATATATTAAAAAAAACCCACAAGAGATAACTACATAAAATTTATTTGCTGTTGTTCAAAAGGACTTTAAGTTTCTGTCATGCCCATGACTTTCGTAGTTTTCCTAAGAGTGTGTGCTTGTCACAAAAGACATCCTTTATAATCTTACTGGAGTTTTTCCATTTTGGCAGCCCAAGATGGAAAAAAAACACCATCTGTGGCCCCCCCTGGTGATCACTGGAGTGGAGCAAACTAAAAAACCTTTTCTAGCTGCTCCTTCAGAAACAGCAACTTGAGACTGGAGTTGACTCCACCTGGTGCAGTAGTTGGGAGGGAGTTTGAGCTCTAATTTTTGGAACTGTTGGAAAGCTTAAGACAGTTCATTTACATTCTATTATACTGTGTGTAGTGTTAGATCTGCTAAACCATCACCTCTTGCTTCTAGCAATGTTTTTTTAATATGCTTTTCAGCTTTACTTAAACCTAAATCCTTTGGAAGGGGCAAGGCACTTTAATGGGGCTTTTACGTGAGTTCTGTGTTTCATTGCAACATCAGGGACAGTGACAAAGCCACACTATTTCTAAACCACAGCAAAATTAGCATCTAGGTCAAAAGCATGGCTTTTATCTCTGAGGACATTTGATCTACTATTTCTAGCATACTGGAAGAACTTAGAAAGGGCTAACATTTCAGGAACTTCTTCAGAGTTGACCTTTGGATTCAAACAAGTCTGAGTGGTTTGTGGCGGCATGTCCTGTTATAGAGTCTCCTTGTTTGGCTCTTATGTAATATACCTCCACAAACAATTCCATATATGGGATGTTTAAAGAAGGTGTAAGGAAATAAAAGAGATGCAAGGCAAATTGCCAAATAAGTTTATAATACTAATAATGTTCGCCTTTTGTGGGCGAGAAAGAAAAGTGACAGGTCACTTTCCAGAGATCTGGTACCATGTGTTTTATTTGTTTTACATGAACACTTATTCATGGTACATCATTATTTCTTAATTTAAGAGCTGTGATAATTACAAATCTTACCTATGCTATTCCTAAATATGTTATGAGATTATAAAGTGAATAGAAACAATGTAAGAAATTTGGAAAATAGATATAAGCAGGACATTAATAATGATTTTCAGAGGCACTGTTTAAAACCCATCAATGCTTACATTTTCATGTATTCGTTCATTCTTTTTTCTGCAAGTAGTTTGTACCAGTCATTCATTTTTTAAATTGTACTGTGTGTGGGTACACTGCAGCATTTACAAAGGTTCTTACAGTGTATCAAATATATATCATACTTGAATTCACCCCTCCACTACTCTCCTCCATCCCCCCCGCTAATTCTTAGAAGTTTCAATAGGTATTATTTTTGTATTTACATACATGTGCATACATTGTTTGCACTATATTCATCCCTCTACCTCTTTCCCCACCACCTCCCCCCTCCCACCAGTGCCAATTGCCCCCCCAAGACAGAACCTGTACCATTGTTTTAGTCTAGAAATAATTTTGTACCAAATAGTGCTCTGCCACTTACTCTGCATGTTTCAGATAATTTCCATAGCATGAGACTTTCAAAAACATGATTATTATTTTTTATGGTGCTACAGCTCGAACTCAGGGCCTACACCTTGAGCCACTCCACCAGTCTTTTTTCTTGTGAAGGTTTTTTTTTTTTGGAGATAGGGTTTTGTGAACTATTTGCCCAGCACTGGCTTTCAACCACAATCCTTCTGAATAGTGAGGATTACAGGTATGAGCCATTGGCACCTGGCAAAAACCAATTTTTAATGGCATGATAATATCCCATCAAGTATAAATTCCACATATCTCTAAGTCAATGCTATTTTTCAGGCATTGATATTATCTACTTTTTCAAAGTCACAGAGAAGATAAAAGACATTACTCTGTGGTATAATTATTTCATTAAAATATATTTCCAGTAATGAAGTTACTGACTGAAGGGAATGAATATACTAAGTCTTCTAATGCAGTTACAAAGTCATCTGCAGCACTATTTTTCTACTTGGAAACAAAAATGTATGTAAGAGCCCATTATATCACTTTGCATCAGAATTAAATAATTTCATTAACATTATTGTCCCTTTGATGGAAAATAGGAGTAGGAAACAAGTACAGCAAAATCAAAGAGTAAAAAGAGATCCAGAAGGACATTGGTGACTGCAAACTAAGGAAGAAGGATTGAATATGTGACAGATAGTCTTTAAAAACCAGGGCTGCAAAGAAGCAATTGGCTATATTAACTAAAATGTCTTTGGTGATTTTCAAAGCATAATTAATGTGGGGTGGTGTGAGGACAAAAATCAACTGAGAGGTTAAGAAAGTAATATGAATTAGTAACTGGACAAAATATATGCATGTAAAATACTTTTTTAAGATTTGAGAGAAGTCAGAGGTTAGAAGCTTAGGGAGCATAGGAGAATATTTCAGAGAATTCAGACTTAAGCTTATTTCCAGAAAAAAAGGAAGAAGGGGAAAACAAGAAGATGATGTGTATGAGAAAGAGCAGAATGAAATTTTTAAAAAGTCCTAACTGATTGGTGGCTCAAGCTTATAATCCTGGCTACTTGGGAAGCTGAGATTGGGAGGATCATGGCTCTAAGCCAGCCTGGGCAAAAAAACTTCATGAGACCCCATCTCAAGGAAAAAAGTTGGGCATGGTGTTGCATGCCTGTCACCCCCAGCTGCACAGAGAAGCACTAATAGGAGGATCATTGTCTAAGCCAGCCAAGCAAAAGGTGAGACTGCCATCTTCAAAATAACCAGAGCAAAAAGAGCTGGAGTCAGGTTCGTAAGTGGTGGAGTGCTTGCCTAGCAAGTGTGAAGCCCTGAGTTAAAACTCTAGTAAAACCAAAAAAAAAAAAACCACACCTGGGGGATCCAAGATGGCAACTAGAGTGCAGAAGCAGACAGCGTGAGCTCTGTAAATCAAAAATCTTGCTGAGATGCTGGAGCCACACTTGGCAGAAAAAAAGCACCAAGAAGAATCAGAACCCTGACACCCTGATCCCCCAGCCCATACAAAGCTTCTCCACACCACATTACACTGAGAAACCAGGAGGGCTCCCATGCTGCCAGATGCTGGCTCCAAACCTGCTTAGGAGACATGCAGCAGAACAACAGGTGAACAAATAAACATCATGCAGTATTCCCCTGAGATAAACTATCATAGACCCCTGGACAGACTGACCCTCACTCCACAAAAAAAAAAAAAAAAAAAACAAAACCTGAATAATAAACAAGGAGCTGAAAAGGAACATGCAGCAGAGGGGGTGGGGTTCCATAAGTGAACTGGAGAAGGGGGGAGGGGAAGGAGCTGAATTCCAAGCGAACTTTCAATAAACAAAGACTGGAAAGGCAGAAGGGCCACCAGTGGGTAGATGATAAGCTGCTGCCTGAAATAAGGCAGATAGCAGTCCACAAAAATCATCTCCTGAGCCAGTGAGTATCATCCAAAGTCAAATGATGCTTCCAAATTGAAAAACAATCAGCAAACCAGCATAACACCCTGGCAGCAGGGAGCTGGCCGACAGATCTCTGACCTTGCCCCAGAGAAAGGGGACAAGGCAAAGAAACAAAACCCCAATAAACCAACACAGCGAAAACCCAACTCCAAAACAGGGTGTCTGGTGGTCCACAGAGCTGATCTGCAGAACCTGAGGACAAGCCACACCTCACTGAGGAAGGAGCTGACTAAGCAGCTACTGCTGAAAGACAGGAAAAAAAAAACTGGCATGTCTCCCCAACCACCTGGTGAGACTAAGACAGAGCTTCTGCTTAAATACCAACACCAGGACTGGATGCTGAAGGAATAACACCAGAACTACTAAGACAGAAATTCTATTGATCCTGAACCTGGAACTTTTTAATGTGTTTGTTTGTTTGTTTGTTTTGTTCCCTGTTTTTTTGTCCACCACCTCTCCCTGTTGATTTATTTGGTTTTCTTTCTTTCTTTCTTTGTTTTGCTATCTTTACTATTGTGAGTTAGCTAATACTAAATTACACACAGATCAGGGACAGAAACAGTATACATACACTAAACTAAGACCCAACACACCCACAAAACAAAATTAAACCAAGGGAAAGAAAACAGGTGACTGAAACCACTAACAGCCTATCAAGAACATAGTTACACAGTACCAAGTGAAATGATGGGAAGATGAAAAAGGAATGGAAACCATTCTCCCCCACAAAAGAAATTAATACAGGATTCAGAGGGAAATGAAGAAAACAGATACCCAGTTTCAGACTCCAACAAAACAAAACTATGGCAAGGAACACAATAAAGCCCATAAGAACACCCTGAAAGAACAAATCTTTTAAGTAATCATGGAGAATTTCATGGAGATGTTACTAGACATGGTCAACCAAAATGTACAAGAGGCACTCAAGAAATTCCAAGACAACAAAAATAAAGAATATGAGAAGACACAAAAACAAATAAATGAACTCATAGGGAGCCCTAAATAAACACCAAAGTGAAAAGAGAACATTATAAATAGAGAGATAAATGAATTAATGACAAAAATTGACAATATTAAAGTGGAAGTGACCCATGATATGGAAAACCTCAGAAAAAAAGAATGAAACAGAAATACAAAACACAATGGAAGGCCATTCCAGCAGACTAGGACAAGCAGAAGACATAATCTCAGAACTTGAAGATGAAATGGAAATTAAAGGAAAAACTGAAGACTTATTACTTAAACAACTCAAAACCTGTGAAAGGAATATGCAAGAACTCACCAACTCCATAAAAAGACTAAATCTGAGAATCATGAGCATTGAAGAAAGAGAAGAGGTGCAAGGAAAAGGAATTTGTAATATATTCAACAAAATAATAACAGAAAATTTCTCAAATCTAGAGAAAACTATGCCCATTCAGGTACAGGAAGTCTCCAGGACACCAAACAGATTTGAACAAAATAGAACTACCCCACAACATATTATTAAAACAACAAGCACAGAGAATAGCAAAAGAATATTGAAGGCTGTAAGAAAGAAAAAACAAATAACTTACAAAGGTAAACCCATCAAAATCACAGCAGATTTCTCAACGGAAACCTTAAAAGTGAGAAGAGAATGGAGAGAGGTATTCTGGGCACTGAATGAAAATAACTTCAACCCTAGGATACTCTACCCAGCAAAAATATCATTCAAAATAGATGGAGCAATATAAGTCTTCCATGATAAGCAGAAGCTAAAACAATATATAACCACCAAGCTATACTACAAAAGATTCTTCAAAGAATTCTGCACATAGAAAATGAAAGCAAACAAAACCATGAAAGGACAGGCAGTATCAACCAAAGGAGAAGAAAAGACAAGAAAGTAGAGAGTAACATTGATTCAGCTGCACACAATCAAACCCTAATCAACAAAAACAACTAAATGACAGGTATCACCACACACCTATCAATACTAACAATGAATGTTAATGGACTTAATTCCCCCATCAAAAGACACCATTTGGCAAACTGGATTAAAAAGAAAGATCCAACAATCTATTGCTTTAAGGAGACCCATCTCATTGACAGAAACAAGCAGTGGCTAAGGGTGAAAGGCTCGAAGAAGATTTATCAAGCCAATAGTCCCTGAAAACAGGCAGAAGTGCAACACTTATCTCAGACAAAGTAGAATTCAAAATTACATTGATTAAACGAGATAAAGAAGGACACTCCATATTAACAAAAGGTGAAATACACTAAAAGGAAATAACAATTATCAACCTGTATGCATCCAATGTCAATGCACCCATATTTCATCAAACATATTCTGAAGGACCTAAAAACATATATAGACTCCAACACAATGGAAGTGGGAGACTTTAATACTCCCCTATCACCAATAGGTAGGTCATCCAAACAAAAAATCAATAAAAAAATTCTAGAACTAAATCACACCATAGATCACATGGACCTAGCTGATGTCTACAGACTATTTCATCCAACTTCTGCAAAATATTCATTCTTCTCAGCAGCCCATGGAACCTTCTCCAAAATTGTTCATATCTTAGGGCACAAAACAAGCCTCAGCAAATATAAGAAAATAGAAATAATCCCATGCATTCTATCTGATCACAATGCATTAAAACTAGAAATCACAACAAAAACAACAGTAGAAAACATGCAAACAATTTGGAGCTGAACAACACATTGCTCAATGATCAATGGGTCATTGATGAAATAAAAGTGGAATTAAAAGGTTTTTGGAAGTTAATGAAAATGAAAACATGACCTACCAGAACCTATGGGACACAGAAAAGGGAGTCCCAAGAGGAAACTTTATAGCCATGAATGCATATATTATAAGGACAGAAAGATCTCAAATCAATGACCAAATGCTACATCTCAAATTCCTAGAAAAACAAGAACAAGCAAATCCCAAAACTAACAGAAGGAGAGAAATAACAAAAATGAGGGCTGAAATTAATGAAATAGAAACAGAAAAAAAAAACATACAATGAATTGATGAAACAAAAAGCTGTTTCTTTGCAAAAATCAATAACATTGACAGACCCCAGGCAAACCTGAGTAAAATGAGGACAGAAAAAACCCAAATCAGCAAAATCAGAAATGCAAAAGTTGAGATGACAACAAACACCATGAAAATCCAGAAAATCATCAGACAGTACTTTGAAAACCTATATTCTAATAAATTTGAAAATATTGAAGAAATGGACAGATTTCTAGATACTTATGACCATCCAAAACTGAACTAAGAGGATATTTATCACCTGAATAGATCTATAATACAAAATGAAATTGAAGCAGCAATAGAGTCTCCCAAAAAAGAAAAGTCCAGGACCTGCTAGATTCTCTACTGAATTCTATCAGAATTTTAAAGAAGAATTAATACCAACCCTCCTTAAACTGTTCCATGAAATAGAAAGGGAATGAACACTGGTTAACTTGTTTTTTGAAGCCAGTATTACACTCATCCCAAAACCAGAAAAGGACACCTCCAAAAAGGAGAACTATAGACCAATTTCCTTAATGAACATTGATGCAAAAATATCCAATCAAATAAGGCAAACAGAATTCAACAATACATCAAAAAGATCATTCACCATGGCCAAGTCAGCTACATCCCAGGGATGCTGGGGTGGTTCAACATACGCAAATCAATAAATGTAATAAACCACATTAACAGAAGCAAAGACAAAAACCACGTGATCATCTCAACAGAAGCAGAGAAAGTCTTTGATAAGATCCAACACCATTTCATGATAAAAGCTCTAAGAAAACTAGGAATGCAAGGAACGTACATCAACATTGTATGGCTATATATGATAAAACTATAGCCAAAATCATACTTAATGGAGAGAACCAGAAACTATTTCCTGTAAAATTAGGAAAGAGACAAGGGTGTCCACTATCCCCACTCTTATTCAACATAGTACTGGGATTCCTAGCCAGAGCAATTAGACAAGAAGAAGAAATAAAAAAAATACAAATAGGTAAAGAAACTGTCAAATATCCCTATTTGCAGACAATATGATCCTGTACCTTAAAGACCCCAAAAACTCACCCAAAAACTCCTAGACACTATAAACAGCTACAGCAAGGTGGCAGATACAAAATCAACATACAAAAATCATTACCTTTTCTATACACCAATAATGAACAAACTGAAAAAGAATATATGGAAACAATTCTACTTTGAATAGCCTCAAAAAAAATCAAATACCTAGGAGTAAACTTAACAAAGGATGTGAATGTCCTGTACAAGGAGAACTACAAACCCCTGAAGAAAGAGATCAAAGAAGACTATAGAAGGTGGAAAGATCTCCTGTGCTCATGGATTGGTAGAATCAACATAGCAAAAATGGCTATACTACCAAAAGCAATCTACATGTTTAATGCAATTCACATCAAAATCCCAATGACATTCATCACAGAGATTGAAAAATCTACCCTAAAGTTCATTTGGAAACACAAGAGGCCACGAATAGTCAAGGCAATACTCAACAAAAAGAACTATGCTGGAGCTATCATGATACCTGACTTCAAATCATATTACAAAGCAATAGCAATAAAAACAGAATGGTACTGGAAGAAAAACAGACATGAAGACCAGTGGAACAGAATAGAGGACCCAGATATGAATCCACACAGCTATGCCCACCTTATTTTTGACATATTTGCCAAAAACATACTATGGAGAATAGAGAGCCTCTTCCACAAATGTTGCTGGGAAAAGTGGTTATCCATCTGCAAAAAACTGAAACTAGATCCATGTTTATAACCCTGTACTATTATTAACTCAAAACGGATCAAGGATCTTAATATCAGACCTGAAACTCTAATGTTAGTACAGGAAAGAGCAGGGAATACTCTGGAAGTAATAGGTATAGGCAAAGACTTCCTCAGTAGAATACCAGCAGCCCAGCAACTAAGAGAAAGGATGGACAAATGGGACTTTATAAAATTAAAAAGCTTCTGCACAACAAAAGAAATGGTCTCCAAACTGAAGAGACCACCCACAGAGTGGGAGAAAATATTTGCCACCTATACATCAGACAAAGGATCAATAACCAGAATATAGAGGGAACTTAAAAAAATAAACTCTCCCAAAATCAATGAACCAATAAAGAAATGGGCAACTGAATTAAACAGAACTTTCTCAAAAGAAGAAATCCAAATGGCCAAAAAACACATGAAAAAATGTTCACCATCTCTACCCATAAAGGAAATGCAAATCAAAACCACACTAAGATTCCACCTCACTCCTGTTAGAATAGCTATCATCAAAAACACCACCACCAACCGGTGGTGGGAATGCAAGCTAGTGCAATCAGTCTGGAAAAAAAAAATATGGAGGCTTCTCAAAAATCTAAACATAGATCTGCCATATGATCCAGCAATCCCACTCCTGGGATATAACCAAAGGAATGCGACACAGGTTACTCCAGAGGCACCTGCACACCCATGTTTATTGCAGCACTATTCACAATAGCCAAGTTATGGAAACAGCCAAGATGCCCCAGTATGGATGAATGGATTGAGAAAATGTGGTACTTACTCAGCCATGAAGAAAAATGAAATCATTCATTTACTTATGATTCTCAAATAAATGAATGGACCTGGAGAACATCATTCTGATGAGGTTAGCCAGGCTCAGAAGACCAAAAATCGTATGTTCTCCCTCATATGCAGACTTTAGATCTAGGGCAAATACAGCAATGTGGTTGGACTTGGGTCACACGCTAAGGGAAGAGCACATACAGGAGGAATGGGGTAGGTAGGAAATCCAAAACATGAAAGTGTTTGATGTCCCCTACAGAGGAGCTAATACAGAAACCTTAACGTGACAGAGGCCAATATGGGAAGGTGATTAGGAACTAGTACAAAGGTCAGGTAAAGATGAATCAATTTGGGTTGTAACACACTTGTGCATGGAAGCAATGCTAGGAATCTGTCTGTATAGCTATCCTTATCTGAACTAGCAAAAACACTTTACCTTTCTTATTATTGCTATGTCTTCTCTTCAACAAAATTGGAGAAAAGGGCAGAACAGGTTCTACCTGGAAGTGAGGGGGTATGGGGGAGAGGGAAGGGGTGGGGGTAGGGGGAGAAATAGCCCAAACAATGTATGCACATATCAATAAATGAATAAAAATAAATAAATAAATAAGAAACTTGTTCCATGTCCCTTCCAGCATAAGGAAGATGCTGAAGACACAGGGCTAAAAAACAAACAAACAAACAGAACAACACACCTAAGCAGAATTCTGTAAATAAAAGTATCATTCATTTTTCCTAAAAATATTTTGGAAGTATGTATTGCTTTGTTTTGAACAAAACACTCATTTGCTTTCTCCTGTGCTTTCATTTGTCTTCATTTATCTTTTGCATGCTGTTGATTTTAGCACTTCTATGCTTCCACAATTAATTGTGCTGTCATCCTTGAATAAATTGCATTCTCAGCTGAGTATATTTTGGAGAAGATACTGAGCTATTCAAATTGCTGGGTATGGTGGTTCACTCCTTATATCCCAGTACTTGAGAGGCTGAGGCAGGAGGGATGTAAAAAATATATACACATGCACAAAAACTACGGTTACAACTTCTTTTTAGTGTGTTGCTGATATGTATATATATATATACATATTTTTTTGAGACAAGTTCTCACTATGTAGCCCAGATTGGCCTTGACTCTGGATCCTCATGCCTTAGCCTCCTGAGTACTAGGATTACAGGCATGTGCCACCGTGTCTTGTTAGTTGCCAATCAATTAAGTAGCCTTATTGAATATTTGGGAAGTCAACACTTATTTTCCAATATATGTAGAAAGGAAATAAGAGATGGATGTTTGGGTTTTATCGAGTGAGTTTAAGTAAATGGGGGTATTTATTTTGGCAATTTCATTTGCCTTTAATAACAATTCAAAACTACTTATCTGAACAGTTGTTCTTATTAATCACCTAATTATTCCAGTAGAGAGCAAGAACTTTGGCAATTTCTAAATTACCCATTTAATAAGCTTACATGGAACTGGTGGAATGGCTCAAGTAGTACAGCACCTGCCTAAGCAAGCGTGAGGCCCTGAGTTCAAACCCCCATGCCACCAAAAAAAGAAAAAGAACCTTACATAGAATCTGATTCTTCCCTGGCCTTAGAGTGAAAGCTAAATTCACTGTCTAGATAAAATTTAAAGCACAATGAAGTTGGCCTCAACTATACTTTTTTCTACACATGATCAGCTTAGCTGTAGAACTGCTTAACTTGTATCAAAGTTAATTTCATATTACAAGTAATTGTGAATGTGCTTCATTTAAACACAGCTTTACCTACAATTGTTAATAAAGTGCTAAAAATAAAAGAGAAGCATCTATAAAATGGAAGATATCTGAGCTATTTTATGGTAACCAAACTAATATATATGTTAAACTATGTATTAACATAGTGCTGTGATAAAGCCAAAGCAATTGATTGCACCAGCCAATAAGCAAAACAGCCCTTTAATCAATGCATTTGCCTGCATCTTCCCTTCAGAAGGTTCATTTGGACCTGTGTTTGTAGAAAAGCCATGTTCAAATGCCTCTATGGAAAGTAAAAGCAGCACCTGGATGAGCACATTCTCCCTCTCTCTCAATCATGAAGCAGAGCCCTCCTGCCTTCCTGCTCGCTAGACAACTACACTGCTTCACACAATAGGTGTGAGCCTGACAAGGCATTTGCAAATGCACTCCCATTTTAAAGAAATGTATATAATTTGCTTTTAAACATTGCTATTACTGAATCATTTTGCATAAAATAAATTCCACAGTCACATTCTAATCTATTCATGTTGCTATTGAAGCAAATCTCAATTTTCACAAGCTTCTTTTAGGAAAAGAAGTATTGCATGTTATTACAGTTTTCCCTACTCTTGTGCATTAATATGGAAAGTTATACCATTGCCTGCAAACAGCCCTATCTGTAAAAACAGATAGCACTCACATACAGGTACACAATTTAGAACTGAATTTCTCTTTATATTCCTTTATGTATATATGTCCTATATAATCTATAGTGTATATATGTATACACACAAAATAACACTAGAATATTTTTACAAATATGTATATATTAAAGGGAACATCTTGCTGATAGCACTGATAGACTTCCTCTATCAGGATAGGTGCTGAAAATACACATATTGGTTGATAAGTTGGCACAAGTCAATGAGAGATGTGCCTTCTGTGCCATAAACTCTTGGAATAAAATACTACAGTCTCCTTAATGCCCAAACAGAATTAAAGCCAATAACAAATAATAGGTGCCCAAACAAACCAATCTCATTTATACTTTGTCTAACAGTTCCACTGTGCCTAAGAATATTTTGGGGCAAAGAAAGAGGACCGGGGTTTGAACTCAGGGCTTCACGCTTGCAAAGCAGGCTCTCTACCACTGGAGCCACACCTCCAGGCCTTTAGCTTGGCTTATTGAACAAGCTGAACTCTACAACATTACAATCACCAACATTTTTTTCTATTTTTGAAATTTTTTAGATTTTTTTTTTGTTTGGGGTATTTTGTTGTTTGTTTTGTTTTCTTTTGCTTTTTGGAAGTACTGTAGTTTGAACTCAGGGCCTCACATTTGACACTATATCATTCCCAGCTCTTTTTGCTTTAATTATTTTTCAGAAGGGGTCTTGTGTATTTGCCCAGGGCCAGCATGGACTGAAGTCCTCCTATTTACATCTTCTGCACACCTGGTATGGCAGGCAGGTGCCACCATGCCTATCATTATTGATTGAGCTGGTGTCTTACTTTTTTTGCTCAGGCTGGCCTCAAACCACAATCCTCCTGATTTCTGCCTCCTGAGTAGTTGGTATCACAGGTGGGAGCCATGCACCGGACCCCAAATATGTTTTTGTTAACTCCATTTCTTGTCTCTATGTATAATCTCTTGCATTTCCTTATCACATCTAGTTAAAATCATAACTTCAATATGCTATGTTAGACTGTTCACACTTTTCCCATAGCACCCTTTCCTTATTAGAATCCTTCAGATCTGTGCTCAGTCACTGTGAAGACAAGAAGACGTCCTTGACATTTCTGATCACAGCATATCAACAGAAAACTCAAAGATTAACATGAATGCTAATAATAGAATTTTTGCTTGTAGTGCTTATAAGAGAATTCAGCCTATGGAAGAACCAGACTTCTACAAAAATAATACTGAAAGTAGTTAGTCGTATGGTTCCCCAACAGCAGTTCTTTGGTTATTGTATCTATAAGGATTAATATTTCCATAAATGCAAAAAATGAAAAAGATAAACTGGGCACCTGTAATCACAGCTACTTGGGAGGATCATGGATACAGGAGGATCATGGTTCAAGGCCACACTGGGCATCACAAAATACAAACAAAAAGCTTGGGGTTGTGGCTCAAGTGGTAGAACACTGCCTATCATGCTTGAGGTCCTGGGTTCAATCTCTGGTACTGTAAAAAAAATAATAAAATTAAAAAGACAATGATCAAGTTGTTTTGATTAAAAAGTAAACAACTTTCTGGTGGAGAAATAAGGCTCCATTTATCTGAAGGATTAGCGTTATCTAGATGTTCAATGTATGTGTGTATGTGTTGTTTGGCACTTTAATATAGTATCTGGTTATATCTGGCAGACTACCTGCATGAACGCAAGCATAGACACATATCTGCTCTTGACCGCAATGTAACATTTGATACAGTAACTTCCCAAAGGGTAAATATCAGCCTGAAGTTGATATGTTGGGTTGCTGTGGGAATATATGGGTGCTTAATGTTTTTCCAAGTCTGTGTTTTTTACAATTTAGTCATTAGACTTTCTTTCATTAGGGTGTTCTTTCATTCATCTGCTCTCATCTGATCACTTTGGCTCAGCAGCTGGAGAAAGCTTGGGTAGAAACATGCCAGCATTAGAAGTGAGGAACACAAGAGAAGGCCTAGATGGTGAGAAAGCCTGGATAACATGTGGGCAAATATCAAAGCTTTTGTTTCTTTACACAATTAACCCTAGATAATTTTGAAATCCCGCAAGACTCCTGCTCAAAATCTATTTTAATCCTTAAATATTTTCAAATACATCATTTTCATATGTTTTCTGATTTCTGTTTACCAAAGCAAAATATATAATTCACTCACTTGGCCAATATTCATTGAATACTCAACCATTATTTGCCAAATACTTTTTTTTCTAAAAAACCAGCATGGAAAGAACTCTGCCCTCAAAGCTATTTATTTTCTCTCAAATTTCATAATATATGTGAATATCAACTTGAATTCTCTACCCAGATGTCACTTAAAAACCTCAGGTTAATCTGTCCAAAACTAAGCCTACTAGCTCTTCCCTCAATGTTCTTCATTATTCAGTATCTACATCTTGGTAAATGGCAACAAGATAGACACCTTCTTAAGCAAACCATTCCCAATCATTTTTTGCTGTAATTGAAATGATCTTTCTAAAATGCAATTGTCATGTGGCATAACCTAGATACTAGGCCTTTTCTGCAGATCTTCTCCAGTCTCTTCATAGCCTCATAGCCCACCACCCTTCAACTGGTACCCACCCTCAGAAATGACCTATTTAACCCAAATGTCTTTCATTTTTTAAGTGTATATTGATAGTCCAAGGCAGTTTCACCTTGGTACTTCAAGCCTGTATATATCATGTTTTAATCAAATTAACCCCCCGTTACTCTTTATCACCATGCTCCACTAATATTCAGCAAGTTATGGTACAGTACATAATATTAATTCATATATATATATTTATATATAGTATATGAGGTGTTTCAATATTTTTCATTCTGTAACATTTTTTTTCTCTCTCCCACCTCCTGCAGTCCCCTCAGATTCACAATTTTGCTCTCTCACTCATTATATGTATGTATATATATATATATATATATACACACACACACCTCTATGATCATATACATATCTATATATACATTTAACTTATGGGTCTAGCTTTCACATATGAAGGAAAACATGTGACCTTGACTTTTTTGAGCCTGGCTAATGTCACTTAACATAATGTTCTCCAGTTCCATTCATTTACCTGAAAACAACATAATTTCATTCATTCTTCCTTATGGCTGAATAAAACTCCATTTTCTTTTTTTAACTTACATGGAGGCAATTTATTAATTTGGGGAATCCTCTTCACAGTTGGTTACCACAGTGGCCCCCCCATCCCTCTTCCTGTTGGTGTTGTTGGAGGGGTTGGGGGCGACATCTTCTATCACCTGATCTTTGTACCCAAGTGAGCAAGGGTCCTGAGGGCTGACTGGGCCCCAGGTCCTGGGGTCTTAGCCCTGTTTCCTCCAGTGTAGGGCAGTGATGCCCAGTTCCTTGCACCTGGGCAACCAACATGGTGGTATAGGGGAAGAATTCATCTCTTCCAACCTTCACCTTCATTCCATTAGTCACTCAGCACGTGGTTTCCATGCCAGAAGTATCAGCGACATTGAAAAGATGTCACTGAAGGATGCAACGATGTGGCTCTTAATCCATTCATCAGTTGTAGGGTATCTGGATTATTTCCATAGCTTGCCTATTGTGAACAGTGATGCAATAAACATCAGTTATGCATGTGTCTCTATTGTATCCTGACTTGGGTTCCTTTGGATGTATACCCAGGAGTGGTATCACTGGATCATATGACAGTTTTATTTTTGTTTAAGGAATCTCCATAGTGCTTTCCATGATGATTGTACTAATTTACATTCCCACTAACAGTGTACAAGGGTCCTGTTTCCCCACATCCTTGCTAACATTTGTTGTTATTTTTGTTCTTGAAGATAGCCATTCTAATTGGGTCAAGTGAGATGAAATCTTAGTGTAGTTTTGATTTGATTTCTCTTATGGCCAGAGAAGTTGAGCACTTCTTCATGTATTTATTGGACAACTGTACCTCTTCCTTTGAAAATTCCCTATCATCCTCAATGGGTTGTTGATTCTTTGGGGGACTGAAATTTTTGAGATCTATATAGATTCTGTTTATTATTAGTCCCTTATCAGATGAATTGCTGGCACAGATTTTCTCCTATTCTAGGCAGTCTCTTAAGTCCAGTGACTATTTCTTTTGCTGTGCAAAAGCTTTTTAGTTTGATGTAGTCTCATGTGTTCATCCTTTCTCTTAATTGATGAGCCATTGGAGTTCTACTTAGGAAGTCCTCGTTCTATGCCTATATGTTCTACTGTATTTCCAACTACTTTCTGTAGTTGTTTTGAAGGTTCAGGTCTTATATTAAGGTTTTTGATCCACTGTGAGTTGATTTTGGTAAGGGTGAGAGACAGTGATCTAGTTTCAGTCTTCTACATGTAGATATACAGTTTTCACAGCAGCATTTGTTGAAGAAGTTGTCTTTTCTCCACCATGTGCTTTGGGCTTCTATGTCAAAAATCAGATGACTGTAGCTGTGTAGATTAATGTCTGGGTCTTGTGTTCCATTGGTCTTTGTGTCTGATTTTGTGCTGTTTTTATCATTATGGCTCTGTATTACAGTTTGAAGTGTGATACCTCCAGCATTGGACTTTTTGCTCAGAATTGCTTTGGGTTATCCAGGGTGTTTTATGTTTCCATATGAACTTTAGTATTGATTTTTCTATCTCTGTGAACAATGTCATTGGAATTTTGATGGGGATTACATTAAACACGTAGATTGCTTTTGTTAGTATAGCCATTTTCACAATATTGACTGCTGATCCATGAGCATGGGAGATCTTTCCATCTTGTGATATATTCTTCCATTTATAGTTTGCATTGAAAGGTCTTTGCTCTCCTTCATTAAGTTTATTCCTAGGTATTTTTTTAGGCTATCTCAAATGGGATAGTTTTCCTGATTTTCTTTTCAGTCTGTTTATTTTGGTACATAGAAAAGTTACTAATTTCTGTATATTAATTTTGCATCCTGCTACTTTGCCAACTATCCCTACAAATAGGAATAGTTTGACATTTTCCTTCTGTATTTCAATCACTTTCATTTCTTGCTCCTGCCTTACTGCTTTGGCTAAGAATTCCAAAACTATATTGAATAAGTGGACATTCTTATCTCATTCCTGACTTTAGTGGAAATAGTATCAGTTTTTCACCATTTATAATTATGTTGGCTACAGATTTGTCATACACAGACTTTATTATGTTGAGGAACATTCTTTCTATTCCTAGTTTCTTCAGTGGTTTTATCATGAAGGGAGGTTGAATTTTGTCAAAGGCCTTTTCTGCATCTATTGAGATGATCATGTGAGTTTTGTCTTTGCTTCTGTATAACATTTATTGTAATACATTTATTGACTTGTGTGTGCTATATTACATTTATTGATTTGTGTGTGTTGAACCATTCCTGCATCTCTGGAATGAAACTGACATGGTCATGATGTATGATCTTTTTGACGTGTTGCTGAATTTGGTTTGCCAGTATTTTGTTGAGAATTTTTGTGTGTATATTTATTACAGATATTGACCTGTTATTCTCTTTTTTCTAAGCTGCATCCTTGTTGGATTTTGGAATAAATATAATAATGACATCATAGAATTAGTTTGGTAGTGTTCCTTCCCTTTTATTTCCTGGAAATTTTTAAGGAGTATTGATTTTAGTCCTTTAAAGGTATGGTAGAATTCAGCCATAAATCCATTGGTTCCTGGGTTCTTCTTTGTTGGGAGACTGTTTTTTACTGCTTTAATCTCGTTGCTTATTATAGATCTATTGAAGTGGTTAATATCTTCTTGGTTCCATTTTGATTGGTTAAACATATCCAGAAATTTGTCTGTTTCTTCTAGATTTTCCAGTTTACTTCAAAGTATTCCCCAATGATTCATTACTATTTGTGGTTATGTCCCCTTTTTCCATCTTTAATTTTATTAATTTAGGTCTTTTCCCTCCTCCATCTAGTCAGATTGGCTAAGCATTTGTCAATTTTATTAATCTTTTCAAAGAACCAAATTGTTTCATTGATTCTTTGTATAGTTTTTTTTTAATCTCAATTTCATAGATCTTGGCCATGATCTTAATTATTTCTCTCCATCTTCTATTTTGGATTTCAGTTTGTTCTTATTTTTCTAGAAACTTAAGGTACATAATTAGGTTGTTTATTTGAGATGTCTCAAATAAATGATGTTAAGACTTGCTTTGTGTATTAAAATATGATCTATTTTGGAGACAGTCCCATGAGCTTCTGAGAAGAAAGTGTATTGCATGGTGGTTGGATTAAATACTCTGTTAATAGATATCTATTAGGTTCATTTGGTCTAAAGTATCTATTAATTCTGATGGTTCTTTGACTTATCTAATGGTGACAGTGAGTATTGAGGTCTCCCTTTATCACCATGTTGGGTCTATCTATGCTTTTAAGCTCATTAGTGGGTTTTTTGTGTTATTGTTGTTGTTTTAGGGGAGTTTGGTGTATGTTTGGTGCATATATGTTAAGAATTACCATTTCCTCTTTTTTTTTTCCTTTTTTATTATTCATATGTGCATACAAGGCTTGGGTCATTTCTCCCCCCTGCCCCCACCCCCTCCCTCACCACCCACTCTGCCCCCTCCCTCTCCCCCCGCAATATCCAGCAGAAACTATTTAGCCCTTATTTCTAATTTTGTTGTAGAGAGAGTATAAGCAATAATAGGAAGGAACAAGGGTTTTTGCTGGTTGAGATAAGGATAGCTATACAGGGAGTTGACTCACATTAATTTCCTGTGTGTGTGTGTGTTACCTTCTAGGTTAATTGTTTTTGATCTCATCTTTTCTCTAGTTCCTGGTCCCCTTTTCCTATTGGCCTCAGTTGCTTTTAAGGTATCTGCTTTAGTTTCTCTGCGTTGAGGGCAACAAATGCTAGCTAATTTTTTAGGTGTCTTACTTATCCTCATACCTCCCTTGTGTGCTCTCGCTTTTATCATGTGCTCATAGTCCAATCCCCTTGTTGTGTTTGCCCTTGATTTAATGTCCACATATGAGGGAGAACATACGATTTTTGGTCTTTTGGGCCAGGCTAACCTCACTCAGAATGATGTTCTCCAATTCCATCCATTTACCAGCGAATGATACCATTTCGTTCTTCTTCATGGCTGCATAGAATTCCACTGTGTATAGATACCACATTTTCTTAATCCATTCGTCAGTGGTGGGGCATCTTGGCTGTTTCCATAACTTGGCTATTGTGAATAGTGCCACAATAAACATGGGTGTGCAGGTGCCTCTGGAGTAACCTGTGTCACAGTCTTTTGGGTATATCCCCAAGAGTGGTATTACTGGATCAAATGGTAGATCGAGGTCTAGCTTTTTAAGTAGCCTCCAAATTTTTTTCCAGAGTGGTTGTACTAGTCTACATTCCCATCAACAGTGTAAGAGGGTTCCTTTTTCCCCGCATCCTCGCCAACACCTGTTGTCGGTGGTGTTGCTGATGATGGCTATTCTACCAGGGGTGAGGTGGAATCTTAGCATGGTTTTAATTTGCATTTCCTTTATTGCTAGAGATGGTGAGCATTTTTTCATGTGTTTTGTGGTCATTTGAATTTCTTCTTTTGAGAAAGTTCTGTTTAGTTCACTTGCCCATTTCTTTATTGGTTCATTAGTTTTGGGAGAATTTAGTTTTTTAAGTTCCCTATATATTCTGGTTATCAGTCCTTTGTCTGATGTATAGTTGGCAAATATTTTCTCCCACTCTGTGGGTGTTCTCTTCAGTTTAGAGACCATTTCTTTTGATGAACAGAAGCTTTTTAGCTTTATGAGGTCCCATTTATCTATGCTATCTCTTAGTTGCTGTGCTGCTGGGGTTTCATTGAGAAAGTTCTTACCTATACCTACTAACTCCAGAGTATTTCCTACTCTTTCCAGTATCAGCTTAAGAGTTTGGGGTCTGATATTAAGATCTTTGATCCATTTTGAGTTAATCTTGGTATAAGGTGATATACATGGATCTAGTCTCAGTTTTTTGCAGACTGCTAACCAGTTTTCCCAGCAGTTTTTGTTGAAGAGGCTGCTATTTCTCCATCGTATATTTTTAGCTCCTTTGTCAAAGATAAGTTGCTTATAGTGGTGTGGCTTCATATCTGGGTCCTCTATTCTGTACCACTGGTCTTCATGTCTGTTTTTGTGCCAGTACCATGCTGTTTTTATTGTTATTGCTTTGTAATATAGTTTGAAGTCAGGTATTGTGATACTCCTGCATTGTTCTTTTGACTGAGTATTGCCTTGGCTATTCATGGCCTCTTGTGTTTCCACATAAATTTAACAGATTTTTCAATCTCTTTAATGAATGTCATTGGAATTTTGATGGGAATTGCATTAAACATGTAGATTACTTTTGGGAGTATCAACATTTTTACTATGTTGATTCTACCAATCCATGAGCATGGGAGATCTCTCCACTTTCTATAGTCTTCCTCAATCTCTTTCTTCAGAAGTGTATAGTTTTCATTGTAGAGGTCTTTCACATCTTTTGTTAGGTTTACACCTAGGTATTTGATTTTTTTTGAGGCTATTGTAAGTGGAATTGTTTTCATACATTCTTTTTCAGTTTGCTCATTGTTAGTGTATAGAAATGCTAATGATTTTTCTATGTTGATTTTATATCCTGCTACCTTGCTATAGCTATTGATGATGTCTAGAAGCTTCTGAGTAGAGTTTTTTGGGTCTTTAAGGTATAGGATCATGTCATCTGCAAATAGGGATATTTTGACAGTATCTTTACCTATTTGTATTCCTTTTATTCCTTCTTCTTGCCTAATTGCTCTGGCTAGGAATTCCAGTACTATGTTGAATAGGAGTGGAGATAGTGGGCATCCTTGTCTGGTTCCTGATTTTAGAGGGAATGGTTTTAATTTTTCTCCATTAAGTATAATGCTGGCTGTAGGTTTGTCATATATAGCTTTTATAATGTTGAGGAACTTTCCTTCTATTCCTAGTTTTCTTAGAGCTTTTATCATGAAATGATGTTGGATCTTATCAAAGGCTTTTTCTGCATCTATTGAGATGATCAAGTGGTTTTTGTCTTTGCTTCTGTTAATGTGGTTTATTACGTTTATTGATTTTCGTATGTTGAACCACCCCTGCATCCCTGGGATGAAGCCTTCTTGGTAGTGGTGAATAATCTTTTTGATGTGTTGCTGAATTCAGTTTGCCATTATTTTGTTGAGGATTTTTGCATCAATGTTCCTTAAGGAGATTGGCCTATAGTTCTCCTTTTTGGAGGTGTCTTTGCCTGGTTTTGGGATAAGTGTAATACTGGCTACATAAAGTGTGTTTGGCAGTTTTCCTTCCCTTTCTATTTCGTGGAACAGTTTAAGGAGGGTTGGTATCAGTTCTTCTTTAAGGGTCTGATAGAATTCAGCAGAGAATCCATCAGGTCCTGGACTTTTCTTTTTGGGGAGACTCTTGATTGCTGCTTCAATTTCATTTTGTTTTATAGGTTATTCAGGTCATTAATTTCCTCTTGGTTCAGTTTTGGATGATCATATGTATCTAGAAATCTGTCCATTTCTTTAAGATTTTCAAATTTATTTGAATATAGGTTCTCAAAGTAGTCTCTGATGATTTCCTGGACTTCAATGGTGTTTGTTGTTATCTCCCCTTTTGCATTCCTAATTCTACTAATTTGGGTTTTTTCTCTCCTCATTTTAGTCAGGTTTGCCAGGGGTCTATCAATCTTGTTTATTTTTTCAAAGAACCAACTTTTTGTTTCATTAATTCTTTGTATGGTTTTTTTGGTTTCTATTTTGTTGATTTCAGCTCTTATTTTATTATTTCTCTCCTTCTGTTTGTTTTGGGATTTGCTTGTTCTTGTTTTTCTAGGAGTTTGAGATGTATCATTAGGTCATTGATTTGGGATCTTTCAGTCTTTTTAATATATGCACTCATGGCTATAAACTTTCCTCTCAAGACTGCCTTAGCTGTGTCCCATAGGTTCCAGTAGGTTGTGTTTTCATTTTCATTGACTTCCAGGAACTTTTTAATTTCCTCTTTTATTTCATCGATGATCCATTCTTCATTAAGTAATGAGTTATTTAGTTTCCAGCTGTTTGCATGTTTGTTTTCTTTACTTTTGTTGTTGAGTTCTACTTTTACTGCATTGTGGTCAGATAGTATGCACAGTATTATTTCTATTTCTTATATTTGCTGAGGCTTGCTTTGTGCCCTATGATATGATCTATTTTGGAGAAGGTTCCATGGGCTGCTGAGAAGAATGTATATTGTGTAGAGGTTGGATGAAATGTTCTGTAGACATCAACTAGGTCCATTTGATCTATTGCTTATTTTAGATCTTGGATTTCTTTATTGATTTTTCATTTGGATGACCTATCTATTGATGATAATGGGGTGTTAAAGTCTCCCACAACCACTGTGTTGGTGTTTATATGCGCTTTTAGGTCTTTCAGGGTTTGTTGATGAAATTGGGTGCGTTGACATTGGGTGCATACAGATTGATGATTATTATTTCCTTTTTGTCTATTTCCCCTTTTATTAGTATGGAATGTCCTTCTTTATCTTGTTTGATCAATGTAGGTTTGAAGTCTACTTTGTCAAAGATAAGTATTGCTACTCCTGCCTGTTTTCGGGGGCCATTGGCTTGGTAAATCTTCTTCCAGCCTTTCATCCTAAGCATATGCTTATTTCTGTTGGTGAGATGAGTCTCCTGTAAGCAACAAATTGTTGGATCTTTATTTTAATCCATTTTGTCAAATGGTGTCTTTTGATGGGTGTATTTAGTCCATTAACATTAAGCGTTAGTACTGATAGGTATGTGGTGATTCCTGCCATTTAGTTGTCTTAGTTGTTTGAAGGTTTGATTGTGTGTACCTAACTTGATGTTACTCTCTACTGTCTTGCTTTTTCTTATCCTGTGGTTTGGTGCTGCCTGCCTTTTCATGGTTAAGTTGGGTGTCACTTTCTGTGTGCAGAATCCCTTGCAGAATCTTTTGTAATGGTGGCTTTGTGGTCACATATTCTTTGAGTTTCTGCTTATCATGGAAGACTTTTATTGCTCCATCTATTTTGAATGATAGCTTTGCTGGGTAGAGTATCCTGGGGTTGAAGTTATTTTCATTCAGCGCCCGGAAGATCTCACCCCACGCTCTTCTTGCTTTTAATGTTTCTGTTGAGAAGTCTGCTGTGATTTTGATGGGTTTACCTTTGTATGTTACTTGTTTTTTCTCTCTTACAGCCTTCAATATTCTTTCCTTAGTTTCTGAACTTGTTGTTTTAATGATGATATGTCGTGGAGTAGTTCTATTTTGATCTGGTCTGTTTGGTGTCCTGGAGGCCTCTTGCATCTGTATGGGAATATCTTTCTCTAGATTTGGGAAATTTTCCGTTATTATTTTGTTGAATATATTACACATTCCCTTCCCTTGCACCTCTTCTCCTTCTTCGATGCCCATGATTCTCAAGTTTGGTCTTTTGATGGAGTCAGTGAGTTCTTGCATTTTCTTTTCACAGGTCTTGAGTTGTTTAATTAATAGTTCTTTGGTTTTTCCTTTAATTACCATTTCATCTTCAAGTTCTGAGATTCTGTCTTCTGTTTGTTCTATTCTGCTGGATTGACCTTCCATTTTATTTTGCAGTTCTGTTTCATTCTTTTTTCTGAGGTTTTCCATATCCTGGCAGTTTTCCTCTTTAATGTTGTCTATTTTTGTCCTGAGTTCATTTATCCATTTATTCATTGTGTTTTCTCTTTCACTTTGGTGTTTATACAGTGCTTCTATGGTTTCCTTTATTTCTTCTTCTGCTTTTTCAAATTCTTTATTTTTGTTGTCTTGGAATTTCTTGAGTGTCTCCTGTACATTTTGGTTGACCCTATCCAGTATCATCTCTATAAAATTCTCATTGAGTACTTGTAGTATGTCTTCTTTTAAATTATTCTTGTGGGCTTCATTGGGTCCTTTGGCATAGTTTATCTTCATTTTGTTGGAGTCTGGATCTGAGTATCTGTTGTCTTCATTTCCCTATGGTTCCTGTACTAATTTTTTGCTGTGGGGAAACTGGTTTCCCTGTTTTTTCTGTCTTCCCGTCATTGTCTGTGGTGTTGTTACTGTCCCTGTACTGTGTGCAATTAAGTATTTTCTAGCTTGTAATAATAACAATAGTAATATTTAGAATGGAAGGGTGAGCTGAGCTGGAAAGCGAGAAGTTTAAGAAAAGGGGAAAGCAAATATACAGACAAGAGGGAGAAAGCAGAACAAGGTATCAGACAAGAGAGTTTCAAATGTATAAGCAGGGAGTGTTAGTGTATTAATCGACAGTAAGCTGAACAGACATTAGAGAGACAGAGAGAGGATTGAAAATCAAAGATAAAAAAAATAAAAAATAAGTAAATGAAAGAAATATCTATATATAAGAATGAATTAAAATAAAATGGAAAATAGAAAATTAAAAAAAAAAACCCAAAAAACTTCCAAGTTTATATGCAATGCACTTTCAGTCTTAATAATTTTGGTGTCCATCTCAATCTCCAGTCCTGGAGTTGGTGCCTCAGATGTTTTCTGTAGTTGTCTCATCAAAGGGGATGCATAAAGTAGAACAAAACTATACACTCACACACACACACACACACACACAAAGCCCCACCAAGTGTCCCAAGTTCAAATGCAATACAGTTTCAGTAAGTTTTTCGGCTTGCAGGTGTAATTCGGTTGTTCTCTCATCAAAGGTAGGGAGAAAAAGAAAAAAAAAAAGCATCTGGAGACAGTTCTGAGAGTGGTGTCTGCAACTGTGGCTTGCCTGCCTGCTGCTCTCAGCCTGCTGTAGCTGGCAGCATTATTTATGGAGATCTCTGGGGTGAGCTAGCACTCACCTGGTCCCACAGGCTTTGTTTGTTCAGAGTTCTCCTGTGCGGGAGCCTCTGCTACTGGGAAAGGTTACACTGCCCTGGCGTAGTCAGGCCTGCGTGTTTATTTACAGTTCATGTGGGAGGTGGGTCTTCCCCCCTCTCCTGTGCAGTTTTCCTCAAACTGCCACTTTCACAAGCTTTCCTGCTCCTGCTTACTGGGCGGTGCTGCTGCTCCTGCCGGCCGCCATGTTTATTTACAGTTCACGTGGGAAATGGGTCTTCCCTCCTCTCCTGTGGAGTTTTCCTCCCTCTGCCACTCTCACAAGCTTCCCTGCTCCTGGTTGCTGGGCGCGTGCCCCGCTCCTGCCAGAGCCTCTCCGGCCCGCCCAGCTTGTTTATTTACAGTCCCGGGAAGGATTCCCTTCCCCCAATCTTCAGCGCTCAGGGCGCCCCACCCTCTTTCCAGCGTGTCTTAATTGTTCTTAATGCTTATTACTCAGTTTCTCTTTTTTTCCCTGGGTGGAGGTCAGTCTGTTCAGGGGGCTATGCTGCTCTGGCCCAGGCTTGTCTGTGGGAGAACAGCAATATCACGAAGCTCACCTGGTCTGCATCTTCCCAGTGGGTGCCGGCCACTGGCGGCCCAGGGGCCCTCCTTGTTTCTCCATTTAACATGAAGTGGAGATTCTCTGTGCTGGCTGGAGGTGTGGAGGGGTCAAACTTATGCCTTTTCTCAGTGATTATGCCTGCAAAGTGTGTCTCTGGCATCTCTCCAAGATTTCACCATAGGAGGCTCGCTTTCTGCTTCCTACCTCTAGCCGCCATCTTGGAATCTCCCACCATTTCCTCTTGAAGAGTTATTCTTTTTGTTAATATGAGGTGACTTCCGTTGTCTCTTCTGACTGATGTCAATCTAAAGTCTATTTTGTCAGACTTGCCATTTTTTTGGCAGTTCATTTGCCTGGTAAATCTTTTTCCATCCTTTCACTGTGAGCCAATGTTTGTTTTTCTCAGTGAGATGTGTTTTTTGTATGCAACAAATGACTGGGTCTTGTTTTTAAATCCAACTTGCTATTCTGTGTCTTTTGATTGGGGCATTGAGGCCATTAACATGCAGTGTTAGTATTGAGAGATGTGTGGTATTGCCAGTCATTTTTTTCCCTTGATTTTCCCCATTCCTTGCTTGCTAATCTGCTTGGTCAGAGGGGTTTGTTTACATTTTCCTGGCTGACTCTAATTTCTTCTCTATGTAGGATTACTTTAAGTATTTTCTGAAGTGGTGGTATAGTGGTCTTTAGTTTTTGTTTGTTGTGAAAGGTTTTCATTTCTCCTTTAATTAGGAAGGTTAGTTTTGCTGGATAGAGTAGTCTAAGTTGTCAGGTGCTTTCTTTTAGGGCCTGAAACACATCTTTCCATGACCTTATTTACTTATTTGTTTATTATTTATTTATTTTTCTTTGTTATTATATTATTATTGTTCTGGGGTTACATTGAAACATTTATAAAAGTTCTTACAATATATCATAATTGAATTCACACCTCTGTATTCTGCTTTATTCCCCTCTCCCTCCATTCCCAGAATAGTTTCATTATGTCTCATTTTTCTATTTTCATACATGAGCATGTAGTATTTCCACTACAATCAGCCTCCTTCACCCTTTCCTTATATCCTTTCCCCTCCCACTGGTAACAACCCCAGAAGAGCTTGTGTTGAAAAATCTACCATTATTCTAATGGGTTCACCTTTATATGTTACCTGTCATTTCTCTTTTGCTGCCTTCAGTGTTCTTTCTTTGTTCATGTACTGAGTATTTTGATTATACTATGTCTGTGAATGTTTCTTTTCTGGTCTTGATGGTTTGGTGTTCTGAAAGCCTCCTGTACCTGGATGTCCTTCCCTTTCTCAGTGTTGAGGAAGTTTTCAACTCTTAAGTTACTGAATAAGTTATCTATGTTTTTAGTTTTTATTTCTTCATTTTCTATACCTATCATTTGTAGATTTGGTCATTTGATGGAGTCCCAGATGTCTTGCATATTCCACTCATATTTTCTTAGTCTTTTTTCATAGTCTGTGACTGATCTAATTTCTCTACTTTGTCATCTGTTCCTGATATTCTATTTTCATTTTCTCCACTTTGTTAGTCAAACTTGCAATTGAGGTTTTTATTTGGGATGTTGAGCTATATGCTTCAAATTGGTTATTTTTCATGCTTTCTAAGATATTTATTTATTTCATCTTTCATATCCTGCATTGTCTTCATTTCATTCATCTGCTTGAATTCTCTTTGAGTTCAGTTAGTTGTTTATTCATATACTCTTTGAGTTCAGTCACTAGTTTAAGTGTCTTTTCTTTAAGCTCATTGATCTTTCCTATTATAAGTTTTTTGAACTCAGTATTTGATATTTCCTTCTCTCCACTGTTCTTTAGGTTCTTGGGTGTGGAGTTGGCTTCAAGGGAGAGTTGTTTCATGTTTCTGTGTTGAGATTTATCTGTGGTCATTTTTGGTTGGAAGTTCCAATCCCATTTCCTTTTATTTGGGATTATCTGAAAGATTATAAAATATTGAGTGATGGTTCAGCTCTGGTGTGTCTTCTTGTCTCTAGATGGGAGGAGGTAGTGGCTCAATAGTAAACCCTTCAACTTCTTGTTCTTAAGATGCTGGATGCTACCCACTGCTCCATATAGGATGAGGGAGGCTTAGTTGTTGAAACTATAATAGCTGTTAAACTGTAACCTTGAAATTACAGTAATACCTAGTGAGGACCAATTACTGTTACAGATCTAGTATCTTTTGTTGTCTATTGGACCAAAGATGGATCTTTATGGTCCTGGGAGACTCAAAGTAGTAAGGGTATTTATGGGAGGAGAACAGTGTGTATAGAGATATCCAGTAGATAATATGAGGTGAAAAGTTTATGTAGCAGAAAGGGGTGGCAGCTGAACTAATAAAAGTGGTTAGTTAAGAAGCAGACTAGGATCTCTAGCAGAAGAGATCCAGTAGATATTAAGATAGAGGAGAAAGGGGGAATGAACAATGGAGAAAGTTGAACAGACAAATATAAACACAAAAAAAACCTGCAAAAATAATCTGGGGATCTATTTTTCCACTAGAAGCATTGGCAGTCAAATTGGTTATCTGTCCTTGAAATGGTGTCTGATTATGGGGAGGGAGGAGTGTTTGCAGATCTAAGTTGGATCTCTGGAGTTTCCACTGTCAATTTACCAGTCTCACACCATCCCCTCTTGCAGTTTCCCCCTCTCTCAAGTCCCCCAGTACTTACAGCCTGCAGTTACACAGGCACAGGCTTTTGCCAGATGTCCTCACTGGCAGAAATCCCTGGGGAGGAGTTGAAAGCACAGCTTGCAGTTGCCAGTGGCCATCATTCCTGCTACCACTGCCACTGTACACTCAGCAACTTTTTAGACAGGCTACACTTCACAACATTCCCTGAGATTTCTGTGAATTGCTGCTTCTACTCTCTGAGTACCAGAAGTTTTTCCCTAGTGGGTTTCTGTTCCATGCTAACCTCTACTGCCATGGGCAGGGAAGGTTTTTTTCTCAAAGACACACCAAGTGGTGCACCTCTGATTCTGCACAATGGCTCCCAGTAACTTTACTTAGCAGGTTGCATGCTGGGTACATTCTTGCTGGTCACTGACCTTCTCCACATGGTTTTTGTAGTGAAGAATATAGCTTTCCCTCTCTCCTGGAGGAGCTGACACTTGGCTTCAGAGCCAGGGAGACTGCAGACCTGCAACCTGTTCCTTCATGTATTCTGTCACAGCTGTCTGAATCTGAACAGAGTTTTGTTACTCACTGACTGTGGGCCCTCGCACATACCCTCCAGGGACCTCAATTTTCTCCTTCTTCAGGATTGTAGGGCTCCAGGATTCAGGAAGTGTCAGCAATTTACCATCTAGGCTCTGTTGTATATCACATTTTCTTAATCCATTCATCAGTTATGGGGCATCTGGGCTGTTTCCAAAACTTGATTATTGTAAATAGTGTTTCAGTAAACATGGGAGTGCAAGCAGTTCTATCATATCCTGGAGCACATTCGTTCAGAGATATGCCCAGAAGAGGTATCACTGGATCGTATTGTAGTTCTATTTTAGTTTTTTGAGGGGCCTCTGTATTGTGTTCAGTAGTGGTTGCACTAATTTACATTCCCACCAACAGTGTAGAAGTGTTCCTTTTCCTCTATATCCTCACCAGTATTTGTTGTTGTTTGTGTTATTGACGGTAGCAATTTTGACTAGGGTGAGATGAAATCTCAATGTTGTTTTGATGTGCATTTCCATTATGGCCAAAGATGCTAAGCATTTCTTCATAGGTTTATTTGCCACTTGTATTTCTTCTTTTATGCATTGTCTGTCCAGTGCATTTGCCTATTCATTCAGAGGGTTGTTGATTCTTCAAGAGGTTCATTTTTTTGAGCTTCCTTTGTATTCTGGTCATTAACCACTTGTCAGATGTATAGATAGGAAAGACTTTCTCCATTCTGTAGGCTGTCTCCAGTCTGGTGACCACTTTCTTTGCTGTACAGAAGCTTTTTAGTTTCATGCAGTTCCATTTGTCAGTACTTTCTCTAATTGCTGAGCTCTTGGAGTTCTATTCATAAAGTTATTACCTAAGCTATGTGGTCCAGCATGCTCCTTATTTTTCCCTGGATTAATTTCACTATTGAAGATCTTACATTAAGATCTTTAATCCACTTTGAATTGATGCTACTACAAGGTGGGAGTGTGGGATCTAGTTTCAGCCTTCTGCAGGTGGAAATCCGGTTTTCTGAGCACCATATTTTGAAGATGTTAAATTTTCTTCACACATATTTTGGGCTTCTTTGTTAAAAATCAGATGGCTCCAGTTGAAAGGTTTCTGTCAGGATTGTCTATTCTATTCCATAGGTGTTCATGTCTGTTTTTGTGCCAGTACCATGCTGTTTTTATTACTATAGTACTGTAATATAATTTGAAATCAGGTATTGTGATACCTCCAGTCTTGCTTTTTTGGCTCAGGATTGTTTTGGCTATTTGAGGTCTTTTGTGCTTCTATATGAACATTAGAATTGACTTTTCTATCCTGGTGAAGAATGTCATTAGAATTTTGATAGGGATTGCATTGAACATATAGAGTGCTTTGGGTAATGTAGTCATTTTCACAATATTGATTCTGCTAACCCATGAACATGGGATCTCCTTCCATCTTCTGATGTCTTCATTGATTTCTTTCTTTAGTGACCTGTAATTGTCATTGTATAGGTCAGTCACCTCCTTCATTCCTAGGTATTTTAATTTTTAAGCTATTGTGAATGGTATTGCTTTCATAATTTCTTTCTCAGACTATTCATTGTGTCGAAATGCTGATTTTTGTATACTGTTTTTTGTATCCTGCTGCTTTGCTGAATGTGTTTATGAGACTTAAGATGATTTTGGTTGAGTTTATAGGATTTTTTAGGTATAGGATAATATCATTTACAAATAGAAACAATTTGACTTTCCTTGTCTATTTGAATCCCTTATATTTCTTTCTCTTGTATTATTGCTCTGACTAGGAATTCCAGCACTATGTTGAATAAGAATGAGGAAGTGGACACCCTTGTCTCATTCCTGATTTTAAAGGAAATGGTTTCAGTTATTCCTCATTTAGTATGATGTTGACCATAGGTCTTTCATATAGAACCTTGATAATGTTAAGGAGTTTGCCTTTTATTCCTCATTTCTTCAGAGGTTTTATCATGAAAAACTGTTGAAGTTTGGCAAGGCTTTTTTCTGCATTTATATGATGATTTGGTTTTTGTCCTTGATTCTGTTTATGTGTTGTATTATGTTTATCTATTTGTGAATGTTGTACTTTACTTGCATCCCAGGAATGAAACCTACTTTGTCATGGCATATGATCTCTTTAATGTGTTTTTGGATTCATTTTGCAAGTATTTTATTGAGGATTTTTGCATCAGGGATATTGACCTATAACTTTCTTTTATTGATGTATCTTTATCTGACATTAGTATTAGGGTCATACTTTGTTCATAGAATATGTTTGGTAATATTCCTTCCTTTTGCACTTTGTGGAATGATTTGAGGAGCACTGGTATTATTTCTTCTTTAAAGATCTGGTAGAACTCAGCAGTGAATCCATCAGGACTTGGGCTTTTCTTTTTGAGAGGTTCTTTATAACTCTTAATTTCATTGATTATAAATCTGAGTTTTTAATAATCTTGGTTCAATTTTGGCAAGTCATATGTGTCAAGAAATTTATCCATTTCTTCAGTTTCCAGTTCACTGGAGTATAGGTTTTTAAAGTATTCCCTATACAATCACCTGAATTTCATTGGTGTCTGCTGCAATATTCCCTTTTTCATCTCTGATTTTATTAGTGCAGGTCTTCTCCTTTCTTGTTCTAGTTAATTTGGCTAGAGGTTTATCAATCATGTTTATATTTCAAAAGAACCAGCTTTTGCTTCATTGATTCACTGAAATTATTTTTGGTCTCCAATTCATTGATTTCTGCCTGATTTTTGTATCTCTTTCCATCTATTAACTTTTGGGTTGGCTTGCTTTTGTTTTTCTAAGAGTTTGAGCTGTATCATCAGATTATTTATTTGTAATCCCTCTAATTTTCTGATGTGGGCATTCATGACTAGAAACTTCTCTTTTAAGATTGCCTTTGCTGTGTCTCACAGATTCTAGTAAGTTGTGTCCTCCTTTTCATTTGAATCTATGAATTTCTAATTTCCTTCCTAGTTTCTTTGATAACCCATTGATCATTCACAAGTATGTTGTTCAATCTTCATGAATTGAATAGTTTTTGTGGTTTTCCTTACTATTGATTCTTAATTTTATTCCATTATGTTCTAGTAAGAAAAAGGGGAATAATTTCATGTTTTTATATTTGTTAGTGTTTGCTTTATGACCTAGGATGTGATCTGTTTTGGAGAAATTTTCATGGACTGCTGAGAAAAATGTGTAATCTGTTCTTATAGAATTAAATATTCTATAAAAGTCTGTTATGTTCATTTGGTCCTAGGTATTTTTGGTTCTAGGTTATCTTTGTTGGTTTTTTTTGTCTGGATATTCTGTCTATTGAAGAGAATCTGGTGTTGAGATCTCCCACAATTATTGTATCTGTGACTGTTTCTTTAAGCTCAGAAGTGTTTTATGAACTTGGGGACACAAATTTTGGTGCATATATATTTTAAATTGTCATATCTTCTTGCTGGATTTCCCCTTTATTTTAGTATATAGTGACTACCTTTATCTTTTCTTACTGATTTTTATGTAAAATCTGCTTTGCCTGGTATAAGAATAGTTACTCCTGCTTGCTTTCAGTTTCCACATGCCTCATAAATCTTTTTCCAACCTTTTCACTTGTGTTTCTCTTTGGTTGCGAGGTGTGTTTCTTAACAGACTGTTGGATCTTGCTTTTTGATACAACCCGAAAATCTGTATCTTTTAATTGGAGAGTTAAGTGTACTTATATTTAGGGTTATGATTGAGAGATGATTATTGATTTCTGTGTTTTACCCTTTTTTTCCAGATTGAGTCTCATGTAGATTTTTCTTTACTTTTGGCTTTGGTCAGCATTGAGTTTTGCTGGTTTTATGAGTTGATCATGCTTGCTGTTTTTCTACCTCTTTTAGGTTCATCAATTCCTCTTTAGAGTTTTCTTCTTTCCTAGCCTCTCATATTTGTGATTGATTTTTGTTCTCTTTCACATGAATTATTCCTTTGAGTATCCTTTATAATTCAGGTATCATGGACATGAATTGCTTTGACTGTCCTTTTCTCAGAAGGTCTTAATTTCTCCATCCAGGCTAAAAGACAGCTTTGCTGGATATAGTATTCTTGGTTCGCAGTTATTCTCTCTCAGAATTTGAATTATGTTGTTCCATGCTTTCTTGGTTTTTAGGGTTTGTGCTGAGAGTTTATTATAATGTGTTTCCCCTTGTATGTGAACTGTTGTTTTTCTCTTGAAGCTTGCAGTATCCTTTCTTTGTTCTCTAGATTTGGCATTTTAATTATGATGTGGCGTAAGGTTGTTCTTTCTATGTCTGTTTGGAATTCAAATGCCTCCATAGATGGGTGTTGATATGCATACATAGATTTGGGAAATTTTCTGCTATGACTTTATTGAATATGTTTCTTATGCCTTTAGTTTGTATTTCAGCTTTTTCCAGTCCATGAATTGGATTGTGTCTTTTGATTATGTCCCAGAGTTCTTGTATAGTGTATTTGTGTATACTAATGTTTTTCTTTATGATTATTTGTATGCAATAGCTCCTCAATCTTGTCCTCCATCTCTGATATTCTTTCTTCTGTTTGATCTTGTGTGCTAATAACACTATCCATTGTAGTTTGTAGTTGATTTATTGACATTTTTGCTTCTAACTTTTTGCTTGGTTACTTTTCATAATTTCCATTTCCTTGCTGAATTTCTTTTCTGTGATGCTGACTTTCTTGTCTAGGTCTTAGATTTATTTCCTAACTTCATTAATCTGTTTATTTGAGTCCTCTTTAAGGTCTGTGATCATTTTTAACAGTAGCCTTCTGAATTCTCTCTCTGACATTTTGGCCAATTCATTATCTTTGGACTCAGTTGTTGTGGTAGGAATTGGGAGGTGAGACATTGCCTTGGTTTTTCATGTTTAAATTTCTACACTGTGTTTGCACATCTATTGGTCAAAAATTCCTTTTACATCCTTGGGTAAATAGAGAACCTACTGCAGTAGCAAGGCAAATAATTCAGCAATAAATCAAATAGTTGAGTGAGTAAGAAACAATTGAAACCCTGATTTGTCTCTCCAGTAAGGTTGTATGGGAGCAAAAGTCTGATTTCTAGGGGAATGATCTAAGAACTTAATACTAGTTGAAAGGTATAAGGACTGGAAATTGAGTATTGAGGGATTGTATGTTGGGAAACAGAGGTAGGAGGATGATGGGAAGAAGGAGGGGTAGGTGAAGGAACTAGTAGTATAAGAGAACTAAATATTACTGGGAATGAAAGAGAATGAAATAAAATGAGAGAAACAGTCAAACAAGAACAAATTAGATGCAAGGAAGTAATCAAAGAACTAAAACAAACATGTAAGGTCAACAACAAATAAACCAAACAAAGAAACAAACAGGTAAAAAAACACCCACATATATTTCTTATCAAAGAGAAGTGCATTTTCCCATTGGTACTTCTTGCCATGGTTGTTACTGGAACAGCCTCTGAAAGATGGAGTTGCACCTCTAGTCGGAGCCTCAGGAGAAAAGGGCAGCTGAGACAGTCAATTCTCTTAAAAGAACTTGGCTGTCTGGATTCTTTTTTGGGTTTGAATAGCCTCTGTAGATAAGGCAGTGGATTTCCTGTTAAAATGTAGATAGATAGCTAGGAGCTCGTGGAAACACTTGTTCTATGAGATGGAGGCAGGTAGCTTGAGAGAGCAGGTCCACTTATGTCTTTTACTGCTTTTCCCACTTGGGCCCAATCCAAACCTCCCCTTCTCTATGTCTGCCTCTGGTGGTGGACTTTCAAGCAGTTATTATGGTTTGGAGACCTGCAGTGCCCCAGGCTGGTGCCTTTTAAATCCCATATTTGCTCAGTTAGAAGCTTGTTGTTTGCTATTTAGTAGCTGCTCTAACTGCAGTTGTCAGTCAATTGGGGGTTGGAGGTTTTGTTTTTTAAATTGACCTTATTCAATGGGGTTTTTGTGGCAGGGTTGCCAACCTCCAGGCACTTTTACTATTTTCCCCATCCAAGATGCTCTGGTGGCAGGTTTCTACATGGACAATGCTGCTGGCAGACCCAGAAATCTACGGTCTATGATTTTTCATATCTCCCAAATTGCTCAGTCTCCAAGCTGGTCTGCCTGTGAGGAGCTTCAAATATCTGTGCTCTCAGTCAGGGAAGAATAGGTGCTTTGCTTTGGAGAATTCTCTTAGGCAATAAGGTGGGGTTGCCAGTTCCTTACCCCAGCACTTCTCAGCTCACTGCAAAGTTCAAGGACTCTCTGCAACCAGGTATCTTGAGAAGCCAGACTAAGTCAGCAGTCCCTCTCAAGATGGAGCCTTGCCACAACTCTCTGAGGTATAGCAATGCAGGGTTTTTGTATTTTGCTGCTGGCCTACAGAACCTGGCAGAAGGCAGGCTTAGAATCATAGAGGGATAAAATGGCATTAGCCCTTGAATTTTCTTAATGTTTTCTCTCAGTTGAATCATTCATTCTTTGAAGAGGGCTTTTGCTTGACAACTGCAGCAATCTGAAACAATTCTACATTATGGTCCTTCATACACACAAAAAAACCAACATTAGGCTGGGCACAGTGGTTCAACCCTATAATCCTAGCTTGATTCTTATGTCCTTCCTCTGAATATTCCAATTTCTTTCAACCAACCAACTAATTCCCATTACATGGCTTGCAGTCACTTACCTGCTATTTCACTGTCCTCCGAAATAGACTTTGACTTTGCTTGTTTAGAGCACATGCAGCAAAGACCTATTGCATTTGTTAGATGTAGCTGGACAGGGGAATGAGATGCATTGTCAAATCTTGACCCAGAGTGATAGAATAATTACCAATTCAGGGAAGAGTTAGAATTCCAGGCAAGTCTTCAGGGACTATCTTTGGGTGGGTACAGGAATGCAGAAAGGAGAAGCACCAGGTCTTTTCACCTTAATAAAATACTTTCTAATTTATTATTTTATACATGTAGAATACGCTTAAGAATCTGTTTGCCACTTTGGAAATAATCCAGATGCCCCACAACTGATGAATGGATTAAGAAAATGTGGTATATATGTATACAATGGCATTTTATTTAGCCATAAAGAGGAATGAAATTGTGTTGTTTGTAGGTAAATGGAAGGAACTGGAGAACTTCATGTTATGTGAAGTAAACTAGCTAAAAAAGCCAAAAGTAGCATATTTTCCTGTCTGTGTGTGTGTGCGTGTGTGTGTGTGTATGTGGTGAGAGAGAGAACAAAATTGCACTAGTGAGTCTGTCTAATAGGACTACAGGAGGTGGTAGAGGTAAAGAAAATGTTAAAGAATGAAAAATATTGAAACAATCCATCTAAACCCAGTTATATATGAATATAATATAATGCACTGTACTATAAGTTGTGAATATTAAAGAATCATGGTGATAGAGAATAATTAAGTAATGGGGGAGGGAGTTAATTTGAATATAGCATGATACAGGCCTGAAGTATGAAGGCGAAACCCTCTTGAACTGTCAATATACACATAGCGCATGATAAAAGCTTTAGCACACAAGGGAGGGGTGAGGATAGGTAAGACACCTAAAAAATTAGTTAGCATTTGTTGCCCTTAACGCAGAGAAACTAAAGCAGATACCTTAAAAGCAACTGAGGCCAATAGGAAAAGGGGACCAAGAACTAGAAAAAAGGTTAGATCAAAAAGAATTAACCTAGAAGGTAACACACATGCACAGGAAATTGATGTGAGTCAGCTCCCTGCATAGCTATCCTTATCTCAACCAGCAAAAACCCTTGTTTCTTCCTATTATGACTTATACTCTCTCTACAACAAAATTAGAAATAAGGGCAAAATAGTTTCTGCTGGGTTTTGAGGGGGTAGGGGGGAGAGGGAGGGGGTGGAGTGGATGGTAAGGGAGGGGGTGGGGGCAGGGGGGAGAAATGACCCAAGCCTTGTATGCACATATGAATAATAATTTAAAAAAAGATAAAGGACAGGAGGTTTAAATAGGTCTTTTCTGTAGGTGTGTACCAGTGGGAGGTGGATGGGCACAAGGAAAGCAAGAACAAGAGTGTATATGGTGGATTTATTTTGTATCCATATATGAAAATAGTAGAATGAATCCTGTTGAAATTGTTCTAAAAAGGGAGAAATGGAGGAAGAGAGAGAATGATGGAGGGATAAATCTAACTAATATATATTATAAGCACATATGTAAATATCACACTGTATCCCCCTGTACAACTATTATGTATTAACAAGCTTTTTTTACAAACTAAACTAAAATAAAGAATTTGCTTGGAAAAATATTTCTTTGGTCAAATTCTAACAGTATGTGTTCTACTATATTGTGATACATTCTGATTGTATTTCCTTTCTTTGTAAAATATATATTTAATACATATACATATGAAGATATGCATATATATAATATATAACATCTATCTATCTATCTATCTATCTGTCTGTCTGTCTGTCTAAATAGATAGATAGCATAATGAAACCCAGAAAACAATGTCTGAAAAAGGGGCAGAAAGAGGGGAAGGGAGTTAAAGGAATATAATAGAGGGGGAAAATTTGCTATAAGTACACTGTACACATCTATGAAATTATCACATGAAAGTTTCTTTACTATTAAAGTATGCTAATAAAACTGTTTTTATAAAAAATTTTGTACTCTCAAAATATAGTTTTGGGCTGGTGGAGTGACCCAAGCAGTAGAGCACCTGCCTAGCAAATGTGAGGCTCTGAGTTCAAACCCCAGTACTACCAAAAAAAAAAAAAAGATTTGCTATAAAATATCATAGTTTTCCCACTAAGCTGAATTTAAAATAATTTTTTCAAAATTTCAACTTATTAAATTCACCCTGCTAAACTTTATCTGACAAATTCTGGATTTGCATATATTATTTTAATTTTCTTATAAATTTGGTATTTTTTCCCTTTTATGGCTAGCTGAAATAATTTACAGAATTGCTAAAAAATAGGCAATACCCATTGGTACACATACTATCAGCCCTAGTGAGGGAAATATTACTGGGGGGACTTAAATATGAATCAAAGAAAGAGTATATGGATAGAGGACAATAAAGAATTTTGAGTTAGGCTGTGATGCAATTACAGAAATGTCTTAGATATAATCTATTATAAGCATGAAACTGGGTGAACACAAGGTTAGTTAAGAAATTCTTGATATTGTTTGGATGGAAAGAGATGAGGACAGAGTTGAATGGAAGATTTCATGTAAAAAGCAGTATGAGAGAATTTTTAAGATCTGCTCATTCACAGTACGGGGGCTGAGAAGAAAGATAGAAAAAGTTAAAGACAGTTCAGGTGACTTTAAGCGTGACTACCTAATTATATTACTGTTAACACAAAAAGGGGAAACTGAATTGTGAAAAAGTCTAAATATTTAAGAATAGATATCCGGAGTTTCATGTTTATGTGCATATGTACACTCACATGTAGTATGGATATTCCTCTTTTTATTGTACTTACTCTTATTATACTTTACAGATATCGTGTTTTTTATAAGTTGAAGGTTCATGGAAACTCTTTATTGAATAAGTCTATTAGTACCATTTCTCCAAAAGTTCAGATAATTACCATTTTTAACAACGAAACATTTTCTAACCAATTTTTTAGACATAATGCTACTATATACCTAATAGATCTCAGTATAGTATAAGCATAATTTTCATATGCATTGGAAGACCAAAAGCTTTGTGACTCATTTTACTGAAGAAATCACTATATTGCAAGGGTCAGGACCCAAACCCACAATATCACTGAAGTGTGTCTATAAATATGTAATTATAATTAGTATTTAATTGTAAGAAGAGAATTACATTAGTACTCCAGGGAAGATTCCAAAGTTGTAGAAAATAGATGATATCCAAAGAGTCAAAGAACTTGATTGGAATAGTGACAGTTCATAGTCTTCCAGCACCCCTTCAGAGAATTTTTTTATATTAGATTCCAAGCCAACACAATAAATGAAGTAGATAAGCCAGGTGGAGCCAAGTATACTATTACTATTGTCTGAAACATGTAGTGCTGGCACAAGTAGAATATAGAGATGCTGTTGATGACCCAACCAGAATTTTTTACATAATTATCTGAGAATAATAGCTTCTAACAACTTAAACTACACCCAATTCAGTTTCTCTTGGCCAACAGGATAGCACCCCTATCCAGAGATGGCTCTCATTCCATACCTGAGTGATGATGGAGACATAAAAACCTAGACTGATTGTTTCTTGTAGGGAAATGCTACAGTACCATTAACTTCCCTTACCCAAAGAATTAAGCTCAGGCTAGGATTTAGGAGCACCCCCACCTCTGCCTAGCTTTTCCCCCTTCCCTATTCCCTTCTCAGCCCTTCCTAGTTTCACCAGAGCTTAGGCTAGTTCTGTTTCATTTCGTTTCTTTAAATAACTTGTACAAGAATTATCATGTCGGGCTTTGTTTGTAGAGAACCTGACCTAGGATATATTTGGACCTTTCCAGTTAAACTGAAGTCATTTACCAAGGCTGATCTGGTTAGATTGGAGCAAAAAAAGGAAAGGAGAGAGAGAGGGAGAGGGAGAGGGAGAGAGGGAGAGAGAGAGAGGGAGAGGGAGAGGGAGAGGGAGAGAGAGAGAAGGAAAGAGAGAAAGAAAGAACAAAGAAAGAAAGAAAGAGAGAGAGGGGGAGGGAGGGAGGGAGGGAGGAAGGAAAGAAGGAAAACTGACTCTTTTCTGTCTGGTTAGGAACTAAGAGTACCTGCACTCGTAACTACTGACATTAAACAAAACTGAGAAAATGGTCAGACAACCTCTGAAGGAAAGGAGAGAAGGAAGCAGATAAGGTGGACGCAATTGGAGTAGATGAACAGTTTCTAGGCAGGTCTGATTCATAGCTTATCTTTTACTACTGTAAGAAAGCACAATTCCCCCAATATTTCATTTGATACATCTTTCAACCTTAATTTATTTAAGATTAGTTTCTGTTACTTGAAATTGGAGCCTAAACAATAATTCCTGATGGACTTAGGATTTCTGCTCCTTCTGGTATGAACTTCATATGAAGAATTAAAAGTTTAGCCACAAATGTTTCTAAATGATAAATGGCTTTGCTGAAAATACTCTTAGTTACTTGGCTCTGTCATTAATTATTAATTAGTGACCTTTATCAAGACACTTAATCCTTCTGGGTTTGAGTTTTGTACAATATAAAAGTACAACAACTTTAATTGGTGCTTTTAAAGATTAAGTCCTGTAAAGAAGGTCAAATGCACAGTATGCAGTAGTGCTTGTCCATTGTTTTTAGCTCCCTCTGCTACCTGAGCACTTGAAATAGATTCTCCTGTTCATTTTATTCTCTCCCTGTAAAACATCAGTCAGATCCATGTTATATCCTTTATCAGTATCTTTTTGTTTTTTAATTGTTTCTCTGAGCTAGCTATAAGGCAATTTTAAGCTTCAAAGTTAATTATTTTTCATTTCAATGATTATGTTTTATTTCTAGATGGTTTACTTTTTAATTGAATTTTATTTCCCATAATCTCTTGTTCTTTCATTAGTGTTGATTTCTTCATTTCTTTAATGACACAAGCACATTTTACAGTCTCACTGAAATTACTTGATTTTTTAAAGTTATTCAAATGCAACGCCCCCTGTTTTTGTTCCTCTTGGACTCTCTTTTATAACTTATTCCTTCATCTGGTTGTAATTGTCTGATTGGGAACAGATTCTGTTCTAAAGAACAGAATTTCTTTAGCAGAAATTCTGTCAAATGCTACTTCTTTCCCCAGGGAACAACATTCACTTTCATGACAGAAATTCAAATAAACTAATTTAATGTTTATTACTTCTAGGGTCCACAGCTCATTGTTTCAGAATTAGTTTTTATTTTGGCTTCTCAGCTTGGAATCTGGCAACATGTGAGAAGTAGGAATTCATCTTTTGAATCATGCATTAAAGGGTTGGGGTTCCCATTTCTGGAGGGACATTTTTCCTTTAAGAAGCTAAGGAGAAATGCTACCTTGCCACAACCCTTGGTTATTCAGCTAAGTTTTTCTAGCCCCTTTTACGTGAAGAGAACAACTCCTCTATGGTATTCCTTTACACACAGAGCATACATTCAGCCATAGTTCCATTTGGCTCTGTGAGCCATGAGAACAGTCCTTAGTCAACTTCAGCAAGTTCTATAGTTTCCTGGAGCATATTTCTATTAGACTGTATGCTTAGTGCTCCAACTTTCACCTTTTGGTCCTGCACTAGAGGTCCCTTCCTCATTTTAAATTAAGAAATTCACTTTTTTAATCAATCTAGTTATTATCATTATGTTTTGTATGATATTTGTAGAAACTTGGTAGGTGGATAGATGTTACATTTATCATACTTCCATGTACTAGAGGGGAAATCTCCATGGAATATCCCAAATATTGTTTAGCCCTTGTCTTCAATTATTTTGATATTTGTCTTTCTTCCTTTTGGACATCTTCATGATGCCCAGTAGCCCTCTCCCTCTACCTATTAATATTTGGCATAGGTTGCACACTGCTATTTGGAACTTTTTCTAGCTTTTAGCCCACAAAACTCAATTTATGCTATATACTGTTGTTGATGGGATTCATTTTTAACTGACCTATGACTTCAGAAAACAATAAAGTTAATGCTCACCTGCCAACAATTATTCATCTTTCTATATTCTTCTGTATTCTATACAACTTAGGACAGGAAGAATTTATGACTAAAAAATCCCAATGGTGTTAAGTTCAGTGTCACTTGAGTCCTACAGTCTCAGTATGCAAAATCAAAACTCAAATTGTGGCTTGCCAGCATAATATTATAATAGGTGCAATCAAAAAAATCTGTAATACTTTAATTCAAAGTGATATTAATTGAATTTTGCATGATTGGTTCTGACCTGCCTATACCACAACCAGCCCTATTGCTAAAACTTGTAGATAATGGGTCCTTTCATCTTTCTTCTGAATCATATATTTGAAAATATTTCTATCTTCCAACTTTATGCTTTCACCAAAAAAATTCTTCCTCATAATTCTGTACCACGAGTACACAAAAACTTTATCATTCATAATCATGTGTTACTTAGATACAAGTTAAGGCCAGTAGAAATACAATCTAACTCTGGCTGGAATGATACTTTGGTAATATGTTTGTAGTTTTCCTTCTATTGCCAATATTAGTTAGCTCTATTGATGAAGAACTGTTCAAGTTGCAGGAAAATGCACCTAGGAAAGAAAAGGTGACAAAGTCAATACTTACGGGACAAATGGAAGAAATTGTCCAAGACAGTGGGAATAAAGGGCTTTGAGCCTTCAGAAGAGAAGATTAACATGGATGTCCTGGTTAGAGAGTCATTAATGTACAGGTGATATTTGAAGTCATAATGGGAATAACTTACTCTCAAGTTTCGATCAGCATGTCTTTAATGCACAACCTTCTTTAAAGATGTTAATATTGTTCATAGCACAGATATTATCCATATAAAATATAATTCAGATATTATCCATATAAAATATAATTAGTGTTTCAAATTCAAAGACTAGCAGAAGGGAATATTTTAAGATCTAATCTCTTTTAAGAAGATAATATAACTAATTTTTAAAGATAGACATATTGCAAACATGATATCCATGGAAATAGCTTTTCATGAATTAATCTACTATAAAAATGTTCAAAAGCCTGTTTCTTTTTAACATCAGCATAAAATAAGAATTGATTTGGGCAAAGTTTACTAATATGGAATATTTTTAAGATTATAATTTTTCAAATAGTCTAAACATATTTTGAAATATTTAATATATTTCTGGGTCATATAACATAGAATGCACTTTTTACGATTTGATTTGATATTCAGATGCAATCCAGTTATCTATATGGACATTTTCATTCAGATATATAACTTAGTTTCAGGAACTCAATTTTCAGAAATTTTAGAGTTGCTTTTAGAGAGGCATAATAAAAGATAGAAATGGCACATACAACCTTTCAGAAGGGTTACATAAATGCTTTGGTTTCAACATTGCACTTAAAATAGTTTAAAAAGTGAAGAAATAAAAAAGATATAGATATGATTGTTGTTCATTCCTAAGCACATCAATGTACATTTCATAAAAACAATCTCTTATGAGCTATAGTACAATAATCAAAATCATGCAATTAACTTCAATAGAATACTATCTAATGTGCAGACCTTGCTCCACTTTTCTAAATGCCCAACTAATGACATATCCTATTCTGGATGTTTTGTTTTGTTTGATTTGTTTATGCAGGATTTTATACTGCTTTTGTCCTGTCTCTTTTTAATCTGAAACATTTCTAAAGTCCTTTCATTTCATGAACTTGGCATATCTTTATTTATTTTTTTTTTTTGGTGGTACTTGGTTGGAACTCAGGGCCTCATGCTTGCAAGTCAGGTGCTCTACTACTTGAGCCACTCTGCCAGCTTAGCATATTTTAAGAGTACAGGCCAGATATTTTGTAGGATGTGTTTTTCTAGTAAGCATCATGTAGGTTAAATTTTGATGTTATATTATATCCTGCTCCATCAAACCTTAGCATCCATTTGTTGTATTTGTTTGAAATACTTTGTCTTTCTGTATATAGCTTATTCACCAAAATCATTTGTTCTAGGTTCATCCATGTAGTCACAAATGAATGGTGATCTTCTAACATTATTATTATTTCAAGATGTCTTAGCATTCTTTCAAATCTATGTCCTTTATTAATTTAGTCATTTAAGATAGCAGCATGGTCTTGTAAATCCTTTTAAAAATTATTTTTAAAAACAGCTTTGTTAAAACCAGTATATAGTAAAATACATACGTTTAAATGCACAACTTATAAACCTTGACATGATAATACATGTGTGCATTCTTATTAAAGCAAGATAATGAACATAATTGTTACCTCCAAATTTCTTTATATTCAATTTAAAAACTCTCACCTGCTCCTCCCCATATTCCCTACACATGCCCAGGCAATCACTAATTTGCTCTCTGTTGTATAGATTACCTTTCATTTCCTAATATTTTACATAAGTGTAATCATAAAAGGGAGATTATTTTTGTGTGGTTTCTTTCACGTGTCATAATTATGTTAAGGTTATTCCATATTGTTGCATATATCAATAACTCATTTCTTTTTATTACTGGATAGGATTCCATCATATGCATTTATTATAACCTGTTTATTTGTTCACTCTTAAAGTTTTTTATTGTAATATTATTGTTGTACTTGGGTACACTGTGACATTTACAAAAGTGCTTACAATATAGCTTAGTTAAATTCACCCCCTCTATCATTCTCTTTTAATCTCCCTCACCCTTTCTTAGAACAGTTTCAGTAGGTCTATTTTTCTATGTTCATACATGTGTACACAATATTTCCACCATATTCTCCCTCCTACACCCTTTCCTTATATCCTCCTCGTCACTGGTACCAACCCCCCAGACAGTACTTGTTTTACCTTCCTGTCCTCCAATTTGAAAAAAGACATTTTTCTTTGTTTAAGATATTTGTACAGAGTTTCATTAAGACATTACCATGTACATATGTATTGTATCACAAATTGGTTCATCTCCATTTTTCTCCTGTCTCCTTTAGTCGTCCTTTTATGGTGATTTCAACAGGTTTAAAAATTCTATATTCATTCTTACATAGAAAGTACATCACCAATATTCATATTCTTTACTTCCTTTCTTTAAATTCCCCCCTCCTGTTTGTGCCTTCCTTTGTGTTAGTATGAGCAGTTTTTCATTCTTGTCCTTCATTGCTTAGGTGTCTATTTGTTGGTTAGCACATGCACTGTACTTAAGTCATTTTGTCCCCTCCCTCCACTGCACTTCCTTGCCCTTATCCTGTGTTAATAGTTTCCAGTGTGTTAACTTGTGTCTTTTTCCTACACAGATGTGATATATTTCTGTGTATATGTAATATTGCTTGTATTTGTATTGGGCTTATATTCCACATATGAGAGAAAATATGTGGCTTTTGGCTTTCTGAACCTGGCTAACTTCACTTAGGATAATGTTCTCTCATTCTATCCATTTACCTGCAAATAGCAAAATTTCATTCTTCTTTATAGTTGAATAAAATTCAATTGTATATACCACATTTTCTTAATGCATTTATCAGTTGTGGGGTATCTTGGCTGTTTTCATAGCTTGGCTATTGTTAATAGTGCCACAATAAATATGGGAGTGTAGGTGTCTTTATTGTAACCTGACTTAGATTCCTTCAGGTATATCCCTAGGAGAGGTATTTCTGAATCATGTGGCACTTCAATTTTTAGGGTTTTTTGGGGGTGTGTGTGGTACTGGGGTTTGAATGCAGGACCTACACCTTGAGCCACTTTACCAGCCCTTTCTGTGATGGGTTTTTTGAGTTAGGGTCTTACAAACTATTTCCCCAGGCTGGCCTTGAACCACAATCTTCCTGATCTTTGCCTATTGAGTAGCCAGGATTAAAGGTGTGACCCACCAACACCCAGCTATTTTAGTTTTTTTGAGGAGCTTCCATACTGTTTTCTATAGTGGTTATAAATTCCAACAATTTATGAGGGTTCCTTTTTCCCCCACATACTCACCAACATTTGTTGTTTATATTCTTGATTATAACCATTCTAACAGAAGTGGGGTAGAATCTTAGTGTGGTTTTGATTTACATTTCCTTTATGGTCAGGGATGGTGAGCATTTTTTTCATGTGTTTTTTGGCCATTTTGAACTTCTTTCTTTGAAAAAGCTCTGTTCAGTTCATTTGCCCATTTCTTTACTGGGTCATTGATTTTTGGGGAAGTTTAGTTTTTTGAGCTCCCTCTATATTCTGGTTATTAATCCCTTGTCAGATGTATAGTTGGCAAAGATTTTCTCCCACTCTGTGGGCTGCCTCTTCAAATCTGGTTCGCACTACATCTTTTGTAGTGCAGAAGCCGTTTAGTTTCATTTAGTCACAGTTGTCAACTTTTTCTTTTAGTTGCTGAGCCACTGGAGTTCTATTTAGGAAGTTATTGCCTATTCCTATAAATTCCAGTATGTTCTGAACTCTTTCCTTCATTAGTTTAAAAGTTAAAGGTCTTACATATGGTCCTTATTCCACTTTGTTTATATTGGTATAGGGTGAGAGACATGGATCTAGTTTCAAGTTTTTACATGTGGGCATTGCTAAAAACAACACTCTAAGAAATATAAATGTGTAGAGCTATACAAATATTGATTATCAAATAATTTCTCATTTAAAATTGTTGCAGTTTCATGTAGTTTTTGGTCTTTTCATTTCAAACATCATTTGGGAACACATACAAAAATAAAAGGAAAAGGAATATAAGTGCAAAGAAAGATTACTGTAAGCTTTATCAATTCATGTTCTTATATAACAGCAATTTATACATCAAAGAAAGGTCATGTATTGTCACATTGTTATCTTAGTTGACAAGCTAAAAAGAATCCCTTAAAAAGGAAAACAAGTATAAAAATCAAATTGTCTTCTCACTAACATAAATGGGAAACAGTCCATTTAGTGGTGAAATTCTGTTCAGAAATGAAGACATTGTCCTGTGAATAATGTACAAAGTATTATTCCTACTAACTTTCTTTGATTGAAATCTTATATAGCTGCATACATGTTTAACAATAGCATAATATATTACAGAAGAGTTGAATGACCTTTTAGATACTTTAGGTGAACACTTCACAGAAGAGCAACTCTCCATCAATAGGTCAAAGTTTCAGAAGTATAGTTCTGCATATGTATTTTACTCCTGAAGGCTAGCATTTTAGTGAGAAATCAGGCTACAGAAGGAAGTTGTTTTCCCCTCATGAGCACAGTTTTGAGTATTAACATCTACTGTTACTAAAGAAAAACCCTGTGGAAGACATAACATTTCTCTCACTAGCAGAGCAACTCCACTTGTCTAATCTCCTATGAAAAATTTCCTTCAAAAAACACAGGAAGATAGATGCTCCTAGGCTTCTCCTTGTTCTCTCCCTGCCACTGCCTCTCAACCATAGTTGGGGGATCTAGAGTTCTACAGGACAGTTTATTTCTTACACTCCACAGATTAATGTTTCCCTTCCTTAATGTGTCCAGCTCCTCTGCGTCTGGATGTAATATTCACAAAATTCAAGATAATTTATCAAATGTTGGTAAAAATCTATAATGAGTCAGGGACCAAGAGTAAAGTCTTTCTCTGCAAAAATTTAAGCACTATAACTTAGAAAGGCTCCATGTAACCCTGACTTTAGCAAGAACATTATGAGACTATTATAGGTCCCAAGAACTCTCATTTTTATTTTTAGAAATCCAATTCAAATCATATTAAACAGGTTAAAATGTAACCACATTTCACTAAACTTTTAATAGTTGTTTGAAAGTTTGTATATCTTTGGTACTGTACCAAAAGGCTTAATGAACAAAAGAAACCAAACTACAGCACAATGAGAATGCTACGTATAGAAAAGAATACTTGAGCCAACGTTTTAAGGTGGCAAATGTTTTGTAGCGCTTGAGGAAAGTGAGGCTACATTTGGACAGTATTTGCAAAGGCCTGGAGGCAAAACAGGCTGATGTGGGACTGGAGGTATAGTAAAGTGAGAGTTGGGGAAGTTATCAGATAGGGTGACTGACGAGGTGTTGCTAAGCAGTTAAAGGATATAACTGTATTGTGGCTTTTTTTAGCATTAGAAGGTTAACTCCAAAGCAATGAATAGAGTAATTTTAACTGGAACATAAGGCAAGACTGAAGATATGGAACCAAGTGATGTGAAAGAAATGCTATCTCTAACAAGACCCCTTATCTCTTGTGGTCCAACAAACCATTATAGCAACTAGCAGAGGTTTGTAAGTTTGGCTTATAGCATGTGGTAGAACTTTTCATAAAGGAAATTATAAAAGGACAATGTTTATGAGATGTGCTTAAAGCTGGAAAGAATTAAACAAATCATCCTTTCTACTGTCTCCTAAGAGTCACCTCATAGCAGCTCTGACCCTGAACTAAGTCCATCCAACCATTGCTCTGAAGACTACAAAATCCCACTGTCTTTTCTTTATAAAATAATTTTTCTAACTTTTCTCATGGAACTATGCTTTAAGTGAGAGATTTAGTCCTATGCTGTTTCACAAACCCAGCAAAAACCCATGTGGCTGATTTTCAACAGAGGGATAATTCTGGTGTCAGCAGAAAGACCCCTTTGAGGTACAACTGGGTCTCTCTTTATCACCTGAGATTTCAGCACTTACAATTGTTCTGATTAGCTTGTGCCTCTGTGACATGCATGTGGGGTACTTCACAATTCAAACTAGAGTAGCAATCAGTATTTCTAATCAAAACAGCTCTCTACCAAGGCTTCTGCTGTATGTTACTTTCAGCTTGCTGAATTATTCTTGTTCTATAGTCAAAGTGTGCAAAGCTAAAAAATCACTAACTGGAAGTGTGCCTTGGATTCGAGTTCTGACTTTGACATTAACTGGATGTGTGAACTGCTGTTCTTTAGGTTGCTTTCTATCATCAGAATTGCAAGAAAATAGGCTAATGACATTCAGGAGTCCCCTTGCCAGGATTATTATGGTAATGGGAATCTTTGGTTCAGTGTTGAACTCAACAGGCACAACCACTGTAACAAGTATATTCATTGATCATATCACTGGTAGAAAGTGGATGTTGTAACTTTTTGTATGTAACAATGACCATGTGTGTTTCTTTAAAATTTTGAGGATTGGGATCCTTGCTTTTAAACTTCAGGGTCTCTCTCAAGAGATATGTAAGTGCTTAAACATACAAACATAATTCTTGCCTTGTATGTCAATGCTGTTACTTGCTATGTATCCTTGATGACATAGCTGAGTGGAACTCTTTTCAGTGCTACGGGACTTTTCTCAGCTACCCAAACAAGGGCTTTGACTTTCACTGAGTTTCTGGTTATACAAGGACTGGGAAAGAAGTTCAAGTATCACAAGCATTCAGAAAGTTCTACTTTTTCTTTCCAAATTCATCCAATATTTTTGTTTGCTTATATAAAACTTTTAAATGTCATCCAAAGAAAGAATATGCATGAATTAAGTAATTCCTTCTTCATGCCCATCAAAACATCATTTATTTGTAACAGTAATCTTATGGTATTTTTTCCTTGGGTGATATAGTTCATAAAATAGAAACCTCGTCACAGTCACTGTGATGTTATTAATCTTCAGACTTTCAGAGGTTAAAATATCTCCAAAAAAAGTACAAGTCACAGGAATTGAGTCAAATGGATGGATTTTATATCAAGTCACTGTGAAAACCATCTTTAGAGGCTTGAAAACAATAAAAGGGTCTTATATGGGCTTATTCCCAAACCATCTTCAAGGAACTGTGCTCCTGATCAAAACTAGTATTTTAAATGATATTCTGTATTTTCAATTATAATTGCACGGTAATGCAACTGCTGGAGGTACATCATTTTTTGCTTTCCATATCCACACTGTAATAATTTTGTTAGATTGCTAACCTACCCCTAAAAAGAGATAACACAGACAGTTGAGACTGTTTCTCTGGGATATGTCACATGGTGTGAGGGACATACATCCATTCTCAGTCACTTTCTTAAAAAAAAAAAATGAATGACATCTTCATTTTCACTAGCAATAATTTTTGTCTTGAGATCAACTTTGTGATCTATAGCCATAAATAGCTGGATTACTCTATTGTAAATGTGAATGAATCTGGTGAAATTGAAAATCTCTAAGGGAAAGAAGGCTAAGATTACAGAAAATGGACCACAGGTAGAATATAGAGCAGCACTTGAGACACGTAAGATAAAAATGGCTATGCTCCTAAGGTGGGGAGTTTTGGCTGTTAACCTGGCAAGTGTAGGACCTACACTTGTATTGAGTGTTTGTGGAATTCTTACTATGAAAGTGAAAATTCTTTCTCCCCATTGAACTCAATTACCAAATTACTCAATGGGCATAGGCAGAGGGAAGGAAAATTGTGAGGCCTTCTAAAGAGACTAAAGGTGAGAAAGGTGAGAGAACAGTATCAGCTATTAAGATTTGTGGAAATGGATTACAGGTAAGATTTTTACATTATTTTGTTTGTAATAGTCTAAATTACATTATTTTGCTTCTTTCATAGGCTTCAGTTAATGCAGTTTCTTTGAATGGAAACAGACATGAAATACCCTCGTTTCTAGTGAATTCAACACATTTTACTGCAGTCATTTCCAGTAGTCATTCTCTGCTACTGAAGTGGAGTTGTGGTTTTCTTCAGATGGGTCATATTAAATTCATCTGTTAAATGCAAAAACTATTTCAAAATTTTTGTTGCTTGGAGAATGAAGAGCAGGGAATGTGGGATGGAAATATTTTATTTCAGTAGAAATCAATTACCAAGATATAAACTGTAGCAGACAAGACATTCATGATTTTTAACGGAGGGAGAAAAGGAAAACAAGAAGGCAAAAAGAGAAAAGATAGAAAGAAACATAAGGATGAAGAGAAAAAAATTATAAGACAAACACACAATTTATATATTTTAAAACCTATGAGCATCTTAGTACCCATGCTAGTAGGAAAAGAGAAAAGCCTAGTTAGGTCTCCATTCAATATAAACTATCTTTGGATTGTTAAAACAAATGCATCAAGAAGACACCATTCATGTATAAGTAGTATAGTGAAAATTGAGGGAAAATTAAACGATCTTGGTAACATTTTAAGTCAAATGTTAATTGATTTATAAAATGAAATGCAAAAAATGAAACTCAACTCTTCCTATACTACAGCATTGCATAAGGCATTTTTAGTTTAAATTTTTCATGTGTAAAGTAGAATGGAAAATGGCCAAGTTAGCTGAGAAACAAAATAGTACAGATACATTTTAAATCATTATAAATTCTAAGGCATGGCGACTCTGCCATACTAGTTTTAAAGGTATAGAAGAAAAAAGAAACACTAAAAAAAAAAGTGTGTGCCTTAAATTCTAACTTCAATTTGGAAGAAATCAAAGAACCCCACAAAAACACTAAAACAAAGAACATTTCAATCAACGCAAACAGACTTGCAGAATCCCTGTGATTGGAATCAACTCAGCACATTTCATGAATGATAAGGAGGAAGATAGTAACAAGAAAATGAAAGAGAATGGTAGGAATTGTGGTTGGTAGACATCCATGACCAGAACATTCAGAGCCCTCAGGGTAGACCATGATAAAGTTACTGGAGTTCATCTTGAATGTGATGGAAATCACTGGGATTACTCTGAACAACTTACTGATGCTATAACCATTAGATACTAGAACATAGGCATTTTCACGAGGAGACAGAAAACATCAATGAAAGGCCATATTACTAATTGTGTGAAGTATGAAGTGTAGCATCAATACATGACTGAGACATCTTTCCTAGGGAAAAAATTAAATTATTTTAAGTAAGATGCTTGTATCATTGGGTTAGGGATACAAGAAACTTTGTTGTCATGATTGTTCCTTCAGTAATTTTTTTAAATGGAAGATGTTTCACTTCTGATCAAATGTGTATAACATATCTTATTCATGCATGCATTTACTGAGATATTAAAAAAGCATTTACCATGGGTCAGGTGCTGTGCTACGTACGAGTATATCACATTGACCAAAACAAACTTGGTGTATGAAGTCAGAAAACTAAGTCTAGTCATAACTCTTAAAACCTGGGAATCACTTAGAAGCTTTGTATGGTTGATACCTGCTACCATATAATTGGAGGAAAAATATCTAAAAGCTCAGACTGTGGATTAGTCTGAATGCTTTTGAAATTCATATGAATGTAATCATTAAAGTACATACTCATCTTTATCTGGCTTATTTTATAAAGCAAAATTATTTTGATATTTACCTATCTTGTACAGATTAATAGTTTATTAATTCTATTTTTGAGTTACATTTCAATTGTTACCTTTTTAAAAACTATTATTGTTTTTACATTTACTTACATGTGTATACATTATTTGGGACACCTCCCTCTCCTCTGCTCAACCCCCTCCAATCCCAGCCTCTGGGTAGAGCATATTCCACCCTCTTGTTCTCTGATTTTGTTGAAGAAAAAACATACAAGATAAAGATAAAAAATATAGTGTTTTTTACTAGTTTCAGATGAAGATAGCTATATAGGGAGATGGATTCCTTGTGTTGTTTCCATGCATATGTGTATTACAATCCAAATTGGTTCGTCTCTACCAGACCTCTTCACTATTTCCTAGTCCCCTTTCTGTAGTGGCCTCTGCCAGTTGAAGATTACTATATTCGCTCCTCTACAGTGAACACATCAACCACATTCAAGTTTTAGGTTTCCTTCCCTTTACCTATTCCTCTTGTGTGCAGGCTCCCCTTAATGTGTGACCCATGTCCAATAATATTACTGCATTTGTTTTTTGGTCTATAATCCACATATGAGGGAGAACATGAGATTTTTGGCCTTCTGAGACTGACTAACTTTGCTTAAGATGATGTTCTCCAGTTCCACCTACTTTCCTGTGAATGATAAACCTTCATTCTTCTTTGTGGCTGAATAAAATTCCATTGCGTATAAATAACACATTTTCTCTTTTTTTTCATTTATTTATATATGCATACAATATTTGGGCCATTTCTCCCCCCTCTCCCCCACTGCCTCTTTTCCCTCCCACCCCCTCGCTTCCAGGCAGAAACTGTTCTGCCCTTATCTCTAATTTTGTTGAAGAGAGAGTATAAACAATAATAAGAAAGACAAAGCATTTTTGCTAGTTGAGATAAGGATAGCTATATATAGGGAGATTCCTAGCATTGCTTCCATGTGCAAATGTGTTACTTTCTAAGTTGATTCTTCTCAAACTGATCTTTTCTCCAGTTCTTGATCCCCTTCTTCTATTGGCCTCTATCGCTTTAAAGTTTCTGCATTAGTTCCTCTGCATCGAGGACATCAAATACTATTATGTTTTTTGGGTTTCTTACCTATCCCCATACCTCCCGTGTGTGCTCTTCCCTTATCATGTGACCAAAGTCCAATCATATTGTTGCATTTGCCCTAGATATAAAGTCCGCATATGAAGGAAAACATACGATTCTTGGTCTTCTGAGCCTGGCTAACCTCGCTCAGAATGATGTTCTCCAGTTCCACCCATTTACTTGCAAATGATAAGATTTCATTCTTCTTCATGGCTGAGTAGAATTCCATTTATAACACATTTTCTTAATCCACTCATTGGTAGTGGGGCATCCTGGCTGTTTCCATAGCTTGGCTACTGTGAATAGTGCTGCCATAAACATGGGTGTGCAGGTGTCTTTGTAGTAACCTAAGTCACATTCCTTTGGGTGTATTACTTGGAGTGGTATTGCTGGATCATATGGCAGGTCTAGTTTTAGTTTTTTAATAAGCATCTATATTGTTTTCCATAGTTATACTAGCTTACATGAACACCAGCAGTGTATGAGGTTTCCTTTTTCCCTGCATCCTCATCAACATTTGTTGTTGGTGTTGTTCTTGATGATAGCCATTCTAACAAGGGTGAGGTGGAATCTTAGTGTGGTTTTGATTTGCATTTCCTTTATGGCCAGGGATGATGAGCATTTTTTCATGTTTTTGGCCATTTGGACTTCTTCCTTTGAAAAGGTTCTGTTAGTTCAGTTGCCCATTCTTTACTGGCTCATTGATTTTGGGGGAATTCAGTTTTTTGAGCTCCCTGCATTATTCTGGTTATCAGTCCTTTGTCTGATGTATAGCTAGCAAAGATTTTGCCCCATTCTGTGGGTGGTCTTTTTAATTTAGAGATCATTTCTTTTGTTGTGCACAAGTTTTTTAGCTTCATGCAATCTCATTTGTCAATCCTTTCTCTTAGTTGCTGGGCCGCCTGAGTTCTACTGAGGAAGTCCTTGCCTATACCCATTGCTTCCAGTTTATTTCCTGCTCTTTCCTGTACTAACTTCAAGGTTTCAGGTCTGATATCAAGGTGTTTAATCCACTTTGAGTTGATACTAGTACAGGGTGACAGGCAGGGGTCTACTTTCAGTTTTCTGCAGGCATATAACCACTTTTTCCAGCAACATTTGTTGTAGAGGCTGCTTTTTCTCCATTGTATGTTTTTTCTCCATCGTATGGCAACTTTGTCAAAAATTAGGCAGGCCTAGCTGCATGGATTCATACCTGGGTCTTCTATTCTGTTCCACTGGTCTTCCTATCTGTTTTTGTGCTAGCACCATGCTGTTTTTATTGCTATGGCTCTGAAGTATAAATTGAATACTGGAGGTATTGTGACACCTCCAGTGTTGCTTTTTTTTGTTCAGTATTGTCTTGGCTATTCTGTCTTTTTTGTTTCCAAATGAACTTCAGAGTAGATTTTTCAATCTCTGTGATGAATGTCATTGGGATTTGATGGGAATTGCGTTGAACATGTAGGTTGCTCTTGGTAGTATAGCCATTTTTTCTATGTTGATTCTGCCAATCCATGAGCACGGGAGATCTTTCCACCTTTTGTAATCTTCAATTTCTTTCTACAATACTTTACAGTTCCCCTTGTAGAGGTCATTTGCAACCTTTGTTAAGTTTATTCCCAGGTATTTGATTTTTTTTTTGAGGCTATTGTAAATGGAATTGTTTTCCTACATTCTTTCTCAATCTGTTCATTGTTGGTGTATAAAAGGCTACTGATTTTTGTAAGTTTATTTTGTATCTTGCTACTTTGCTGAAGTTGTTTATATTGACTAGGAGTTTTTGGGTGGAGTTTTTAGGGTCTTTATGGTATAAGATTATGTCATCTGTGAGTAGGGATAGTTTGACTTCTTCTGTACCTATTTGTATTTGTTACCTATTTCACAACTCATTTATTCATTTACCTTCTATGTACTTCTTTAACATATCTCACAAGTTTTGTATTTAAATTTTTATTACTTAAGATATTTTTTACATTTGCCTTTTGATTTAGTCTTTGGTTTATGGGTTATTTAAAAGTGTATTATTTCATTTCCAAATATTTGGAAATTTTTTGTAAATTTTTCTGTTTATTTGTAAGTTAATCTCATTATGATAAAAAGACATACATTGTGTGACTTTACTCAAATTCATTGAGACTGACTTTATGGTTTAGATATGGTCTCTGGGGGTAATGTTCTGTATGTATTTGAAAAGATGATGTATTCTGCTGTTCTCAACTAAAGGTTTTATAAATGCCAACAAGGAAATTGTGGCTGTGTCATTCATGGCTTCTATGTCCCTGCTCATTGGTCTACTTATTTTATCAAATACCGAGGATTTCTCTGTTTCCCTTACAGTTCTGGTTTTGCTTCATGTGTATGAGGCTCTGGTTTTGGGTACACAGCACTTGATACTGACATATTTTCTTGGTGAATGCACCCGTTTACCAGTATGAAGTGATGCTTTACATTCTAGATGATAGTGTTTGCCCTGAAATCCATTTTATCTGATTTTTTCATAACTGATGTACTTTTCTTTCAATTAGTATCAGCAGGGTACTCCTTTTTCATTGTGCTTTTGATTTGCATGCCTCTGATAATTAGTGATACTGAGTAATTTTCTCATGTACCTGTTGTTTTCAGAGATGTGTTTGAGTCATTTACCCAATTTCTAACTGGATTATTTATTTTGTTTTGGTTGGGTTTTGCTATTGAATTATTTGGTTCCTTATATATTCTGGATGTTAACAATTTGTTGGATGCATACTTTTCAAATATGTTCTTCTATTCATTTAAGTTCACACTTCATTCTGCTGACTCCTTTGCTATGCAGATTTGAGGTTTGATGTAATCTCATTTGCCTACTTTGCTGTTGTTGCTGATGCTTCTGAGGTCTTAACCAAAAAACCCTTGCCATGACCAATGTCTTGAAGTACTTCCCTGTTTTCCTCTAGTAGTTTATAGTTTGAAGTCTTTTGTTTGAGTCTTTAATCTTTTTTTTTCTTTTAGAGACAGATTCATGACACAACCCAGGCTGACCTAAAATTCATGATTCTCCTGTCTCAGCCTCCCAAGTGCTGGGATGATATGCATATGCCACAACACTTGACTTTTAATTCATTTTGAATTGATTTTTGTAATGTTCATTCTTTTGTATGGGGATATATAGTTTTCCTAAAATTGTTTATTGAGAAACTTATCCTTTCCCCTTGTAACCTTTACTGAAGTAAACGAGCAGTAAAATCATGGGTTTATTTCTAGGTTCTCTATTCTTTTCCATTGCGCTAAGTGTTTTTACCATAGTATATCATATATATTGTAGAACATTGAATTCAGGTAGTGTGATGCCTTGAGTTTTATTCAAGATTGCTTTGGCTATTCTTGGGTTTTGAAGTTTCCATAAAAATACTAGCATTATTTTACTATGTCTGGGAAGAATGTCATTGGTATTATAATGGGAAATTGCATAGAATCTGCCCATCATAGTGGATTGTGTGAGAATTTCAACAATGTTGGTCCTTCCAATCAATGAATATGAAACATCTTTCCATTTATTTCTATCCTCTTTAATTTCATTAGTATTTTATAGCTTTCATTTCAGAAATCTTCCACCTTCTTAGTTAGGTTTATTACTAAGTACTCTTTGTGGTAATTATACCTGAGTGATTTTCTTGACTTTTTTCAGATAGCTAATGATTAGACATACTACAGCATTTTGTACATTTATTTTGTATCCTGAAACATTATCAAATTTATGAGTTCTAATAATTTTTGGTGGACTCTTCAGATTTCCTATATCTAAGATCTTATTATCTGCAAACACTGACAAGTTGACTTTCACCTTTCCTAGTTGGATACTCTTTCTTTCTTTTTGTTAACTAACCTATTTGTCTAGGACTACTAAATAAAAAAATAACTCCCCCCCAACACCTCCCCACCCCACTTAAAGCAATTGCAAGAGGTTTTCTTATTCTGTTTCATATAGGCATATGAAGTCCATGTACCATATACCATCACCATCTCCTTAGTTCATCCTTCCACCTCCCACTAGTACCCTGCCCACAAACTGTGCCTATTTTACAGTCCTGGTTTCATAATTAATATTTGAGTTGATGTTCAAAGGGGTGTTTCAATGTATGCCCATTGTGACTGTGCTTTACTTTGGTCTGTTCAATCCCTTTGAATATGCTCCCTTACCCCTTTACCTCCTAACCCCTGTTTTTCAATGTCTTTCAATACACATTCTTATATCCTTTACCTTCACATCTTGTGGTCTGCAATATTACTGTTGCTCTATCATTCTCTTTTCTTTTCTCTCTTTCCCTCAGTTCTATAGGGTAGTTATACTGTTACAATCATGTTCTACAACTGAGTTTATATATGATCATGCTTGTACTTGTGTATATGTTTATCTTTGGCTATATCTTCCATGTATGAAAGAAAACATGCATCTTTTGTGTTTCTGATCCTGGCTAACTTCACTTAATATGTTGTCCTCCAATTGCATCCATTTACCTTCAAACCCCATGTCATTATTCCTTGTGGCTAATACTCCATTGTGTATATGTACCACAATTTCATGATCTATTCTTCACTTGTAAGGCATCTGGGTTGTTTCCAAAGCTTGGCTATTGTGAATAGTGCAGCGATGAATATCTTTGTACAGGTATCTCTACTGTATCCTGTCTTACTTTTTTTAAGTAGATGCTCAGGAGTGGTATATGGAGTTTTATCTCTAGTTTTTTGAGAAATATCCATAATGCGTTCCATAGTGGTTGCATTAATTTGCATTCCCACCAGCAGTGTATAAAGGTTCTTGTTTTACCACATCCTCACCAGTGTGTTGTTGTTATTACCATTGATTATGGCCATTCTAACTGGGGTGAGATATCAGTGTTCTTTTGATTTGCATCTCTTTTATAAATAGGGAAGTTGAACACTTCTTTATATATTTACTGGCCATTTATATCTCTTCCTTTGAGAATTCCCTGTTTAATTCATGTGCCCATTTCTTCATTGGTGTGTTGATTCTTTGGGAGCTGAATTTTTTTAGTTCCCTATAGATTCTGAATATTAGACCCTAGTTGGATGAGTAGCTGGCAAAGATTTTCTCCCATACTATGGGCTGTTTCTTGGGTCTGGTGAATGTTTCTTTGGTGGGCAAAAGTTATTTAGCTTGATTCAGTCCCATTTGTTCATTGTTTCTCTTAGATGCTGAGCCTTTGGAGTTTTGTTTAGGAAGTCATTCCCTATATCTATCTATTGTGGTGTATTTCCTACTGTTTCTTGGAGTTGTTTCAAAGTTTCAGGTCTTATGTTAAGGTCTTTGATCCAATTTGAATTGATTTTGGTACAGGTCAAAAGACAGGGATCTAGTTTCAGTCTTCTGCATGTGGATATCCAGTTTTCCCAGCAGGACTTGTTGAAGAGGCTGTCTTTTCTCCATTGTGTGTTTTGGGCTCCTTTGTTGAAGATCAATTGGCTATTGATGAATGGGTTTATGTCTGGATCTTCATTCTAATTCATTGGTATTCCTGTCTGTTTTTGTGCCAACACCATGCTATTTGTATTGTTATGGCTCTGTAGTATAGTTTGAAATCAGGTATTGTGATATCTGCAGCTTGGACCTTTTTCTCAGAATTGCTCAGAATACAAGGTCTTTTTTGTTTACATATATATTTCATGATTGCTTTTCTATTTCTGTGCAGAATGTCATTGGAGTTTTGATAGGGATTGCATTGAACATGTAGATTGCTTTTGGTAATATGGCCATTTTCACAATGTTGATTCTACCAATCCATGAGCATGGAAGTTCTTTCCATCTTCTGAAATCTTTGATTTCCCTCTTCAGTGATTTACAGATTTCATTAAAAAGGTCTCTGGTTTTTTTTGTTAAATTTATTCCAAGGTACTTTATTGTTTTGAGGCTATTGTAAATGGGAATATTTTTCTGATTTCTTTCTCAGTCTGTACATTGTTGGTATATGGAAAAGCTACTGATTTCTGTATATTAATTTTGTATCCTGCTACTTCACCAAAAGATTTATGATTTCTAGTGGGTTTTTTGGTAGAGTTTTTGGGGTCTTAAGTATAGGATCATGTCATCTACAATATGGGATAGTTTGACGTCTTCCTTCCCTTTCTGAATCACTTTTGTTTTTTGCTCTTATCTTATTGCTCTGGCTGGGTATTCCAAAACTATATTGAATAGGAGTGGAGAAACTAGACAGCCCTGTCCTGTATATTACTTTGAGGGGAATGGTTTTGTTGTTCTCCATTTAGTATGATTTTTGGCAATAGGCTTGTCATTTATAGCCTTTATTATGCTGAGGAACATTCTTTGATTCATAGTTTCTGCAGAGCTTTTATCATGAACAGGTGTTGGATTTTGTCAAATGCTTTTTCTGGGTCTATTGAGAGTATCATTTGGTTTTTGTTCTTGCATCTGTTTATGTACTATGTTTATGGATTTGCATATGTTGAACCATCCTTGCATCCCTGGAATGAAACTGACTTGGTCATGGTGTATGATCTTTTTGATGTGTTGCTGAATTCTGTTTGCCAGTATTTTGTTGAGAATCTTTGCATCTATATTCATTAAAAATACTGGTCTATAATTCTCTTTTTTTTGGTTATATCTTTATTGGGTTTTGAAATGACTGTAATGTTGGCTTCACAGAATGAGTTTGGTAGTATTCCTTTCCATTCTATTTCCTGGAAAAGTTTAAGGAGTATTGGTGTTAGTTCTTTAAAGTTTGGTTAAAATTTGGCCGTGAATCCATCAGGTCCTGGGCTATTCTTTGTAGGGGGACTTTTTATTACTCTTTCAATTTCATTGCAGGCAATAGGACAATTTAGGTGGTTAATGTCTTCTTGGTTCAATTTTGGTTGGTTGCATGCATCTAGGAATTTATCCTTTTTGTCTAGATTTTCCAGCTTATTGATTATAAATTTTCAAAATACTCTCTAATGATTCTCTGGACTTCACTGGTATTTGTAGTTACGTCCCCTTTTTCAGCTCTGATTTTATTAATTTGGGCCTTTTCCCTCCTCCATTTTGTCATGTTGGCTGAGGGTTTCTCTATCTTATTAATCTTTTCAAAGAACCTCTTTGTTTCATTGATTCTTTGTATACTTTGTTTGGTTTCAGTTCCATCAATATTGGCCCTGATTTTTGTTACTTTTCTCCATCTGCTGGTTTAGAGTGTGGTTTGTTCTTGTTTTTCTAGGAGCTTAAGGTTTATCATTAGATTATTTGAGAGGTCTCTGGATTTTTAATGTAGGAACTTATAGTTATGAATGTTCCCCTTACTGTGGCCTTTGCTGTGTACCACAATGTTGTATTTTCATTATCATTGGATTCTGGGAAATTTTTTAATACTTGCTTTGACTTCAGTCACTCATTGCTTTTTTTGCTTTTTTTTTTTTAGCAGTATGTTGTTCAGTTTCCATGTGTTTTCTGGGGATTCTTTTGTTGTTGAGATTTAGTTCTATTCCACTGTGATCAATTTTCTTGAATTTGTTGAGACTTGTGTTGTATCCTAAAATGTGATCTATTTTGGAGAAAGTTCCATGAGCTTCAGAAAGGAATGTGTATTACCTAGTTGTTGGGTGAAATACTCTGTAGATGTCAACCATGTCTATTTTGTCTAATGTGTGTAGTAGCTCTGAAGTTTATCTTTTGTCTAGATGATTGATCTATTAGTGACAATGGGGTATTCAGGTCTTCCACTATCACTGTATTAGTCTATGTATGTTTTTAGGGCCACAAGAGTTGTTTTTTTTTTTTTTAATGTAGATGGGTGCCCCTGTGTTTCATGCATATATATTAAGGATTGATATTTCCTCCTGATTAATTGTTCCTCATATTAATATGAAGTGACCTTTGTTATCTCTTCTGATTGATTTTAGTTTTAGGTCTACTTTGTCAGGTATGAGTATAGCTTTTCCTGCTTATTTATGGTGTTCGTTTGTGTGGGATACTTTTTTCTACCCTTTGACTCTAAGGCAGTATTTTTTTTTTTGGTTAGATGAGTCTCTTGTAAGCACCATATTTTTGGGTCTTGTTTCTTAATCCAATTTGCTATTCTATGTCTCCAGATTAGGGCATTAGGGTCATTTACATTCAGTGTTATTATTGGGAGGTGCCTGTTGTTTCTAGTCATTTTTGTTTCCCTGTTGTTTAGTTTTACCTATTCCTTGCTTACTGGTTTGCTTGCTCAAAAGAATTTATTCTTTCTTGAGTCTACCTGTCTTACTCTAGCTTCTTCTTCTATATGTAAAATTCCTTTAAGTATCTTCTGTGTAGTACTGGCTTGGTGGTCATAAATTCCTTTAGTTTTTCCTGGTTGTGGAAGGTTTCAGTTTTTCCTTCAGTTAGAAAGGATAGTTTTGCTGTGTAGACTAGTCTGGGTTGACAATTGTTTTCTTTCAGGGCCTGGATTTCCATGACCTTCTTGCATTTAGAGTTGAGAAATCTGCTGCTATTCTAATGGGTTTGCCTTTATATATGACTTTTTTTTTCTCTTTTGCAGATTTCAGAATTCTTTCTTTGTTCTGTGTGCTGAGTTTTTTTATGACGATGTGTCTCTGGATGTTCCTCTTTTGGTTCTCAGGGGTTAGTGTTCTGTAAGCTTCCTATACCTGGATGACTCTCTGTTTTTCGAGGTTAGAGAAGTTTTCTATTATTCTATTGAATAGATTCCCACTGCCTTAGTTTTTATCTCCTCTCCTTCTTCTATACCCAGGATTCGTAGGTTTGATCTTTTCATGGTGTCCCAGATATCTTGCAGGTACCATTCATATTTTCTTAGCATTTTTTCATGATCTTTTACTATTTGGTCTAATTCTACTCTGTGTTCAGTTCCTGATACTTTATTTTCAGCCTGCATCACTCTGTTCACCAAGCATTTGATTGTTATATTTATTTGGGATTTTGAGCTGTTTATTTCAGATTATTTTTCAGGTTTTCCATATCATTACTGATTTCTTCTTTCATATTCCAAACAGTCTTCTGAATTTCACTCATCTGCTTGTGTGTATTTTCTTTGAGCTCATTTAATTGTTTATTCATATTCTCTTTGAGGTCAAATACTAACTTTTGTGTTTCTTCTTTGAGGTCATTAATCATTTTTACTATTTATTGGAATTCCTTATATGATAGCTCTTCCTCTACACAAGAGTTTGGATCATCAATGGTGGAATTGGCTTTTGATGGACAGCAGTTGTCTTGCTGTTTCATTCTGTGTTAAGATTTACACATGTGGAGTTGTTTTTGGTTATGGTTTTAATCTCTTGTGTGCTGTAGTAGTTGGTGTTTTGAGTTGTTTTTCTTTTTCTTTTTTTTTTCCCCTCCTGGAGCTTCAACAGTGTTCCTCAGAGAGTGGTATGCTAGATATGTTACCCTTTGCAAGGTTATTGTTGTGGTGCCAATTTCCTCTTTTCTCCCATCAGTGAGTGTCTGGAGTTCCCATTCTTTGATGTGAGCACAGGGGCTCTCCTGCAGTTGCAGTGGGGAGTGCTGGGTCTCTGTGCACTGTGGGGGGTAGGCCTCCTAGCACTAGCAAGGTAGTGGATTGCCACTTGATGGAGGAGCAGGGATTCTAGCTCTTGGATAGGAGAGATGTTCAGGGACAGAGAGGTACAATGTGAAGTGTCAGGCTTCTGTATGCTTTGGGGGAACAGGACTTCTGGTGCAGAGTAGCAGGGGTTAGCTTTCCTCACCTCAGTGGAGACTCTGCCATTCTCACTCTTTGTGGAGCAAGGACTTTCTTACTACCAGGGATAGTGGGGAGTGCTTGGCCTCTGTGCTCTGTGGAGAGGTAAGCCTCCTGATGCCAGCAGATTAGCAAGGCCTGGAGACTGGCGTTCACTTGGTTATGTGTGGTGGTAGGCTCCTGGCACTGTGTAGCAAGTTGAGGATACCTGTGGGGCAGCAAGGCCAGAGGGTTGAATCATCTGGTGTCCATCAGACACCACAGGCCCTGGGGTCTACTTGAGTTGGGGCATGGGCTTCCAGGAGCCATGGCAGCTTCTGCCAGATTAGAACAGGGTCTGCAGGCAGCAAGTGTTCCAGGCCCTGAATTCCCATATGTACCTCAGGAAGCACAGTTCTATGGGACTGCTGCCCACTCAGGAGAACTGAACCAACAGGCAGCAGGAGTTTTGGGTCTGATATTCTGCATAGGCCTCTGGAATCTTAGTTCTGTGGTGCTGCTGCTGGCTTAGGAGAACAGAGCCTGCAGGCAGCAAGCATTTCAGGACCTGATTTCCCACATGGGCCTCAGGGAGTGCAGTTCTGTGGAGCTGCCACCCACTCAGGAGAACCTTGGCAAAAGGTGGTGTACGTTTTGGGGCCCAATTTCCCACATTGGCTCCTGGAAGCACAGTCCCATGGTGTGGCTGCCAGCTTAGGAAAACGAAGCCTGCATGCAGCCAGAGTTCCGGGGCTCAATCTCTTGAACATGCTTCAGGAAGCTGAGTTCTTTGGCACTGTTGCCAGGGGAACTGAGCCTGCTGGCTTGCACCTTCTGTTAACTATGGAGCAATGGGAGCAATGCGACCTGCTTACAGAGGGGCATTGGTTTCCCTGGCATTTCAGGGTGAAGTAGCAGGTTTTGCAGTGGGGGGGCCTGGAGCTCCAAGTTCCTGTGTGTGCTGGGCAACAGGATTTACCACAGAGTAATGTAACCTGGAGCTGTGCAATAACTTCAGGAGAAGGAGATCGGGAATGTTGAGCTGTGGGTGATTCTTCCCAGCGTTAGTTGTTTCTCTATTTGCTGATTCAGAGAGGGTTTTTCCTCTCACTGTTAATGGATCCCATGGATGCCTTTTGGGGTCTTCTGATCTTCCTTTTTGGGGGTAGTTTGGTTGCTGCTAGGCTACAGGAATGTCAACAATCCTCCATCTTCTTTAGTTCTGAAATCTTTCTACTTTTCAATGTATATTCATTGTACAAAATAGTGGATTTCATTATGACAATTCATACATGCACATATTAAGGTACTTTGGTTGTATTTACCCCCATGATTACCAACATTTATCCCTTCTCCCTGCTATTGCTGGTCCCCTTACCATTCCCTAATAGTCAACCTTCAACTTTCATGTCTTATTTTATTTCACATAGGAGAGAAAACAAGTGATACTGTCCTTCTGAGTCTGGCTTATTTTGCTTAATATGTTGATATCTAATTCCATTCTTTTTCCTTCAAATGTCATGATTTTATTCTTATTAATGGCAAAATAATACACCATTGTGTATATATACCATGTTTTCTTTATTCATTAATTATTTAACACACACATATTCCCTGACTTGGCTATTGTGAATAGTGCCATAATACACATGGTTACGTATTTCTACTGTATGCTGCCTTTAATTCCTTTGAGTACATACCAACAAGTGGTATAACAAGAGAATACTTTCTATTTTTAAATATCCGAGGAAGGCACACATAATTTTCACACTACTTTCACTAATATACCTTGTGCCAAAAGTGTGTAATTGTTCACTCCCCCATGCTTAATATTTATTGCTTGTTTTCTTGATGGTAGATAGGAATTTTGGTGTAATTTTGATTTTCAATCCTTTGTGGGAAAAGATGTTTTTCAGTTTTACATGTATTTATTAGCCATCTGTATTTCTTCATTTGGAAATAGGCATTCAGTTCATTTTCCCATTCATTGATTGGATTATTTGTGCTTTTGTATTTAATTTTTTGAGTTATTTACCTATTCTGGAGATTGATCACCTGTCATATGAACAGCTTGCAAAGATTTTATCATGTTCTGTAGACTTCATTCTGGTCATTGTCTTCTACCCTATACAGAAGTTTCTTAGTTTGGTATAATACCACTTGTAAATACCTGTTACAATTTCCTGAGCTAGTGGAATCCAAAGTTATTGATTATACCTATATCTTGAAGTGTTTTCCCTCAGTAGATTCAAAGCTGTATGCCTTACATTAGGGATTTTTAAATTTTGAGAATTTTTAAAATATAAAATAAGAGGTAGGGAACATATTACAGCCTTCTCATATGAATATTCAGTTTTCACAATACATGTGTTAAAGAGGCTGTTTTTTCACCATTTCTTTTTGTACCATTATCACAAATTGGATAGCTATAGTTACATGGGGTTTTTTTTTGTTGTTGTTGTTAGTTTTTTGTTTTTTTTGGTACTTTCTATTCCATTGGTCTGTGTGTCTATTTTGTGACAGTATAATGCTGTTTTTCTTACTATGATTCCATAGTATAATTTGAGGTTCAGTATTATATGTCTTACATTGTTTTTTTATTTTGCTAGTGATTAGTTTGGCTATCCATATGAATTTTAGGATAGTTTTTCTAGTTATATAAAGAATGTTGCTTGATTTTTGGTAGGTATTGCATTGAATTTTATAGTTTGATTCCAGTATTATGGTCATTTTCACAATATTAATTATGATGATTCATGAATATGGAAGGTCTTTCCACTTTTGAGTGTCTTCTTCAATTTCTTTCTTCAGTGCTCTATAATTTTCATTGTCAGGTGTTTCACATCTTTGTTTAGTTTTATTCCTATGTATCTCTTTGTTTCTTTTTTAATGGCTATTGCAAATGTGATTATTTTCCTTTTTCTTTTACTACTAGTATATAAAAAGCTGCTGATTTGCATATGCTGTTTTTGTATGCTGCTGGTTTGCCAAAACTGTATCAGATCTGAGTTTTCTAGGGATATCTTTAGAGTCTTTAAAGTATAGGATGTTAATTGGAAATAGAGATTAGTTGACTTCTTCCTTTCCTATTTTGTATTCCTTTCATTTCTTTCTCTAGTCTTATTGCTCTGGCTAAGATTTTAAGAACTACACTGAATAAGAGTAGAATGAGTGTACATTATCTAATCCAGATATGAGAGGAAATACTTTCAGATTTTCTCCATTCCAAATAATGTTGGCTACAGATCTGTCAAATATCACCTCTATTATGTTAAGGCATGATCCTTCTATTCCTCATTTCTTCAGAGCTTTTACATAAAGGGGTGCTGAACTTGCTGGTTTTTTCCACATTTTTTGAGAGAATCATGTCATTTTTTGTCTTGGTTCTGTTTATATACTTATTGATTTGCACATATTAAGCCATCCTTGCATTACTATAATAAATCCAATTAAGTCATAATGTATATTTTTTAATGTGTTGAAGAATTCAGTTTGAAAGAATTTTATGAATTTTGCATGTATGCTTATCAAGGATATTGGTTTCTACTCATTTTTTTTTGTTGTTGTTGCTGTAAGTTATTCAGTTTTGGAATTAGGATAACATTGACTTTTGACAAAAAGTTTGTGTTTCCTCCCTTCTGTTTGGGTCTGGTATATTGTGATTTTATTTTCGCTTGAGTCTAGGTGTTTTTAAATCACTGGAAATCCATTGATTTCTTCCATGACCACCTCAGCATTATAATGTGCATTGTTCAAATTCATGTGTTTATATATTTTTGTCGTTTCTCTTGTTGACTTCTAGATTTAGTTCATTATGACCAGATAAAATATGACTTATTTCAATTTTCTTGTATTTATAAAAGTATGTCTTATGTTGTAAAATATGATTTATTCTGGAGAACTTTGCATTGGCAGCTGAGAAGAATGTATATTGTGTGAATGTTGGCCAGAATATTTTGCAAATATGAAGTCCTTTGGCCTATAGGGTCATTTTATTCTGTTTATTTGCTGATTTTTTTGTATGACTTACCTTTTGGTGACAATGAAGTACTGAAGCCACACACTATTTTTGGACTGTTGTCCACCTGATCTTTTGTGAGCAGTTCTATTTTATGAAACTGGATGTACTGATGTTTAGTCCACATTTGCTTACAATAGTTACAAACTCTGGATGAACCATACCTTTTGTCAACATGAAGTGTCCTTGTTTGTGTTTTCTGGCTAATGTTGGTTTTAAAGTCTATCAGATATATTAGTATAATACTCCTGCTTTCTGTCTAGTTCTGTTTGCCTAGAATATGTTTTTCACTCTTTTTTACTTTTATACTTTGTCTTTGCCAGTGAGGTGCATTTCTTGAAAGCAGAAAACACTAGAGTCTGGTTTTCTAATCCAATTGAGTAGTTTGTGCCTTTTAATTGGAAAACTGAAATTATTAACATTAGTTATTACTGAAAGATATGTAGTATTTCCTGTTACTTTGTAGTTTTGTAATGTTTTATTCTTTTCCAATCCTCATTTGCTCATCTACTCTTGTAGAGATATTCTTTCCTATATTTTCATGGTTGTATTTATCTTCCTCTTCTATGTGTAGGATTCCTATAAGTATCATACACTGTGCTGACTTAGTGTTATAAATTTTAGTTTGTGCTTGTTATGGAAGGTCTTCGATTTTCAAGGATAACTTTGATGGACACAGTAATACAGGTTGGCAGTTTTTGCTTTGGAGTTTTTGATGAGTAATCTGATATTATTCTGATGGGTTTGCCTTCTTATGTGACATGGCACTATTTTTTTTTAACCTTTCAGTAGTCTTCCTTTGTCCAATATGCTCTGTGCTTTATAATGTTGGGGGAGGTTCTTTTCTATTATGTGTTTTAGGTCATCTGATGTCCATCTTTTTCCAAAGATTTAAGGAATTTTCTGCTATTATGTTGAATAATTTTGTATGCCTTTGGCTTGTACATCCTCTCCTTTAAAGACTCAGGAGTTTTAGTCTTTTACTGGTATCCCAGAAATCTTGTATTTTCTGCTTTTACATTTTTATAATCACTTTATTTTTTTCTACCTTGTGTTCAAGCCTTCATATTATGCTATTTCATGTATTCTTTACTTGCATCTCATTTGTGTTGAATTAGTGACTTTTCCTTTCTTATTCCTGAATATCTATATATTTTCTCAAGTTCAGAAAATTTTCTATTATTATTTCTCACAATAAACTTCTTTGTCTTCCTCTACTCCCTATTTATTCATTCACCTAAGTAATTAACTGTATTTAAATTTTTACTCATTTAAAATGTTATTTTAATTTTTCTTTTGATATATACTTTGGTGTATGGGTTATTTAAGTGTTTTGGTAGGTTTCCAAATATTTGGGAATTTTTCCAAATTTTTCTGTTTATTGATATCCAAGTTATTGTCATTATGATAAAATGACATACATTGTAAAACTTTACTCAAATATATTGAGACTGGCTTCATGGATTAGATATGGTGTTTGTGGGCTCATGTTTGGTATATATTAAAAAGATGGGGCATTCTGCTACTCTCTTCCAAAGAGATTTATTAAATGCCAATGAGGTCATTGTGGCTATATTCTTCATGTCTTCAATGTCCATATTCATTGATTTGTCTAATTATTCTATCAAATGTTGAGAATTTGTCTCTATCCATTTCACCACTGTATTTTGCTTCATGTGTATGAGGCTCTGGTGTTGGGTTTCATAGCACTTGATACTGACATATTTTCTTGGTGAATACATCCCTTTATCATTATGAGTGATACTTTACAATCCAAATGGTATCTGCTATGAAATCTACTTTCCCTGATTTTTACATAACCACTGTACTTTTATTTATTTAGAGTCAGCAGGGTATTTCTTTTCTCATTGTGCTTTTTATTTTCATGTCTCTGATAATTAGTGATGCTAAGTTTATCATGTGCCTGTTGTTTTGAGAGATGTCTTGTTTTTATACCCAGTTTTTTGTTTTTTGTGTGGTTCTGGGGTTTGAACTCAGGGCCTCATGCTTGCTAGGCAGGCACTCTACCACATGCATGCCTGAGGTTCATGCAGGTTAGTTAATTCAAAACCTTGGGTGCAGGGGCAGATTTGCCATGTGAGGCTTGGCAAAGCCAGGGCTGCATGGGAGAGAGCTTACTCTATAACTTACTCCTTTCATTTCTCTCTCAGCAGTAAGGGGCTTTGAACTAATGGTCTTGTGCTTGCAAGGCAGGTGTTCTACCACTTGAACCACACCACCAGCCCTTTTACCCAGTTTCTAATGGGATTGTTTGGTTGGGATTTTTGTTGGTTGGATTTTGCTATTGAGTTATTTAATTACTTGTGTATTCTGGATATTAACACTTTGTTGAACGCATACTTTGAAATTATGTTCTTATTCTTTAAGTTGACAATTCACTATGTAAAATGTTTCATTCACTATGCAGATGATTTGAGGTTTGATGCCAACTCACTTGCCTATTTTGCTATTGTTGCTGATGCTTTCGAGGTCTTACCCAAAAAACCCTTGCAAAGACCAATGTCTTGTCTTGTTTTTCTGTAGTAGTTTCATAGCTTGAGGTCTTATGTGTAAGTCTTGAAACCTTTTTTTTCTCCTTTTGAAGCACTCATATTGTAGCCCAGGTGGGCCTCAAATTCATGATCATCCTGCTTCAGCTCCCCTGTTCTGGAATTATAAACATTTTCCCCAACCTTTAATTCATTTCTAATTTATTTTTATGTTAATGGCGTTGTCTCCTTTCATTCATCTGCATTGGGATATATCATTTTCCCAAAATCATTTCTTGAAAACATTACACATTTCCCTTCATACCTTTGTTGAGGTATATTGTGGGAATCTCAAGCTGAGATAGTTTAGCAGGAAGCAACATTTGTGCCAGCACAGACCCAACAGACTCATGTCCAAAGGCTGAGCCCTGAGAACAAAGGGGTCTCACCTTATATGCCCTTGCAAGCAGGTTACAGAAGCAAAAAGCAAAGCTCAACCCACTTGTGGCTGCATGTGACTTCATTAGCCATTTCATTTTCCCAATGTTATGTGACCTTCATGTTTCAATTCTTTAAGTTTTATTTCTCTTCTTTGCCATTCCTTCCTCCTGTCTCATCAGAACACAGCACGTTTCTTTTCTGAGCCTCCTCCCTGCTACATTATTCCCCTTCTTTGATGCTCAGACTTGACTAGGGTCAAAGAGCATCATCTGGATTTAGAGGTTTGTATTTCCATAGCATTATTACATGTGTCGTCTTTTTTTTATTTCTATAGTGGCCTCCATAATGGTCATGAAAGACCACAATACCAGGGGAACCAGGCAGGGTAATATTAAGCATGCACCCAGGATAAGGCCTATTGTCCCTATCAGGATTTTGAAACTGCCCAAGGCAGAGAACCATCCTCCAAACAGGTCATTGGGAGTCCATCTTCCCCAAGTCTGGACTGGGACATGCACAACATTTTTCATTTTATCTGTGATATTTTATTACTTTTTTTTTATCATCAATCTGTAAGCAGCAGTTGCTTAGGTTAAACTTTTCACAAACTCCTCCCTCAGAAGCCAGCAAATAGTCTAAAGCCAAGTGGTTCTGATAAGTGTTGCTCAATTTAGTGCTTTATTTTGCCAGCAAACTGAGAGCTCTTGCAGTTTTATTTGTTATAATTTTAACAACAGCCTGCAGTCTGATGATACGATTGAGCATATATATAGAGGTGCGATAGCCCCAAGACACATCTTCTGCCCAAGTGGCAGGACCATAGCACTGGATGATTTGCTCAGGAGGCCATTCATCATTTTTTCAATTGCCAATTTGTAAGGCACCACTTTTTTGTCTCTTTAATCTTTCTTTATATATGGGGACTTCTAGTTTTTTACCTTGTCTGAGGGGAAGCAGGAAAAAAGGATTGTCTGATTGACCCTAGCACATAAGAACCAAACCAGCTTCTAGGTAGCACTGGATAAGCTTTCTTCCCACAGATCCAATATAGCTCCCTCGACTCTTGCCAATCTATGTTTGTGGTAAAAGATTGTTTCACACTTTTTGGAGATTACCAGGGTTGGCCAGAGATTAGAAGGGTTGGCCAGAGATTAGAAGGATTGGCCAGTGGGTGGAGCTGGGGTTCTGTGTGGTTTGGGGATCCCCACCATTGAGTTTTTTTGGGCAGTGTCATTGTAGAACTTCTGTCCTAATTAAGTTAAATCTCCCACAGGGGTGGAGAATTAGCATCCTGGGCAGGAGATATAGTAATTTCCGATGATGGAAAATTTTTTTTCTTGGATATCAAAAGGTGCTTTAATACGTATACCACATGAATATGGTTTTATTATCACCAATAAAAATATCTTGGTATTTCTTAATTTAAAGGAATTCATTTTATAGGAATTACATTGCTGAGAATTTGCACCGTGACACTGATGTGGCTTGCATTAGTGTTTCTGAAGCCTGAATATGCATCAGAAGAACATTAGAACTTGTTAAATACTCAGTGTCTGGGTATCTCTCCACTCCCTCAAGATTCTGATTTAGCAAATCTAGAATGGAACCTAGGCATTTTCAACTAGCACCATGACCAGTTCTGGCCAGTATCATCAGGCTAGAACTGGTTTGGGCAGAAATGATTTTTTTTTCTTTTTTATTTGTTTTTTAAATTTTATTATTCATCTGTGCATACAAGGCTTGGGTCATTTCTCCCCCCTGCCCCCACCCCCTCCCTTACCACCCACTCTAACCCCTCCCTCTCTGCCTTACCCCCTCAATACCCAGCAGAAACTATTTTGCCCTTATTTCTAATTTTGCTGTAGAGAGAGTATAAGCCATAATAGGAAGGAACAAGGGTTTTTGCTGGCTGAGATAAGGATAGCTATACAGGGAGTTGACTCACATTAATTTCCTGTGTGTGTGTGTTACCTTCTGGGTTAATTGTTTTTGATCTCACCTTTTCTCTAGCTCCTGGTCCCCTTTTCCTATTGGCCTCAGTTACTTTTAAGGTATCTGCTTTAGTTTCTCTGCGTTGAGGGCAACAAATGCTAGCTAACTTTTTAGGTGTCTTACCTATCCTCACCCTTCCCTTATGTGCTCTCGCTTTTATCATGTGCTCAAAGTCCAAACCCATTGTTGTGTTTGCCATTGATATAATGTCCACATATGAGGGAGAACATACGATTTTTGGTCTTTTGGGCCAGGCTAACCTCACTCAGAATGATGTTCTCCAATTCCATCTATTTACCAGTGAATGATACCATTTCGTTCTTCTTCATGGCTGCATAAAATTCCATTGTGTATAGATACCACATTTTCTTAATCCATTCGTCGGTGGTGGGGCATCTTGGCTGTTTCCATAACTTGGCTATTGTGAATAGTGCCGCAATAAACATGGGTGTGCAGGTGCCTCTGGAGTAACCTGTGTCACAGTCTTTTGGGTATACCCCCAAGAGTGGTATTGCTGAATCAAATGGTAGATCAATGTCTGGCTTTTTAAGTAGCCTCCAAATTTTTTTCCAGAGTGGTAGTACTAGTTTACATCCCCACCAACAGTGTAAGAGGGTTCTTTTTCCCCACATCCTCGCCAACACCTGTTGGTGGTGGTGTTGCTAATGATGGCTATTCTAACAGGGGTGAGGTGGAATCTTAGCGTGGTTTTAATTTGCATTTCCTTTATTGCTAGAGATGGTGAGTTTTCTTCACGTGTTTTTTGGCCACTTGAATTTCTTCTTTTGAGAAAGTTCTGTTTAGTTCACTTGCCCATTTCTTTATTGGTTCATTAGTTTTGGGAGAATTTAGTTTTTTAAGTTCCCTATATATTCTGGTTATCAGTCCTTTGTCTGATGTATAATTGGCAAATATTTTCTCCCACTCTGTGGGTGTTCTCTTCAGTTTAGAGACCATTTCTTTTGATGAACAGAAGCTTTTTAGTTTTATGAGGTCCCATTTATCTATGCTATCTCTTAGTTGCTGTGCTGCTGGGGTTTCATTGAGAAAGTTCTTACCTATACCTACTAACTCCAGAGTATTTCCTACTCTTTCCTGTATTAACGTTAGAGTTTGTGGTCTGATATTAAGATCCTTGATCCATTTTGAGTTAATCTTGGTATAGGGTGATATACATGGATCTAGTCTCAGTTTTTTGCAGACTGCTAACCTGTTTTCCCAGCAGTTTTTGTTGAAGAGGCTGCTATTTCTCCATTATATATTTTTAGCACCTTTGTCAAAGACAAGTTGATTACAGTTGTGTGGCTTCATATCTGGGTCCTCTATTCTGTACCACTGGTCTTCATGTCTGTTTTTGTGCCAGTACCATGCTGTTTTTATTGTTATTGCTTTGTAATATAGTTTGAAGTCAGGTATCGTGATACCTCCAGCATTGTTGTTTTAACTGAGTATTGCCTTGGCTATTTGTGGCTTCTTGTGTTTCCATATAAATTTAATGGTAGATTTTTCAATCTCTTTAATGAATGTTATTGGAGTTTTAATGGGAATTGCATTAAACATGTAGATTACTTTTGGGAGTATAGACATTTTTACTATGTTGATTCTACCAATCCATGAGCATGGGAGATCTCTCCACTTTCTGTAGTCTTCCTCAATCTCTTTCTTCAGAAGTGTTTAGTTTTCATTGTAGAGGTCTTTCACATCTTTTGTTAGGTTTACACCTAGGTATTTGATTTTTTTTTTTGAGGCTATTGTAAATGGAATTGTTTTTATACATTCTTTTTCAGTTTGCTCATTGTTAGTGTATAGAAATGCTAATGATTTTTCTATGTTGATTTTATATCCTGCTACCTTGCTATAGCTATTGATAATATCTACAAGCTTCTGAGTAGAGTTTTTTGGGTCTTTAAGGTATAGGATCATGTCATCTGCAAATAGGGATATTTTGACAGTATCTTTACCTATTTGTATTCCTTTTATTTCTTCTTCTTGCCTAATTGCTCTGGCTAGGAATTCCAGTACTATGTTGAATAGGAGTGGAGATAGTGGGCATCCTTGTCTGGTTCCTGATTTTAGAAGGAATGGTTTCAGTTTTTCTCCCTTAAGTATATTGCTGGCTGTAGGTTTGTCATATATAGCTTTTATGATGTTGAGGTACTTTCCTTCTATTCCTAGTTTTATTAGAGCTTTTATCATGAAATGGTGTTGGATCTTATCAAAGGCTTTTTCTGTATCTATTGAGATGATCAGGTGGTTTTTGTCTTTGCTTCTGTTAATGTGGTTTATTACATTTATTGATTTTTGTATGTTGAACCACCCCTGCATCCCTGGGATGAAGCCTACTTGGTCATGGTGAATAATCTTTTTGATGTGTTGCTGAATTCGGTTTGCCATTATTTTGTTGAGGATTTTTGCATCAATGTTCATTAAGGAGATTGGCCTATAGTTCTCCTTTTTGGAGGTGTCTTTGCCTGGTTTTGGGATAAGTGTAATACTGGCTACATAAAATGTGTTTGGCAGTTTTCCTTCCCTTTCTATTTCATGGAACAGTTTAAGGATGGTTGGTATCAGTTGTTCTTTAAAGGTCTGACAGAATTCAGCAGAGAATCCATCAGGTCCTGGACTTTTCTTTTTGGGGAGACTCTTGATTGCTGCTTCAATTTCATTTTGTTTTATAGGTCTATTCAGGTGATTAATTTCCTCTTGGTTCAGTTTTGGATGATCATATGTATCTAGAAATCTTTCAATTGTTTTAAGATTTTCAAATTTATTTGAATATAGGTTCTCAAAGTAGTCTCTGATGATTTCCTGGACTTCCATGGTGTTTGTTGTTATCTCCCCTTTTGCAATTCCTGATTGTACTAATTTGGGTTTTTTCTCTCCTCGTTTTAGTCAGGTTTGCCAGGGGTCTACCGATGATGGAAATTTTTAAGAGCCAGACATCTTTTCTGTGTTTGGGGAAGGCAGTCTTATTTAAAAGCTTCTATAGGTCCAGTTCCCTTGCTTCCCAAGGCCAGTGGTCTCCCATGTTGGTCCCCCCACAAACACAGCATGAAGTGACATTCAATATCTGGGCTATAGACTTAGCCAGTGAGAGGAAGAAGTTCTTAGCTTGCAGAGATGGAAAATTTACTCTTCATTTCCTCATAAAAGTAGTGGAAAACTTAGTATGAGGAAATTTCATGGGTAACAGTTACTACTTTGAGGTGCATCAGAGTCCCAGGGTCAAGGCCCTTTTCATGTATCCTAATACCAATTAAATGCCCCTGTGTCTAATCAGATGGCCTAAGTACAATGAAATTTACAGGATTACAGGTACAAGGAGTGCAGTTTGGGGCATCTGTCCCCTTGTGAAGGAGGGCTGCATGTTTTGTCCTTTCCCGTGTAGCCCATGAAACACAACTCCAATAAGGGCATTAATAAGAACTTACATCATTACATGGCCAAGAGTTGTCTCTCCTGCACATATACTTTTCAGTGTATGTATAGTCTCTCTCTCAAGTTAGGCCCCCACAGCCATAGCCTATACCTCCATATCCACCTTGTTCTATGGCCACATATGCATCAAAGAGCATTGACACTGGTTTATCAAGGTTAATCGCCTGGGTGAAGCTGATGAGGTTTCCAGGGTTGTGGACACTCCAGATCACTAACCATTGGTCCCAGGGTGGTATGTGGGGTTGAAGCAGATATGCTGATTACCATTGGAGCACACTAGATAGGTGGTATGGTTGTGAGTGCATGACCCAGTGACAGAGCCTGCACAAGAATAGTAAATATGGAAAAGCAAAGTTCTAGTGAAATTTCCTGCCCAAGTAGTATGCATACATAGGCCACAGGATGAGGGCTCTGGGACCATGAAGGGAGACCACATCAGTAACAATAAACAGTAATTATGCATCCTGCCCAAAAGAAATAGAAGAGAGCTAATAAATCCAATAAGTGGTTTTTGCCAAACCTATGATGAAGATTAGGGTGAGAACTACAGCAACAGATACGGACAAGGAGTGGCAATACAGTACAGTGAAATAACTGGTGTGGAAAACATTTCATTTGTTTCATTGGAGTTTTGACTCCTCAAGCTCCAGCCATGCATAGATTAGTCAGTTTCCTTGGGTGACTAGAGCAGGGCTATCGTCCCACCATTCTTGGTCCCCTGCTGTTTCTTGGGAAGTGGAGTCTTGCCGAGGGAGGGTGCTCGGGTTCCAGAAGGTGATCTTACAAGGTGAAGCTGGGCATGCCCTCCCACTCAAGAGAAGCTGGCTTGACTCAACTGGTAGAACCACGGAACAACCTCTGCTACTTTAGCTGTAGTGGGAATAGACAAGACAACAACAAAGGGGCCCCTCTAATGAGGTTTTAATGCTGAACATTTTATTCTTTTACCCAATATCTTTTTTTTAACTGAGTAGAATTACCTTAGCAACAATATACTGTCAGTACATATGTCCAAGAAAACTCATTTTAAAAAGTTAAAACTACCATCTTTAAGTATCAAAGGACATGTTTAGAGTGAGTAAAAATAGTCATTTTTTCTTTAAGTAGAAGATCCTGTCTAAAAATATGAGGTTGTATCTGGAAGGGCTTTAATGCCAGCTGGCCACACATGTATAAGAACTGCTTCCTCAATCTTCTCGGCCTTGGTTATTTTTGAGAGGTATGGCACAAGTGACTCCATCTGAACTTTGATGGCATTCCCCCCTTGTCTCCAAACTGTTTGTCTCTGAGTAGTCTTTTTTGAAGATTTGTCTTCCATCCAGGTACTAATCAGGTCTGACCCTGCTTAGCTTCTGAGACCAGATGAGATTGGGCACGTATAGAGTGGTATGGCCATAGAAAGAAGATATTTCTTGATTGGTCACTTTCATTCTTCATCATGAGGATTTGTTCTTTCCTGGATTTTGTTTGGTTGGTTGTTTTTGGTCTCATGTTTGGGGGGAAATAATGAGCAGATCAGGTGGGAATCAGTGCCAACTAGACCCTTTTGGTCAAATCTAAGCAAAAAGATGCTTAGGAGGAGTGGCCCTAAGGCAATGGGCTTTTAGACAAGAACAATATAAAACAAAATCCAACAAAAGAAGATGTCTAAAAAGCCAACCTGGTTGACACATAAGCACTTATTAGAGTCATTTTTTATGGACTTGATTGTAAATGCCCCAGAAGGATCAGACTATAATGACAAAAAGTTAAAAGAGCCATGGTTTAAAATTTTAATGGACAATTTAGCAACTAACAGAATAGTATATCAGTATCATTAACTTTTTATTACCATGTTTATCTAAATGTCGTATTTTAGAAAGCTTGATATACTTGAAAAACAAATATATTTAGTATAAGTAACCAGCAATAGTATCATAGCTCTAGAGAGGTTACATATACATATTAGTTTAGTTGTTCTTGAAGTAAAAGCTTAGATTTTCATCAGTTGTAGGGGGGAAGAGCAATTTTAGTAAACCCAAATAACCCAGTCACAGACACATATAGGGTACTGACTGTATTAGTATTACCCAAGACAACAATTGTTTAACCATGAGATCATCTAGAAAATTTTATATAAACTGTTAGAAAATAAGAGGAATGGAAGAGGCAGAGAGATGGGTCAAACACCAGTACAGGGTTTATTGGTTAGGCAGGAGCCCTGTGGAGGGGCACTCCAGCAAGAGAGGTAGAGCCCATTGCCATATACAGGCTTGGGCAAGATATAGGGGGTAGTGGAAAAGTACCAGCAAGGTCACTAAGGGATATAGTTGCTAGGCAACCAAGAAAGATAAGTGTAGTTAGGTCATGGTCTGCCGAACTGTCCTTGGCATCCATCCAGGGAGATAAAGGTTAACAATTGTCTCTTTGTCAGTCTTTGGTGTTGAGTAGGAGTTTCTAGTAAACCATCTGCAATGGGGCAGGGGATCCAATCCTAATATGGCTATCCTCATTGCTAACCCCAGTATAAACCAACTCTTAAATGAACATGACTCAGTTACTTTAGTAGCTAAAACCCCAACAAAAATCACCAGAGAACACAGGTAAATATTTATGGGGACTAAGTGTGGAGTTAGGAAATCTAATGGCCAAGAATCATGGCTCAGATATTGATAAGGGATATATTCCAGATTGTTGACATTATCAGATGGCTAATGACATACAGCAGGATCCCATCAACCTGTAGTCACTGGAGGCCCCCTAAAATAACAGGCCCAATCTGGCCATCTTAGGCCAAAAATTCCCTCTGCCTGCCAGGTGGAAGTAGTAGGACTAACATCTCCATTCTGTTGATGCCAATAAAAACTGGAGGTCTTGACTTTCAGTGTAGTGCTTCTTTTTGAGTTTTTATTTTTTAATCCTATCTGGAGGGTGCACTTTGGCTTTTGTTTGTTAGTTTGTTTTGTTTTGTTTTATATAGGTAAATTGTCTCAACCCTCATATTGGTGCAGCAGTACTCCCTGTGCTCAATTGTTTCCTGCTTTTCTATATTTTAATAAACTCTTGCTTTGATAAATTTGTGCATTAACCTGTAGCACCAAGAATTTTTGACAAAACAAAAACCATTTTTAAGCTAGTTTCTGTAAATATTATTAAGAACAATATTTTTAAGATAGTCTTCTTGTTATGAGCTTAGAGAATTTTTAGTTTAACATCAGTATAAAAATTTTGACCTTACAAAACTTTTAGTGTAACTGGATTTTAATCAACTCAATCACTTACATAAGCATTTATAAGCTCCATCCTTTTATGACACCTTACTCTGTACCTTTACGACAGCTTATTTCATAACTCCTGGGGAAGCTCCTCTTTTTTTTACTTAAAAGTATTTTTTATCCTTTTATTTTAAAAAAACATATCTTTAATATCATATCTACATCTGTCTATCTATCTATCTATCTATCTAGCTATACACACACACAGACATATTATTTGCTGAAATTAACTCATAAAACCTTTTAACTTAGAACCTTATATCTGTATGGAAAGAAAGCAACCTTAAAAGTATTTTTTGTATAAAAACAATTTATCAAAAACCCATTTTTTAATAGACACATGAATTATAAGAGAGAATTAAAACCCAGATTTTATTTATGACAGAATGAAACAGGGTAAGGTAATTTTTAACTACCCAAATTTTAAGATTTCTGTTGCAGACTATAGCCTCCCTTTATTTTCTCTCTTCTGGTCTAAGCCAGAGTGTTAACCTCTGAATGTCTGCATCCTAGTGAGACCTGATTGAAAAAAGTTTGAAAACCTGTTTTTTTTTTAAAGTAGCAGTAGAACAGAGTAATATTTTTTTAGATTTACTTTATAATAAGAACCATCCTCAAGATATTTATGTATTTAAATGTAAAAAACTTAAGCAGTTTCTAACAGATCTGTAAAACAAATAACCTGTTTTTTTTTGTAACTTTGAATGTCACATTAACCTTATAACAGCAGTTTAAGAACCATTTTGACGATGCTTACATATACACACACAAAAAAAATTTTTATCAATTAAATATGCCAGGAAAAAATGTCAACTTAAGTGCACATACGATGAGTTTGAATTCCAGGAGCAAATTAAATTTTGCCAAGTGCTTTAAACAAATACACACACACACACACACACACACACACACACACACACACACACAGGGTGCACTCTCCAGAAAAGAAAAAATGTTTAAATTATACCCAGAGGGCTATCTGGTGGAATGGTGCATCTGTTCTCTTGGGAATCTCCCCACTTTGGAACTGATTTTTTTGTTATCCATCCCTTAACCTCAGTTGTGACTATTTCCTGGGAAAAGATCAAACCCCTGTTAACTCTCAGAGGTGTCTTACACTTTTGAATAGCACAGTACTTATGCCCCACTCCCAGAACCTGAGAGACTCAGCTTCAACCCAAAAGGCGGTTACTAGCTGTCTCTGGGAGGTGATCAGTCTTCCCTTCTGCTTCCCGGGGAAGGCCCAAATTTGAACCCAGATTCTTACCAGTCTGAGAAGCAGTGCTTCCAAGTTGGTCCTGAGCCTCACTGTGTTTGGTTGTACATCTGAGGCCCTCACCACAACTCGCCATGAGGATGACTCCCTCTTCAGATTAAGCTGTCCATTGGTGCCTGATGGGATCTTCTCCCGACAGCCTGGGAGATGCACTCTCCTGACAGTCTGGGAGATGCACTCTGGTGACAAGGGAGGCGATAACTCACTGTTTCCACAAACCTGGCAAATAAGCCCTCAAGAAATGTTGCAGGAATCTCACGCTGAGATATGGGACAGTGAGACAGTTTAGCAGGAAGCAACATTTTATTGTGCTGACACAGACCAGCAGACTTGTGTCCAAAGGCTGAGCCCTAAGAACAAAGAGGTTTCACCTTATATACCTTTGCAAGCAAGTTACAGAAGCAAAAAGCAAAGTTCAACCCACCTGTGTTGCATGTGACTTCATTGGCTATTTCATTTTCCCAATGTTATGTGACCTTCATGTTTTAATTCTTTAAGTTTTATCTCTCTGCTTTACCATCTCCTCCCCGTCTCATCAGAACACAGCCTTTCTGTTTCTTTTCTGGCCCTCCTCCCTGCTACAGGTAAGCTAGCAAGAAAGTTATGGGTTTATTTATGGGTTCTCTATTATGCTACATTGGTTTGAGATTTTATTTCAGAACCGTGTTTTGGACTACATTTTGTAGAACATTTTGAATTCTGATACTGTGATACCTTCAGTTTTATTCACTTTTCTCAAGATTGGGATATTTGGAGGTTTGTAGTTTCCTCAAGAATTTTAGGATTGCTTTTCTATATATGTGAAGAATTTCATTGGTATTATAGTAAGAGTTGCATTGAATCTGCAGATCACAGTGCCTTGTATGGACATTTCAACTATACTGACTCTTCCAATCAATGAATATAACATTTTTCCATTTATTTCTATCCTCTTAAATTTCCTTCATTAATGTTTTATAACTTTATTTTTAGAAGTCTTTTACCTTCTTAGTTATTACTATGTCTTTTTGTAGTAAATATAACTGGAGTGATTTTCTTTAGATAGTTAATGCTTAGCATGTAGCAATTCTATGGTTTTTTGTACATTGATTTTTTGTTTGAGAAATACTGAATTTATTAGTTCTAATAATTTTTGGTGGACTCTTTGGATTTTCTATATGTAAGATCTTATCAGGCAAACACCATCTAGTTGACTTTCTCCTTTCCCAGTTGCATATCCTTTATTTCTTTTTGTTGACTGCCAAATCCAGTTTTATTGCTCATTATTAGTCTACTTGTTTTCTATTTCTTCATGATCCAATCTTGGTGGATTGTATGACTCCAGGAATCTTCTCTTCTAAGTATTCTAACTTATTAGTGTTAAGTTGTTAAATATATGATTATGATTCTTTATTTCTGTTACATCAGTTGTAAAATCTTTTTCTTTTCTGGCTTTATTTTTAGAGTAATCTAAGTCATCCTTTTTTTTTTCCTTAGTCTTCCTAAAGGGTTACAGATTTTATTGTTAGGAAAATAAATTCTTCACTTTGTTGACATGTTATTTTTTAGTTTCAATTTTGTTAAGTTTTCCTCGGCTCTTTAGTCTTTCCTTCTACCAATTTGGAGTTTAGTATCTTCTTGTTTATCCACTTCACTGAGGTGAAACTTCAGGGTGGTAATTTGAAATCTTTCTACTTTTCAATGTATATTCATTGTATATAATTGTGGATTTCATTATGACAATTCATACATGTACACATTAAGGTACTTTGATTGTTTTGCCCCTCTCATGATTACCAACATTTATCCCCTCTCCCTGCAATTGTTGGTCTCCACCCCTTCCTATTCCCTAATAGTCCCCCCTTTACTTTCATGTCTTATTCCATGTATAAAAGAAAACAAGTGATACTGTCATTTGGAGTCTGATTTATCTTGCTGAATATGATGACTTCTAACTCCATCTTTTTTCCTGCAGATGACATGATTTGATTTTTGTCAATGGCCAACACCATTGTGTATATATGCCTCATGTTTTTTACTCATTCATCAGTCAATAGGCACTTAGGCTGATTCCATGATTTTGGTATTGTGAATAATAAACATGGATATATAGGCATCACTACTGTGTGCTGCCTTTTATTCATTTCAATAAATACCAAGGAGTGATACAGCAAGAGAACCTGGTAGCTCTGTTTTTAAATTTCTGAGGAAGCTACACAAAATTATTACAGTTTTATGTGTAGATTGCTTCCAGTATTATATAGATTGCTTCCAGTATTATGACCATTTTCACAATATTAATTAATGATGATTCATGAATGTGGAGGTCTTTCTACTTGTGAGTGTCTTCTTAAATTTCTTTCTTCAGTTCTCTATAGTTTTCTTTGTCCAGGTTTTTCACCTCTTTGGTTTAGTTTTATTTCTAGTGTCCTTTTTTGTTCTTTATGGGTATCTTAAGTGGAATTGTTATCCTGATTTCTTTCTCAGCATGTACATTATTAGTATATAAAAAGCTGTTGATTTCTGTATGCTGATTTTGTATACTGCTGGTTTGCTGAAACTGTATCAGATGTAAGAATTTTCAGGTGAAATTTTTATCATTTTATGTATAGGGTCATATCATATGCAGATAAGGATTAGTTGACTCATCCTTTTCCCTGTATATACATTTTATTTCTTTCTTTTGTCATATTTCTCTGGCTAAGTTTTTAAGAATTATATTGAATAAAATCAGCAAGAGTGGACAACCTTATCTGATCCACATGTTATAGGAAATACTTTCAGATTTTCCCCATTCTAAACAATGTTGGCTACAGGTCTGACAAATATAACAACTATTGAGTTTAGGAGTGATCATTCTATCCCTAGATCTTCAGAGCTTTTATATGAAGTGATATTGAATTTTGCCCAGTATTTTCTCTGCATTTTTTTTTTTTAGATAACCATGTCATTTTTTCCCTTGGTTCTGTTTATATGATGTATTACATTTGATTTGTGGTATTGAGCCATCCTTGCGATTCCATAATAACAACTTCATCATAATGTATAATCTTTTAATGTGTTGCAGAATCTGACTTTATATTATTCTGTGGAGAATTTTTCCATATATATTCATCAAGTGTATTAGTCTATAGTTGTGTTTTGTGTTGTGTCATTATTCATTTGGTATTAGGGTAATACTGACTTTGTACATTGAATTTGGAAGTGTTCCTTCTCTTCTGTTTTGTTCTGTTACATTGTGACTTTATTTTCATTTGTCTCTAGGTGTTTTAATTCCCAATTGATTTCTCCAATGACAATTTCAATGTTCTGAAGTGTATTTTTCAAACTCTATGTGTTTGTATATAGTTCTCTTGTTGACTTCTCATTTTATTCCATTATGACCTGATAAATATAGGAGTTACTTCAATTTTCTTATATTTATAAAGACTTGCTTTATGTTGTAAAATATGATTTATCTTGGACAACAGTTCATGGGCAGCTGAGAAGAATGTGTATTCTGTGGATGTTGGGTGGAATATTTTGTGGATGTGTATGAAGTCCTGTGGCCTATGTTGTCCTTTTATTCTAATATTTCTTTGATTTTTTTTTGTATGACTTACCTTTGGTGACAGTGATGTACTGAATTCACACACTATGTTGGACTACGGTCCATCTGGCCTTTTGTGAGCAATACTGCTTTATGAAATTGGTATACTGATGTTCAGTGTATATATGTTTACAGTAGTTACAACTTCTGCATGGTTTACCCTTGATCAATATAAATTGCCCTCCTTTGTTTTTTTTTCTGACTAATATTGGGTTAAAGTCTGTTTTGTTAGATAGGAGTACAACACTCCTGCTTGCTTTCTGTTTCTGTTTGCTGAGAATATATTTTTCAGTATTTTCACTTTCAGATTTTTTCTAACTTTGCCAGTGAAAATGTGATTTATTTCACAGAACAGTCCATAGGCAGCTGGGAAGAATGTGTATTCTGTGGCTGTCGGTTGAAATATTATGTAGGTGTGTATGAGATTCATTTGTCCTGTAGTGTCATTTAATTGTAATGTTTCTTTGTTGATTTTTGTCTGCATGACTTACCTTTTGAGGCAATAATGTACTCATGTCACACACTGTTGCTGTACTGTAGTCCATCTGATCATTTGTGAGCAGTACTGTTTTATGAAATTCAGTGTACTAATGTTTGGTGTGTATATGTTTATAATAGTTATAACCCCCTGGAGGGATTGTCCTTTTTATCAATATGAATTACCTTTTTCTCTTCTGATGAATTTTGGTTTGACCTGCTGCTTTGTCAGATATGAGTATAACACTCCTGTGCTTCTTAGAATATCTTTTTCAATCTTTTCAAAGACAATTAGACTTTGTCTTTGCCAATGAGGTTCATTTCTTGAAAGCAGAAAATAGTAGGGTCTTGTTTTCTAATCCAATTTACTAGTCTATGCCTTTTAGCTGGAAAATTGAGACCACTAACATCAGAATCATTACTGAAAGGTACATAGTATTTCCTGTTATTTTGTAGTTTTCATAATGTTTGATTCGTTTCCAATCTTCATTTGTTTATCTACTCTTCTAGTGCTTTTTATTCTTTCCCATATTTTTGTGATTGTGTTTTTCTACCTCTTCTATATGTAGGATTCCTCTAAGTTTCTTGAGCTGTGCTGGTTATGAATTTCTTCAGTTTGTGCTTATCATGGAAAGGCTTTATTTATCCTTTCATTTTTAAGGATAACCGACGGATACAGTAAGCAAGGTTGGTAGTTAATTTGTAGGCTTTTGGAGTTTCTGTTGGGTACTATGATGTTATTCTGATGGGCTTGTCTTTCTATGTGACTTGGCACTGTTCTTTTGAACCTTTCAACATTCTTCCTTTGTTCTGTACTCTTGGTGCTTTAACTATAATAATGATAAAGGAAGTTTTTTTCTGATTATATGTGTTTGGGAATATATAAGCTCTCTGTATCTAATGTCCATCTCTTTCCAAAGATTTCAGGAATTTTCTGCCACTATTATATTGAATATCTTTCTCTGTGTTTAGCTTGATCCTTCCTCTATGACTCATGAATTTTAGTTTTTAGGGGTGTTCCGTAAGTCTTGTATGTTCTAGTTGAACATTTGTATAATTACTTTGTTATTATGGAATGTTCTGTCTACCTTGTCTTCAAGTTTCTTATGCCTTTTACTTGATCCAATCTCTGAGGATGCTTTCATCTGCATCACATTTGTGTTGAACCTGACTGATGACTTTACCTTCTTTTTCTGAGTATGTATTTTTCCAACTTTGGATATTTTACTGTATTATTTTTGAATAAACCTCTGTCTCCCACTACTCCCTATTTATTCATTTACTTAAGTACTCTTAAATGCATCTCACAATTTTCATTGTTTTTGTTTAAATTTTTATTTACTAAGTTTTTTTTTAATTTGCCTTTTGATTTATTCTTTGGTGTATAGTATAAGTGTATATTGTTTCATTTCCAAATATTTAGGAATTTATCCAAATTTTTCTTTTTATTGATTTTCTAATTAATATTATTATAGACATATTGTTTGACTTTAATCAGATATTTTGAGACTTGGCTTTATTGATTAGATATGATGTCTGTAGGTTAATGCTTATATGCACTTTTAAGTTGATACATTCTGCTGTTCTCTACCAAAGCATTTTAATCCCAATGATATAGTTGTGGCTATGCTCTTCACATCTTCAATGTCCTTACTCATTGGTCTGTCTACTTATTCTATCAAATATTAAGGATTTGTCTGTTTCTCTTACAGTTCTGTTTTTATGCTTCATGTATATGAGGCTCTTGTTTGGGGTACACAACACTTGATACTGATATATTTTATTAGTGAATGGACCCCTTAACCATTATATAGTGATGCTGTACATTTTGGATGATAGTCTTTGTTCTAAAATCCACTTTTCCTGATTTTTGCATAACCACTATTTTATTTTACTTATTGTCAGTAGTGTATTCCTTTTCTCATTGTGCTTTTGATTTGCATGTCTCTGAAAAGTAGTCATGCTGAGTAAGTTTACCATGTACCTGATGTTTTTAGAGATATCTGTCTGGATTTTTTACCTGGTTTCCAATTATTTTTGTTTTGGTTTGGCTTTTTGTTTGTTTGGTTGGATTTTGCTATTGAATTATTGGTTCCTTGCATATTCCAGATGTTAACATTTTGTTGGATGCATACTTTCCAAATACATTCTATTCTTTTAGTTGCCCCTTCACTCTTCTTACCATTTCATTCAATATGCAGAAGATATAAGATTTGATGTTATCACATTTGCCTGTTTTACTGTTGTTGCTGATGCTTTTAAAATCTTAACCAAAAAAACTTGCCAAGACCAATGTCTCAAATACAAATGTTTTACTGTAGTAGTTTCATAACTTGAGGTCTTATGTTTAAGTCTTTAACCTTTTGTTTTTCTTTTTGAAACAGTCTTGAAATATAGCCCAGGTGGACCCCAAATTCATGATTCTCCTGCCTCACCCATCACCATTCTGAGATTATATGAATGTATCACCATACATGAACTTTAGTTCATTTACAATTTGTTTTTATTATGCTAGTGAGAATTGTCTACTTTCATTCTTATGCATTGGCATTTACAGTTTTCCCAAAATCATTTTTTGAAAACAACCTTTCCCTTTGTACCTTGAAGTAAACTAGCAGCTAAGTCATGGGTGTATTTCTGGGTTCCCTATTTTGTTGCATTGGTCTATGTAATTTTTTTCTAGAACCATGTTGTTTTGGACTATATTTTACACAACATTTTGAATTCTGGTAGTGTGATGCTTCTAGTTTTATTCATTTTGCTTGATCGCTTTGGTTGTTCGGGGGTTTGTAGTTTCAAGAATTTTAGAATTGCTCTTCTATGTGACAAATGCCATTGGTATTATAACAGCAATTGCACTGAATCTGCACAAAGTTACTTGTGTGGGCATTTCAATAATATTGATTCTTCTAATGAATGTATATGACACATCTTTCCATTTATTTCCATTCTCTTCAATTTCTTTCTTTTATGTTTTATAGCTTTCATTTTAGAAATCCTTCACATTCTTAAGTTCATTACTAGGTACTTTTTAGGGCAATTATAACTGTGGTGGTTTTCTTGACTTTTTTCAGATAGCTAATGATGAATATGTAGAAATGCTATGTCTTTTTTGTGCATTGATTTTGTGTTGAGAAACTTTACTGCATTTATTAGTTCTAATAATTTTTTTCTGGATCCATGGATTTTCTATATGTAAGATAGTATCATCTCCAATCACTAACAAGTTGACTTTCTCCTTTCAAAATTGCATACCCTTTGTTTCTGTTGACTAGCCTATTTGTCTAGAACTTCCAGTAATATGTTAGAAATGTTGATGATGGGTGTCTTTGTTTTGTTCCAGATCCCAGGAAAAAAAACTTTCAACCTTACCATTCATTACCATGTTACCTATAGGCTCATTATATGTGGTGTATTATGCCAAGGTATGTTCCATCCACACCTAATTTTTAGAGGTTTCACTAAGAAGGGATATTAAATTTTGCACAGTACTTTTTTGCATCTACTGAGATAATCATACAGTTTTGGATCTTGATTCTGGTAATATGGTGCACTATGTTTATTGAATCACACATGTAGAACCATCACTGCACCTGGAGGATGAACCTCACTTGGTCACCATGAATAATCTTTTCAATGTGCTGTTTGACTCAGTTTGGTTAGGTTTTGTTGAGACGTTTTGCATCCATATTCAAGGACATTAGCCCAAAGGTTTTTTGTGTGTTTTGTCATTAGTTGATTTGTTCTTGTCTGGTTTTGGTGTTGGAGTAAGACTATCCCCATGGAACCAGTCTGGAAGAAATTATTTTCTCTTTAAACTTTTTAGATTATATTGAAAAGAACTGGTATTAGCTCCTGTTCAAATGTTTGGTAGATTTTAGAACTAAAGTGACCAGGTCCTGAGCTTAGATGGAAGACTTGTTACCAATCCAATTTTGCTGTTCATTGTTAATCTCTTTAGATTTTCTATTTCTTTATGATCCAATCTTGATAGACTGACACCAGCAATGTATCCTTCTCATCTAAGTATTCTAATTTATTAGTGTTAAGTTGTTCATTATAGTCTCTTATGATCCTTTATTTCTGTGATATCAGTTGTAAAATATCCTTTTACTTCTCTGGTTTTACATATTAGAGTGATCTCTGTAATTTCCTTTTCTTAGTTTAGCTGAAGGTTTCTAGATTTTACCTTTAGAAAAATAAATTCTTCATTTTGTTGATATTTTATGTTATTTTTAGTTTTGATTTTGTTTTAGTTTGAATCTTGTTTAATGACCCATTCAGTTTTTAAAAGTACATTGTTTAATCTCCATGTCTTTGTATATTTTTTATAGTTTCTCTAGGTGATATCTAATTTTATTCCATTGTGATCTGACAAAGTATGAGTTGTTTCAATTTTCTTATATTTAAAAAGACTTGCTTTATGTTCTAAAACATGACTTATTCTGGACAATAATCCATGGTCATCCGAGAAGCATGTCTAATCTGTAGATGTTGTTTGAATTATTTTGTTGATTTGTATGAAGTCTATTTGGCCTGTAGTGTCATTTAATTCCAGTGTTTGTGTGATTTTTTTCATCTTGATGACTTACCTTTTGGTGACAATGATGTTCTAAAGTCACACACTATTGTTGGACTGTGGTTCATCAGACCTTTTGTGAGCAGTTGTTTTATGAAACTGGGAGTACTGAAGTTCAGTGTATATATATTTGCAATAATTATAACTTCTGGATGGATTGTCCCCTTTATCAATATGATTTTCTCTTCTTTGTCTCTTATGATCAATGTTGGTTTAAAGTCTGCTTTGTCAGATGGAGTGCAACACTCCTACTTGCTTTCTGGTTCTGTTTGCTTAGAATATCTTTCTCAATCTTTTCACTTTTAGATTTTGTTTTTGCTGCTTTCAAGAAATGAGCTTCACTGGCAAACAGCAAAGTCTTATTTTCTACTCCAATCAGTTAGTCTGTGCTTTTTAATTGGAAAACTGAGACCATTAACATCAGCATTATTACTGAAATGTAGCATTTTCTGTTATTTTGTAGTTTTCATAATGTCTGATTCTTTCCCCATCCTTATTTGCTTATCTACTATTCTAGTGATATTTATTCTTTCCCATATTCTCATGGTTATGCTTATCTTCCTCTTTTATATGTAGGTTTCCTTTATGTATGTATCTTCTGCTGTGCTGGCTTAGTGGTTATGAATTTCTTTAGTTTGTGCTTGTTATGGAAGGTCTTTGATTTCAAGGATAACTTTACTAGCTATAGTAATCAAGGTTGTCAGTTACTTGCCTTCTATGCTTTGGAGTTTCTGATAAGTAATTTGACATTATTCTGCCAGGTTTGCATTTTTATGGGACTTGGCACTGTTTTTTGAAGTTTTCAATATTCTTCCTTTGTTCTGTAATCTCTTGGTGCTTTAACTATAATAATGTGTAAGGTTCTTTACTGGTTAGGTGTGTTTGGGATTATATAAGATATCCATGTCTTTCCAAAGATTTGGGGGATTTTCTGCTTTTATTATATTGGCTATGTTTCATCTCTTTAGCTTGTTCCTCTTCTCCTTCCTCTATGACTTATGAATTTTAGTCTTTTAGTGGTGTCCCAGAAGTCTGGTGTGTTCTGCTTCTACGTACTTTTATTTACTTTGTTATTTTGGAATATTCTGATTTATCTAACTTGTGTTCAAGTTTTGACCTTATGCTTTCTACTTGATCCAATCTATTGATGAGGCTTTCATCTTCATCTCATTTGTGTTGAATCTATTTGGTGACTTACTTTCTCCCATCCAACCTGCTTAGTTTCTGAGATCAGATGTGATCAGGTGTGTTCAGAGTAACATGGCCATAAATGACTTTTACTTCCTTAATCTTTAATATTTTTCACCGGAAAGGTGGAAAACTTTTGAAAAGTTTTATTTATTATTTATTTGGACAAACATATTTTTCTTTACCCTATTTAACTCCAGCTACCTTTTTATTTGTTCTTTTCATGCTGTTCCATATATCTTATAAACTCTCTCATGACTTTTCATTTTTTCTCCTCTGAATCTTTATTGTCACATGGCCTGCCTTCAAGCTCATTATTTTTCTGCTTGAAAATCTGCTATTGTGATCTCTACTTCATTATTCAATTGGTTCATTGTCTTTTACAGCTATAAAATTTCCATTTTTGTTGTCTTATTATTTCAAGTGCATTGAAGAATTTGATACATATTCCAGTCTTTACAATTTGACTTTGCATCTTCATTGGGGTACTTAGAAATCTAATCAGATTGACTACTCAGAACCTATGACCATTGCTGTAAGTAGAAGATACTCTAAACCTAGGTTCACCATGAGAGTTCAGAGAGTCATGAAATTGCTTATGTATCCTAGTTCAGACACATCATGGGAAGATATGACATTAGTACTTGATCTGTGTGGGATAGCTAGCCAAAAACAAAAGTCTGGAAGTCTGTCTCAGTAGCCTACATGTGTATGTTTCTCAGCTGTTCATTGCACAGATTGAACAGTACCACAATTATAGCAGGAGATATTGAAACTGAGATTGGTCTCCTCAGGATCTGCCATAGCATAGAGATGAGAACTGCAATCCTGGTATCTCAGTTGGGTGTTCTCCCAGTGGTTCCCTGAAATGACAGCATAGGTCTCTGACTGAAGTAGGAAGGACTAGATTTGACAATAGGCCTCCCAGGATCTGCTGTGGGATGATGGTTGATTGTTCCTTCCTTGTAGCCTAGTGTACATGGTTCCCAACAGTTCCATGAATGGGACAGTTAATTTCCTTAAAGAGACTTCTGTAGGCCTGTGGATGGTGATCCACAGTCACCATCCATAGTCCTACAGAAGACTGTGAAGACTCAGATGGATTGGATACAACATGTGGGTGCCTCTCCTCTGGGTCCTTGTACAAGCAGTAAGAACATGGAATCAGTGAAGGGAATACAGGGTAACATTCAGGTCACCTTCCAAGACCAATGCCAATAGGCAGTTGAACCTTTAGGAAAAGGCACCAATATGCATCATTCTTCTCGGACCTTTGTCAAATAGTTTTGGCTGCAGGAATAAGATATAGCAGGGCTGTAGACATGCCATTAAGAGAACAGAAATATTTCTGGATGTAAATGTAAAAGCTCAATCATTGGAATTGCCATCTAAGTGCTGACCTGCATAGTCAATACAGCCTTCCCATATCTTGGGCTCCACTAGAGTATCACAGTCTCCTACCCGAGTCCCTGAGAGGCTCCTTTAGAGAATTTTTTTTCTGTAGATAGGTGTACAACTCTTGTTAGGGGGGGGAATGAGAATGGGTGAACTTTATTTTTACATATTGCTGACACAGAAGTTTGAGTTTGATTTTTTAAATATTTTTAGTTTATCTAATCAACATTTTACTCTTTCCTCTTGCTTCTTCAGCATATAAATTAGTTATAAAAACTATTTTATTGTCCTCTACTAAATCTGTGTTGGTTTATATTAATAGTTTTTTCTCTTATTATGGTTCAAGCTTAGTTACTTGCAAGTCTAGTAATTTTTAATTGTCATTTGCCTTTTTGCACACTGGATATTTTTGTATTACTATAAATATTCTTGAGCTTTGTTCTAGAAATGGTGAAGTCAGTTGGAAACATTTTCACCCATGCTGTGGTTTGAGTGTGGTTTGCTCATGTGTTGGAAGCTTGTTCACAAGTGTGACAATATGAGAGGCAGTGGAACTTTTAAGAGGTAGGTCTATTGAGAGGTGATTAGGTCATTGGGGTTTTGCTAATCTCACAGAGTTAGTTGTTCTTGAGAGAACGAGTTGTTATAAGAGCAATCCTGTCACCTGAATCCCTCCCTGGCTTTCTGACTTTCAAAGTGATCTCTTCCACATACGATCCCACCATTGTGATACCATCCATCCTGAATCTCCTATCAGGGACCAAACATTTGGGCCACCAATTGTTTGGATTTTCAGCCTTCAAATCTGAACTAGATAAATTGCCTCACCTGAAGTATTTTGTATAGAAATTTAAAATGGATTAGCACAACCCATATAAGACTGGATTTAAGAATTTTTAGGCAGCATTAAGTCTACCACTAATTTTGGTCCACTACTGAGATAGTGTCTTTCTGATTGCTCTAACCAATATTCCTTGAATTATGAAGCAGTAGAGAAAAAAGTTATTCCTAACCTTAAGAAATGTCCTATTGAGTGGTTATTTCCCTAGATTAAGGTAGTTTTCTCAAACATATTCTCTGATCATTACTGAGCTAAATATTCAAGGAAACCATCAACAAATCCCTGAAGTTTTTCTCCCCTCCATTTCCCTAGACATTTTGGCTTTACCTGACTTACAGCCCTATCTCTATAACTTGGGAAAAATCAATGCACTTTGTCTGAGCTTCCTTTCTTCTTCTGTGTCATAAAAACTCACTCAAGTCAGTAACATGAGGCAATTTTAGGGCTCATATCATTTGTTTCCTGAATCTTAGCAGTAATTTTCCATCATTATTTAATATCCAGTAATTTTAAAAAAACATTGTTTCATATTTTTTGTCTATTTTTTAGGTGTTTCAGGTGGAAGGGTAAATCTAATCTCTCTTTGCTCAATTTTAATAATAAGCATGATACAGGGAAAGCTACTTTTAGTAAATAAGATTTGTGAGATTTAAATATCTATGTCATTACATATAAAACTGCTTTTGTTTAAAATGACCAATAATAAGCAAACCACAAAATCTGGTTTTAACTAAACATAATAAGTAATCATTATTATTTTGATTGCTTTATAATTCCTTCAACAAGCAATAATCACATTTTAATATCTCTATTTTTAATTCCATGAGATATTTTTCTCTTGCTTCAGTATGCTATTGTCAATGAATTGAGTAATAATGACCTTTTGCTTTGTGAGAAATTTTTTATGTAGGACTTTGAAAATCTTTTAAAATAATGTTCAGGTTAAAGGTGTGGAACTTCCTGATGGTCCTTAAGGTAGCATGCTGGGTTTGGGTGCTTTCCTGAAGTGTTTTTCACTGTTTGGTTTAAGCACTTGATGGGTTAGTTACTGAATATTACCAAAAGAACTGACAGATTCTTGTTGCCTGGCAACAGGTATTGGTAAGGACAGAAAGTTCCAATTCTGTCTCTTTGAAAATCCTACTTTAGACAGTAAAAGCTAACCTAGAAAGAGAAAAACTTTATATAAAGTATTTGTGACCATAACACAATTTATGTACTTCTGTTTAGTGTTACTTTATGCACAAATTTCAGGAATTACTAACAAATATTATCTTGCACATTAAAGAGAAGAGTACATATGACACCTAGTCCTTGAGATGCTGTGATCTAGCCAAAAGTTTGTGAAATCTACATTATTATCCTCATGAGGGTATTTTAATTCTGTTTTTTATAACAATACTTTTTAAAAATGGGTTATTTTCTCTGCAGACTTTCATATTTAACTATACAATAAATCCTTGGCAGATGGCCTCATACTCAAAATTAAACTGGCTGTATATCTGTTGTAATAAAAAAATTGAAAAAGTTGGGCTGGGTATGTATCTCAATGTTAGAATGCTTGCCCAATATGTGTGAAGCTCTGAACTTGATCCCCAGTACTGCCAAAAAAATTATAAAATGTGATGATTCAATTCTTTACCATAATGAAATTAAATCTTTCTGAAATTTGAGCCCAAAGAATTTTTACTTTATTAATTTAAACTATCTCCTTTCTTTACTTGATTTTCATCTACACATGTTTTAGTCAGTTTCCATTATTATAACAAAATACTTTAAATAAACTACTTACACAAAGGAAAGATTTGTCTTGGCTCATAGTTCCAGACGCTTAATTCTATGGTCACTTGGTCTTGTTGGTTTGGGTCTGTGGCAGCACAGTACCTCATGGCAGAAGTATGTGGCAGAGAAGCCTATTCCCCTCATGGTAACCAGGAAGCAAAGAGACAGACTGAAAGGTTCTGGGGTCCCAATATCCCCTGGAATGGAGCCCTCAAATGACTTATCTTCCTTTGATTAGACTCTACTCTTTAAAGATATCCACCATTTCCCAATAGTGCTATAGGCTAAGGATCAAGATATTAACACATGAATTTTTAGGGGCCACTTATCCAAAGTATAGTACACAGTATCTAACTATGCATATATGAGAAAATAATCATTTTAGATAGTCTCATTTACCATAGTTCAATCAAGTACTAGTAGTGAATCACAAGGCATCTGAGAGCTTTTCTCATGAGTTCAAAAGCCTAGTAAGCACTTGCCTAAACCCTTGTACTTGGATGTCTCAAAGTCAACTCAAACCAACTGTTAGAAGCTAGTATGTCATATGAAACCTTCAACTTAGATCTATCAAATGATAGACCATTCCATCTTATCCTGTTCTAGAAGCTAGCAAGCGAGAACCATTTTTAACCTTCCATTCTTTTTCAACTCTCAAATATAATTCATATCTCTAAATCATCAGGTTGACTTCAGCCACACCTACGGTTTCTGTTCATTTCCACTAGCTTAAGTTATCCTGGCTTATGTAATAAATATCTCTGTTTCTTCATATGTATATTTCATCTCCTATAATCTTCTGCCTATACCTTGGTCAAATAATTTTTTCAAATATGTGTAGCATCCCACAAATATCATATGGTTAAAATAATTCAGCTTCCATTGATCTTAGGATAAAAGTCAAAGTCATTGTCAAGGTCTGTCTAAAATGCTACTTTAATAGTGTACCTTTAGTCATATGTTCAAATCACACTAAACTTCCTTGAGTTTCTCAAATTGGCTTTTTTCACAGACCTTTGAATGTGTTCTTCACTCTTTCATTACTATGACTAAATAGTAATGAAATGTGTTTGAATGTGTTCTTTTCTTTATATGTTTTAAAATTAATACTCATCCTCAGACTTCAGCTTTATGGTCATTTCCTCAAGAAAGCATTACTTTATCACCTAAACTTGTCTAGGCCTTGCTATTGTTATTTTATAGCACTTTTCTATCATAGTACTTATCACATTTATAAATTTTACAATTATTTGTATTATTATTTAAGCTCTCAAATTTTCCAAACAAGCATGTGCGCTTCAGGGAAAAGATCCAGAATCAACTAGACTGGTGAATACAGAACAGAGGGAGTAAAGGGTTCTCTCCAGAGGCCCTGTGAACACTTGATGGTAGGAACAGATGCTTCCCTAGCACTCAGTGGATCGGTACTACTGAGGCTGCTCCTGGCCTTGGGAAGTTGGAAAGAAACCCTGAATTGACTAAGTTTCTATAACCAATAAATGAAATAGGGCTTCTATGGAGAAAATAATTTGATTTATGAGTAAAAGTTGAAAGATATTTCTTACAAATTTTAATTTATAAAGTCTGAAATTCACATCATTGTATTCTCGTAAAGACTAACAAAACAATAAAAGTTCCAATTTTTCAAGACACAAATTAAAAATAAAGTAAGATATTAAATTTCATGCCTTTTCTCCTTTTGCCTATTTTTACTCCTTCCTTTCTAAATCCCAGAGGAAAGAAAAAAGTGGTACTCTCTTTAGTTACAAAAACTTGTTAGGATTGTCAAGCAATGCTTTGTCATCTTGTAACTGGAGTTTTACTAATTCCTGGTTAGGGAAATAGCAAATGCATACTTTCAGCTCTGATTCCCTCTCATGTCATTTAATGAGGTCCCTGCTGTATTTAGTTATGTAAATAGTGTTATTATTTTCTGTTGAAGATTGTGACTGTGTTTTCATAAATGCAAACACAATATCTTTATCCCAACAAATGTCTTTAGCATATTGAAGTTTGTTCCTTGTTGATGCTACTGTTATTTACATAAAACCCAAAATTATACAGGGGAGGGGGAATTATACAAGAGAGAGGGAATACTTTAAAATACCAAGTTTATAGTAACTATTTTGTAACTCCAGGCCATAGAAAAGGCATGCAAATAAATTTAGAATGGCTTCCAGATAAAGATCTCTTATACTCAGGTAAGATTTGTTGAGGTCATTTACTCATTCTGTGACAATTTAGAAAAGGACACATCTTATGCTAAATGTACCACTACTATTATATTTTGTCTAAAATAATTATAGAAAAAATTTTAGCCACTTTAAATCAGTTTTTATGACTACTGTTTCAGGTATGGTTACTCTTAGCATTCATGGGTTCAGTAAGTATTTATAGAACACCTGTTCTATAACATGCACTGGGCTACATCCTTGGGATATAATAGTGAGAAGGAAACTCAGAATAGAAATCAAAGGTTATATAAAGTCCTATGTCATGCACATTTGTGTTATTGGCCAGAGATTCTTATCTCCTAAAAATTGATATTAATTTGAGATTGCTCTGTCTGAAATATTAACTAAAACTGTTGTCTGAAGCCAAATAATCTTTATGGAACAGCTAAGTATGTGGGGGAATTGGTCCAACAGAGAAAACAATGAGATTCAAATGTTAGTGATGAGTTCAGGGACATCAGTAGACTAATAGGACACTGGGTTTAAAAGAATATAAACAATTCTGTACAATCCCCCAGGAGGTGGGTATATAGTCATTAGATCCTGACAGCTAGGCTTAAATTCTGATTCCCAAAGAAACAGCTTTATAAAAGAAACATGAAAGGTGATTTTAAGGTCTCTTATACTTTAACACCTTCCCCCACCAAAAGCCTACACTTAAGGAGGAAAAGGGAATTCCAGCAGCTGGAGCAGCCCTAGTCGTCAAGGCAGAGGAAAACCTGCCTTGATGATCATCAAATTTGTCCAACATTTATTCTGACAAAACATGATGGTTTGAGCACTTTTGTACTTTGTACAGGAGACTATAGTGAAACAAGAAAGAGATCTGACAATCCTGGAGTCATAGCCTTTCAGAGTATGTGGGTACAAAATGGTCTTCTTTTATTATGAAGAAATGATGTCTATGCAGAGAGAACCTACCGCTAGTCTTATCAAAGTCAAGGGAGTGTTGGGATGTTTTTGGTAGTCAGAAAAAGGCTCAAGAATACAATCCAATAAACACAAAAGTCCTATTTGTATGAGTTTCTAGCTTGCCTTAGAAGCTATAAGGACAAATTTACATATAAAGAAGCAATGACAAGAGTTTAATATGAAGAAATGTCATCATGATTTTCTGCCTTTATGTAAAAAACTTCTACAAATATAAATACAACTGTGATATTATTCAGGAGGTACTAGAAGCTGTAATCCTGAAGTTCAAAAGAAGAGATGGAACAAAAAGTGTGAAGAAAATCTTTTTGTGGGAAATGGAAAATGATTTTCTAACTGGCCTATTATCTACATTTACTTGGTAAACTCCAAGTTGCCCACCAATTAATGTTTCCCCTTCTTTATGGATATAGAGATACCTGGACTATGTTTCTAGCCTCTCTTTTAGCTATTTCTATTCATGTGACAAAGCTTTTCCAGCGGCATCTGAGTTGAATGACATGTATAAAGAATTTTCAGTTTCTTATTAGGAAATTATTGCCTAATAATTTAGGCAAAAACAAAAATGCAAAACAAGCTACCTAACTCTTTGAACGGCCATTTGAAACAGAGCAGTCTCTGATCTCTCCCGCAACCACTAAAAAAAAGGTGAAAATTTCAATCTGACACTATAACATGAGAGAAAAATAAACTTCTATTATCTTTAAGCTACTGAATTATATAGGTGTTATCATTTTAATTGTTAGTGTTTATTCTAATTCATTTATATATCTGTTTTTGTGGATCCAGAAATTAACTATTTTCTCAGCAGTTAGAAGGGCAAATGTGGGTAACAAATATGGTTTTGTGATTGTCTGCTGTGGCTACTATTTGTGTGTGTGTGTGTGTGTGTGTGTGTGTGTGTGTGTGTGAAGCAAAAAGAATTCCTAGTATATTAACTATTAAGTTATCGTTACTCAGCTTTAAACCCAACCCTCTATACTCTCTTTTTTCTGTCCTCTTCAAAGCACCTGTCTCTTTCACCAATTGACTCCATATTAGATTCTGGCAAAAGAGTGAAGCCTGGAAGGTGGAAAAGGTACAAACAATTTCTCTTCAGTTTTTCTGTTTAGCTTTCTGATATTGTCCATAACACCACAGCAAAGATTCTTTTTCCCTAACCCATCTGTTTGTTTGATAGGCACCTGCTAAATTTAGTGTGCAACCAAACTCACCCCTCCCCTATTAGAAACACCAGCAATAGAAAGCTAGTAGTCCCTCCTCAGAGGCAGGACCAGCTCCTTGATACTTCTCTGGAGTCAGAGACATCAGCACCAGCTAAGCAGCACCTCTTCTTATAAGGTCTGGATTCAAAGACTCTAATCTAAGTTTGTTTTGAGACAGTTCTGTTTAGTTCAGTTGCCCATTTCTTTATTGGTTCATTAATTTTGGGAGAGTTTAGTTTTTCGAGTTCCCCGTGTATTCTGGTTAACAGTCCTTTGTCTGATGTATAGCTGGCACATATGAATAAACAAATTAAAAAAAAATAAGATTCTAAATGTGAATGATTCAAACCTTTCCCTTTTGTCTCCTCAGACATAAGGGCAATAGAAGCAGAATTAGATGAATTGATTAACTACTTGGAGCTGCGAACTTCGTTGTATTTTTTACTCCGTCTTTGTCTTTATAATTACCTAATCCTAATTAACAATTCTTTACATTAAATTATCTCTGTTAAAATAATTGGTGTGATTTCTGTTTCCTGATTATAACCTAAATGATACAACTAAAGAGAATAAAAGCATTATAACATTACCATATGCCATTGTTTTCCTGCTTAGTTCTTCTTCCCCTTTGACCATCCTTTCATTCATGAAATCCAATAATTATTGGCTCAAAAATATATTTCATAACAGAAATCAGAGAAGGTAAGAGTGAATAATTGGTAGTTATGGGAAAAGTAGAAGACCATGTAGAATAGACTATGGAATGAATACTATTCCATTAAGTATGAATACTACTACTTAATCTGCTAATCAAAACTAAACAAAGTAATAAAATGTGGTCACAAAGTCAAATACTTACACATTTAAAAAAGTTAAGATAAATTATTGAAGTAGAATAAGTTAAAAAAAATCAGAAGTGCAACAATAGATGGCAACTGACAACCATCCTCAATAACATGGAGCTAGAAAGAATAGAAACAGTTATGAATAACTAGTAGTATGGACTTACCAAAACACAATGGCAATTGTTTGTGTCCATGTAATTATTAACATATGAACATGAAGATGTGTTGGTTCACATAATTTGGGTATTGGAAAAGAAGCTAGAATTTTGAATTTCTATTGGAAATCTTATAATTTGTAAATGTTACACATTCAACTTTGGGAAACCACTGTCATGGCCAGAAAAAAGTGGTTATTGGTCTCACCTGAGCCATAAGTATCAGCTTATGACTAATGGAGAGACATTTTGTATTCCTCTGAAGTGGAGATCTTACTAAGTCATTAGGGTAAGTGAACCTTGGATGACAGAGAGTTACATTCTTTTCCCTCCTGAGGAGATTCAAAGGAGGCTTCAAGACTCTAGAGAAGAAATGTCTGGGTAGTGTGTTTAGGTAAAATAAATTTGGGAAGGCTAAGAAAGATTCCTAAGGGAAGTAGAGTAGCTTCTATATCTCTAGAAATTAGTTCAAATGACAAAAAACTTGAAAGAGTGCCACAGAGTATTTTTCTGTCTTTGTGGGGCATGAGTCACCTATGTATAAGTTAAGACACTGAGAGAAGCTCAGGAAATTAAGTAGATGCTGATAGTATGAATAATGAATGATGTATCAATTAACTACACTGACAGAAAACAAAAAACAGGACAGAAATAAAATAATATTGAATGCTATTATGAATGATTGACAACACAAAAATATGAATGCCTCCCACCCATGGTGACTGGTTATATAAGATTCCAGAACATCAGATTGCTACTCCAAACAACAGTGAGATTCTGCCACCTTGCAGAATGACAGTTAGTTGTTAAAAATCCAATGGAATTAGAAAACTAAAGGTAATTATGATATTTCGTACCTGTATTTGCATTTTGAAATTTGTAACTGCTATAATCTGATTGAAGATTTTTAAATCCCAGTTTTCTACTTTGTTGTGAAAAGAGAAGAGCTTCATTTTTAGAACATATTATGTTGCTGACTTTCAAATTCATATTTCTGTCCCTGACCTCTCCCTTGGGCTCTAGATTCTTAGCTCTAATGACATCTTGATTTATTTGTCAAATAACTCAATTCCTATGTGATCAAACCAAACTTCATTCTCCATGCTCTACCCAAATCTATTCCTCCCTTAATATTTTCAGCTTCGGCATGAGATAACCACATACTAGTTGCTTAAGTCAAGTTTATTCCTTCCTTTTTCTCCCATTCAACTATTACCAATTTAATCTAATAATGATATTTGTGGAATTTACCTCCAAAGTGTATCCTGCAATTGTCTTCCATTTCTAGCATGACCTCCCTAACACAACCCCATAGTTTCTCATTTGGACAGATGCATTAGCTTCCTGATCAGCAATGTGCGGGAACCTTTCTTTACCAACTGGCTCACAAGAAATATACAAGTCATGTTGGTAGCAGAAATTGGCCACAACTGGAATTATTTCATTGCTGCTAAAATCTGCAGTTTTTGTCCCCTCAAGAAGCAACTATTCAGCCATTCAAGTATATAACTGCTCTCGTTTCCACATTTCTACCCTGTGGTCCATTTAGCTCACAGTAGCTGTATAATCTTTTATAACAAATGAAACATGTCTTGCCTCTGCCCTGCTTAAAGTCCTCTAATAGGTTCCCATTGGACAAAGAAACATCCAAAATTATTACCAAATCCCAAAGAAATCTACATGATCTATTTTTTTATTTCCCTTGTGACCCCAAACTCATAGTACTCCCTGCTTTATTTCCTACATTTCAAGATATGTTGGCCTTCATTTTGGTTCTCTGACACATCAAACTGATTCTGATTTGGAGTCTTTATACTTGCCCTTCTCCCTTCCTGCATTGGATTTCACTTATCTTTATGTGTATTATTCCTTCTTGTTACTCAGGTCTCAAATAAAACCACTTATTTATCAAGGACTTTTAAATTGCCCAATCTAACACCGCCTACACTATGCTTTCTTACACCTTTCTGGTTTTGTTTCAACCCATTTATCACTACTCAAACTTGCTTATTTGTTTGCTATTTTTGTCATTAAAATTTTGTGAGAGTAGGTGACCATTTTCCCTCAATACCTAAAAAAATAATATTTTTAAGATAATGAAAATAATTCTATTCTTGCCCAGAATCCCACTATAGATCAAAAGTTAATTGGGCTTTTGTTTCTTTTATTTTTGTGTTTGTAACCCCATAACCATAATCTGGGGAACCAAAGCATCCTGAGTAATATATAATGCTTTATCTCCACAGCACAAAAACCTGAAGGATAATCTTTTGGTGATATCCCAAGACCTATAAAATTAGAACCCTGCCCGAGAAAGTCCCTCCACAAATCTAACACAGAATAAAAGTCTAATAGAAGATCTGAAACATGAACATGGCATTTCCCAGTTTGGAATGTGATTTATCTGTTTGTTGCATTAGACCCAACTTCCTCCAGAGCAAGGGTCAGACTTGTAAGTATTTTATATTCCCATTACTGTCTCAGCTCCTCCATCAAGTAGGGTTCCATAAATACTTGTGAAATTAAATTGTATTTGATGGTTGGAGATGTTTGTGAGATATACTGGCAACAGAAAGAAAAGATCAATTTGTCTTTAGAAATGAAGCTACAACAGAGAAGCACAATAATGTATGTGTCAAGAAATCAAATAGGTGGAAGAATGATTTGGGCTGTTAAGAAATAGCTCCATCATACAAACTGACCATGTTTTTATTATAAGTAAGATGGAAATTGAATTAATGAAATTCCTTTTTAGAGATATGCTGCTTTTTTCTACTGGAATTAGAGGTCTAAAATCATTAATAATAAGATAATCAAAAAGATGTGTTAGATCTTTGGATGGACAGGAGGCCCTTTCCATTTTCAGAGTTTTATACTCTGAAGAGGACTATATTCTTTGAGGTTAGTGAATGGCAGTAAACTGAAAAATAAAGGAGGCAGTGAGGCTTAGTATTTTGTGGGGGAAAGCAGGAAAGAAAGATCCTAGAAACTGGGAAACTGAGGGGGACTGTGAAAGATCCAACAAGGGTTTTCAGTTCTTTGCCATAAAATATGAGATGAAAAATTCCTATTTGCTCATTAATGCTTTTGAGACAGTAGGTTATCTAGAAAGCATAATGTCTAGGTTGTATAACTCTATATGGATTCAATAACTAGAAATAGGATTTTCTTAACTAAAAACCTAGATAGTGGGTAATGCTTTTCCCACTCCCACTCACTTCTCTGCCCTCTTCAGTTATACCCCTGACATGGCTCTGTGACAAAGGACAATAACATGTCTCCAAATGCAGAGATGCATTTTGATACTATTTTATTTGATGTTATTGATTGGTCTCTTCTTTCTTACACTCTTGATTTCTTCACTACAAGTGTGTGTGTGCATGTTTCTTCCTATAATATGTAGTCTCTTTCAGTTTTCCTTGCTGATAGCTGCTAGCTTGAAAAGCATACAATCTCTCATTACTCTTAGAACAAAGATCAAGATGTTTAATGTGCTTGAAGCCTTCATTGATCTGGCTCATGACCATCTATCTAAAGGCCAATCTCCTCTACTTTCTATGCTGATCTCTGCCTTTCTGCTACAATGATCTTTTAAACCTTCAATGTCCTCATGTTACTTTTATTGACATAAAGGACTTTGCCTAGAGTTTTTTCTACCTGAAATATTCACCTATTTGCTTTTGGCTCATTCTTAAACCTCAAGTTTAGGAAATGACTTAGAAGTGAAGTCCTTCACAGTTTACAACAGATTCCTTTGTTATATGACTATGTGGATCTCTTGAAGAATATGTGCCTCATTTTATAACTATATTTATTGTCATGACAATTTGTTTAGGGTTTTACTGACCCACCTGACTATGCTCTTTATGTACTGTCAATTTGGGATCATCATTTAATCTAATCACCTAATCAAATGACAGGCATGGTGTAGACACTCAACAGAAAACTGAATTAATTACATACTTTTAGTCCTAATCTTACACGACTTATAAGAAGTATGTTCCTTGGCTTCCAAAACATAAAAGTACAATCTTCTGCTATCCTTGATGTCTCACTCTTTATCTCTTTTCAAAGTTTGGCCCTTAATTGTTTATTCATCCATTACTCTTCTTAAGATGACATAATTCAATTTAATGGATTCAATTACTACCTATACATAAATTCCTCAAATATACGTTTTGACCAAAACAAGCAGCTTCTATATAAGATCCAAATTCACTTGCCGAACTACTGACTTCACCTTCCTGAGTAAATATCACAATGATAAATCAAATTTAATATGTGTGAGAGTGACTTCCTGTTTTTTCACTATAAGCCTAGTATTTCCTTGCCTAATGATAATTGCCAGAAACATACTAGCCATGCTCATGGAAGCAAGTATCTGTAGTTCTTCCTGGATTGAAATTATAGTTGATAACAGAGACCAGAGAACGGATTTGAAATTGCTGACAAAATTAGTTTTGAGTGTACAAAGCACTTGCTAAATATTATAATTGACAGCAAAATAAGGAAGGTCTGTGAATATTCAAGTTTTCCTTGAGTATCTTATTGTTCTGTAGTAGGTGGTTTCAATATATTTTAATAGCTATAAAATCTTTATTTTGCATATTAAGCATAATATTTATTTGCATTCATTGAATCATAGCATGTTTATGAGATACTCTATGAAAGTTCCATATAAATATTAAATGAAGCTTAGTTACAGTCAAAAGGCATTTTTACATATGTATTTTTATAGGTAGATTAAAAAAATCACAATTGCCCTAAACCTCTCTGGATGATAAAAACTAAGTTACTAAAAGGTAGTCTAAGTTACTAAAAGTCATCACTGAAGGTAATTAGCTATGACAGGTAAATGATATGTTATTTAACGTAAAACTTGTGTTCATCTCAGGACAAAGTGGATGGGAAATGCCTTCCACCTTTGAAAGGTCATTGTACTTAAGTAGATTCCCTCAAAGAAATCAAGTGAAGTGAAAAGCAGAAAAATATTGCAGCTCAGATGAGTGGATACTTTGGCCACATCAAACCTTATTCTTACTTGCAAAAGTGAGAAAAGGAAGATTTATGCAAATATCTAGGCATATTTTCTGTCCTTTTCAGTAAATTCAGAGAAATTGGTTCACTTAGTTACAAACTTGCAAACCCTTGAACTTTCATCCATTCAGACTATTGTGTTTTGAGAAAGGAGTTATGTTCTGTTCTGCCCTTTGTCAGGTACATGTAAGTGTCACAAAGCTCCTGTTAATCATCATTACAAAGTTTGCCCTGTCTTGTGGGGTAAAAATATTGAATTGAAAAATGCCAAGAGTGTCAAAAATAAATTGTAAATGTGATCATGGTGGTTACAAAGTTTCTGAACATTTTCAAAGATTTAGAATGGAAACACCACAAAACCATCAGATTAAAAATAATCAAAACCTTTGAAAAACTTAATGTTCTAGTGACACAAGGAGAAGCTGATTCTAACATTAATCCACAGGTGTCTGGGAAGCTGGTGGAAAGGAATGGAGCCTGATATAGCTAGGTCTGCCTCCTGACATTACTCTGTGGCAGAGAGGAAGCACGGTTCTCTGTGTGACTCTTTTGTAAAGGACGCCCATTAGTGACAGCACAAAGGAACTTGGCTGGCAAAAGGTGGCACACAAAAATCAGGACCTATGAAAATGTTCAGTTCTAACTGGGATCTATTTAAAGGACTACCTTATCTGAAGGCATATTTTATAGTAATGAGTCATATCATTTAATCATTATCACTTATTTGGTTTACCTCCAATTTCATGCAGTGTTTCTTCATATTTCCTTCGTTGTCCCATCTTCTTTTTCCTGACTTTGTAACATTGCAGTAGGATAGAACTTTGTTTTTGATTTTCTTCTCTCTCTTTACTTCTGGGTGACTTCACTCAGTCTCCAGAGTTGAAGTGCCATTGGTTATGAATCTCCAGTCGAGATCACTCCAGATTTGTTTATTAAAGTGACCACTGAGTTCTCCAGTTGGGTGTGTTACTATACTCAAAACTGAACTCCTGACGCCTGTCTCTCCAGTTCCCTAAACAGGCTTCCCAAAATCATGTTCATCACTGCTGGTGGATACTCCATCCTTCCATTTGTTTAGGGAAAAAAACTGAGTCCTCTCTCACCTACAACCTAATTCTAAACTGCTAGAAAAACTTGTTTTCCCTTAAGATATATTTAGCATCTGGTGTTTTCTATTGTTTCCACTATTATGACTAGTATGATCTTGCTCTACTGTCTATCTTTCTTTCTTTTTTTTTTGAGACAGGTCTCACTATGTAGTCAAGGCTGGCCTTGAGCTTCAGCTCTTACTGCCCCTGCCTCCTGAGTGCTGGTACTACTGCCCAGCTGTCATTTTTCATATGGATGATTGCTCCTGTAAGCCAAACCCTATGAAGTCAAGTCAAAGCATAGCAGATATTGTAATGGGCCAACTATGTAGGTTGGATTACAACACTCAGACCATGTCTCTGTCTTGTTCACATTTCTCCAAAGGCTCACCATACATCAGCGTACCAGGATCTACATCATCCTACTCCACTATACCTCTCTGTTTTCATCTCTAATCAATTTCCCTCATTTATTCTATTGTAGCCATGATATCCCATTATTATTTCTCAAATATTTAAGCAAACTCCCACTACAAACTTCTATACTGTTTGCTCCATATGCTTGGAATATTCTTCACCTATGTATCCACAAAGCTGTTTCTTCATCTGTTTCCCAAATGTCACTTTTCTCAATAAAGTCTGCCATGCTCCTGTCTAAGACAGTGCTTTGTCCTACCACTCCTTCTCAGTGTCAATCATTCTCAACCCCTGCCCTTCTCTCTACTTCCCCCATAGCATTTATCAGCTTCTAGTATACAATATATTTAATTTTTTATTGTCTACTCCCATTCTTATAATAGAAATATAAGCTTCATAAAGAAAAGGATCTTCACCTTTTTTTAAATTTATGTACTCCAAGTATGACTCATTTATTGAGCAGGTGCTCAATAAATATTTGATGTATTTTCAAATTGGAATATTACATATTCATATATTTAGATTCAGTTCTACCACTTAATGTCTAACTTCCTACTAGGCTTTATGTAAAATAAAGGTAAATATGTCTGTCTTCTTTACCCCATGCTAAATATAGTACCCAATATATACTAGGCACTAAAAAAATATTTGTTGAATGAGTAATCATAAAACACAGCAATGGCAGAACTCTTATAAATTTCTCCAAAGTCATACATAGCAATCTGCACTTGCTCATCCATGACTAACTTTTCTGAGCCCTCTTACCAAAGCACTCCTTTTCCTATGTCCAGGCATGTTATCCCACAAAGGGGCATAAAATGGCCAACCCGCTATGTCTGCCTCATAGTTCAGACATTGTTTAATCAATTCTTCAATCAAACTTATTGAGAACTTGGGCAGATCTTGTTAACTTTTTGACTCATTGAAATATGCAAATTATGATCTGTGTGTCTAATGCCTACATTATATATTTGAAAATTAACCTAGAATAGTATTGTAGCCATTTGTAATCATTATTTTTAATTGCTATCCAAGTCATAATTTTTTTTACGTAAGTGCTCATGCATTTGTTACATTTCTTCTGATTCATAAACTGTTTGAGATCAAAACCTATGTCATATTTCTGTGAATCCTAAGTATATTGCCTCTTTGCCTCATGGTTAGGATTGTATGCTCATAGGTTCAAAAGTAACTCAATGTTTAAAAATCTTATCAAGCTGGCATAGAAGTATAGTATCACCATAAATATTTCTCAAATATTACAATTATTCAAAAGGACCTAGAAAAAGTAGATAAAAATAGTCCATCAGAATTACAAAACAGCCAAAGAGCAGGGATTTTCCAAAGATCTCTGCACATCTCTCTAACTTTGGATAAGTTCAGAAAGAGATGAGGTACATGTACATAAACCAAACATAACAAGAATTTAACAAGAAGGACGATGGCTTCAGCAAAACACACAGTAGTAAGGCAAAAACAAGGAGGTCATGTCAGGACTAAGCTAGACCAGTACAACAGCCCCCTTAAAAATTGAATTTGAAATGGTGCAATTTTAGTGTTGTATTTGTAAAGTGTTCTGTTTCAAATCTAAATCTCCAAGAATACTTGTCAGTGGGGCTCAAAAATATAAAGGAAAAATGATATGAAGAGCTTTAGAAAGTCTAACCATGAGTATCATTCATTTTCATAGTTTTCTTCCTCAAGGACACAAGAAAAAACATTAGCTTTGATAGAAAGCTGAATTCTTGAGGGAATATTGAATAGAAGGCTCATTTTACAAAGACCTGAATTGCCTGCAGGTCACTGTTGATCTAATTTGAAGTAATAATTTAAGGGTGAAAAACTATCTCATTATCTGCAACTTTTCACCAAATTATTCTTGAGGATATTGTAATTATTTTCTATTATGCACTTTGTAAATTAATGTTTAAGTAATGCAAATAAAAAGGTGGTATTTCAGAGTGAAATTTTATTGGATTTGTTCATTTTCAATTATGGGACTTAGGTGATAGAAATGATAATACGATGTTCTCATCCTCCAATTTTGGAGTGGCATTAATGAGCCATTAGAATCTCTTTTCAAACAAGGAGCTGTCTACTTCTGTGCCCTTGCTCAGTTTGATTCAGGTTTCTCTGTTCCAGCAGAGAACAACTCTTCTACACACTAGACAGAAACACTCAGGGTAAGCCTGCTGAATGCCTTACAAATGCTCTGACATGGAAGCAGGGCACTCTATCCTTCCTCTTCCAGGTCATTATCTAGAGTTCAATACAATGTGAGGTTCACCAGCAACATATTGAAAAGAATATTTAGCTGGATATTAGTTTTGTTTGCCAGAGAACAAAATGGCACTGCTTTAGAAAACAGGTTTTATTAAACAGAAGCAAAGTGTTTCCCAAAAAGATCTAGACATTTGTATTCTATGACACTTATTACCTGCTATCCTATTTCTAAGCAATAATACACAAACTTGTGAGTCTTTGTCAAGTGTAATCTCTTCCATATTATGACAGTTTTATTGACAACACAAATAAAACACTAACCACAGGTTAATTAGTTAAATCATAAAAGGTATCAGTTGTTATAAGAAGGAATTCTTCATACCTTCATAGTTAGTTTCCCATTTTGAAGCCATGGGTAAAACAGAAGAAATTTACACAGACAAAAGTTCAACCATGCTCACAAGATCTTTTCATGTACCAGTGCCCATCTTACCCAAAATTACATTCCTAGCTTAATTCTTTGGGGCTTGTAATGTCCACAAAACTTACTCTCTAACTTCCAAAGTTAAAATCAAAGCAGTTCTGCAAAAGGCTAAGCTAGGAAACCATCACCAATTTATTATTATAAAATGTATCAAATAAACTAACCAGTCACTTTAAAGTATTTCGTAGTATTGGAAAATGAAGTAGCAAGTGAGTTTTCCATGAAATCCAGGCCAAAATAAGCCCATTGGTTAGTCAACAGTCTGAGAAGACAAGGTCAGTTTTGACAGTACTAGAGTGGGACCATGTTCAATCAGAAAAGCACTTGAATAATGATGTTGGCAAGAGAAGACACTAAGAACAAGAGAATATGCCCACATGAACAAGGGAACCACAGTTAAGACAAATTTCATTTAGTTTGCTCAGCATTTGTATAATACATAGAGATCATAAGTTCATAATGTGCTCTTGAATACAATGTACCTTATTTGTATTCATTTTCACCTTGTAAGAAAAGTAGGAGATATCATCCCCAAAAGAGGTCATTATCTGAAATTTGTATCTGCAATAAGGGCTAGAAAACAAGCAATGCATGATAGCAAGCAACTCTGGATGTGGTGATAAGGAGAAAGTTCTTAAAGACATGACATACTACTGAGACCAGAAGAATGACTAAACATTTACCATTCATATTACAGGAAATTATTAAAGTAATCTAGAAATGCAGACCCAAAGTACCTGTTGTAGGAAAAGGATCAGTTAGGATGTTCGAAAAATAGAAACTAAGGAGTTATGAAGGTCCAATTCAGGCCCTTTTCTAGAGTGCCTCCCAGATTTATTGTATTTTTATTTCACTTGTAGCACACTCTAAATCAAATGAGATATAATCCAAAAATCCCCCAAAGGGCAAGTCACAAAATGACTTTCTTATACTTGGGGGTCATCATTAGTTACCTTGTGTCATGTTAATAATCACGTTTTCAGTAAGTAGTGAAGTAGCTGAACTAATTTTCACTGAAAATGCTACACAGTAAGATTTTGTAGTCAAAAGACTACATTTGGTAGAATTTTCTAGAACCCGAAAAACTAAGACATCATAATATGAACAGTACATCCTTGAAGACAGAGACCAAAATTGGAATTTCAGTTCTGCTATTCACTGGCCATAATCTTAGGAAAGTTATCTAAGATCCCAATTAGCCTTTGCTTTATTTCCCCTGCAATAGATCTACATTACCACTCTGCAGCACTGAAGTAGGGATTAAATGAAAGAAAGCACTTAATGACCTAAAATAGAACCGTCAGAAGAAAAAGTCTCTGATCTCATCTAATACAGACTTTTTCTTCTTTCATTGAATAACTGATTCTCTTCTCAATTTCCTAGACTATTCTATTCCAACATGGTTGTTTCTGAGTCAGCATATTCTTCTAACAGAAATATTATTCCCAGTCTTTGGGGTATGGATTTGTTCAAATTTACTTTTTTATAAGTTTTACACAGAACTACTTAGGACATTGGGCTAGTTAGTTGCCTGAAGAATCTATTTTAATTACTGTATTGTCCTGTGAGAGTGTATATCTTGACCAATTTTGTTTATTGTCATCTAAAAGTTTATGTTTTGATAGCATTTTAAAATAAAGATTCTTGAGAGAAAATGTTTTTGTTGAAAATGCATCACTAGCAAATTAAAATGTGTCATTGCTACCATTCTTAAAACTCACATATATGTTGCAGATTGAAAATTATGAAAGGAAATGTTGATAAATTTAACAGCAAAGAAGGAATTCTAAATTTGAGTGATGTAAGACAGAATGAGAAATTGGAACATATAATGAATAGGATGCTGTATTGCATTTGGTGCACAAGTACACATGAGTGACTTAGGTAAACAGTGTGCTTTTATTTCACTGAGCTAGAGTATTTTTCAAATTTAAAAATTTTTATATTTCAAATAAGGTACTATATTTTGCTAAATAAATTCCAGATTATGAAATATACTAAAAGTTTGTACAATCCTTAAAGCTACATTTGGAGTAGCTTTCAGCACCCGAACTTTGGTACTATACAAGCCAAGTTTTCATATTTTAAAATGCGTAGCCCATGATCCGTAATTCTTATATACTTTCAAAATCACTGAGTCAAATATGTCATTGATTACATCCTACTTAAAGTCACCTTCCCATTGGTGCAATGCAGAATTTAGCACTAGTAAAAAAGTTATGCAGTATAATTATATAGAGGAATTTATAAATTATGTTAACTTTGAACTTTAGTTCCTTAAAATGATTAATCTAGTATCTGTTTTATTTTTCACATTGGCAAAGCTAATTTAATAATATGAAATCTCCTCTCAATTTGAGCATGCAGAGATTTTTAGTGTTGTAGGGAACAAAGTACCTAAATAATGACTTTGACCCACCATTGGGTCAGAGGAAGGTTTTTAAGTTATGTTACATGGAAAATGCTTTGCTGTTCCACTTTCTGCTCAGAGAAGATAGTATCTATAGTATCTAAAAAATTGTAGTATAAAACCCTTCTCCACTCACCAAACAGCTGTAGATATTTTCACACCAATATAGTATCCAGAGGGCTCAGATTAAAACACAACTGAGCACAGTCACTTTGGAAGCAATACTAAAGTAGACAGCAAGCATTATACAGGGCATTGTAGATGTTTTCTTATCAGGACAGACGCGTATAATTGTTGTGTATGTAATCATTCGGTATACCTTTAAACCAACATTATTTACATTTACATAGTTTTCTTTTTTTCAACAGTAGGTAATTGGAGGAAAAACTAAGTTTCAACTAATAAAAATTTGTAGTTCTTAATGTTCAAAATAAGTACAGACATGAATGTTATATAATATTGCAACTTGTCAAAACTTTCCTCAAGATTTGAGTTTTCATCCCTCATATTCAGAAGTATAAAAAAAGGTGGAACTATATGATTCAAATAGCTCTGTCACAAAAGGGAAGGAAAGGTAATGCAATGAACAAAAAATAATATAAGTGAGAAAAAGAATTTTAAATATTTGGTTAATAAATATATATGGATTAAAATTCATTGTTAGTCTAAACCAAGGTAAATCCTTGAATATATCAGACTAGTTGGACAATTTTGGTTTAAAAAATTTTTATGTCTTCTCTTTCATTTTATCAAAGTGTATAAATATTACTTGCATGAAATTTCATTTTACATAACATTTTGTTTATTTTCTCATAAACACCTAATTAATTCAAACCATCTAATTTTTCTACAACGATTTCTGTAAGTCTCGTGTATTATTATTTCCAGAAATATTTAAGGTATAAAATGCAAATATATATTCAGTGATATTGCAATGTGATTTTTAAAAGATTATTAATAATCTGAAAACTTCAAATATCACTGCAAATCATTTGATTTGATTGTTACTCTTAGATTTCTTTACCTCCTTCCTAACACTTGTTATTTTCCTAGATTGTGTATTTGTTTAGTTTTGTTTTTAATACTAGTGGGTATAAAGTGCTATCTTATTGTTTTGATTTGAATTTACCTAATGAGTACTGGCTTTCAGCAACTTTTCAATGTTTATTTTTTATTTTTTTAAATGTCTATTAAAATCTTTTGTCCATTTATAATGGAGATATTTTTCTCATTTTATCTTATGAGTTACTTATATATTCCCTATAAGAAATCCTTATCAGATATATTGACCTTACAAATATTTTCTGATTTCATGATTGTATTTTTATTTCCTTAATAATGAATTTTGCAGAAAAAGAATTTTTAATTTCAATGAAATCCAAATTTATTTTTTCTTTTGTTGTTTATATTTTAAGTGTCATATCTAAGATACTTTTATGCATCTATGGTCACAGATATTTACACTTAATCTTTCTGCTATGAGTTTTATATTTTCAGCTTTTTCAAGGAGGTGTCTCATCCATTTTTGTTATGGGTGCTAGATATTGTTGAATGCTTTTTAGTGTGTCTACTCTTACAATCATGTGGGGAGTTTGGGGAATGTGTTTTTATTAATATAGTGCATTACACTGGTTGATTTTCATATGTTCATCTAGTTAAAGGAGTGTCAATTATGGTTTCTGATATTGATTACAAAGAACCAGGCTTTGGGTTTGCTAATGTTTCCTTCTTGTTTTTCCATTCTCTATTTCATTTCTTCCTACTCTCATCTTTATTATTTCCTTCCTTTTGTTTTCTTTGCATTTAATTTTCTTGCTTTTTATTTCTCAAGGTAGGAGTTAAGGTTATTGATTTGTGACCTTTCTTCTGCTTAATACAGTCATTTCAATGGTAAATTTCTCTCTACGTACAACTTAAAAAATATAGCTACATAAGTTTTGGTATGTTGTGTCTTCATTTTCTTTCATCTCAAAAAAATTTTTTTTGAGATTAAATCATTTTATTGAGATGTTCGGATGTGGGAAGGGATTGCAAAATCGCCGGGAAGGCAGTGAGGTCTGACATCCTTGGCAAGACAGGATCTTCTTGACACTGACGTTGTGAAAACTCAAAATATTTTTTGAATTTCCATGGTGGTTCTTATTTGATACATGTATCATGAACAGGGATGTCATACTGCATGGGGTATTTTTTCTACCTCTACTATTAGAAGATTTAATTTTAAAGACCTTTGATTCTTTCTCAAATCAATGTGCAATGTTTCATTTCCATTGACACTTTTGTTTTTGTTTTTGCTGCTCTAAGCCAATCGTGTAGCTATGGTCACTGAAACTACTGTGTTTTGTGTTTGGCTCTACAAATGATTAAAACTGACAATGATGCATGACACACCTTTTATCATGGAAATGACCAACAATTGCCTAAAAGTCAATATATTCAATAGATACTCAACTTGCTAACAAGTTGTTACTGTCAGCAGGCATCTGATACTGTTGAGCGTATCAAAAAAAAAGTCTAAGGGAGGCTAAAGGAGTTGGAGATGGGAGAAATGAATAGGATTGAAGGATTTTATATCCATGTATGAAACTAGAATAATGAAATTCACTATATTATTTTAAAAGAGGGAGATAAGAAAGAGTAATAGTGGGGTGAATTTGATCAAAGTACATTATATACATGTATGGAAATATAACAATGAAACCCATTTACAGAAATAATAAAAAATGTTATCCATTGTAAAAATGACTCTAAAAGTTTTCTGACTATCTCCCTCAACCTTTCTTAATCCACACACCTTAGTATGACTTTTTAGTCACTAAACACAACTGTTTATAAAGGTGACATCTCCTCTTGGTGACTTCCTGGGTAATGCAGGATTACATAGACCTATTCTTAAATTTTAGGGCTTCATTCTGACCTTTCCTGAGCATTTCTCCTCTAATGAAAAAAACCAATCCGATTGGGTTGATATACACTTAAGAGGCATCACAGTCTAAAGAAACCTAGAGGATTCAAACTTAATTCTAGTTCAGCCACTTGGATTCTCAGGTTGGACTGACATGGTCTTAGATCAAAAAGATCAGGATTGTTTAGTCGAATACAATGCTTACTGAGTCTCCCAATAGTGGCTCATCTGGATTAAGGTTGACAATATAATGGGTCTTCATAAAAGTACCCTTTAACTCTCATGCCTGACCCCTCCTTATCTGGGTGCAAATTTGATATAATTTGAAAAAGAAGTATCATAGCTACTGAATCAGAGCATATGCTTTGTTTGTTTGCTTAGTAGTAGTAGAATAAACCATATAAGCATATGAGAAAAAAGAACATCTTAGCGCCTGGGAGAACATGGAACAAGTAAGAAATCAATGATCTTTTGTCTTACATAACATCATTGGAGGCATCCTAATTAATGAAAGTATCATATAGTGTTTTTCTCCTAAAACACTGTGTTTTGAATTTAATTGTTGATGTGTCTATATAATTACTACTGTCAACCCTGCTCAGACTGACTACTATTTGACTGCCATTTTTTTAACCTAACCAAGAAATTCACTGTAAACATCAGAGGATTGTCCCAGTTCCTGAACTACCCTCCCCATGCAAGACCCATAAATATCTCCAGATGTCTTCCCTAAACCCATTTACATAGCCATTACTCACTCATATATGGGTAGGACAAATGTCACCCAGTTGGTGACATGGATAAATAAGATTTGCACACACATTAACAGTGGTTATAAGAGACAGTATATCATAATATAGTCCTCAGATGACTCTAAGGACAACATTAAAATGAAACTACACTTGGTTGCTTGATAACAATACCCAAAGGGATAACTGACGTGTTATTTGTGCACATTGTAAGCAGCTATTTGTATAATGTGGTCATTAAATTCAAAAAGTAGATTGGCTATATTACAAAAACCTATGTTCAATGCAATCCCATCAAAATTCCAATGACATTTATCACAGAGGTTGAAAAATCAACCCTAAAGTTCATATGGAACCACAAAAGACTGTGAATGCCAAGGCAATGCTGAGCAAAAAAAACAATCTGGAAGTATCACAATACATGAATTTAAACTATACTACAGAGCCACACCAATAAAAACAGCATGGTACTGGCACAAAAACAAACATAAACCAATGGAACAGAACAGAAGACCTAGATATGCATCCACACAACTATGTCCACCTGATTTGTAACAAAAGGGCCTAAAACATACAATGGACAAAAGACAGCCTTTTCAACAAATGTTGCTGGAAAAGCTGGGTATCTCCATGCAGAAAACTTAAACTATACCTATGTCTTTCACCCTATACAAGTATCGATTCAAAGTGGATTAAGCACCTTAATTAAGACCTGAAACTTTGACGCTAGTACAGAAAGGAGTAAGGAATACACTAATATACTGGAAATTCCAACATACCTGTCCTTGAAATTGTAAAGCTCAAGAATTTAATGTCACCAACTGGTGATTAAAGAATAAATTTTAAATATCAAAAATAGGGACATTGTAGAAATTGACTGGTAGTAAGCATTGGAAGAGGAATATTGATTGGAGAGGAATTAAAGGGAAGAGAGAAAAATACAGTGAAGAACCAGAATGTGAAGCCTTAAATTCAGGAGTAATATGCAAATGTTTAGAAAGATGGAGAAAAACACAGACAAGTAGGTACTTCCCAACACAACAACAAAAAAGGGGAGATTGGATAGAAAACAAGGTGATTTAAGGTCTGAAACCTTGGGTGTGCTAATTTTTACTAGCTGTACTAAGAAGAAATTACAGTTTCACTCATGTATTCCAGTGAATTATTAAACCAGGTCTTAGGTTAAAGTCCATCCTCAAGGCAATGGGTTTACTTAGCATTCTGCCAGCACAAGCTATTTTATGTTCTTTCATCAAAAAGAATTTTTTCAGACTCCAAAATAAGTAACTTAAATTCATTCGATATAACTTATCATGTCTATGTACTCACTGCATAGTTATAGAGAAATTAACCCATGATTTTTTTCTTTTTTCCCCTTTATTGTTATGCTGGGTTGTAGAACATTGTGGCATTTACACAGGTTCTTACAATGTACCAAATGTATCATACAAGAATTCACCTCTTCAATGGTCTCCTTCATCTCCCCCCTCCCTTGATTCCTGGAGTAGTTTCAACAGGTATCATTTTTGCATTTACTTACATGTGTACACATTTTTAGGAAATGTTAAGAAACCAAAAATCACCTCTTATTCCCAAATTTTCTGTCAAGCACTATGGATATCTACTGACTAGGGGTTTTAAAAATGTGTACATTTTAAAACAAATACTTTAATATATTTCATTATTCTCTGTATAAGTGGTGATCATGGATAGTCCGTATTCTATATACCAATTACCTAAGGGGACATGAATATTGTCTCAAAAATCAACTGACATATAGACTTCCGGTTTCTGCTTATAGCAGAAAAGCTTGTATCAAATCAACATTCCCACTGATAAATACCATAAAGGGATTAAAAAGTGCACACACACACAGAGGCACATGCACACATTCTGTGTGAAGGCACTGGAGAAAACCAAAAGAAGGCATAAATTAGAGGGAATATGCATGTTGAGAAAGAACCACACTGTGCTATATGTATACATACGTACCTTTTCCTTGAGTTTATACCAAAATGCAATTAATAGATAACAGAATTTGACAAAAAGCACCAGATTTACTGAAGCTATTGTGTAGTTCTGAGACTGCTGAAGAGGCTAGGAATTTGAAGAGTGGGAGATTTGAGAGTGTGTAACTTTTTGCTTTAGGTCAGCCATAGGTTCACTCACACTAAGAGGTGGCAGAGAGTTGGAACTTTGCTTTCTTACAGTACCTAAGGAAGGAGTTCAGGACTTGCAGAGCAGCCAAAACTAAGAGAGGGTGGGAAGACTAATGGAAAAAGAAGAGATTCACAGAGAGATAAAACCCTCAAATCAATGTTTCTCTCTTTTTTTGTTGTTTTTTGTTTTTTTTGCAGCAATGGTGTTTGGACTCAGGGACTGCATCTTGAGCCACTCCACCAGCCCTCTTTTTGTGATATACTTTTTTGAGATAGGGTCTCATGAACTATTTGCCTGGGCAGGCTTCAAACTGTGATCCTCCTGATCTGTCTCCTGAGTACCTAGGATTACAGACATGAGCCACCCACGCCCAGCTCAAATCAATGCTTGATCAATAAACTACGGATTCTTGGGAAGATCACAGAGATGCCCACAGGAAGGAAAAACTACACTCAGAGGCAAAAATAACTGAATTATGACTTTAGCTATTAGTGAATGCAGAAAAGACAGAATTTGAATTATTATAGTCACATTAGCTGACTATTACAACAGTAACAACAAAACATCTTCAGTAATAATGAAATAGGAAATAACTGTTCAGGGCAGCCTGGGCAAAAAGTGAGACCCTTTCTCCAAAATTACCAGAGTAAAAAAGAGCTAGAGGTGTGGCAAAGCATCTATCTAGCAAGTGTGAGACTCTGAGTTCAAACTCTTGTACCTTCAAAAACAAAACAAAACAACTTCTTAATTGGTTAGGTACAGACAGAACTTACCTCAACACAATAAAGCCCATATATGGCAATTCCATAGCTAACATCATACTCAATTATAGTTGTGGAGACCTGAAGGATTTTACTCAAAGATCAGAAAAAAAACAAGGATGCTTCCCAGTATATATTTGAAGGAAATGAAATCAGAATCTTGAAAAGATGTCTACATGCCCATGTTCATTGAAACATTATTCATAATAGCCAAGATAAAAAAATAGTCTAAGTGTCCATCAATGGGTGAATGGATTTTTAAAATGTAAAACAAGGACTGGTGAAGTGTTCAAGTGGTAGAGAACCTGCCTAGCAAGCATGAGACCCTGAGTTCAAGCCTCAGAACCACAAAAAAAATTAATAATAAGACAATGAAGGACAGGAATATAAAAGAGGTCATGATAAAGGAAAAGTACTAGTTGGAGGGGGAGGGTAAATGAAGAAGGTAAAGGAAGGTGAATTTGGTTGATGTACTTTCTATATATGTATTAACATGGGACACTGAAACCTACTGAAGTCATTTTAGGAAAGGGAAGGGGGGAGAGGGAGAACAATTGAGGGGTTGAAGTAAACTGGGTACATTGTTTGCATATGTGGAAATGTCACATGAACCCCCCTGTATAACTATTATATACTAATAAAAACATTTAAAGATGTGATAAGCACACACAAAAAAATGGAGTGTTACTCAAGCTTCAAAAGGAAGGAAATGCTGCCATTTATGATAACATGAAGGAATTTGGTTGACGTATGCTATGTGCAATAAGCCAGACAAAGATAAATACTATCACTTGTATGTGGAATCTAAAAAGTTAAAACTAAAAGTTGAACACATAGAGTAGCCTGGAAGTTACTAGAGGTTAAAAGTTGGGGAGATAGTAATCAAAGAGTATAAATTCTTGGTTAACCTCAAATTCTGAGAATCTAGTACACAACATAGTGACTATACTTAATAGTATATTATACACTTGAAATTTACTATGAATATACCTGAGTGTTCTCACCAGAAAACAAAGGATAAATATGTGAGATGGAGGATATGTTAATTAACTTGATTGTTGTCATTAATTCACAGTGTGTATTATATGTACACTAAACTACAATATGTATTTTAATTTTAGTTTGATTAAAACTAAAAATATCTTTTAAATAATTTTAATTAAAAATAAATACTGAGCAGTTAGAAGAAACAGTAAAACAGCATAAATCAATAAAATGGAACTTGGACAAAAAATAAAGAAAATTAACAAAACTAAAAGTTATGTCTTTAGGAAAAACAATTAATAAAGTTGATTGTTCTAGAAAAAAGGAAAGCAGATTCATAATAAGAAATTAAATAATGGGCATCTACATATCTCAGATATCAAAGAAAATATGAAAATATTATGAATACCAATAAACTTATTAACTTGGATATATTGGACAAATTCTATGAAAAATATCATTTAGCAAAACTAATACAAGATAAAATTGAAAATAAATTGACCAACAGTTTAAGGAAATTTTGTTATCAACAATCTTCTCACAGAGAAATTACCAGGTATGTATGGTATCATTGGTAAATTCTAGCAGATATTTAAGGAAGAAATACTAAATTTACATGCTTACTCAGAAAACAGAAATAATAAATATTCCTGATTCATTATCGTACCAGCTAAATCCTGACACCAACCATGGTGACATTACATGAAATGAAAAGTATAGACCAAACTCTTAGAAAATATTGTAAAGAATAAAATAGAGAATACAGCATAAGAGATAAATAAATCTCAAACAAGGGGATGAATGTTGATGAATATTGATTGGTGACAATTAGAAGATAGGTAATCTGAAAATACTTTAGTGAACATCACATTGTACTCCATAAATATATAATTTATAAGTTATATTTGCCAACTGAAAACTACAAGCAAATTAAAAATAAATATGTTCAGGGTTGATATAAGAATATAATATCACAGGAGACAGAACCTTCAACTTTTTAAGCACTCAGCAGAGTTTGGAACATATAGGAGAGATCCAGCAAATATCTATGATTTGATTAAAATTTCTATACTACCAAGTTGTAAAGACTATTATGTTTCAAATTTGAGAACCATCTGGACAAAGTTTGAAAATCTGGAATAAATAATGAATGAAGCCACTTGTAGTTCTTTAACCAATGATAGGAATATTATTGGAAGGAAATTAAAACTGAACTTTGTATCTTAAAAATCAAACATGATTTTTTGACAAGATGTGTTGAATATGCGTGTATTTCAAGTGTAATAAAAATTGTAGCAAAGAAAGGAGAGCTTTCTCTTAAAATAGTGCAAAAGAACTATTTTAAGAGAATTATATTAAATCTTTCCATTCATGTCAAAGTAATTAATGTCAAAATTCTAATATTTAAGAAAACTAATGTTCTCACCATCCTAACAAAAACTATAGATAGCTTACATTTCCTTCCAGGATTGGATTTTAAATTAATAATTATTTTTTTCATAGTGAATACTAAACTGTGCATAAAATGTTTCATATTTTTAAAACATTGCATCAAAAAATTTTTTTTAAATCCCCAAAGACCTTTAAATAAAACATTTACATTTCAGAAGCATATGAGTTTCCAAGGAAATATACTAACTTGCTCAATGATTCATTTAAACAATCATACATAGTGTACTTTGAAAGGGAACATTCACATAAAAACATACTATGAATATTAACTAAATATATAAGCTATTTTAAACTATGGTAGGTGTTTTAGCTTAATCAGATGTAAGCTAGTTAGAGGTCGTCTTATTTTCTGTTTTACATTTCAGTTAATATCAGAGACTATTATCACCGCTAAGCCACAGAATTAGTGTTTAAACAGCTCTCTTATTTCATTAAATTAAGTTTAACAACTTTTATTACCTCAGTAGGAAAATGGTTTTTGTATTTACATTTCTGATAATCACAGGACACATTTGCACTCTAGGAATATAAAACCTTGACTCATCACTACTGGAAATTGACTGTGAGATTGGTCCTGTGATAATCAAAATTCTAAGATAGCCCTCGTATTTCTCATCTCCTCATGTATACGTGCCTTCTCTCAACTGTTGAATCCAAAACTAAGATAAGTACTCCTGTGAAGGTCCTTGAAGATATAATTAAGATCTGAAATCAGATGACATTAAGACAAGATTACTTGAGTTTTCCTGACCTAACACATGAGCCCTTTATGAGCAGAGAGTTTCTTTCAGCTGTTCACAGAAGACAAAAATCAGAGATATGCTTAGGCTGGCCTGAAAGAAATCAAGCCCCAGTGATAAGAACTTCTGATGGGAACCAAGTGATGAGGAAGTATGGACAGCTTCCTCAGTGAGCTGAGTCTCCCAAGCTGACAAGAGGACCACAGGCCTCAGTCATACAAATGCAAGAACAGTGCTGTGCCACATAAGACATTTCAGTCAGTAAAGGACCACATCCATGAAGATAGTCCCATAGATAATCCTATCACCCAGTAAAGACATAGCCTTCTTAGTTTATGCTTTATATACTTTGCACAATGAAAAAATTACCTACTTAGCCATCCTTGTCATTAAGTGCCTCTACCTGAATTCTACATATAAGCAGTAGACTTGGAAGGAGACCGTGAGCTCCAATGGGAACACAAACCCAACACTGACTTAACTTTGTGAAAGTCTGCAGAATCCAGGTACACCATGCCTGACTTTATATGAACTCATATATGGGTGATAGTTTAAGCTACTAAATTTGTAGTTATTTGATGTGCTGCAATATGAAATTAGATTACCAAATACAGGTAATCCATCATTCATAAAAATTAAAAGCCTGCTATATAAAAATTGAAGGTTTTCCTGAGCCTACCAAATTTTGTCCAAATTTGATTTCAATGTTCATGTTTCTTTCCTTTGATTTATTCAGTATCTATACTATTAAAGCCAACTGCCTGGTACTCTCCAAGCAATCAGGAGAAAATTACAAGAGGAATCAAGTATAAAAGGCACTATTTGAGTTTTTCAGGACAAATCTGACTAAAACAGTCTTTTTTCATCTATCAGCACACGCATGTTTGCCACCTTTATGAACACTGTTAGTAGATATACAATTGTCATTTCAATGTGTGGCTTTTCTCTAACTGCTAAACCTTGGGATGTACAAAGAATTCTTATTACTTCTTGCTAGCTAAAAAGTTAGTTAAGTCATCTGTAAATATAAAGTTAGTTGAGATCATTTTAGTGTCACTTCTAATACCAAATTCTGTATAACAATATTTCTAAAAGTGACTTTAAAAATTAGTTCAGTGACCATGTAATTGAAATGTTGTAAACATTTTGCATAATTGACTAAAATTTCCCTGAAAAATTTCCAGATGATTGCATGGTTTTGCTTTTTTGTTTTTTGATCCCAGGATGATTAGCAGAACAAAGAGAGTTCACCATAAATTTTGCCACTCCCTTCACTGTAGAAATTGTCCTGTACATAGGGTCAAGACACGTAATCTAGTAGCCTTGATACATAACAAGAGTGAGATTTAGGATGATAAGAATCTGAAAAATGTTTCCAGCCCAAAAAGAGACAGAAAGTATAGAGTTTAGTTAAAGCTAAGGATTTGGTTAGAAAAATCTGTATTTTGGTTCCCTGTATTTTATTCTTCCTTACGTAGGTTAAATTTGGCAACTAATCTTCACTGGACTTGAGCTTTTGATATGTAAAATAGATATAATAATGGTACCTAATTCCTCATTGGTGACAGAAATGCTGAGGATTTTAGAAAGATTCTGACCAAAGACATTAAATACAATGCATTTTATATACATCATTTGAGTTGGTATTCAGACATGATTCAGGCTTGTGTTATTTTCCTCAAGCTTGATTTGAGGAAATAAAACGTGGAGTAACCTATGAAATGTTACACTCCAGGTTAGTGTCAGTGTAAGGATTTTGATCCAGCTCAACCTGACACCAAAATCCACATTCTTTCTAGTTCACCAAGTTTTTAAAATAAATATGGCATTTTAGACACATAATGATGCTACCCTGAAAATAAACTAAGCATACTGACAACAAGAACCTCTGACTTCTGAGGGAGGCTTTAAATAGAAGGACCTCTAAGCTGTGAGTTGAATTTCAAAAAAATATAACTTATTCTTCCCGAATTTTCTTTCCAACTTTAAACTTTTGGCCTCAAATCCAGACATTTTATGTGCAAAACAAGACAGTCTGATAGCCAAATAGCATAGAAAACCAAAATAAAGAAATAACATTTGACTCAAATACAAGACTCATATGTAAAAATTAGAGCTACCATGTGATTCAGCATTCCAACTCATAGGGATATACCTGAAGGAAAGTCAGCTTACAATAAGATACCTGCACATGCATTATTCACAATAGCCAAGCTATGTGAAATAGCTATGGAAATAGCCAAGATATCCCAAAACTGGTGAACAGATGAAGAAAATGTGGTAAATGTAATGGAATTTTATTTGGCCATAAAGAAGAATGAAATTTTTGTCTTCCACAAGTAAATGTATGGAACTGGAGAATATCATCTTATGTGAAGTTATCCAGGTTCAGAATGTCAAGGGCCACCTGTTTTCCTCATATGTGGAATATAGGCTCAATACAAATATAAGCAACACTATATATCCACACAAATATACACAGAACCTGTACTCAAAAGTGAGTCTGGTAAAGATATCTATGGGAGGAGGAAAGAAAGATAACAAAAAATAATGAAATATATCACATCTGTATAGGAACAAGACACTAAGGAAACACGCTAAAAACTGTTCAATAACACAGGATAAGGGGGATAAGGGTAAGAAAGTAGAGTGGAGCATGGTTAGATTGACTTAAGCATAGCACATATACTGATATAATACCAAGGCAAAAATCCCACTGAATAACAGAGAGACACCTAAATAGTAAAGGATAAGAATGAAAAACAGGTCACATAAGGAGAGGACTTTAACAGTGTCCTCTCCTGTTAAAAGGAAGGGTAAAAGAAGGAAGTTAAGGGGAATTTAGTTGATGTACTTTCTATACAAGAATGAATATAGAATATTTAAACCTAATGAAATCACCATAAGAAGGGACTAAGGTATAAAAATAAAAAACGGAGGGATGAACAATTTGGGACATAATACATATATACATGGAAATGTCACAAGAAACTCCCTGTAAAGCTATCTTAATAATGACTTTTCTTCAAAAATGAAGGAGGGGAAGGTAAAAACCAGTTCTGAGAGTTGGTAACAGTGAGAGGGAGGAGCACATAAGGAAAAGGTAAAGGAGGGCAAATATGGTAGAAATATTATGTACTCATGTATAAAATTGAAAAAAATAAGACTTGTTGAAGCTATTCTAAGAAGGAGAGGAGACACATGGGAGATAGATGGAGGGAATGAATCTAAGGTATATTTCAAGTACATTTGTAAATGTACCCTTAAAACAACAATATGTTAATAAAAATAAAAACTATATATACAATAAAAACATAACTTCTAGCTTCCAGTTCATCTCTGCACTGTATATTTTTAGCAAGAATTTTATTTTATTGGGGTTTTTTTTTTCTGCTTCTTAGTCAATACTTTATTTTTATTATCATTATTGTTGTACTTGGAGTACATGGTGACATTTACAAAAGTTGATTGGGTTTTTCCACTGCCCCTAGCCACTAGATGATGTCTGGACAACTTCAGCTAAAGTCATGTTGGATTTGTTTAGACAGAATTCTCCCTAACCCAGGAGGTGTTTTGTTAGTAATTTTCCATCTACTAATCACTGCCCTGCTTCCTTCACTTGAAATTCCCACTTTTCTTCATCTCAGCAAAGTTCAACCCAATCTGTCTCCTCTAACAAAAAACTTCATTTCTCTAGTCCCATGCCCACCTCCATAGTTTTCTGAATACAGTCTGCCTTGCCATTCTTTAACAAGTACAAAGAATAATTTTTTTTCTTTAACAAGTTTGCTTACTATAAATTTTACTTAATGTATTACTATTTTTGTGAATAGTGACTATTTCTCAACAAATATTAAAATAGAAATTTCTGAATTCTTGTTCCAAATGTGAAATAAAGATATTACTAAATGCCTAATAAGATGCTCTTAAATTAATATGGTAGGCTAGGTGAATACCTTTAAGTATTATTTTTCTTTAGGCACTGCAAAATTAAAAATCTGTACCTAGTACTCAATGTGAAGCTACAAAAAGAAATGCATCACCATTAGTATAGAAATTGGGCTTGCCCCCACCCCACCACCTGGAACCAGCTAAGCATAGCTGGATCTAACAGCCATAATGGCCTGCACCAAAGCTGCAGATAACCTGTGTCCAGAACTTGAACTACAATACAGCACCTTCCTACAGAGCACCTCTTCTCCCTGTCCATCCCCGTAAGAAAATTACATTGCTATCTAGAGAGGTGAAACTGGTTTATGCTTCCATTATGAACATATGTGCCATCTTCGAGGTAAGATGGCGACTATGAAGCATCCACTGTTTTGACTCCATGAATGAGAAAAGTCAGATAACTAAAGAGAGATTATATTCAGAAGAGATAAAGAAATGAAAAGCCTCATGACCCACAAGATAGGTAGCAGGACACTAAGAAAAGCAAGAAGAATCATATGCATCCAAGAAAAACAGTGTAAAGTCCCAAACTCAACACAACCTTCCTCAGGTTGGGGAGGAGAACCAAAGACATGAGCACAAGGTAAGGCCAAGGGCACTAGGGCAAACTAGTATTACCAGCTGCTGAAAAGATGCACACTTTCTATAAGCCTAAATCTGATTACACCTTGGTGAGACAGAGACCAACTGAGACTCAGTGTGCATACAACAAGATGCTGGGAATTTAGATTCTTCACAGACACTGAACTACATGAGTGCTGGGTAATTACTGTGAGCTCAGCTAAAAGGCAGGAGGACTGAAATTAGAAGAGGGCAGATGGTGTTATGTATGCTTTCTGAGCTGCCACTTGGTGACTGCAACATTACTTGCAGAACAAGTGGCCCTGCCCCCAATCAGATCTCTGGCAATTCTTCACCACCACAGGATCTATGGACACCATGCAGTATGGAAACAGTTCCACTAGCAAAGCACTTTGTAAAGAGAACTGCCCTGTGTCACCCACAAGGTTCTAGCTTCTCTTCCAACCCACACTGTGCAACCCTACGTCTGTTGCACAAATCTCTTTCTTAAATAGGCATAGGCAATAACTTCCTTGTAAGGAAATATAGGCCCCAAAGTGACCACGTGGAGAGGAGTGATCTGGCCAAGAGATTCTTTATTGCTGGGTTGGAGAGGGAGAGAGCAGAGAGAGCCAAGAGAGAGAGGGAGAGAGGGGCAGGGGTTTAAATATCCCTCAGTGGGACTCAGCATGATCTGATTGGTTAGGATCTTATGGTTCATGCTGATTGGAGGTTGGGGCAGAAGGAGGGTTCAAGCTAGACTTGAGGCAGGACTGTGACCCTGGAAAACAGAAGCTTAAGGGTGCAGTAAGAACTGAAACCTATCAGCGCCATTAATGCCAACATTCCTCCCTTTTTTGTTTGTTAAGGAAGGGGGGCGTTGTGTTCACTCTGGCTTCTTCGAGCTGGCAAGGGGCGGCATAGGGGAAGGGAGGGTTAGTTGGCAAACAATGTTGGAGTGGTGAGCCTCATGATGGCGTACACCCAGGCTTCAAAAATGAAGATTTCTTCTTCCCTGAAGTTGATGAAGGTCCCTTGTAGCCACAGGTCATAAAAAGTCTCGAGCCAATCCTCCAACCTCTGCATGGTGGGTATCAGCCAACTATCCTGGCGTTTTGGAGAGGTTGGTATCCCTGAAGGTACAACTGGTTAAACTTTTGATTAGCAATAGCAGACATGTAGTATGATACAAGGGAGGAAGCTTAAGAATAGGAGAGCAAGAACACAGGCATTAGGATGGGCATTGGCCAGGAGAACCACTGTGAAATGTTGTTCCCTAGACAATTTCAAGAGTCCTCCAATTCCCTTCTCCATTTTTCTAATTGTTTCTTGAGAGGTGCTGCCATTGGGGAACCCATTGAGCTTGACAGTAGTGGGTGTTATGAGAATGACCAGATGAGAGCTGGTCCATCGAAGTCCCAATGGAGAGGGTAGAAGACCCTTTTGGAGAACAAGATGCCCTGGCTTAGCAGAAATTGTTATAGGGTGGGGCAGGATCTGGTTTGCATGCTTTCTGAGAAGTTCCCTGAGAAGGCAGGTAGTCAGCCAGAGGAGCAGAGTCTGTTGGAGGCAAGTTTTTCTAAGAGAAATGGGTGGCCATACATTACCTAAGACCCAAATAGGAATATTAGGAGGAGCATAAAAAGGTGTCTGCTCAGGGGCTACATACCTAGGGATCTAAATTCTGCAAAATCCTATAACTGCCAGGAAAGCTGTAAGTTGTCTTATGGTATGGGGGTTGGGAAATGGAAGATTGGGTTGATGCATTTATGACTCAGGGAGTGAGTCTGTCCCTTTAAGGCCACACCTAGGTAGGTGACCTGTGGGAGGCAGGGGCTGTCAGGATTTAAATGTAACACCCTTGGATAAAAGAGAACTTTAGCTCATTATTTATATAAATTGACACTTTTAACCCTTTAAATGTTTATAGCATATTTAGATAAAGAATAACATAACACTGTTACAAGGTGGTCATTTAAGACACATAAGCAAATATGTAAATGAACTCTGATTTAGTAGTACTTAAAACTTGACAAGATCAGCAGAAAACACAAATAATTTCTTTGATAAAATCCTTCTCTGTAATGTTTTTTTGTAGATGTTACTCAGAGCAGAACAATATTAAGATAACCTTGTTATTTCATAGACATAGAGGATTTGATTTTAGTTTGACATGACCCTAAAAATCTTTTAGGCAACTCTTAGATTATATTTAACCTTAACTTTATCACACACTGAAGTTTCTTATTATGCACTTTTAAAACTTATTTAGATCTTTATATAACATATTAAACCCTTTGATGGCTTGTTTTTATCCCTCCTATTTGAAACAATCTTTAGGATAAACCTTTTTTTACAAAATCCCTTCTCATCCAAAAACCATCCCTTTTTCTTTAACTTCTCAAAAAATACATTTATTACCTATCTATATCCTTTCCAGTTGTTCACTTTGTAACTTGTATTTCAAAATTAACTTTTATAAGAATTTTAAATTTATTATAGGGGCTGGAACAACTAATTAGTAGCCCTTATTGTTTTTAGGAATAGGCATAAGGTCTCATCATCCCTCAGGCTTGAGGGGATATTGTTTTAGGTGTGGAAACTGTGAGGGATTTTTGAGTTTTATTTGAATAGGGAGGGCCGTCCTGGCTCACCCTACACTCATCTCATCAGTCCACACTGTGGAATCTTTTTGTTCCTGAAGGAGGGGGCAGCAGAGATAGCTGCCTGGGGGGAGGAGAATTTGAGCTTTTAATTGAGATAGTAAATCCTGTCCCAACAGGGACACTGGAGTTTTAGGTACTATGGGGAAAGAATGACAGAGGAAGAGGTCTCCCCAAGAGCAGGCCAAAGGCCAGGTAAACTAGTGCTCTAGGGGCTGGCCAGATTTGCCCCGAATGATAAATTTTGTCATTGGACCAGGGACCAGGAGAAAAAGGTAAAACAGAGAAACAGGCTCCACTGTCTAGGAGGAAAATGGCCTTTTTTTTCCTGCCATTATGGCTCCTCAACATTGATGCCAAGAAGTGGAATGTGGACAGGAGGCTTGGACCCATCAATCCATAGAAGGTGGCACCTCACCTTCCATCTGGTGAAGGGGGGCACTTAGACCTCCAATGGTTACCCTTGCAGAGGGCATGGTCCTGGTTGGGGGTGGGGCTGTCTCCCAGGCTGTCCCCCTTAAGCATTCTCTGCAGAAGTGCCCCTCCTGTCCACCACAGTAGCAAGTTCAGGATACAGGCCCCAGTCGGGTGGGGCCCTCTCTGAGAGCAGCAATGAGGCCATGGTGTCTCTTATCTTTTTCTCTCCTGTTAGTAAGGTCCCGGACTTACAGACGTAGCCGTAAATACAGACATGGCTAGCTGTATTACTTAGTTCATTGACTTTTCCCTTCAGCCACAGTCTGAGTTTTTTATGAATATCTGGGACTGACTGTTAAATTTATCTTTGAGGAGAACCTCTCTCACCTGTGACTCTGAGTCCATCATGGTATGCTTTCTGATAGGTTGTTGCTATAAAGTAAAGTTGTTATTTTACATTGACACCTGACATTCTGGAGAGAAAATCTCTGAACTGTTCTGGGCCTCAGTTTCCTTGCATGAAGAATGAGGGATCTGGCCTAGGTTAAACTATGTTTTTCCACTGAGATGGCTGAAGTGACATTAATGCCACTTATCTGCTTTACTTTTTTTTTTTTTTTTTTAGTAATGCTGGGGAATTGAACCCAGGGCTTTGCACATGCTGGGCAGACATTCTCCCATTGAGCTACTTCCATAGCCCCAAATATTATTTCTTACTTTGGCTGTACTGGGCTTGAACTCAGGACTTTATGTTTGTAAAGCGGCATCCGAGTCATGGCACCAAATGTAAGGAAATATAGGCCCCAAAGTGACCATGTGGAGAGGAGTGATCTGGCCAAGAGATTCTTTATTGCTGGGTGGGAGAGGGAGAGAGCAGAGAGAGCCAAGAGAGAGAGGGAGAGAGGGGCAGGGGCTTAAATACCCCTCAGTGGGACTCAGCATGATCTGATTGGTTAGGATCTTATGGTTCATGCTGATTGGAGGTTGGGGCAGAAGGAGGGTTCAAGCTAGACTTGAGGCAGGACTGTGGCCCTGGAAAACAGAAGCTTAAGGGTGCAGTAAGAACTGAAACCTATCGGCGCCATTATTGCCAACATGCCTAAATATAGAATTCCAGTGGCTCAGAAATTAAGAGAAAGGATTGACAAATGGGACTACATAAAACTAGAAAGTTTCTGCAAAGCAAAGGAAATGATCAACATGCTGAAGAGGCAGCCCATAGAATGGGAGAAATGTTTGTCAGCTATACATCTGACAAGAGATAATAACTAGAATTTTCAGGGAGCTCAAAAAAACTAAACTCCCAAAGAACCACAGACCCAATGAAGAATTGGGCAAGTGAACTGAATAGAACTTTATCAAAGGAAGAAGTCCAACTGGCCAAAACACATGAAGAAATGTTCAACATTCCTGGTCATAAATGAAATGTAAATCAAAACCACATTAAGATTCCACCTCACTCCTGTTAGAATGGCTTCCATCAAAAATACAAACAACAACAAATGTTGGTGAGTAAAAGATGTAATAAAAATAACAGTAAGTTAGTTTGGAAAGAAATTTAGTATAATAGGATAAAAGAAGGGAGAAATGGGAAAAAAAGAGAAACATTTCCTGCCCCAATGAAGGAAATGGGAGTGGAGACTCAAAATGCTGGACCCCATCTCAGTCTTAAACTGGAGAGCTGGAGGAAGACATGTCATCAAAGATAATGAATCTGGTTGGTTGAAAAGACTGTTAAAACAGAGAGGGATCATCCTTACACACCCAAATAACAGAAACCTCCCTCTGCCAGACAAGGTATTTTCCACTCATTCAAGGAACCTAGGAGCTTGTCAACATCTCAATGAAAAACAAAAGCAGATAGCTTCCTGCTCCTGTAACTTAGCATTTAAAAGGAGATGGGAGGGGGCTAGTTGCTCTGGCTTTAAATATTTATTAAAATAATATAATTTCCCTGTCCCCTCCTTTATCTGTACTGCCTCATTTTCCCCCTAAATGACTTTGGTCACTTTTAATCTTAAAAGGGATGCTGAAGGGCACAGTCCAGTCTTCTGTAGCTACTTCCTGCTGAGTTTGGGTGCTGGCCCTGCTTAGAAAAAGAACCAAAAAGACATTTCCCTATCTCAAATTTAGGAGGTGACAAGGGAAATTTGGTTGTCTGAAAATTTAGTTGACAGGCTGCCAGGATCAGTACACATCAAACATTTTTTTTACTAAAAGAGAAATTAGTAAAAATCATCCTTTAAAGTGAACCTTTAAGCTTTGAGAGGCTTTTTTGGTTTTTTTTAAGTTTACTCCAGGTATTTATAATCAGGTCCTGGGTTGCCTCATACAGGGGCTTTGTTATTACCATGAAGTCAGGAATCCAAATCCTACAGAACCCAGCCATTTTAGTTGAGCTAACTATTAATTTTTTTATGTGACTCTAATTTTAAGAAGACCCATCTTCTCAGGGGCAAGAGTTAGTTCCCCAGATTTGCAATGTGGCCTACATAATTTACCTTTAATTGGGAGTCTATGCCTTTTGAAGAAAGGCCCAGTACTCTGCAGACCCCAAGAGTTTAAGATCATCTCTATACTGTAGTAAAGTTCCACAGTTTGAAAAGGACCTTAAACAAATTTAGAATCTGGTATACTCCATTGAGGTAGAGAAAAAGTTTCATTAGTCTCAAGCATTAGATTTAATGTTTTTTACCTATTACAAAAATAAAACCAAATTAATAATTAATAATTGATGCATCATGATGGAGTAGATTTAATTACTAAGAGTAAAACCTCTAATTAAATTACCTATCCAAAATACCCACACATAAGGACCCATTCTTTTTAACCTCTTGACTTTGCTTTAGATGGGCTGGCAGGAATGACTCCTTTTTGTTGTTGGTTTAGACGCAGGGTCTCATACAGTTTAGGGTTGGCCTGGAACTGACTATGTCACCCAGGCTGGCCTTGGATCATGATCTTTCTGTTTTAGCATCCCAGTCACTGGGTTACAGGCATGAGCCACCATGCCCAGCATGACTTTATTTTTATTCTGACAACTTTCCTCTTGTGTCTGAATAATTTTGTTTTGAAGATATCCACTGATCCAATCACTCTGGTCTGGCTTTAATTGTCCTTCATTGTACTTCTTGCCCTGAATGTTCTGAAATGTCCCACATTGGGAGACAAATGTCAGACAGGTTTGAGAGTGAGCGCCAAAAAAAAAACCAAAAACCCTTTTCTGGCCAACTTAAGCAAGCCAAGAGGTTTAGAAAAAGTCACCCTCAGGCTGGGCTTACAGGGCTCCCATTTTTAAGGTTTTTGCTCTGTAGGTAATGTGGGAGCATTTTTTTTAAATGCTGTTGTGATGTACTTCTGCAAAACGTTAGAGAACAGGTAATGTTTTACAAGGAAAATAGAAAACAAAACCAATGAGAGCAAATATTTACATGGACAAATGTTTGAGAAATATGGGGTTGGGGATTTAGCTCAGTGGAAGAGCGCTTTCCTGGCAAGTGCAAGGCCCTGAGTTTGGTCCTCAGCACCAAAAAAAAAAAAAAAAGGAAAAAATAGAAAAAAAAAAAGCAAATGTTTGAGAAACACATACTTGCTAGAGACATTTTCTGAGAGTTTAATTGTTAATGCCTTAGAGAAGGATCTAAACTGCAGATGACAAAAAACACTTAGGACAGTCACTGTTAGAATGTTTTTTTTTTTAAGTGTTTAGCAATTAGCAAAATAATTTTTATCACATATAGCATTTAGGATAATTATGATGGATAACATTTATTAGTACCATTAAATGCTCCTCCTGACAACTGGGAATACTCATATACAAACCTGTAAATGTTTACTATCATTAACAGTTTTAATTTGGAGGATACCAGCTTAGTGTTAGGTCCCTGGCATTCTTGGGGCAGGCAGGAGGCTAGCACTGAAACCAGACCCCCTGATTTATGACTGCTTGTTTCTCCCTGCCTGACTGTTTCTCGGCTTCCAAAACAACTCAGGAATTTCCAGTTACTCAACTAGCCAGGCATGTCAACCTGTTCCCTCTGGTGGTCACAGATAATCAGAGACCAGAGCCTCTCTCCCTCCCCCATGGCTTGGCCCCTCTTATAAAGCCCACTACCCAATTCAGCCAAGCTGCTTCACTCTGAACCCAAGAGTGACAGCCCTGCAGTCTGGACTAATAAATCTTTCCTTTCCACATGTGGCATGGTCTTTATTCAGCAGTACCTTACACTTAGTATATCATTTTTAACATTGTACATTAGAAGGCTTACTTGGAGAACACAAATACATTTAACATGTGAAGGAGCCATCAACAGTTAGCATCACAGTTTTATACATACACATTCATTAATTTAGTTGTTACCCTTGAAATAAAACCTTGAATCTTTTTCTATATATCACTTTTTATTTAATTAAACCTAATTTTTAATTATCATTGTTATTCTGGGGGTACATCATAACATTTACAAAAGTTCTTGCAATATATCATAGGTGAATTCATCCCCTCCATCACGCTCCTTTATCACCCATACCTCATTCATGTCTCATTTTTCCATTTTCATACATAATATTTCCACAACATTCACCCCTCTTTATATCCTCTCCCCTCCCACTGGTACCAACTCCCAGACAGGACCTTTTTTATCTTCCTATTCAAGATAGCTATACAGGAGCTTCATTATGACATTTCCGTATATACATGTGTTATAACCTGAATTGGTTCATTCCCTCTATTTACCTCATTTCTACCTTAGTCCCCTTCTTATGGTGATTTCAACAGATCTAAAAATTCTATATTCATTCTTGTATAGAAAGTATATAGACTGTATTCACCTTCTTAATTTGTTTCTTTTACCCTCCCTCTTTGTATGTGACCTCCCCATATTGTAACCTTTTTTTTATTATTCCATTAGCATATAAGAGTTGTACAGGGGATACACTGTGATATGTACTTACAATATATCTTAGTGAAATTTTCCCCCTCCATCACTCTACCTCTTCCCTCCATCCTCCCCTTCTTAAAACCATTTCAACAGGTTTTATTCTTCTATTTTCATATACAGATACAAAATATATCCACAGTTTTCATCTTCATTCCCCCTTTCTTTTTTTAGAATATATTCATTCTCCAGGGGGGATTCATTGTGACAATTCCGAACAGGCTTATATTGTGTGTTGATTAGATCACCTTCACCATCCCTCCTCCTCGACCTCCTCTCCATCCCACTTTAAGCAATTGCAAGTGATTTCATTGTTCTATTTTGTATAAGTATACGAAGTCCAACAACCATATTGCATCCCTTTAATCTCCTTCGATCACCATTCACCCTCCCATATACATATGTATTTATATTTTGTATAGATACATATATACATATGTATGCATATGTGTGTATACACAATGGAATATTACTCAGCCATGACAAAAAATGGAATTTTGTCATTCCCAGGTAAATGGATGGAATTGGAGAACTTCATTTTATGTTAAGTAAGCCATACACACACACACACATATATATATATATATGTTTCCAAAAGTGGGACTGTTAGAGGAGACGATGGGAGAGAGAAAGGAGGAAATAATGATAAAGTGAATATAATGAAATGCATCACATCTATATAGGAAAAAGGATGTAACACAGTGAAAACTGTTGAATAATACAGGGTAGAGAGACATGGGTAAGGAAGAGTAATAGAGGGGGGTTGACAATTAAAATACAATGTATTTACAGGTAAAATACCAAAATCCTACTGATCAATAAATAGACACATAAAAGGAAGGATGGGAATGTAAAACAGGTCATGTTAATGGGAGGGTACTAGTGGGAGAGGGAAGGTAAAGGAAGGTGAATATGGTTGAAGCACTTCCTATACATGTATAAATATGGAACAGTGAAAGCTATTGAAGTCACTTCAAGAAGAGGAGAGGGGGAAGGGGGAGAATGCTGGAGGGAATGAACCAAACTGGGTAGAATATATGCACATATGGGAATTAAACTCTCATATAATCATCATATATAAATAGAAACTGTTTAAAGAACAAATTGGCCTGGCAGGCCAAAAACCTCCAGAGGTACAACACTGCACCTCTGAAACTACTCCATAGCAAATGGACACTAACTTGACAAGCCTAGGTAAGTACCAACACTTCAACAAGAAATACAGATTTTTCTTCTTCCAAATTTTCTTTTTTTAAAAAAAATTTTTTTTCTTTATTTGCAATCTTTCTACTTTTTTTCTCATTTCCCAAACCATGCTTTATTTCTTTGTATCTCTCTCATACTATTATCTGCTATACCTAGCTCCTCTTCTATCCCTCTCCCCCCACTACCCAACCCCATCATTTACACTACTCAATTTCTAATTCTTCTACCATAAAGCCAGGGTTCAGCAACCAGATTATCATCTGAGGAACCAGAGATTTGTTGCTATACAACTTTATTGGGGAGATAATAAATGTTCCAATTGTTTCTTATTCAAATATTTGGTTTATTACTGACTCATTGACCTTGTTATTGCAGTAGGTCCTCCACATACATGAAAAAGTAAAAGAGAAACTTAGCTCAACAGATGCTTAAATGGAATCCAAAGAAAATGTATTAGCTGAATTGCCTGATACAGAATTCAGAAGCCTAATGTTAAAAGGGATCAGCGACCTCAAAGCAGATTCAAATAAACAGATAAGCGGAGTTAGGAAATCAATTCAAGATGTAGACAAGAAAGTCAGCAACATGGATGAGAAATTTAGTAAGGAAATAGAAATTATGGAAAAAATAGAAATGTTAGAAATGTAAACCTAAAAGCACTAAAGACAGTATTATGAGCAGACACGACCAAAGAAGAAGAAAAAAATCTGAGATGGAGGACAAGAGAGAGAAGATATTGTACTCAGTCAATCACAAAGAAAAAAAAATCTATACTCTGATCACAACATGTAAGAATTCTGGGAAATGATCAAAAGGGAGAAAGAGCTGAAATACAAATTAGAGGCATATTCAAAGTAATCATAGCAGATGGTACAGATACTCATGTACAGGAGGCATTTCAAACTTCAAATTGACATGATTAGAAAAGAATTCCACATCATATCAATTAAAATGCCAAGATGAAGAACAAAGGATACTGAAAACTGAAAGAGCAAAAACACCAGCTTACATACAAAGGGAAACACAGAAGAATCACCTCAGACCTCTTAGCACAAAGCATAAATTGCCAGGAAAGGATGAAGCAATATAATTCAACCTGTGAGAAAGAATAGTTACCAACCAAGAACACTAAATCCAGCAAAGCTATTATTCAATTTTGATGGAGAACTAAAATCATAGCAGGAAAAGGATAAGCTAATGCATTTCATGTCAACTGATCCTGTATTACATGAGATACTTATGGGACTATTTCACACAGAAGAGGAAGAAAAACAGTCACAAAAATGAGAGGTTGGGAAAACCAAAAGGGGAATTGATGAACTCATGAGAGTTAGGAAACTGTCAAGCATGATCAATTCAGTAGTCCAGCAAAACCTGAAGACAAACAATGGCAAAAGAATAATTATCATTAGACTCAACCTGGAAAAGAAAACCAATAGAAATGTAGGAACCAGTAAATACCTCTCAATCATAACCCTAAATGTAAATGGACTTATCTCTCCAATCAAGACAGAGACTGATTGAATCAAAAAGAAAGATCCAACAATCTATTGTCTACAAGAAACATACCTCAAAACCAATGACACCCAAAATGAAAAGTGAAAGCTTGGAAAAAGATATAGCAGGCATGTGGAAATTGAAAGCAAGCAGGCAGGAATAGCTATTCTCATATTAGAACAAGAAAGTTTAAGCAAAAATCATTCAGAAGAACTAAAGAAGTTCCCTACATATAAATAAAGGGAAAAATCCAGCAAGAAGATAAAATGACTAAATGACATATGCACTAAATGTTGGTGTACCCAAGTTCATTAAACACTTCTGAGCATGAAGGAATAGATAGGTCCAGATACAATAATAGTGGGAGATCTTAACACACCACTTTCATCAAAAGGCAGTATATCCAGACAAAAAATTAACAAATATATCCTGGAACTAAACAATACCATGAACTGGACTTAAAGACATCTATAGATCATTCTATACTATAACAGCAGATTGCACATTTTTCTCAGCAGCCTATTGAACTTTCTTCAAAATAGATAACATCCTAGGTCATAAAGCAAATCTCAAAATGTACAAAAATAAACAGAATAATGCCTTGTATTCTAACAGATCATATGGGAATAAAACTAGAAATGAATGTCAAGTAAAACTACAAAAATCATTCAAACTCATGAAGCTATAGCAACACTTTTGAACGATTAATTTGTTGTTGAGGAAATTTTTTTATTATTGTGCTGGGGGTACATTGTCGCATTTACAAAAATTCTTGTATCAAATAAATCATAGTTGAATTCACCCCCTCCATCATTCTCCTTTATTCCACCTTCCCGTATTCTTAAAATAGCTTCAACAGGTCTCACTTTTCCATTTACATACATGGTAAGAAATTCCTAGATTCAAATAAAAATGAAAATATAACCTATCAGAACCTGTGTTGCTATGTGGGACATAGCAAAGGCAATTTTAAAAGAGAAAGTTTAGAGCCACGAGCATCCATATCAGAATTAGTGAGATCTTAAATAAACAACCTGATTATATACCTCAAACTCAGAAAAACAAGAACAAGCCAACCCCAAAAGCAGTAGAGAGAAATTATAAAAATTAGAGCAGAAATAAATAAAATGGAGACCAAAATACAACACGATGAATCAAAGAAACAAAAACTTGCTTCTTTGAAAAGATTTTTTTAAAAGAAATCATTAAACCTTCAGCCAAACTAACCAAAAGAATGAAGAGGAACCAAATAGCCAAGGCAATACTCAGTCAAAAGAACAATGCAGGAGGTATCACAATACCTAACTTCAAACTATATTACAAAGCAAAAACAATAAAAACAGCACGGTACTGTCACAAAAACAGACATGAAGACCAGTGGAACAGAATAGAGGACCCAGATATGAAGCCACACAACTATAACCAACTTGTCTTTGACAAAGGAGCTAAAAATATATAATGGAGAAATAGCAGCCTCTTCAACAAAAACTGCTGGGAAAACTGGTTAGCAGTCTGCAAAAAACTGAAACTAGATCCATGTATATCACCCTATACCAAGATTAACTCAAAATGGATCAAGGATCTTAATATCAGACCACAAACTCTAACGTTGATACAGGAAAGAGTAGGAAATACTCTGGAGTTAGTAGGTATAGGTAAGAACTTTCTCAACAAAACCCCAGCAGCACAGCAACTAAGAGGTAGCATAGATAAATGGGACCTCATAAAGCTAAAAAGCTTCTGTTCATCAAAAGAAATGGTCTCTAAACTGAAGAGAACACCCACAGAGTGGGAGAAAATATTTGCCAGCTATACATCAGACAAAGGACTGATAACCAGAATATATAGGGAACTTAAAAAACTAAATTCTCCCAAAACTAATGAACCAATAAAGAAATGGGCAAGTGAACTAAACAGAACTTTCTCAAAAGAAGAAATTCAAATGGCCAAAAAACACATGAAAAAATGCTCACCATCTATAGCAATAAAGGAAATGCAAATTAAAACCACACTAAGATTCCACCTCATCCCTGTTAGAATAGCCATCATTAGCAACACCACCAACAACAGGTGTTGGCGAGGATTCAGGGAAAAAGGAACCCTCTTACACTGTTGGTGGGAATGTAAACTAGTACAACCACTCTGGAAAAAAATTTGGAGGCTACTTAAAAAGCTATACATTGATCTACCATTTGATCCAGCAATACCACTCTTGGGGATATACCCAAAAGACTGTGACACAGGTTACTCCAGAGGCAACTGCACACCCATGTTTATTGCGGAACTATTCACAATAGCCAAGTTATGGAAACAGCCAAGATGCCCCAACCACCAACGAATGAATTAAGAAAATGTGGTATCTATACACAATGGAATTTTATGCAGCCATGAAGAAGAACGAAATGGTATCATTCACTGGTAAATAGATGGAATTGGAGAACATCATTCTGAGTAAGGTTAGCCTGGCCCAAAAGACCAAAAATTGTGTTCTCCCTCATATGTGGACATTAGATCAAGGGCAAACACAACAATGGGATTGAACTTTGAACACATGATAAAAGCGAGAGCACAAAAGGGAGGGGTGAGGATAGGTAAGACACCTAAAAAATTAGCTAGCATTTGTTGCCCTTTATGCAGAGAAACTAAAGCAGATACCTTAAAAGTAACTGAGGCCAATAGGAAAAGGGGACCAGGAGCTAGAGAAAAGGTGAGATCAAAAGCAATTAACCTAGAAGGTAACAGACACGCACAGGAAATTAATGTGAGTCAACTCCCTATATAGCTATCCTTATCTCAACCAGCAAAAACCCTTGTTCCTTCCTATTATGGCTTATACTCTCTCTACAGCAAAATTAGAAATAAGGGCAAAATAGTTTCTGCTGGGTATTGAGGGGGTAATAGGGAGAGGGAGGGGGTGGAGTGGGTGGTAAGGGAGGGGGTGGGGGCAGGGGGAAGAAATGACCCAAGCCTTGTATGCACAGATGAATAATAAAAAATAAATAAATTAATTAAATAAAATAAATCATTAACCCTTTAGCCAAACTAACCAAAAGAATGAAGAGGAACCAAATTAATAAATTCAGAGATGAAAATGAGGATATTACAATAGAAACCAATGATGTTCATACAAGAAAATTGTCTGAATATTTTGAATACCTATTTTCTAACAAACTATAAAATCATGAAGAAATTGATAAATTTCTCAACACATATGACCTACTAAAATTAAACCAAGAAGACATAAACAACTTAAACAAGCAATGAGATTGAAACAGTTATAAAGAACCTCCCAAGAAAGAAAAGCCCAGGTCCAGATATATTAACTGCTGAATAGCATCAGATCTTTAAATAATAAACACCAATGTACCTGAAACTATTCCAAAAAATGAAAAGGGAAGGAATAGTACCAAATTCATTCTATGAAACCAGTATTACCTTAAAACCAAAACCAGGTAAAGATACATCAAAAGAAGAAAGTTACAGGTTAATATCCCTGAGGAACACAGATGCAAAAATCCTCAATAAAATACTTGCTAACAGAATCCAACAACACATTGAAAAGATAATTCACCATGATCACATTGGATTCATTACAGGGATGCAAGGATGGTTCAATATATGCAAATCAATAAATGTAACACAACACGTAAACAGAATCAATGACAAAACCCACATGCTCATCTCAATAGAAGCAGAAAAAGCCTTTGACAAAATTCAACATCCTTTCACAATAAAAGTTCTAAGGAAACTAGGAATAGGAGGAACATACCTCTACATTATAAAGGCTATATTTAACAAACCTATGCTCAACATCAACCTATGGGCACACGCACACAGGAGCAGAAACTCATCCCCTAACCCCCAGCCATGCATACCTAGGAATGGAGCAACAGTCCCTGTTCTTTTCTTCTCTCCCACAGTTGTAGTGCTTACCAAGGAGGTAGCAAGATGAGTCCCACCTAGGGCTGGAAAAAATTTCTCTTAGCTTGCAAGAACACAGCTGGTGCTGGAAAATAGTTTCTCTCCCAGATCTTCTTTGGCTATGTACCTCACAGAGAGACTAAAGCTATAGCCACAGTGTCATTGCTTGAAACTACCTCTGTGTGTAAGGGAGCAGTGGAATCTCAAAGTTAGGGATAGGCACCTATACACAACTCCAGGAGAGCAGTGATGGGAGTCACATGGGTTTTTGCCCTCAGTCCTGACACCCAGAAAAAACCACATGTGACTGATCATGCCCCTTGTCTTAGAGGGAAGGTTCCCACATTTCTTGGGTATTGTAAAAGGCACACTCTGTCACCATGCCTAATCCTCACTATGTAACACTCTCAGCAGGTTTAAGTCACTTCTCTGAGCCAGATCTGGCTTGTGTGTTAAATACCCACTAAGGCAGAGATGGGACTATGAAAGGTTTTCTTATCCCTATAGCAATCCAAATTCATGTGACAACACTATACTCAAGATTTCTCCTGGCTACAACACCCTGGAGGTTCACTAGGAGATTAAGAGAATTTTTTCCAAAACCAGACTACTGTGCAGATTTCACACCTCTTATCCATTTAGTATGTAAGTCTACGAGGTTTTTGAAATGTTTCAATAGCTAGGAATACCAGTATCTGTGCTGATAAGAGTTTCTGGAACTCTCTCCTTTACCTGTACCCCTGTAAAGGGGAGACTTCTTCTGTGGCTCTAGAACTGAGGTGGCATATGATGGGCTATTTTGTTTCTCTTGCTATGTTGTTGTCTCAGGTCTCTGTTATTTACATGGTTTCTATTTTTCTATTGTTGAATTCCAGTGTTCTCCCCTGGTCACTTAACTCAATATAAGCTATGTGCCTGTTACTTTGGCTGTTCTTGGAGTGCAGGTGAGTACTGGGTGCTTCTATTCAGTCATCTTGCCTATCTCCTACTACCATTTTTAGTTTTTTGTTACTTATCCTTTGACTTAAAAAACACAAAACTCCTTATACTCTCATTTTATGTTCTACTCTCCATTTTTAAGATTTATTCATTTTGTGTCTCTAATTTTTTAGGGGAATGCATGCATCACTGTTGTGTTTTCATAATGCTTTACCTGATAAATTTCATATGTCATCTCTTTGGGCTTTCAGCAGCATTTCATGCAACACTCCATGTTTGGATGTTAAACAGTAGCAAAACTGAATTAAGGAAAATGAAATTGAGGAAATTAAACAATCATAGACATTAAGGATGGACCATCTATTAGGTAACAATCTGTTTCCTTATTAAATGAGTATTGGTTCTGGCTATATAAACTTAAATTACAAAGAGCCAGTAAATACATGTCTAATATGAAACAAATTCCATGCAAAATTACTCTCGTTAAGAAATTCATGAAAATAATATTATCTAATTATTACCTTTTTTAATGTACAGCGACAGAGACACTGGAGATTCTAATACATTAATGCAAGAATCTTTTTTCTCTTTTTACTAACTCACAGCATTACAGGTCTTTGAACTACAAATAACCTCATGAAGTCATCTAGTCCAACTTGAGACTTGCATTCATATGTCTTTAGGAAACACATAAGTGTTTGCATTATTTAGATCTTTAAATTGCCCACACAATATTGTCTGTGATTTGATATGTATTGCCACATCACATAAATCCTTTTCCAAATATTTTCCATTACAGATTATTTATATTCCTGTATTCTTTTATTTTTATTACTCCTTTGAGACTCTCAATTCCAAGATAAACATATAATGGTAGATGATAAACTATGCTATATTTGAACTTGTTGCAGTATAGGTAATCACATACCAGGTTACAACTGACTAAGGATCTGCTTAAAATATACAAACAAATGAAAATCTGACCTATAAAAGAAACAAATTATCTTCCTTGTCATCCATTTTACACAAATTGATATAGTACACTACAACATAATTTTTGAAATCAGTTATGTGGAAAGGAATGGAGAGAGAAGTATAATAGTTTGAAAAAATTTGGAAATTAAATCCAAAGTTATATTAAAGGAAATATATCATGAATAACTAGAATGTGTTTTAGAATGACTGAGGGTTAGACATTCAAAATTAACTGAAATTATTCACCATTAACTGACTCAAAAGGAACAAATACAATCATAAAAAAAGATAAAGAAAAATCATTTGTAAAACTCAAATATCCACTTCTGATAAAATTCTCAGTAGACTAGAAATAGAAAAGAATCAAAAGTATGTGAAACTTTTTATACCAATAAAAAAAACACCTATGAAAAATTTATAGTTAGTGTCATACTTCGTTATGGGAAACTGAGTGCTTTCCACATGCTTAGAAATCATCAAGGATGATTTCACCACTTCTACACAACATTATACTAAATGTTAATGAAAATTTTAAGTCTAGATTAGAAGCTGAGAAATAAAGCTATCTTTATTTGTTTTACATATGATTATGTATGAAGGAGGATCTTTGGAACCAACAGAAAGCTGCTAGTACTAATAGGGGAGTTCAGCAAAATTGTTTAGCAGGACAGAGTCCAACACAGTAGGGGGAAAAGTGATATTTCTGTGTACCTAGAACGAGAAATTAAAATTTGCAACTAGTGAAAAAACACTATTTTCAATATCACAAAAACCCTGAAATATTTTGTGATTAATTTTACTGAAAATGTTCAAGACGTGTGCACTGGAAAGCACTGCTGAGAGAACGGAATAGGCTAAATAAATGGGGAGATGTACTACGTTCGGATACTAAATAGGCACATGCAAGAACTGCTCAACGTGATTAGTAATCAGGGAATTGGAAATTAAAGTCACTAAGAGAAAGCCTGGCAACCTACAAGACTGTGTAAAAGGGAAAAGATGGTCTCTACTACACCATAGTGAGGTTGTTGAGCAAGTATCACACCCATTCACTGCTGGCAGGAACATGAAATGTTATAGCAAAATTGGAAAACAATTTCCATTTACTCAACACTTAAATATATATCATTCCACTCTTATATATCTAAGTGGAATCAAAGCAGAATACATGTACACAAAAATACTTGAACACAAATGGTGATAGTGTAAATGGCATTATAGTAGCCCAAACAACCCAAATATCCACCAGGAAAGGAATGAATCAACTAGTATGAACTAATGAAGCCAGACAGTAAGAATGCATATTTTATGATTCCATATAAAATGCAAACTCATCCAAAGTAATTAAAAGTAGATCAGTAGCAACTTGGGGTCAGAATGATAAGGATGAATGATGCGGACAAAACAGGAAAAGGAGGGAAATTTTAAGGTTGATAGATACATCATGTGTACGGTCACATATTTTAACATAAAATCAAATACATAAGTATGGGAAGTTTATTATATCACATGTATACTTCAATAAAGCTGTTTAAAATGCCGTGCATATAAAATGTATCAGCATATTCTATAAAAGTGTGAGATAATTTCTTAATTAGCTTGGTTGAATTATTCCACACAGTGTTATCACATAGCCCACATATGTAATTATTACTTGTCAATTAAAACAAATTTCAAAAAAGTACAATTATTTGGGGGCCTATGTCTTACAGAATTATAAGGGTTCAAGTATAAATATTGCAATAATAATACAGAAAAATCATGTGGCATGATAAGCTTAATCTTCTCATCAGTAAATGTAAAGGTGTAAATCAGTCACTATTTTATTAGTTTTGAAAGAAACAAAGATAGTAAGGAGATGAGATGCAAGCAATAGTTTTGGTCTTAAATAAGAATGAGAGTCCTAGTAACAGTTTTGTGGGATGTAAGTTTTAAATTTGTATCTTTTTTTTAAGGCCCCAAGCATAACTGGAGGATGTAGCCTTCAAAAAGCATTTTGTTAAGCCCTTGATAAACACAACCTGCCTTTCATCCTTGGTAAGGGGCTGGTGGAATGGCCACATGGATATTTCAAATACTAATGGGGCAACCGCTTCACTTTGGAGAGCATATCAATCAGGAAGATGAATCCTACGTTCACCCTGCAAATGGCTCCCTGGTCAGCTTCAGTGGCAAACACCACCAGACTCATAGAACAGTGAAAGTTCTACAGCTCTGAGAATTGTTAAATGTTAAAATACTGAGTTTAATTTCTCTTAATTGATAAAAATCAAACACGAAGAAAAACAATATGTATTTTAAAAGGCAAATGAAAAATTATGGAAAATTCAAGTTTTTTGTATCTCTCTTAGGGAAGCTCTTTTCTTGGTCACTTTTCTGTTTATTCTCCTGTCTTGTCATCACCATTGTTCTTTAGATTATTTGTCTTCGTTATAAGTACATCTCCAAATACTAAGAAGATTTTGAATGTACAAAAACAAATGATAAAAGTTTAAAGGGATGGCTGTGCTGGGTTGATCATCACGTAGTATATTTAAAAATCAAAATATTACACTATGCTTCAGAAATAAGTGAAAATATTATGACCATAAAAATAAATTTATAAATTAAAATTTTAAATAAGTAAATTTATTTATATTTACGTGTATAACTATAGTCCTAACACAGTGCCCACTGATTAGAAGAACAGATAAAATTTTCTATGTAGGAAAGTCATTTAAAGAAATGGTGGAAATAAACATGCATCTCTTCCCTTGTATCACAGCTATCCCTTCCTTTTCTCATTTTAAGTTTTATTTTGGTGGCTAAGAAGAGTAAGAGCCATGGTGAGGGAGAGGTAATTAGCACCCAGGCTCAGGACAGGAAGATCATGTAACACAATAGGAGGTTCACTAGCAATCAAAGAGAGCTTCAGAATTCATACACTGATCACACTTCATGAGGTCAACAAACTGTGTTGAGCGGATCTTTTGTTTCTGTGTGTGCGTGTTGGTTCTTAAAAACAGGCAAAAATGCTCATTTCTTTTCAGAAATTTAGTAGTCTAATATGCATAACATTTTTAATAAATGCAGTCTACTTACTTATTAGTGTATGCTTTGAAAGGATTCTTTGCTTTCCTGGTACAATCTATGCATGTCCAGATAACGAAGTGTTTTCTTGTTCCTGGGCCACACTGTGATGAGATACCAAGGCACAGCTGTAAGAGTAGGATATCAACTCAAGACCTGAGTTGGTGCAATGACTAGAGGTGGCCAAGAAGGACTGTTGGCTCTGGATGCTAGAGACAAATATGATTTGAAGTTCTAAGAGGAAATGTGCCTGAAAGAGAAAATCCAACAACTAGAACAGTTACTGTGGAAAACTAGGTCAAATATGATTAAGAGCAGAAACCTGGAGCAATCTGTAGATATTGAATTTCTTTGTGTGTGTAATTGGGAATTGTAAAATGCTGAGCAGGGCCATACATTCAAAGCCACAAAGGCCTCCTTTCCAAAAATTGTAATTTCACCAGAATGTGATGTATCAAGTACCCAAGTGGCTGCATTAAACCCTATGTAACATTCAATCTTCTTACTAAGTAAAGTTAGTTGTTTTGCCATCCTTCCTTTGCTACACATGAAAGATGAACAGAGTTGTGCCACCTACTGCAGTCAGGACCTATTCTAAAACAGCATTTCTTATTTGTGGAATATCTACTGTATGCCAATTACCGTCCTAGGCAATGGTGACATTGAAGTACAAAATACAATTATGAAACTTATGTTCTAGATTTTAAAACAAGACAAGAGATAAACAAGGTAAATAAGTAAAACACATGCATGTTAGAAAATAATGATATTTAAGAAAAAAATAATGGGATGGACACTAACATTTTCAACAGGCAAGGGAAAGCCTCACTGGAAGTTTGACACAGTGTGAACAGGAAGTAAGGGAGAGAGTGAGTCATGTGAATATACAAGAAAATGGCACTCCAGGCTCAAGGTACAGCTAGTGCAAAGGCCAGATTGACCAGTGCTCAGCTAATTTCATTATTAGAGGCACATTTTGTTGGAAAGGCAAGCATAGGTTCAGATAGGTAACTAGTGAAGATTGTGTGTGAGATTATGAAGAGCTTTGCAAGTTAACAAAAAACAAGTTGGCTTTCACTGTGAGGGACACAGTAGCAAGAACAGTATTCTGAACGAGGAGTGATGTGACATGTTTTCAAACATGCTAGACTTATTTGACTAGGACCCTCAGGCTGTCATACTGAAGGGAGACAGAAGCAGGAGAAGAACAGAAGCTGAAAAACGAATTCAAAGTCAAAGCAAGAGGTGAGGCCAACATGGTGACACAGCCAGTGGTAAGAAGTTATCAGAGTATCTATTTTTATAAGAGAAATAGCTGTGCTTTCTGATCTGAATGAATATAAGATAAATAAAACAGTCAAGACAAATCTATACTTTCTGGACTAAAAGACAGAATGTCCATTCATTAGAATTGTGAGGACTTGTAAAAATAGGAAACAGAGTTAACAGCAAAGACTTAGTTTTGTACGTACTGAGTTTTATATACCTGTTAAGCTTCCATATGATCTCTGTCAGTTTATTCTCCTTTCAGAGACTGAGAAGTCTCATTCCAACTGCAGGAGACCTCAACTGTTGTTTATCACACTTTATAGGGCCCATATCAGACAATTCAGTGTGGATACAATGGTCCCAAATGTCCATAGACCAAGAATGGGAGTACATCCTGAATTTGGGCTTGAAGCAGGTGTGTGCCAGAATGGGAGGGTATCACTGGAAAAATGGTTGGTGACACTCCAAGTATTTCAGTCTCCTGTGAAAATATGCATGTTTTCTTGGTAACATAAAATAATAATTTGTCACTACATACTTGGTATTTTCAAGTTCATTGATTTGTTTTTCCCACTTCTCAATACTCCCTAGAACGCAGGCCAACAGACAGTGCATTCCTTGTCCATGTCAGCTCAAGTATCAGGAACCTAGAATAGTGTTGATCATGGTAAAATCAGTTTTATATTCATGTTTACTACAAACCTGTTCTATAGTTTAGAGAATTATGGTTTTGCAGAAAATTGTTACTTGCAATTTGTTATTTTCTGCAAAACAAAAATGGAATTGTAAAGTAGCACGAAATATAAATATATCAAAATTATGAAATTTTTTTCTCAAAATTCCATTTTCCTAAGAGAGTAGGTGAACTAATAAAGCAGTGTTTTTATGTTTAAGTGAGTTTATCATTAGCATTGCTCTACTTTAAGCATAATTAGATGAAAAAAATCATCCTAGAATTTTTCAAAAGAAAAGGTGGGTAGAGGTAAAGGAAACATATAAAAACAGAAAGAAAAAAAAAAGAAAGAAAGGAAACGAGGCTGCCCTCTAAGATCACAAACAAGCTGAAAGGGCCCTCTTTTGCCACTTCCATTCAACAAAGTACTGAAGTCCCACCCACAGCAATTAGGCAAAAATAAATAAAAAATTATAAAGCCTTCAAATTGCATTCCACCAAAAATAAAACATGTTAGATCTAATAAATTCAGCAAAGGAACAGGATGCAAAAATCAACACACAAAAAACATGTGAAACTTTCTGAAAAGGATATTAGGAAAGTAATTTAAACAACACCAAAAAGAATAAAACACTTAGAGATGAAGCTAATAAAGGCAAAAATTTGTACACTAAAAACAATAAAATATTGGTGTAATAACAAATTTAAATAGGCACAAATAAATTTTAAAAATCCCATATTTATTCATTAAAGAATTATTAAAGTGTCCATACTACCCAAAGCAATACTCAGGTTCAATACAATCTCTATCAAAATTCCAGTGGAATTTTTCAGAAATAGAAAAAAAATCCTAAAATTACATTCAAAGAACCTTGAATAACCAAATCAATCTTAAGAAAGAAAAACGAAGCTGGAAGCCCACACTTCATGATTTCAAAACATAGCAAAGCCACAATCTTCAAAAGAGTGTAGTATTCACATAAAGACATATACCCAAAGCAGTTGAACAGAATAAAAAGCCAAGAAACGGACTCTCACACATATGATCATATGATTGTCAACAAAGGTGCAAGTCTGCATAATGGGGAAAGCATAGTTTCTTCAACAAATGGTGCTGGGGAAATGGATACTCACATGCAAAGAAAAGATATTGGACACTTATCTTACTGCGTATACAAAATATTAACTCAGAATGGAGTAGATGCCAACATATGACCTAAAACTACTAGAAGAGGTGGATTCAGCAATGATTTCTTGGATAACACACCAAAAGCAAAGGCAACAAAAGCCAAAAATAGACAAACTGAACTATATCAAAATTTTAAACATCTGTGCAGAAAAAAAAAAAAACAGCCAAGTGAAAATGCAGTTTATGGAATAGGAGAAAAATGTTTGTGAAGTCCTACCACTCAATGGTAGAAAAAAGTGATTATAAAATGGGTAAAAGACTTGAATAAACATTTTCCCAATACATGTGATCAATAAATACACATGAAAAGATTCTCAACATCCCTAGTCATCAAGAAATTGAAAACCAAAATCACAATCACACATCACTTCACACCCATGAGGATGGCCACTATCATACTATCAAAAAAAATCCAGAAAGTAACAATTACTCATTAGGTATGGAGAAAGTGGCATGCACAGTGTTGGTTAGAGTGTAAATGGTATAGCCATTATGGGAAACAGTATATAAAGAATACTTAAAAAATAAAGACTCCCCTTTAGTTACAATGTACACAATATCCTTAGATGACATTTGAAACTGTGATCTGGTCCCTATCAACCAAATTTCCATCTACTATCTACCTCACATTTCATTTTCTAGGGAAATAGAATATGTTTTTATGCTTGGTTCTGTGTCACCTGCCTCACCAGTAGCAATCATCTGTCTAGAGTACATCTTCTTGCTACTTATGGATCAACAGTAATCAACCTTTACTTTTACAACAATCCACACACCAGGCTAAATACCTGCCTCTTAGTTACCAAACATATACAGAGAAAAAAAGATATGAAATCAGTCAAGTGCTCAGACCCTGCTTTCCCAAAGCCTACATTTTACTCTTCTTTCATCCCTGAGACCTCAAAGTAAGCTCTCAACCTTCATAAGCTTCAGTGTCCTCATTTATATTACAGAAATAAAAATAAAATACACTTCATGAAATTGAAGAGATAAATGAGATGAAGGTTCAAAGTTGCTATTATTGTTATCATTACATTATTAACATGCACCCATTTTCCACCTCTGCTCCAAAGTCTCCTTGAGGTGAACATTTGTTAAGTTTTCAATAAGTTATTAACTGAAGCTCTTTTCCTTTGCATAGCAAACATGATTTTTCTTCAGAATACAAAAAAACTAGATGTTGATATCAAGTACTAGATGCTATAAAAGTAAAAAACTGTCAGAATTATGTAGATTATTCTCAAGGTTTAATTATCTCCAGTTATTTATTGAGATACATTTAAATGTATAACTATTTTCATTTAAATTGCCTTGAATAATAAATTTTAGAGACAGCTGAAATTTATTACTGAAGGAATATTGCTACTCTCTAGCATAATTAAGCTATAAAATCAGATTAGATCTCCTGAGAAATATCAATTTGTTTTAAATTTTTAAAAACTACCATTTTCATTTTGTATAATCAAGAAGAAAAAATAAGAACACCACTTTACTCTATCTACAAATAAACAAAAATGAATGCAAAACAGACTTTCTGAGCTATTTTTCCCTCAAAGTCATGAGCAAATAATCTCAATCTTCCTGGGTAATCTTTTTTATTTGTTACCAACTTCCTTCCTATGTTGTTCTGGTTAATTATCACTCTTCCTGCACCACTAACTGCTCCCCACTTGTACCTACATCACTATTAGCAAGTGATTTCACTTCATACTTACAGGAGGAAATGAATATCAAAATTCTTCCCCAGCTTTCCTCACAACATTGACGCTTTCAAATAGTCTCTCTGTCTGCTAAGGTCACGCTCTTCTTTTTTCCTTGACAACATCCTTACCTCCTGATCTGTTCTCCACCTCTGCCTCATGGATGTGGCTCTGTCATCAATTGCCCTTTCTTCCACATCTTTTCTTATTGTGATTCCAATTCCATCTACAAAAATGTTTAAGTCTTCCTACTCCTTAAATACCTTTCATTTTCTCTTGTCTATTCCTTCAGCTCCTGCTCCATTCCATTCATTTTCACACAATATTTTTCTAAAGATAAATCTATACTCTGTCTTTTAAAACTAATGCTTATTTTTGCATCTTATTGCATATTTGGTATCTGCTCTCATCATATCACTGAAATTATTTATCATTTTACCCATGGCATCCTAATTTCAAACTATAAGTAATAGGCTCTCATTAATTTTTTGAAAAGATCAGCTTTGGCACATTAAAATCTTAAAGAGTTCATTTGATCAATAACTATTCACAAATCAGGCAGCACCAAACTAGATATGGTTCAGGCTACACCAAAGCTTGAGCAGAGGCTTTTATAGGACCAGTGAAAAGGCAAGGCAAAGCAAATATGAACTAGCTAAAGTAGAGTGGAAACTTACTCAAATCATGCCAGTGGAAAGTCCCTGTTTCTTTAACTAACATTTTAGTTATGCACTTGTGATCAAAAGAATTTTTGTTTTTACAAAAAATGGCCACATACATTGAGCTGTGGTTTGGTTTACACACATAGGAACTTAGCACTGGAACTGTCTCAACTTAATTTCTTCCCAGTTAATTATTTTAACAGCCTACTTCACTTCTCTAAAGTATCTAATCTAATACTTTTAGGAACTTTGGAAATCTTATTCTTTTATTTTCCGTGCCACTCTGAGAAATAGCAGAGGAATCCAACTCTTTTCAACTTTATTTTTTCTCCTATTACCATCCATTCATTTTCTGTCTCTTCCACTTGCTAAATACTTGTGTTCCCAGGAATCCATTCTCAGCCTCTTTCTTGCCTGAGATCTACTTATGTTACCTCCTGGCTTCATATTTCATCTATTTGCCAATTGCTTTCAAATCTGTAATTCCAGTTCCCTTCCCTTTTCTGCAGCTTCGTATTTTCTTTTGGGCCACAGAAACACCTTCCCAAATATCTAGTGGGAATCTATAGATAGGCCTTTATTTAGCAGGCATTATTTAGCATTCTCAAAATAAATCTCACCTTCTTCCATACCTGCCTCTTGTATAGCTTGTCCTAACTACGAAAGGGTAGCACTATCCTTTCAATGTACAGACAATAAACACCCTGAAAGACACAGTAGATCTTTCTTCCAACCCATTTATTCAATAATTTTTGTGATCCTCTGAAATCTGATGTGTGTATATAATCCTCTTTCCCTGAATTAGGGTTTTTAAATCAGCCTTAATACTTCCCAGTTATTTACTAAAAATGCCACTTAGTTGATCTGCCTCCATTCTCTACTATTGGACCTTGAATAATATTTTTAAAATGTAGAATAAATGAAGTTATTCCATTTATCTATTTTGTCTCTGCACTCTCAATGCTTATACAATAATGCCCAAAGATCTTAGCAGCCATCCAAAGTTCTTCAAAATCAAAATAAACTTAGTAATTTTTCAGATCCATACTCCATAACTCCTTACAATACTCCTTTAGGTTATCTCACTGTCTTTTTGGGGCTATGCTTATCTCACATTATTCTTTCTACATAGGGTATGAATTTTTTTCAAAGACCATTGACTAAAATCCTCTACTCAAGCCTTGAAGAAAATTCAAATTTAAAATAGATAACACTATCCTTTCCCCTTCAACAGAATTAGGAATGTTCTCATCTCTCCATCTTCTTATCACTACTTCCTTAGAAATTGAAACTGGAAGGCAGTGTGGTGGCTCATGTCAGAGGATGGTGATCTGAAGGCAGTCAAGGAGAAAAAGAAACAAGATCCCATCACAACAAGTAAGCCAGGGGTGGTGGTACACACCTGCAATGCTAGCTAAACTGGAGGTATAGGTAAGAGGATCATGGTTCAAGGCAGCACCAGGCAAAAACACAAGACCCTATCTGAAAAATACCTAAAGCAAAAGATGGCTGAGGGTTTGGCTCAAGTGTTAGAGTCCCTAGCTAGCAAGCATGAGGTCCTGATTTCAGTACTGTCAATTTTTTTTAATTAAAAAATGAAAGTCCCTGAAACAAAGAACTTTTAGAAGAGGAGAAACAGAAATGTTAAAAGGATAATTCTATTATATCATTATATGACATAACTGAATCAACAAAAAGTACAGCAGGCATTTCTGAATGAAAGGAAACAAAAGAAATATCCAATCTGAGGAAATTCTAATTCAGATTAGAAAGAATGCATGAACATTAAGTTGAAAAATAAGGGAAATTATTATTTAATAACTGTGTTAGGATTAAACATTGTCCCCTGCATTGGGTCCTGACCTGAGAACTTTAAAATTACAAAATTAAGACAGGATAAACGAATGAACCACATATCAAAATCATCAGGAGGAATTAAAGAAGTACTTACAGAAGAATTCATAGACTTTAATGCTTACCTTAAAAAAATTGAAAACCACTAAACTACCACCTAACTGAAAAAGTTAGTAAAATTACTAGAGAATAAACTCAGGATATTAGGAGAAAATAGCTAATAAGGATAAGAGCTAATGATAATGAAATAGAAAAAAAATTGAAAGATAACATGTTCTAAAATTCACTGTTTGAAAATTCTAACAAACGCTAGCAAAACTAATCAACAAAAAGAATGTAAAAGTAGATGTACTTTCTATACAAAAATGAATATAGAATTTGTACACCTATTGAATTCACCATAAGAAGGGAATCTAAGGTAGATAGGAGAGAAATAGAGAGGATGAATAATACATAGATACATGGAAATGTCACAATGAAACTCTCTTAAACAAAAATGCCTTTTTAAAAAAACAGAACAGGAAGTAAAACAGGTCCTGTCTAGGGTTTGCACCAGTGGGAGGGAGGATGATCTAGGGAAAGGGAGTAGGAAGGTGAATATGGTGGAAATATTATGTATTCATGTATGAAAATGGAAAAACAAGACCTGTTGAAACTGTTCTAGGAATGGGGAAAGGGGTATAAAGGAGAATGATCAAGTATGATATATTATAAGAACTTTTGTAAATGTCATAATGTACTCCCAGTGCCACAATATGATAATAAATAAAATGTAAAAAAATTTCAAAGAGGAAAAAAAGAAACTAAGTTTGTGAATGCAGACATTAGGCATAATTTAGAATACTTATACATTATTGCTGAAAGTATAAACTGGTACCATAATTTAGGGGACAGAATTTCTTATAAAGATAGGTATGAATTTACCTTAGGGATCCAACCATTCCATTAAGAGTTAAATGAGACATACATGTAATGTTTATAGAAACACTTCCTATATGAAGTCTTTGGAAATTAACTCACAAGTTTATGTATCAAGGATAGATACATGAACTACTGTATTTATTCAATGAGTGATAATGAATAAGGACAGATATGCACAGCAATATATAAAAAATCTTAAAAGCATATTAAGAGCAGCAAATTCCAGATTACTTGTGGCACAAAAAGTTTTATAAAATTTGAAAGTAGTCAAACTTATAAAATGTCATTAAAATATATGCAAATACTAAAAGCTAATTTTTACTTATTTTGAGCATTACAAACATGAAATTCAAGAGGTTCTATGATTGAAAGGTAGTGAAAAGCACAAATGAACCACAACAGAACAGAGGGAATAAATGATATACAAAGGTTTCTAACTACTGAATGAAAAATTATAAAGAAATGAAAGAGCTAATGCTACCTTCAGTGAGTTCATTATCATTTATTTACTTATTATTTGTGGGAGGTTAAGTGAAGTATTTATTTTCTTATTTTTAATTTTTAAATAAATTGAAAATAATAGTATTTTAAAATGGAATCTTAAGCTTTCACCTTCACTGTCCATTTAGATAATAACATTAGGATATGAAATACATGCTTACAAAATGAGGTTTTTCCTTATAATTTATGCTTTCAGTGTATGACACCTGTTAAAAACCTGTTTCAATTAATCTGTAATAATATTTATAAAGAAGTTAATTTAAAATTTTTTAATTGTAGTCTAAAGAGGTACAGAGTAGAATAACTAGCTATCATGATTTCTGTATTTCTGTTCATTGATTCTGAGCAAGTCACCTCACAAGACTTACCATCCTATCTATTCAAAAAATAGTAATAAAAGTTGATTTCCCACTTAAATTTTGAAATAATCTTTTTTATGAAATTTAAGAATCAAAGTGTTAGTTACTTGGCAAGTAAAAATAGAACAGTTTCTGCTTTGTTTGAGAATAAAGCATCAGTCAAATTATATTTTCACTCCATTCTACTTTTTGACTTCAATTGAACCATTACTCTTTAATTTGAATTTGGATAGCAGAAAGTTCTGTAAAATTGATGAAAATAAATGGGTATTGACTGATATCTGGGTTTCCACAAATGTTGAAAACACAAATGTGTTTGGTATCAGCTAAGGCAGTTTCCCAATTTATACTTCATAATTTCACCAATTCCTTATAAATAACATGAAGTTCTACATGATCGGCCTTATTTTTTGGTGTAAGAGAGCAGTGAGAATGCATGGCAAGAGTAGTGTTCTTTTGATCAGATAACCCTGAACCTTCTTAAAAATTGGCATGCTTTGTACATATTTATGGAGCACATTATTATGATTTGATACATGAATATGAATGCAAGGATCAAATCAAGATAATTAGTTTTTCCACCTCCTCAACTATTATCATTTCTATGTGTTGGGAACCCTTAAACTCTTATCCTTTAGCTTACTATGGTGAACAGGATCCCATTTTTGTGGTTACTCTAACTTAAAATGCTAGAGTGTAATAAAAAAAAATATCCAGGTGTTCTAGTACTGCAAGTGGGTGTAGACAGGATCAACTTGAAAGAAGAAAATCAGTTAAAATAGACACTTTTGAAAAAGCGTCTATGACTGAAAATATCTTTGACCAGACATTAGGATTGCTTAACCTTAGCACTGTTGATTTTGGCCTGAACTATTATTTATTACAAAGGGCAGCACCCATGGCATATTCCCATTAGATCATAGTAGCATCCAACTCCTAATTCTGGCCATGAAAAATATTTCTGAAAATTCCAAAATGTCCTCTGAAGTTAATAATCATAGTTGGTCATTCTGTACACAAAATGCCACACAGTTTCCAAATAATAAATTTTAAAAGAACTGAAAGGATCCAACAAATTCACAGTAACTTAATTGTGTCCCAAGACCAAGCTCAAGAACTTAACAGGAGGGTGAATAGCTCAGCAGTACAGCATTTGCCTAGCATGCAATAGGCTCTAGATTCAGTCCTAGCACCACACCACCCCCAGCATAAAGCAGCACAGCCCCTGGGCAGACTGACTCCCCCCCAAAAAAACCTGAATAACAAACAGCAAACTGTAATCTAGCATAACAGCAGAGGGGGTGGGAACACTGAAAGTGCACTGGAGGAAAGGGGGGAAGCAAGGAGCTAATCTCAGTGCCAACTATCAGTAAACAAACACTAGAAAGGCAGGAAGTCCAAGCGTGGATGGGAAATAAGCTACTCCCTTAGGCAGGGCAGGTGGGGGATCACAGAGATCATCTCCTGAGTCAGTGAGCAGCATCCAAAACCTAACTGTCTTACAAAACTGAAAAACAGACAGCAAACCATCATAACACACAGACAGCAGAAGGGGCTGATAGAACCACTGAACCTGCTCCAGAGAAAGGAAGTGGGGCAAAGAAATAAACCCCCAGTGTGAAAACCCCTGTAAACAAGCACAGCAAAAAGCCACCTCCAAAGCAGGGCAACTAGTAGACTACAGAGCTGATCTCCTGAACCAGAGGGCAGCATTCAAACTTGAATTGCCACACCTCGCTGGGGGAGGAGCTGATCAAACAGCTGCAACTAAAGGATAACCTAGCTATCAACTGAGGAAATCTGTAGCTCTGACCACCCTGCATGATACGGCAAAGCTGCTTCACCTCACAATTTCAATTTAACTGGTAGATAGAAGAACAAAACACTTCTCACAAGTTAATCACCTGATGAGATCACATCAGAGCTTCTTCTTATATGCCAATACCAGGACTGGATGCCAGAGGAGTAACTCCAAAACTTAAACTAAGACTGAAATCCTATTGTTCCTGAACCTGGTGGGGTTTTTTTGTTTGTTTGTTTTGTTTTGTTATTGTGGCATTACAATTTTTTTCTATTCCTATTGCCTTTTTTTTCTTTCTATACTATCAAGTTTACCTTCACCATCTTCTCATTCCAATTCTCACCCCCTTCATTCTCCCTCCTTCTCCTGTGCTAAAATCCATTGCTTTCCTTTACAACAACTCATTCTGCCCCTTTCCACCCACTCTCTCCCCATGCCCTCACCTTTCCCTCCCATTATCCCCTAACCTGTCACCAGACTACCTCTCCCTCCTACACACTCATCATTCGCTGACCAACCTACTATACCAACTTTGCACAGCCCCAAACCCCTGCAACCCTGATACAAGCAGAAATACACCCTCCACTAGAATAGAAATACACCCAAACACACAAGAACCACAAAAACTAGCACCCCTGCACTGCTTCCCCCACTCATCCACCCCACTTCCTGCCTCCCCCTTTAGTGCCACCCTATCCAACTCCCCAAATTTCTATAGCTAGTCTAACAAACATTAACCCACCAACTCCCAGTGCTTATAGATATCACCACCAAGGAGTCTTCTATATAACATACAAACTACTTGTTGGGTATTGAAGCTCTGAATTACTTATTACTAAATTACACTCAGACCAGGGACAGAAATACACACCAACCTACCTAAAAACCAAGACAGCCACAAAATAAAAATTAAATCAGGGAAAGAAAACAGGTGACTAAAACCACCAACTAGCCTATCAAGAACAAAATTGCACAGTACCCAATGGAGTGATGGGAAGAAGAAAAAGGGATGGAAACCACTCTCCTCAAAAAAAAGATAATTCAATATAGGATTCAGAGGGAAATGAAGAAAATGGACACCCAGTTTCTGACTCCAACAAAACAAAGATAAATGACACCAAGGAACCCAATGATGTCCACATGAACCCCTCAAAGAAGAAATCCTGCATGGAATCTCTGAGAATTTCATGGAAGAGACACAGTTAACCAAAATGTACAAGATGCACTCAAGAAATTTCAAGACACCAAAAATAACGAATATGAGAAGACACAGAAACAAATAAATGAACTCATACGAGCCCTAAATAAACACCAAAGTGAAACATAAAACACCATAGAGAGATAAATGAATTAAAGATGAAACTAGAAAATATTAAAGAGGGAGTGACCCATGATATGGAAAACCTTAGAAAAAAGAATCAAACAGAAACACAAAACACAGTGGAAGTCCACTTCAGCAGAAGAACAAGTAGAAGACAGGATCTCAGAACTCGAAGATAAAATAGAAATTAAAGGAAAAACTGAAGAACTGTTAGTCAAACAACTCAAGACCTATGAAAGGAATATACAAGAATTCACTGACTCCATCAAAAAACCAAACCTGAGAATCATGGGCATTGATGAAGAAGAGGCCCAAGCAAAAGGGACTCATAATACATTCAATAAGGTAATAACAGAAAATTTCCCAAATCTCGAGAAAGTTATGCCCATTCAGGTAATGGAAGCCTCTAGGACACCAAACAGACTTGACCAAAATGGAACTTCCCCATGATATATTATCATTGAAACAACAAGCACAAAGACTGGAGAAAGAATATTGAAGGCTGTAAGAGAGAAATCTGAACAAACAGCATAAAGGTAAACAGCAGATTTCTCAACGGAAACCTTAAAAGCAAGAAGAGCTTGGGGTAAGGTCTTCTGGGCACTGAATGAAAATAACTTCAACCCTAGGATACTCTACCCAGCAAAACTGTCATTTAAAATAGATGGAGCAATAAAAGTCTTCCACAACAAGCAGAAACTAAAACAATATATGACCACAAAGCCACCACTACAAAAGATCCTCCAAGGAATTCTGCACACAGAAAATGAAAGCAAACAAAACCACAAGAGGACAGGCAGTATCAAACCACAGGAAAAAAAAACAAGGAATCAGAGAGTAGCACTGATTCAGCTGCACACAATCAAACCCTTAAACAACAAAAACAACTAAATGGAAGGAATTACCACATACCTATCAATATAAACACTGAGTGTCAATGGACTCAACACCCCCATCAAAAGACACTGCTTGGCAAAAGAAAGATCTAACAATCTGTGATTTACAGGAGACTCATCTCATTGACAGAAACAAACACTGACTTAGGGTGAAAACTGGAAGAAGATTTACAAAGCCAATGCCCCCGAAAACAGGCAGGAGTGGCAATACTTGTTTCAGACCAATAGACTTTAAACTTACATTGATCAAACAAGATAAAGAAGGATAGTTTATACTAATAAAAGGTGAAATACACCAAAATGAAATAACAAGTATCAACCTATATGCACCCAATGTCAGTGCAGCCAATTTCATCAAACATAATTTAAAGGACTTAAAAGCACATATAGACTCAAACACAGTGGTAGTGGGTGACTTTAATACCCTCCCATCATCAATACATAGGTCATCAAACAGAAAAATCATAAAAAAATTCTAGAACTAAATCATACCATAGATCAAATGGACCTAGCTGATGTCTACAGAATATTTCATCCAACTTTTGCACAATATGCATTCTTCTCAGCAGCCCATGGAACTTTCTCCAAAATTGATCATATATCAGGAAACAAAGCAAGCCTCAGAAAATAAGAGAATAGAAATTATACCATGCATTCTATCTGATCACAATGCATTAAAACTAGAACTCAACAACAAATACAATAGCAGAAAATACACAAACAATTGGAAGCTGAACAACACATTGCTCAATGATCAGTGGGTCATTGATGAAAGATAGAGGAAATTAAAAGGTTCCTAGAAGTTGATGAAAATAAAAACATGACCTACCAGACACCGTGGAACACAGAAAAAGAAGTCCTAAGAGGAAAGTTTATAACCATGAGTGCATATATTAAAAGCACAGAAAGATCTCAAATAAATGACCTAATGGTACATCTCAAACTCCTAGAAAAACTCCAAGCAAAACCCAAAACAAGCAGAAGGAGAGAAATAATAAAAATAAGGGCCAAAATTAATGAAATAGTGACCAAAAAAACATACAAAGAATCAACAAAACAAAAAGCTGGTTCTTTGAAAAAAAAAAAAAACAAGATTGACAGACCCCTGGCAAACCTGACTAAAATGAGGAAGGAAAAAAACCCAAATCTGTAAAATCAGAAATGCAAAAAGGGAGATAACAAAAAACACCAAGGAAATCCAGGGAATCATCAGAGACTACTTTGAGAACCTATATTCCAATAAATTTGAAAATCTTAAAGAAATGGACAAATTTCTACATATCATCCAAAACTGAACCAAGAGGATATTAACCACAAAAACAGATCTATAATACAAAATGAAATTGAAGCAGCAATAGTCTCCCAAAAAAGAAAAGCCCAGGACCTGATGGATTCTCAGCTGAATTCTATCAGACCTTTAAAGAAGAACTAATACCAACTCTCCTTAAACTTTTCCACAAAATAGAAAGGGAAGGAACACTGCCTAACTCATTTTATGAAGCCAGTATTACACTCATCCCAAAACCAGACAAAGACACATCCAAAATGAGAACTATACACCAATCTCCTTAATGAATATTGATGCAAAAATCCTCAATAAAACAATGGCAAACTGAATTCAACAACATATCAGGAAGATCATTCACCACGACCAAGTTGGCTTCATCCCAAGGATGCAGAGTGGTTCAACATACACAAATCAATAAATGTAATACAACACATGAATAGAAACAAAGACAAAAACCACTTGATCATCTCAATAGATGCAGAAAAAGCCTTCAACAAGATCCAACACAACTTCATGATAAAAGCTCTAAGAAAACTAGGAATAAAAGGAATGTACCTCAACATTCCTTTGACAAACCTGTAGCCAACATCATACTTAATGGAGAAAAACTGAAACCACTCCCCCTAAAATCAGGAGAGAGACAAGGGTGCCCACTCTCCCTATTCCTATTCAACATAGTCCTGGAATTCCTAGCCAGAGCAATAGGAAAGAAGAAGAAATAAAAGGAATACAAATAGGTAAAGTAGCTGTGAAAGTATCCCTATTTTCAGATGACATGATCCTATACCTCAAAGACCCAAAAAACTCTACCCTAAAACTCCTAGATGCCATAAACAACTTCAGCAATGTGGCAGGATACAAAATCAACTTACAAAATCATTAGCTTTTCTATAAACAAGCAATGAACAAATTGAGAAAGAATATATGAAAATAATTTCATTTACAATAGCCTCAAAAAAAGCAAATATATAGGAGTAAACTTAACAAAGAATGTGAATGACTTCTACAAGGAGAACTACTAGAAGACTACAGAAGGTAGAAAGATCTTCCATGCTCATGGCTTGGTAGAATCAACATAGTAAAAATGGCCATTCTACCAAAAGCAATCTACATGGTCAATGCAATTCCCATCAAAATCCCAATGACATTCATCACAGAGATTAAAAAATCTTCCCTAAAGTTCATTTGGAAACACAAAAGACCATGAATAGCCAAGGCAATACTCAGCAAAAAGAGCAATGCTGGAGGTATCACAATACCCAACTTCAAACTATATTACAAAGCAATAGCAATAAAAACAGCATGGTACTGGCACAAAAACAGATATGAAGACAAGTGGAACAGAATAGAGGACCTGGATATGAACCCATACATCTATACTCACCTTATTTTTGACAAAGGCACCAAAAACATATGATGGAGAAAAGACAGCTCTTCAACAAATGTTGCTGGGAAAAGTGGTTATCTGCCTGCAGAAAACTGAAACTAGATCCAAGTCTATCACCCTGTACAAGTACCAACTCTAAATGGATCAAGAAACTCAATAGCAAACCTGAAACTCTGAAGTTAGTACAGAAAAGAGCAGGGAATACTCTGGAAGCAATAGGTATAAGCAAGGACTTCCTCAGTAGAATCCCAGCAGCTCAGCAACTAAGAGAAATGATGGACAAATGGACTACATGAACTTAAAAGGCTTCTGCACAACAAAAGAAATGGTCTTTAAACTGAAGAGCCCTCCCACAGAGTGGGATAAAATATTTGCTAGCTATACATCAGACAAAGGACTGATAACCAGGATATACAGGGAGTTCAAAGAACTAAACTCCCCCAAAATCAACGAACCAATAAAGAAGTGGGCAACTGAACTAAACAGAACTTTTTCAAAGAAAGACATCCAAATGGCAAAAAAAAAAAAAAAAATCACATGAAAAAATGCTCACCATCTCTAACCATAAAGGAAATGCAAATCAAAACCACACTAAGATTCCATCTCACCACTTTTAGAATAGCCATTATAAAAACCAACAACAACAACAGGTGTTGGTGAGGATGTGGGGAAAAAGGAACCCTCATACACCGCTGGTGGGAATGCAAGCTGGTGCAACCACTCTGGAAAAAAATTTGGAGGCTTCTTAAAAATCGAAATATAGATCTGCCATATGATCCAGCAATCCCACTCCTGGAGATATACCCAAAAGACTGTGACACAGGTTGCTCCAGAGGCACCTACACACCCATGTGTACTGCAGTGCTAGTCACAATAGTCAAGTTATGGAAACAGCCATGATGCCCCAATATTGATGAATGGATTCAGAAAATGTGGTATTTATATGCAATGTAATTTTACTCAACCATGAAGAAGATTGGACATGGGTCACATGCTAAGGGGAGAACACGTATAGGAGGAATAGGGAAAGGCAGGAAACCCAAAACTTGAAAATGTTCGATGTGCCCACTGCAGAGGAGCTAATATAGTAATCTTAAACTGACAGAGGTCACTATGGGAAGGTGACCAGGAAGTAGTGAAGAGATCTGTTAAAGATGAACCAATTTGGGTTTAATACACCTGTGTATGGAAGCAATTCTAGAAATTTGTCTGTATAGCTATCCTTATCTCAAACTAGCAAAATGCTATGTCTTTCTTATTATTGCTTATATCTTCTCTTCAACAAAATTGGAGAAGGGGCAGAACCTGTACTGCCTGGAAGTGAAGGGAGTAGTAGAAGAGGGAGGATGTGGGAGGCAGGGGAAGAGATGGCCCAATGTACGCACATATGAATAAATGAATAAACCAAAAAAAAATTCGTAGCACCACAAACAAAAGCAAAAATGAACAAACAAAAACCTGTAAGTCTTCAATTGGAAGAAATTATATTCTCTGGGTATAATGGAATTAAAATATAAATTACATTAAAATATTTGCAAAAATCTCAAATACTATAGACTAAGTAATATACTTCTAAATAACCCACAGACCAAAAAAAGATACCAAGAAGGAGTCAAAATGAATGAAAATAGAAAGACAGTGTTTGGAAGCTGAAGTAGTATTTAGAGGAATTTTCATTGATAAAATTTAACATGCATTCTGAAAAACATAGGAGAAAATTTTTGTAATCTTGAGTTTGGCCAAATATAAATACAATGCTAAATTCGTAAAAGTGAAAAATTGATAAAATGGACTTTATCACAATTGAAAACTTCTTTGAAGGATACTGTGAAGAGAATGAAAGGACTTATTTACATTTTTGAAAATGTAAAATAGAGCAACCACTTTGGAAAATAGTTGGGTATTTCCCAAAAGTTAAACATATAACCACTATGATAGCCATCATACCAATATTTATTCAAGGGAAATGAATACATATTTTCACATCAACAGCTGTATGTAAATAATCATAGAAACTTTATTTGCAATAACCAACCATGAGAAACAACTCAACAAAGAAACAGAAAAAATTTTAAATTATGTATACCTGTTATGATTTGGATAAAAAAAGCTCATATGTTGAAGGCCTTGTTCCCAGCTGAGGACACAATTTAGAGGTAATTGGACAATGAAGGCTGTAAATTCACCCACTGATGAATTTATAACTGAATGCATTATGAGATGAGGCCAACATAGAGAAAGTGGGTCACTGGGGAAATATCCTTGAAGGGGCTTGTCTCTGCTTTCTGGCCACCATGAGGTAACCAGCTTTCCTCTGCTGTGCGTTTTACCATGATGTTTCTCCCTGCCATGGGCCTAAAAGCTACGGAACCTGCCTCTAATGTGCTGAAACCGTTGAAATCATGAGCTAAAATAAACTTTTCTCCTTCAACTTTTTTTTCTTAGATATTTTGTCACAGCAATAAAAAGCTTACTAACATATCTTTACAACAGCCTACTACTTGGTAATGAAAGAAACAAACTATTGGTACACAAACAATTGATACATAACCACAAAGAAGGAGCTATTAATACACATAATAATATTGATGAATCTTAAAGTAGTTATGAAAAGTGAAAGAAGGCAGACGAGAGGAATATATACTGCATGGTTCTACTTACATTGCATTCTAGAAAATGCAATGCTAAAGTGACAGAAATTAGATTAGGAATTACATGGGAATCCATTGGGATTAAAGAGTGGGAGGAAGAAATTAAAACAGAAGGAAATTTTCCAGGTGATGGATGTGTTTCTTAGGTTGACTGTGTTGATGACACTACTGGTGTGTACCTATGTCAAAATTTACCAAATTATATGCTTAAGCATAAAAAATTTATTGTATATTAATTATTCCTTAATAAAGCTACTTAAAATAAAATAAAAAATACCAAAAATAGTAATGTCTTCAGCAGCATATCTATTTCTACCTTTAGAAGTAGAACATACTACTGCAGTGGAATACAGGCTCTGGAATTAGATGACAGGTTAGGCTATTCAAATCCTGGCTTCCTTAAACCAAGGGGAAAAGGCTTGAGTGGATAGGAGACTGGAAACACTAAAGGTCACAAAGACTAACTTCCTTAGTTGGTAGGAAAGTGACAACATGTGACCCACAGTACAGAAAGGCTTATGAAAGGGCACAGAATGAATAGGCAAAATTCTATTATTAAGGTTTATACCTCTTTGATAAAGTCTACATGAAAATTATAGAACAATTTTAGGTAAAATAAAAAACTGTCAAGTGTGATTTGTCAGAATGTTTCCAAGCAGACTTAGCATTCCAGTGCTAAGAACAAATCACAGTAATAGGATCCACCTTGAGGCAAATTTGAGCTCAAGAAGAGCCAAGCCACACATATTATCCAGCCACAAACCTTCAAAAACTGGTGAAACCTCTTAGATATCACATAGAAATGGTTTGAACATGGAAATGCTAGGGCCTTAAGTCAATGCTACAGTGGAAGCTGCCTTCCTCTTACCCCAACCAGCACTGAAAACTCCAAACAAACTGCATTTTAGTGATTACTAACAATTTTACACGTGCATGTGTTTGAAGGATTTTCCTTACACCAGACCTCTGACCCCTTCAATATCTTTCACAGAAGAGTCATTTGTTATACTTACAGCTAACTTTCATATTACCAAAAAGATGAAAAGTAGAAAAATGCAGATTCAGGCAGTAAAAGTCTATCTTTATAAGGAAGACCTCAGGGCAGTATGAGACATTTGGAGGAGTTTGAGGAAAGGGTTGTAATACCTGAAATGCTCTGTACTGAAGCATGAGGACTTTGCTAAAGGTGAGGTTACAAGTTGGGTTCCTTGTGATATTCTGCATGCTTGGAGTTAAAAAGTGAGACCACTGCAAGATTCCTTTTGATTGTTTGGATTAGACATCTTTAAATGTTACACCTTGTCAGGCCTGAACCCCATGAGCTGCAGATTCAATGATATTGTAGTAACTCTGAATTAATCTACAGAAAAAATGTTCATGTTTGTGTTAACTTATTCAAAGTCCTCTTACACAAAATCTTGCTTGTCCAAAAATGGCATTTACCTTTTCATTTTGGATGCTGATTGTTTTCTCCCATACTTGGGAACAGAAGAGTTCTGGAGAGAGTAACAGCCTTGCTTTCACCTTACAAATTTCATTTCTGAAGGCACATCTTTGTGATCAGGTCTGAACATAGCCTTGGCATGGTTCTCTGGAACCTTAGCCCATAAGAAATCAATGACCACATTAAAGTAGATGTTTCCATGTTTGAAAAAATAGGAGCAATCAGATTAGAAAAGAATGGGGAGAATCTGTGATAAGGTCTGGCTCTCAGGCTCTCCCATTAAAATTATCACATCATAGGTGTGTGCATTGAAAGAAACCCTTTTATCCAAGGAAATTCAAATACAGTCAACTCCCAACTTTCTTGCATGGATTTAAGATGTGTAATACTTCAAACTGATGCATAGTAGAAAAATTGAAAGAACCTCTTTCTTCATTTACTTTGCTTTCCTTCATGTTTTTCATCTCTGTCTCTCCCTCTTTCTGTCCCCCTTTTCCTCCCTCCTCCTCTTCCTGTCTCCTCTTTCCTCCTCTCTCCCTCCTATTCCATTATAGTTTCATCTCCAAGAAGAGAAAAGATACTAGGAAGAAATTATTTAAACCAAATGAAGAATATTCATTCTGAAAGACCCATCTTATGTAGGGGAAAATATTTATCTGCATTAGGATGAATTCACATCTCTTACCTCCTGTTATCCTACCTCCTTCTGTCAGCATACATCAATTTCAGTCCTTCAATATTTTGGAGAAATGAAGTCAGGCATTTCTGTGGTTCATAAAACATCAATCCCTAACATCAAATTAGTATACTAGGGAATATTTGCAAATAACTATGAAATATTTTTCTTAGAAATGTACAGTGAGGGAGTAAAACTGACCCATATTTTTTCATTGAACAAATGAATGACAGTAAATGACAGTAGTTCTAATCATTTCTGCATTCTTCTTAAATGCTTGCAACTTATTTTACCCAAAAACCTCACTACCAGAAAACTTTTGACCCTTGGAAACTGAATGCACTCAATTAATTATGGCACAGATACCAGAGCTATACTTTTCCAACTCATTTAAATCAAAAGTTACAGTTGTTGTTCTCTTACCTGGATGTTAAGAAATTTTTTTAAAAATAGGTTTATTCTATTTTTGAATTAGCACACATTAATATCATGAGTTTATTGTGGTGATTTTATACATGCATACAGTGCACTTTGAACAAGTTCACCCCTCCATTATATTCTCATCTTGCCCTCTCTCATTTCCTCATTTTTCAAACACTGTTCGGTGGGTTTCATTATGCTATCTAATGTATGTACATATAGTATACTTCAATCCTCTTAACCCCTCAGTATCTTTTCCTCCTTCTCCTCCTTTCACATTCATGTTCCATTATTATTATTATTATATCATCATCATCTTCATTTTAGGTCTAGGTTCCACAAATGAGTGAGAACATGCAATATTTGGCTTTTTGAGCTTGGCTTACCACACTCAACATGATGATCTCCAATTCCATCCCTTTTCTTGCAACTATCATAATTTTATTTTTCTTTATGGCTGAGTAATCAAAAATATGGAACACTTAGTGAATTTGCATGTCATCCTTGTGCAGAGGTCATGCTAGCTCCATATCATTATAATTTTAGTATATGTTCTGCTGAAGTGAGCCCATGTTCTGAAATTGTGCCCATTTCCAGACTTTCTTTTGTAACCCTGCCAAGGCTGAGAACAGGTTTATGGGAGTGTTGGTCATCTGTTTCCCTGATTTCTGCTTGACTCTGTCCACAGAGATGTCTATTAAGTATGTTCTGTTTCCTTCTTTGACTTTTCTCACCATATGAAACAGTGATCCACTTCCCTCTTGTTAGAGGATGTTCACCAGGCACTTCTCTATAAAGTTTATGACTTATCACCTCATTCATTCAAAAATTATGTACTAAACTTAGTGCTGAGAAGAGGACCTTTAAGTAGCCCACTAAGATCCTTAGAAACCATACTGCCTTATGGAGACAAGCTGCAAGGCATGCACTTAAACATGAGATTTCCACACAGGGTTTTGCAATCACACTCATATCTTTGGTTTCATTTTTAGCAAGAAACCACGCCCTCCTGATGTTACACTGGACTTTCTCATTGCCCTAATACTGCATTACTTTGGAAATCTGCTAATAGAGACTGGGAATAAAATATAATTTTGTTTTGTATATTGGCAAGTCCTAGCTCCTATATATTGCCTTTAAATTCCCCATGGAGAGTGAATGGCTTTTGCATAATTTTTTTCTATTCGTATCTTACCATTCACAACTAATAGAAATCAGTTGACACATAACATCTGTCTAGACATTGTGTAAGCAGATCTACCAACTTGGTAGGTGAATTTCCTGTTTCCCATGTTGCCTCAGGGAACATGGGAACAGTTTTGTGGCACTTTTTATCACTAGGTCATAAGAAATTCCAGATGGCTTCTTCACCTACATACTGGGCACATGGGTAGAGGTGACTGGAATTGGGAAGGCTAGTTGGGCATCTTTCCTTCTGCTCATGACTTCTGTACATGGGGATCTTGGACTTCCTCATAGCAGTAGTCTCCAGATAGACATCTTACATCATATTTATCACCCACTGAGGGACTATTCTAACAGAAAGGAATTAGAAACTACCAGTTTCTTAAGTTCTAGGCCTGGAAACATCTACAAAAATAACTTCTAGATATTCTATTTCTCAAAGCCATCAGAGAACCTCCCCAAATTGGAGGGAATATGGCTTTCTCAAAAGTATGACTATTAAAGAATTTGCAGCTATCGTTAATTGGTCTGTTCTCTGGCCCTCCCAATTCAAATGAGTTCCAATAGCCTGTATACATCCAGGTAATTGGCAGGTCCACTCATGTCATTAGACTAGAATCAAACTCACTCCTTCACCAGTGTTTCCCTTGCTAGTGAATAGTTCTGTCACACACTAAAAATTTGAAGGTCATCTTTGACCCCTCTCACACACTCTTTATGCAATGTGTCATCTAGTTCTAATGATTTAACCTCACATATATCAAGATTTGCTATTTTTAATCTATAACAGCCATTCCAGAGCTGAGATTTCTTGAGAATAATTATCATTTGGATATAAAAATAATTGTGAAAAATCAGTGTTTCTCTGAGAACAGCCTGTTTCTTGTTTACAAATCCAAAGTCAGCAAAGATCTACATATCCCTCCCCTCCGCTTTAATTAAAAGCTGCATAATTTTAATTACTGTCTTACAAACCATATGAATAAAGATTGTGGGAGGAAGAAAAGATGGTATTTTTCTATAAAAGAATAAATTGCCACTTATCCCTTGGACAATGAAATTACACTTTGTAATACAGTTTACACAAATCTTTAAGACATATGACTTTGGTAATTTTAGGAAGTTGTGCTTTCTGACTCTATAAACTGTACCATTGAAGTATGTGACTTTAAGGCATGACCTCAATTTCATTCTTCATTTAGCTGGGGTTTTATATTACATTCTTATTCAGCTCTATTTTTTCCTTTGGTTTTAAGATTATATTAAACTAGACTTCTACCTATAGAGAGAAGATAAAGCCTTTTACACTTCAATTTTAAACTTTTTTCCTTTTTTCAAATACATTTCTTACCAGCCTAATTTTTTATCACTTTTCTAGGCTTTCCTCTACTATGGATATTCTGACTTCTAACTCTTGGAAGCAGGAATTTCTCAGCTGTTACTGGATTGTGATAAGATATCATACCATAAAATGGAACTTTCTACCTTTGAAAGAAATTACTAGTGTATATGTATACAAGCACATTTTTGTGTGAATACATTCTTGTGTGAACACATTTTTGGCTTGTAAGGAAATCTGGTTTGTTATTTGTTTATATTTATGAAATGCTACAACTTCATCACAAAAATAATTACTATTAAGTTATTATGTCTAAAATTCACACAATATTGCATTATCTTTATTATTTTACCAATTTTACAAAAGAAAAACTTAGTCTCAATCTTTAAACAACTTTCACAAGGTCACATAGCAAAGGGTGACCTTGGATGGTCCTTTAGAGTGGGATTTTTGTCACCATATAGCAGAGTCCCACAGAATCATGGAAACACTGTGTGTCTCTGTCATGCACATCTCACATCTGTCATGTAATTAAGTTATTTTTACATGTGCTTATCTTTCCCACTATATTTTTATAGTTTGAAGTTCAGGCTTTCCTACTTAATCAGTTTTTAACTTTGCAAAGGCTATAAACCACCCAATTTCTCAGTTCTTATGTATATAAAATTAGGGGACTGAATTAGAAGACCCTATGGTCCCTTTAGTTTCAAGTATTTTGTGATTTCTATGACTGTGACTTCCTTGGAATAATGTGTATATTTATCTGGTGTTATTTACAGTTCACAGCTAAGTGCATTTTACCAAGCAGATAGTCTAAAAATGCTTACTGAGTGAAGTGGATGCATTTTAGAATGTCAAAATAATTAGTATTTAAAACTAGACATCTATTTATTAAAAAATGAATTATTTATCTATCAATTATTGACTAACTTCAATATATTAGGGACATTACTGTAAAAAGAAAATCAGTCTTTGCCCTCAGACTTCCTTTCAAAACTGTAGCATTTGATTCTTTTTTACATATAGTAACTTATACAAACTTCATAGAAAAATGGAAAGTAAATGTCACTATCACTATTTTAACTTAAAATACGAGAAAATGAAGGCCCAGAGAGGGTAATTGATTTGTCTAGGGTGACATAGAAAGTAAGCAGCAGAGTTGAACTGGAACTCTCATTTTCTGATGTAGTTCAGTTCAGTTCAGTGTGATTCTCCCTAATATCTAAATGATCATAGACAAAAAAAAGGCCTGGCAAAAATAAAAGCAGTAGGCTGAGGACTGAGACCTGGAAATAACCATAATTTTGGGAATGGAGAAGACAATAAGGTACAGTTGAGGAAGTATGAAAGTAGCAATATAGCCACAAAGGGAAGAATGGGATGGTTGGGGCTCCAGTTACCAGGGTGTCAAAGAAAATGAAGGCTAAAAATCAGAAATCAACAGGCAGAAAGAGATTGTTAGTAAGTCTTAGAATAGTTGTGACACAATGATGGTCGCAGATTCCATAGAGGAAGCAAACATGTGCAAATATTCATCAGCCCTCTCACAGTTGGAATTGTACACATCATCAGAAAAGTTTGTGAAGAGGTCTGAGACATGCCAAGCTGAGTGGGAGTATAAATGTGTTAGAGGGAAGATAAGTAAGGGCAATAAAGTTCACAGTATAAATTCATTTGTCTAGTATGTTCTCAGTCATTTCCCTAAAACTTAAGGCCAAAGTATCCTTATTTTTCATATGAAGTCATGCTGATATTAACAAAAAAGAACAAAGAGGTAAAATATTGGGGAAGGAAAGAATTTTCATCACAACTTTCATCACCTCAGGTGTTGGTGAGGCAGGAGGAACCATGCAGCAAAAGACCTATGGCAAGTAAGGAAGAAGCAACAAGACTGGAATTTGACAGTGATTAAGTTCTGTATATTGAGGTTCTCTATACTGTGTCTCATATTTTCCCTATATTAACTGGACTAATTTGATCATACACACATTAAGAGGGAAAAGAACTATAGGGACAAGAACAGTTCCTAATACTCTATTCTAATAACCATTTTTCAGATGATTAGAGAGAGAACCAATGTTACATTCTCCCTGCACTTGCTTTGTGCTCTGCAATATTATATAAAACTTATCACAGAACAATAGTTTTCCTCTGGAGGCACTTGGAAATAGAAGGGCTTCTTCATTAGGTAGAAGAATGAAGAATTACTGTGTAAAGGAAGAAGGTAAAGATGATTCTTCTTTAATATTAAATACATGTGTTCTTCAATTTGATGGTGATAACCCAAGTCAACTAGTTGAAAGTAAAGCTTAATAGGTAATAGAAAATGACACTATTGATTTGGTACCTACATATCCATCTAAATCTATATTTTTGGAACAATAAATTTTCCCAAAGGATGAAATATGTGTACTAAATCACTATGCTGAAGGATCTCATCATTAAATAGCATCATACCCTTTTATACTGCCTATTCCTTGCTTCCATTATAATTAAGTTTAAATAGTAGGATGTATAAGACAATTCTCATCAGCATAAACTATTTCTAGAGCTCTTCTCCATTTTCTCCCATACCTGAAGTTTTATAAATTACCACTAACTTAAACCCATTTCAAGAGTCCTAGTAAAGAAATATTGCACATTTGCTGTAAATATATATATATATATATATATATATATATATATGATCATTTGACCAGATCTTAAAAGAAAATTAGTCTTAAGAATCAGAAGGTGATCTAAATGAGAATGAATCATCAGACCTAAAAGAAAATTTAAGCATGCTGTTTACTCTCTTTTTCATCTCATTTTGGTTTGATCTTTTTCTGTGTTCCTCTATGTTTGAAGACAACTCAGAGTCGATGTGCTCCAGGCAAATGTTTACCTTTCTGTGTATTGACTTGGAAAAGAAAGCAAAGCTAGAAATGGGAAAAAGTAAAACCTTTGATTCCAGTCATATCTGCATTGTTTTCAAGATTTTGACATGGGTGTATGTACAAGAAATATTTTTAAATGATCAAAAACTCCTTTTCCACAAGTCTGAGGTGTAGCCTTACTACAGGAATAAACTTGGGTCAATCTTAGGCCACATGTTGAAACTATTCCAGGAATGGGGGGATGGAGAATAAAGGAGAATGATGGAGGGGATGGATTCAACTATGATATATTGTAGGAATTTTTGTAAATGTCACAATGTACCCCTAGTACAATAAAATTAGGACAAAAACAAAAACAGGATAATCTGTAGTGAATATTATTGCACTTCAATTTATGTCTACAGGTTTTTTTTGTCACTAATGCCAGGAAGAAAAGTACCTAACCCTTGTCACTGATTTTTGTTCTATTACTTAAGATTTTCATGCCTTGCCTTCTATATTTACTTTTTATTGTTGTGCTAGGGGTACATTGTGGCATTTACAAAAGTTTCTATAATTTATAAAATATGTCATACTTGAATTCACCCCCTCCATCAAAATAGGTATCATTGCACTGTGCAAGAAAATTGTGAAAACGTTTGAGTGTTCTACACAAAAGAAAATATCTGAGGAAAGAGATGAGGCAGATAACATTGCTAACAACTCAGACCCAATGCCGCCAGAAAATATGACATGTAAAGGAGGAAAACTGTACCTCCACTGAGCTGATGTTAGAAGAGTCAAATTTGCAAAACTATCATCTTGTCTGATTCAAGAACATCCAATGAAATTGTGAATTCTGAGAATGTCTTTGACCTTTTATTTCCATGGTACCTCACATTACCAGAAAATAATTTGTTCTTATGAGACTATGGTTATAAAATTTGTGCTTTATTTGGGATTGGTTGAGAAATGATAACTTTTTAAAATTTTCATCTCTTCTTCTCTGGTTCTTCTATTTGCTATCCAGAGAGCAACTTGTTCCCATGGAACAAAATAAGAAATAAGTGAGCAGTCTGACTTATTATACTTTGTTCTATTTTTATCATAGGACATTCACTAGGCAAAGCCAAAATGACATTTAAAACTTGATGTGGCTTACTTTTTTCTGTTATACATTGTGCATTGTTAAGATTTCTGTACATTGTACATTATTGAGATCACTTCCCTCATATGAAAATTTTCCTATGTAGAGAAATTTGAATTATGTGATTCATTATTCTGCATTTATCAATACCCAGTGAGAGCATCAAAGCTGTAATTTCTCCACTAAAGGACAATAAATAATGAAATGTAACACAGATAAAAATTAGAACTCAAAGGTAATTTCATTAGTAAAATTCTGAGAATGGACAGGAACTAGGCTAAAATTACTATGATAATTTATTATTTGCCAATACCACTAATTCTTACATCTGGCTTAGGCCGATACAAAAATAATATCATTAAAATAATTATACAGTTTGCTTTCATTTAAGATGTCTTCATTAAGAAGGTAAGAAATTCACAACAATTATTCATTATTCCTATTTGGCTGTCTTACTATAGTCATGTACTTTTTCTTACTTTGAATCTGGAATCTTAAAAAATCTTTTGTCTCAATATTGTATTACTCTGTAACAATTACAACTGTCTTACAAAAGTGAAAAGGTTGCCTCTTTTATTGAATGAATACTCATAAAAACTTGTTATTAAATCCCTTTGAAATCTTACTGTCTCTACTAAGTGCAATGATATAAAGGAGTTTTATTTTTATCATCCAGCTAATGGCAAAAACAGATGTTTCCCTGTCATACATATTTTAATGAACTTGTACAGAAAACAAAGAATACCCATTTCCCTAGAAAACATAAAGAGAAAGACTTATTTTATTAAAGAATTATTCAATTTTTATGGTCTCTAAATACCTAATCCACACAAATGAGTAACCTACAGTGTCACCAAAGTATAACAGACTGCATGCATGGTACTGTGAAAGGAGAAAGTAGGTACCGTGAGGATTACCATAGGAAAGGTCACTTCCACAGATTCTTTATACTGAGGAATATTAACTGCAAACAATTAAGAGTAAGTTTATCACTTGCCTATTAATAACTGCCTTATTTAAAGTGCAAGAAACTTTACAAACTGTTTCCCTATGTTGACTGTTTTTCCATTACATTCCTTTGTCCCATGATGAATTCCAGTACCAGCTGCTAAAAACTATGAGGCAGTTACTCTTTATTTACTATGCAGTGAAAAAATACATTTGAAATTTAATCAGCTTTAACTTTTTAAAGGAAGTTGATTATTTTAAGGTCTTGTTGTACAGCTAATCAAACAAGTAATACTAGTGCCTCAAGGAATTTTATTAGGAAAGAGGTGGCATTGCTCATAAAAGACACATTTGTCACCACTAGTGTGTATATTTTACTTGCTTATTGTATTATATATTTCTCTGGAAGAATTTGGTGTCATTACAACTCTATAAAATGTTAGTCATTTGTGAAAAATTTTTGCCTACATTTATTTTTCCTAAAACAGCTACAAATTACTTTTAAATTATCTTGAAAAGAGAAATTTGTCTTTTTAAGCTCTTAGTTTTAATGTCTGTTCTTTGGCCCTATTAATATTAATGTTCTTTTTAATGCATTGCTTTTTTTTTTATTCATATGTGCATACAAGGCTTGGGTCATTTCTCCCCCCTGCCCCCACCCCCTCCCTTACCACCCACTCTGCCCCCTACCCCCTCAATACCCAGCATTTTGCCCTTATGTCTAATTTTGTTGTAGAGAGAGTATAAGCCCTAAAGGAAGGAACAAGGGTTTTTGCTGGTTGAGATAAGGATAGCTATACAGGGAGTTGACTCACAATAATTTCCTGTGCGTGTGTGTTACCTTCTAGGTTAATTGTTTTTGATCTCACCTTTTCTCTAGTTCCTGGTCCCCTTTTCCTATTGGCCTCAGTTGCTTTTAAGGTATCTGCTTTAGTTTCTCTGCATTAAGGGCAACAAATGCTAACTAATTTTTTAGGTGTCTTACCTATCCTCACCCCTCACTTATGTGCTAAAGCTTTTATCATGTGCTCAAAGTCATATCCCTCCCATTGTTGTGTTTGCCCTTAATCTAATGTCCACATATGAGGGAGAACATACGATTTTTGGTCTTTTGAGCCAGGCTAACCTCACTCAGAATGATGTTCTCCAATTCCACTTACCAGCAAATGATAACATTTCGTTCTTCTTCATGGCTGCATAAAATTCCATTGTGTATGGATCCCACATTTTCTTAATCCATTCGTCAGTGGTGGGGCATCTTGGCTGTTTCCATAACTTGGCTATTGTGAATAGTTCCGTAATAAACATGGGTGTGCAGGTGCCTCTGGAGTAATCTGTGTCGCAGTCTTTTGGGTATATCCCCAAGAGTGGTATTGCTGGATCAAATGGTAGATCAATGTTTAGCTTTTTAAGTAGCCTCCAAATTTTTTTCCAGAGTGGTTGTACTAGTTTACATTCCCACCAACAGTGTAAGAGGGTTCCTTTTTCCCAGAATCCTTGCCAACACCTGTTGGTGGTGGTGTTGCTGATGATGGCTATTCTAACAGGGATGAGGTGGAATCTTAGTGTGGTTTTAATTTGCATTTCCTTTACTGCTAGAGATGGTGAGCATTTTTTCATGTGTTTTTTGGCCACTTGAATTTCTTCTTTTGAGAAAGTTCTGTTTAGTTCACTTGCCCATTTCTTTAGTGGTTCATTAGTTTTGGGAGAATTTAGTTTTTTAAGTTCCCTATATATTCTGGTTATCAGTCCTTTGTCTGATGTATAGCTGGCAAATATTTTCTCCCACTCTGTGGGTGTTCTCTTCAGTTTAGAGACCATTTCTTTTGATGAACAGAAGCTTTTTAGCTTTATGAGGTCCCATTTATCTATGCTATCTCTTAGTTGCTGTGCTGCTGGGGTTTCGTTGAGAAAGTTCTTACCTATACCTACTAACTCCAGAGTATTTCCTACTCTTTCTTGTATCAACTTTAGAGTTTGGGGTCTGATATTAAGATCCTTGATCCATTTTAAGTTAATAATTGTATAGGGTGATATACATGGATCTTGTTTCAGTTTTTTGCAGACTGCTAACCAGTTTTCCCAGCAGTTTTTGTTGAAGAGGCTACTATTTCTCGATTGTATATTTTTAGCTCCTTTGTCAAAGACAAGTTGGTTACAGTTGTGTGGCTTCATATCTGGGTTCTCTATTCTGTTCCACTGGTCTTCATGTCTGTTTTTGTGCCAGCACCATGCTGTTTTTATTGTTATTGCTTTGTAATATAGTTTGAAGTCAGGTATTGTGATACCTCCTGCATTGTTCTTTTGACTGAGTATTGCCTTGGCTATTCGTGGCCTCTTGTGTTTCCATATAAATTTCACAGTAGATTTTTCAATCTCTTTAATGAATGTCATTGGAATTTTGATGGGAATTGCATTAAACATGTAGATTACTTTGGGGAGTATCGACATTTTTACTATGTCGATTCTACCAATCCATGAGCATGGGAGATCTCTCCACCTTCTATAGTCTTCCTCAATCTCTTTCTTCAAAAATGTATAGTTTTCTTTGTAGAGGTCTTTCACATCTTTTGTTAGGTTTACACCTAGGTATTTGATTTTTTTTGAAGCTACTATAAATGGAATTGTTTTCATATACTCTTTTTCAATTTGCTCATTGTTAGTGTATAGAAATGCTAATGATTTTTCTATGTTGATTTTATATCCTGCTACCTTGCTATAGCTATTGATGATGTCTAGAAGCTTCTGAGTAGAGTTTTTTGGGTCTTTAAGGTATAGGATCATGTCGTCTGCAAATAGGGATATTTTGACAGTTTCTTTACCTATTTGTATTCCTTTTATTCCTTCTTCTTGCCTAATTGCTCTGGCTAGGAATTCCAGTACTATGTTGAATAGGAGTGGAGATAGTGGGCATCCTTGTCTGGTTCCTGATTTTAGAGGGAATAGTTTCAGTTTTTCTCTGTTAAGTATAATGCTGGCTGTAGGTTTGTCATATATAGCTTTTATAATGTTGAGATACTTTCCTTCTATTCCTAGTTTTCTTAGAGCTTTTATCATGAAATGGTGTTGGATCTTATCAAAGGCTTTTTCTGCATCTATTGAGATGATCAAGTGGTTTTTGTCTTTGCTTCTGTTAATGTGGTTTATTACGTTTATTGATTTTCGTATGTGGAACCAACCCTGCATCCCTGGGATGAAGCCTACTTGGTCGTGGTTAATAATCTTTTTGATATGTTGTTGAATTCATTTTGCCATTATTTTGTTGAGGATTTTTGGGTCAATGTTCATTAAGGAGATTGGCCTATAGTTCTCCTTTTTGGAGGTGTCTTTGCCTGGTTTTGGGATAAGTGTAATACTGGCTTCATAAAATGTGTTTGGCAGTTTTCCTTCCCTTTCTATTTTGTGGAACAGTTTAAGGAGGGTTGGTATCAGTTCTTCTTTAAAGGTCTGACAGAATTCAGCAGAGAATCCATCAGGTCCTGGACTTTTCTTTTTGGGGAGACTCTTGATTGCTGCTTCAATTTCATTTTGTGTTATAGGTCTATTCAGGTGATCAATTTCCTCTTGGTTCAGTTTTGGATGATCATATGTATCTGGAAATCTGTCCATTTCTTTAAGATTTTCAAATTTATTTGAATATAGGTTCTCAAAGTAGTCTCTGATAATTTCCTGGACTTCCATGGTGTTTGTTGTTATCTCCCCTTTTGCATTCCTGATTCTACTAATTTGTGTTTTTTCTCTCCTCATTTTAGTCAGGTTTGCCAGGGGTCTATCGATCTTGTTTATTTTTTCAAAGAACCAACTTTTTGTTTCATTAATTCTTTGTATGGTTTTTTTGGTTTCTATTTCATTGATTTCAGGTCTTATTTTTATCATTTCTCTCCTATTTGTTTTGGGATTTGCTTGTTCTTGTTTTTCTAGGAGTTTGAGATGTATCATTAGGTCATTGATTTGGGATCTTTCAATCTTTTTAATATATGCACTCATGGCTATAAACTTTCCTCTCAAGACTGCCTTAGCTGTGTCCCATAGGTTCCAGTATGTTGTGTTTTCATTTTCACTGACTTGCAGGAACTTTTTAATTTCCTCTTTTATTTCATTGATGATGCATTGTTCATTAAGTAATGAGTTATTTAGTTTCCAGCTGTTTACATGTTTTGTGTCTTTACTTTTCTTGTTGAGTTCTACATTTACTGCACTGTGATCAGATAGTATGCATGGTATAATTTCTATTTTCTTATATTTGCTGAGAATTGCTTTGTGCCCTAGGATATGATCTATTTTGGAGAAGGTTTCATGGGCTGCTGAGAAGAATGTATATTGTGTAGAATTGCATGAAATGTTCTGTAGACATCAACTAGGTCCATTTGATTTATTGCATATTTTAGATCTTGGATTTCTTTATTGAGTTTTTGTTTGGATGACCTATCTATTGATGATAATGGGGTGTTAAAGTCTCCCACAACCACTGTGTTGGCATTTATATATGCTTTTAGGTCTTTCAGAGTATGTTTGATGAAATTGGGTGCGTTGACATTGGGTGCATACAAGTTGATGATTATTATTTCCTTTGGTCTATTTCCCCTTTTATTAGTGTGGAATGTCCTCTTTATCTCATTTGATCAATGTAGGTTTGAAGTCTACTTTGTCAGAGATAAGTATTGCTACTCCTGCCTGTTTCGGGGAACATTGGCTTGGTAAATCTTCTTCCAGCCTTTCATCCTAAACCTATGCTTATTTCTGTTGGTGAGATGGGTGTCCTGTAAGCAAGAAATTGTTGGATCTTCCCTTTTAATCCATTTCGTAAAGCCGTGCCTTTTGATGGGTGAATTAAGTCCGTTAACATTAATTGTTAGTACTGATAGGTATGTGGTGATTCCTGTCATTTAGTTGTCTTAGTTGTTTGAAGGTTTAATTGTGTGTACCTAAGTTGAGGTTACTCTCTACTCTCTTGCTTTTTCTTTTCCTGTGGTTTGGTGCTGCCTGTCTTTTCATGGTTAAGTTGGGTTTCACTTTCTGTGTGCAGAATCCCTTGCAGAATCTTTTGTAATGGTGGCTTTGTGGTCACATATTGTTTTAGTTTCTGCTTATCATGAAAGACTTTTATTGCTCCATCTATTTTGAATGATAGCTTTGCTGGGTAGAGTATCCTGGGGTTGAAGTTATTTTCATTCAGTGCCTGGAAGATCTCACCCCACGCTCTTCTTGCTTTTAATGTTTCTGTTGAGAAATCTGCTGTGATTTTGATGGGTTTACCTTTGTATGTTACTTGTTTTTTCTCTCTTACAGCCTTCAATATTCTTTCCTTAGTTTCTGAACTTGTTGTTTTAATGATGATATGTCGTGGGGTAGTTCTATTTTGATCTGGTCTGTTTGGTATCCTGGAGGCCTCTTGCATCTGTATGGGAATATCTTTCTCTAGATTTGGGAAATTTTCCGTTATTATTTTGTTAAATAGATCACATATTCCCTTCGCTTGCACCACTTCTCCTTCTTCGATGCCCATGATTCTCAAGTTTGGTCTTTTGATGGAGTCAGTGAGTTCTTGCATTTTCTTTTCACAGGTCTTGAGTTGTTTAATTAATAGTTCTTCGGTTTTTCCTTCAATTACCATTTCATCTTCAAGTTCTGAGATTCTGTCTTCTGTTTGTTTTATTCTGCTGGATTGGCCTTCTGTTTTGTTTTGCAGTTCTGTTTCACTCTTTTTTCTGAGGTTTTCCAAATCCTGGCTGGTTTCCTTTTTAATGTTGTCTATTTTTGTCCTTAGTTTATTTATCTGTTTATTCATCGTGTTCTCTGTTTCACTTTGGTGTTTATACAGTGCTTCTATGGTTTCCCTTATTTCTTCTTTTGCTTTTTCAAATTTTTTATTTGTTTTGTCTTGGAATTTCTTGAGTGTCTCCTGTACATTTTGGTTGACCCTATCCAGTACCATCTGTATAAAATTCTCATTGAGTACCTGTAGTATGTCTTCTTTTAAATTATTCTTGTGGGCTTCATTGGGTCCTTTGGCATAGTTTATCTTCATTTTGTTGGAGTCTGGATCTGAGTATCTGTTTTCTTCATTCCCCTCTGGTTCCTGTACTAATTTTTTGCTGTGGGGAAACTGTTTTCCCTGTTTTTTCTGTCTTCCCATCATTGTCTTTGGTGTTGTTACTGTCCCTGTACTGTGTGCAATTAAGTAACAATGGTAATATTTAGAATGAAAGGGTGAGCTGAGATGGAAAGCAAGAAGTTAAAGAAATGGGAAAAACAAATACACAGAATGGAAGGAGAAAACAGAACAAGGTATCAGACAAGAAGATTTCAAAGGTATAAACAGGGAGCTTTAGTGTACTAATTGACAGTAAGCTGAACAGACATTAGAGAGACAGAGAGAGGATTGAAAATCAAAGATAAAAAAAAGATAAGAATAAAAATAAAAAATAAGTAAATGAAAGAAAAATCTATATATAAAAATGTGTTAAAATAAAATGAAAAAATAGAAAATTTTAAAAAATCAAAAAACCAAAAAACCTCCAAGTGCAAATGCAATGAAGTTTCAGTCTTAATAATTTGGGTGTCAGTCTCAGTCTCCAATCCTGGAGATGGTGCCTCAGATGTTGTTCTGTAGTTTTCTCATCAAAGGGGACGCATAAAGTAGCACAAAACTACACACACACGCACAAAAAAAATCCCCAAGTGTCCCAAGTTAAATGCAATACAGTTTCAGTAAGTTTTTCAGCTTGCAGGTGTAATTCTGTTGTTCTCTCATCAAAGGTAGGGAGACAAAGAAAAAAAAAGAGTCTGGAGACAGTTCTGAGAATGGTATCTGCTGCTGTGGCTTGCCTGCCTGCTGCTGTCAGTCTGCTGTTGCTGGAGGCATTATTTATGCAGATCTCAGGGGTGAGCTTAGCACTCACCTGGCCCTGCAGGCTTTGTTTACTCAGATTTCTCCTGAGCGTGAGCCTCTGCTACAAGCTTTCCCCTTTCCAAGCACACTGGGGAAAGTGACACTGCACCCGCATTGTCAGGCCTGCATGTTTATTTACAGTTCATTTGCTAGGTGGGTCTTCCCCCCTCTCCTGTGCAGTTCTCCTCCCTCCTCCACTTTCACAAGCTTTCCTGCTCCTGATTACTGAGCGGTGCTGCTGCTGCTGCCAGCTGCCATGTTTGTTTACAGTTCACGTGGGAAGTGGGTCTTCCCTCCTCTCCTGTGGAGTTTTCCTCCCTCCACCACTCTCACCAGCTTTCCTGCTCCTGGTTGTTGGGCGTGCCCTGCTCCCACCAGAGCCTCTCCTGCCAACCCGGCTTGTTTATTTACAGTCCCAGGAAGGATTTCTTTCCCCCAATCTTTGGCACTCAGTGCGCCCCACCCTCTTTCTTGCATGTCTTTATTGCTCTTATTGCTTATTAGTCAGTTTCTCTTTTTTCCCCGGGTGGAGGTCAGTCTGTCCAGGGGGCTATGCTGCTCTGGCCCAGGCTTGTCTGTGGAAGTACCGCAGTACCCCAAAGCTCACCTGGTCTGCATCTTCCCAAGCCATCTGGGCACCAGCTTCTGGCGGCCCGGGGGCCCTCCTTGTTTCTCCGTTTAATGTGAAGTGGAGATTCTCTGCACCGGCTGGAGGTGTGGAGGGGTCAAAGTTATGCCTCTTCTCAGTGATTATGCCTGCAAAGTGTGTCTCCAGCGTCTCTCCAAGATTTCACTATAGGAGGCTCACTTTCTGTTTCCTCCCTCTAGCCACCATCTTGGAATCCCCCAATGCATTGCTTTTTAAAAATAGTCCTATACTGAATATTTTTATTTTAGGGGTGATAATGCAGAAACTTTAAAATGATAGAGGTCAATAGGAGAAGGGGATCAGAAACTAGAGAAAAGGTGAGTTTGAGAAGAATCAACTTAGAATGTAACACATTTGTACACAGAAGCAATGCTAGGAATCTCCCTGTATATCTATCCTTATCTCAACTAGCAAAAACCCTTTGTCTTTCTTATTATTGTTTATATTCTCTCTTCAACAAAATTAGAGATAATGGCAGAACAGTTTCTGCCTGGAAGCGAGGGGGTGAGGGGGAGAAGGAGGGGATGGGAGGTAGGGGAGAGAAATGGCCCAAACATTGTATGCACATATGAATAAATGAAATAAATAAATAAAAGTAAATTCTGACATTCCATCTGTAACACAGGCACAAAAGATTATGTGCTTTATTTAATTCTGCATCTAAAAGAAAATCTTACACTGTAAAGAAAGGATGGAGATGTCTGGCATATGTACCTCAGAAAGCTCCTGGCAACAAAATAAGTATAATTTTTTAAAAAAAATTAAATACCTCCACAAGCATATTAATTATATTATCATGGTATAATGAATATTGTATACATCCTCTTAAAAGTGCTAGTTTTATACTGATCATAGTCACTAATCTTTATTTTCCAAAGACATTAAATTTTTAGTGAACATAAAATAAAAATATTTGTACTAATCAAATTTGAATGCTTCAGTTGGTTCCTGTATGAATCCTAAATAACCAAGGATAGGAAAATAACCAACTGAATAGTCATTGAAATTTCCCATGTAGAAAACATATGGAGACCTGTTTTGGCTGTTTAATATATAGAATTTAAATATAATATTTAGATTTGAGCATTTTAAATATTATTAGATTATTTCCCTGAATGATACTCAAAACCTTTTTTGGCTTTACATCTGACAAGGAATTAATAACTAGAATACACAAAGAGCTCAAAAGCTAAACTTGAAAAAAACCAACTACCAACCAACAACCCAATTAATAAATGGGCAAATGAGCACACAATTCTCTGAAGAAAAAGTACAAATGGACAAGAAATACAAGAAGAAATATTCAACATCCCTAGCCATCAAGGAAGTGCAAATCAAAATGACATTGAGATTCCATCTTACCCCAGTCAGAATGGCTAGCATCAAGAATTAAAATAACAAACACCAGTAAAGATATGGAAGAAAATGAACCCTTATACACTTTTAGCGAGAATATAAGTGTAATGCAACCACTACAGAAAGCAGTATGGAGGTTCCTTAAACTAAAAATAGAGCTACCATGTGAGCCAGCAACACCATTCTTGGGAACATATCTGAAGGAATGTTAGTCAGGATATAATAGAGACATTTGCACACCCATGTTTATTGCATCACTAGTCACAAAACCAAGTCTTGAAATCAGCCTAGATGCCCTTCAATTGATGAATGAATAAAGAAAATTTGGTCTATTTACACAATGGAGTATTATTCAGCCAAAAAGAATAAAATTATGGCATTTGCAGGAAAATGGGATAAAACTGGGTATAAACATGTTGAGCAAAGTAAGCCAGGTTCAGAAGTACAAAGGTCACATGTTCTCTCTCATATGCTGAATCTAGATGTAAAATATATATAGGTCTAGATCTTTGTATACATACATATATAAAAAACCATGACTATAATAGAGGGACTGTTATGGGGGGGATGAGATGGAGGGGAGAGAAAGAAAGAACAATGGGATAGGGAACAATGCCAAAATACATTGTGTCCATGAATGAAGGTAGCACAAGGCAACCCACTAAAAACTGTTGAAAAGTGGGGAGGGAAGAGGAGATGGAAAAAAGAGAACAGAGGGGATTAATCTGACCAGTATACAACATGTGCATTCATGAAACACTACAGGGTAGCCCCTTTGTACAAGTGATACACACTAATAATAAAGAATATATTAGCATTGTTTTCACCTGTTTAATAAATAACATTTAAATATAATGTCCACATTTGAACATTTAAAATATTATAGAATTACTTTCCTGAATCATAGTCTTAAAATTGTATATTCACTTGTTTTTATTAGCGTATATTAATTGTACAAATAGGGTTTCATTATGATATTTTTAATTGTAATTCAATTCTTTAGCATCTCTTGTTATTCCTTTAAAAGGAATATGTACTTCATTTTTCATTGCTAAGTCACAATTTTTACCTGAGGGTTTCTGTTGTTTTTTGTGGGGTTCATGTTTTCTTTTTTTGAGAGAGTCTTGCTACATAGTCCAGGCTGGCCTTGAACTTGCAATCCTCCTGCCTCAGTCTCCCAAGGACTGTGATTACAGATGTGTGGCACATCACCTAGCAACTTATAGCTCTTGGTAAAAGAAGTAGAATAAGTCAAGTTAAACACAGATTCCAAGATAAAAGCTCTCCTCTTGAATTTCAAATACATCCATAGATAGATAATATAGATAAATGACTGATGATAGCTCTAGAGATATAGATAATACATATACATAAAAATATATAAGTATAATACTAAGTGTCATCAAGGTAATCTGAGAATGTATATCTTCTTCAAAATTCAGACGTAATTCAGTCATTACGACAAAAATTTGGTTTTTCTGTTGACCTATTTTATTTTATTTTATTTTTTGTTTATTTATTTACATATGCATACATTGTTTGGGTCATTTCTCCAGCCTCTCCCCCTCCCCCACCCTTTCCCCTACCCTCCTCAGTTTCAGGCAGGTCCCATTCTGCCCTTATCAGTGATTTTGTTGAAGAAAGGACATATGCATAATAAGAAAGACAAAGCGTTTTTCTTAATTGAGTTAAGGATAGCTATACAGAAAGATTCCTACTATTGCTCTCATGTACCCATTGTTTTGATCCATGTGGATTTAACTCTAACAGATCATTACCTTGGTTCCTGATCCCCTGCTCATGATAACCTGTCGTTTTAAGGTTTCTGTATTAGTTCCTCTGGAGAGGGGACATCAAATGCTTTCAAGTTATGGGTTTTCTACCTATTCTTATATCTCCCGTATGTGCTCTCCCCTTGTAATGTGATCCAAGTCCAACCACACTGCTGCATCTGCCCTAGATCTAAAGTCTGCGTATGAGGGAGAACATATGATTTTTGGTCTTCTGGGCCTGGATGACCTCCTTCAGAATGATGTTCTACAGTTCCATCCATTTACCTGCAAATATTAAGATTTCATTTCTCTTCATGGCTGAGTAAAATTCCATTGTGTATAAATACCACATTTTCTTGATCCATTGGTCAGTAGTGGGGCATTTTGGTTGTTTCCATAACTTGACTATTGTGAATAGCGCTGCAATAAACATAGATGTGCAGGTGCCTCTGGAGTAACCTGTGTTGCATTTCTTTGGGTATATCCCCAGGAGTGGGATTGCTGGATCATATGGCAGATCTATGTTTAGATTTTTAAGAAGTCTCCAAATTTTTTTCCAGAGTGGTTGCACCAACTTGCATTCCCACCAGCAGTGGATTAGTGTTCCTTTTTTTCCACATCCTCTCCAGCACTTGTTTTTTTGTGGTGTTTTTGATGATGGCTATTCTAACAGGGGTGAGGTGGAATCTTAGTGTGGTTTTGATTTGCATTTCCTTTATGGCCAAGATGGTAAGCATATTTTCATGTGTTTTTTGGCCATTCAAATTTCTTCTTTTGAAAAAGTTCTGTTTAGTTCAGTTGCCCATTTTTTAATTGGTTCATTGATTTTAGGAGAGTTTAGTTTCTTGAGGTCCCTGTATATTCTGGTTATCAGTCCCTTGTCTGATATATAACTGGTAAATATTTTCTCCCACTCTGTGGGTAGTCTCTTCAGTTTAGAGACCATTTCTTTTGTTGCACAGAAGCTTTTTACTTTTATAGAGTCCCATTTATTCATCCTTTCTCTTAGTTGCTGGGCTCCTGGGGTTCTATTGAGGAAATCTTTGCCTATACCTATTTGTTCCAGAGTGTTTCCTGCTCCTTCCTGTAGTAACTTAAGAGTTTCAGGTCTGATATTTAGGTCCTTGAGCCATTTTGAGTTGATATTGTACAGGGTGATAGACAAGGATCTATTTTCAGTGTCTTGAAGATGGTTAACCACTTTTCCAAGCAACATTTGTTGAAGAGGCTGTCTTTTCTCCACCGTATATTTTTGGCACCTTTGTCAAAAATGAGGTGGGTATAGTTGTGTGGGTTCATATCTGGGTCCTCTATTCTGTTCCACTGGTCTTCATGTCTTTGTTTGTGCCAGTACCATGCTCTTTTTATTGATATTACTTTGTAATATAGTTTGAAGTTAGGTATTGTGATACCTCCAGCATTGCTCTTTTTCCTGAGTATTGCCTTGGCTATTCACAGTCTCTTGTGTTTCCAAATGAATTTTAGGGTAGATTTTTCAATCTCAGTGATGAAAGTCATTGGGATTTTTTTGAAAAAACAAACAAGATTGACAGACCCCTGGCAAACCTGACTAAAATGAGGAGAGAAAAAACCCAAATCAGTAAAATCAGAAATTCAAAAGGAGAGATAACAACAAACACCATGGAAATCCAGGGAATCATCAGAGACTACTTTGAGAACCTATACTGTAAGAAATTTGAAAATCTCAAAGAAATGAACAGATTTCTAGAAACTTACAACCACCCAAAACTGAACCAAAAGGATATTAATCACCTGAATAGATGTCTAACACAAAAAGAAATTGAAGCTGCCATCAAGAGCCTCCCAAAAAAGAAAAGTCCAGGACCTGATGGATTCACTGCTGAATTCTATTAGACACTTAAAGAAGAACTAATACCAACTCTCCTTAAACTGTTCCATGAAACAGAATGGGAAGGAATACTGCCTAACTCATTCTATGAAACCAATATTACTCTCACGCCAAAACCAGACAAAGACACCTCCAAAAAGGAGAACTACAGACCAATTTCCCAAATGAACATTGATGCAAAAATCCTCAATAAAATAATGGCAAACCAAATCCAACAACACATTAGAAAGATCATTCACCACAACCAAGTTGGCTTCATCCCAGGGATGGAGGGGTAGTTCAACATACGCAAATCTATAAATGTAATATAGCACATCAATAGAAGCAAAGACAAAAACCACTTGATCATCTCAATAAATGCAGAAAAAGCCTTCAACAAGATCCAAAACAACTTCATGATAAAAGCTCTAAGAAAACTAGGAATAGAAGGAATGTACCTCAACATTTTAAAGGCTATACATGACAAACCTACAACCAACATCATACTTAACAGTGAAAAACTGAAACCATTCCCCCTAAAATCAGATATAAGACAAGGGTGCCCACTATCTCCACTCCTTTTCAGCATAGTACTGGAATTTCTAGTCAGAGCAATTAGGCAAGAAGAAGAAATAAAAGGAATAGAAATAGGTAAAGAAACTGTCAAAATATCCTTATTTGCAGATGATATGATCCTATACCTTAAAGACCCAAAAAACTCTACCCAAAAACTCTTAGACACCATAAACAGCTAGAGCAAGGTGGCAGGATACAAAATCAACCTACAAAAATCATTAGCTTTTCTATACACCAACAGTGAACAAACTGAGAAGGAATATATGGAAACAATTCCATTCACAATATACTCAAAAAAAAAATCAAATACCTAGGAGTAAATTTAACAAAGGATGTGAACGACCTCTACAAGGAGAATTACATACTCCTGAAGAAAGAGATTGAGGAAGACTACAGAAGATTGAAAGATCTCCTGTGCTCATGGATCGGTAGAATCAACATAGTAAAAATGGCTATACTACCGAAAGCAGTCTATATGTTTAATGCAATTCCCATCAAAATTTGACATTAAAGATTAGGAAGAGCTAAACTAAATGCTCAAATAGTTATTATCCCCACTAATTACACTAAGTCCAGATAGTCCATCATATACACAAATGTGGGTGGGATTCCCACATTTTCATTCTTCCCTAATTTATAGGATCCCTGGGCTATATTGTAGCTAATATCCAGTTCCCCTTATCACTAATATTCCCCACTTCCATTGGCTCTAACTCTATAACAAACAAGATACATTTTTAAATGGTTACCTGAATTAGTCACTGCCAAGATATGACCTGCTTCATAAAAGTGAAATGACAGTAAAAGTTCTTGAGTTCAGCAGCCTGAAGCCATCTGGCCAGCTCAGCACTTTATTTGTCCATGTTCACAAAGCTTGGTTTTATTTTCTTCTCTGGGGCACAATTCAAAAGCATGACAGGAAAAGAGATTGTGCTTCCTGTGACCTCAGCTCTGGAATAGAAACACTGGTTTATCTACTTTAAATTTTTATTCCCAGGAAATGGAATAGTAAATATATATATACATATAAATAAATATAAATATTTTCCTTAAATTCCTTAACTTCCAAAACTGTACTTATTTTATATAAAAAGAGAATTGCACTAGCTTCTATTTTGATAGTTTACATGGAAACTTTGACTGTGTTCTTGAAAACATGACTTACTTAAATGATTCATTACTTTTAGACTTTCCTAAAAATGAATTTGAATTCACTTGATTTAGAATTAATACCCATCATCCAAAATTGTCATCATTTTTCTTTCCTGAGACAGAGATACAACAATAAACATCTCATCACCAACCACCCATCTATGTCCACTTAAATTTAATACACACCTTGCATCTCTCTTTTCTTCAGTTTTCTATAGGTCCTCATTCAAAAGCTGAAGAAAAGTTCTCCCTGATTCCATCTAAGTAACTGTCGCGAGCACTTATTGGTTCAATTGAGTACAGAGAGACAGTACTCATGAGATTCTTATTTCAGAGAACAGGGTTTTTATTCAAACAAATTCACCTGGCACTTTCCTGTGGATCCTAATGCCTGTCTCTGCTACCCTAGCCAGCTGGGAGTTACTCATATCTTCCCCCAAGTCTTGCTCACCGTGCGAGGTCTTCTCAGTCGATGATAGGGGTGTAGCTGCACCCCAGGGGATCCTCACAGCAGCCTTCAGTGCAGGTCCAGTTCACAGTTCACCAGGGACACCCAGTGGTCATCGGAAGAAGGGGCACACTCACAAGCAGCAGCTGCCTCCACATCAGGGCCTCAGGATGGACTCTGATGGCGTGGTCTCTGGCGGGCAAGGAGGCAAGCGAGGTTTTGGGTTCCAGCCTGAGTTTATATACCCAGTGGTGACCTCACCACCCCTGTTATCTGCACTGTCACCTTAGGGTTAGCTTGTTTGCATATCAGCCACCACCTTAGGTTTGGTTTGTTAGCATATCAGCTTGTCATACTCCAGCTGGTTTCTGTCCTAACACACACTAGCTAATACTTATTTCAACAACTTTTCACACTTTAACACAATACAATCCATCAATACAACAACAATCTTATATGTGTTCACCACAGTCCACCCCCACATCCTTGAGGTCCTAGTTTTCAGCATAGGGCCTCTGGGACGAGTTCCATGGTAAACTGGAAGAGTTAATTAGCATCACAAAAGGGAACAATTCCCCTTTTGTGTCCATGTGAAAGCTGCAATAAAAGGCCTTTTCCCAACCAATGGGATGCCAATGTCCCGTATAGCATGCTGCATAGCATTCATTCATCCAGTAGTGACACGTGCCCAGTCTGTCATACATGTGGAAATGGACTAGTGTCACCACCAGGCAGAAGTGGGAAACAATGAAGAAGTTGAGAAATCCTGCTGTTGGTGGATGTGGGTGAATCTCCTCTGCAGCCCATTCTTGTAAGTATGTCCATGCAGTCCATTGTGTCAATGGGGGAATGGTGTAAATGCCACCCCCTGGTCTGCAAGCTGGTGCTGTGTCTTTTGGCAAGTTGGACCAATGTCCAGGTTTCCACTGTAATATTACATCATCCTTGAAGTCCATGGCCTTCAGTTGACTGTTGATGATTCTTGCGCTGGTGCCTGCTCCTACATCTGATTGGGGTTGTGGGGGTCCAGCATTGAGTCTGAAGATTGCCTCGTGTCTGTCGATGAAGGTTTCAAGTGCTGAGTAGTGTAGGATACCTGCATTGTAAATGATGATACACGTTAAAGATTGGTTAAAGGTGGGTCCTAGTTCCACTGGATCAATGGGCTGTCCATCTGAATCACATATGATTGGTGGTCGGAGAGGGTTTCTTCTGGTTCTTGAGATGTTGAAGGTGTTAGTTGTCCAGAAGGAGTTGATGGTGTCTCTTGTGTGATTATTTGCTGTGTATCTACAGGGATGTGAGACATGGGCCTGACTATTTGTGTTTGTTTTGGTGTGTGGGGGATTACATAAGTAGTGAATAGAATATACTGTAAGCATGATGGTAAAAAGTGTGATAGGCCTGTATGTCTTGAAGTATATAAGCCTGCCAAATATCCCCATGTTAGTCCTACTAGATAGAAGAAGAATAGAGTGAGGAAGAGCTCATTCAGCATTATTTACCAAAGCTTATAAAATCTATATCTATCAATAGTAAAGGCTTCAAGATTAAGAATAGGAATAAGAGGAGTGTGTATGTGATAGAAAACATTATGCCTAAGACTACAAGAATTATTTCTGGTTTAGGCATTAACTGTATTGTTTACTGGGCTCCTATGGCATTGTCTTACTGGATGTTCAGTCCTGCAATATGAACAAAAAATCCATCTTATATTTCTTTTGTAAAGTGTTTTTAACTCTATGGTTCTGGTATTGCTACAGGTGTCAAAGTATTCTTTCCAATTAAGGAATGTAAGGTATTGTTTGAGTGTATGTATCAAGATTGGTTTAGAAATAGCACGGATAGTAATGTCCTCCAAAGATGATTGGACAACTATGGGGTTATCCATGGTTGGCTCAACAGAGTAATATTTGGATTCTATTAATTGCAAGAGTGTTTCAGGTTGATTATGGAGCATATAGCCCCAAATTGAAGGATATGTGTGCACTCGTTGTGAGAGGTGCAAACTTATCCAGTATGTAAGGAGGGTGCCTACTGCTTGGTAGCAGCGTCTGTGCCCATAAATGTTATGAGGGTTTAGATCATGTTTTAAGATGTGTTTTAGGAATTCTTTGTATGTGTCTTGCCTTTGCCCTCCATTATATATTGCAAATCTAGCCTTGCAAAATCTACACTCATCAGTAGTATATATCTTAACATCTTATTAATAATCCAATAAGCATCTGTATGCATTACATATGTGTGGTAGAGGTGGTTCCAAGTTATTTCTTTAAAGTAATTTCCTCCCAGGGTTTGGGGATTCCATGTCCTCCCATTATTCATATATTTGTAATCAGAGGCATGGAAGGTGTGCATTGTTGTGGGCAATTAGTTTCCAAATTGCTGAATCAGCACTTTTCTTTTGAGAATGCCTGCAATATAGGGAAAGTAGTTTCATTGCTATTACCAATATAAGTATGAGCACTGCATAGTGCCATAAATCTCTTAACCACCTAAAGGGGTTCCAAGAGGTGATACAAGAAATGTCAAATTGCACCAGTCTTATTAACACGTCTCCTGCTGAGCAGTGAGAGGGTGTGTATCTATGGTGGATGAATGCCATTGTGTCTGTCTCAGCCAAGTACACTGCCTTCTTTATTTCTACCAATTGTTTGTCCATGTGCTTAAATTCCTTATTGACTGCACCATTCATGTTTGCAAACATGTGCTTAAATTCCTTATTGACTGCACCATTCATGTTTGCAAATTGTTTTGCATTTTTATGTATGAAGTCCTTCATAATATCTAATTGTCTATTGGCTTCCTTTGCCATTGCTTCTTCTCTTGCTAAAACATCTGGAGCTGCTGCTTGTGAAAATGAGAAATAATGTTGTGTGGATACTACTCTCCTATTTCAAACCTGTCTTGAATAAGTAGTAATATTGAAAATTGGATTTGGCTGATGTCTGAAGGTGATGTTGATTTTGTACGCATTCTCTAGGATAATGCATCCTTCTGGTCTTTCTTGAGTTCTGTCAATGAAAGTATCATGGGTTTTGTCCTGAGCCTCATTATCAATCATTGAGATATTTCTGTACAAACACTATATGGTGTGATTATCACCTGAGCATGCTAAAAATATGTTGTTCCCTAGGGAAGTGGCTGTATCTCTAAGGGGTGTTATTACTAAGTCTAATTCATGTATAGTATGCAACATGGGTTCTGGTATAATATATATGTTTTGTGTAATAAGTATTGCCCTGACTCTTGGATAAAAGTATGTAGTATTAATTGATTTATCATCCACTTCTAAAAGTGTGGATCATGGTATTACAAATTTATCTCCTAACTTTCTTGGGACTGTCATTGTGTAATGGGTTGAGACTGCATTGTCTAAGAAAATTTGTAAGAGATGTAGTTCACAATATCCATCTACACAACTTGAATGGTATCTGTCATCTAATATAGTTTTAAAATGCATTGCTTCCCTTCCTTGACCTGTTTGGAACAATATCCTAATTTCATCCATCATGGCATCTAAGGATTGTTGGGCCTTAAGGAATTCTATTTCATGTTCCTGAAGGATTAATTGTTCTTTAAGCCACTGAAACCTTCCTATTGCCAACTTGTCAGATTGAAGCTGAGCATTCTTGATGGACTCTATTTCTAGTTGCAAGTGATGTACTATTTGTGTTAAATGACTGAGACCTCTTGATAGGGCTTCTATTGCCTCAGCCTGGTGTTTTGTAATCTGTTTTAGGTCATCCAGGGCTATGAAAAGTGGTGCTGTTAAGGTTGTCGTTACCACAGTTGCTACCACAGCTGCAATGACACCTGCCATAAAGAATTGTAAGGGCTTCCTTTTTAGTGGACTTAGACCATATGAAAATGTAGGTAGTTTTAACTCTCTACATTTCATTTCCTTAGGCACCATATTATTGTGATTTAGTGTGAGCATAAGCTCTCTTATCCTGGGGTTAGGCAAATATTCTTAAAGAGGTGTAGGTCAATGGTAAAATCATCAGGGGTTCTCTCCAGATGATATGTCTATGTGTATCAGAAGTATTTTCTGATATCCCTGGTGCAAAGAGAACCTCCAGTTTACAATGTATGTAGTAAAATTTAAGTGTCTCATTCCAGCCTCCTCTATACAATACACATGGTGTCTGAGAAATCTTTCATCCAACATTTTTTTAAATGAAACTTCTGAATGGTATATTGTGTCCCAATCATATCCAGGCATAGAAACTGGTACTCCTTCTGTTGGCATTGCACTGGATGTATATTTCTCCATCTAGGTTTGTGGGCTACAAAGTCTACTGTATGCCATCTTCCTTTCCATGGTAATAGGAAGGAGAATGCATACAGAACACCATAATGGTGTATTTTAGTTAGTTCCTGTATGCACATCCCTGCATTGGACCACCACCATAATGTATGGTTACTGGCTTGTGCTATTTTATATATAGGTTTAACATGAACAAGAGGTCTTGTGCAAGCAGACTTTTTAACTTGGTTAGAGGTTATTAAGCCATCTAAGGTGTAATTAGGTGCCGCATAACTACTGATCTCATAGTATGTAATGTTTGTCCAATTTGTCATAGCCCTAATTGGCCCTGGTAGCCATTTATAATTTAACTTTTGAGCATTAAGCATAATAGTTTTAGTAGCTGGTGTTACTAAGTCTAGTGGGATAGGTTGTTCAGCTATGTTAGATTGGCATGGTAGGACTTGTCTAGGTATATATTGAGCTTCATGTATACATGTTGGAATATCACAATCTAAATTGCTTGGGATTGTGTCTGTTCTATGTATATTTGAGAACTGAGTCTTATTCATTAAGGCATACACTGTTAAATTCATTTTTCCTGCAAAGAGAGAGAACACCATTCTGGGTGCAGTACTGGTGTCTGCAGGTTGCCCTGTATGGTTAAAGAAGGCAACGTGGAAAGTCTTATTCAGAAAAATGGGTAATGAAAAATTGAAACTGACCACACTTTTAGTAACACTACCGTCTTCTGTTCTGTTATAAAATTTATAGGATGTTTTGATGCCAAAGTCTATTTCAGCTAATGGAGAATATAGGTTTGGATAAGCTGATGCCAGAGATATTGTAAGCTTTTTTACATTTGCATCAGAATCGGTGGTAGAATTCAATTTTATCTGGTGGAGTGCAGTATCATTGGAAAGGTCTTGGTATGAAAAATTTTGTGCACACAGAAATGACATATGGCTACTCCTGTGGTAACCAATTGTCATTACCCAATTTGGGATGAGTACTCTGTAGAGGCACATTATATTTGGGTACCTCTTCTGGCCTTGGTAAATCCACGGTAGTGTTTACCAATGTAAGAAATCCCAAGACACAATGATAGTGGTCTTGTAATACCAATTCATGTTTAGTGTAATCTTTAATTCCTTCCTACTGGTGTAGTCCGTCTCTGTAATTGGTCAGTATTTGAGCTGCAAAAGAAGGGTCTGTTGGTGGAAATGGTTGTGGCAGTAATTCAGTCAAAACAAATGGGAATCTCCAATGGTGTACACCCAATGGGAGTATGTCCATCCATGCTGGAATATGTGGGAAGGACAGGTTAGTCACCTTGGGTGTGCTAACATAGGACCTGCCATGGTAATAGTGTAAGGCTCCATAATATGGTAAATTTGGAAAGTTAGCAACACACACTATTATCATGGTATCATTTTCCTGCATGAACCATGGGATACTCTTATTCATAGCTGCTTCTGGGCATATGTCCCCATATGGCTCATTAGGATAGTTTAGATACAAAGTGTTCCTGCCTTCTGGGGGAGCAAAATTTGGTATAGGTTTTCTAAGTATATCCTATGGTAATGCTGTGGGAATACTTGAGGTACTTAAAGTATCACTCCCTTCCTCCTCTCCATCATCCTTATTCTCACTATCCTCATACTCATAATCCTCACTCTGTTCACTCTCAGTTCCAAATTCTTGTTTGATCAATGGGGAAAAGAAGATTTGAGGGAATGATGTCTGTATAGCATCATCACAAGTGTAGATGGGTTCCTCCTGTAGGGTAATCTCAGTGCAAGAACTGGGTCCCTTGGTGGCATTGAATATATGATAAGTTGGAGACTTCCACATCATGGTGTTAAGTTTAATGTCTGCTACATATGTAGCATAAATGGCTGCTTCAGTAGTGGCATTCCTACATAAAACACTTTCAATGCATGCTGCAGGACTTGATTTAATGTGACTGGCTGACGGCAATAGCTTCCTGCCCATAAGGTGGAATTGGAACAAATCCCTAGTTTGAAAGTAATCATTGCAGTAAGATGGAGCCACCCACTTTCCTCTAGCACAACAATGTGTGTACAGAGCCCAATAGGAAGGCCTATACTTTTAAAATGGCTGTATGTCTAAGTATTTCCATGGGACCAAGAAAACTGAGGAATTAATTGTAGGGATAAGTTTGTGTGTAGGTAGAGATTCATTATGAAAGTATTTAGTGGATTTAATGGTGGTGGTAGAACTAGCATCACTGGAGCCAATGATCCAGGATACGCAAAGTATGATTAATATATTTCTTGCACATGAGGTAAGTACCATTGGTAGTATTGCTGTTGGCATCACCTTTCATGGCAGAGGGTATAATGGCCAACTAACGTGATTCCTATCCAAACTAAAGTAACTATAGTACTGAGCAAAACAATGCAGTGGTAAGTAGTGTGTATGTAATTCAGGCAGCAGGATGCTAAAGATGGCATCGTGGTGCCAGCTTGTCTATTTTAGCGATTTTTTAAAATTTTTTATTTTATTTATATGTGCATACAATGTTTGGGTCATTTCTCTCCCCTTCCCCCACCCCTTCCCTTAGCCCCCTGCCCCCTCCCTCTCCCTGCCACCCCCTCGCTACCCAGCAGGAACTATTTTGCCCTTATCTCTAATTTGGTTGAATAGAGAGTATAAGCAATAATAGGAAGGACCAAGGGTTTTTGCTAGTTGAGATAAGGGTAGCTATACAGAGAGTTGACTCACATTAATTTCCTGTGCATGTGTGTTACCTTCTAGGTTAATTCTTCTTGAACTAACCTTTTCTCTAGTTCCTGGTCCCCTTCTCCTATTGGCTCAGTTGCTTTAAAGTATCTGCTTTAGGTTCTCTGTGTTGAGGGCAACAAATGCTATCTAGTTTTTTAGGTGTCTTACCTATCCTCATACCTACCTTGTGTGCACTCACTTTATCATGTGCTCAAAGTCCAATCCCGTTGTTGTGTTTGCCCTTGATCTAATGTCCGCATATGAGGGAGAACATACGATGTTTGGTCTTTTGGGCCAGGCTAACCTCACTCAGAATGATGTTCTCCAATTCCATCCATTTACCAGCGAATGATAACATTTTGTTCTTCTTCATGGTATTTTAGTGATTTTGAGGTCACCCTTTTCCCCTGTAGCCCAAACAGTGTTGGGCACTCCTAAGCACAGAATCTCCTGTGGAGAGAGATTATTATTGTGATCTTTTAAAATAACTGTGTGTGGTAGGAGTACCTTGTTACCCTGAATTACCATCCCCGGATTAAATAATGGTCTGGGGAAGGCACTTTCAAAGGGTGAGGGTATACCAATCCTTAATCTAGAATTGAGCTCATAACAGGCTATCTCTAAAGCTCTACTCAGTGGCTGATCCTTCAAATACTGTAGTTTCAGTTTCCATAATTCATTATGTCTTTTTATGTTATCTGCTGCCTGTGGGTTATATGCTAGATGAAAATTCCAATAACATCCATCTCCTGGGCCCATTTCTTGACTATTTGACTAGTAAAATGCGTGCCTTGATCTGACTCAATAATGGCCAGGGGGCCATATCTGGCCCCCTACAACATAGGCTGTATATGGTGGCCATAGCTTCAGGTCTCTTATGTGCTTTTGCCAGCATTACACCAGAATGTACATCTACCATTGTGCATGCATAATCTCCCTTATGTGTTTGTAATGGTCCTATGAAATCTATCTGTATTATAGCATTAAAGCAATTAGGTTTATACAATTCTGGTGAAGCTCTATATCTAAATCTTTGGACTGTCATTAGGCAATCTGGGCAGTTTTCTACTGCCTATTTATATTTTGTCCAAGACAGGTCAATATTCCTTAATTGTCCCCAAGTAAACAATGCATGTATGCCACAATGGCCTAATGCCTTATGAATGTCTCTTAGCTCTTGTATTGAGGGGGTACATATCTTGAGTTTTTGTTTTATTTGTTCATTTTGTTCATTCTTATGTATTTGTTTTAGTCCATTTAGGTTTATCTTGTATTACCCTACTCCCAGGTCCTCTTTTGAGAGTCATGCCATGGATCTGCCCAGTTGTCTTTCTTATACAAGGTCACAGAGTGGTCTGTGGACTCTTTCACCTGCCAAGGTTTATTTCTGGTAATCATTAGAGCTGCTAACTTATCTGCCCTTTCATTATGCTGAGATATTGGATCGCTTCTTCCTTTGTGTGCATCCACATGTGTCACATAGATGCTAATAGACTGGGAGAGTTCATCCATTTTTATCCAATCTTCCTTAGACCATATGTCCTTGCCATTTATTTGACAGTTGGTATGTTTCCATTTCCCTGACCATACTGCAATGCCATTGCACACACACCATGAGTCTGAATATATCCTAACAATTTTATATCCTTCTTTTTGAGATTGTTCAATTGCTAATCTGGCTGCATGGACCTCTGCATGTTGCTCTGATCTACCCATGCCTTGGTCTGTGAGGATTTGCCCATCTGTAGGTCCCCAGGCTGCAGATTTCCAACACAGCTTGCCACCCTGAAACATGGATGCTCCATCAGTGAACCAGGCATTTGTTTATGAGTTGTCCCATCTCTCTGTCCCCCAATGGCCAATATTCTTGGCCTGTGTAATTTTTGTCATGGTTATGGCACATGGTACCATCAGGGCTGAGGTGATCTCCTCCATCCAGTGTGGTGTTTTTCCCTTTGCCATGATCTTATTATTGAGGAACTCAGAGAGGAACCACTTCCATTGCAACACCTTGGGTTCAGAAGGGGTTCTGGCTAGGGCTTCCTCTTTCATGTTGATCCAGTCCAATATTGGCACTGGGCTACGGATTACTAGGCATTGATCCATCAGGACCAGCATACTGTTTTCACCGCCTCCATGAGCATCCAAGTGAATCTCTCAAAAATTGTATATTTGGATTTCAAATGTGGGAATCTTTTGCAATAAAATGATATAGGTACTGTCCGTGCACCTCGTTTACACCTTACACTCCAGTTTCCATATTCTGCTTGATAGGAAATATTCAGAATCATGGTGTCAGTGTGTGCAATGGTATATAATTGACTATGGGTTGTTATCAACTCTTTTACTGCCTTAAAGGCATGTTCTTGTCGTGGGCCCCATTCAAAATCAGAGACCTTCTTAATAACCTGATACAAGGGTTGTAATAGGATCTGTAAATATGGGATATGATTTCTCCAATAGCCAAACAATCCAATAGTTTATTGCACTTCCATTTGATTAGTTGGTGCTTTTAAATTGGCAATTTTATCTAGGACTGGGTTGGGGACCTTTGGTCCTGTCACCGTCCATATCACTCCTAAGAACTTAACAGAGTCTTGTGGGTTTTGTATTTTATTTGGGTTTATCATCCATCCATCTTTCCTTAATATCTCCATTGTTTCCTCTAGTAATTTTGATACCCTTTCTTTGCTCTTTCCAACTATAATTATATCATCTACATATGACAGTACTAAGCATTCATCTGGGATTTTTAATTTGTCTAGTGACCACTGTAGTTTCACATGCACTATGATGGGGCTGTTCTTATATCCCTGTGGTAATCTTTTAAATTGATATTGTTTGTTATTCCAGGTAAAGGTGGTCATCTCTCTAGATTTAGGGTGCAATGGTAAGGCAAAGAACATATCAGATAAATCCACTGATGCAAACCATGTGTATGCTTTTTGTATTCTATAAAATAAGTCTTGTACATCTGGTAAATTACCAGGCATTGCAGATGAAAGCTCATTAATTTTTCTAAGGTCCACAGTGAATCTATAGGTGCCATTTGGTTTCTTAACCAGCCAGGCTGGGCTGTTAAAATTAAAGGACTGTGTCCTTTCAATGACTCCATCTATCAGGGTATTTATGCATGCTGTCACTTCATTATGTCCTCCCTGCAATGGATATTGTTTAGTAAAAGAAGGTTGTATTTCTGGCAGTAGTATTGGCTCTACTTTTACCTCTGCCAGATTTACTTGTAACATCTTATTTTTCTTTAAAGGTAGCCATGTACTAAATATTTGTGGAATAATATCCATTCCTAGCAAGTCTGTTAGTGCAGACATAAAAACTGCATTTATTTCTATAGGTTAATATTATACACTAATATTCTTATTGAGTATCTATAAGCAATATTTACAGCATTTATTCCCTGTATCTGTATAGGATCCTGTTGTTTGGGGCAAGGCACTGATGTAATAATTGTGACTTCACCTCCTGTATCAATTATAAATGTTAGGAAGTGGGTCTGTCCATTGACAAGTGCTGGTAGTTGTATATAGTGTCTGACATCTGTTGTCTCTGTGCTGGTCAGCCCCATGACCATTGTCCCCATGAGCGTGTTTCCAACCTTGGGCCTCTGCTCACGTTTAGGTCCCCAAAAGGTCTGATATTCCTCCTCACTTGTCCCCATCTGTTCCACCTTGGCCTTCTTTGTTGTATTTGGCCCCTGTAAGGGCTTCCCCCATTTTTTGGAAATGAGGGTCTATATGTACCCTATGGTTGGGGTCTGGTTGGGAAATTCTGTCTCTGCCTGCAGCAACATTCCCTTCCAGGTCTACCACATCTGAAGCACATTGGTGCTTCAGTTATAAAGGTGGTAAGCTGTTTTGGTGGCCATTTAGCTTCTTTTTCCTCTCTACTGGGAAGGATAGTACCTTGCATTTTTCTAAGTTTCTCACTGCCTTAATAAAGTTTGTGATGTCCTATAAAGTTTCTGCCTGTGCTAAGGCTGTTGTTAAGGTCATTTTAAAATGTGCTGGAGCTCCATTTATAATTATCTTTTTCATGTCTCTTGAGACTGGTGCCCCCAATGGTGTCCTAATTTTAGGGTGGTAAATTTTATATAAAATCTCTATCTTCCTTACCAGTTTTATGGCCTCATCTAAATTCCTCCACTGAACTACCTCTGCCTCTACCAAGGACATATCTATGTCCAGTACTGTATTCCTCCACGCCTCTGTTATCCAGGCAAACAAGGTCCTGGTGGCCTCTGGGCATGAGCCATCAGTAGTCCCTCGTGTATGTGGAGGTTTCTATCATACCTGCCAGCTGTCTCATTTCAGCTGCTGATAGTTCTACTGTATCGGCTCCATTAGACCATATTCTTTCTAGGTAGGTTACATCTTTCGCTTCTCTCTGGGCAAATTCTGTTCTATATTGTTGCAACTCAGTTCTTGTCAGAGAGCACACAAGGGAGGGGTGAGAATAGGTAAGACACCTAAAAAATTAGTTAGCATTTGTTGCTTTTAACCCAGAGAAACTAAAGCAGATACCTTAAAAGCAACTGAGGCCAATAGGAAAAGGGGACCAGGAACTAGAGAAAAGGTGAGATCAAAAAGAGTTAACCTAGAAGGTAACACACATGCACAGGAAATTAATGTGAGTCAACTCCCTGTATAGCTATCCTTATCTCAACCAGCAAAAGCCCTTGTTCCTTCCTATTATGGTTTATACTCTCTCTACAACAAAATTAGAAATAAGGGCAAAATAGTTTCTGCTGGGTATTGAGGGGGTGGGGAGAAGAGGGATGGGGCAGAGTGGGTGGTAAGGGAGGGGGTGGGGGGAGTGGGGATAAATGACCCAAGCCTTATATGCACATATGAATAATAAAATAAAAAGAGAGAGATCTTTTCTACTATGGTGGTCTCTTCTCCTGACTCCTCACACCCTTTTACAGGGGTGTAAGTCACCTTTCGAGTTGTTGCTGGGCATGCCTCAGTGAAGGGGTTATTTTTGCCTAGGACCTTATTGACCAGTTGTTTTCCCCTTCTTCAGTCAATGTCTATGTCATCTATTATTCTGTACAATATTGCTGGTATCTCTTCCTTATGGGACCTTCTCACTATGGGGTTAACTGTGTATGGTTCTGTAAGGGGAATAGTTATATGTGTTCCCTTAGGATAATCTTTAAATTTTTCCTGTGTTAGCATTTCTGTCTCCTTCCAAGGGGACCCTGGCTCTATCTCCACCCTTATTTTTACCCCATTTTCTTTTCAGCTTTCCCATACTTTACTCCCGGTGGTTGCTATGACCTAGGATTCAGGTTCCCACCAGGTGGCTAGGGTAAATATTCTCTTAATGAGCACCTTCCTTAAGTACCAACGAGTGGATCCAGCCATGCCTAGTTCCTGAATTTGTTTGTCTAATAGCGGGTCTCCAATTCTATATAATCTTTCAGCTATCCACTGTCTCATAGCTGCTTGGTGTTTTTCATCAGGGGTGAGTTCTAAAATCCCTCCGAGAGAATCTCAGCGTTGGGGGCTCCCTTTGCTCCAGAGCAAGGGGTGGCCTTCACCCAAGTTACCCACTCTTCCCCAACTAAGGCTGGGTTTGTTTCATCTGGGTGGTGGGTCTAGGTACGCAGAAGAGAAGGACCCACACCTGGGTTACCTGCTCTTCCCCAACTAAGGCTGGATTGGCTTCATACAGGTGGTTGGTCAAAGTTTCTGCTCATTGAGCCCTTCCTTGTTTCTTTGTTCAAGTGCCTCCAATGCTTCAATCAGATCCCAGACCAAGATTTGTGTCCAGATCGCCCTTTCTCATGCTAGGCTTATAAAAAGCCAAAGAGTGATGATCATAATCCCCTTCATGAAATCCTGCCAACTATGCCAATTGTCAGGAGCACTTATTGGTTCAATTGAGTACAGAGAGACAGTAATTGAGTACAGAGAGACAGTACTCAGAAGACTCTTATTTCAGAGAACAGGGTTTTTATTCAAACAAATTCACAAGGCACTTTCCTATGGATCCTAATATCTGTCTCTGCTTCCCTAGCCAGCCAGGAGTTACTCGGACCTTTCCCCAAGTCTCATTCACCATGCAACATCTTCTCAGCCAATGAGGGGGGTGTATCTGCATCCCAGGGGATCCTCACAGCCACCTTAAGTGCAGGTCCAGTTCACGGTTCACCAGGGACACTCAGTGGTTGTCGGGAGAAGGGGCACACTCACAAACAGCGGCTGCTTCCACATCAGGGCCTTGGGACAGACTCTGATGGTGTGGTCTCCGGCAGGCCAGGAGGCAAGCAAGGTTTTGGGTTCTGGCCTGGGTTTATATACCCGGAGGTGACCTCACCATGTTATCTGCACTGTCACCTTAGGGTTAGCTTGTTTGCATATCAGCCACCACCTTAGGTTTGGCTTATTAGCATATCAGCCACCACCTTAGGTTTGGCTTATTAGCATATCAGCCTGTCATACTCCAGCTGACTTCTAAGTCCTAACACACACTAGCTAATACTTCTTATTTCAACAATTTTTCATACTTTAACACAATACAATCAATCAATACAACAACAATCTTATATGTGTTCACCACAGTAACCCAATAACAAAGGTTGTCTCCCAGTTTCCCATGTAGGTTATGGCTACCATAGCAACAGCTTTGGTACTGTTAAGAAATAGATAAGGACTGGTGCAGTGGTTCAAGTGGTAGAGTGCCTGCCTAATTAATGTGAGGCCCTGAGTTCAAATCCCAATACCACCAAAAAAAAAAGAAAAAGAAAAATAGCTAAGCTTCACTTATATTTCCACAGCATTTTGTTTGCTTGTTTGGTTTTTGGGGGAGGTTTTTTAAATTTAATTTTATTTCTATTATCATGTTATTGTATGGGGGGTAGATTGTGATATCTACCAAAGTGCTTACAATATGTCTTAGTTACATTCACCTCCTCCGTCATTCTCTATCCCACTTTCCCCCATTCTTGGAATAGTTTTAACAGTTCTCAGTTTTCCATTTTCATATCTAAGTACATAATATTTCCACCATATTCACTCCCTTTCCTTATATCCTCCCCCCTTCTACTGGTACCAATCCCCAGACAGGACCTGTTTTACCTTCCTGTCCTTTGCTTCTGATAAGATACTTTACAGGGAGTTTCGTTATTACATTTCCATGTATGTATGTATTATATCCTAAATTCCACCTGCATTTTAATACAGGAAACAGGTTACACAAGTTTTTCAGTGATGAAAAAGCAAAAGGGTATGCTACCGTACCTCAGAGGAAATATCTGAAGGTATCAGTTTCCACCCCCAAAGTATTGTAATTAAAACAAAGGTTTGGATTCTCAGAAGCTAAGAGTTCTGAGGTAAGGATTTACAAAATGACTGCTCAGATTTTTGAAGGAAGTGGCTAGGAAGCTACTAGTACCTTAAGAATTTGGAGGAAAGTTCTCAGGTTTCTCAAGATGAGTTAGCAGCTCCACTCAGCTTTTGCTTGTACATTTTAGCTGGTACAAAAAGAATAGTTCCAGAAGCACTGCATAAAGAGGCTTGGAAACAGGACCCAAATGTTCTTCCTCCTCTCCTCAGTAACTGCTGCTGTGGAAGATCCAAAATTAGGTGGGAAGACTTTCTCCCTAACTGCTGCCAGGTGTTATAAAGGCTCCTAATCTCAACTGCTCATTAGAATCACTTAAACTTTGAAAACCTGGCCCTACTCCACACCTGTGTACAATGAAACCTAAATTTGTGAAGGGAAAAACTAATGCTCTGGTAGTCTTCAAAGCTCACCAGGTGATTCCAGTGGCAGCCAAGGCTAAGAACCACTGACCTATCACCTCCTATTGACAGAAGCCCTCTAGCAAATAAGACTGGGTATTACAGCTTGCACGTTTCCTGCTCCAGAACCACAAAAAAGAGGGAAGTTGGATAAGGAGCAGAGAGGTTAAGCAATTGGCAAAAAATTTGGCAAGAAAGGCCAAATTTGCAGAAATAGAAATGGAGGAAATGTTTCATAATTTGTACAGCAAATTCACAATTTTACAATTTATCTCTCAGAATAATGCAATTAAAAACTCACATAGTCCAAAGGCATCATTTCAAAATATATTTTATTACATAATGACTCAAACTTCTAACAGTGGATACTTTTAACATACAGAAACCTAGAGAAAAGTCTTTAAGAAATAATATGTGATTTATTACCTTGATTATCTTAAGTTTTCATCACATAGTTCAAAGATTTAATATTTGTCACACAAAAACTTTTAAATCTGAAATATGTACATCTTACATAAACAAGGAGAATATAGATCACTTATCTTAATGTCCCAAACAAGAAACCAGTATAGAGATAACCACAGTAAGTATTTCAGTATTAAAGTTTAAAATGTTTTCAGCAATATTATTAATGTTCGTCAAGAGACTCCCTACTTGTACTCTGACGACTAATATTGCCCATAGTGACACATGCTATAAATTCTATATGCACTTAATTAGAGCAAAGACATGCAGAAAAAATTGAAAGGCACTCATAAATGATAACTATTCTAAGAGGCAATGTCTCTAGATCCTGGCTGATGTTGGTCAGCCAGGATCTAGAGAGGCAGAGTCAGTAAGGTGATATTTTAGATGAATTGACTTACTATCAGACTCTGATTTCATGCATTTGGATACATTAGGGAATGGAACATGATGCTGTTTGTTAAACATAAAATCCTGTTTGTAGCTCCCATTTCTTGAAGGCTTCTATAATTTGGATGAATATCCCCAAAAAGTAACTATGTGTTAACTTGGTCCAGGGTGCTGGTATTGGGAGGTGCTGTGCCCAATCCTTAGGTCATTGGAGGCATGACCTCTATGGAGATTATGGGACCTCAGATACTCTCTCCTTTCTCTCTTTCTCTCTTTCTCTCTTTCTCTCTCTCTCCTTTCTCTCTTCTCCTCTCTCCTCTCTATCACTACCTCTACCTCTTTCTTTCCTTCCATAACCTGACTTGCACTCTCTGACATAACTTACCATCCTTGCTAGAAGTCCAAACCTATGGGACTGCCCATCTTGGATTTGAACTTCTAAAACCATGAAGTTAAATAAAACACCAAGTTAAATAAACTTTTCCTCTTTATAAGTCAATTGCCTCAGATATTTCATTTTAGTAACATGAAGGTACTATAGTAATACAGAAGCTACATGCATCCTCTATTATTAAAAAACTAGTCCTACTGGTAGCTTTCTCTGCAAACTTACTGGTATAAGGAATACACTGCTGCTATAAATTATTGTTGTGATTGGAAATTAATAAATTAATATGTAGAAATTCTATATTATGTGCTGAAAAGTATCAACATTTTGGTTAGAGTGAGTCACTGGTACATTCAAGACTTAGAAATCCCTCATCTCTTCCTCTAAAGATTTCTGAGCTTGCTGCCCTGCTCTTGCATTCAAACACATGTGCACATAAAATAAATTGTTTTAAACTTTAATACTTTTAAAAGCTGTAGGGGACCTTATAGTTTGCAAAACCCTAACCCTGCTCCTCCAAATCTCCATTATATGGAGAAGCGATCATCTCTTTGGTCTCATGTGATGTATACCTTGAATGCAGATCTTCAACTCTAGTGGTCACTTACCAAACTGAATATACATCTCACACCAGAGATGCATTTCATGAAATAAACAATGGATAAGATATAACACCCTACATTCACACACACTTAGACATTCATTTCCCATAGAAACAAGATTTGTTTAATATCTCCTGAGTGGGGGGAATTCCAAGATGGCGGCTAGAGGTAGGAAGCAGAAAAGCGAGCCTCCTATAGTGAAATCTTGGAGAGACGCTGGAGACACACTTTGCAGGCATAATCACCGAGAAAAGGCATAACTTTGACTCCTCCACATCTCCAGCCGGCGCAGAGAATCTCCACTTCATGCTAAACGGAGAACCGAGGAGGCCCCCGGGCCGCCAGTGGCCGGCGCCCATACGGCTTGGGAAGACGCGGACCAGGTGAGCTTCACGGTACCGCGGTTCCCCCACAGACAAGCCTGGGCCAGAGCAGCATAGCCCCCTGGACAGACTGACCTCCACCCGGGAAAAAAAGAGAAACTGAGTACTAAGCAATAAGAACAGTAAAGACACGCTGGAAAGAGGGTGGGGCGCCCGGAGCGCTGAAGATTGGGGGAAGGGAATCCTTCCCGGGACTGTAAATAAACGAGCCGGGCGGGCCGGAGAGGCTCTGGCGGGAGCAGGGCACGCCCAGCAACCAGGAGCGGGGACGCTTGTGAGAGGAGGGAAGACCCACTTCCCAGGTGAACTGTAAATAAACACCCAGGCCTGACAACGCGGGGCAGTGTCGCCTTTCCCAGTGCTTGGAAAGGGAAAAGCCTGTAGCAGAGGGCCCCCTCCCCCGCACGGGAGAACTCTGAGCAAACAAAGCCTGTGGAACCAGGTGAGTGCTAAGCTCACCCCAGAGATCTGCATAAATAACGCCGCCAGCTACAGGCTGAGAGCAGCAGGCAGGCAAGCCACAGTTGCAGATACCACTCTCAGAACTGCCTCCAGACGCTTTTTTTTTCTTTTTCTCCCTACCTTTGATGAGAGAACAACCGAATTACACCTGCAAGCCGAAAAACTTACTGAAACTGTATTGCATTTGAACTGGGGACACTTGGTGGGGCTTTTTTTTCTTCTGTGTGTGTGTGAGTGTAGTTTTGTTCTACTTTATGCATCCCCTTTGATGAGACAACTACAGAACAACATCTGAGGCACCAACTCCAGGACTGGAGATTAAGACAGACATCCAAATTATTAAGACTGAAATTGCATTGCATATAAACTTGGAAGTTTTTTGGTTTTTTGTTTTTTTTAATTTTCTATTTTCCATTTTATTTTAATTCATTTTTATAAATAGATATTACTTTCATATACTTATTTTTTATTTTTTTATCTTTGATTTTCAATCCTCTCTCTGTCACTCTATTGTCTGTTCAGCTTACTGTCGATTAGTACACTAACACTCCCTGTTTATACCTTTGAAACTCTCTTGTCTGATACCTTGTTCTGCTTTCTCCCTCTTGTCTGTATATTTGTTTTCCCCTTTTCTTTAACTTCTTGCTTTCCATCTCAGCTCACTCTTCCATTCTCAATATTACCATTGTTATTATTACAAGCTAGAAAATACTTAATTACACACAGTACAGGGACAGTAACAACACCAAGGACAATGACAGGAAGAAAGAAAAAACAAGGAAACCAGTTTCCCCACAGCAAAAAATTAGTACAGGAACCAGAGGGGAATGAAGAGAACAGAAACTCAGAGCCAGACTCCAACAAAATGAAGATAAACTATGCCAAAGGACCCAATGAAGCCTACAAGAATAATTTAAAAGAAGACATACTACAAGTACTCAATGAGAATTTTATACAGATGATACTGGATAGGGTCAACCAAAATGTACAGGAGACACTCAAGAAATTCCAAGACAATAAAAATAGAGAATTTGAAAAAGCAAAAGAAGAAATAAAGGAAACCATAGAAGCACTGTATAAACACCAAAATGAAAGAGAGAACACAATGAATAAATGGATAAATGAACTCAGGACAAAAATAGACAACAATAAAGAAGAAAACAGCCAGGATATGGAAAACCTCAGAAAAAAGAACGAAACCGAACTGCAAAACAAAACAGAAGGCCAATCCAGCAGAATAGAACAAACAGAAGACAGAATCTCAGAACTTGAAGATGAAATGGTAATTAAAGGAAAAACTGAAGAACTATTAATTAAACAACTCAAGACCTGTGAAAAGAAAATGCAAGAACTCACCGACTCCATCAAAAGACCAAACTTGAGAATCATGGGCATCGAAGAAGGAGAAGAGGTGCAAGCAAAGGGAATGCGTAATATATTCAACAAAATAATAACGGAAAATTTCCCAAATCTAGAGAAATCTATTCCCATACACATGCAAGAGGCCTCCAGGACACCAAACAGACCAGATCAAAATAGAACTACTCCACGACATATCATCATTAAAACAACAAGTTCATAAACTAAGGAAAGAATATTGAAGGCTGCAAGAGAGAAAAAACAAGTAACATACAAAGGTAAACCCATCAAAATCACAGCAGACTTCTCAACAGAAACATTAAAAGCAAGAAGAGCGTGGGGTGAGATCTTCCGGGCACTGAATGAAAATAACTTCAACCCCAGGATACTCTACCCAGCAAAGCTATCATTCAAAATAGATGGAGCAATAAAAGTCTTCCATGATAAGCAGAAACTAAAACAATATGTGACCACAAAGCCACCATTACAAAAGATTCTGCAAGGGATTCTGCACACAGAAAGTGACACCCAACTTAACCATGAAAAGGCAGGCAGCACCTAGCCACAGGATAAGAAAAAGCAAGACAGTAGAGAGTAACATCAAGTTAGGTACACACAATCAAACCTTCAAACAACTAAGATAACTAAATGGCAGGAATCACCACATACCTATCAGTACTAACACTTAATGTTAATGGACTTAATTCACCCATCAAAAGACACCATTTGACAAAATGGATTAAAAAAGAAGATCCAACAATTTGTTGCTTACAGGAGACTCATCTCACCGACAGAAATAAGCATATGCTTAGGATGAAAGGCTGGAAGAAGATTTACCAAGCCAATGGCCCCCGAAAACAAGCAGGAGTAGCAATACTTATCTCTGACAAAGTAGACTTCAAACCTACATTGATCAAACGAGATAAAGAAGGACATACCATACTAATAAAAGGGGAAATAGACCAAAAGGAAATAATAATCATCAATCTGTACGCACCCAATGTCAACGCACCCAATTTCATCAAACATACCCTGAAAGACCTAAAAGCATATATAAACACCAACACAGTGGTTGTGGGAGACTTTAACACTCCATTATCATCAATAGATAGGTCATCCAAACAAAAACTCAATAAAGAAATCCAAGATCTAAAATATGCAATAGATCAAGTGGACCTAGTAGATGTCTACAGAACATTTCATCCAACCTCTACACAATATACATTCTTCTCAGCAGCCCATGGAACCTTCTCCAAAATAGATCATATCCTAGGGCACAAAGCAAGCCTCAGCAAATATAAGAAAATAGAAATAATACCATGCATACTATCTGACCACAATGCAGTAAAAGTAGAACTCAACAACAAAAGTAAAGACAAAAAACATGCAAACAGCTGGAAACTAAATAACTCATTACTTAATGAAGAATGGATCATCGATGCAATAAAAGAGGAAATTAAAAAGTTCCTAGAAGTCAATGAAAATGAAAACACAACCTACCAGAACCTATGGGACACAGCTAAGGCAGTCTTGAGAGGAAAGTTTATAGCCATGAGTGCATATATTAAAAAGATTGAAAGATCCCAAATCAATGACCTAATGATACATCTCAAACTCCTAGAAAAACAAGAACAAGCAAATCCCAAAACAAATAGAAGGAGAGAAATAATAAAAATAAGAGCTGAAATCAACGAAATAGAAACCAAAAAAACCATACAAAGAATTAATGAAACAAAAAGTTGGTTCTTTGAAAAAATAAACAAGATCGATAGACCCCTGGCAAACCTGACTAAAATGAGGAGAGAAAAAACCCAAATTAGTAGAATCAGGAATGCAAAAGGGGAGATAACAACAAACACCATGGAAGTCCAGGAAATCATCAGAGACTACTTTGAGAACCTATATTCAAATAAATTTGAAAATCTAAAAGAAATGGACAGATTTCTAGATACATATGATCATCCAAAACTGAACCAAGAGGAAATTAATCACCTGAATAGACCTATAACACAAAATGAAATTGAAGCAGCAATCAAGAGTCTCCCTAAAAAGAAAAGTCCAGGACCTGATGTATTCTCTGCTGAATTCTATCAGACCTTTAAAGAAGAACTGATACCAACCCTCCTTAAACTGTTCCATGAAATAGAAAGGGAAGGAAAACTGCCAAACACATTTTATGAAGCCACTATTACACTTATCCCAAAACCAGGCAAAGACACCTCCAAAAAGGAGAACTATAGGCCAATCTCCTTAATGAACATTGATGCAAAAATCCTCAACAAAATAATGGCAAATCGAATTCAGCAACACATCAAAAAGATTATTCACCACGACCAGGTAGGCTTCATCCCAGGGATGCAGGGGTGGTTCAACATACGAAAATCAATAAACGTAATAAACCACATTAACAGAAGCAAAGACAAAAACCACTTGATCATCTCAATAGATGCAGAAAAAGCCTTTGATAAGATTCAACATCATTTCATGATAAAAGCTCTAAGAAAACTAGGAATAGAAGGAAAGTTCCTCAACATTATAAAAGCTATATATGACAAACCTACAGCCAGCATTATACTTAACGGAGAAAAATTAAAACCATTCCCTCTAAAATCAGGAACCAGACAAGGATGCCCACTATCTCCACTCCTATTCAACATAGTACTGGAATTCCTAGCCAGAGCAATTAGGCAAGAAGAAGGAATAAAAGGAATACAAATAGGTAAAGATACTGTCAAAATATCCCTATTTACAGATGACATGATCCTATACCTTAAAGACCCAAAAAACTCTACTCAGAAGCTTCTAGACATCATCAATAGCTATAGCAAGGTAGCAGGATATAAAATCAACATAGAAAAATCATTAGCATTTCTATACACTAACAATGAGCAAACGGAAAAAGAATGTATGAAAACAATTCCATTTACAATAGCCTCAAAAAAAATCAAATACCTAGGTGTAAACCTAACAAAAGATGTGAAAGACCTCTACAAGGAAAACTATACACTTCTGAAGAAAGAGATTGAGGAAGACTATAGAAAGTGGAGAGATCTCCCATGCTCATGGATTGGTAGAATCAACATAGTAAAAATGTCTATACTCCCAAAAGTAATCTACATGTTTAATGCAATTCCCATCAAAATTCCAATGACATTCATCAAAGAGATTGAAAAATCTACTGTGAAATTTATATGGAAACACAAGAGGCCACGAATAGCCAAGGCAATACTCAGTCAAAAGAACAATGCAGGAGGTATCACAATACCTGACTTCAAACTATATTACAAAGCAATAATAATAAAAACAGCATGGTACTGGCACAAAAACAGACATGAAGACCAGTGGAACAGAATAGAGGATCCAGATATGAAGCCACACAACTATAAGCAACTTATCTTTGACAAAGGAGCTAAAAATATACGATGGAGAAATAGCAGCCTCTTCAACAAAAACTGCTGGGAAAACTGGTTAGCAGTCTGCAAAAAACTGAAACTAGATCCATGTATATCACCCTATACCAAGATTAACTCAAAATGGATCAAGGATCTTAATATCAGACCCCAAACTCTTAAGTTGATACAAGAAAGAGTAGGAAATACTCTGGAGTTAGTAGGTATAGGTAAGAACTTTCTCAATGAAACCCCAGCAGCACAGCAACTAAGAGATAGCATAGATAAATGGGACCTCATAAAACTAAAAAGCTTCTGTTCATCAAAAGAAATGGTCTCTAAACTGAAGAGAACACCCACAGAGTGGGAGAAAATATTTGCCAACTATACATCAGACAAAGGACTGATAACCAGAATATACAGGGAACTTAAAAAACTAAATTCTCCCAAAACTAATGAACCAATAAAGAAATGGGCAAGTGAACTAAACAGAACTTTCTCAAAAGAAGAAATTCAAATGGCCAGAAAACACATGAAAAAATGCTCACCATCTCTAGCAATAAAGGAAATGCAAATTAAAACCACACTAAGATTCCACCTCACCCCTGTTAGAATAGCCATCATCAGCAACACCACCAACAACAGGTGTTGGCGAGGATGCGGGGAAAAAGGAACCCTCTTACACTGTTGGTGGGAATGTAGACTAGTACAACCACTCTGGAAAAAAATTTGGAGGCTACTTAAAAAGCTGGACATCGATCTACCATTTGATCCAGCAATACCACTCTTGGGGATATACCCAAAAGACTGTTACTCCAGAGGCACCTGCACATCCATGTTTATTGCGGCACTATTCACAATAGCCAAGTTATGGAAACAGCCAAGATGCCCCAGCACTGACGAATGGATTAAGAAAATGTGGTATCTATACACAATGGAATTTTATGCAGCCATGAAGAAGAACGAAATGTTATCATTCGCTGGTAAATGGATGGAATTGGAGAACATCATTCTGAGTGAGGTTAGCCTGGCTCAAAAGACCAAAAATCGTATGTTCTCCCTCATATGTGGACATTAGATCAAGGGCAAACACAACAAGGGGATTGGACTATGAGCACATGATAAAAGCGAGAGCACACAAGGGAGGGGTGAGGATAGGTAAGACACCTAAAAAACTAGCTAGCATTTGTTGCCCTTAATGCAGAGAAACTAAAGCAGATACCTTAAAGCAACTGAGGCCAATAGGAAAAGGAGACCAGGAACTAGAGAAAAGGTTAGATTAAAAAGAATTAACCTAGAAGGTAACACCCATGCACAGGAAATCAATGTGAGTCAATGCCCTGTATAGCTATCCTTATCTCAACCAGCAAAACCCCTTGTTCCTTCCTATTATTGCTTATACTCTCTCTACAACAAAATTAGAGATAAGGGCAAAATAGTTTCTGCTGGGTATTGAGGGGGGGAGCGGGAGGGGGTGGAGTGGGTGGTAAGGGAGGGGGTGGGGGCAGGGGGGAGAAATAAACCAAGCCTTGTATGCACATATGAATAATAAAAGAAAAATGAAAAAAAAATAATAAAGTCAGTGAAGAACTGAAAAAAAAAAAAAAAAAAGAAAAACCTACCCAATATTTTGCAATATAATAGTCTTAGTGAAATAAAGAGGTATATAAGAAAAAAAAAAAATCTCCTGAGTGTTATCACTTGTGACCCTGTTAGTAATTCTTGCTTAATTATGTATCAACTTATTTTAAAAGATATAGCATAGGTTATTCTGAATATTAAAGTATCTTGCCAGTTTTAGATAAGACATTATTTCTTGAGGCTGATAGAAAATATTATACTTTAGACTTCAGTAATCTTTCAGTCTGCTTGCTTCCTTGTTAGCCTGTGAAAGTCTGCTTTATATGTCAAGGATAAAAGAAATAGTGCTGTTTCTGCTAAAATATATTATGCACTTATTCTTTGGTGCATCATTAAAATAATGAATCCACTATTAAAAATATTGAAATCCTTTTTAGAAGTGCACTTTGTTGAGGTATTATCAATATATAAAAAGTTGCACATGATTCTTGTATGCATCTCAATGAATTGGCTGATAAGTATGCACTCATGAAATCATTATAACTGTCAAGTCCGAAAACATGTTCATTACATACCAAAGCTTTCTCCTGACACTTGGTTATTATTATTGTTTTGTTTTGGTAAGAATATTTAACATAAGATGTACTCTTTCAGAATTTTTAGTACACTGGGTAGAATAGCTAGCTGTAAGCATTATGTTGCATAGTAGATTTCCAGAACATGCTTTTGTTGTATAAATGAATTTTTGTGCCAATTAACCATTACCTCACCATTTTCTCCCACTCCCATGATACTTTTCATAATGTGGATGGACCCAGAGGACATTATATTAAGTAAAATATGCCAACAACAGGAATTGAAATACTATATGATCTCACACATATGTGGAATATAAAATAGGCAAACTCATATATGCAAATAATAGTAAGAAGAGAGGAGACCATAAGACACATGTACACATGCAAGCTCCCTATGACCATGTGAGACATGCAAGTCTATGCTGCCTCAAGACTGGCAGCAAGAAGACCATCACTAATTGCAGTCCCTGTACCTTGAACCTCCAGAACTCTGAACCAAAATAAAAATATCTTCTTTATACTTTACCAGTCTCTGGTGTTGTGTTATTATCAATAGAAAATGTACTATGAGAGAAAATCATTACAAAGTGTAGAGTTGTTGCTATTGCCTATCTTGGGCAATTGGTGGTACTTGCCCTAATCTAGCTATCTGGAGCCCAGGAAGACAGAGATGGAGATTTGGGCTGGTAGTTGTCATAGACCATCATGGTCAGTACAGAAAATGAAAATGCCAGTTCCCAATTTCTTTTGTGGGAAGGAAGGAGTGGCTAGGAAGAGAACAATGCAGTGTTTCTGCGGGCTGCCTGAGGACTTGGCTTCATTCACTTGTCCTGGAGCACTGAAGAAACTTGCATATCCTAGGTGTCTGGGATGGCAATGAACAAGGAATGTGGATGTGATGAGCATGAAGGCTTGAGGCCCCCAGGGGATATTTGGCAAGGATGATTCATAGGAAATTTTGAAAGCTACAAGAAAAAGCAACTTGCATGATGGAGGGGATGAATTCAAGTATGATATATTTGATATACTGAAAGAACTTTTGTAAATGCCACAGTGTACCCCCAGCACAATAAGAAAGAAAGAGAGAAAGGAAGGAAGCAAAGAAAGAAAGAAAGAAAGAGTGAGCAACTTGTCACAAGGGAACCCCCATAAGAGTATAAGAGTTTTCATCAGAAAGCTTGCATGCCAGGAGAAAAATGCAATGACAAAGTTATAAAGTCCTATCAATCAAGAACACTATACACACAAAATTTTCCTCAAAAAATAAAGGAGAGATACAGCCTTCTTTTTTTCACTGTCATATTTGTTTTGTTTTATTGAAGAAATAATACAGATGAATACAACAACTTCACAAAAACCCTTCCATACCCCAAAAGGCAACCAATATCATATGTGGATATGTACTTTAAAATTAAAGAGTCAATCCATAAGGGAAATATCAGTCATAAACACATATGCATGCAACACCAGAGCACATATAGCAAAAAATGGACACACTGAAGGGTCAAACAGACAGCAGTAAATGAATGTATGAGAATTTAAAGTGAACAGACCATCCATACAGATCAATAAGACTTGAACAACATTATGGGGAAAATGGATCTAACAGCCACATGTATAAATTCCACCCACAGCATCAGAATGCACCTTCTTCTCAAGCACACATGGAACCTCCTTCAGGACAGATCGCATGCTAGGTCACTAAACAAGATTTAAGAAATTGAAGACGATGGAAATTGTCTAAAGTATTTTTCCTCAATAGATGCAATGAAGTAAGAAATAAATAGCAGAAGAAAAACTAGAAAATTTACAAGCTTATTAAGAGGTTAAGTCATATGTTAATATTCTTATCACAATAAAATAAAATTAATAAAGTTAAAAAATTAACAATCTTATTGATATAATGTAAGCTCCCAAATCAAACCACATTCAAAAAGCCAGATCTTCCCCTAGACTTTCTTGTCCCTGAATGAATACATTTCTCTTAATGTTTCTTTTTAAAAAGTAACTGAAATTAGATGCTAGACATAAATTTAAATCTAGAACTGGAAATCATTTAGAAGAAAGTATAAAGGAAAAACTTTCAAACCTTGCTATAGGCAAAAATTTCTTAACTGTAATATCAAGAGTATGATCCACTTGAAAAATCCATTGTATTTTATCAACTACTAAGACAGATTGAAAAAATATTGTATAAAATATTTCTGGTAACAGGTTTTAGTCATGAATGCATAAGCAACTGAAAATTCAAAAAAAAAAAACAACACAATTATGGAATGGGTTTGAGAAAGCATATAACAAAAACTATGTGGAAATCAAACACAAGTAAAGATGCTAACATCATTAATCATTATGGAAAGACAAATGCCTATGAGAAACCACCACACATGTATGAGAATGGCTAAGTAGTGCTGAACAACAGAAATTTTAGAGGACATGGAAAGGAATACACAATATTACAGCCAGACAGAATAAGTTTTGGGAATTTCATATAAAGGTAATAATATTTTCACAAAATAACTTAGCAAGCCCACATTGAGATGAAATGAAATTTATGTCTATATAAAATCTGTATGTGAATGCTCATTGTTGAAAACTATAAACAACTCCAATATTCTTCAGTGAATGAATGAATGAACAAACTGTGCCCACCCCCAATTCAGAGCAATACTATTCAGCAGTAAAAAGGAATGACACACAGAAGTATGGTTGAATCACTAATACATTATGTTAAGCAAAAGAAGCCAGACCCCAAAAAATTGTTATTTCAGAAAAGGTAAAACAACAAGGACAAAGAACAGGTGAATAAATGCTGGAGGTGGAAGAAAGAGGGGAATTAACTAGAGGGTAGCATGAGGGTTTTTTTTGGGTGATAGAAGTGTCCATACATCCATACTGTGGTGGTAACATAATATATGCTCATAAAACCTCAGAACTATACTAAAAATATTGAATTTCAACTGTATAAAATGATCCATTTCAAATTATGTTAATTATGTTAAGAAAAAAAGTGAATCATGAGAGATTACCAACATGACAGTTTCCCTCTGGAGAAAATTGTAGAATGTACTTCAGGCAGTAAAAAAAGGAAAAGAGCCTGAGCTGTAAGAAAGAATAATAGTTTATAGAGTGGTGTGTGTGTGTGTGTGTGTGTGTGTGTGTGTGTGTGTGTGAATTTTAAAGAACATTGATTGTATAACACAATATTTTTGAGAGCACAAAAATCACATCTTAGGTAAAAATATCTAAGAAGCACACTAGCAAAAACAGAATATTTGAGAAGAGTTAAAAGAATAATTAACTTTGTCCTCTCAGAAAACATTAAAGGAAAAAATTAAGACTGTAACAAATATATATCTTTCAATTTCTAGTAATGTTAATAAAAGAATAAAACAAAATATGTAACTTCAAAACTCGCTGAAAAATAAAATAAGAAAAAACGAGTCAATCAGCTCAAAAGAAAAAATACAAAAGAAATCTAGATAGAAAGTGTTCACTTATGAGTACACATACTCTATCATTCCTACTTTAGCCACTAAACCAAGTAAATTGTATTTTTTAAGAAAAGCTATTATATCAACAAATAACTCTAAAGAAACTGTGTTACAAAGAGAGAAAAGCTCATCCTAGATGGGTAGAAATTAATAGCCATGGCCTTTTCTGGAACATTTGTCTAGTGTGTGAAGCAGAGGATAGATTCTCCCACAAATCAAAGGATGCTTTTGAATTAAGGAATAACTGATTTAGCTTGTAGGACAGTGTGAACTGGTAGGATGACTTAGAACTGGGGTTTTTTGGTGTTGTTTCGCTGTTGTTTTTGAGACAAGGTCTTTGTACATAGACCAGGCTGGCCTGGAACACACTCTGTAGCCCATGCTAGTCTCAGCCCCCCAAGTACTGGGATTAGAGCTCATGCCATCATGCCTGGCCAGAAAATATGTACTCTTAATTCCATAGTTTTATAAATACAATATTTGACAGAATTATATAATATTGGAAATTATTAAACATGTAAGGGATCAGCAAAATGGGCACCATAACCAAGAAACAAAAACAGAAAATAGGAAATAAGGAGGGCCCCCGGGCCGCCAGTCTCCCACACCCAGACAGCTTGGGAAGACACAGACAAAGTGAGCTTCGCGGTACCACGGTACTCCCACAGACAACCCTGGGCCAGAGCAGCATAGCCCCCTGGACAGACCAACCTCCACCCGGGAAAAATAGAGAAACTGACTAATAAGCAATAAGAGCAATAAAGACATGTGGGAAAGAGGGTGGGGCGCACTGAACGCCGAAGATTGGGGGAAGGGAATCCTTGTAAATAAACAAGCCAGATGGGCAGGAGAGGCTCCGGTGGGAGCAGGGCACCCAGCAACCAGGAGCAGGAAAGCTAGTGAGAGTGGCAGAGGGAGGAAAACTCCACAGGAGAGAGGGGAAGACCCACTTCCCATGTGAACTGTAAACAAACATGGCGGCTGGCAGGAGCAGCAGCACCGCCCAGTAATCAGGAACAGGAAAGCTTGTACAAGCAGCGGTGGGAGGAAAACTGCACAGGAGAAGGGGGAGGACCCGCTTCCCACATGAACTGTAAATAAGCAGGCCTGAGAAAGTGGGTGCAGTGTCACCTTCCCCAGTGTGCTTGGAAAGGGGAAACCTTGTAGCAGAAGTGCAGAGGAAAACTCTGAGTAAACAAAGCCTGCAGGGCCAGGTGAGTGCTAAGCTCCCCCAGAGATCTGCATAAATAATGCCTCCAGCAACAGCAGGCTGACAACAGTGGGCATGCAAGCCACAGATACCATTCACAGAACTGTCTCCAGATTCTTTTTTTTTTTTCTTTTTCTCCCTACCTATGATGAGAGAACAACCGAATTACACCTGCAAGCTGAAAAACTTACTGAAACTGTATTGCATTTGAACTTCGGACACTTGGTGGGGTTTGTGTGTGTGTGTGTGTGTGTGTGTGTGTAGTTTTGTTCTACTTTATGTGTCCCCTTTGATGAGACAACTACAGAACAACATCTGAGGCAGCATCTCCAGGACTGGAGACTGAGACGGACACCCAAATTATTAAGACTGAAACTTCATTGCATTTGAACTTGGAGGTTTTTTGGTTTTTTGGGTTTTTTTTTAATTTTCTATTTTTTATTTTATTTTATTTTATTTATATATATATTTCTTTCATTTACTTATTTTTTATTTTTATTTTTATCTTTTTTTTATTTTTTATTTTCAATCCTCTCTCTGTCTCTCTAATGCCTGTTCAGCTTACTGCCAATTAGTACACTAATGCTCCCTGTTTACACCTTTGAAACTTTCTTGACTGATTCCTTCTTCTGTTTTCTCTTTCTTGTCTGTTTATTTGTTTTTCCCTTTTCTTTAACTTCTTGCTTTCCATCTCCTCTCACCCTCCCATTCTAAATATTACCATTGCTATTATTACAACCTAGAAAATACTTAATTGCACAGTATAGGGACGGTAACAACACCAAAGACAGTGACGGGAAGACAGAAAAAACAGGGAAACCAGTTTCCTCACAGCAAAAAATTAGTACAGGAACCAGAGGGGAATGAAGAAAACAGATACTCAGATCCAGACTCCAAAAAATGAAGATAAACAATGCCAAAGGACCCAATGAAGCGTACAAGAATAATTTAAAAGAAGGCATACTACAGGTACTCAATGAGAATTTTATACAGATGATACTGGATAGGGTCAACCAAAATGTACAGGAGACACTTAAGAAATTCCAAGACAACAAAAATAGAGAATTTGAAAAAGCAAAAGAAGAAATAAAGGAAACCATAGAAGCACTGTATACACACCAAAGTGAAACAGAGAACATGATGAATAAACAGATAAATGAACTCAGGACAAAAATAGACAACATTAAAGAGGAAACCACCCAGGATATGGAAAACCTCAGAAAAAAGAACGAAACAGAACTGCAAAACAAAATGGAAGGCCAATCCAGCAGAATAGAACAAACAGAAGACAGAATCTCAGAACTTGAAGATGAAATGTTATTAAAGGAAAAACCGAAGAACTATTAATTAAACAACTCAAGACCAGTGAAAAGAAAATGCAAGAACTCACCAACTCCATCAAAAGACCAAACTTGAGAATCATGGGCATCAAAGAAGGAGAAGAGGTGCAAGCAAAGGGAATGCATAATATATTGAACAAAATAATAACAGAAAATTTCCCAAATCTAGAGAAAGATATTCCCATACAAATGCAAGAGGCCTCCAGGACACCAAACAGACCAGATCAAGATAGAACTATGCCATGAAATATCATCGTTAAAACAAAAAGTTCAGAAATGAGGGAAAGAATATTGAAGGTGAAAAGAGAGAAAAAACAAGTAACATACAAAGGTAAACCCATCAAAATAACAGCAGACTTCTCAACAGAAACATTAAAAGCAAGAAGAGCGTGGGGTGAGATCTTCCAGGCACTGAATGAAAATAACTTCAACCCCAGGATACTCTACCCAGCAAAGCTATCATTCAAAATAGATGGAGCAATAAAAGTCTTTCATGATAAGCAGAAACTAAAACAATATGTGACCACAAAGCCACCACTACAAAAGATTCTGCAAGGGATTCTGCACACAGAAAGTGAAACCCAACTTAACCATGAAAAGACAGGCAGCACCAAACCACAGGAAAAGAAAAAGCAAGAGAGTAGAGAGTAACTTCAACTTAGGTACACACAATTAAACCTTCAAACAACTAAAACAACTAAATGACAGGAATCACCACATACCTATCAGTACTAACAATTAATGTTAACGGACTTAATTCACCCATCCAAAGGCATGGATTTACGAAATGGATTAAAAGGGAAGGTCCAACAATTTATGCTTACAGGAGACCCATCTCACCGACAGAAATAAGCATAGGCTTAGAATGAAAGGCTGGAAGAAGATTTACCAAGCCAATGTTCCCAAAAAACAGGCAGGAGTAGCAATACTTATCTCTGACAAAGTAGACTTCAAACCTACATTGATCAAATGAGATAAAGAAGGACATTCCACACTAATAAAAGGGGAAATAGACCAAAAGGAAATAATAATCATCAACCTGTACGCACCCAATGTCAACGCACCCAATTTCATCAAACATACCCTGAAAGACCTAAAAGCATATATAAACGCCAACACAGTGGTTGTGGGAGACTTTAACACCCCATTATCATCAATAGATAGGTCATCCAAACAAAAAATCAATAAAGAAATCCAAGATCTAAAATATACAATAGATCAAATGGACCTACTTGATGTCTACAGAACATTTCATCCAACTTCTACACATGAAACCTTCTCCAAATAGATCATATCCTAGGGCACAAAGCAAGCCTCAGCAAATATAAGGAAATAGAAACTATACCATGCATACTATCTGATCACAATGCAGTAAAAGTAGAACTCAACAAGAAAAGGAAAGACAAAAAACATGCAAATAGCTGGAAACTAAATAACTCATTACTTAATGAACAATGGATCATCGATGAAATAAAAGAGGAAATTAAAAAGTTCCTGGAAGTCAATGAAAATGAAAACACAACCTACCAGAACCTTTGGGACACAGCAAAGGCAGTCCTGAGAGGAAAGATTATAGCCATGAGTGCATATATTAAAAAGACTAAAAGATCCCAAGTCAATGACCTAATGATACATCTCAAACTCCTAGAAAAACAAGAACAAGCAAATCCCAAAAAAATTGAAGGAGAGAAATAATAAAAATAAGAGCTGAAATCAGCGAAATAGAAACCAAAATACCATACAAAGAATTAATGAAACAAAAAGTTGGTTCTTTGAAAAAATAAACAAGATCGATAGACCCCTGGCAAACCTGACTAAAATGAGGAGAGAAAAAACACAAATTAGTAGAATCAGGAATGCAAAAGGGGAGATACCAACAAACACCATGGAAGTCCAGGAAATCATCAGAGACTACTTTGAGAACCTATACTCAAATAAATTTGAAAATCTTAAAGAAATGGACAGATTTCTAGATACATATGATCATCCAAAACTGAACCAAGAGGAAATTAATCACCTGAATAGACCTATAACACAAAATGAAATTGAAGCAGCAATCAAGAGTCTCCCTAAAAAGAAAAGTCCAGGACCTGATGTATTCTCTGCTGAATTCTATCAGACCTTTAAAGAAGAACTGATACCAACCCTCCTTAAACTGTTCCATGAAATAGAAAGGGAAGGAAAACTGCCAAACACATTTTATGAAGCCACTATTACACTTATCCCAAAACCAGGCAAAGACACCTCCAAAAAGGAGAACTATAGGCCAATCTCCTTAATGAACATTGATGCAAAAATCCTCCACAAAATAATGGTAAACCGAATTCAACAACACATCAAAAAGATTATTCACCATGACCAAGTAGGCTTCATCCCAGGGATGCAGGGTTGGTTCAACATATGAAAATCAATAAACGTAATAAACCACATTAACAGAAGCAAAGACAAAACCACTTGATCATCTCAGTAGATGCAGAAAAAGCCTTTGATAAGATCCAACATTATTTATTTCATGATAAAAGCTCTAAGAAAACTAGGAATACAAGGAAAGTACCTCAACATTATAAAAGCTATATATGACAAACCTATAGCCAGCATTATACTTAATGTAGAAAAACTGAAACCATTCCCTCTAAAATCAGGAAGCAGACAAGGATGCCCACTATCTCCACTCCTATTCAACATAGTACTGGAATTCCTAGCCAGAGTAATTAGGCAAGAAGAAGTAATAAAAGGAATACAAATAGGTAAAGAAACTGTCAAAATATCCCTATTTGCAGACAACATGAATCTATACCTTAAAGACCCAAAAAACTCTACTCAGAAGCTTCTAGACATCATCAATAGCTATAGCAAGGTAGCAGGATATAAAATCAACATAGAAAAATCATTAGCATTTCTATACACCAACAATGAGCAAACTGAAAAAGAATGTATGAAAACAATTCCATTTACAATAGCCTCAAAAAAAGTCAAATACCTAGGTGTAAACCTAACAAAAGATGTGAATGACCTCTGCAAAGAAAACTATACATTTTTGAAGAGATTGAGGAAGACTATAGAAAGTTCAGAGATCTCCCACACTCATGGATTGGTAGAATCAATATAGTAAAAATTTCTATACTCTCAAACGTAATCTACATGTTTAATGCAATTCCCATCAAAATTCCAATGACATTCATTAAAGAGATTGAAAAATCTACTGTGAAATTTATATGGAAACACAAGAGGCCACGAACAGCCAAGGCAATACTCAGACAAAAGTGCAATGCTTGAGGTATCACGATACCTGACTTCAAACTATATTACAAAGCAATAACAATAAAAACAGCATGGTACTGGCACAAAAACAGACATGAAGACCAGTGGAACAGAATAGAGGACCCAAATATGAAGCCACACAACTATAAGCAACTTATCTTTGACAAAAGAGCTAAAAATATATGATGGAGAAATAGCAGCCTCTTCAACAAAAACTGCTGGCAAAATTGGTTAGCAGTCTGCAAAAAACTGAAACTAGATCCATGTATATCACCCTATACCAAGGTTAACTCAAAATGGATCAAGGATCTTAATATCAGACCCCAGACTCTAAAGATGATACAGGAAAGAGTAGGAAATACTCTGGAGTTAGTAGGTATAGGTAAGAACTTTCTCAACAAAACCCCAGCAGTACAACAACTAAGAGATAGCATAGATAAATGGGACCTCATAAAGATAAAAAGCTTCTGTTCATCAAAAGAAATGGTCTCTAAACTGAAGAGAACACCCACAGAGTGGGAGAAAATATTTGCCAGCTACACATCAGACAAAGGACTGATAACCAGAATATATAGGGAACTTAAAAAACTAAATTCTCCCCAAACTAATGAACCAATAAAGAAATGGGCAAGTGAACTAAACAGAACTTTCTCAAAAGAAGAAATTCAAGTGGCCAAAAAACACGTGAAGAAAACTCACCATCTCTAGCAATAAAGGAAATGCAAATTAAAACCACACTAAGATTCTACCTCACCCTTGTTAGAATAGCCATCATCAGCAACACCACCAACAACAGGTGTTGGCGAAGATTCGGAGAAAAAGGAACCCTCTTACACTGTTGGTGGGAATGTAAACTAGTACAACCACTCTGGAAAAATATTTGGAGGCTACTTAAAAAGCTAAACATTGATCTACCATTTGATCCAGCAATACCACTCTTGGGGGTATACCCAAAAGACTGTGACACATGTTACTCCAGAGGCACCTGCACACCCATGTTTATTGTGGCACTATTCACAATAGCCAAGTTATGGAAACAGCCAAGATGCCCCACCACTGACGAATGGATTAGAAAATGTGGTATCTATACACAATGGAATTTTATGCAGCCATGAAGAACGAAATTTTATCATTTGCTGGTAAATGGATGGAATTGGAGAACATCATTCTGAGTGAGGTTAGCCTGGCCCAAAAGACCAAAAATCATATGTTCTCCCTCATATGTGGACATTAGATCAGGGCAAACACAACAAGGGGATTGGACTTTGAGCACATGATAAAAGCAAGAGCACACAAGGGTGGGGTGAGGATAGGTAAGACACCTAAAAAATTAGTTAGCATTTGTTGCCCTTAACGCAGAGAAACTAAAGCAGATACCTTAAAAGCAACTGAGGCCAATAGGAAAATGGGACCAGGAACTAGAGAAAAGGTGAGATCAAAAAGAATTAACCTAGAAGGTAACACACACGCACAGGAAATTATTGTGAGTCAACTCCCTGTATAGCTATCCTTATCTCAACCAGCAAAAACCCTTGTTCCTTCCTATTATTGCTTATACTCTCTCTACAACAAAATTAGAAATAAGGACAAAATAGTTTCTGCTGGGTATTGATCGGGTGGGGGGGAGAGGGATGGGGCAGAGTGGGTGGTAAGGGAGGGGGTGGGGGCAGGGGGAGAAATGACCCAAGCCTTGTATGCACTTATGAATAATAAAAATAAAAAGAAAAAACAGAAAATAGAAGCAGACCCATCAGTGACCTGTAAGGTGTGTTAACAGACATAAATTTTGAAATATATTCTATGAACATATTTTTAAATAGAGAAAAAAATACATTATATCTGTGGAGCAATAGAAAAATTTCAATGTAAAAGGAAGACACCGAAAAAGAACATGAAGTTTCTGGAATTAATGTATTTGAGGTCTGTTAAACTGGACTCCTGTTTGCAGCTACATGTTTAAAATGTCAGAAAATTGTCTCTCCTTCCGTCAGAACAAGAACAATCTGTAAAAACTGAAAATCAGTGTTTTTTCTCAGGCCTATCAGAGAACAAATGCTACAGAGCAAAGTACCTTCATGCAATTTAGAAAGGCAGGGAAACACAGAACTCAAGCATCTCTACACCTAGACAGAAGCCACCAATTCTATATGAAATGACAAGAACCTTATACTGGAAATTCTAATGACATGCTGAATACCAAATGTAAACTAGAATAGACATGTCAAGCTCCAATGGGTGCAGTCATACAGGGGTTCTGATATTTTAGAGGTTTTCCTATAGGAACCCCACCAGGCTCTCACAGAGAGGAACAGGGAGAAACTAGAGCAAGTTCAGTAGTGGTGCTGGTTGGGAGAGAGGAAGTAGATGCTGTAAAATCTACCCAGACCCTCTCCTCTGTGGTATAAAATGCCATGACATAACCAGGGGACCCTGGCAAAAATCAGTTCATAGACCAAGCACCAGAAGACACCTGTTACCAATGGGAAGGAATTAGAGGATAGGAGGAAAAGAATTGTGCTCTTGGGCAAGGGAAATATGTTAATAGATATAATGGATGTAAGTGTATGCATAAATATTCAAATATAAACCTTAACTCTGTCTGCAGAGAGAGCCCAGAGCAGGTGATCCTCAGTAACAATGGGATCACATAGTGTCCATATTTAGGGTCTAAAACCTGTTTCTCCAAAATGAAGCAGGACTCCTTACAAAACATGGCTAATTCAAGTAGAGAGAAGAGAAAATAACATATAAGCCTGGATGTCTTGCTGAGCCAAAAAGTAAGGAAATGCTCAAAGAATAAAAGGGAGATGACAAGAATACAGAATCCAATTTCAAAGCACCCTCACTGGCCAAGTCTGGAAAGTGTGACTAAATCAAAATAAATGACAATTCCATTTCAGTATATCCCATTGAATAAAAAAGGAATACATACATTCTTACTGATAAAAATAAATAACTCTGTACCAGAAAGCATACAAACAGACCATTCAAGTAGATGCCCTTTTATTCCTCCATCTAAATGGAGTGTAAAACAGTCCTACCATCTCCCTTTTATCAGAGTCAATTTCTCCTGCTCAGTATGGTAATTCCACTTCTTTGCTTCTGTTCAACAGATTCAAACAATCCAAGGTTCCTTGGGAAGCCATCATTTGTAAGTAAATGGGATACTTGCCCTTTCCTGGCAAGTATGCTGTTTAGGAAGTGGTACCTCCCAAACTACTAAACTCAAGAGTTTGAAGGGTTGGGAAGTAAAAGAGGATTCTACCAGGTCACCAAGAGTGATGGTAAGTGGAGCCAGTCCTGGTTCTACTCTTTGTTTGCTAGTTCAAGGTACCACAGAATCATATTAGGAGCCTAAGACTCAATTCATGTACTACATTTTAAAAGACAATATCATGTTCTTTAAAAGTATTGCATTATGTAATTATGAATTGCATCACATCTGTGTATGAACAAGACATAAGGAAACATGCTAAAAACTATTAAACGATGTAGAATAGAGGAAAAATAGAAAAGAAGTTCAGTGATGAGGGGTTACATTGACTTAGGTACAACACATGTAAAGGCAAAAATCCCACTAAACTAGAAACAGACACCTACACATGGAAAAGAATAAATAACAGGTCACACTAAAGGAATGGCACTAACAAAAGGGGAGGGTAAAAGAATGAAATAAAGAAGGTGATCCATGTTTATTGCAGCACTATTCACAATAGCCAAGTTATAGAAACAGCCAAGATGCCCCACTACTGATGAATGAATTAAGAAAATGTTGCATGTAGACACGATGGAATTTTACTCAGCCATGAAGAAGAATGAAATCTTATCATTTGCAAGTAAATGGATGGAACTGAAGAACATCATGCTGAGTGAGGTTAGCCAGGCTCAGAAGACTAATAATTGTATATTTTCCCTCATATGTGGACTTTAGGTCAAGAGCAAATACAGCAAGGGGATTGGACTTTGGTCACATGATAAGGTGAGAGCACACAAGGGAGGTATGAAGATAGATAAGAAACCCAAAAAGCATGATAGTATTATAGGAGCCAATAGAGACTCCTATTGGCCTCTGTTGCTTTCAAGTTTCTGCACTAGTTCCTTTGCATTGAGGACATTTAATACTATCATGTTTTTTGGGTTTCTTTTTTTTTTTTTTATAAAAAAAAAAAGAAATTCAATTGGCCAAAAAACACATGAAAAAATGCTCACCATCTCTAGGAATAAAGGAAATGCAAGTTAAAACCACACTAAGATTCCACCTCACCCCTTTTAGAATAGCCATCATCAGCAACACCACCACCAACAGGTGTTGGTGAAGATGCAGGGAAAAAGGAACCCTCTTACACTGTTGGTGGGAATGTAAACTAGTACAACCACTCTGGAAAAATATTTGGAGGCTACTTAAAAAGCTACACATTGATCTACCATTTGATCCAGCAATACCACTCTTGGGGATATACCCAAAAGACTGTGACACAGGTTACTCCAGAGGCACCTGCACACCCATGTTTATTGCAGCACTGTTCATAATAGCCAAGTTATGGAAACAGCCAAGATGCCCCACTACTGACGAATGGATCAAGAAAATGTGGTATCTATACACAATGGAATTTTATGCAGCCATGAAGAAGAATGAAATGTTATCATTCGCTGGTAAATGGATGGAATTGGAGAACATCATTCTGAGTGAGGTTAGCCTGGCCCAAAAGACCAAAAATCGTGTGTTCTCCCTTATATGTGGACATTAGATCAAGGGCAAACACAACAAGGTGATTGAACTTTGATCACAAGATAAAAGTGAGAGCACACAAGGGAGGGGTGAGGATAGGTAAGACACCTAAAAAATTAGTTAGCATTTGTTGCCCTCAATGCAGAGAAACTAAAGCAGATACCTTAAAAGCAACTGAGGCCAATAGCAAAAGGGGACCAGGAACTAGAGAAAAGGTTAGATCAAGAAGAATTAACCTAGAAGGTAACACACATGTACAGGAAATCAATGTGAGTCAACTCCCTGTATAGCTATCCTTATCTCAACTAGCAAAAATCCTTGTTCCTTCCTATTATTGCTTATACTCTCTCTTCAACAAAATTAGAGATAAGGACAAAATAGTTTCTGTCAGGTATCGAGGGGATGGGGGGGAGAGGGAAGGGGTGGGGTGGGTGATAAAGGAGGCGGTGGGGGATGGGGGGAGAAATGGCCCAAGCATTGTGGGCACATATGAATAATAAAAAAAGAAAAAAGAAACCCAAAAAATATGATAGTATTAAATGTCCTCAGTGCAAAGGAACTAGTGCAGAAACTTGAAAGCAACAGAGGCCAATAGGAGAAGGGGAACAGGAACTAGAGAAAAGGTCAGTCCGAGAAGAATCAACTTAGAATGTAACACATACATACATGAAAGCAATGAGAGAGATCTCCCTGTATAGCTATCCTTATCTCAACTAGAAAAAAACCCTTTGTCTTTCTTATTATTGTTTATGTGCTCTCTTCAACAAAATTAGAGATAAGGGCAAAACAGTTTCTACCTGGAAGTGAGGGGGTAAGGGGGGCACAGGAAGGGGAGGGGGGAAAGGGAGGAGGCATGGGGGTAGGGGGAGAAATAACCCAAACATTGTATGCACATATGAATAAACAGAAAAAAAAGGTAAATATGGTTGTACTTTCTATGCAAGAATGAATATGGAAATTTTTAAAGCTGTTGAAATCAGCATAAGAAAGAGATTAAGGTAGAAAGGAGAAATATGGAGAGGATGAACCAATTGAGGATATAATAATACACACACACATGGAAGTGCCATAATGAAATTTCCTGTGTAGTTATTTTGAACTATACAGGACCTATAGTTAAATGAAAATGTCTCTTTTTCAAAAACAAAGGACAGAAAATTAATAAAGTTTCTGTCTGGATGTTGGTACCAGTGGGAAGGAGGAAGATATAAAGAAAGGGTATGGGAGAGTGAATATGATGGAAATATTTTGTACTTATGAATGAAAATGGAAAAATGAGATCTGTTGAAACTATTCTAAGAATGGGGGAAGGGAGATAAAGGAGAATGATGGAGGGGTGAATTTAACTAAGATACATTGTAAGCATTTTTGTAAATGTCACAATGTATCTTCAGTACAACAATAATATAATAATAAAAAATAGTATTGCATTCATGTGTGCCTTTAAAAGGCAATTCCAAAATTCCATAAGTCCAGTTGTTTCTGGAAAATGTAGCAGGTAATACAAGCCCTTGATCATGGGTTTATTCCCAACCTCTTCACTGAGAAATGTGTCCCTTAGTCCCTTCACTGAGAAATGTGCATCACATACCAGTGGATTAGGTATTTCATGCTCTCCAGACTTTAGTGCTGCTGAGGATTTGGAGGTAAAAAAAGGAAAAACCATACTTGGTAAAGGCAACTGTCTCTTAGAGGACAAACTGCTGATCTTTTAAGGATGAAAGGAGCAAAATAATTTATTCCAACTGGTTGATTCAACTTTATTGTGTCATACCAGAGATGTTCTCTCTGGTCCACAGGTGGAATAGTCAAAAGCTGATTGGCCTTGGCAAATGGGCATCCATTCTGTTGGGCCCCTACAGAATCCCCAACTCTTCTACCAATTGCTTGCTTGTGTGACCATCATGCCAGATCCAAGATAACTATAATGAAGTCTCGCTGAATTCAATGAACTTTACTTGGTCATTTGCTACTTGGTCATTCAGTACGTCTTCCATATTCAAAGACAATAATTTGTTTGTTAACTTTAACTTATAAAATAAACATCATAATTTTAGGAAAGAGAAATTACTTAAGTATACAGTAAGCTCAAATAACCAAAAATGCCTTATAGACAGAATTTTATGTTATTGTAAAGCAACACAATTTTGTTATTTAAAATCAGTCAATAATAGCATGTGATGAATTATTCCATAGTCAAAGGCTCATTGCAGCTAAACTGGAGGAAAGTTACATCCTCTATACTCACCTAAGTTTTAGTGAAATGCTCTCTGTTTTATTCAGTCTGATGTAATGGACTAAAATTTTAAGGATGAATGTGATATTTATGCACAATACTCAACATAACACATTCTTCATCCCAGCTAGCCCTGCTACTCATCCCACTAGGTGGCCAGTTATTTTGGCGCAGATATTACTGTTGCCTAAGTGCTCTTGTAATCTAACTAAGAAGACTAAATCAAGTTTGCTTGATATGCATATCTAAACATTTTTTTGTTCAAGAAGAAAATTATACCTGTTAAAGATGCACAGATAAATAAGCCAAAGTGTGGTCATAAGCTTTGGAAATGACACTTTTCACTCAACTTCACTAGAGGTTGACAGCTTTGTTTCTTAAACTTTTGGTAAAATATACATAACATAAAATTTACCATTTTAACCAATTTTATCTGGATAGTTTTGTTTTGAAATAAAACTTTTTATGATGCTTAAGCTACGCAAAGACATAAAATGAATAGTGTTATTAATGTTTATGGAATCATTAATTATCTTAAAATATAGAACATAACCTATGAATTGAAGCTTTCTATATTCTAGTGATCGACCTCATCTTTCTCCTCAACATATGGAACTTCTGTTTTTTTCTCACAACCTTGTTCTTCTTAATGATTTTACTACAAACCCGAAGATACTTACGGAATTTCATTGAATTGTTTGGCTGAGTTTTGTTTTATGTGTAGTATATCATATTATACGTCACCATTTTTAACTAATAATGTTAAATGTATTTGCAATATATTTTATATATTAGCAATGATGTTCCTCTTCAGTGCAGTTAAATATTCAATTTCAACAGATCTTTTCCCTATCTCCCTATCTCAATCTTCATTCTTCCCTTATAATTTTCAAGTGATTCATGATTAAAAATTTGTGCATACACACAAACACACACACAGAGTCTGGATTTTAACTGAAATTGGTTTTTACTTTCTTTTCAATAGATTTTGTATATTAAAGGCCTTCCAACCCGTCCATGTACATAATAAATTTTAGCACTTAATTAAGTCATTTTCACTATCTTCAATAAAATTTTGTAATTATCTAATAACCATTTTGCAAGTTTAGTAGATTTATCTTTTTCCTAAATATCTCAGAACTTCCATGCCATTTTAGTGGCTGATTTTTAAAAATTTTTATCTTGTACTTCTTTTTATGTAGTGATTCCATGGAATGTGTTTTTTAGGCTTATTTTATGACAATAAAAAGTTAACCTTTATATAATACTATTGTTACATACTATTGTAAATTTTTACTTAAGTTGTCAAATAATAACTCAGTGAGATTAAAACCACTACAGTCTACCTCTTTTAAAATTAGAAACTAGTACAAAGAGGTTAAAGAATTTACTCAAAACCATAAAGCGTACATAATAAGGTAGCATTTAAATCGAGGAAGTTTGGTGCCATCATTTTATACATTGTAATTATGTTGTCTTTTATGTTAAAACTAACTTTGGTGAACTCTCTATTGGTTCAAATTATCACTTGGTCTCTTGAGGATCTTCTTTGAGATAATCATGTTATATGTTAATAATTTTTCCTTTTTGACAATGCTGAGGCTTTGAACTCAGGGCTTCATGCTGTGAGAAAGCCACTCTACCTGTTGAGCCACACCTCCAGCCCTTTTTACTCATGTTATTTTGGAGATAGGGTCTCCTTTTTTGCCCAGGCAAGCCTAGAACCACAGTACTCCGGGATCTCAGCCTCCCAAGGAGCTAGGATTATAGGTATGAACCACAGGTGCTTGGCTTTTCCCTTTTTCTTTTCTATCTTTTGTTTCCATTTCTCTTATCTTATGATGTTGTCTCGAAACTCTATTGCAATGTTAAATAAAAGTTTGAAAGCTGATTTTTTTGTCTTATTCAAAACTTTTTAAAAAGTTCTTTTTTTTTTCATTTGTATTCCTAGCTTGTCACAAATTTATTTTTCAGTCACAGGTCCCTATTGACTAGTGTGTGTATGTGTGCCTATACCAAAAGTACTTATTGAGGAACTATTCTGGAGAAAATACCAGTGATCAAAAATTATGTGTGATGCATAAGTCAATTATTTTTAGTATGTTAGACAGCTATAAATACCGTACTCTGTAAATTAAGAGAAAGAGTGTGGTATTAGCTGGGGAAGGAAAGTTGGCAGACCTCATTAAGAAGTTATAAAGACTAGGCCAGACATACCTCTCACTCTAGCTATGTGGTCTGAAGAGATTGGAAAGATTATGGTTCAAGGCTAGCTTGTGCTAAAAGTTCACAAGACACCCTTCTCAACCAAAAGAAGCTGGGAGTGGTGATGCACCTATCATCTCAGCTATGTGGGAAGCATAATTATGAGGATCACAATCCAGGCTGGCCCAGACATAAATGTGAGACCCTATTTAAAAAATAATGAAAGCTAAAAGGGCTGGGGATGTCGCTTAGGTGGTAGAGCACTTGCCTGGCAAGCACAAGGCCCTGAATTCAAACCTAAATTTCTGAATTTTTGAAAATCTGCCTTTAAACAGTGTTGAACTTTCTTTATTAGTCAATTAAGTGTGATCCTTTCATGACTGGTTTTTAGTTTTGCTAGGAAGAGATTAGTGATGCCTTACTCTGAGGATAGCTCAGCCCTGCTACAATGCTGGACCCATCTGTGACAGAGGGTGCCAGAAAGTGCCTTCAAACAGAAACATTTTTAGGATTCCCCTTATTTATTCAAATCATCTCAGGGAGAGAAGTCCTTTGGTACCCATTGCCCAATGTCTGAAGATAGCAATTTCATATATTTTGTCCCATTTAGTGGTTCTTCTTTTTCTTGCAACAGGAAGGCAAGCTTTACGACAGTTTTTCCAATATACCAGAAGTGGGTAATTCTCTGCTTCACTAAGTTTTATTCTCACATTTTCTTTTCTAACTTCTTAGGTTAAATGATTACCTTATCAATTTTGAGTATTTAATTCTATATTTTATATACATTTAAGATTTCATGTTTCCTTCAAAGTACTATTTTGGTTTCATCCACATGTTATAATATGTGGTATTTTCAATCTATTTCTGAATTTGTTATGTGCAAATGTATTTAGAAATGTTATCTGTAACTTATTAATAAATATATAAATAACTGAATTATAATCAGTATATATTATCTATTTACCAGTCACTTTTAAGTTTTTGAGGCTAAATTTATGAAATATTAATCTGTCAATTTTGGTAAACATTCCCTGAATGTTTAAATTTTATTATGTCTTACCCATTTAAGTTTATTAATTCTATCTTATATCATTGTTAATTTTGTCTGTTTGTCCAGTCAGTTATTAAGTACGTATGCTGAAATATCACATGATAATAGCTAACTTGTTCAATGTTTATAATTATGTCAATATTTTCCCATATATTCTGAGGTATGCTATCTATATAGATAGCATACCTATCTATATTATAGATAGGTATTATATAATTATAAGTAAATTATATTCATGGAGACCTGAACCTGTTGACATTATATTGTGGCCTTTTCTTAATAGTGCTTTTGCTTTAGATTGTATTTAAGTGATACAGTGACTCAAGTATTCTACTAATAGTGAAAGCAGATCATTTTAACTGGCATTCTTATTCTCACCTATTTACCAGCTCAATTCTACATAAAGACTGATTAGGAGAGACTGTGTGGGTTTTTCACTTAAGGGTAGAGAATATTTTCCCACTGAAAATATTATATCCCGAAATGCCAGACTCTTCTGTATCTTCCACCTAATACTGAATCTAAGAATAATTCACACAGGAAAGCAAAGATATAGACACACAATTATGTACACATACAAGTATCATTAAACATAATTAGAAAGCTCTCCAAAAAGCAAGAAAGGATACATTTGCATTTTTGGTTGTCAGAGAATACTTTGCTTTGAGGTCAAATACTCAGTAGTTATTTATACACTTGGTCATCTTTAATATCTGCAACCTGTTGATTTCCCTGTATGAGGCTCTAAACAACACATTGTATATGTTTAATCTCAATAAGCATGTTGTACACATAAGCAGCTTACTTAATTTTTCCTTTGCTCCAAATTCCTCATTTTTAAAAGAAGATAGTAGTATCAGTTGGTTTTCTGAGTTGTTTTTTATTTAATTTATTTTTTGTCAGGATGGAGGTTTGAACTCAGGGACTACACCTTGAGCCACTGCAACAGCCCTTTGTGTGTGTGTGTGTGTGTGATGAGTTTTTCAAGATAGGGTCTCACAGAACTATTTGCCCAGGCTGACTTGCTTCAAACCATGATCCTCCTGATTAGCTAGGTGTGAGCCACCAGCGCTAGGTTATATTACCTCTTAAAACATGTTTCCAAGTGTATGTGAGCCACCAGCGCTAGGTTATATTACCACTTAAAACATGTTTCCAAGTAATGAGGATGGTGATAAGAGGGCAATTTAGTAACTGGTGGGCCATTACTAGGATTTTATTGATTCATTTGGCTACAAAAATAAATCTCCTTTCACTACTCATCTGTTTGTGCTTTATTACTATATTTACAGAAATTTCCTCCTTATAATGTTTTTATTTATCAGTAATTGTTGTCCTTTATATTTTAGTTTTCCTATTTGTTTATGCAGCTCATAACAGCATTTTAAGTTATTGAATTAAATTAATTATGGAATTAGATTGTAGTGATAATTTTTAAAGCAATATTTTCTGTATTTTAAGATTCTTTGGCATTTTAAAATCATTGTTGACACCAGGGAGATTGTCTCTCCCCGGTTTAGCCAATTTTTACATAGCAACGGGTCTAGGAGTTCATCTTTCATAGGTAAGTCAACCAAGCCTAAACTAATAGCCTCATCCACTCCCTCAGTTGTCACACACCTGCCTGGAATCACTGCAGGGCCAGGTGCCAGGCCAGGAGAACACTCCTATAGCTCAAAACAGCACAGGATAATTCAAACTACCCAATCCCATACTCCCTGTTCTGCCTTGCCTCACCTTTCCCATAAAAACCCCAATAAGGCTATCTAGCCAAGACTTCCCCTCCCTCCTGTCTTATTCCTCCTGATCAAAACCTGTTGCTTCCCTGTTGGCTCTATGGCCTGCACTAACCCCCTCTGTAGGAGAATTGAGTAAAACAGACTCCATGCTGACTTTACCACACTACATCCAACATTTACTTTCTTAAACATACACAGGGCAGGATATTTGGCACTATAAATAAGTAGAGAGAGATGCTTCAGACAAATGAATAGTGTGTAAGTAAAGGCTTTGAAAAGACAAGCAAAGGGTCACAGTTACTTACTGACAAACTAGCCTAAAAGCTATATAGGAAAATTAGAAAATAGAATATGGAGGTGGGGAGCTTCTTTTTTTTTTTTTTTTTTTTTTTTGCTTATTTTTGTTTAGGGCTACACTGGGATTTGAACTCAGAGTCTTATGCTTTCTAGGTAGGTGCTATACCAATAAAGTCATATCCCCAGCACCTAGAATATTGTTTTTAGGACCTCTAATGAGTATTAGATAATGAAAAAAATTTAGGCTTCTTAAATATCAAGTGTTCTATAATTCTATGATAGAGGGAGTGAATTCAACTATGATATGTTGTAAGGACTTTGGTAAATGTCACAGTGTACCCCCCCCCAGTAAGACAATATTTACAAAAAAGAAAAATTTTATAAAGAAAGGATCTCATTACATGGCCAGACTAGTTTTGAACTCATGGTCCTCCTGCCAATACTTCGCAAGTGATGTGATTATAGGCATGTGCCTATGTTCATAGAAAGTGATAGATTGTGGTTCCATGGGTAAAATCCATGGTCTTCTGCACAGTGAGCAAGTGATCTACCATTGCACTACACCCCCAGACTTTCATATATGTGAATTTTCTTTTTCTTTCTTTTTTTTGAGGGAGTGACTGAGATTGAACTCAGAGCTTTGGGTTAGTAAAGCAGGTGCTCTACCACTTGAGTCATGCCTCCCATTCACATTTCTCTGGTTATTTTGGAGATGGAGTCTCATGCATGAACTCCCTGAAACTATGGTCCTCCTGATCTCTGCCTCCAATATTACTAGGATTACATGTGTGAGCTACATGTATTTTAAATGTGCCCACATGAAATTATAGGAGAGTACATTCACTTTTTTTGTTTAATTCACTAAATATTGTTTTCAAGACTGATTTAATTTGTGGTGTGGACATCTAATTCCTGCCAGTGCCACCACTGTTGGCCTCTATGATACCACTCTTGCCTTCTCCCCAGTCATGTTTGAGCAGGCTTCTCCATTTGTCTCACTGAAATCCATGCCGAGGAACATCTTCTCTTGCATGCTTCCTCACAAATATGTGAGATACTGACATAGATCCCCAGCAGTGTGTGTGCTGGGGGTACACAGTGTACACATAAGTTCTTAACACACACCATTGTACATTCCAACAGCTATGCTCAAGGACTACTTTCTTCTCTAGGACCACCAATTCTGGGCATTTTCTAATTGGGCAAATTTCACTGATGCCTAGTGCAATTCAGTGCAAGTTTTTGGTTTTCATCTTTTGTACGTTTGTTTGTCTGTTATGAGGCAGGGTTTCAATATATATCCCAGACTGTGACATATTGCTTCATGAAAGTTGAGCTTCCTATAAGGGAATCCATTCCACTTTTTCCTTTCTTACATACTATGTAAATGCTCAAGTATTTTCTACAATGTGTTAGACACTGTTCTCCATAAATACAGATGTTAGATTTCTCATGGTAAACCAATGGTAATATATTAGTATAAGTAATATAAGTAATATATATATATATTTAATCGTGTGAGTCTTAATACTTAGCATACCGATGTTAAAATATCCTTGTCACTTATATTACTCTAAATTTGGGCAAAATCATCTAATGGGATGTCTATTTGTTGATTGTTAAATAAATTGCTTCTAGTGCAAAAAAAGTGTTCTATAATTCTAAATTGCTTATACAGATTGAATAACAGAATAAGAAGAGAACATAATATAGGAGATAAATGAATGTAAACAGGAGATTTTAGTGTATAGAATGCTACCCTAGTAAACAAAATAAACTAGTCTATTCTGCCATGTACTCAGCCTTGTCTCTGTGTACTCTGCAAGTTCACATCTACCTTTTGCCTTCCACCAATCCCTAGCAGCTTTCATCCTATGTTTTTCCCAGAGAAGAACTGAATAATCAGGCTTTTTTTCAAAGTACAACAGAGCAATAGTTCTCTATGAGTCCCAAAAGAGTTAGTATGAGAAGTGTACATAGCCCCATCAGCTAAATACTGCACATGGGATTGTTAGATTGTGTTCCCTGGAGAGAATGGCCCTAGTCCAGGCTGATGAGAAAACTTCCACCTCAGGGGATGTTTAGTCAGTGGAGAGGAGTAGAGTCACCCATTGAAGATGTACATGTCCAAACCTGAAGCTCTCCCTTCAGAGCAACTGGACAAGGCTCATGGTCACTCATTCATACTTATGGCAAATACTTTTATGTTTTTACCATGTGCAAGCACAATTGTATGTGGTGGGAATGGAGCAATCAAGTAAATGATGTTATCATCTTTGTGTTCTTGATATTGCAACAGAGGGACACAGACTTTTAATCAGCAAATGTTTTTAAAGACTCTCATTTCAGAGAGTCATAGATGTTACAGAGAATGCAAATCAGAAATTTGAGAATGAAGGTAATTGAAATTTGGGGGTTAGGGGAGGATGTTTAGGAAATGCCACTTTTAGGAAGGGATGTCTGAACAGAGATGAGATTTAATTGTAAGAGTCAGTCATGTGAAGATAAGGAGTGAGATTCAGTACCAACCAAGACACTGGCAAGTGTAAGGCTTGGGGTCAAAACTACATTCCCTGACCTTTACCTGAGATCTGGAGCATCAAGGAGCAGCTATGGCAGAGACAAGTGGAAAAAGTTGTAATTAAGAAGGGAAAATTTGGGGGGCGGGTACCAGTGGGAAGGAGAGGATATAAGGAAAGGGTGTAGGAGGGTGAATATGGTGGAAATGCTATGTAAACATGTATGTAAATGGAAAAATGAGACCTGCTGAAACTATTCCAGGAATGGGGGAAGGAGCATAAAGGAGAATGACGGAGGGGTGAATTCAACTATGATACATTGTAAGAACTTTTGTAAACATCACAATATACTCACAGTACAACAGTGTAAATAGATAAATAAATAAGAGAAAAAGAGAAGGGAAAGCTTAGGAGCACAGTCCAATGTAGTCATCCTCAGTATTGGTGGGAGATAGGTTCCAGGACTGTATTCCCTTTGGGTACCAAAATCTGTAGGTTCTCAAGTCCCTTATATAAAATGGCATAGTGATTGCATAGGTCCTATGTACTTCCTCCAGTATACTCTAGATCATCTCTAATTACTTCTAATACCTCATACAATGCAAATGCTCTGTGAATAATTGTTATACTTAATGTTTAGGGAATGATGACAAGAAAAAAGTTGGTACATGTTCAGTACAGATGCACTTGTTTTTAGCATTTTTGGTTCATGGTTGGTTAGTCCAAGGTTACAGAGTACGAACTATATTCTAATTTGGAAAGCAACAGGTGAATGGAGGTAACATATCCTCCCTTAACAGATTGAGGGCTTTATGAAATCTTTCTGTAAAAACACAAGAAGACCAAAGGCAGAAGAGTTAGAGCAGAGACTGTCAGAAGAGAAGCAAGGTGAAAATTCCAAAGCCAGTGTATATTTTTTTTACATAGTTTGGAAAAGATGTGCCTAATTGCCAGATGTCAGTGGCTCAGTCCTGTAATCCTAGCTACTTGGAAGGTTGAGCTAGGGAGAATCATGGTTTCAGGCCAGTCCAGGTAAACAGTTTGCAAGATCCCATCTCCAAAATAACCAGAGCAAAATGGACTGGCATTTTGGCTCAAGCTGTAGAGCAATTATTTTGCAAGCATGAAGCCCTGAGTTCAAACCTCATCCCCCATGTCACCACCCCCCCATCCTCACCCCCTTATCTGCCCCCTCCCCCGCCCCGCCAACTCTGAAAAAAAAGTTGTGTCTTATCTATAAGGCTGTTGCTTCCTTAGGGGAAAGATCTTTTATGTTCACTTTTCTATTTTTGGTGTGTTCTCCTGATTACTACTTCTATTTGTTCCCTAAAATGAGTTATGATACTTTTACAGAATTAGAGCTCATTAAATGTCTGTAGAGGGTCTTAATAAATAGGACACATTTAGGTAAAAACTGTAGAATTCACTACTAGGTCATCTTGAAAAGAGGAATGTGTTGAGGAGAGAGGAAGTGTAGAATAACACACAGTAGTCATCAAAGGCAATTTCAAAGATTATTTTGAATCTCTGTGTGATCACTGTGTCTCCAGAAATCTTTGTGAAAGTATAACCTTTGCCTGAGTTTCGATTTTAATTAAGGTTTGTCTCTTTTCCAGACTCATCAGTGAAGAAAGAGCAGTCATGCAACTGGTAAGAGCCAGCATATCCAGCACACCAGGCTCAAAATTAGTGGTGACAAAGATAATTAACAGATAATGTCAATGCAATGAAGTGTTGTCACAAGATAACAGTCTCCTGCTGCTGTATAAATGTTGAAGTGAAGCCTGTTTTTCAAAAACAAATGTCAAAGTTGATACAGGAATTGTTATCCCATAAAATATTAACCTTTACACAATGCTGTATTGCAATAACATATTTCTAACACATTATATCTTGCTCTCAGAAAATGCTAGAAAAAAGTAATCATTTTATAAGAAGGATGCTATAATAGTATCATTTAATGTTATAATAGTAAATTTTATGGTTTTCAAGTGGATCACAATCTGACTGTTTTTAGTTTTAACCATTTACAACTGCTTATTCCTGTGTAGTTTCTAGTATAGCTGGTGATCCTCTTCTTGTACAGGTGCCTTGAATAAGCTCCACTTAAAAAATATCTGAGAGTCTAAATGTTATGTTATGTCCTTTATTACCAGTAAGCATGTCTTATAAATAATAAATAATTTTAAGCTCATTCTAATCTGGTAGCTTCAATTGAACATTACAGTTTAATATGTCTATTTTAAAAAATAACTTACATTTTTTTCTTCGGAGGAATATCTTTCCAACTTCCAGGCAATTAGAAGTAATATCACTAACCAAGATGACAATTCAGTAATCACATGGATAAATATTAGAGGCTATTATCACAGCTAGAAATTTTGTGTAATTTATCTAAACTTATTTTATTAGAATAATTTTGTGTCAGTTATGAATTTATCTCTCAGATGAAAACTCTCTTTTATGTCCTGCTATGCAATATTGGAGGTAAACTTTGCAAGCATTTCTTCTCTGCCAGCTGACACAATATTAAGTTTTCTGAGTGTAGAGTGATGGAGGAAGACACAGCAAAAGAAAGAGTCTTTTCTTGGTTCCATGGTGCTCTCTCAGGAAACTCGTCCTGTACTGCAGCTGCAGCCAGTATCACTTCTTCAAGGGCAGCCTTTTCCAGAATATAACTTCCAAGCACAAAAGCCTGATGGGGAGATTCCTGGTGCAACCACCCTTGCAGAGTGTCACCAGTAAGTTCCACAGTGGGAGCCCTGAGCAAACATCTCCACCATCCTATGGACCACTGCCCCCCACCAAAAAAAGCCTGGGACTCAGCCATAAAGGTCCTCCATGTATCTGTTCTTCCTGATTCTTCACTGTTCTCTTCTTTTATTAGTAGATAATCCATTATAGTTAATCAGCCTCTATGTTCAAATTACTATATGGTTTCTGTCTCCTAACTGGTCAGTGCTTAATACAATTTCAGTTTCATCTTGGCAGTTTTTAAATAAGTCACTGGGATACAATGTGTTCTTTATATATTTTCTTATGGAAGAGAAATTCATGCAATGTAAAATTGAACATTTTGAAGTATGTAACTCAATACATTTAATGAATTCACAATGTTATTCGACCACTACCTACTTCTGTCTAGTTCCAAGACATTTGGTTATTCCAAAGGAAACCCCATACTCATTAAATGGTCTCTCCCTGTTTCCCCTCTCACTAGCTCCTGGCAACTATCAATTTGCTTTCTAACTTTATAATTTTCTAATTATTTATTTTAAAAGGAACCACACAATATGTGGCCCTCTGTGCTTTCCTTTTTCTCATGTAGCATAATGTTTTTGAGGTTTATCTACTTTATAATATGTATCAGTATTTTGTTCCTTTTTAAACTGAGTGGCATGCTATTCTATGTATACACATTTGTCTACCCATTAATCAATAGAAGGACATTAGGACTGTTTGCACATTTTAGTATTGTGAATAGTGATGCTGTGAATATTCCTGTCCAAGTATTTTGTGAGTACTTGTTTTCAATGTTTTGGGAAATATGACCAGAGGTGAAATTGCTAGATCATATGGTATTCTTGTTTAACTTTTTGAGGAAGCATAAAACTATTTTTGTATAGAAGCTGCACCATTTTATATTCCCATCAGCCATATGCAATTTTTAAGATTCCTCAACCTCTGTGTTCAAATTACTATATGGTTTCCGTCTCCTAATTGGTCAGTGCTTAATACAACTTCAGTTTCTTCTTGGCAGTTTTTAAATAAGTCACTGGGATACATGTATATTCATGCATATTCTTATGGAACAGAAATTCATGCAATGTAAAATTAAACATTTTTTAATTTTTTGCTCTCCGTTATTTAGCCATCCTAGTGGATGTGAAGCAGTATCTTGTTGTGGTTTTGGTTTGCCTTTCCTTAATGACAAGCACTGTTGAGCATCTTATGTGCTCAGCATGATAAGCACATTAGCCAATTGAATATCTTCTCCTGAGAAATGTCCAATTCAAATCCTTTACCCATTTTATGATTGGATTGCATGTCATTTTGCTGTCGAGCTATAAGTGTTCTTTATGTATTCTGTATAATAAATCTTTGCTTCATATAAAATTTACAAATATTTTCTCTCTCTTTGTAATTTCTGTTTTTACTTTCTTAATAACATCATTTGATTCTCAAAAGTTTATTTATTATGTAGTCTAATTTATCTACTGTTTCTTTTGTTGCTCATAGTTTGGTGTCCTATTGAAGAATTCATTGCCAACTACAATGTTATATGGTTTTCTTGTAAGAGTTTTATAGTTTTATCCTTGTACTTAGGAAATTGATCCACTTGGAGTCAATTTTTGTATATAGTATGAGGTAGTCGTCATCTTTTTTCTTTTACATGTGTATATTGTTAGCTTTTGATTGATGTTTGAATTGAGTGTTTCTGATGAACAGACTCGGCACTCTTGTCAAAAGTCAATTGGACAGTGGTGTATGGTTTTATTTCCAGACTCTTTAATTCTATCCCATCTATGTGTCCATACTTAGGCTGGTACCACACTTTGTGGTAAGCTTTGAAATCATTTTTTCTTCTTCTTTTTATTATGGTTTGGACTTCAGGGATACTTACAATTATGCATGAATTTGAGGACTGATATTTCCAAATTCTGCACAAAGGAAAGATGCTAGAATTTTGATAGAGATTTCATTGAACCTGTCACTTTGGGTGCTACTGCCATCTTAACAAAGTTAAGTATTCCATTCCACATGAATACAGACTGTATTTCCATTTCTTTAGGTCTTTTTATATTTCTTTCAGGAATATTCTCTAATTTTTAAAGTAGAAATTTTTCACCTCCTTGGTTGAAAATTTATTTGTAGGCCAAAAGGAGAGTGTGAAGGTGTGTTAATATAATTGAAGTACTTTATATGCATGTATGAAAATAGAATAATGAGGCTGGTTAAAAATTGTTTTAAAAAGGGAGAGGAGGGAATAAGAAAGAGGGTTAGAAGCGTGAATTTGATCAAAGTACACTATATGCATGTATGAAAATATAATATATACTAACAAAATCATAAAAATTTATTTGTAGATATTTTATTCTTTTGGATGATATTGTAAATTGAATCATTTTTCTTAATTTCCTTTTCAAATTGTTCATTGCTCTTAAAGAGCAATACAACTGAGTTTTGTTGATCTTGTACCCTGCAAATTTGCTGAGTGCATTTATTAGCTCTATTAGTTTGGGGGATTTTCTTTATACAGGATTATGTCCTTTCTGAATGTAGTTTTACCTCTTCTAATTTGGATTCCTTTGATTTCTTTTTCTTGCCTAATTGACTGACTTGAACTTCCAGAACAATGATGAATAACAGCATCAAAAGACACATGTCTATTTCTAACCTTAGGGAGAAAGTTTTCAATCTTTCCTCACTGACTATGATATTGTCATGGGGTTTTTGTAAGTAGTTTTAATCATATGAGGAAGTTCCCTTTTAATTTTAGTTTGCAGAATTTTTTTTAAATCAAGGAAGAGTGTTAAACTTTGTCACATGCTTTATCTGAATCAATAGATATCGATTGTCATGGGTTTTTTTCCTTTCCTTTCATTCCTATTGTTTATTACATTGATTTTCTCATAGTGTGCCACCTTTGCATTTCTGGGAGAAAAATATGATACATAACCCTTTTATTGTGGTACTGGATTTAGTTTGCTAGTATGTTGTTGATATTTGCATATTTATTCATAAAGAATATTGCCCTATATTTTTCTTTTACAGTTGTGTCTGGGTTTGGCTCTAGTAATAAGCTAACACTAGCCCATAGAATGTATCAGGAAATATTCCTTTCTCTTTTGTTTTTTGGAAAAGTTTTAGGAGGACTGATTTTAATTCCTTAAATGTTTGGTAGAGTTCACATGCTGCCATCAGGTCCAGAACTTTTTTTAAGGAGGTCATTGGTTACTAATCAAATCTTTTCACTTGTTATGGGTGTGTTCAAATAGCCTCTCATCAGTTTTAATTACTTATGTGTTTCTAGGAATTTGTCTATTTTGTTAAATTATCTAACTATTGATATACAATTGTCTGAAAGATTATTTTATAATCTTTTTTAATTTATGTAAAGTCAATTATAACAATGTTGATTTTAGTTGCTCACATGTTCTCTATTATTTTTTCCTTAGTAAGTCCAGATAAAGTTTGTCAAATTTGTTGATACTTTCTAAGAACCAAACTTTGATTTCATTAATTATCTACTTTTCTATCTGCGTTCATCTTCATTATAATATTCATTATTTCCTTTCTTTTATTAAACTGTAGTTTATTTTATTCTTTTTCTAATTTCTTATGGTATAAAGTTAAGTTATTGGCTTGAGATCATTATTTTTTTAATTTACTCGTTTAGGCCTATAACTTTCCAGGACTAGAGGGACACATTCAGACCACAGTATTCTGTCCTTGACCCCCAAAACATGTCCTTCTCATATGTACATTTATTCATTACATCCCAACATCTCCCAAAGTCTTAACTTATTACAACATCAACTCAAAAGTGTAAAAGTGCTATTTAGACTCATCTAAATATCTCCTAATTCCAATAGGGATGAGACTCAAAAGAGTGATCCACACTGAGGCAAAGTCTTCTCCAGCTGTAAGTCTAATAAAAAAAAACAAAAAAGTTAAGAACTTCCAGAACACACAAAGATGAGACAGAAGCAGGTTTAGACATTTCCAAGCCAAAATGGAGAAAGAGGTATATAAAGGGTAACAAGTTAATCCAAAACCCAATAGGGAAAATAATAGAGCTTAAGACCTGAGGATAATTTTCTTTGACTCCGTGTCTCACCTTCTACACCCACTGCATTGGGTTGGGGTTCCCAGAGCTACAGTTGACCCCATTCTCATAGCACTGCTTGGTGCAGCCCATGGCACAGTTCCTATGGGTCAGAGTCACATTATGGTGATTTTAGAGGTGGTGAACCCACTCCCATGGCTTCGCTAGACATTTTGCTAGTGGAAGTTCTCTGTGGTGAGCTTTGCAGAACACATCACTGTAAGCCCCAGGACCTTTGGTCCTCATGATGACAAACACAAATATGACACTAAATTTGAATTTGAATCTAATAGCTTGAGTGTAGCCACTCAGGGGAAAAAGAGCAAGCATAATTCTAAAAAGTTCAAAGTAACAGTGAAGCAACAACCACTTTTTGAAAAGGTTGTGACAGTGACTACTATGCTTTTCCACCCAAGAAAAGAAGATTTCTAAGGAAAGACCACAGATATCGATGACTTAGAAGACGGCTCTATTCCTCACACAGTGAAAATCTCACTGGTTTTAGGGTATGAAGAAATTATTTATGTTGCAGTCCTGGATAACCTTGGGCAAAGGGCAAGTTGTAAAACCTTTCTGAGCTTCTATTTCGAATTCTATAAGTAAATAATAAACATAAACACATTTCAGCACTGTAGTGATAATTAGATAATGCATGATATGTTTATACACACACACACACACACACACCACACACACACACACACCACACACACCACACACACACACACACACACACACACACACCACACACCACACACACCACACACACCACACACACACACACACACACACACCACACACATACACACACACACACCACACACACATACCACACACACACCACACACCACACACACACACACCACACACACACACACCACACACACACACACCACACACCACACACACACATACCACACACACACACACACACACACACCACACACACATACCACACACACACACACACACACACCACACACACACACACATACCACACACACACACACACACACCACACACACACACACATCACACACACACACACACACACACACCACACACACATACCACACACACACACACCACACACACATACACACACACCACACACACACACACACATACCACACACACACACACATCACACACACACACACACACACACACACACACATACACACACAAAACCCATCTGCTTTTCTGCACAGACCAAATAGGCCAATGGGGCAATGAAGCTATGGTAGGAATCGCCCTCCCGCTCCAAGATTGCCATGCAGTATTGTTCTTGGCCTTACTATTTTCTTAGTTAGAAGAAGTTCTAGAAGATTACATTTGTTCTTTTCTGCCACAGTAGTCTTCATTCCATAGATTGGGAAAAAAATATGGGTATTCTACCGTTGCTTGGTGCATCGATCCCAAGTACACATTCTAGAACTGGAAAAATGACCACAGGATTGGTGTGGGGACACATTGGACTCTTTAACACAGGCCTGAGCTAAAACTTCACTGATAATCTGACTTTCATAAGCCCCTATGCTGACTGGTGGAACACATTAACATTTTGAGTCTTCTGAAATCAAAATCTATTCAGAGCCGTTATGTAGCAATCCTTCAAAAATCTGATTATTTCCTTTTTTTCCAAATCATGGTTACCCTGGTTTAAAAAAAAGAGAGAGAGAAAAACTGAAATACTAACAAAGAAATTTTCAGCAGTATGGTGTGGTCTTTCCTTTCATTCAAGGGGTGCTTGGTCTATAAACACACTCAAGTATGATAGTTGACTGAGGAACCAGGATTCTCTGTTGAAATTAATACTTTTTAGTTGGTCTATAACTCTTCCACTTACACATATAAGTTGACAATTTAGAAAGCTCTCAATCTATTTCTTTTCTAGGGACACCAGCATCAATGAACCACATGACAGCAACCTGTGAGGCAACTACTATGATTACTGATTTTACTCTGCTCTCTGCTCTCCATTGTGGAAACCATGTTCACCCTGTCATTGGTGATTAAGTGCCAGCCCTTGGCCCTGCAACCTCAGCATCCAATGATCACCACTGCATTTATAAATCCCACTCTAAGTTTTGCACTATATAAAGGAGAATAGTTTAAAAAGTTCATGAGTACTGAGGTTGCTCTCACCAATTTATTTCTCATAGTTATGGTGAAAAGTGTGTTCCCACTCCTCCCAAAGAAGGATGAGCAGTTCTTAGATGATAAATCCATCCTAATATTCTGATCCCCCTGAGGTTTCGAATTCAGTTTATCAAGGCAGTCCTGTTATTTCAACCTTCTTTAATATCGGCCATCTTTTATTCCATGTTTGAGACAACAAAACATACTATCAGAGCTCTTTATAACTTCTCAAGATTAAATCTAGAATATTTTTATTGGATCCATATCAACAAATTTGACCTGCTTCAATTTCATGTTTCTTCTGCCATCATCTCAGACCCTTAATACCCATCTCACACATTGTTTCTAGATTTTTTTCCATATAAATTGGAAAAACAGGCAGTTCTTTTGGTGTGAGTCATATTTTGTACCTTACCCTTTAGGACTTTCCAATGAATTGCATCTGTTATCCATAGGTTTAAAAATCAAACAGCCTGTTAGAGGTGCGTTTTGAGAATATGGGGGGGGTAGTGTCTTCAGGCAAAGCAGGATAAACATCTTCAGATAGAGATGGAAAAACTCCTTCTATGGGAAAAGAAGATTTAGCAGAATTTATGAGTTCAATGTGCTGTGCTTTATTGAAAGCTTGCCATTTTCCCATTCTACTACTCTGAATCCCATTCCTAATCAGTACCCTTACTTTAACAGCAGATACCTTGTGAGGCTGGGAATTCAGTTTGCACTCTAATTTTGCCATTAACAGAATGATACTCTGGATTTGGTTTTGTTTGTTTCAGAAATCTCAATCCTACAACTTACTGTAGGGCAGAGAAGATTTTGAATCATTTATATGGAATAGGCTGAGAATTTGGAACCCTGAGTTCATACTTTTCCTTTACCATTTTCGTCATCACTGTCAGAAACAGCCTCCAATGTCAATATACTCTTTATTTTGACAGAAATATTCTAAATTATCAAATGGAAGGTCACCCAGAACTTTGTCTTTTGTAAATATTCAATTTGGAGTATCCGATGGCATTATTTTGCCTTTGTCAATAGCTACATAGTGTCACAGACAAGCAGTATTCTCTTTACCACTCAAAATAGTGTCAATGGTGCCTTTAGACTTAATGAGAATAAAGAAACAATTACAGAAAATTCAGAGCAAATTTTAAAAACCCATCCTCTCAGTATCAAAATCTTACAAATTAAGAGTTCTAATAGAGAAATACTACTAGTAAAATACACAGAAAAATAGATAGCTAGAGATAGACAGACAGACAGACAGGTAGGTAGATAGGTAGATGGCTTATAGATAGATAGATGGCATAAAGAGATTCATCTCAAGGAATTGACTTATGCAATTGTCAGTGTTAGTGAGTCAGAAATCTGTAGAGCAGACCATCAGACTAGAGCTTCTTTTTCCTCAGAGAATATTCAGTCTTTACTATAAGGACATTTAATTGATTAGATGAAGCAGTCCCACATTGTTGAGAAGAATCTCCTATACTTTAATGTCAACTGATTGCAGGTCTAAACCTCATGTTCAAAAAATACTTTCCAGAAGCACTAGATTTGAGTATAACTAAAAAAATCGGCTATAGTCTAGCTAAACTGATACGTAAAGCTGGCCATTGCAATTCCTACATTTGGAATTGATATTATCAATTTATAGATGAACCATAAACCAATTTCAGTATCTTCATAAAGTCTGCCTCTTATTTATTACCTAATGTAAGATAATTTATGGCATATAATTATCATCCTTTTTAAATCACATTTTATGTTCTAACTTACAATTAATATTTAATTTCTTTTTCTTTCTTTGGTGATAGTGGAGTTTGAACTCAGGGTTTCATACTTGCAAGGCAGGCACTCTACAATTTGATCCACACCTCCAAACCTTTTTGCTCTGGTTACTTGGGAAATTGGGTCTCACTTTTTGTCCAGCCTGACCTGGAGCACAATCCTCCCATTTTGTGCTTCCTGATGTCACTGGGATGAGGACAGGCAGGAGCGTACTTCCACACCCCTTTTTTTCCACTGAGTTGGGTTCTTGTTAATGTTTTTTTCCCAGGGCTGTGGTGGAATCGTGATCCTCTTCCCAAGTAGCTAAGATTATAGGTGTGAGCCACTGGCACCCAACTAATATTTACACTTCTGTTTCCACAAGCAGTACATTTTGTGAAGATCAATATTGGTTTCTTTATTTAAAAAAAAAAAACCTTGGGATTCTGCCATCAGCAAGTGTGTTGCTATGTCACTATGAAGACAGACATAGAAGGACATTAATTACTGTTACTTTTTAGAACTTTCTTGAGGTCATGGCCATCTTCCATGAATTATGATGTAAGAGTGAAGAAGGAAAGCATGCTTCAAAACACCCCCAGGTTGTTTTAGTCTTCAATCTACACGGGAGGAATATGTTCCACTTCTTTTAGTGATACTTTCTTCCATGGCTCAACACATCCTGATCATTTTATCTTTACATACTATGACTAAAAGTCCTCTTACTTCTATGTTACAGTCTTCCAACTATTACATACGGTGATAGTTTTACTTAGGATAAACCCTTTGTTGAATCATAGAACATAGTCTTTCATTCCAATGAGTATTTATTTAAAATATGGTTAGCTCTACCTAGGCAAAGATTTTGACATTTTGACATTGTAGTATCTCCAGTTCTTGAGAAAGTATCTGGCAAAAAATAATACACAATTAATTTTTTCTTTACTTTTTAATATGCAAGATTTCTTGAGTTATAACTCACATACCATAATATTCATCCTTTTAAAGATGTATAGTTCAGTGTCTTTTAGTACAATAACAAATTGTACAATCACTACTCTATAATTTTAGAACATTTTATCACCCCCAAAAGAAACTCCAAATCCATTAGCACTTGCTTCTTTACCCTTCTATTTTTCCTCTCTAAAGACCCTAAAAGTTACTAATTCATTTTCTACCTGTTCAGATTTGTGTATTCCAGGCATTTTATATAAATAAAATCATAAAATACATGGTCTTTTGTGAAGGATTTTTTCCATTTTGCACAATATTTACAAAGTTCATCCAATATTCTGCACATTGATACACAATCATTTTTATGAATTAATATTTCAGAATACAGATATGCCACATTTGTTTGTCCATTCATTAGTTCATGTATGTTACTACTTTTAAGCTATTAGGGATAGTGGCAATATGACTCAGTGTATTTTTTGTATGTGAATATATGTTTTCAATTCTTGTGAATAGATCTATGATTAGAACTTCTGGTAATATGGCAACTCTATGTTAAACATATGAGGAATTCTCAAACTCTTTTCCAAAGTGATTACATTTGTATTTGTTGTTTGTTTTGTTTTCCAGCACTCATAACACAGCCTAGTAAGTCTTAATAAATGCATATTAAATAAATTAATGAATGAACAAACATTATTCTTGTCTGTAACAAGATGAGCAAGAACCATTAGATCTACCAGACAAGGTACTCTGAGTGCTCTGAGTTAACTGACAATTTTCAGTGTTGTATCTATAATCACATAATTTGCTCACACACAATATTAAGGTATATGTTTAAAGGCAATAATTAGTCTACACACTCTGTATACCTGAAAACAAATCAGAAGCACGTTCTTTCTTTAAATTCTTAGGAAATTTATTGTGTACCTTCATGTGCTATTAACTTTACTAAGCGTTATGCCTGTGAATCCAAGAAAGAATTGACTCTTTAATTATCAGACTTTGATATGTGGCTATACTTTAAACACCAGCCTGGCACTTGTTTTAATTTGAAATAGTTAGCAAGCTGAAAAAAATCCTAAAATCACTTAAGTATAACATAGAATTTGTTTTCTTAAGCAACATCAATGATAATGAAATACAAACTCACAAAGAGAAACACTCTTCATTTAATATCTTTATGATGTTCCTTGCATCTAATTTAAATGAGATTGGTATATTTGTCTATATTTCTTGTGGTGTAGTATAATGAAATGCAATTCAAAGCAAAGCATTTAAGAAAGCTTTGCATGGATGTTCTTATGATCAAGATATAGAAACGGGGGCTCTATGAAAGCTTAAGAGAGTCAGGGAAATTGCCACATTACTAAATTCCTGCAAGGTAGTAAACATTGGAATATCAGCTTTAAATACATTATCTCATTAACCTGCATCCCATAAATAAAATGTTATAATTCTAGATCTATAGAAAATGATTCTGGATTTTAAAATGGTTATTGCTTAAGACTGCTATATGGGCGGAAGTGCCAGTGCTGAGATTGGAACATACCCTGCCTGGTTCTAGAGCCTGAACTCTTTAACAGTTTAATATCTTTGCTATTGGCTGAATGCTTATGTTTCCTCCAAATTCATATGATAAAATCCCAAGGCAATGATATCAGGATGAGGGAGGCATTGTATAAGAGAAGTCTAACTGACTTCATTCAGAGACCTTTTCTCATTTGAGGACACAGGTGGATGCTTATCCTATGAACCAGGAATGGACCCTCATCAGACGCTGACCCTACCAGGCAGCATCCTGAGGCAGCTACTGAAAATTACTGGTGATCCCTTGAATGTCAGTATTTCCCTTTTCTTGGTTTCAAGATCGTCTGTGTCTTTTGAAAGTTTGATTATAACGTGCTTCAGTGGGTCTCTTTGAATTCTTCTCTGGGATTCATGAGCTTCTCTTTCATTAAATTCAGAAAGATTTCATCCATTATTTCTTCAAAAATTCTCTTTTCCCTTCTCTCTCTCTTCTTCTGGGGGAAGAATGGTGTTTCACAGTTCTTGTTGACTTTCTTCACTTTTCTTCCACATTTTTTGCTTCCTGTTCCTTGAACTGAATAATTTACATTGTCCTATCTTCAAGTTTTCTTCCAACCAGATACTAACCAGACCAAACCCTTCTCAGCTTCTGAGATAGCAGAAGATCAAGTACAACTATAGCTGCAGGCGCCCCAAGTTCTCTGACTTTTTTCTTCAACTTGTTCTACTTGAACCCTTCTGCTAAATTTTTCATTTTAATTTTCAGCTCTAGAAATTCTTTTTGTTTTATTTTTAAGTTTCTCTTGTTCTTTACTGATATTTACATCTTTTTTCGCAAATCATTTGTTTGATTTTCTCCATATCTTCCTTTAGTTTAGTTTAGTTTTTTTATTTTTTTTAAGCAATCTGTAAGATAATTGTTCTAAAGTCTTTATTTAGTAGATGTTCTCTCAGGTCCTTTTCAATGACTATTTCTGCTAATTTGTTTTTCTCCCTTTGAATGACCCATACTTATTTATTTCCTGTGTGCCTTCTGATATATTTTGAAAGTTAAACATTTGAATGTGATAATGTGGTAACTCTTAAAATAAAATTTCTTTCCCTTCCTCTAGGGCTTGTTATTTTTTGTTATTCCTTTTATTGTTTTTTTTTCTAAGTTATTGTAAGCTGTTTCTGTACGAAGAATCAGCCTGTTGTGTAAATCTTAGGTCTTCTGAAGTCTTTTCTGTGCCTTTCTTTTCCTTTGATTGTGTATAGTTCCTTTCTCATTTTTTCCCTTATGTGCAACTGTTGTTGGATATCCTAGTCCCTAATGTCTAGCTCCCAAAAGAGGGAAAGGACAAAATAAAGGGAAGAAGGAAAGAAGCTGGATCTTTAAGTCACTTCAGCCAGAGGGGGAGATAGTGATGCTGAATATCTTTTAATATGCTTATTGACCATAATTTGCTTATCTTTTTATTGTTCACTTTTAAGAGTTCTTTATATTTTCTGGATGAAAGTTACTTACATAAATATTTTGCAATATTATCTCCAAATCGGTAGGTTAGCTTTTCACTTTCTTCAAGGCTTCTTTTGAAGCACACAAAAAATTTTAGTCTTTGTGAAGCTCAAGTTACCTATTTTTTTCTTTTGTCTATTAAGCTTTGGTGTCATATATAAGAAATCATTGTCTAACTCAAGCCCATGAAGATTTAATGTTATCTTTTAAAAACCTCTACAAAGTTTAAAATTTTAGCTCTTACTTTAGGTCTGTGATTCATTTTGAGTTAATTTTCACACATGGTGTGAGGAAAAGGTCCAACTTCATTCTTTTCAGTGTTGATACCAGCTCTCCCAGCACCATTTATTAAAAACACTATTCTTTCCCACAACTGAATTATGTTGGTACTCTTTTTAAAAAAAGCAATTGCCCATAAATATAAAGGTTTATCTTTGGACTAGTATTGGTCTATATATACTTGTACTAGTATTTCAATAATAAACAATTTTATAATACATTTGGAAAAGGGAAGTGTGAGTCCTCAAATTTTCTTCTTTTTCAAAATCTTTGTGGCTATTCTGGGTGCCTTACATTTCCATCTGAATTTCACTGTCATTTTGCCAATCTCTGCCCAAAAGCGTGTGGGTCCTAATGAGGCTTCAATTAAATCTACATATTGACTTTGGAGTGCTGTCTTCTTAAGGACAAGTCCATACACATAGGATAATTTTTCATTTATTTAGATTTTTAAAAATTTCTTACAACCATGTTTTATAGTTTTCAGGGTTATTTTTGCATTTCTTCTGTTAATAAAATATTTTATTCTTTTATATTATTATAAATGGAATTACTTACTTAATTACATTTTGGATTATTCATTACTCTTGTAGAGAAACTCATGAATCCTATGACTCATTTATCAGTTGTTATAGTTTTGATATAGATTCCTTGGAATCTTTTTATATTCAAGATCATGTCCTCCAAAAATAGAGATAGTTTTATGACTTATTTTCCAATCAGGATTTTTTTTATTTCATTATTTGCATTGCTACCATGGCTTGAATCTCCAGTACAATGCTGAATGCAAAAGCAGACATCTTTGTCTTTTCCTAATCTGCAAGGAAACGATTTCAGCCTTTCCTTGTTAAATATGATGCTAGCTGGGATTCTTTTTCTAGTTGCTCTTTATCAGGTTGAGAAAGTTCTCTTCTATTCCTACTTTGTTGGATATAGTCTTTTTTTTTGTATCATAAATCCATTTGTTTTTAAAGTCAAGATTTAACAGCCAAGAATTAAGCTGTTATTTAATCAAATTGTACAATCATAATTTATGTTGAAATATTGGTGTTATTCTGAAGTTCTTTCATTTTCTTTGTAGTATGTGAACTAGTGTTGAAGTCAATTTCAAAAGATGTACTCTCAATAATATTTGAATAAATGTAGCATTATTAAAATTAGTGATTTTAGTAAATGTAGTGTTACTAAAATAAGTCTATAAAAGCAGCTGTTCAGAAAAACAATTTGCTTTTTATTTTATAGCTGTATTTCAGATTCTAGCCTTTACTCTAGTGTTGTTTGAAGCCAAGAATATTACAAATGCTTCTGCAGAAAACTTAGTAATAAAATTTGAAACATTTGTGAAAATAACCTTTATTAGGAAGTTGTTACCCGTAGCAAGTCAAAAATTGCCTTCTGTGACATCATTTACTCTAGTTCTGCTCTAAAGAGTAAAACACTACCATTTTATCCTCTCTTCTGATGGGAAAGAGTACTTGACATCAAGAGAAGTGGCTCTAATCTACCAACATAGAATTATTTCAGGCTTTCTTCCAAGAAAGGGACTGAAAATAAAAAGTTATGAGAACTTCTGCACTGCTTAAATTATTATTTTATGAATATTTTAAGGCATGTATAAATTATAATTGTAATTATTTACAAACCATTTTGATCAATACATCCTCTCTACTGAACCTTCCAAATGGAATGCTCATGTTTTTCTGGTGTTTAGAAATTGGCATAACACATGGTGAACTTCTAATTTAAATTTGAAGTTTAGCTAAATCATACTTATAAGTTTTATGAAGTTTCATTCCCACTCTGTGCTCATATTGTGTTTAGTTCTGGACACAGTGGTGAAAAACTCAGAGAGATCTGAATGTTATAGAACCTAGTATGGGGAAGGTAGATGTGAACAAATGAACAGACCATCAAGATGATTTCAGAGAGAAGATAATTCTGCAGAGATATTAGAATACCATAACATGATTTAGAGTGACTGGAACTTCTTCAAAGAGTGCAAATCATGGGAGAATGTTGTGTAGGGAAAGAGTTTAAGGAGGTTAATGGTGTGTTAGAGATAATTTACTTATTACTTGTTGCCTCTTAGGAAGTATCCCATTGCTTTTAAGGCTTATGAATGAGATGCCAAGTTGAGAGAAACATTGATGTGCAGTAATAAGGCTGTGTTGTAACTAGTTTATATTCCAAATAATCCTAACCTAAAGAATGATTATGGTGGTCATTTATATTTGCACAGTGTTTGGCAGGTTTGTAAGCAGTTTCACATGCCTTTTTTGAGCTCCAGTGCAATCCTTTGATGAAAGTAAAATCTAGTATTATTCTATTAAAAAATAGTAGGTGTGAAGAGTTTAGGTTATTCATTACACATCTATCAAGTGAATGAGCTTAAATCAGGACTACAGTTGTTTAATTAGTGCTCTCAATTTTTAAATTTAAGTTGGTTATTTTGAACGGACCAGATATTCAAGTTGAAAAACTCACTTCTGGAATAAATTTTTAGGAATACTTTTTGGTGTTACAAAGTCTCTACCACCAGTCAGGATCAGCTTCATAGTGAAACTTGTTAGAAATGCAAATTCTGTGTCCCTACATAAGACACACTAAATCAGAAACTCTAGGAGTGGGCCCAGTGATTTGCATTTTAATAAGCCCTTCAGGTGATTCTGAAACACACTAAGGTTTTAGATCATCAGTCTAGAGGATAAGTAATAGTTATTACTCTCATATTTCTTTCTTTTAAAATTAAATATAAATGTTTTAAATTTTAATTGAATTTTAACTTAATTTATATATGTACCTTATGCAAGTAAAATTTACATAAATGTGTAAATATGGTCTCATCATAAGTATTTTTCTTACTGTAGTCTTTGAGAATAATGAACTCAAAATAATGGCAAGAATTTTATTTCATTTTTTATTGTCATGCTAGGGGTACATCATAGCATTTACAAAAGTTCTCACAATATATCACACTTGAATTCACCCCCTCCTCCTTTATCCCTCCTCCCCCCATTCCTGGAATAGTTTCAACAGGTACATTTTTTCCATTTATATACATGTGTACACAGTATTTGCACCATATTCACCTTCCTACAGCTTTTCTCCACATCCTTCCCACTCCCACTGGTGCCAACTCCCCAGACAGGACCTGTCCTGCCAAGCACGAATTTTAAAGCAGTAACTTCTGTTTTTGTAAGCAGATAATGCAAAGAAAAAGATAATATAATCTATTTCTTGTAGAAATATGCTTTCCAGTGCAGTTTTATGTAGCAGAATTCTTTTCCTTGGGAATCTAATTGATAATAAAGGGAGTTATCATTAATTAAGCAAATATCACAAGGAAGTTTACTGTAGCATGGCCCATAGTAGAGACTGAGTAAAACAGGATGACTGCATATCAGGAGGGAAGGTTCAATAAATTATGGTACATCATCACATTAAAAATTTTCCCATCATTAAGAATAATCACCATGCAATAAATGCTGAGGATTTACTGTGCAGCATGATGGCTATCTGAACGATATGCATTGTTTACTTGCATTCTCACCTCTACACACACAAGCACACACACACACACACACACACAGAGGAACTGTTTGTGGTGATGTATGTGTTAATTTGCAGCAATCATTTCACAAAGTATACATATATCAAATCCTTACATTGTAAACCTTAGTTGTGTCAATTTTTAGCTTTAAAAAGCTAAAAAAAAAAAAAAGGTGAGTTGAGCTGTGTCATCTGAACTAGCAGGACTTTTATTAATTGCAGTTGTACTTTTTAAGAAAATGGACAACAGAACAACACCTTTCTGCATATGTCCATCCAGAAAAGAATGTGACAAAATGTTAGCTGAGTTCTTAAACAGCATTGCTACTGGGGGCAAGGGCAGATGACTAATAGGAATGAAGACTAAATAAAAGCCACATTTTTTATCATTACATGTTATCAATTCAGCTGCCTGTATGAATGGGTCTTCAGTCTCATCCCACCCACTCTGTAAGTGTTCCATGAGGATAGATGGGAGGCAGCATATACAGTAGTAAAAGCCTAAATTCTACAAACTTGAGGTTTTAGTCCAAATTCAAACTCAACTGCCAATGGTTACATGGCGTAACAAAGACTAGCTCTTTATGTCTTGGTTTTCTCTTATGTAAGTGAGGATAACAGCACCCAGCTCGCAAGTTTATCATGAGAATTAATGTAATTAAAATGCTGACACCTATGCTTATCTCTGTACTACATGAGTTAATATATGAGTTTACTATACCAATTACATTGCAAAATATTTAGTTTTATATAGCTTGTATAACAAGTATAGTAACTATGAATATTATTAAATCATGTATGGAAATCATAACACAGACCTGAACACAAAACAGGTACTCAGAAGTTAGTGTCTGCTCTTGAGATATAAATGGCCACCTTCTATCTCATCATAGGACATGTTCCCTTGCTACAACCTGCTCTCCCTTTTCTTCCCTGTGAATAAAGAACTATTTATCAGGTTCTACTATAAACCTTGGTATTTTTGAAACAAGTAGCTAAAGTCTTTTATTGCTAATGAATCTAAGGGGAAACACATAGACTTAACAAAATATAAATGAACTCATTTGGCAAACATTTATTAAATGGCTATTATAGCTGATACAGTGCAAGACATTTGAAAAAAGAGTACTGATATAGAAAGAAAGGTTCACTTCCTTCCAGAGTTTGAACAAGTTAATTATTTAGCTTTATGATTCATGCTAGAAAGGAGAAATAAAGGATGAAAGTAAAGTGCACCATGAATTCAGAAGAGTACAAAGAAAATAGCAAGAGACCAGGTCACATAGTTCTTTACTGGCCACACTGAAGTTACATGAAATATTTAAACACCATGGGAAGACACTGGAAAATTTTAAACTGTGGCAAAACCAGAATTTCCTATTTAAACAAACACAATTAATATGAGCTCTTATGTGAAATAACACTGAAATAACAATAAAGCAATGAAAAGCTATATACTCAAAAAGACAAAAAGAGTAGGAGAGAACACAAGAGAAGACTGAAGACATCGACAGTTTTACAAAATGGAAGCTGATGGAGGAGGAGCCAACTTGCTGAGCAGAGAGAACGTAAACTTCTAGATGCAAAAAGCAAAAAACCCAGTGATTCAGCGCACAGAATCTCAGAAAAACAGAAATGGAGGCACCTACTACTGGTTCCTCTGAAGATGCAAGTAGGGCTAAAAGCTAAAAAGGACAATTTGGTAATTCTTTTTTAGAAAATTATTTTTAACTGATAACATAAAAAGTGCATATATTAGTGGCTGCATTGTAATGTTTTGACACATGTACATACCCATATGTTACATGTGATGATTACTGAGGTTAAGCAGTTTTTCATTTACCTGTTGGATATTTGTATGTCTTCTTTTGAGAAATAGCTATTTAGGTCTATTGACTTAATGGGGTTATTTGGTTGTTTTGCTTTCAAGTTTTTGGAGTTCCATTTATATTCTGAATGTCAATGCCTAATTAGATATACAGGTTGTAAATATTTTCTCTCATTCTGTAGGTTGTTTCTTCACTTTAATGATTGTTTCCTTGGCTGTACAGTTTTTAGTTGATGTATTTCCATTTGTCTATTTTTTAATTTTGTTTCTTGTGCTTTTGAGGTCTTGTCCAAATTCCTGAAGCATTTCACTTATGTTTTCTTCTAGGAGTTTCAAAATCTTGGGTCTTACATTTAAGTATTTAGCTCATTGCACATGATGAGAGATAGGAGTATATTTTCATTCTCTGGTATATGGACATCCAATTTTCCCAGCACCATTTATAGATTGTCCTTTCTCCAATATATGTTCTTCACATAAAAATCTGTTGACCGTAAATGTGAGGTTTTATTTCTTGGCTCTCCATTTTGTTCCATCAGAATGTTTCTGTCTTCATGCCAATGCCAAGCTATTTTGATAACTTCAGTTTTGTAGTACATTTTGAAGTTGGGTAATATGGTGCTTCCTACTTCATTCCTTTTGTTCAAGATTGCTTTGGCTACTCACAGTTATTTATAGAGTCATATGAATCCACGAATAAATAAAAATAACAATTTTCAAATTGTTATTTTTCTAGTTCTGTGAAGAATGTCTTTAGTACTTCAGTAGGGATTCTATTGAAAATATAGATTGATTTGGGTAGGATAGACATTTTGGCAACACTGATTCTTCCAATTCATGAATATGGTACATCTTTCCACTTTTTTGTGTGTCCTTTCCAATTTCTTTCAGCATTATAAATTTCACTGTACCCCTTGAGCCACTCCACCAGCCCTTTTTTGTGATGGGTTTATTTGAGATAGAGTCTCACAAACTATTTGCCTGGGCTGGCTTTGAACCAAGATCCTTCTGATCTCTGCCTCCTGAGTAGCTAGGATTACAGGTGTGAGCCACCAGCACTGGGCTACAATTGGCTCTTAAATGTGAAAAAAAAATAAGTGACTTTACTACTAATAAAAGAAAAACATCAAAAATAAAAAAAAAAAAATAAATTTCACTGTATATTTGTCATCTCTTTAATTAAATTAATTCCTAGGTATTTTGGCTATTATAAATGGAACTGCCTTGTTAATTTCTATTTTTATCCTTCATATTAAAAGATGAATGAATTATATACAATGCTTACAATACTAGAGCAATCTGAATATTTTTATATAATTTTCTTGCCACTGAATTTTTTTCCATTCTGTTTTCTTTTTGCTCATTAATATCTCTTTTTTTTTTTTTCAGTGTAAAAGTACTTTCCCTTAATACTTCTTCTAGAGCAGGACTGGTTAAGGTATAGTCTCTCAGCTTTTGTTAGGGAATTTCTGTATCTCTCCTTCATTTCTGTAGGATAACTTTTTGGGGGTATGGTATTCTCAGTTGACAGGTTTTAGGGATTTTTTCCCCTTGAGTACTATGAAAATTTCATGCCACTATCTCTTGGCCTGTAAGGTTTCTGCTGAAGAGTCTGCTGTCAAGCAAATTGGGACAGCTCTGTGTTGTTTCTTTACTCTCCTAGCTTTGGAAATCTTTTTATCTTTCAAAGCTTGGTTATAGCATTTCTTGAGGAAGACTTGGTTGAGTTAAATTTGGCTGGTGACATTTGGCCTTCTTATTCCTGGATATTTATTATATTTGTTTATTATATTTCTCTAGATTGGGGGGATTTCTGTTATTATTTCTTTATATAAGCTTTCTACCCCTAAGGCATTCTCAAGTTTTTCTTAAATGTAAAGAGCCTGAATGTTTGCTCTGTTAATTCTACCCCAGAGTTCCACAACCTTTCTTCATTTATCTTTATGCTTTTTATTCCTCCAACTGCATTTTCAAATAGCCTGTCTTCAAGCTCACTAATTCTTTCTTCTGTATGATCAGCCCTAATATTGATGCCTTCTATCACATTTTAATTCACTGAGTATATTGTTTGGTTCAAGACTTTCTGGGTTTTTTTTTTTTAATTGCTTCTATATCCCTCGTATTTTCTCTATTGGTGTATTGAAACATTTGGGTTTTCTTCACGCTCATTGAGTTTTCTTAAAACAGCTATCTTAAACTCTGTATTTGAGAGTTCTTCAATCCTGATTACTCCTTGCTTGGTTTCTAGTACCTTCCTAGGTGAGGGCATGGTTTTCTAAAAGATTATGATGCTTGTTGTCATGAAACATTATCAATGCATTAAAAGATTAAGTATTTATTTCAGTCTTCTAATCTGGCTTTGCTCATACATGTCTTTCCAGAAATTCTCAGTCAGCTACTTTTTTTTTCTAGGCTTGTAGCCCTATCCACTATTTTAGCATCAGATGTTGCCCATGTTCAAGTTTGCTGAGAGTCTGCACCTCATGTTATTGTTTCAGTACTAAAGGGAAATCCAAAACCAGATTTTTCCCAAGTACACTGGTATTATTCAAACTGAATCAAAAGAGTAGTTTGTCTCCACAAGCCTCTCCCTAGGGCCAGGGTAGGCCCAGATGCTTAATCCACAGTTAGGCTGGTGGTCAGGCACTATGGGATTATGCTTTGTTCTGGGCAGTTACTTGCTGGACCAGCCCCAGGATCCTATGTCATGACTGAGACCAACAATGCCACCAAGCAGTCACACTCTGGGCCCACAGTCCACCAATAACAGCACAACACTAGGGTAGAACCAAGGCCCACACTGCTATAAGCTGCTGTCATAGGCAAGTTATGTCTATAGCATAGACTGTCATGCTTACATCTTTTCACAATGTCAGATTTTTCAAGCTACATCAATTTCATCAGCTTTACTTCATTGAGAATTACAAATTTCACTTGGTGTTATATCATGGCAATTGCAAATTTTCCACTTCAATCTTTTTTTTTTTTTTAACAGTATTCCGATTTGAATTTAGGGCCTCATGCTTGCAAGGCAAGAGCCACTCTGCTGGTCTTTTTTGTTGGTTATTTTTGAGATAGCGTCTTGGGAACTCTTTTGCCCAGGCTGCTGATGGTGCCTGGCTACCACTTCAATCATAATCACTAGTGTCTTTAACATTCAAATCACACATCACATTTCAAATGCTTATATTAGATTATAGGAAGTCAGAAAAAGGGTAAAGAGCCCATAAGCATTTTTAGAGTTAATATAGAGATCAAGTTAAAAATCTAGTGGTAGGAATGTCAAGGTGAAGGGTTTGACAACATTGAAGTGGGCAGTATCCACAGTAGGGAGGACTGCACTGAGCTGAGTCCAGGGGCAGTGGGGAATTTGTCACCAGGCAGTCTACTTAGCTGAAGCTGTAAGAAGTACACCAGAGTGGTCTGTGGTAGAGTGAAAGGTTGGTGGGCTATTCTCCTTGTATGCATCTGTTTGTCTCTTGCTTAGTCCAATAAGCACAGGTGTGTTTGGATATGCACAAAGCATGCCTACTTACATCAGTGTCCAATGGTCATATATCTGCACAAACAAGTTCTTTTTCCATACAAAATAGTTGTTTCTCTACTGTGTTTTGCCCTGAGTAACTCCATTTTGGATATGCTGTATATGACTGCCTATTTCTGAGGTAGACTCATAAGCCTATGACCACTACAACCACAGGTGATACTAAAAATGAAGCTCAATAGCCCTGGAGCTATTCCAGAGAATTTGGGGTCTCTTGCACCACGCTATGCTGACTGAGGTTGTGGTAGCATTGGTAAAAGCAGTCAGACCTTGGCTACATAGACTGACACTAAGTTGAGTTGTGCCTGAGTCTCACAGCAGCAAGGACCTGCCTAGTCTCAGGGGTAAACTGACACCCTTGCCATGGCTGGCAGTGAGTCTAGCCTATTGGGGCACAGGTCTCTGCCTGGTACTAAAGCAGTTTAGAACACTCTGTACAACTGCTTCCTTGGCATAGCTATGCTGTCTGGGGTGGAGTGGGGGGAAGGCCAGTGGTGGAGATGGTCCCTATGCAACCAAGGCTGATGCTAGATGGGGTTTCCCTTGAGTGTCATATCTTTGAGGCCTCTCCAGTCTTGGAAGGATGGCAAGCATGTGCCCAGGCCCACTCCAAGGCTAGAAATAATACAGGCTAAAACTCAAGTCTCTCCCACTGGGACATGCTGGGGCCAGTCTAGAGGCTTTGTTGGTGAGCTCTGGCCTGCATTAAGGGGACTTCCATTTCTAGTAGGTGCTGAGTCTCACCACAGCACACCTGGAACTGGGCTCCAAAACAAAGCCCTGTGCTAGCTTTTGTGCCCTGCTCCCTGGCAAGTGAAGCCTTGCTTCCTGCTCTGCTGCCTGAGGTTGGAGGATGGCTGGTGGAGGCAAACAGCCACCTGGCTTTACATAGTTCTTAGGTCTCAGTTCATGAATACTGTCTGTTAGCAGGATTCATGGGGGTTTGCTTAGCACTGTATTTCACTGTTGACAGGCTGGGTACTATGTTTAAAGCCTAAGACCTGGACTTAATTCTCTCCTCCTCCCTGAAGTAGGAGGTATCTGTTTTATATTTAGCTACTTGGAGCTGGGGGGATGGGTGATGCAACTTTTTTCTATTTATCTTACCCAATATATCTTTGTCTTTTCATTTTGATACATCAAAAGCGGGAACTCTAGGCTGTCTCCTGATTTTCTTAGCTCTTTTGAAGGTAGTTTGGTGTGAAATAACTGTTCAACTTGGTATGTTTGTCAAGAGATGATCGCCAGAGGATCTTAGCGGGACATCTCACTCTACCTCCCCATATAATTCTATTTTTTTTCTGTCTCTCTCTTTTGAGGTGTTGGGTTAACATTAGGGCCTGTACAGTATATATTAGACAAGCACTCTACCACTGATCTTATCTCTCGCTCCTATCTAGTATAATTCTTAAGGTGTCTTGAAGCTCAAGTCTCTACTCATGCATGTTTTATGCTTTGTGATTATTCCCCTGGAAGTATTAAGCTACAAAGGCTCCAAGAGCCGAGTGTACTGGTACATACCTGTAATCCTAGCTACTAGGGAGATGGACACTAGAAGAATGGCAATTCAAGACCAGCCAGGGCAAAAAGTTAGTGAAACCCCATCTCAACCAACAAGCTGAGCATAGTGGTGTACACCTCTCTACACAGGAGACACACGTAAGAAGAAGGCTGGCTGAGGCCAGCAATGGACAAAAGTGCAAGGTCCTATATGGAAAATCACTAAAGCAAAAAAAGGCTAGGTGCATGGCTCAAGTTCAAACCCTAGTATCACCCAAAAAAAGAGAAAAGAGAGGCTCAGACCCTAAACACCATATACAAAAGAGAGTACATGAAGATTCAGAAGAGAAAAAAGGGGTGTTAAGTTAAAGCAAGCAGACTTTGGTTATCACCCCACATTCCTACTGAGAGGTTAGATAGTCTCTTTACTCCATTGAGTAAAGCTATGAATACTGATATTTAGGTGCTTCAAATTAAAATACAGCTCAGCTCAGTTATTTACCTTGCTGATGCACTTGGGGCTTCAAATCCATGATCCAATGCTCTTAAATGGAGAATCAAAGATCAACAGCACCTGATAAAATCCACCAGTACAAAGGACAACAAACAACCAAAAAGGTATTTAGAGGAAAAAGACATGACAGAAATGGAGGAGGGGTTAGGATACATAATTTAAAATACATAATAAAAGGACCTGGGGTATAATTTAGTGGTAGATCACTTGCCTAGCATGGGTTAGAACCAGGTTTTATTCCCAGCACTGCAAGGGAAAAAAACGTAAAGAAAGCATAATTAATATGGTAGGGAAATAAGAAGAGACAAAGTCAAGAAAATCTCCCAAAAATTAGAGTACAAGAAGTAGGAGTGATAGAGATAGAAAACAGAAGAGAGATGAAAATTAGAGTTTCAGTCCTGGTGGTCAAAAATCCAACATAAAGGGTTGCAGGAAAGGAGTACACAGAAAAATCCAATTTGGAACATTTTTTAAAGGAATAAACTGATTAAATTTTTCAAAATAGAAAGACTCAAATATGAGTCTCAGATTGAAATGCCCACTGTGTATCTATCAGAATGAATGAAGTCAACACATGAGAAAGAGAAAATACCACATCTGGCAGAAAGATGAATTGGGATGTCTGTAAAGGACATGGAGTTGGCCTTCCCAATAGGAACTTCCACCTATGTAAACTACAAGTCTGGCCATCAGTAGCAGCAGCAGCAACTGCAGACAAGTGGCAATGCCATCCTGAGCTAAGGAGTATGGACCAGGCTCATGTGTGTATAGGAAGTTAGACTATTGTGGCTCCCAGCTGCCTGTAGAACAGAGAAAAGGAAAGTAGTAAAATAAGTTATCATTTGATATTTCTCTCTCATCATCATTCAGACTGAGTTTAGCTGCTCTGAGACTTCTTTTAATGTCTTCATTTACCTTCTTAGTTGCTTTCTTGGGGTCAAATAATAATTTGAAAGTACAGTCTTGGCAATAATTCCCATGTATCCCTTACCTTATCTCTTTCCCTCCTTGAGGATTTGAACAGGGCATGAGAAGGGGAAGAAGGAATTGGAAGAGGATTGAACAAGTGGGAAATCACAGAATTGAATATTCAGATTTACCACTCAAGGGGCATGCTTAGTGCTCGTAGGCGCTTCACCTCCAAACCAAACCTCCTTCACTTAATGCAGAGATCATTCAGAAGAAAGTTGTGATGGAGACCATTACAATGCCCACCATAGTTCTTGTCTCAACAAATGGTGGATAGTAAATATCAGTCTAACTTGTTCTCCTGCCTTTTATTATTCTAGCAATTCCTTCAGAGTATGGGTGGGGGAGTAAACATAAATCTGTATGCTTGGTTTTCTTTTTAGGCTCCTGGGAGCTGAAATTGTTGGCATTTTTTTTTAAGACTGAAAATTGAAATTCTTGTCATTTATCCTTCAGCACTGAAAAAAACAAACAAAAACACAAAAGACCTTGAATGCAGTACCAACTTTCCCCAAAACTCATACCAGAACTACAAATAAGTGACAAGTAAAAGTGTTTTGATTCACTTGTTAATGAGCTAAGAGATAGTCTGAAGAACAAAGAGAAAAATCAAAATCTTATGGTATTCATTTTAGATGAAAGGAAAATACTTTCAAACAAATAAACTCAGAGAAAATGAATAGCCAAGTGAAATTAACCCTGCTTGTGGAAACACAGCAGTGAGAGCAGCAATGGGTCAGAAATAGCATAAACATAAACCAGAAACGTTACTTTCCGAATTGATTCACTTAGTACATAACACTGAAATCAGACATGAGGGTCATTAGAGAGACCTCTACATTACTCCACTTAAGCAATTAGAGCCTGGAGGTAGTATAAACTAAACACCTCATTTGGTTCTCCCACAGCAGGTTGTTCATGCAGTAAATATGAAGGGAGAGCATTGCCTGGTTTTGTATGAGTCCGACTAGACGATAGAGAAACAGAGGGCAAGGATAATTGGAAAGGTTCTTACTAAAGTCTAATACTTAACTCTGAGCCTACAGAAGACATTTGATGTTTTGAAATTGACAGTGAAATTATTCCTTTGGACAATCTGATCTAAAAGCCATCCAATCAATGTGCATAAGAACAAAAATCAAATGATGCCTGCGGATTTTGGTTTGTCTTAATTTGTGGTAAAAATAGTTCCGGTTAAACCAATTGTCCTATGAATCAGGTCAAAATGATTAATTAATGAATACTTAATCTAATTGGGTGCTGTGCCCCATTTTTATAGTAAGCTTTACCACAGTGTCCACCCAAAGGAAATAAGTACCACAGAGACTGACTAGCGATTTAAGATGAAAGGACTTATTTATTGACAAGCCTGGGATATTCCACTTCAAAAATAAAGAACCTCTCACCTAGCGATAGTTAAATCATTCCTCAGGGTTATCATATGGGATCAAATTCTCCATGAAGATGATTTTAAAACTATGTCTATGTATTTATTGTAACTTGTGGCACGTGTCTACTAATTTTATTTCGTAGTTTTATCTCTATTAGTGATTTCCAGCCATTTAAATTAGAGAATTACAGGCACGGAAGAGTTGAGGATGTCCCAGGTCAAGCTCTCCATTCTGCATGTGGAGAAAAAAACCTAAAAACAGTCTCTTTCAGATTAAGCAGGGGTGCATGACAGGTGGAAATCAACACCCCCCACAACCAACCACGTCTTGTCATTTTCAGTACTGAAGTAATTAGGGAAAGAGATAAAGGCCATCAAATTGTGCACTCTCTCTCAATTGTCAATTACGGTTTAATGAACAAAATCCAAACAGAGTATTAGTGCAAATGATACATTTCGTTTTGTGATCTAAGAGAGTTAACTATTAAAGGCAATAAACTCAAATATGACCATTCATAGTATTTATGCATGAAAAACTGAACTGGGTAAACAGGCAATGTGCCTTATGGTGAATTTCACTAGCAGTAATAAAATCCTCTCAGGTACAGTATTCTCTGTCCCTAAATCAACACTGTCGAAATAATTTAAAATTATTTTACAGAGACATCTTTCCTCTTTTTTGGAGTGTCTGGTTTCGATTATTCTTTTGTTTAGTTTTTACTTTTTTAATTAAATGCTTTCAGATTTTCTGGAATGGCTATTCTAGAAAAGCAGAAGTGGCTAGAACCCAGAGAGTAGAAAAGTTGGAGAGAAAAGGAAAGAAAAGATCTGAAACAGGTCCTGGAAAGTGTAGGGGGAAAAGAGGGCATTTCTGCGCCGCTGCAACTGGAAGAAACCCCCAGCCTCAGCGTCCTGGCTTGCCAGTGCCCTCCAGGGCGCGGTGGAGGGAGGTGCGCGCTCAGTCACCTGTTACCCCGGCCCGCGCCGGGCTGCGATTGGCCGCGCCGCCGCCCGGCCCCCTTCACAAACACGCGCGCGCGGGGAAGAGAGTGGGGCGTTGTCGTGAGTTGAGGGCTTTGGCTTTTTGCCGTCTCCCCCTCCCCTCCGCAATCCATGCCGGGTCCCTCGCTCCAGCTCGCCTGGGCTCGCTCGCGCGCTCGGCGGGAGAGTTGGCACACACCTCGCCGCGGCCGCAGCCTTGGTTTCCAGCTCTGCATCCTGCTCTGGCTCGGGCCCGCCGGGGCCTCTCTGCCTTCTCCTGAGCCCTCCGCTCCCGCCATGGGGCCAACTCCCGGCCCCTAAGAGTTGCGGGCTCTTGACTGCGCGCTCTCTGGTCAAAGAACCCGCCGGCTGGCGATGGCTTAGGGCGCTCGAGGGGCGAGCCTAGAGGTGACGGAAAGGGGCAAGGACGGCTAACTGGGAAAAAGAAGAAAAGCAAGCGATGAGTTTCCACAAGGAGGACGGAGTGAGCAGCCTGTGCCAAAAGGCGCTGCATATCGTCACCGAGCTGTGCTTCGCGGGCCAGGTGGAGTGGGAGAAGTGCTCGGGCATCTTCCCCAGGGACAGGGGCAGCCAGGGCGGAGGCAGCACAGGTAACCGGGTTGTGGAGGTCCACTCCTAGCGTCTCTCCACTCCTAGCGTCTCTCTGGGCCCGCGCGCCCAGCTCCCGGCTCCCGGGACATCCTTGGGGCTCAGCCTTCCCACCTCTAGCCTTCTTTCCCCTCCGCTGCAGGGGTCTTGGAGCGCGGGGAGATGGGGTTGGGTTTCTTCCTCTACCTGCCGGGCTTCGCCCCTTCTCTGATCGGCTTCTTGCCTCCCGGCGCCCTTCTCTCTGTCCCTGGCTCCCGCGCCCTCTCCGTGCTTCCCACGCCTCTCGTCTCCAGCCGCGAGTGCAAGAGGCGAGCTCGGGGAGCGACGCCTGGAACGCTCCCCGCGGGATGTTCGCGGGGGCGGCTCGCCTGCTAGACCCAGGCTATGCTAGCTTGTCCTGCGGGACGCAGGTCACCAACTTGACCTGGGCCTTGGTGGTACAGTTTGTGTTTGGATGCAAAGAACCCCCGGCCTTTAGGAGGAGAAAGGAGCCCCATAAAGGTAACTTTGGGCTGCAAACTGTCGAGTGCCTGAGAGTAGCCAAAGCCCTTTAATACTGCATTATAGGTTTTCCAGTGCTTCATGACAGTAACGGCAAAAGAACAGAGATTGTTGATACCATTTTTGAGACGACATCTAAGGCTCAGGCCACATACTGAGGAAGTGGAAGATTGGTTAGAAATCCTTTCCACGCACAGTCGGCCACCCTCCCCAGCACACAGGCATCCTCCGTACTCAGTCAAGAAACTTGGAAGAAAATGGGGTGAAATGGAGGAGAACAGCCACAGTCAAAAATCTAGAGATGGAAACAAATCTCAGGTGACAGATTTCTCCCAAGCTTTAGGAATACGGGGAGAATAAGCACCACCTTTTTAGCCATACTGGGGGAAAGGTTTTACGCGCGCGAAATGGTGGGTTTATCCAGCCTGCTATGCTGCGCACAAGGTCGAGAGGGACGCGGGAAAATGACCCTAGGGTCACATGTTGCGTTGGGAACCAGAAACTGGTTTGGAGATTTTCAGCATTCAGCTGGAAGGTTATTGTTACTTTCCTAGGGTCTTGCTTTCACTTTGCTTTCCGCGGTCCTTTGGCTCGGAGTCAAGGGTTAAGGGTCGCCAGGGCAACAAGTAAGAGCTGGACCGCTAAGCTCAGGAAGCAGCAGCAGAGAACCCAGTGTGTTGGGAAGGCGGAAAGAAGGGCACGCTAGTGAATCCCCCACCCACCCACCCACCCAATCCGGGATCCAAGACAGAGGAGGGAGTGGGATGATATTTGGTCTAGCTTTTACATACAATTGTTTACGTGGAATATCTGCGAGGTTTTCGAATTCTCTGGTAATAGCAAAAGATGCCAAGAGGGGCTTCTGTTAGCACTTGGCAGAACCTGGGGTGCTGTTGCTTGGACCCTGGAGCAGAATAAGACATAGTTGTTGCTTCCACATGCTGGAAACGTAGACATTTTGTGAATGTATAAACACAACTGAGAGTCTTTTCCGTTTTCTCAGTAGGTGTTAAATTCCTAAGACTAAAACTCCACTGGAAGGGACAGTGAGAACATCGTGTGTTTGTCATATGTATAGTTGCAGACCTCTATGAGGATACTGAACAGGCTTTTCTGAAATGTTTTTAAGTTACACCCACACTTGAGCTATGACATAGAGAAGGTGGTATGGTGGAGGAAATGAGAGTATTTAAGTTTAAGGACCTGTGTTTTGATCACTTAACAGTTGACACTGTGGATAAAACTACTGATGCTTCCCCTCTCCTGCCCCTTTGTGATCCCACACCAAGTTTCCTTGGTTTCCTGGGTCTCAATGGTAGAAAATGTGTGAGGGCTGGAAGCCAAATAATGGTTCTAGCTTCGAAATCTTTCTAAAATCTGTGACTATAGAAGCTTAAGGTAAAACACAGTACATGAACTGTGCAAAAGGTTCTGAGGTTTTCCTAAGAACTATAAGAAGCACTTGTAGTCCTAATTCCTTCTGGACTTTCACTTATGAAAAAAAGTGGAGAAAAATTAGTCTAAAGCAACTGCGTGAATATTTCCCTCCCCTTAGTGTAAAATATTTACTATAGAAGTGAGGTATTCAATTTATGTGAATATATATTAAATGACCACCACTATAAAGGAGATATGAAGATGAAAATGATTGCTCTACATTTTTCCATTTGCAAATTATACAACAGATAGAAGTGAAGTATTTTAATCTGAAAGCAATTTTCTAATATTAATAGATATCTATAAAGTACATTCAAATATTATTTACTAAATGTTGATTAAATTAATTAGCCACTCAGCTTCATATTGTTCTGTAAAGTATATTTTCATGTGTCCTTGATAGGTTCCTGAATAAATTCACATCCAGTAGTTGATCCTTATGCTCATTGTTCAGTGTGACATGTGTTGTTGGTAGGAGAACATCCATGACTTTTAGTGGTACAGTGATTATTCATTATAAAACAATCAGCATTGCCCCAGTGGTATTAGTTTTTCTTACTGCAGTGACTATTTCCAGTTTCAGAACTTCATATGGTTTTAATTTCTTGACACAGAAATACAAGGAGAGAGATTCCAGCACTCCTAAGTAAAGTTGTTCCACATTAAGAGAGTTAAGAATCACATCTATTAGTAAGGTTTGTAAATGCCAATAAAGAACAGGAATCACCATCTCTTTTACCATAACAGTAGCAGCAGAAGCAGCAGTAGTGTTACCACCATTGTGAATCCTCAATCAAGTTGACCAAGGTCATATTTTAGTAAAGTTTGTGAAGACCTAGACTACAGCTGCCAACATCACTATACTTTTGGAATAGTTCATGAGCGCCATTGTGCACATCAACATTACCAGGATACTAAAAAGTCCATCATGTGCAATTTTCAAAAAATTTTGGTTTAGATATTTTTTTGAAGCCACTGATTCTCCCCCCTGCCCCAAATTTAGTGTCACCCACTAAATTCATTTTACTGTACAATATGGTATAACACCAGAATGCTTAGAGAAAATACAAAGCATATATTGGTGTCAAATATTATTTTTCAGGTATACTGTAACTGCATATACATAATCATTTACTGGATTTAAGTTCATTTCTGGCCAATCTTTAATAGCTGCTTGAATAGTTATCAGATTCAAGGAACCCATGTTCTTTAAAAGACAGATCTCATAAAATCACAGCTAATGAAACCCACTTAGATCATTTACACTCACATCTCAGCTGTATAGACCTAACTTTAGTGAAAATATTTTAGTAAGCATTTAATTCATCAGTGTTTTAATTTTGCATTTTTATTCAATTTTGATTTGGTATTAAAGATTATAAAATAAAAAGATAAATTCTTCTAAATTCATACATGTATTCTTTAATTTCTTAGAGTTGGGAAAATGGATAAGCATACAGCAATGAATTTCAACTTTACTATAAGAAAACAGATAGAAAAGCACATATTTTAACTTATGTAGTGACTTTTCTCTGAATTCAAGACATTTTGAGTTTATTGCTAAGAGCTTTAGTAGGGATACTTGATAGATTTTCTCTACAGACACAGAGCAGATATTTACCCAAATAACTGAGTTATCATTTTTGCATCATCATAACTAAGTTTTACATGTTTGTCTCAAGAATTAGACTTTACAAACATAGCAATGGAAATTTTCCCTTGAGACATGTAGGTCTGAAAAAGAATAATGGAACCACAATGAATTAAAAACTGTAGACACACCTGGAAAAGGATGATGAGAGGATCTTTTTCCTCCCATCACATCAATACTTCACTGAAAAATGGCCAACTTGTATCAATGCTGGCTATATCCTCACATGATCTTCCAGTCAGTGCTCACTGTTCTTGGCTTTGTTTATTTTGAAGACAAACTAATAAGTATCTTCAAAGATTAAGCAGGTCTCAACATGCATCTATTTTTCTTAATGCCAAGATGTCAATAATTTGACAATATTGGAGGGACTTTTTGAGGGCTTTTCTGCCCTTAACCTTTTTATTATCCTTGAGACAAACTAAGAGCTATATTTCCTCTGTATATGCACAGGAGGCCTCTGAATCTGACTGCTGTGACAGTGACTTTACACATAAAATACTCATTGTCCATTTTTCTCATCACATTTTCTTTAAAATTTAATCATCATTGTGATTTTGCTATTACAAAAAATCATTTTTAGGATTCATTTGCATCCATTTCAAGATTTTTAAAACAAAGTTTTGGTAGAAGACAAATATCACCATAAATGTTTAATGGAATTTATAAGGGCAATTAAAATTATCTATGGTTTGAAAGTATAATTAGATTCTTCATCTTCTACATTTATTCTAATGATGTTAGTACAATGTAAGCTCTTTAAGGACAGGGATTTGCTTGTTATTTTATCCTCACTGCCTAGAGAAATCTGTGATACATATTAGAGGCTTAATAAATATTTGTTGAATGAATGAACAAAATTAACTAATTTGTAAAATAATGGGTTCAACTTAATAATCTCCAAATGCCTTGTGAAACTAAATTGTATATATGTTTATCTTTGTGTTTCCAGTGTCTAACTCAATATCCTATACAGATAAATATACAAAATATTTAGCTTTTCATAGAACTAACTATTTTATAGAACACTGAAAGCATTTAAAGACTAGAATTTAATGAGAAACATACTCATGCAAAAGCAACTGAAAACAATATGGATGTCACTGATTTTCTCAGAGTGTGTTCAGATACAGCTGTGAGTACATAGCTAAATTTGTGTTTCACAGTAAATGCCGAATTTACTGAAGTTCTAGGAAAGTGGAAATATCTGTGTAATACTAATGCTACTTGACTTACAATGGGGTTATATCCTTGAAAGTAAGTCTAAAATGCACTTAATACATCCAACCTACAGAACATCACAGTTTACACTAGCATATTTTAAATGTGCTCAAATCACCAATTTTAGCTTATAATTGGTCATCACAAGAAAATATTGTACATATATTGCTAATTCAAGAAAGGATCAACATTCAAACTTCAAAATATAGTTTCTACCATATACTTTACACCATTGTAAAGTAAAAAAGACATGTCAGGCCATCTGAGATTGGGAGACTCATGGTTCAAGGTCAGCCAGGGCAAAAGTTCATAAGACCTTAACAGAAAAAGCTAGGTATGTGTGGATCATGCCTGACCCAGCTATGGTGGGAAGTGTAAATCCTGGTCCCTGCCCACCTGGCAAAAAGAGAAACCCTATCTCCAAAGTAACTAGAGAAATAAGGACTAGAGGTGTGGCTCAAGTGGTAGAGGACCTGCTTTGCAAGAATGAAGTCCTGAGTTCAAACTCTAGTACTGCCAAAATGCATTTTGTAATCAACTAAATATGGTATTAATATAAAAGGTTGATTTTTTTTATCATTTACTGGAATTCCAGGAAAAGGCAAAGGGAAATTAATTTAAATGGAATATAAGAGGCATTGTTACAAAGGTAAGAGTGTTGATTGGTTATATTATTAACTGGATTTAGAGATGAGGAAGAGACTGCTGGATGCTACCCTGTATTCACCCTTTCCCCCATACACTTAATGGCAATAGGATCCCTTATTTTTAGTTGGATTTGTGGTGTGATCATGTGACTAAGGTCTGACCAATGTTATGTTGGAATGTTAAAAACAGTGACATACCAAACATTAAGGTTATAACCTGAAAAATGAAAGGACATGCCTCATCCTCTCCTTTTTCTCAGTATTCTCCATCCAGCTGCCTGGTATGTGGATATGGTAGCTTTCCATATTGGGATTTTTGAAAAGAAGCAAAAATCTTTGAATAGCAGAGCAAAAGCATGGAACTTGACTACAGACACCTTGAAGTTGATATGTCTGCCCTGGCCTGATTATGTTAGGACAGGTTTTCTTTACATGAGAGAAAAACTCATGTGAAGAAATTCATGTCACTATTAACTTGTTCCCTTGTTAGAGAAATCAGACCTATTACCTGTTATAATAAAAATATCATGTGAATAGTATCAATAAATTAACTTCAAAAACAATCCCAGACTTTCATTTTAGGGGCAATTGCCTTAGCTTCTTTGAATAAAAGCTGATGATTTGAGTTTTCATTAATCATGAGAAGTCACGTTTTTATACGTTATAAAAATTAAAGACCAGGCATGGTGGCACACATCTATAAATCCCAGATACTCAGGAGGTGGAGATTGGGAGAACTGCAGTTAGAGGCTGGCTAGGACAAAAATCAAGACCCCGTCTCAGCGGTCCCAGCTACATAGAAGGCATAGATTGGAGGATCATGGTCTAAGGCCAGCCATGAGACCCTTTCTGAAAAATAACTAAAATAAAAGAAGGGGAAGGGGCTGGGAACATGGCTCAAGAGGCAGTGCTTACTTAGCAAGCATGAGGTTCTGAGTTCAAATCCCATATTGAAAAAAATTTTAAGATGACTGGAACTTTTAAATTAGAAAATAAAATAATGCTGAAAGACAACATCTAAGAAGAATATTAACTAAGACAGGGGTCATGGAATCAACAGTATTATAATTGGTCCTTGATTTCTGCATAACCATTACCAGATACATGGGCACTAGATAATTGTAACAATGTTGAAAAGCCTCAATGAATAAGACAATGCAAGTGTTATGGTCTGGTCATGTAGACTTTGTAAAGATCAACTTTATTAAAAGATTCTGAGGAATTAGCATTTGTGGGATTTCCATGTTTCCTAGTACGAGTGATCTTTTCAGTTTTTCAGAAATCTGTTGTTTTATTTTGCTGTATGATAAGAGTAAAGTCTTTATAGCTAAACTGAGTTAGAGATGTACAATCACACAAAAACAAACAAATAGATAAATAATGGTAGAGAAATGTTTATGCAAATGTATTTAATCCAACCAGATTGAGCAGTTTTAAACCTGATTATCGTAGAGTCTAATCTAATTTCTGTAAATTTCATTAACTCCCAATCTTACCAAGATATAATAGGATAAATGTCATGTAATAGATTCTTTTTAATTATCTGGATATGTTGAAAATCTGAGCTAGAAAGAACCTAACCCATGAAGTTTGCTCACTGTTATAAGTAACATAAAAATCCATGTGGCAAAGGCAAGCCACTTATATTCAACACCATGACATCCCAATTGTCAAATTCTTTCCTCTAGTGATTGCCTCTTCTCTAGCTTATTATAGGAGATTTTAGGCTGGAGCCTCAAACTCCTGTGTTTCATAGATCAGGTCAACCATGTGCTCTAACTTTCCAAATAAAACAGACAAGTAATGGTGAAAGACAGAGAAAGGAAGATTATTTACACAACACAGGCAGGGTAGCCATAGGAAGAGGAAAGGCAGTATTTCAACCCATCTTCCTCTAACAGACATTTGCTTTCAATTTAAATAGAAGGAAAAATTGGGGGCAGGGGAAGAGGTATACATAATTAAACAGTCCCAGTCACAAGTGTGTTCCAGTGGGCATAGGTACAGCAGGTGGTTTGGCAGCTCAATTTTCTCAGGATTGGTCTGAAGAAGCCTTATTATAATTAGAGTCATTGAGCCTGGCAGGTGGCCCTTCCTGCATTCCAAGAGAGAGAATGCAGGAAAGAAAATGCTTCAGAGCAAAGGGTACAGATACAAAATGGAGGCTAGGATACCTAGCTTTTACCTTGCCTTCAGTTAATTTGTGGGGCCCAAGTAAAGAGTCAGTGCTTTTCAGCAAAAACAGTTTAAGTACCTTAACTCTTTACCTTTATGACCATGCTCAAACATGTGTCATATGGTGAACAATGCTATCATAGATTTACAAATTCAAATATTCCCTTCCCCCCATAAAAAAGCTCCTATATGTTCATCTTTCTCATTTATAAACTCCAATTCATTAATCTTTCTACTTATCTGTGAGTCCCTTGTCTATAAGAAGGCATCACACTTACGATGCTTCATTTCATCATTGCAGACATTTCTACCTTTTGGGTTTACCACATTCTCCTGGAAAAACAAAAAAACCCTCATTCATATATAACTCCAATTATTTCTCTATTTCTTACTCCAAAGCAACTGAGTATTTAGTAGAAAGTTTTAACACCAGACAGACTAGTATCACTTTAGTAGTCTCTGATTTCAAAAGAATTCTATATATTCTAGTGAATATATAGAAAATAATTTCTATGTTTTCCTATCCAGTTTCTCCTGTTCTTTATAGTCCCTGTTTCAAAATATTCTCACTCTCATAAATATCCCAGATTATTCCCAAATATTACAAAATTATTGGCAGTTGACTCTAATTAATTCTTCCTTCAGAGAGAAAATACGAGGTATAAACAAGAATTCACTTCCTGCTCAAAAGCCTGTAACTTACTGGCATCCAGAAGGAAGAAGTGATCTAATTCTTTCACCTTTTCCCCAGATTCTATTCATTGTCGCCTTTGTAGAACTTCACTGTTAACTACCCTGCCTAACTTTCTGTCTCTTCTTGTCAACTAGTTCCTTCTCATCAGTTTTAAGCTTGCTGAAATATCATACATCCTAATTTAAAAAAAAAATCACCTTTATAATTCTATGTTCTACTTTAGTTACTGCCTTTTTCTCTGCTCCTTTCCTAAGTACAGTTTCTTTTTAGGCAGGTGCTCTACCACTTAAGTCACTCTGCCAGGCCCTAAGTACAATTTCTTGAAGGAATTTTCTATGCTCACAGAATTCACTTCCTCACTTCCACTCATTTCTTGGACCATATTAGACTGCTCCACTGGTCTCCTAAAATTCATTAAAGACCTACTTGTTACAGTAATTTTTTTCAATGACTTTATTTTAACTTTTTATACTGCTGACCTCTTCTTTAAATATTCTTCCAACAACTACTATGAAGACCAATTGAAATGATTTTTTTAAAAATGTCTCTTTCTATTCTTCCCAATCTTCTATGGAAACTTTTTGTTCTTTAAAGTTCTCTTTCTTTAAATATTGGTGTACTCAATTTTACTGAGGGACTTTTGTCTTCTCTTCTATGAATTCACATCCCCTTATTTAGGGAAGCCTTTCAATTTTATCTGAGTTGCAATCATGCATGGCCAACAGCCTGCTCACAATTTCTACTTACATGATCACAAGTGCATCTGCCCAAACTGCAATTTTGGTCATCCTTTCTTCACCATCCTGATTGTCTCCCAATGAGCCACATTCCTACCCTTTTTAAATCTTCATACCCTTTCACTAGTTATCTAGCCTCCTTCACTACAGCTTTGATTTCCAAACATTCTACTGCACCTTCTCTTTTTCTCATTTCAGCAACCCTCCTTCAGAAAGAACCACTCCTTTCTCTCATCTGGATTAACTGTTTTTTCCTCTTGCATTCTGTCTCCCCTTCTATCTTCTCTTCAGCCAGAATATTATTTCTGAAATTCTTATCCCATCTTTTCAACATCTTGACTTAAAATGTTTCTGGGGCCACATTGTTTTAAGACCAAACTCATAATATAGCATTCTTCATATTATGGTTAGGTGTTAAATCACAATCATGAAATTGTCATTTAAAAAGTTTTGGTGACTGCAAATTTTTCTATATTCTCACTTGTTTGATAATCACATTATTTTTATTTTGTTGAATGAAACTTGTTGGAAAAAATTACATAATAAAGATGTAAGCATTAAGCATTTGATTCCACTTTTAATACTTGTACAGATAACAATGTCAAATACTTTACCTAACCTTCCATATTCAAACATTCCTATAAAATAGAGATAACCCTATTTTACTGAGGATTTTAAAACCTAAACAACTGGCCAAAAGCCACACAGTGGTGGTCTTCACGTTCAAATTCAGGTCTGAGTGGTTCCACTGTGCATGCTCTGCAATACTGTCGTCCTAATAGAAGACTTCCTGAACATTCCTTCCAAGTCATCTCACTTTTAGTTATGTAGCCTCTTGAAATTCACAGACATCGGAATACCTTCAGACAAATACCAAAATATGTATTTGGCACCTCCATAAACATCTCTGAGCATGTGATATGTACTAGGCACTAAACATAAAAAGATGAATAAATTTGGCTCCTACCTTGAAGGCTCAAGGAGTGATTATTTTGGTCAGATGGGAATACTACCAATTTGAGAAACAAAACAAGTATGAATTTCACAATCCCTATTCACAATTACAAAGCCCTCAAATCTCTGAAAGCTGACAATGATTTTTTAAATTGTAGTAATCTGGCACTAATAACTCACTGGAATTGATATTGATTAATTAATTAATTAAAATTATACATTATTATGAATTTCAGTGATCCCACTTATTGTGATGTGTTTACATATCCCATTACAGATACAGTGTCATGCTTGGTTACAAGATAATATCCCAGAAAATGTATAACATTTTACATGTCTGATATGCAAAAGAAAATAATGTTTTGAAGTATGTTATGTCCCAAGAGTTGGGTTAAAAGGATTATAGACCAATCCATGACTATAATATTAGTGTTGCAGTGGTGAGTATACTTTAAAAGTTCCTAGGAATAAAAGTGGCAGTGAGGGCTTTAGGGAAGTGGTACTATTGGGTATAATTGTTGAAAGATGAATGTAAATTCTTAAGTGGCCAAGTAGGAGGAGAATCTGTATTGAAATGACATGAAATAGCCTCCAAAATTTTCTTTTAAAAATCATAAAAATCATGGTCAAGGTAAGGATTGTAGGTAAGAGAGTAGCAGAACAATAAAGCTGAATCAATAACCAGGGGCCAAATCACAAAGATACCTTGGGATGTCATGTGAAGTTTGGATTTGGCCAAATGACTCATGGGAGACCTGAAAGGCTGTGAGGCTGAGAAAGATACCAGGACAGAACCTGGTATTTCCTGCTACTGTGGCTTTATTTTTTTCACAATCTTTCACTTTCAAATGTGTCCTGGTTTGGTAGAAATGGTGTATGGTCTCCCACATCATAGAACCAGATACCAATTTTAGAAAGAAAAGTTTTAGCAGTAGGGAAAATAGAAGTCATCTCAAAGATTTCCACTGGGCTCTTCCTAAAATGAAAATTTATGAATGCCAAAACCATCTCTTAGGAACAGTGGTGTCAAAGGATTTTTCTCTTGAGCTTGACCCCATGAGTAAAAAGAAAGGCATTTTTTACTCAGTTACCAACTGAAAACTACTTCCACCTCCCCCTCTATCCCACACTGTCTTACGGTTCTTTACATCTTGGCTGTGTCTCCAACCTCATAGGCAATAACTTGAAGTTGAGTTAATATATTCAGAAATATATAATGTAAGTGCAGCTAAAAATACATGAAGACTTGAAGTTTAGTCACTATAACAGAATACCATAAACTAGGCAATTTATAAAGAACAGAAATGTGCTTCTTACAGATCTGAAAGCTAAGAAGTCCAACATCCAGCTGCAAATATCTTTCAAGGATCTTTCATTGTATAATCTCATGGCAAAGCAAGAAACTTGTGGGACAGCAAGAGACTGGGGGGTTGCTGAACTGACTTGTATAACCAAACTCTCTCTTCCTATCATTAACAGACTATTGTGATAGCAACATTAATACATTCATGGAAGAAGAGCCCTCATGACTGAATTACCTCTTATTTGGCTCCACTTTCCAACACTGTTGCACTGGGGATGAAATTTCCAAAACGTGAACTTTAGGGAGCATACTCAAAGCATAGCAGAAGCTCTTATTGTAATTCATTTTAAAATTGAGAGTCAGGAAGCACATTAATTTTATACGTTTTTCTCTTTCCCTCAAGTTACATGATAATGAATTAAAAATGGTAAAAAAGCGAATTCTAAAATACTGAAGTATGGTCATACCCTCCTTACCAATGGCATTAAGTGGGAAATGTTTAATGGCTGCTTGAAAATGAAGAATACTTATGTCTATCACAGCATATCAAAATTAATTTTTATTCTTACAATTAAGTAGCAACAGAAACTTGGAAATGCTTCAACTTCTGAACAGACTTCCACTAGCTGCAAATTTTATTTTTCAATCAGGAAAATATAAATTAAAACAAGGTACTATTTTTCCCATCAGATCAGTGAAAATTCAAATGCAAAAATATTTCTCTGAAATTATAGAAACTGATAAACTCATATGATATTTTTGTTATAGCAACCTTGGGATTCATTTTGGAAAAATCTAGTGTACAACCTATGACCCAGAGATTCTATTTTGAGATATTTGTCTTAGAAAAACATTCACAAATGCATGCATAAGGACAAAGGTACAGGATGCTCATTGTAGCTGTGTTGTAGTATGAAACACTGGGCATAATCTAGAGATACGTGATGATGAATTATTATGGAAAGTTTTGTACTAATGTGAAGCTAGACCTCACATATTAAATAAAAATAAAGCAAACTGAAGTAAGCCATTTATGTAAAATATTAATGAAACCACAGGAGTGGATTAGTTATCAAAGAGGGAGTTGTTATGCAAATGAGTTCAGCCTCCTCCTTGGTCTCTTGCTTTCTCACAACTTTCTTGCCCTGCTATAGGATATGTAATTGTATGTATTTATGGTTTCATAAGAAATATTTTTATTAGTGTTGAGGCTGGACAGACACGCCCGATTGGTATCAATGATTAATTCTAAGGAGGGAGGGGACCCACTGGATTTAGAGTGGCAGTTAAAGAAAATTAGAATTATTCTTTATTGGTGCACTAGAGCTGCCATAGCAAAACACCCCAAACTGACAGCTTAAACAATAGAAATTATTTCTTCATAGTCTGGGTGGCTAGAAGTCTAAGGTTTTGGGCAAAGTTGAATTATTCTGAGACCATTCTCCTTAGTTTGTGGATGACCATCATTCTGGTGTCTTTTGGTTGTGTCTGTGTCCTAACCTCTACTTCTTATAAAAGACACTAGCATCATTGGATTAGGATAAACACATATGAAATCATTTTATTGTAATTACTAATTCAAAGGTCCTATCACCAAATAGTCATATTCTAAGTTGCTGACTATTAGTACTTCAGGATATAAATTTAGAGGTGGGTGGGGAGAAAGACATAATTCAGCTATTAATATATTCCTAACATTTTTATTTAAAACAAACGAAAGTAATTGGATTTATATTTGATATTGAGGCTAAATAAATATAAATAAAAATAAAAGGCTATTCAAATCTAGAAAAACTGTCCTTCATAGGCAATCTACTTGGTTTTTAAAATTTTTAGAATACTGCAGCACCAGATTACTAAATGGTGATGACTAAGTGGTCATCTTAGGAGGGCTGAGAATGAAATGAAGTAAGGGAACATTATTTTTTAATTTTTTAGAACAGTTTTAGATATAAAGAAAAGCTGTTAAGCTAGCTCATAGCTCCTACATACTCCATACTCAGTATCTCCTAATATCTACTTTTTATGTTAGAATTGTACATTTATTTCAACTCCTGTACTCATATTAAAACATTAGCTAAAATCTGTACTTTACTCAGATATCCTTCATTTTTATCTGAAGGCTTTTCCATTCCAGGATCCCAACCAGGAAATCACATTGCATTTAGTGGTCCTGTCTCTTTAAGTGTTTCTTGGCTGATATAATTTCTTGAACTTTCCTTTCTGTTTTTTTTTTTTTTTATATCTTTGATAACTTTAAGGAATAAAATTAAGATTTTACAGAAGGATTTTGAAGAAAGCCCTTCTCTTGGAATTTGTCTGACATTTTTATCATGATTAGACTCAGATTATGAGTTTGGGGCATGAAGACCACAGAGTAAATGCCATTTTTCATCACATTTTATCATCGCCATGGTTCACCACTGTTGATATAACCTCGATCACCTGGGCAAGCTTAGTTAGGTCTTCCCATCACACAGTTACCCCTTTATATGCAGCACTCCTTGGGAGAAAATCAGCATGCACTGTGTGCAGCCCACCCTTAAGAAGTGGGAGAAATGTGCCACCTCCTTGAGGGTAAATAGCCACATAAATTGCTTGGAATTCTTCTGCAAAGGAGATTTGTTGCTTCTCCCCAATTTATTTGTTTATTCATTCTTGTTAACTTTTTAACCACCTCTTTTAATCATGTATTAATAAGCATATGTTAATAAGTGTATTACTATTTTAACAACAATATTTTAAAGACACTTGCATTAGTCCATTCAGAGTGCTATAACAAAATATCATAAACTAGGTAGCTTATAAACAACAGAAACTTTTTTCTTACAGTCTAGAGACTGGGAAGTTCACATCTGGTGAAGGCCTCTTGCTGCTTCAACTGATGATAGAAAATGCAAGAGCAAGCATATGTATACTGATGAGGCAAAATATTAGGGGCCCCTAGTTTTATAATGATCTACTATTAAAGAACTATTCTACACCCCAAAGAGTAAGAACTCAGAATTATCATGGAGTAGTTCATAAGGGCTCTACCACCTCACCCAGGCCTTCCACAAGACTTTTATCCCAGCACTGCTGCACTGAGGAATTAATTTTGGAGGACACACACAAACTATAATAAGGTCCCCTCCCTGATTCATTGGTGGAAACTTCTTGTTGTGTTCTTATAGGATAGACAGGCATAACAGCTCTTTCTGGACCTATTTTATAAGGGCCCTAATCCCATTCATAAAGAGTCTGCCCTGGTGACCTTATCACCTCCCCAAAGACTCTTATCTCCTAATACTATCACCTTGAAGCCTATGAATGTTAGGGGATATAAATATTCACATCATAGCTCAATTCATTAACTAACTTAGGACTTAAAAATTAGGAAAATATAGAGTTATTGTAATGGACTTAGAAGGTTTGAAAATGTAATGATGTACCCACTCATGACTAATACTGTGTAGTTCTCATACTAAAGAAAGCAGACTGCCTAAATATTTAAGATTATTCATTGCTTGAACAATGAGAGAATTATCTTTATATCAAAGATGAAGCAAACAGAAGCATTTCTGTTGTGACCAAAATTAAGCTTCATGGCTTCATTACAGCTTGCAGGCTGTCAACCTTTGCAAAATCCTAAGTCCCTGTGGTTTACTTGGGAATGACATGCATACGTCATGCTTTTCTTGCTGACCTTTGGAAAATTTTACTGGAATGAAACTTTTCAAACATCTATCATCTCACCATTTCTGCCTCTTTATGTACAATATTGATTAATATTTCTTTACCTTGTAATTTTTTCCAGATATTTCAGTCAGCCTGTTAGCAGTCGTTGTCAGCTTCTGTGGACTGGCCTTGCTGGTTGTCTCACTTTTCGTCTTCTGGAAATTGTGTTGGCCATGCTGGAAAAGCAAACCTGTGACTCCCAATGTCAGTACCCTTCCACAGAGCATCTCAAGTGCTCCCACTGAAGTTTTTGAGGCTGAAGAGAAAAAAGAGATAAAAGAAAATGGAAAGCCAGCAGTAAAAGCTATTGAGCCTGCAATAAAAATCAGCCACACTTCCCCTGATATCCCAGCAGAAGTCCAAACTGCTTTAAAAGAACATTTAATTAAACATGCACGTGTGCAAAGACAAACTACTGAGCCAACATCGTCATCGCGGTAAGGAAAGATCAAATATGTATCTCTCTTCTCTCTCTTTATTTCTATGTATGTTAATGTGTGTGTGTATGTGTGTGTGTTTATTTGTTGATTTCAGAAGAGTAAAAAACAGGTGGGATAGGAGAAAAGAGAAGCAGGAAAAGTGAGAAAAACGTAGAGCTCATATAATTCAATGAAGAGGGAGGGGTAAGACAGAATGGGGAAACTGAGGACAAAGAAGCAGATAGGCAGCAGTGCATGAAAGGGAATTGCTGGAATTTAGTTCTCAGTAAAATCTTGGAACAGATTATTTAACTTTTTGCTTTGAAACATCTTTAGTTGATGCTACTTACAATCTATTCAATTTAGTTTAATCATCCAGAAAGCAATGGAAAAATAAAAAACAGCCATTGTGAAATGTATGTCTTTGAGGCACACAAAAAAATCAGAATTGTTCAGCAGTTCAGTCACAACTAATGGAGACCAATGTTTATTTAACATAAAGAAGAAACTGCTGGGAGATTTCATTTTTTAGCTGAGTTCATGTGAACCAAACTCTCATACTAGAAATCAGTTCTTAAAACAAAGGGCTATATGATTCTCTCTGGTTCACAGAAGCAGTAACTAGTTTTATTCTAGGGCAGGGTAAAATCAACAGCATTTGGAGGTAACAACTGTTTCCTGCTAACTGAATCACCTCCTAATGTTGTCTCCTACTTCTCTAAACCTAGGGGGCATCCATGCTTTCAGACCTGACATACTTTTGTGGGTTTCAAAAATTATTGAATTGAAAACTGGGTCATATTTGCTTACTAGGACTGAAAGACACTTTAACATATCTTTTGTGAGAATAAAACAGGGTTGTATTTAAAAATAAATCCACTTCTTTCTGACATATATCACAGAGGGTAAGTAAGAATAATAATTGCCAATGAGATCAGGAACTTTAGAAAGATAGATGGGAGTATCTTTCTCATGTTACACTTCTCTATGCCACTTAAAGGTAGCATCCCTCATAGTTAGTTTTTATTTTGATAGGTTTTTCTGAACAGTGGCATTCAGGGTCATTTGAATTATTTTCAGTAAATGTTCTTTTTTAATTATGAATATCTTACTATAATAAGTTTTTTTTAATATATTCTAGAAATGAAAAACATGCCTTTGGAAGGAGCTTGCTGTTTTCTAAAACTGACTACATTGTGTGTGTGTGTGTGTGTGTGTGTGTGTGTGTGTGTGTGTGTGTGTGTGAGTGTTTTAAACTGCTTTAAGATGATCTAATGTTTCTTTGATGATGTCTATTACTATCCCTGGAAACTGTGACTAAATATGATATTTAATAGCCACAAAATCTTGACACTCAAAAAACTCAGGATAGAAACTGTGGAATTAAAACTGCAAAACATTTTTAAAATATAGTAAGTTCCCCTTATTTGCTGGGGAAATGTCCAGGGACCCCCACTGGATCCCTAAAAGTACCAAGCTCTATAAAGTGATGTTTTTCCTATGATACATACCTGTAATAAAGTTTAATTGATAAATAAGTACAGTAAGAGATTAACAGCAATGAATAACAATAAAACAGAATGTGGTCTCTCTTAAAATATCTTACTATACAATACTCATCTTTTATCTTGCTGTGATGATGTGAGATGATACAATGCCTACAGGATGCAATAAAGTGAAGTAAGTACAATAGGAGTTGTGAGGTAGTAGAAGGATACTATGTAAGAGTTACTTGAACACAAACACCAAGATACTGTGACAGTGGGTCTGATAATCACGAAGGCTACTAAGTAACTAAGAGGCAGGTAGCATACACAGCATGAATACACTGTACAAAAGGATGATCTACATCCTGGATGAAATGGAGCAGAATGGTGCAAGATTTCCTCATGCTTGTCAGAATGATGCACAATTTAAAAGCTATGAATTGATTACTTCTGTAATTTTGCATGCAATATATACAGACCTCAGCTTATCAGTAAAAACTGAGACGGCAGGCAACTAAAACCAGTGAAAGTAAAACAAAGGATAAGAGGGTACTATACTAACAACAGCTATGAATATATATCAGCTTAGCCTTCAGAATTATTCATTATTTTATGTTTATAAGTATACCTCACATAGGGAAACTCAATTAATGAAGAAAATCAAGGTAATCTGTGTTTTGTAAAAACCTCAGAAGAACAAAAATTCTATCTCCAAAATATTATCTGTTGAATGTAAGATTATCTAATTATCCCTAGCTAGGGAAGAATTCTATCTGAAAACAAATGTGTGAAGCTTGGCTTTGGGCAGAGAAATGGCTTCTAGCAATGAAGAGACATCATTTTAGTTCTGAATTTCTCAGTCATTGTGTAGGAAAAAAAACAGTAATTATATGGAAAACCTTTTTCTCTCAGTCTTAAAAAACATAAGGTTATATTGTACATACATACCTGATATTTTCTAAGAAGAAAGTACCATGCAAATTCACAATTTTGCTAGAACTTAGATATTCTCTCTGCCTCTTTGAGATGAGAGAAAAGAAAAGAAGAAAAGAAGAAAAGAAATTATTTCTGAGCACTTGTAACTTAGTCACTGTGCCAAGGCACCCTTCCTGTTAATCCTTCACCAACCTACTTAGAGAAAGTATTATTAATTATCTCCATTAGTTGTAAGTTAACCAAAGCCCAGAGAGATTACAACATTTGCCCAAAGTTATGCAGCTGGTAAGAGTAAGAATTCAAATTTATCCATATTGATGGGCCTCAGTTCAAGTTGCAAAGCAAATGAGATATAGTTTTTCTGCAACTAAAGACTTGGTTCTGAAGTCTGCTGAGGATAAGTAGGTTGGAGTTTGGAGAACAGGGTCATCTTCCTGTTCATTCTATTCAATTAGAAATCTGGAATTGTGTATGGTTATTGTGAACAACTAGATTCATTATTCTAAATCTTCTTGGCGTTAGGGTGCATTCCTTGTAGAAAACTTGATTATTCCTATTTCTCAAAACCCCTCATCTACATTAATTACTTCATCATACTAGAAATTACCTTTATATGGAGAGGAAGAGGAAATTTCAGAGTTCATTATGCAGTCCAGTTGGACACAGAGATGGAGAGTACATTATTATAAATTAAATTATTCAGCTTGAATGCCAACTTTTCCCTGAGATAGAGCAAAATCAATCCTACATGCATGCACAAGCACACATCCACAAAATAAATTTAATTTTAATACTTGGTGTCCTCACCTTATTAGTTCCAGCTCTGCTGTGATGATGGTACTCCCTTTTATTTGGTTCAAACAAAAGATGACAACATCACATCTTTCAAGTGCAGTTTGCCTTTATACTAAAATAACTTTCTGATGGATCCAGAAGTTTCCCAATTTCTTATCTCCATTTTCAGATACCTGAACACTTGGCTATATCAGCCTGACAGGCAACCAAATCACCCAGCTAGCATTCATGGATTTCTTCATGACTAACATTCTTGTAATGCCCATCTTGATTGACTACTCTTCATTCACCCAATATCCTTATTTAACATATATTTACTTCTGGGTATTGTCAGTGTATTCTGCACACTCTTTCCACTCTGAAAACTCTAAGGAGCTGGAAGGAAATGTACAATAGTGTAATGAAAAGCTATGATATGTGATTTCAACTTCAATATAAGGAATTATGAGTGTCTACTGTGTGGTCAAAAATGTTGAGGTCAGAAATTATTTCCAGCTGAGGCTGAAGAAAACTAGGAATCCACATATTGTGCACGGCAATTGGAAGAAGATGTACATCCCCAGTGGAAATATTTTATTTGGAAAGTCATAGAACAGAAAGTATTACTGCGAAAACAGCAAGTAAGCTACCTTGTTCAGAAAACAGAGTTGAGTAGGGGAATAATGGAAGATAAATTCTTCTGGACTTAAAATATAGAAAGGACTTGAAATCCTTTCCAGCTGAGTTGTTCACAAGCTGTCCTATCAAAAATATTTGCAGCAGAAGAGTCACTTGAATAAGAATTATATTTTAGGATAATTAACATAGCAACAGTTTATATGACAGACTGTAGAAGAAGACATGTATTTTGAAACTAATATACTAGTCCAGGCATAGTGAAAATCAGGAAATAGCAAACAGCAACAAAAACGACAGATACCTAAGAAAATTTATAAAGGAAGAATCTAAGGTGCTTTACAAAAAAATTTAATGATACCTTAGTCACCCAGTATCAAGTTCAAGCCTTTTAAAAGTCTAACATTGAAGGCTTGTTATAATCTGACTATACCAAAGTTCCATTATAGTGTATTTGTTTATATGCCCCCACACATATAGCTCTGTGCTCTTTTCTTAGGCAAAACATCTGCTGTATTCACTTCTATGTTGCTTTTTGATGCCTAGACAAAGCACCATAGAAACTCAGGGCATACATATTTAGTTAAAAATTCAATGAACGAATCCAGTCTCCTTATGTTACCTATCCAAACAGATCTTTCATGGTTGCCAACTAGAAGAGTATTGCGCTTTTTTATCAGTCTCCTGAAAGCTTTATCTCTGTTTTCCTCTGTGATTGTGCTCACATTATTTTCCTTGTCTAAATGAACTCTTTTTTTATCTACTCTTAAGATCTTCACAGAAACTGCACCTGATATTCTTTCTCTCCTCAATTAATAAGCTATTATCCTTATTATCTAGATCTGTAGTTACAATCTCACAACTAACTACAGTGTCTTACTATTGAGCTCCTGCTGTTTGCTGAACTAAACCCTAAACTCACAGTGAACAAGGTGTATAACCTACTTTCCTGCCCTCCTGATTTCCACTACTGTGTAGGTGTGTAACAAGCATCAAGTGAGTGCTTTTGTTTGATTGATTATGGCTTCACTTCATTTTGTACTATTAAAGACACCAGGTAGTGAGATAACACCATGCTCATATTACAAGAAGGTCAATGATGGTAAATCACAGGATAAATATGAGAATCAATTTTCTGTGCATTCATTAGTGGTATAAAGATGACATGAAATAGTCAGTGGTGAAATAATTTGATGAGAATGAGGAATTATATGGATTTGTCACTGAGAGGATTGAAAGTACCTACTGAAAATAGTTGGGAAATATAACGGGAGATCCAATTAACACGAACAAAAGCAGGAAAATATGCATAGGAAAAACTACTGACTCATATGTTCTGATGGACTTACAATATTTACAATTAGTTATGGTTGATTAGAAAAGTAATTCTTGAAATGATCACACACAATGCCAGAAATATTCAGTGTACCTCATTATAAGGAAAATGAAGAATCATGTAAAAACATAAATAGGATTATATAATTTTATTTACTGCAAAATACTCTTTAAAAATTAAATTTCTCTCAAAGCAGAGCAAAAATTGAAATTGTTTATTCCAGGTCATTGTAAGGAATGAAAAACAAGATGTTACACAAAGGGAGAGTAGCTAGCTAGGACAAGAAGCTGCAATGTTTGCGCAGAACAATGGAATGACCAAAGGTCTATCCCCTTAAAACAAAAGTTCATAAAACATGCTTTATGATAACTTCAGGTGGTTAAATAATTTCTTTTATAAAAGATGCATATTTGGTGTATGCACTTGATCATTGCTCCACTTCATTTTGCTAGATTGTAACTACAACTTCAAATAATAAGGATAATATCTTATAATTGGGGAGAAAAATTAGACTCAGGTACAGTTTCTGTAAAGACCTTAAATAAAATTATACAAATGTAAAATTATATAATGAAGAGTAATATTATATAAAAGTAAAATTATAAAAAGAGTAATTTTATATAAATTATAAAAGTAAAATTATTTACTAAAAGTAAATAAAATTATATAAAAATAAAATTATGCAAATTTTATTTACTCTGAATAGTTTTTTTCAAAATTAAATTTTTCTCAAAGGATAGCAAAAATTGAAAGTATTCATTCCAAGCCACTGTAAGGAGTGGAAACAAGATGCTATATGAAGCTAGTTGAAATACAGCAAAATGAAGTGGAGCAGTGGTAAAGTGTTTACAACAAATATTACTGAAATAGGATAACTCTTTAAACCAAAGTCAGGCACAAAACCCTACAAAATATATTCACATTTGAAGGGTTTATTTTCTGACACTAATAAATACTATTTTCTTCTTCTCCTTCATTTTCTTCTTCTTTTTGTGGTACTGGAGTTTGAACTCAGGGCCTTGCACTTGCTAGGCAGGCACACTACCACTTGAGTCAAGCCCTAGCCCTGTGTCTTCTTTATAATCAAATAATTCCTGAGGCACTTGATGCTATTAGGCACAGGAATCTTAGGATAAATTATTTTTATACATTCTAACAGGCATTTTCCTAGTCCCAGTACTTTTTATGATGAAATAAAAAGATGAATAATACCTAGTCTTTGCCATTATAAAGTGTAATAAAAGGGTTGGACATGGCAGACAGTGTGAAAACAGGTAATTTCAATACATCAGTTGCAATATGCTTGAGGATAGGTATAGACACAGAAGTGTCATGGAGGACAGTTAGTAAACTCAGCTGAAGAACTATTTCTGTTTTTCTTCAAAACCTAGCACAGCTTACCAGGAGGTAGGACTTATGATATTCAAAAACAGGGAAGGTCTGAAATGGCACACTAAGTACAGAAATTTAGAGCTAAAATACATGATTATGGTCAAAAGAACTTCTAGGCATCTAGTAATACTATAAGTTCTTAGATTTATTATTTTGACCAATTATTATTGAGAATTATTTTATATTTAAGACTTCACTATATTTCTTGGCTTGTTCTATAAAATAGTATGTTCACAGAACTTTATTTTTAGTTCAGAAACTATCAAATATTTTTGACCTAGTTACTTCATATGCATTCCTTCAGGTATATGCTAGATTAGAAATCAGTTGCTTGTCTGGCATTTTCTTTTTTAACATGGAGAGATGTCAAGGAAGGTATTTTTAGAATAATTAAACTCTTATTTTATTTACTGCTATTAAAGAATAAGTTGCCATAAATTATTTGTATAGAATAAAGGTAAATTTACTTAAATGGATTTTTAATCATTACACTACATAATTGAGAATGAAACCAGTTGTTTCTCTAGATTGTTATTGGATTGTTATCTAGTCATATGGACAAATTTTTCAAGGAAAATATTTAATCAATTTATTTATTCAACAATATTTATTGAACACTTACCGTGTACCTTTTTTGACCTCTGATACACATTAGGGAAAAAATTGTCCAAAAAACCTGCCTATGTTCTTTTAAATTCTATGATGCATTATTAGAAGGCAAGTTGTTTGTGTGTGTGTGTATTAGAAAGTACTAAGTTTTATAGAAAATGATAGCACAAAATAAAGGGATTGGGGGGTCCGAATGGGGGCCAGGGTAAGAACTTTACACCTAGAGGTCAGGATGTATCTTGCTGAGAAGGTAACATCTGAGCAAAGATGAAGCGTTAGAGGGGTGGGCCCTTCTTATCTGGAAGAGCTCTCCTTAAGGCGGGGGTAGCCCCTGCGATGGCCCTGAAGCTAGAAGCTGTGTTTAATGGTATGACTGGAGTGTGAAGAGAATCCCAGGGAGAAATTAGGGGCAGCGGGTCCAAACCACTGTAGGCTTTTTCTCTGAGGATTATTGGGAGACACTGGAGGCTTTTAAAGCAGAGGAGTGGCATAGCTTGTGTTTTCAAATGATTACTTACTCTTCTTTCAAGGATGAATATGAAGGGAGATGCAAGGACAGAGGGAAGAAACAGAAGGAGGCTGTATTCAAGTCAAAGGCGATGTGGTGCAGAACTGGGCAATGGTAGTTAGCGGTGCCCAGAACAGACTACATGCAGGATATATTTTGAAAACAAGCAACAGAATATCCTTATAGATTACCTGGGACATGTGAATAAAAAGGGAGGGACCAAAGATGACTTCACGTTTTCGGCCTGAACATCTGAAATGATTGATTTGAGATAAATGAGAAGGAATACATGAGTATATGAAGCAAAACAGAAGACCTCGATCTATTGATTTTAAGGATTCTGTGAGAAATCTGAAAGAAGTTGAGTGGGTAACTGGATAGTAACCATGACATGCTATAGAAAATTTGTGATACATATGGTGTCCAAATACAAGAGATGATATCATCAAGGTGAATATTGATGGGAAACAGAAAACCAGAGATTAATCTTTCAGGTACCCCAATATTGGCCAGTAGAAACAGCAGAGTAGACTAGGAAAAGCATGATGGTACAGTTTGGAAGCCAATCTGGATGAGGGTTGTGAATTGTGGTAGAGACATTGTTGACTTTTTTTCAATAGCGGTTGTGATGGAATAGGGCATGTGAAACGCTTAAGTGGATTTAAATAGAATCAGAGTACCTGAATTGGAATGAATATACTCTCCTCAGCTATTAAAGGAATTTTGACTTGAATGTGGTATAAAGACAGAGCAGTAGAGGGAAAGAAAATAGGGTGATGAGAAGTTTCTAAAAAGGCAGTTTTACAGGTAATCCTTCTAATTCTCTGAAACCTTCAACCCATTGATTCTAGTACCATGTTGTAGGCCCTAAATTTCCTTTTTACACTCCACTTTCAATTTTTAAGGCAAAATTACAACCCTAAGTGAATTCAACTCTCTGCCATCTCTATACCTGTACAAGTGAAACTGAATTTGGGGGAGGGTTGGGAGGGGAGATGACAACATAAAACAACTCTCACTTACCCACTTTAAATTTATGAACACATTCCTCAAGTAAGTACTTAATTCTGTACACCAATCCATCTCCCTCTCAATCTTCTAGGTTCCCAAGATTACTTTATACCTGCTCATCTTTCTTCAAACTTCTATCATCTTCATCCTTAGACTCATTTCAATAAATGACTTCACTTCACATTTCACTAAGAAAATTGGAGAAAAGGGCAGACACCTTCCACAGACTTCTACCAAATCATCAATTCTCTTTTCAGCACCCATATGCATGCATTTATCTTCCTGATTGATACTAGATTAGCTATCATTCTTTTGATCTAAAGCCAGAGACACCACTTGTATACGTGGTCTCATTTTCCTTCATGTCACCTTTAAAACACTCCTCTCTGGTTCTTGCATTATTAATTCTACTTGACCAGTACTCTGTGAAAGGATTGTTTTATAGATGAGGAAAATAAAGCTCACACAATTAAGTAACTTGGGCAAAGTTACCCTCCCTGTGTAGGGCAGCTGAGGCCAAATTGCAGCCTTATTCCATATAGTACTTTTTGCATGGATGGGGCCCTCCTAGGTTTGAAGGATAAGAATGGGATAGGTAACAGTGAAGTGGCTTGCACTTTTTGATTGGTTGGGTATTTGTGTGTAATGATATAGCCACTAGTCACTGTCATTCTGGGAAAGACAGAGAGAGTGAGAGAGCAGCAAGTTGAAAAAAGATCTGTGTTGTCATGGCAATAGGTTAACATTGTAATAATTAAAGCTTTTCTTAACTGACTAGCTAAACTGCGACTTAGAATATGCACTATTTACCCTATAATTAGGATACTAGCTTACAAGAACAAAAATGTTACTATATTTTTTTTCCTATTAGAAGAAGATTTATAGCTTTGATTCCTATTACAAAAGGCTTTACAGCTGCACAATTTATATTCAGAAGAATAAAGAAAATAATTGTGATTTTTGAGTGGAGAATAAATTAAAGTTTTATTATATCACAAAGCATGACTGAAATTATGGAATAACCCTATAAGGAATTAACTGCTTAGGAATTAACCTTTAGGAGTTTTTCTCAGAAAAATCAAAATCATGGTGCATAAATGAAAATGATTTTATCAGGAACATTAGATTATTTATTCAATGAACTATCCCAGGTATCTTAGGAACATTGATTATACATACTGGATTATACTAGATTCCTTTAATGCTTCACAACAATAAATATACAACCTATATTCATTGTTTATCTTGTTACTTTCATAAATTCTATCAGATCTTTCCCTAAATCTAATTTAGTCTCTCCATCCTTTATATCTGGTTAGGTTCAAGGTCAAAATTCATTTCATTGCATAACTAGTGAGTTAAAATTGGATAGGTCTAAGGAAACAGATACTAGTTTGAAAATATATGTCATTTATTATAAACTATACTGTAACAATAAAATTGATAATGTTTTACATGATGTCTAATTATAATTTTACTTACAAATTAAACATCCATGCTGTGTTTCAATTGTTGATAATGAGTCAAAGAAGTGAAAAATATCTCTAAAAAAAATCTCAAAAAAGTAGGCTTCAGATCTTACTGATTACATAAGTATGTTATTTATAATGTTAAAGTGAAAAAAGTTACATAAAAGCCCATATAAATAAATTTCAGTGTTTTCTATGGTTAGTTAACAGGATGATTAATTTTTCAAGTAATTTAATTAAATGGGAAAACCATGAATATGACAGTATAGTGTAGTAGTCAAGAGTGTGGCCATAGACCCAGACTCCCTGTCAAATTTTAACTTAGCACCTGCCTAGCTATGCTACTTTGGATAAGTTACTTCTTTGTGCCTCATTGTTCTTTGTAAAAGAGGGAACACAGTACTTCATAAGGTTAACTAAGGATCTAATCAATAAAGAACTTAAACCTGTACCTATCACATCATAAGTACTCATTATGTTAACTTTTTTTAAAAAAATCTGAGGAGCAAGGGCATTTTAAAATTTTTATTGAAAACGTAATAGCATTTCTTTCTTTTATTGCTATTTTTACTAGTCTGTTTTAACCCAAATTATCATTAGCTATTTTCTCTCAATCTAATTCTTGAATTCTCTAGCCCTAATCTAACACTGGAATATTATTTTCTCTGTAAGCCTTCTCTTTTCATCCCTATAATTCTATGACAGCCCAACAAAACTTTCCTCTCATTGTGGTGGTTAAGTTTAAGCAGAATGTTAAGAAGAGATCTTTCAGAACTGTTGTATTGTACTTTCATATTTTCACCTGTAACACTGTTCCTCCACTTTACAAGTTTCAATCATTACCTTAATTTATCTTTATCTTAAATATATATATATGTTGAGCCATAGTTCCTTTTCATTTTTTTTGGAGGGGGGGATATATGTGAATAATACAGAAACAGGCAAAGAGTTGCCAGTACTTTCAGAACTTATTTTGGTCCATCTGTCTTATCTGTGCAAAAGTGAACTCTATAAAGAGTTTGAATTGAAGTACAGCTATAAGCATTTTTATGAAATTGAGTAATTCTTTGATATTTTAGTCATTACAGACAGTAAGCCGATATAAAGGTATAAACTTGGCAAAATCTCGGATTATAATTCTGATTTTAATAAATCTCACTTTATTAATACACATAATAATAACCATGGATACTGAGACCCATAAAATCAAAGAACTATAGAATGACAAGGAATCACAGAAATTTCAGTTAGAAAATACCTAATAGTCTAGCATCTCACTTGAGGCAAAAGTCCTTTTCTTCAACATCTTCCAGTTTGGGGAAATTCATTATCTCACCATGTTAGATAACTTGAGGTATTTCCAAACATTTCCTTATATTAAGCTGAAGTCTGTCTACCTCTGCCTTCCATAAACTCTTACTGTCATACATGAAGAAAACAGCCACCATTAAACCCATCTTTGCACTTTGCCCCTGGTTTTCTCCTTTCTTGGTTTAGCATTCTCCCTTCTGGATGTTCACAAAAGTTTTATTTCTCTTTAAGAAATCAATGCACATATACACATCAAAGAATCAAACATTAACTAAGAATGTCCTCAGCATTTGTGCTATGAAAGGTGTAGATTTGACACAATAAACAACAGATATGAGTAGAGAATTTTGAAGTGAGTACCCTGACCATGCACTAAAAGGATATTCACAGCTGAAGGGTCTTACAGAAAGCAAAGTGTACCATGATGAGGGTCTAGATTGAGTACCAATGGAAATGGAGTGAAATAGATAAGCATATGAGATGTTTCAAGAGGACGTAGAGAACTGCATAAATCTCATGGATGAAAGAAGGTGATTTGGAGCATACTGCTTATTTCTAAGTGAGAGTGACTCATGAAAATGTTAGTGCTATTGTCAGGGATTGTAAGAGAGAGAACCAGTGTGACAGCAAAAGGGAGAAAATGATGAGTTTGCTTGAGTTTGGGGTAGAATTAGGACATCTATTTAGAAATCTTCATTGTAGAACTACAGATATAGGAGAAGAAGTTTATGTAGCTGGGATATAGCTGGGGAACCATCAGATTCAAGATGAGATTTATGATGAGAGACAAAAACAAATGATCAGGGACTGAGCCTGCAAGAAATATAGGCTGGCATAGCTTATTATAGAAATGATTCATAAAGAAAGTGTAAGAGAAGCAGACCAATGCAAGTCACACATAAAAGACATCAGTAAGTTTACATATTTAATATTCTGGAAATGCTGAATGGTAACAGTGACTATAAAAAATTCAATTTCAATTTCAATTTTTAAAACCCTGTTATTTTGGAACCAAATTCCAAAATTCTATATTTTAGGCTGCCACACTATATATTCTTTGTAAAAGCAAATATTCATATAGTTATCTTAAGTCCTAGAAATAATTAACACATAAGAATAAGTGGACTTATGTTTATATTTTAAAACCATAATCACTAAAACATGAATTCAAATGTCCACATGAAAAGTAACAGACCACCTGAATAACTTTAATATTTACATCCAGGTATACCAAGATGATTGATAACATTTGTAACTTTTGCGGGATATTGAAATTTGTTGGTAATCATGTTTCTTTATAATGCTCTTTAATTATATGTTTACGATTGAGTATGAAATTACAAAAGTTCAAAATAATGTACATCTCTGAATTTCATTTATTTCTACAATTTAGGAGATTTTTTCTTTGAATAGTGTTTCTACTTTTTTCAAAAGTAGTTCTTTGTACGTGTGTGTGTGTGTGTGTGTGTGTGTGTGTATCTACCCATGTAGATGTAGACATTGCTGTCTTTTCATTGTCTTAGGAGTTGGGAGAGTTTATCTTTGTAGATTTGCCATCAAAATGATCTACCTAAATGATTTTGTGTTTATGTGTGCATGTGTGTGTACAGCCACAATTCCTTCAGGAGACACCTACCAAGACAAATGCAGGTTTCCAGTGTTGACTTTAACATGGGCACTGAACCTGTTTTGCAACGAGGAGAAACAACAACCAGCATTGGGAGAATAAAGCCAGAGCTCTACAAACAAAAATCAGTTGATTCCGAGGGCAACATGAAAGAAGATGTCAAAACCTGTGGGAAACTTAACTTTACTCTCCAGTATGATTATGAAAATGAACTCCTAGTTGTTAAAATTATCAAAGCCTTAGATCTTCCAGCTAAAGACTTCACGGGAACTTCTGATCCTTATGTGAAGATGTATCTTCTTCCAGACAGGAAAAAGAAATTTCAAACCCGTGTGCACAGAAAGACTTTAAATCCTCAGTTTGATGAAACCTTCCAGTTTCCAGTAGCATATGACCAACTAAGCAACCGAAAACTACATTTCAGCGTATATGACTTTGACAGATTTTCTAGGCATGACATGATTGGGGAAGTGATTCTTGATAATTTGTTTGAAGTCTCTGATCTCTCCAGGGAAGCAACAGTATGGAAAGATATTCATTGTGCTACCACAGTAAGTAATAATGCCACCATTATACTGTTTTTATTTGACCTGTGGTGGTGTATAAAACCAATATCACCTAGATTATTATTAGAATAAATTCTGCAGCGTTATAGAATTTAGATCCAAAGAATGTGCAAAAGTAAGATTTGATTATATAATAATAATTGAGGTAGTTAACACAGTGTAGATAACATTAGTGGTTGTGTAAATGGATAAATAAGCTTTTATAAATTTCTAGAAATAATAGGTCCTTTCTCTTATAAAATTTTTATGTGTAACTTCTTCCTAGCACCCAGTTTCCTCATGGTTAATATTGAATTTCATTATTAAGGTGACTTTGTTCCACAGATCAAACCAAAAGTGTACTTTGATGCTATTTGGTTTGATGTAAAATAGCCCATGTGTATTCATGGGATATACGTGATTACAGTAAGTTAAATGTTGAATAAGCAATAGGTGATTATTTATATTAGAACTCTTCCATTAAAAATGTGCTTTCTTAATTAAGGTAATATCAATTATAGTATTGAAAATTTGGAAAACAAAATTTATAAAAATACAGAGAATAAAATTTAAATAATCAACAATGCCTTTGATTAGATCAACATTTTTGCATATTGCTTTCCATTTTTTTTTCTATGCATGCATTAAAATAATTCAGATCATATTAATTTAAACTTTTTTCACATTGACTTTCATGCTCTATTTGTTTCAGTGCATGACACTTAAATTTATGATCCATTTACTGACCATTTTCTTATTGTTATATGTTTAAGTTAGGTATAGCTGGTGAAGTGGCTGAAGTGGTAGCAAGTGTAAGGACCTGAGTTCAAACCCCAGTACCTCCAAAAACAACAAAAAAAAGTTTAGGATTTAACATACCCCTAGTACAATAGTAATGAGAGAGAGAGAGAGAGAGAGAGAATGGAAAAAAAGGGGGGAAAGGTAAAATTTTGTTGTATTAAAAATCATGGGTTTTTCCAAATCTATTTTATTTTATTTAAGGCTATTTGCATGACAGATTTATAGAAGTGGAATTAGAGAACTGGTCTTCTAGGTTAGATAGCTAAATTGTTTTGATTTATTAGTTTAAAATGGAGTCATTTAACTTTTACTATCAGGTTGTCTTTATATATTTACCATCTTTTAAAAAAATTACTAAAATTTATAAGAAACAAAAAACTATTTTAAAAAATAATTTTTAAAAATCAAAATAGCTCCTTTTGTATTTTCTCATCTATATTTCTAGTTGCAGTCAGTATTTGGGATGATTATGCTGTTATTATAAATTATATAGAAAAAATATTTAAAGATTTAAGCTGCCAATTTAATGCCACATTGCATTATCACAAGATTTCCAGAGTTGGGTTTTTATTTCCTGGTTTCCATTGTGATATTTATTAGGGAATAAAAAGGAATAAAAATATGTTTCAAAAGCATATTGAGATACTTTTGGTTTAACATTGGTTTTCCGATTTTTTACTTATATTCCTATAAGGAAAATATGGTGAGAAGTGATTTTCACCATTTTTTAAAATATGGCACCTTCTAGAATTCTACAGATGCAAATAGTAATTAATTGTTAGGTTATTTCTGTTGACTTCAGTCTTATATTATTACTTCTTTTACTTGTTTGGTGTGTTCCAAGGATTAGGGCAGCAACAATACATTTCATTAATAATGTTGTTTTGAAAAACGCTTCATTCATACATTCATGTTCAAGAGTAAGTAATCTACAAATGAAGTCTAAAATTAGTATAATTTTCAGGAGATTGGTAATGGGAGGTTTTATAATCATAAGCTTTTATATTCCAAACTGGTCTTTAGGAAAAGTAGGAATTATTTGTGGAAACGTCAGTTTTTGACTGCTAATAACACATTCATATTTGGTAAATATTAACAAATTCTTTCTTTTTATTTTCAATTCTCCCATGTGTCTGGTGTATTAACTCCCTGTTATGCAGTAAAAATTCTCACAAACTTAATGTCTTAAAACAGCATAAACATAACAGCTTGGTTAAAAGCATGACATTGATTCCTTTCCAGAGGCCATTGAAGAGATCTGTTCATTTCTTTCCCTTTCCCTGCTTCTAGAGGCCACAGGCATTCTTTGATTTAAATTGAGCCTGCCTGGGTACTGTAAAGAAAAACCTCCCTGTCTCAAAGCCTGTAATCTTGATAATTACAAATGTAACTTTAAGTATAAGTACTCTCATAATTCTTATAATCTCATAATTATAAGAATTCTTATAATTGATGATTCCTATTTGAAAGTCAATTGTTAAATTTTTACTGGCATATATGAATTATAAAGGAGGGTTCATTGTGATATTTCCATACATGAATATATTGTACATTGAAATAATACACCCCCTCTATTACTACTTTTTTTATTCCCCACCACCTTTTTTAAAACAACTTTTATCAGTTTTTGTTATTCAGTTTTCATACATGCACGTGAAGTACTTTCATAATATTCACCCTCCTTGACCCTCTCCTTTCACCTTCACCCCCCTCACTGGCTCCATCTCCAAATAGCACCCCCTGTTTTACACTCATGTCTTTCTCCTTTTTAGGTTTAGATTCCACATACCATATAGAACATGTGATATTTTCAGAGTGCTTTTATATACTATAAATCTCAATCAACTTAATTTAGTTCGAAATTCATTGTGAGAGTATGTTTGATCACTATGAAGAGCAGCATTTGATCTATCTTTAATTTTTAATGTTTTTTTTTTAGTATCATTAAGTTGTACTTCACTAACATACCAATGGAAATGTCATGGCTCTTTTTACTTCTTCATGCCAACTATATCTTATACTTATTGAAAATAGAACTGTACAAAACTTAGAATTGCTGCTTTTAGTAGTTTTAAAAATTGCTTTAAGTGTTTCTCTCCAACAAATTTTCATCATGGAATCTCTGTCACATTATTATCCATATATTCAAATTCCTATGCAAGGCCTTATCCAAAACAATCTTCCTAGGACAGTTCAATCCATGAAATTTAATTTTTTTCCCTATAGGATTAGATTCAAATAAGATCAGTTTTACTATATGAATATTCACTGAGAAATGGGTATGTACAAATTTATATTTAGTTAAAAAATGTAGTACAATACCATGTTTAGTCAAAGACATAAGTCCAACAGAAGAGACAAGTAAACAAAAACTAAATCTTTCAAATACAGATCACAAGCCTGTGAGCCCAGGTAGGCAGAAGACATAGGTAGGAGGATCCTGATCCAGCTAGCCTGGGCAAAAATGCAAGACCCTATTGAAAATAACTAAAGCAAAAAGGGCTGGGGACATGGCTGAAGTGGTAGAGCACCTGCCTAGCAAAGACAAGGGCCTGAGTTCAAATTTTGGTACTGCCATAAAGAAAAAAAAGTAAAAAGAAGAAAGCATTTATCTACACACACACACACACTTTTTGGGGGGTGTATTATATTTAAGATCATCTTTGGATGATGATAGAATTCGGAAAAAAAAAAGAGTGGATTGTTCCTTGAAGAGAATTAGCCTGAAAAAAAGGAAATAGCAAAACCGCTGAATGTTCTCAGAGAGGGAAAATGTACAGCGCAAATGTGAGATGAAGAAAACTATGGAAATCTGAACCAGAATGATGCAGTGTACCTAAACTTCAATCAGGACCTTTAATGACATGGGAGTTATGTTTACTTGGCTTTTATCAGGTAAGTGAAATGCTGATACTGTCATCTCATATGGCAACTCACTCTGTACAGTGGATAGGAGTGAGGGATTGTGAAATGAAGGGGTGAGGCAGGAATCCAATACAGCAGTCCACACAAGATGAAATGAAGCCTGACTGAGGCTGATGACCACAGGGGTAGAAAGAAGCTAATATTTGCTCATGGAAGCCCTGTCTGATGTTCTTACCTAAACATTCTGCAAGTATTTGGCTATGTCTACCACTTGCCTCTGAGCTTCTGGATGTCAGAAAGCATCTTGTAAATTTCTTGTGCCTCCCACAGCACATACAAGTATATAGTGACTAATCAGTAAATTCTTGTTGAATAAATGACCTGGCAAATTTTCAAATAAAGTCAAATGTAAGAATGTATGTAAGTACAAAGTTACCACTACTAGAGAAACAAATAGTACAATGATGTGCCCTACTAACTACAAATCTGTAATTATATTGTTAGATATATTTTGTTAGTATTAGCTACTCTCTATAGACAAAGTATTTTAAAATTTTTCAATGTATGGTGCAAATCATTTCTGTTTAAGAAGGACTGACATCATGAATTAGCTTTTTTTCTCTCTCTTTTAAAGTCAGCACTGAATGACAAAGGAAGCAATAGAGGTGTGAGTCTGTTATGTGTAAAACTTAGTTTTCACTTCAGGTAATATCCTACAACATGTGGTGCATATAGCAAGCTAACTACCTCTTGTACTCACCCAGAAAAAAATGCCAATCTAGGAAAGAAATACACTGAGAGCAGTGTGTACCCTATGCCACTATTTCTGTGACAGGACAGAGAATGACGTTTTTGTATTCAGTTATATATGCACAAAATGCCTATGTGAAGACACAAGAATGTAAGAATAGTAGTTATCTATTGGCAAAAGTTGTAGAAACTGGATGAATGATCATAGAAAAGGAATAACTTGCAACTTATTGTTTTGTTTTGTTTTATTTATATGTGCATACAATGTTTGGGTCATTTCTCCCCCCTTCCCCCCACCCCCTCCCTTACACCCCTGACTCCTCCCTCTCCCCCCACACCCCCTCGCTACCAGGGAGAAACTATTTTGCCCTTATCTCTAATTTTGTTGAAGAGAGAGTATAAGCAATAATAGGAAGGACCAAGGGTTTTGCTAATTGAGATAAGGATAGCTATACAGGGAGCTGACTTGCATTGCTTTCCTGTGCAAGTGTGTTATCTTCTAAATTAATTATGCAACTTATTGTTTTATCTATTTTTATTTTTAAATCATGTGTTTATTACGTTATTTAAATATTTAATGAATTCTTTTGACAATTCAATTACTGTAAAAGTTAATGTATTTTGATTTTTTGAAAGTAGTTTTCCCATGCATACTCAAGAAGCCATTGAAAATATAGGAGGAGGCTGAGGAAAATATTTCCCTTTTTTGATCAGAACCAAGTTTATTTTGCATATTTACTTATTTATTCATCAACTCAATAAATATTCTTGGCACCAATTATGTTCTAGGTGCTTAAAAATTCTCAAGTGCATGTACATACCACATTGACCTGTTTAGAGGATAAAAAGTTCAAATCTATTGTTTTCTGACTAAGCATCTGTCAAGTATCATCTGAAAAAGTACACCTAGCATGACAGAAATAAAGAAACTCTCCTGTTCATTTAACCAACCATTCAGAGTACTAAATGTTCCTTTTAAGCTTTGGGTTGGAGAAATGTATTTTATTGCTCATTATTAAATTTTCCTTAAGTGTTTAATTTTTCTTAATTCAATTATTTCTACTTTTTTTTTTTTTGGCAGTACTGAGGTTTGACTCAGGGCCTCATGCTTGCTAGGCAGGTACTCTACTATTTGAGCCACTCTGTCAGTCCTTGTTATTTCTAGTGATACAGTCTTAATTCTCCCCCCCATGTATTAGATTTATCACAGGATTAGGATAATAATTGGTTTTTTTTGTTTTCAATGAATTTCCTTCTAAAGTTTTTTAACTGAAGAATGATGTATTAGTTTATAACATTTTAAAGAGTGGCAAAATTCCAGTTTCCTTATAAGACAAAGGTGTGGTGGAAGGCATGAAAGTGGGTGATGGACCTTTTTGTTCAGGGGCTGTCTGTCTTACTGCATCTCCCAACAGTAGCAGGCAGCATTGTAGCTATAGCCCTGCAGGTTGGGAGCATGAAGCCACATCAGCTCCTCTCTGAGCAATCCTAGTTTTTTAATTTCATTTCTTCAGTAAGCCCAGGAGTGCTTACAGATTACACATCTGCTTATGGGCCCCCATTAATTGATTACTGACTAACTCAAATGATACAAATAAATTTTATGATCATATCTATAAAGTCATCTGGCCACTCTGTAAGAACAGATAGGAACAATCTATGTTGAATATAAATTCTATTAAATTTAAATTAAGCCTAAAATAATAGAGTCTGTCATAGACTATCAAAGACTATGAGAGTTGTCAAAACGTGATTTTTCTTGACCTTCTTGACCAAACACCTGCCCAACTCAGGCGGGTATTACAAAGAATTCTGACTCAGAAATATTTAATAGCCAGTAAATCACTATAATTTATTATATTCTTTTTTAAGTTAGATCACATCTATATACCTTTAGAGAACAAGGTCTCATTGTCTAATCAGTGCATTCTGAGCACTTTTGAATTTGATAGGAAAAAAAATTACAAGTAACCTGGTTATAAAACAGCCCATAATGGTTATATTAGATTTTACTAGCAGTATAAGTAGTAGCTTCCTAGAATACCAATTAGAGTGCTATTTCACAAAACAAAATACCCAAAGTTAAGGCAAGTCTGAAACTTAATTTTGTGCCACCAGTTTTCAACTCAATTCAACACTGAAGCCATACTTTTTAGATAAACAGAATTGTTGAGTAAGTTATACTGCCTCCAAATATAGCTACAGAGAGAAGGACAGTCCTAAGGATGCTGGGGAAGCTACCTGGAAATTATAATCTTCACAAGCAGACAGAACAATGTAAGAATTTAAATTGGAAATTATGTAAGTGAAGTGAATTTAGGAAAAAATAACCATCTTGCTTTTTAAATATGCCCACATATTATGACTAAAATATGGTTGGCAACTATTTCTTAAATGGCTACATGGTTACTCATTTCTGAATGATACCCCTTCAATAAACAGTCAGCTAGTTCAGAGTCAGATTATGTTCAGGGCCAAATTTTTATTCTGGGTGAGAGTTTTATTCTGCATGACTTCTGAGACCATTGATGGGTTTTGTTCAGAAGGTAAGTCATGGCCTCACTTGGAATCAGTAAGATCTCTGGTTGCTATGTGAAGAATAAACTTTGAGAGGCAGGATCAGGACCACGTAAATCAATTTAGAATAGATTCTAAACAATGAAGCCAAATTCATTCAGCCAAGGTATCTACACATACCAATACTTTGAGGGATTTGTTTAAACAGTTTTTTTTAAAACACTATAAGGAGAGTTGTATACACAGTTTATATGCCCCTATCCATAAATGTTGATTAAAATTTGAAAATGAGTATCCAGTTCCTTTCACCAAGAAGCCTACACTATCTCTTGGTCTGATAAAAGAAACATTGTTACCAAATTTGTATCCTGTTTTCATGTTCCACATTGGTCTTCTCCCAGTATGTCCTTTTTGCTTCATCACCCTTATTACACTAGTAGTTTTGAGACTTGATTGGTTAAATCAAGGAAGGATTGCTTTGAGACCTCACCAACTCTGTCTGTAAGGAGCACTTCATGGCTCCTGGTTAAAGTCATGGTTGTGTTGGGTAAGATAACAGCTAAACAATCTTGGCATGAAGTTATTTCTCACTTGGGTTGGGAACTGAATATCCTATGAAGCAGAAACAAGCATTCTTCATCCCTGGCAATAGTATCTCTGGGTATTGCCATTGATCTTGGATTGCCTGGTGGGATACATAATTGCCCTGCCTTGAACACTGCCATATTCTCTGCCTTGTTTCTGCTCTGACTTGTCAAGGACCTCACCTAGATTTGGCCAAGCAAATGCCCAGAACTATGTGTTTCCCATATCATCATATGACAAACTTCAAATATACACAATATTTTTTAATGAAGATTCTGTGCTCAATATAAAATCTATTTCTTCCTTCATGCAGAAAGACAGGAGGTCCTGCTAAGGGGCACTGGTGAGCATTTTCTCTGCCTTCAAGTAGAGATGGTAGGAGAAAAAAAATACTGGAAATATGATGTAAAAACCTAATTAGGTTTTGTGGTAAAGGCTTTATTTCCCACTCCTTCTCCACCAACTGATCATAGTGAAATCTGGGTTCATCAAGATTACTAGGGGAAGAATGAAAGGCAGGGAGGAAGTGCCTAGCAAAAATTGTGGTTCTTTGAAAGAAAAGGGGGAAATTGGGCTAGATGCTGGAGAAGGGTTATAATGTTAATTACCCTTCCTAATTGTATTCTATCAAACAGCTTCCTCTACCTTCTCATTTTGCCATCTAGTGTCACTAGACTGCTTGTGCTGGCTAATTAAGGAGGATGGCCAGATGTGCAAAGAAAAAAAGCAATTTGTAGACCTTAGGAATATATTTGATTGTAAAGTTTCTGTTCTCTATAGAATCATGACAAACATAATCCCAGACCACACTAGACTAGAGAGATCTATAGAACAACAAGGTTCAATAAACTAGTAGATAAGCGTCCTCTAACTGTAGCTCCAAAAACTATGCATGTATTTTTTAAATGGTTCAAAACCAGCTATAACTATTAGTTGATTATATTCTCAAGGCCATCCTGCATGGAAAAGCCCTTGACAGGTATAGGGGGTTTCACTGACCAAGTCCACAGCACCTCTAAGGAGTATCCTGCTGGTCTTTGGTTAGTGAGTAGTGCCCTGCTTCACCTGAAGTCATGATCTGTCCTGATGGTTTTGTGATTTATTCATTCATTTATTCACTCAGCAAGCTCCTTATTGAGCAACAACAGCCTTATGTCTATCATTAACCTCAGAAAAATGAGTGAGGAAAGCGGCATTTTTTTTTCTATCATCTATTATGGTCAGGCTGCAACCTGGGCCCTTGACCCTGTATTATCTTTGCATTTTATTCCTTTTAAATCTAACTGCAACCCTTCTAGGAAATTTTTATTGACCATGAAAATGGAGCTCATCTTGATTGCAGTGAAAATTACAGGCTATCTGTAACTTTTACAGGTCATCTATAAGTATTCCTGATGTGGGGCCACTTAAATAAGGCCACTGTGTTGCCATTCAGTTTATGGTATGGCATTACCACAGGCATTGCTTCCTGTGTGACGTGGTGGTCATCATCAGGCACTCCGGGCTTCCCCACACAGCTTCTGTAGATTCTGCTCACTGTTCCCTTTCTCTTGGCCTTTCCTCAGTCTTTAAGGTTCAGCTTGTTACCCACAGCTGAAGTCTGGGTCCCCATGAAAAGAATTGAGTACTTTGCATCTCCATTCCTATAATTAAAACTCCCAAATTCTTCATAAAAGCACTCACAATGAGTCCCAAAAAAGATATCCTTTAAACTTATGTACACCTGTGTTTTTATTCTACTTTGTCCCTTAATTCATTGTATGATGTTTTGAGAGTGTAAGTAACCAAAATCATCTCTAAAATTTATTAGGAGAAAGTTTATCTTGGTCACCAGTGTTCCCCAGATGCCTAGACAAGCACTTGGTGTTAAGGGTGCTATCAATAAACATGAGCATGCTAACGGATGAATGAGAGTTTAAAGAATGCCAAGGCATTTGATAAAGCTGGAATCAGAGTTTTGGTGTTGCAGAAGCATAATAAGAAATTCAAAAGCTAAAGGTAGAAAAAAATACTTTAGAAACCAAGTGGTTAGGTACCACATGTGTTAAAGTCAAGGAGTTTGGACTTTATATGGTAAGACCTGTGTCCATATCAGATAATCCCTTTTAGATTTTTAGCAGAGGCAAGGACAATATAAATGACATTGCGTGCTCATTCATCTTTATGGCCTTCACTCACTAATCCCCAACTAGATCATCACTGATACTCTCTGCCTTAAGAATTACATCCTTCTTCACCCAGCACATTTTCTGGAGGGTGAAGAGGTAGATTTTTTTGTGACTAGTTTGTCTTCACCTTGAAATTGAGCTGTTAGCAGCAATTGACCTTCAAAGTCTTTTCTGTGAACCTCCACCAGCACTATAGCAAAAAAAACCTGAAAGGGCCTGTCCAGTCATTCTTGAACATGCCTGTACTACTTGTGCTACTTAGTCCTCAATTTCTACCAATGCTTTCGGTTAAAAATGTTAGAGCTGGACAATTAAAATTAAGTCATCTCTTTGACCACCCTCATCTTGCACCAAGGATTCTGAGGTCAAGTGAGAGTAAGTGGACTGCTCAAGGTTAAAATGCATGATTTTCTTAGTTGAATGAGAGGTGTGTCAGGGAGAAATAAAATTTTTACAGCACTCTGATTCTAGAAGATTACTCCATATTTCACTATAGCTTCATTTTTTTGTCAGCAGATTGAAGGACTAGTAACAGGATGAAGAAGCTCATTTAATCTAGTAACACATCTCACTTAAGCAGTGTGAAGAAAACCATCTGTTTTCTTACCCTCGAGGAAATGTGGAAAGCAGCCTGCATTTAGGGTGCTAAGTGGTGTGATGACTGCTGTCACCATAGCAACCAACTGTTTGTTTGAAGGTTTTGTTTTTTTCAGTGTCTTCATGATTCTTACTTCCTAATATATCCCTGAATGTAAACCTTTCCTCAGCCAACACCTCCCACACCTGTTTTACTCCATTGGCCTCTCTCTTCTGTCTTTTTTCAATCCTAATCCAATCTGCTCAAGATAAATAAATGTTTTCAAATATTATTTTCATTGCCATCATTACTTTTTGAATGTCTGTTTACACCAGGCATTACTTGCTTGACACCTACCTGTCAAAGTAAATGTGATTATTTCTACTTAAAATAAACCAAAGTTCAAGGAAGCCAAGAATTTTTCCTTGTGCTTGGAAATAGTACGTGGACAGTTTATTATTTTAACTCTGGTATTTCTGACCCAGGAACCTGTGCCTTTTCCATTCTGCCAAGCTCCCCCTCTTCCACCAAAACTTTTGGATCTCTGTCACCCACAGAAGTTGTCAAACAACAACATCTACCCTGAGCCCATCTCACATGTCACAGTACTCTGTATTTCTCAACACATTCTGCCCATTCTTATTTCTGAGTATTTAACAAAGTACACATGTGCCACATTGTTTTCCTTACTCTTAGTGAAATCCTATCACTTTGAATTGTTAGGCCCCAGGGCAATGATTATTCCTCTTTAGAAAAGCTTGCTTTGATTATTACCAGCTAGTTACCAACCCTTTAATTGCCTCCCCTCCATCTCTTACACTCAATTGCTACAACTTGACTTTACTGTTAGTTCAATTAGTCCTAAAATAGGATTGCCATACAAATATTTACATATTGATTTCTATTTACAGTGACCTTTGTTTTTATTTTGGAGAATGAGTACAGAGGAAAAATGTATCTCTTAGTATGTCCGTGAAGTTCACATCAGAAAATGATCTTTAGCTACTCAGCTCCATGTTGTTGGAGCCAAGATGAAAAAGTCAAGTTTACAACCCTCAGCCCAGCCTCAGTGTAAGCCTTCCTTCATAAGCCCCTTTCCAACCAAGTATGGATTCAGAAGATCATCACTGAAAATGTTCAACCAACTAAATCAGAGCCTATGAGAATGAAAGTAACAATCTTTTTACCTGAAAGAAAGTTTATGGAACACTACATCCTAGACTTTATAGCAGGCTTCAAATGCTTATTTGCCCAAAGATACAAGAGTTTTCTAAAGGCCAATATGTGAAATTCATGATTATACAATATTGTAGAAAATAATATTACACATAAATAAAATTGTCAAAAACTCAAAGCCTTCCTGATATTAAACTGAAATTACAACTTTACACATTTTAAGCATCTTGGTTGAAAATAATTTAGGAAAGTAGTGCTCACTATCTTCTTAAACAGAGTATTACCTATAGGATGTATTTGCTTGCCTTCATAACTCAGGTCATCATTTTTAGTATGAATTTCTGCTAGCGTTTATAATAAAATATTAAGAGTTGAAGTTGCTGAGACTTTATTAGGATTGACTCCCCTTAATACAATGTGATTCTAGATTGTTATTCTTTTTAGAATATTTGCTTCTTTGCTGTCATTCATTGCCACTTTTCATTTGCTCATCTCAAATTTCGTATGTGAATTTTGACCTGCTATAGATTGATACATCAAGTAAACATTCCTGTTACAATTTTGCTTAAAATAATAATAAATAGGTATTTAATAAGGAATTGTGTAGTCTTTATAAAAGAACTTTAGTGTATAATTTCCTTATATTTATGCTGTATGTTTAGAGACATTTCAGCTTATTTCCTGGATTTTTTCCTGGGTATCAGAGAATTCATATTGTTGAGGTGAGTGTGGCCTTGTAAGCCACAGTAGCCTGGGGAGGCTGTGAAGAGGCAGCAATTAAAACTCTACCTACTCAGTGTAGTTGGACTATCAGACTGGGAACGACTCAGTGGTGAGTACTGAGAATTAGTGTGCATCATAGCTCAGAGCACTATAGCCGTACTGTGCCTCACGTCTGTTCTAGGCCATTTTTTAAGGTCATACAGCCATTTAAATTCATTTTCTCATGATCACTGATCACTTCCCAATTTAAAAAATTTAAGAATATTGGTCTTAAAGTGCTCTGCCCTTTCTAGTATTTGAAAGTTTGTTTGTTCATACTCATGATTCCCGAAAGAAAAATTTAGTCTCAGAACAAACTAAATTTATTATGTCTAAATTTATTAAATTTAAATTTAATAATGTATGTATTATTATGCATGCATGCCATATTATAGTTTTTACCACCCTGTTCATTCCAGTGTCCATAAAACTCCTCATCCCATGGAGTTTGAATATTAAGTGTAGCTGTTACTACTCCATCAAGCATGAGGCCAACTAGACTGTAATACACAGCTGCTGGAGGATGCACTTGGATTCTGCTTTTTACTTTCTGCTTATTTGGATTGGTTGCTCTGGTCATCTCATCATTGTAACTTCTTTATTTATGATGTATAAAAGTAAAAGCGTATCAGTCATTTGTGGTATATTTTTTATTTGCTAATACCTTTAAATAACTCCATTTGTGTCCTTTATGTCCTCTGTTTTCATGTGGTATACTCCCTGTTGGATTCTAATCATTTCATGCTTGAGGTCATGACTTTTATTTTTTTCTGGGCTTCTCCATTGCCACCTCTACCATGTTTCTTGGTGGAACTTACATCTACCTTCATGGATGAGCTGGCAATAAAATATTCCTATGCTTGATAGTAACTGAAAGGAGAAAACCCAATGAGAGAACAGGAGTCAGCCATCAAACAGAAACTTTCAGCCTATCGACTGAGCCTAAGTAAACAAGCAGGGAATCATTAAATAGAAAGGAACTGGGATTTATTTCCTTAGCCCTCTATAGCCTACTCTCTTTCTTCTCAACTGAGATCTTCAAGGACAGATTCGTGCAATGTTTTTGATATCTAAAGTAGCTACCACTGCACTTAGCAAATAATGCTCAGTAGTTTTTAGGCATCAAAAAGAATGAACCTGCTCTGTAGAGGAGGTGGTATTCTTCCTATTTTTCTTTGGCCCTCTTCTGTGAGACTTTGCTTAATCTGTTTGGTCTAAAGCAATCCCACAGCTCAGAGAAGACCCAGTTGCATATATGTACCTTTGCTTTACTTTAATGTTCTTAAAATAATAGCTGCTTCCACTTGTTTTTTCCATTAGTCCAGTACCTGCTGAACTGGGTACCTGCTCTTTACAGCAGTGAACAAAACATCATCCATTCTCATAGGCTTACTCTACATTCAGTGCCTTTTGCCCTATTTGCGTTATCTCATTTAATGCTTACAACCCCTCTGGCAGTTGTTCAGCTGGCAACAAAATATGCCTCAACTGGAAAATGACATTTAAGGATTCAAGGCCTAATTAAATTTCCTAGGATCTCACAGCTAGTTAGTAGAAACCTGGGATCAAACTCAAGTTTAACTTTCACTGAAGTTTATGCTCTTAATTACTAGATTATACCACTTCCAGAGCATGAATAAAGTGCAAATGAGGTAAATCAGAATCTGAACTGTTACAGTTAAGAACCCAGTTCTGTGGACCTGGGAATATTACCAACAACATAGAACATATCCAACCCCCCCAAATTAAACCTTACTCATTGTCTCACCAGGAATGATTTGATTGAATCTTCTAAACAACTCAGAGAGATATCCTAAATTGTTCACAGTCCACATTCATTTTCATTTGTCCACCATCTGTGCAGAAAAGACAGCATATAAATCACATCAGAGTGCTGTGGACAGTTCTGTTTTATAAATGAAATAATTCATGTCAGTTTTTATTCCAGATTAACTAGGAGTCCTGGTTTGATCCCCAGCCCTAGAAATATACATATCTAGGAATATCTAGGAATATCTATATTCCTAGATATATATATATAGATATATAGATATATATACATATATATACACAGAGAGAGAGAGAGAGAACCAGCCATGTATCATGCCTTTCTATAGAACATAGAAAATAAGATAGCTGAAACCATGCTATCCTGTACATCGTGGATGAGAGTCAGGGAAACAAGAAAATGAATTTAAAAGATGATTCCCAGCAGTGATGAGTGTATGAAAAAAGGTGAAGGACTGGGGAGTGGAGTGGTCATGGAATAGGAATGAATGACAGGGAAGCCTCACTGAAGAAAGGATGTTTGAACAGACTCCTGCTCAGTCACATAAATATGAGAGAAGAAAATACCAGTCAAAGGGATGAGAAAAGGCAAAAGCTCAAAAGCAGGAACAAACTTCATTCATTTGAATAACAGAAAAATGGGCTTTTGTGTCTGCAACAGAGCTGGGAAGGGTGGGTATGGGCAAAAGAGGAAGTTAAGAAGGGAGGGTTCAGATGCCATGAATCTTTCATATATGATCTTGTAGTATACTGCCCAATAACATGCCCTGAACATTAAGAGTGCAGGGGATGCTGTTAACAACATCCAGATACAGGTATGAACCAGGAACTTCCCATGCACACCGGGCACGTAAGTTTATTCCACTGACATGCCAGGGTAAGGAGTTTGAATTTCATTCCAGTATAGATCTGAGCCCTTAGATGGTTTTCATCAGGAGAGTAATATAACTTTGCTTTGCATTTTCATATGTGAAGCTTATAATTTCTGGACTGCAAGATCAATTTTAGAGGTTAGTTATATAATCCTGACAAGAAGTGGTAGCAGCTTGAATGGTCATAGTAGAGCTAAAAAGAAAGTCACTGACTGATAATATATTTGGACATAGTACAGACAAGACCTCTCATGGGTCTTTTAGATGCAGAGGATAGGGAGGTAGAAGAATAAACCTAGTGACTGCTGGGTTTCTGACTCCAGCCTCGGGGTGAATTGTGATTCCATTTGTCAATTGTGGAAAAACTAACAAAGAATCATTTTGGGGAAATGATGGGGAACAGCAGTCTGTTTTTATTAAATTTGGGATTCTTGTTACAAACACAAACAGCTGTGATGCACTGTTTTTACTCCATTCTGAACAGCTTTCTTGCAAAGTTTTATGTATCTTCAATAAAACTATTTAAAATGATGTTCCAACATTTTGTTTAAGTGATTTTATACTTACCAGCTCCCATTTTATTTTGTCTTCACTATTTGGTGTTTGAAATTGTTAAACTTATCAATTTGCTTTCTAGGAAAGTATAGATCTGGGTGAAATCATGTTTTCCTTATGTTACTTGCCAACTGCTGGGCGTATGACCTTGACAGTCATCAAGTGCAGAAATCTGAAGGCAATGGATATTACTGGCTCATCAGGTATGTATACATTTGGCCCACAGCCAAGGGCGTATTCACAAATAAAATATGCCATATATCTAAAGTTATAGATGGCTATAGTAGTGAGGTACAATAAAAGTAGAAGAGATTATAAATTAAAATGTTCTTTTGTATATATTATCATTATGAAATCTTTAAAAGTTATTATCAAAGATATTGACTTTGAACTTGGGTTCTCATTTTCTTTTTCTATTAACCTAGTTTCATAGAAATGAAATGTTTCAAAAATGCATAATTAACTGTCTGCTCCCCCACTTTCAGCTAGTGAATTGTAGGGAAAGATTTTTAGACTTTAAGCTGCCCTATAAAGGCACATTTTAGATTGAATTTATTTCCTTCACCTGACTGCAGAGAAACAACCATGTTCCAAAACCACCACTGGCATTTGCATTCTTGTCATCTTTACAACTAAAATTCTGGGCATGTGTAGGAACTGCAAGAAGCAATATAATAAATTAATACTTCTTGAAGTTCTTAAAGAAATTCTTGCAGAAAATTTCTCTTACACTAACCCTGATATAAAGAAGAAGCCACAGAATTCTCTGTTGTCCCTGAAGTTCTAGGGGATTATTTATGACTTAAGGTGTTAACTTTGGTACAGATCTGTGGAGAAAAATGATAAGGGAAGAACAGGGAGGTCAGTTAGTATTCATTGAATTAAACAGAAATAAGAAATAATAGTGGAGATATATAGTAAAGGATGACATTAGGGAGGAAGACCTATAACTTTGTGGTTCTTTAGAACAACTACAACAAAAGAAATGCTAAATTCTGGTGTGGAAAGAGCTCCAGGATATACAAGGCACAAGAATATGTGTGTATAGTATGCTCACTTCTATGAAAGACTGGAGAGTTTTAGAACATAAATTTATATTGACAATATTTACATAAAGAAATAATGAAATGATAAAAACCAATGGGTAAAAAGTGATGGGGACAGATTGGAGGGAGACTTCTTAGTGTAAATCTTTCTGGACCAGGCATGGTAGCTTAAGTCTATAATCCTAGCTACTCAGGATGTGGACATAGGGAGGATCTTTGCTTGAGGCCAGCCTAAGCAAACCATTTGTAAGACCCCTATCTCAACTGATGACTGGGCGCAGTGGCGAGAAACTGTCGTCCCAGTTATGCCTGGAAGCACAAATAGGAAGATTACAGTCCAGGCCAGCCCAGGCATAAAGGAGAGCCTGTCTCAAAAATAACCAAAGCAAAATGAGCTGGTAGAGTGGCTAAAATGGTAAAGCCCTTCCCTAGCAATCACGAAGCCCTATACCACCAAAAGAAAAAAAAAAAAAACTTTCTCTAACATCTGATTTTTTGAACTATGTCATAAATCACTTATTCAATTTTAAAGTTTTGCAAAACATTGTATGCAGATAAAGCTAGAAGAGCAAGTAAATTCCACTTTTATTTTGGTGAAAAAATCTTGGGTCAGTATGTGTTGAAGAATTTAAGAAAAACAGTGTACTCTGCAAATTATTGTTTATTCTACTCTTTTTACCATGTATCAAAAGAGATCAAATTTTGAGACAAGCAAACAGCACTAACATTGTAATTAAGTGCAAGACTACTTTTTATGTAGATGAGCTTTTCATGGGAGAGCCTGTGCTTTGAGAGCCTCCTCATTAATCCTCACAACAGGCTGATGAATCAACTAAGGACCCAGTAAACTGTCCTCAGCAAACACAGAGCAATGCAGTCAGAGGCAAGATGGGGTAGCAGATAACAAAGTCTGCCTTGTTCTCATTGTTAATAGGTCTGAGGGTTCATACACAAAACCATATCACAGAAGTGGGTTTCTAGAACGTACTTCCTATTACTACATTTTTTAAAATAAATGGGAATCAGTATTAACATTGCTCTGTTACCTTGTTCTTTGTATACACTATTACCAAACACAAAATACCTTTTGTTCCTTGACAAAATTCTTTTGAAATATACAGATACATTTTTCTATAGCTTGAAAAGCACACACTTAGGGCTGGCAGAGTGGGTCAAGTAGAGCTTCTGCCTAGCAAGCATGAGGCCCTAAGTTCAAGCCCTAGTACTGCAAAAAAAAAAAAAAAAAGCACACACCTGCTCAATAAATTTATGTTGTCATCACTTTGGCTAATTCTAAAGAAATAAAATTTATGTCTATAGAAATAGAGAAAAAGAGATAAAGAGATAACAGTGCTATAAAGCTGGAGAGTGGCCAGGAAAAAGAAAGGAAAGTAAAAGAAGACAGAGCAGGTATGGATAATTTTAAACTATCTGGCCCATACCAAGGCCAAATTATTTTTAGCAATCAATCTTTCTAATGAAATTCCTTATCAAGCATCAACACTGTGATACTTCTAATTTTAGTACCCTATATAACAGTTGGAGAAAAGTCTAAGTATAATTTACTTTTTCTTTGCATTTCTACTCGATTATAAATGCTCGTCTACATACAATGTTACTAAGTCTTTGACAAACCTTAGTTTTCTTATTCTGAATCATTGTTAAGGAAAGTAACCTGAAAACAATTATTTTTATTTGTTAGGATTACATGCTCCATAAATCACTTCCAACAAAATAAATCCTCAAGTAGCTGTGGCTGAAAGACACATTTCAATTCTGGACTAGCTCTTATTAAGCTAGTAGGATTTCTCTCCTAAATTAAAACCAGTGAGACCAAATTAATTCTTTTTTAATTCATTCAAAATAAATTGCTTACTTTTAAAACAAGTCTTAGAGACTTGTCCTCAAATAAGTCATTTCAATGTAAAACTATTTTACTAAAGGAGTTACATCACTTTTCTTATTTAGAAAAAAATGAATTATGGTTTTCTTAAGCTTAGTATGAATACTCATATTAATAAAATTGCCTTCCTTCTCCTAGATCCTTATGTCAAAGTGTCTCTGATGTGTGAGGGTCGAAGATTAAAAAAGAGGAAAACAACTACAAAGAAAAATACTCTAAACCCTGTGTATAATGAGGCCATTATTTTTGACATCCCTCCAGAAAATGTGGACCAGGTCAGCCTCTCCATTGCTGTCATGGATTACGATAGGTATGTGCATCTCTCTACTCTCTGAAGAACAGTCACGTCTAGTCATTTGCCAGGCAAACTTAGCTTTGCAGGTCCTTTGAAGGTCATTAAAATGGCAGGGGAAAAAATGATTAATTTGAAACACATTGTTTTGTTATGTTATAGTTTTGGGTCTCACCGCTCCCCCCATTCCAGTCATTCTTAAAATTCTCCTGAAACTGGAGGAAAAATGTGTCTAAAAGTAATATGAAGTACATTATAGATTAAAAAAGAAACCTATTGTGAAGTCCTTATACAGTAATAACAGAGACTACAATCAACTGTTTGGCCAGTGGGGCTATAATATCCTATATATGAATACCGTGGTGCTTATTTGGCTGTGTGGGAGGGCCAGTTATGTCACCTCTTTGGGACTCCACTTCTCACATTGGTGGAAGTTTAGCATGATATGGAACTGTAAGCAATAATTAAGAATGGGAGGTGAACAGTGGCCATAGGAGATGGCTTTGATGCTTTCAGTCAATCTTAAAACATTACTTTGTTGATACCTCTTCCAGTTCACGCACTGTGCTTGCTCCTTTCATAAAATAAGTTGTAGAGTCCTTTTGCTGTTCTTTGTGCACAGCTCTGACCTTTCCTTTCCCACTCTTCCCTTTGAAATGTTCCCCACTTTGTGCGTCTTGTCCAACCCAAGCTTCGCAGACCTGCTCATGTCAGTACCCTGCAACTTTTGGTGCTGTCCAACCCCTTCCTCTGCCCTTTGGTCCCACTGAAAGTTCATATCTTTTATTTCTTACCATATATTTCTTTTTATTGTTTGCTTTTTGTACTTGCAAATGTTTTGGAAAAGGAATACTTCATCTTTAACCTGATAAAAAAGTTATCAGCACCAAAATAGTTCCCCAATACATTTACTTTGTTCTTATGAGGACACAAGTGGAATAGAATATACATACATAAAGCACAAAAAGAATTCCATTTTATAGTATCAGGAACATGGTAGTAACTAGGACGCTATAACCTAGAGAAATTAATGTGCCATCTTCTGGCTCAAAGTTAGAAAAAGAAAAGACTGAAAATAAAATGATTGCAAGATTGGTTTGAATCTCTACCAAAGGAAAAAAAGCCTGTAATGATTTAGAGAGAGAGAGGGAGATCTTGAATTAGCTCTCATTTCATACTCTAAAAATTTTATTTTCATCAATGGCCTTATTTTGCTTTATCTGTTCCACATACTGACTTCTCATGCAATGAGTTCAGGTAGATTTAGTTGAGCATTGGTCACCTGAGCAATGTCAGGTGGATCTTAATAGTATACAATGTAGGAAGATAAGAATTATTCTAAAATGTTCTTTTTTGGGAAACTTCATATTGACAGAAATGATACTAAAAATGCTGATCTAAATTAGTGATGGGAAGAAAGTAATGAAATGCCCTACAGTCATCTCAAGAGTCTCTTTAGAGGTATCAAACTAAAGGCTAGCCCAGGAAAAAAGGTAGCAGGACCCCATCTTAACCAGTATGTGGGTTCATGCTTCTAGCCCTAGCTACATAGGAGCCCTTCCTTCATAGGTAGAAAGATTACAGTAGGCAAATACGTGAGACACTATCTGAAAATTACCTAAAAACAAAAAGGGCTGGGGGCACGGCTTAAGTGGTGGAGTGCTTACCTAGCAATCAGGTAGCCCTGAGCTCAAACCTAAGTACAGCCAAAAAAATAAATACAAATCTATAGAAATTCCTTCAAATTCTGTTCTGTCTTGAGAAGCAGCTTATCACAATGTGTTATTGAGTCAACTTCCCTTATTCAACTCCCGCCTCTGCTTCTTACAAAATGTGTGAAGTTAGGCCGGTTCCTGACCTTTTGGGCACTTAGTTTATTTATCTATAAAACAAGATGATAATGGTTAAATTCATGGCCATGAGGTAGGATTAAGTGGGTCCGTTCATTTTGGTTTCTTAGACTACCACCTGGCACATAAGAAACTCTCAGAACATTAGCTATTACTATTTTTTATTTGTCATTATGAAAGCAGAACACGCATAGAAAATAGGTAGGTTACCCACTCTGCTCTCTGTAACACAATAGCAAGTCAGACACCGTGGGACTGCCTAACCCTCCCCTGTTTAACTGTAGTACCCCAGTGGTAAAGTACACTGGCATATCATTTAGACTCAACTAAACGTAGTCTTTTACACAAGAAAGCGAGTACAATGCTCTTGGTGTGAAATTTAAGCATCATTATAAAACATTAAGCCTCCTGGGAAGAATAGGGTATGATTCACATCATTTAAATTTAATAGGACTGCTGCCAAGAAAGAAGCACATATAGGGAAGAGTGTACTGGCATTTTTATTATTGTGAAATGGGCTGAAAGTGCAGAGCACTTAAAGGGTTTGTGTGTGTTTCTTATACAAGCTCATTTTTGGATGTTAATATTGTTTAGTTGATTGTTATTTGCTTAAGTTTTTTCATTTGATCAGAAGTGCTATACAACTATCCCTCCCCCATTCATGGGTGATATGTTCCAATATGTTCCATACATGACTGAACCCAAGGATAGCTCTGAGCCCTATATACACCATGTTTTTTCTTACACGTGCATACCAATGATAAAGTTTAATGTATAAATTCGTCATAGTAAAAAATTAACAATAACTAAAACAGAACAACCACAAGTATATAGAATATTAAAAGTTATTTTAAGCTTATGAATTGTTTATTTCTGGAATTTTCCATTTGATATTTTCATAAGTAACTAAAACCACAGAAAGTGACACAATTGATAAGGGAATTACTATAATCTCCAAAATCACAGAATCTAGTGTTTTAAGGATGTGTTTGCAATTCTACTAAGATATGTGAAATTACACTTACCTTGAATGTTGCAAATGAAAATATAATATTCTACAAACTGTAGGGTGGGACACAATGAGGTCATAGGCGTGTGTAGAACAGGACTAGATGCTGAGGGTCTTGGGCGAGACCACTGGAATGAGATGCTGGCCTATCACCGAAAGCCAATAACACACTGGCATCCCTTGCTAGAGGTAAGCCTGTGACTTCTGAAGTTTATCTTTGTCATTATTTATCTGCAAATTTTTGTCTGATATTTTATGTATCACCTTTTTCAATATATTGCTCTTGATTTTGTCCCAATGTCTCTAGCATCTTGTATTCTGTATTCATATTCCTGTGTGTCTTGTGGGATTTTAAAAACCACTAATTTCTGGACTTTGTGTTCAATAAACCCATAAACACTGCAGGTCTATCATCTTTGCATGGTCTGAAAACTTGCATCAGTGAGCTGTAGAGCGATCTAGTGAATTTATTACTAACTAGGAACTGAATTTTGGTGCTGCTCTTTTGTGAAAAGAGCCACTTTACCTTGTATTCAAGAATCCTTAGTGTACATTCACCTGATAACTCTTCTATGCAGGGAGCAAGGATTACCCCCACCCCACCCCAAACTCAGATTTTTAAATACCAAGGCATCAGTTTACCTGAGTTCAAGGCCTGGCATTGCTGTGTGACTACTTATTTTGAAAACTTGGGCAAGTTACTGTAATCTAAGTTTCTGCTATGACTCTGTAGTAGATGTAAACTCAGAGTGAAACTAAATAAATCTTAATGTGTCAGAATATGGCACAGCATTAACTCTTATTGTAACTGCTATTAACAATTAGCTTAAACAGAGGAAGTATGAATGCCAGTTTTCTGTCGGGCCTTTTAGTAATGGAGTTAGATTTCGATCTACTTGGCACCCTGTATGTGGCTTGGTTGAATGATTTTCTTTCCCAGTTACAATTGATGGAACCTCTTGACTCAAATTTACCTTGTGACTGCAAGTGACCTGATTAAGAGGTAATTCAAGTTTACAAAAGAGTATGGGGTAGATGACAAGTTTTATGTATATCAATAAAAAGAACAGTTGAAGTAACCATACAGTAAATAAATCATAGATATATTGACCATCTTCCTCTGGAAAGATTCTGCTTCTTGCTTTGCAGTAGGGTTGAAAAATGGGGGAGGCTGTGCCCTGTAATTAACTGAATGCATCAATGGGACCAGATTATAATCTCAGTTTAGTCACAAAAATGTGACCTTAGCTGTGTTACTCAAGACACTGTAAAGAAAATTGAATGAACACTGCATGCTCAGAGAGATGAACCGTCATCACAGATACCAATTGAAATATGAATGTTCCAAGTTTTTGCCTGACTTCAAACTTTAATGTAAATCAGAAAAGACAAAGATGTACACATAGAGCATTCACATGCAGTTTCACAAGTAGAGACAGGTGTATCTCTGAGTAGCTCAACAAGTTTTGAAAAGTATGTATCATTTCAGCAGTAGCCATTATCTAAAGTATACTCCACTGTTTATTGTATAATTACTACCCTTTCCCATATTTTTTTTTAAGTTTGGAAAGTAAACATTAATTCTAAGAATCTAGAAAGAAGAGTGAAGTTTTTCGGGGAATGTACCCATACTGAATACAGATATGGGCTCCAGTTTTGTTACTCTAGCTGCCTAATCTTAGGCAGGCCATGTGTCCCTACAGGATTCATGGGGATGATGAAGTGAGACAAGAAGTCATGTGAGCAAGAATTATAACTAAGAGTTAGGGGTGTAGCTCAAGTTGTAGATCACTTGCCTAGCAAATGCAAGGTTCTGAATTAAAATCCCAGTACCACCAAAAAAGAAAAAGAATTTTGACTAAGGTGGAGAAAGGCACTGTATAACCTGAGGCATATCAATTATTGACAAATGTTTAATAAGCAGCTATAAATTTATCTGATGAATGGTGGCTATGGAGTAGGCATGTGTTCATGTATAAGAACACATAAGCCAAACTCTTTTCAGTCATGACAGGATGCACAGGACGATATGCTACCACATAGGCATCAGAAAACAATCCCAGATATTTTTCTAATAACAGAATATGAAAGAGCAAGTGGGACTAAAAGATTATATAGATGTCCTTTCTTCAAATAACTCCTTTTTCCTCACCCCTACTCCTGTATTCATTAGTCAAACAGAATCTATGGACTACGGACCCAAGAACTGACTGAATTTAGAGCTGGGTAGGACAGAGTTAAAGCATCATTAAGAAAAACTAGTTAGTCCACCAAAAAGTTTATTATGTTATAGTTAAACTTTTTAAATCTACATAGAAATCTAAGGATCATGAGAAATTATTCTTCCTCACTCAAGGCTCCCACGGCCAAGCTCAGTCAGTCTTCTCACCTCCTGCCTCAGCACAAATGGAACACAATCTCTTGTGTGGAACCTCTTACTGCTCTTACCTAGCAATTGCTCCCACTCTAGCACACCATTATTTTATAAAAAGAACTAAAAAATATGTCATAAAGTGTGAAATTATTTGCATTCATAAATAGTTGCTGTGCAGTGCAACTCTGTGTACCATCTTAGCATACATCTCTACGAAATGTTTGTGTCCCCTCATTCTACCTGAAAAGGTAAGTTCTAAAGTATAAGGGAATTGTGTAAATCTTCTCTTCTGAGATTTGCATATTGTAAGTGAATATGTGCTATTAAAAATCCAGTGAATTACTTTTCTCCACTAGATAATGTATTATGAAATTATTGTCTTTCAGTTACCTGGCCGGGCAACCAGTTTTGATAGTCAAGGATCCTGTTCTTCTCCTAAACCACCTTCCACACCATAATGCCTCCAAAAGAAGACCCTGATAAGAAGGACCTAGGACCATGTACCCATTGGATCAGAAAAAAATAGTGGAAGGTTTTATTTCCTCATTTAAAATATATCCATGGTAATGAACAAACTTGATGTGCAATTATTTCATTTCCATTTTCATCTGGTTTTTTTTGTCTGTTTAACTTTGAACATTCTTAATACATCTTACTTGAATATAAATAGTCCTTAGTTACATAAGACATTTTATCCTTAATGTCATATGCCTATTAGCACAGAGTGTTTTAATATGTTGTAATTCTTTGCATAAGCAAAGAAATAGTTTTTTAAAAAAAAATAAGAATCCATATGCATCTAAAATTAAATATAGTTTATGTTGCTATGGTATAAAGTAGCACATCACATATGTATGGATTTGATCTTGTTACAGCTGTGTTCACTTCCACTTGTGCACATGGTTTTATATAAACTTTAATGAACATTTTTAAACTTAACTCACGCAGCATCAAGTGTTGCACATGCAAATTAATGTTACCTATCTAATAATGGTTTTTCTTTCATTCTCAGAAAATTTTTTCTTGGTGAGGTTTGGCTCTGCCATACTCAAAACTTTGTCTCTCAAGCTTATTCTTTAAAACATACAAAGAAAGCTGTAAATTTGAAGAATCATTTTGAATATAAATTTAAGAAGTGATATTTAGTAGCTGCAAAATGAAGATTGAGCCATTTGTGCTACCATTTTATACTCTCACCATCACATAATTCAAATATCTGTTGCATTGTTTAACTGACATTTTAAAAATCCTATTGGTCTTACTCTCAAGTGTTGCATCATTGGTGAATAGAATTAGGAGTTCACTTTTTTCCTAAGTGTTTGTAATGTTCTCAAGTACTGTGACAGGTACTATTTTGTGATCTGAAGCTATCATGTAGATCCTAAATTTCCAATAGATCACCCTTGACACCAAAGGTACAACTGTCTGTGGTCATTATCATTTAGATTATACAAAGTAATGACGACTCCTACCCAATCAGAAGCTCAGCAGTGGAATTGGGTATTTTCTTAAAGAAAGCATGACTTATTTTTCAACAAACTAGAGAAACATATCACAAGTAATACAACTTCCACATTTAATAAAAATAAGCAAATTAATTCCAATGGTCCAGACCTTCAGTCCTTTCATGAAAGGCATTTTCCTTCATAAGGATCAAGGATCAGGCCACCAGATGTAAAAACTATGCAAATGTTTTTACAAGACAGAACTTTCTTTTAAATCATGTCAACTTTTTATTGTCTCATTTCAAGCCCTTATTGGAAGGTATTCTGTATTAAATTACTGCAACCTTATTTTTGAGATATGCATACTTCAAGATTATTCCAAAATAAGAGGTTTTTAAAAAGCAAGAAAATTTATACTTGGAATATAAAAATATTAAGAGGAGAAAATTTTATCAATAATTATGAAAATTTTATTTCATAAAATCTCTTATTTCTGAGTACTAAAACTAAAATTTAAAAACCCTGGAATTGTGTTTGCTGACATCTCTCAAAATGAAGGAATCATTGTTAATTAAGATGTAAATATTTTTCATGTTAACATTTTACAGGCAAACAGTTCTACCTAAAATTTTTCAAGAACACTTGTACCATTGTAATGAAAAAAAACTATTCCTAGCTAATATTTTCTCATTGAAAAATAATAGGAGAAACCTGCTTGAAAATATTTGGCTACTTTTCAAGACTAAAAGAACACTTGCTATAGTCAGAATGACTAAGATAATGATTTTGGATCTCTTTGTTTCACTGGGAAATAAAATTTGTCAAATAGGAAGATAAAACTGAACACCTAATATATTATAATTGTTTTATTGTAGATATAGCCTAATGCAAACAGACAAATACATTCCCTAAGTGAGTATAATATGTATTTTCACCCCAAACTATATTTTATGGAATTATTCCATCCTTAGAAACATACTTTTCTTATTTCCTAAGGAGCAAAAGCCAATGCTTGTGATGAATAAACGTGAACTATCAGGGAGCCAGGAGAGTTTATATAAGGATCGTAGATTAAAATAAGTTTTTTAAATTAGTTTTTAAAAGTCAGAAACTTTTTCTCTAGGGATTAGAGTAAACTCATAATCACAGAGTATTTGTTAATCCTGCAAAAGAGATTAGGGGAGGAAATTCACAATGCTTCATCTTTCATGTAATATGTGAGGAAGTTACCCTCAGATTGATAAGGCAAAATCACGAGGAAGGAGAATTCATATTGTAGTTGTAGTCCTACCACGTCCTTATCCTACACATCCAGACACATAACTTGTCTTCTTTCTGCTTGTGACTGAAGTCGAAATGTTTTTAGTTTCAGTATTTAAAACAGGACTTGATGTACGAAATATCCGCCACTAATTTGGGTGGGATGCTACATTTTACTGACAGTGTTGACACATTATAAAGTTGTAATTTAGGTATATAGTGAATACCTAGTTTCAGGGATTTATTCAGGGACTTACCAAAATATAAGTCTAGGAAAAAGATCAAGTATTGATTCATTAGCATAACAGCACTGATATCACTAATGTTCTTTTGAATTTTTCAGTTTTATTGTTGCTGTTTTTACCTGACATGCCACCAATCAGAGGAATGAGCAAATTGAATGTGAAAAGAACATAATGGTTATAGAGTGCACAATCTTTTCACAAAACTTAATCTTAGCCAAAAGTTCAAGAAGTGATCACTGGCTTCTTGATAATATTTTTCTTGACAATTTTAATTTTCCTTGTCAGGCTAGCCTCTGTTTCTGGTACCTTATTTTACATTTTTAGTTCAATAACAAATACCATTAGGACTAGTGCCAGGGGAGTACAAATGGAAATGGAGAGCCAAGCACTCGTGTTTTCATGCATTTTTGTGGAGTACATGCATATTCTAGTCACTGCAGGGAGATCACAAATGATCAATACTGACTCAGGTTTTATATTAAAGCAAATGCATTTGAACCTCTTTGGTTGTGATATTTAATTGACATTTACAACTGTGTTTATTTTCCTATAATGCTTATTATTTTAAAATTTTGCAGAATCAATAAATAGCTATCAATCTCTTGAAGTCTTCATTTAATGGTTGGTGATTTCAGAAATGAAAAAGCCAAACTTCCATTCTTGTGTTACCTTTACTATCCATAAAACAAAATATGACTTACTTCAGAATGAGTTACCCCATGAGCCAACGACTATTACAAATAAAGGAACACAAGCTCTTAGCAATGTACACGTGGCTCACACATGTACATTTTCTTTAACTCTTCAAAAAAACTACTTCAGATTATGTAAAAACACATATTTTCATGGAATGGAATTGATCTGATTTTTTTTGCCACATTAGTTGAGATTATAGCCAGGTAATATAATTATCTGAAAATTAGAAAACTCAGGCTAGTAAGGATTTAAGGAAGTCCTTCAACCTCAACTAAATTTAAATAAAATGGGAGATCACTTTCCATCACAACCTGTGGCAACTTCACTTGTTGTGGGGTACTCTAATTGATCTTAACTTTTATAATATTTAAGCTGAAACTATATCTCTCTATGTCAAGGAGAAATGATTCAAAAAAATGAAACCAAAATAATAGATAGTAAGCATCTACATAATTAAGTGATGGTTAAGCAAAACTGTTACATATGAAAATAAAGATACAGACACAAGAAATAAAATCCTTTGTATGTTAACTCTTATGGACAGTACATCCTCTAACATTGCTCAAGAAACTACTCCATGACATGCCATTTAATAGTTACTCAGTGATGCGCTCAGGATATGATTCATCTGAACCTGTGGTAAGGACCTATCATTTAGAAGAAAATAATGAGTCTAATATTTCACATGAGACACAGACTAATTAAACAGAATGTGGTTTACAATATGTTATTCAGTGACACCCTTTTAGCTAAGAATTTTCTTTCATTAAAAGACTTCTATATTCAATATTCTGTTAATTAACCTGAGTGGTAATTTGATAAAAGATGTATTGGTAATTGCTTGTTATCTGCCATGTATATAGTCAACCAAAAAGATGTGTATTTGAACAGTGGCATTTAATGTTACACTCAAGTGTATTCTCATCAAAGTAAAAAAATACTTTCCTTTTCACCATGTTCACCATGAAAATAAGAAACCAAGATTTGACTTGGGAGCATAACAACATTGTGCCACAGAAACATCAGAGAATGAATCACTAAATTAGGAGCTTAGGCGGGACTTAATGATTTATTGAGTGCAAACATTTTGAATACTAGAAACAGTGATTGAAAAAGAAGTAGAAGTCACTTAAGAGAAAGGATATGTGTCTTCATGCCTGAGATGATTTAAACATACTCCTGCCAGAAGGCATTGGTTATATTAATTCTGTCTTTAAGTATACTTAGACACTGGAAATGACTTTCTATTGATAGATATATTTACAAAGAAATATTTTAATCTTGAGCCTACTATAATTTCTTCTATAAACTCACCTGGGTATACGAAACCACTATAAAAAGTAAAACTATGCCTAGAAAAATAGCCTTTTTTTTTTTCGGTGCTGTGTTTGAACCCCAGGTCTTGTGCATACTGGACAAGTGTTCTACAACTTGAGCAACATCCCTAATCCCTTTGGGTTTGTTTGTTTGCTGTTTTTGAGACAAGGTCTCACCACTTCCTTTGCCTGGGCCAGCCTCAAACTTGTGATCCTTCTGCCTCTGCCTCCCAAGTAGCTGGGATTATAGGAATGTACCACCATGCCAGGCTAGCCATTTTTTCTCAAATTTTATTAAGTTGATCTGCTGTGCACAGGACCCCTGTATTTACTATATAGGAGAGTGAACTTAAGTTATTTAATTTCATGTTTATTTTCCTCAAAAATATATATTGTAGTTATGAATCAAAAACTGTTAAGAAAAATAAATCTCAATGTTAAAAGGTTAATGCATTGGATATTCAGTTTTGTTACTTCTTCAGATTGGTTTTTGTTTTCCCCATCTGGGTATCAATTTAGGGAATAATATTTGACTATGATTTTGCTATAGAATAAAATTTGAAGGCCCCCAAATAATTATTATCCTTAATATTATGTACAAACTGGCCAACTAATCATCCTTTATAAAAAATTACAGAGTTTACTCTATTTCTATGTAGATTATCTCGGTTCTATTTTAAGTTGTTTTTTCTTCTAAAACATCCTTTAGGTTATTCATTTAAAGATAGTAGTAGTCTCCATTGTGAAGAACTTCATAAATTCTATTATTGAATAATTAAGAAACAGGAAGAACAACTAATATACAAAATATTTGCATTTGTAGTTTGTTTCATAAACAAAAAGTCCAACACCCAAGTTGATGTCATTAACATTAACTTGTTATTGACTCTTCCAACTGAAAAGTGATTGAATTCATCTGCAAATTATAGAAAAATTACAGAACACAATCAAGTGAAATCTTTTCTGAATGAAGAATAAAAAAAGTCAAGCTAGCAGAGAAATGTCTCACATTATAAGCGTGATGATTCTACTATTCCTCTCACAAATAGATATTTGTCAGGAACAACTAAAATCCTTCATTTCACATATGACATCCAGTGATTTGGATACATCACATTTGATCTTTTTTTGTACCCTTCAGTTGTTGTTCATAAGGTGACTTTTGAGCTGAAGTTTGTGATTTAATACTTAGCCATTGTTCAAATCAGTATCTTTGACTTCCGTATTATAGAACAGAAATTTTAAAATTTTTGAAATTTGTGTTTCTGGCTTTTGTACTTGGTAACTGGCCATTTGGCCATTTGTGCAACTTGACAGCATATAAGTATATTATTTAGAACATATGTTTTTGCAACCACCTTTAAATGATGTTACACATTGCAGTATTTTTACAGTGTCTTCTTTGGAATGTGTGAACATATTTGTCAGGTTCAGATGAATTATGTAACAATGAAACCTCAAAGCTGTAATGAAGTATAGTTTATGATTACTTTTGTAAAAGAAAATGGAAAAGCACTTGAAATATAATTTTACTGTTTCTTATGTATTTTGAAAAAGAAATAAAGTGATTAAAAATTATTTTTGTCTGTCTTTGAAGAAACTACCTTTTCCAGACTTAATTTGAGACTGCTATGTTAAGTTTTTCTTTAATAGACATTCTTTTGGTCACTCATTGGTAGTGCTATTGTTCATTTATCAATAATTCAATAACTCAAGGACTAAATATAATTTTCATACCTCCTTTGATACACACCATTGTAATGGCAGAAAGATGTGACATCTTTCCACCCCATCATAAGAATAGTGGCTGATACTCTTATAACAAATGACAGGTTAATAAGAGAAAAAACATAACAAATTTATTTAACCAGTTTTAATTTAATCACTAGTAGAGCACTTGTGTGGCATGTATGAGGCCTTTCTTTAACCCCTAGCACCTAACACACAAAAAAAGCTTTACATGACATGGGAGCCTGTAGACATGAAGACCATAAGTAAAACCTAGGAAAACTATTTTTGTGCTTACATTTAATGAAAAATGGACAGCTACATACAAATGGGATTGGACAAGAAGAAGATGGCCTAATGGTACTAGAGTGAAAGGAACAACCTAGCAAAGGCTGTCCAGATTTGATGTGACATTTCTTCCTCCTAGGTATAAGGCAGAGCCCCTTCTGGAATGAGGATCTTTGATATACTGTCAGACAAGGAAGGTCAGAAACTCTCTGGCCACCTCTTACAAAGAAAGCCAGGGGAAGGTTAGAGTAACTTTTCAGGTTTTGTGGCTTGCTATTAAGGAGAGGACTTTTAGTTTCTATAGCTGCCTTTGGAGGGGAAAGTGAAGAAGGACAAAGAGGCACACAAGAAGCCCAGAAACAAACTATGCTTCAGAGGCTCCCAGCATACTTCAAAGTACTCAGCCTGCTGAACTGCCATACTTTGGGTATCATATTCTGAGTCTCAACACCATTTCCATCAAAAATTATAAATTTAAATTCCAACACTATCTCTACTCAGAAGTAATGAATCAAGTGTTAAAACATGTAATTATCATTTATACATATTTAGCTAAATTTATTTTATTTGCAAAAGACTACAAGTCCTTAGAAATACCTTAGCTGTTGATCCACTACTTGGGGTATACCTGTTACTTTGCTTGTTTGGGCTTTGTCTCAGATTTAAAAAAAAATGTTTAACAGTACTGAGGATTGAACTTAGGGACTGCACACTTACTAGGCAGGTACTTTACCACTTGAGCCATGCCCCAAACCTTTTTTGTGCTGGTTATTTTGGAGATAGGGATACACCCAGGCCAATCTGGAACATGATGCTATTTGTGCTTCACTGTGTAGCTGGAATGACAGGTGTGCATCTGAGCCCAGTCATTGGTCAAGATGAAGTAAGAACGTTTTGCCCAGGCCAACCTCAAACCACAATCCTCCCAATCTCTGCTTTCTGAGTAGTTAGCATTATAGACTTGAGCCACTGCACACAGCCCCAAAATATTTTCCTAAGGAATGTAGGTGTAGCAACTAGCTTAATGCAGTCAGCAGAACACTGACTCAAAATCTTGATTGTTGACAAACCAAATGGTTTATACTTAGTGACTATTATAAAATACAGCTCATAAGAGGAAGCAAGTAAATAAGTCTACATCCATGTCTCTGTCTCAAATGCAGGATAGTCAATGATCTTACGTGTCTGGTCTTGCTTAAGTCCTTACATCCAAAAAAGTGTGAGGAGCCTGAATGAAATCTTAGTTACTTCTTTAAAAAGCAGTCAAAATGCTACTTTTTAAGATTTTCTTAAAAAATCTTAAAAAGCATTTCCAAATTTCTCCCCAGGAAGCATTTATAGTTATATTCATGCTTGCTTAAAATTTATATTTCTACGAGCAACATATGAGTTAGAGCCTTAGTCAACATTGACAACTTATTTCTAATTTTGTTGTAGAGAGAGTATAAGCAATAATAGGATGGAACAAGGGTTTTTGCTGGTTGAGATAAGGATAGCTATACAGGGCATTGATTCACATTGATTTCCTGTGCGTGTGTGTTACCTTCTAGGTTAATTCTGGAGATAAATTCTTCATATGACCATATCTCAAAGTGCTTTCCATCCTGCAAAACAGAAGACAAAATGCTCCATTATTATCCGTATAGGCAATGTATGTTATATGAGTGAATAATATCTACTAGAATATATATGTGAGTAAATATGAATTAAATGCAAACAAAAGTTTTTATTTCTTGAAAAGCTCAAGTCATTTTCTCTTTTTATTATCACATTATTGTTGTACTGGGTACATTGTAAAGTTTACAAAAGTTCTTACAATATATCTTAGTTGAATTCACCCTTTCACCATTCTCCTTTATGCCCTGACCCCGATTCCTGGAACAGTTTCAACAGGTCTCATTTTTCTATTTTCACACATGAGAACATAGTATTTCCACCTACCAACAGTTTCCAAGATGATTTGGGGCAACAACCATCAGTGCTTCTGAAAGAATTAAAAATATCCTTCTTATGGATAACCCATTACTTATGCTTTTGTTTAAAATCACTTTTTGTGCTACACTGGACTACCTTTAGTTCTATTCACTCATTAAAGGGCACAGGACATGAAGAAACTAAATCCATTGAAGTGCACAAAGACCTAAACCCAAATATCTGAGCAGAAACCACAAATAGGACATTTAACAGCTTCCATTTTCACACTATGACTATAGATTTTGGGAAAATCTTTTCCAAAATAAAACATCCAAAGTTCCAAGTGTGAGTAAAAATTATGTGAACAGAAATCTGCTTGCATTATGAATGTGAAATTTCACAATAGATTGTGAGCACTTTCACGAGAAAGTGTTTTTAATATAAATTTCAGGATATACATGTGATGAAAATTCTTGCCATAAATGGGAAGGTAGACCTGAGTCATTGATAGTAACTCAAACCAGAAAACAAATGAGCTGACAGGAATTCTTGAGAAGACAAGACACAAGTTTCACAGTCACAGTAGGCTCAGGCACACTGTAGTCTAGGTAAATTGTGCCACCAGGAACACAAAGCCAGCCCCTTAAATTAATAAACAGCAAGACATTGAAGACCTCAGCCAGAAGCTACAGTCAATAATTGAAGGTCAGATTTCTTAAAATGTATAGAACATGTACTATGTGCCAAGCACTCTGCTCCTTACATACCTTATCCCAAATCCATACAAAGTCTCTTTGATATAATACTGTACCATTTTAAATATGGAGGAAATTGAATCTGAAGTTAAATAAGTGGATACATGGGTAGTTAACGACAGAGAGTAACTTTGCACGCAAACTGTTTTCAAACTTGGGGCTTTTATCTTCTACAAGCCATCAACTATAAAAACTAATATTTAAACAATTTAAAATATCTTCACATACATTTTTCTTAATTCTTACTATAATTCATAGCCCCCATTTAACCGAGATGATAGTTATGATGACGAGAGGTTAAATGAAGGCCAAAGTCACATAGAAGGAGAAAGGGTTGGGCTTCAAATCCAGATGTTTTGCCCTCAAACTACACATTTTATGACCTTATGCTTTTTCAGTGAAATGCACCCAATATACTATGAAACAAAAGGAATTTGTGTCTCCTTAGATAAATCATCAAGATGAAAGGTATTAAAATCTCATCAACACTACTTATTTATAAGTGAAGATCAGTTATATCTGCTTGACCAGCTAGTTAGTTAATGTATATGCCATTTTTATGATATATAAAATTCTATGCAAATAGTAGGCGCTAGTTCTTGCACCAACATCTCTCTCATCATTAATCACTGGAGCCTGTGGATAGGATAAATATTTTTTTAAAGTTGTAAGATACATATCTGCACAGATGAAGTGGCTGAATGGAGTAGATGCCAAATAACCCTGATACAACAACCAAAAAAATAGAGCACAGGATAAACAACATGGACCATGGTTTGAAGTTCTGGACATTCTTGTTAGCCTATTTCATTTGCAAAATTATTCTCTTGTTGCCACTACCTTAATTAAGGCTCTGCAGCCTCTTTTATGCATCTTATAAAGTTGGATGGTTTTTAAAGCCTCAGATTGTCATAGAAGCACTCTTAATTACATAGATCCATCTCTACAAAATCCATATCTGGACATCCCATATTCTTACTGCAGGAAACTTACACTTGCTTAAAATAAAAATATGGCACTAGAACAACTGGAAACCTATAAGAAAATAGACAATTTGACCCTTTCTGTTATTACATGCAAAAAGTAATTTTATATGCATAACACAAATGGAAAAACAAATCTTAAACATATAATTCTTCCAGAAGACCAAGCAGGATATCTTTGTGACTTTGGAGCAGTCACAACACACCAAGACTTTCTCGTTTCTTAAAAACGACCCAAGATAATTATAAAACAGCTACAAACATAAAGATTTAAATTTTCTCAAAACTGATCTCAAAGCACCTCAAAGTTTCAAAGCAACTTCAATTAAAACTTTAAATTTTCATTTTTGTTTAAATGGAACTTGACAAGCTGATACTTAAATGTGTATACAAAAGTAAAAATGTAGCCAAATATTACAGTGCAAAGTTGTAATCCCACCTACTTGGCAGGCAGAGGCAGGAAAATCTCAAGCTCAATGCCAGCCCAGGCAACGGTAGTGAGATCCTACCTCAAAAACAAAATACAAAACAAAAGGACTGGATGATTTGGCTCAAGTGGTACAGCACTTACCTAGCATGTGTGAAACCTTGGAGTCAATCTCCAGTACTGCAAAGGGAGGGAGTAAGGGAGGGAGGGAGAAAGCGGAAGAAGATGAAATGAGATTTATTCTAACAAAATAATGTCTTAATGTGAATCTATAGTAATCAAGGCAGTGGTAGCAGTATGAAAATAGACAAATTATCAAAAAATAGAATAAAAAAATCACATATATATGGAAATCAGAACTCCATATGTACCAGAGGAGAAAAGATGTAGGGAATGGAACAACTTAAGTATGAGAAGTATGAGTCCCATTTTTAGTCCACTTACTAAATTCAATTTCAATGGAATTCAATGTCAAAGGAAACTTTTCCAAATTCTATTATAAAGTAGGAGCAATTTTTTAAAAAATGAACAGCTTCTTAAGGTACAAAGTGTGCTCTACGTTTACAAAGACCAACAAATTTTATTATATGAAAATCATTTATCAAAACTCACCTTTAAAAAGTGAAAAAGCAAATCACAAATTGAGGGCAAGTTATTTCCAACACATATAACTTACAAAGGGTTAGTAGCAAGTTATAAAATGTAGATCTTAGAAATCAATAGGAAAAGCTTAAAGGGCAAAGACATGAAAGGTCTTTTATGAGAAAAGAAACAAATGGAAAATAACATACCAAGAGCCAGAGGCAGGAGGCTCACATATGTAATTCTAGTTACTCACAAGACAGAGATGAGGAAGAGCACGGTTCAAAGCCAGCCCAGGCAAGTATTTTATGAGCCCATATCTCCAAAATATGCATCACAAAAAAAGGGCTGGTGGAGCGGCTCAAAATGTTGGCCCTAAGTTCAAACTCCAGTACCACAAAAAACAACAACAAAATAATGTATAAAGACATGCTCCATCTCGTTAGCAAATAAGGAAATGGAAATAAAACTGCACCAAGGTAATAATGTATGGTATTAATTGACAAACTTCCAGCCTCATAATAGGTCTCTAAAGAGGTGATAACCAATCAAATTTTTAATACATTTCTGAGAGAAAGGTGAAATTAAGAAAACAATATGGAAGATCTATTAAATTAAATATGTGCCAAGGAAGCATACAGCAAATTCCACCCCTAAGTACATACCCAGAGAAATTTTAAATGATGTGGATTAGGAGATAAGTACACGAACTTTTACAGAAAAACAAGGTGGAGGGGAGATGAATCAAGAAACTGTAGTACATGTGGCTGAGCATGATGGCGCACATCTTAATCACAGCTACTCAGAGGCTAAATATGAGGATTGCAATTCAAGGCCAGAACAGGGAAAAAAGTTAGCAAAACCTAATCTCAATAAATAAATCAGGTCTGGTGGTAACCCCAGCTGTGTGGGAGGTGGAGGCAGGAGGATTGTGGTTGGAGACTAACCTCAGAGAAAAGTTCTAGACCCTATCTAAAACCAAACTAAAACTGAAAAGGCTAAGGGTGTGGCTAAAGTGTTAGACTGCTTGCCTAGATCACAAGACCCTGTGCACAAAACCTGAGTATTGCCAAAAAAAAGTGTGATATATTCATAAAATACTACACAATACTGAAATAACTGAATTGTTGCTACCAACAACGTGAATAAATCTTAGCAACTTAAAATCTTAACAAGTCAGAAAATGTTAGCTGAAAGCTCTAAGTCCCTAAAGAATATATATGGTTACACTTTTACATAATTTTTAATTTGGTAAGTAATGTTTTATAATTACAAAAATGAATATACAAGCTAATTTAAAAAAGCAGAATAAAAACTATAACTGAAAAAGAATAGGGGTGTGTGTGGGGGTGTAAGAAATAGAATTGAGAATTCAGAAATAAACCCTCACATTCATGGTAAATTGATTTTTGACAAAGGTGCCAAAAACATTTAGTAAGAAAACAAATACCCCTGGGACAATTAGATATCTACATCCAAGTGGATTAAGTTGGAACTCTACCTCATACCATATACAAAACTTATCCCAAAATAGATCAAAACCTAAACATAAGAGATAAAGTGATAAAAAGAAGAAAATATAGGAGTAACCCTTAAATGATCTTGTATCCAGCAACAACTTCACAGAAATATTATATAACTTGGACTTCATCAAAATTAAAAACTTTTGTGTCAAAGAACATCATCAAGAAATTGAATGATATTCTGTTGCATGGAAGAAATTATATGCAAGTTATATACCTTATTAGGACTTCTATCTCTCATATGTATATGTAAATCTCTGACATATGTAAAGGTATTAAATTTAATAATTAACAAAATCCAAGAAAAAAATCTAATTTAAAAATGGGAAAAGGATCTGAAAGAGACATTTCTCCAGAAAAGATATAAACATGATCAGTAACCATATGAAAAGAAGTTGAGCATCATTAGTCATCAAAAAAAATCATCAAAACCATAATGAGGCATTATTTCACACTCACTAAATTGTCTACAATTTATAATACAGATAGTAACAAGTGTTGGCATCTGTGTAGGGACATTCATTCCCTCTTAAACTGTTGATAGGAATGTAAAATGCAACAGCCACTTTGGAATACTATCTAGTAATTTCTCAAAATCATAACATGACAAGCAAATTTCACATATATTCTGAACATAGATCTTAAAAAAATAAAAATATACATCCACAAATACTTTTACATGAATGTTGATAGATGCATTAGTAACAAGAGTGGGAAAAGAGGAAATGATCAAAATGCCCAACAATTGATGAATGGATAAATAAAATGTTGTGTATTCCATATAGAGGAATTTTACATAACAATAAAAGAAGAACGGGAAAATGAAGTATGTGTACTTGCTACAATGTGATGAATTCTGAAAACATTATGATAAGTGAAAGAAACAGTTACAAAAACCCTATTTCATAGGACTTCATTTATATGAAATTTCCAGAATAGGAAAATCTCTAGAGACAAGATTGTTGGTTTCCTGGACTGCAGTGGATTAGAAAAAGGGGATAGCTGCAAAAAAAAATGGGGTGACAGGTTTTTCTTCTTTTTTGGTGGTACTGTGGTTTGAACTTGGGGCTTCATGCTTGTTAAGTAGGAATTCTACCTTTTGAGTGACACTTCTACTTCTGTTTGATATTTTTAAGATAGGGTCTCACTTTTCGCCCAGGAAGACCTGGTCTGCAATCCTTCTATTTTAACCTTTCTACCATAGCTGGAATGACAGACAAGCAGCAGCATACCCACTAATTGGTTGAGTTGGAGTCTCACAGACTTTTTGCCCAGGGTGGCCTGGACCCATGATCCTTCCTATCTCAGCCTCCCAAGTAGCTAGGATTATAGAAGTGAGTTAATGGCACCCAACTAACAGGGTTACTTTTGTGAATAAATTTAAACCATGTCAGTTTATTAAAAATCCTTAAAATATGTACTTGAAGTGAATGGATACATGTGAATTACATCACAATAAAGCTGTTAGGGAAAAAAGAGCAAGAAATGTTAAAAATAAAATTTTAAATAATTTTATTTGAAAGTGTGAAGTAGATGAATCAAATGAAGATGTCTTGATAAATTCTTTTACCAACCCATGTCTCTGATATCCATAGATGGATAGACAATAGATAGGTATAGATAGATTATAGATAGATAGATAGATAGATGATAGAAAAATGGAAATATGAATTTATTTGCAGCTTTTACCAAACCTGGGGAGAAAGAAAATCTCAGTCTGTCTCCACCATGCCCATGGGGGTGTTGCAAATTATAGAAAAAAATGAAACAAAAGCCACAAAATATGCATGTGTAAATTCAGCTCTAGGTCTCAGTTCTGGAACTGGGAAATAGTATGGCTCTTGGCATCAAGATCCAGAAACTTGGGAAGAGCCATTCATACTCCCAGAATGGTAGGTCCTCAAGGGAACTTAACACCTAGGGTTGCTACATCATGAACTAATAACTGAAATAGTTATTTTATGGTCTGTAGTAATAATAATGTAGGTGATTAGTGTAAAGATGATTGTCTGGGTTAATATAGTTCCCCACAAATTTGAGGTACATTTTATTTATTTAATATGTTGTGACTGTGTAATTTAATTTAATTTTAATTATGTAATTATAATCAGCACAATTTTTGGCATGAATTTGGCATTGAGATCAAAATACATGACATTAAATACGTTTGAAATCAATGCATTGATTCAAACACATTTAATGTAATATATTTTCTGAAATTTTCCAGTATCATTGTTGTAGCCTTGAGGGGGTACACTTGTGGGAAAAGGGAAGAGGAATGAAGGAGATGATGATGAGGGAATATGGTTGATGGGCTTCCTATACATACACGAAATATAACAATTAAACCTCTTGGGATTGTTTTAAGTGTTGGAAGGTGAGGAACAAAGACAAATGATACCAAGGAACCCAACGATGCACACAAGAACAACCTCAAAGAAGAAATCCTGCAAGTAATCACTGAGCATTTCATGGAGATGTTACCAGACATGGTTAACGAAAACATACAAGAGGCACTCAAAAAATTTCAAGACACCAAAAATAAAGAAGACAAGAACACAAAGAAACAAATGAATGAACTCATAAGAGCCCTAAATAAACACCAAAATGAAACAGAGAACACTATAAATAGAGATAAATGAATTAAAGATGAAAATAGACAATATTAAAGAAGTGACCTATGATGTGAAAAACCTCAGAAAAAAGAATGAAACAGAATTGTAAAAACAAAATGGAAGGCCAATCCAGCAGAATAGAACAAACAGAAGACAGAATCTCAGAACTCAAAGATGAAATGGTAATTAAAGGAAAAACCGAAGAACTATTAATTAAACAACTCAAGACCTGTGAAAAGAAAATGCAAGAACTCACTGACTCCATCAAAAGACCAAACTTGAGAATCATGGGCATCGAAGAAGGAGAAGAGGTGCAAGGGAAGGGAATGTGTAATATATTCAACAAAATAATAATGGAAAATTTCCCAAATCTACAGAAAGATATTCCCATACAGATGCAAGAGGCCTCCAGGACACCAAACAGACCAGATCAAAATAGAACTACTCCACGACATATCATCATTAAAACAACAAGTTCAGAAACTAAGGAAAGAATATTGAAGGCTGTAAGAGAGAAAAAACAAGTAACATACAAAGGTAAACCCATCAAAATCACAGCAGACTTCTCAACAGAAACATTAAAAGCAAGAAGAGCGTGGGGTGAGATCTTCCGGGCACTGAATGAAAATAACTTCAACCCTGGGATACTCTACCCAGCAAAACTATCATTCAAAATAGATGGAGCAATATAAGTCTTCCATGATAAGCAGAAACTAAAACAATATGTGACCACAAAGCCACCATTACAAAAGATTCTGCAAGGGATCCTGCACAAAGAAAGTGACACCCAACTTAACCATGAAAAGGCAGGCAGCACCAAACCACAGGATAAGAAAAAGCAAGACAGTAGAGAGTAACATCAAGTTAGGTACACACAATCAAACCTTCAAACAACTAAGACAACTAAATGGCAGGAATCACCACATATCTATCAGTACTAACGCTTAATGTTAATGGACTTAATTCACCCATCAAAAGACACCATTTGACAAAATGGATTAAAAAAGAAGATCCAACAATTTCTTGCTTACAGGAGACCCATCTCACCGACAGAAATAAGCATATGCTTAGGATGAAAGGCTGGAAGAAGATTTACCAAGCCAATGGCCCCCGAAAACAGGCAGGAGTAGCAATACTTATCTCTGACAAAGTAGACTTCAAACCTACATTGATCAAACGAGATAAAGAAGGACATTCCATACTAATAAAAGGGGAAATAGACAAAAAGGAAATAATAATCATCAATCTGTACGCACCCAATGTCAACACAACCAATTTCATCAAACATACCCTGAAAGACCTAAAAGCATATATAAACGCCAACACAGTGGTTGTGGGAGACTTTAACACCCCATTATCATCAATAGATAGGTCATCCAAACAAAAACTCAATAAAGAAATCCAAGATCTAAAATATGCAATAGATCAAGTGGACCTAGTAGATGTCTACAGAACATTTCATCCAACCTCTACACAACATACATTCTTCTCAGCAGCCCATGGAACCTTCTCCAAAATAGATCATATCCTAGGGCACAAAGCAAGCCTCAGCAAATATAAGAAAATAGAAATAATACTGTGCATACTATCTGACCACAATGCAGTAAAAGTAGAACTCAACAACAAAAGTAAAGACAAAAAACATGCAAACAGCTGGAAACTAAATAACTCATTACTTAATGAAGAATGGATCATCGATGCAATAAAAGAGGAAATTAAAAAGTTCCTGGAAGTCAATGAAAATGAAAACACAACCTACCGGAACCTATGGGACACAGCTAAGGCAGTCTTGAGAGGAAAGTTTATAGCCATGAGTTCATATATTAAAAAGATTGAAAGATCCCAAATCAATGACCTAATGATACATCTCAAACTCCTAGAAAAACAAGAACAAGCAAATCCCAAAACAAATAGGAGAGAAATAATAAAAACAAGAACTGAAATCAATGAAATAGAAACCAAAAAAAACCATACAAAGAATTAATGAAACAAAAACTTGGTTCTTTGAAGAAATAAACAAGATTGATAGACCCCTGGCAAACCTGACTAAAATGAGGAGAGAAAAAACCCAAATTAGTAGAATTAGGAAAGCAAAAGGGGAGATAACAACAAATACCATGGAAGTCCAGGAAATCATCAGAGACTACTTTGAGAACCTATATTCAAATAAATTTGAAAATCTAAAAGAAATGGACAGATTTCTAGATACATATGATCATCCAAAACTGAACCAAGAGGAAATTAATCACCTGAATAGACCTATAACACAAAATGAAATTGAAGCAGCAATCAAGAGTCTCCCCAAAAAGAAAAGTCCAGGACCTGATGGATTCTCTGCTGAATTCTATTAGACCTTTAAAAGAAGGACTGATACCAACCCTCCTTAAACTGTTCCACGAAATAGAAAGGGAAGGAAAACTGCCAAACACATTTTATGAAGCCAGTATTACACTTATCCCAAAACCAGGCAAAGACACCTCCAAAAAGGAGAACTATAGGCCAATCTCCTTAATGAACATTGATGCAAAAATCCTCAACAAAATAATGGCAAACCAAATTTAGCAACACATCAAAAAGATTATTCACCACAACCAAGTAGGCTTCATCCCAGGGATGCAGGGGTGGTTCAACATATGAAAATCAATAAACGTAATAAACCACATTAACAGAAGCAAAGACAAAAACCACTTGATCATCTCAATAGATGCAGAAAAAGCCTTTGATAAGATCCAACATCATTTCATGATAAAAGCTCTAAGAAAACTAGGAATAGAAGGAAAGTTCCTCAACATTATAAAAGCTATATATGACAAACCTACAGCCAGCATTATACTTAACGGAGAAAAACTAAAACCATTCCCTCTAAAATCAGGAACCAGACAAGGATGCCCACTATCTCCACTCCTATTCAACATAGTACTGGAATTCCTACCAGAGCAATTAGGCAAGAAGAAGGATCAGGTGGCTAATAGATGTGAAAGAACTTAAAAGTTTAAAAGCACTATACAAACGTAATTTATTAATGCATATGACCTCGGCTAAAGCAAGGCTGGGGTCAGCACACTAGTTTACAAAATACATAAGTGTGGTTGTATACCATGACCTGATTGCTTGAATCTTTACTAGTTTAATTTGACTGCTTTGTGGAGTTTGAGATCTTAATTTTTTAAGTCCTTCTGTGGCTTGTTAGACTAGTCTAGGCACAATGTGTATTTGTATCTTTGTCTCATTTTCACTGCTGTGTCTGACATATCTTCTAGTAAGCACTCTTAATAGTCAAATCAGCTTTCCCTCTTCGTTTTATTACTTCTTAGTCTTCTATCAAGATAAGAATATAAGAACTGATGGGAATTGCAGTAGTGTGTTAACACTTATTGGTGATCTTTGATTTGGTGAAATATTAACTGTTCTATAAGGTAGTAAATGTAAGTAAATTCTTTGCATTTCATATCATTTGGGTCCTTTTATGTGCATAAGCTATATCTTTAAATTTTGGTTACCATTTGAACATTATGGAAACAATTTGGATTATATCAGTTTCTAATCTGTTTTGAGCTAATTTCACTCTTTTCTGTTAGCCATGTTTTTGGTTTGGGGCAGGGGTTGGGCCTAGTATGTTATAGAGGGCAAGCCCTAGAAAACTTCCTAGGTCACTTTTACTCAAATGATGTAGGCAAAAATTCATCTAGTTAATGGCATATGGTGAAAGAAACCAACTTTGTTTTCCCTTTAGCCTTGAGAACACTAGAGGGTGGTATGGATAAAAACTGCCTGCTATAGATAATTCTTTTTAAGCATAAGCCCTCAAAAAATACATTTCCCTCACCCCAACACACACATTTTTAGGAAGAGATAAAAGTGATAAGCACCACTTCCACTTGACTTCAGAAAGAAAACCATTACTTGCCATCACTAAACTAACTTAAAACTTTTAGGAGGAAACACAAATGGGAGTCTTTGGGATTGGAAAGGTTTTCCTGTAATCAAGAAGCTGGAGGGCTGGTGGAGTGGCTCAAGTGATAGAGTGACTGCCTAGCAGGTGTGTGGGGAGAGGTTGTGTTTTATACATTGTAGACCTGGGTGCTTACCTAAGTGCTGAAAATGCACTCAGGTGAAGAAATGGTCAAAACATCAGTGAGACCTACCTGAAACCAAAAGTTATGGCTAGTGAGCACCACTCTGAGGAATGAGTGATGGATATATGAAGTATCAGTGTGGTAGAGTACACTTAAATCTAGTTAGGTCCCCTTGATGCTAATCCTGTCACAGTGTTTTCATTGGGCAGATGACTTACCCTTTTCGTGCCTCGATTTCTTTATCTCTAAATTGAGAAATCTAGATGATTTTTTCCTAGTACCTTTCAGTTCTAAGAAAATTTTAAATAGCATAATGAAAAAGGCAAAATGAACGTGAAATTTTAACTGTAACATTTTCAGTCATAGCAGTATACTATTGTATGTTTAAAATACTGGTAACAATTTTAAGGGAGCAATCTAAGGTATTAATGTTTATTAATATACCCTGACCTTCTAAGCACCATACTGACATATAAATTGTTTTCAAGAGCTTATGTTAAGGCATTGAAATGGATACATATGTATACATTGTCTCAGTTATGTGGAAGGATATATGTCAGTTATAACTAGATTAACACTAATACAGATCAGTATGTTTTTATGGAAAGACAGGGAAGTACTTAAAGAAGACCTATGCCATACAAATCTATTAGTGGTAGCGAAGTATAAAGGCAGGGATTTATTTGAGAAAAGAGAAGTGTTAAGAAACAGAAGTAGAGTTAAACTTAAAGGTAATACTGTGAAAACCTAATGGGCAAAGTAGCCATAATGTAGGAATACAGTGCAAGAGAAAGGTCCTAAAGAGGAAAAAAAAACAAAAACAAAACACTAAGGGGAGAGAAGTTGCAATAAGCGGAGACCATGTCAAGAAAGCAAGCCTAAGCTCCAAGCCCAACCATTACTGCCTGGACATCCTCAGACAAGCCTTTCACCATTCAGTAACTCAGGTTCCTCATCTAAAGTGGAAATGAATTGTCCTACCTACCTCACAGGGTTGTTGTGAGGATCCAGTGAATAGATGATGGTAAAACACTGTTAGACTCTTAAGCACTGTAATGTAACAGGAGTGGGAAAGGAGATCCTGTAGTGCTTGAGTGCTGGTGTTGCCAAGTTGGGGGTGGGGTGGGGTACTGACTACTGTAAGAGACACCTAAGGAGGAGGAGGAAGAGGAATGGCATTGCTGGTAAAGGTTGTGATGTATTGGTGGATAAACATGATGTGAATGAGGTGCTATGTATGCCAGCCTCCCACTACCTTTGTTTTCCTGTTAAGTAATTTAATCTTGGTGTGGACAAATAAAGTTTTTACTATGTGTAAAAAAAAAAAAAGAAGAAGAAGGAATAAAAGGAATACAAATAGGTAAAAAAACTGCCAAAATATCCCTATTTGCAGACAACATGATCCTATACCTTAAAGACCCAAAAAACTCTACTCAGAAGCTTCTAGACATCATCAATAGATATAGCAAGGTAGCAGGATATAAAATCAACATAGAAAAATCATTAGCATTTCTATACACTAACAATGAGCAAACTGAAAAAGAATGTATGAAAACAATTCCATTTACAATAGCCTCAAACAAAATAAATACCTAGGTGTAAACCTAACAAAAGATGTGAAAGACCTCTACAAGGAAAACTATACACTTCTGAAGAAAGAGATTGAGGAAGACTATAGAAAGTGGAGAGATCTCCCATGCTCATGGATTGGTAGAATCAACATAGTAAAAATGTCAATACTCCCCAAAGTAATCTACATGTTTAATGCAATTCCCATCAAAATTCCTATAACATTCATTAAAGAGATTGAAAAATCTACTGTGAAATTTATATGGAAACACAAGAGGGCACAAACAGCCAAGGCAATACTCAGTCAAAAGAACAATGCAGAGGTATCACAATACCTGACTTCAAACTATATTACAAAGCAATAACAATAAAAACAGCATGGTACTGGCACAAAAACAGACATGAAGACCAGTGGAACAGAATAGAGGACCCAGATATGAAGCCACACAACTATAAGCAACTTATCTTTGACAAAGGAGCTAAAAATATATGATGGAGAAATAGCAGCCTCTTCAACAAAAACTGCTGGGAAAACTGGTTAGCAGATTGCAAAAAACTGAAACTAGATCTATGTATATCACCCTATACCAAGGTTAACTCAAAATGGATCAAGGATCTTAATATCAGACCACAAACTGTTAAGTTGATACAAGAAAGAGTAGGAAATACTCTGGAGTTAGTAGGTATAGGTAAGAACTTTCTCAATGAAACCCCAGCAGCACAGCAACTAAGAGATAGTATAGATAAATGGGACCTCATAAAACTAAAAAGCTTCTGTTCATCAAAAGAAATGGTCTCTAAACTGAAGAGAACACCCACAGAGTGGGAGAAAATATTTGCCAACTATACATCAGACAAAGGACTGATAACCAGAATATACAGGGAACTTAAAAAACTAAATTCTCCCAAAACTAATGAACCAATAAAGAAATGGGCATGTGAACTAAACAGAACTTTCTCAAAAGAAGAAATTCAAATGGCCAGAAAACACATGAAAAAATGCTCACCATCTCTAGCAATAAAGGAAATGCAAATTAAAACCACGCTAAGTTTCCACCTCACCCCTGTTAGAATAGCCATCATCAGCAACACCACCAACAACAGGTGTTGGCGAGGATGCGGGGAAAAAGGAACCCTCTTACACTGTTGGTGGGAATGTAGACTAGTACAACCACTCTGGAAAAAAATTTGGAGGCTACTTAAAAAGCTGGACATCAATCTACCATTTGATCCAGCAATACCACTCTTGGGGATATACCCAAAAGACTGTTACTCCAGAGGCACCTGCACACCCATGTTTATTGCGGCACTATTCACAATAGCCAAGTTATGGAAACAGCCAAGATGCCCCAGCACTGACGAATGGATTAAGAAAATGTGGTATCTATACACAATGGAATTTTATGCAACCATGAAGAAGAACAAAATGTTATCATTCGCTGGTAAATGGATGGAATTGGAGAACATCATTCTGAGTGAGGTTAGCCTGGCCCAAAAGACCAAAAATCGTATGTTCTCCCTCACATGGGGACATTAGATCAAGGGCAAACACAACAAGGGGATTGGACTATGAGCACATGATAAAAGCGAGAGCACACAAGGGAGGGGTGAGGATAGGTAAGACACCTAAAAAACTAGCTAGCATTTGTTGCCCTTAAGGCAGAGAAACTAAAGCAGATACCTTAAAGCAACTGAGGCCAATAGGAAAAGGGGAACAGGTACTAGAGAAAAGGTTAGATCAAAAAGAATTAACCTAGAAGGTAACACCCACGCACAGGAAATCAATGTGAGTCAATGCCCTGTATAGCTATCCTTATCTCAACCAGCAAAAACCCTTGTTCCTTCCTATTATTGCTTATACTCTCTCTACAACAAAATTAGAAATAAGGGCAAAATAGTTTCTGCTGGGTATTGAGGGGGGGGATGGGGAGGAGTAGGTGGTAAGGGAGGGGGTGGGGGCAGGGCGGAGAAATGAACCAAGCCTTGTATGCACATATGAATAATAAAAGAAAAATGAAAAAAAAAAAAAGACAAAACAAAATGGAAGGCCACTCCAGCAGACTAGAATAAACAGAAGACAGACTCTCAGAACTTGAAGATAAAATGGAAATTAAAGGAAAAATTGAAAGGCTATTAGTTAAACAACTCAAGACCTATGAAAGGAATATGCAAGAATTCACTGGCTCCATCAAAAGACCAAACCTGAGAATCATTGGTATTGAAGAAGGAGAAGAGGTCCAAACAAAAGGGATTCATAATATATTCAACAAAATAATAATAAAATTTCCCAAATCTAGAGAAAGCTATGCCCATCCAGGTACAGGAAGCCTCCAGGACACCAAGCAGACTTGATCAAAATAGAACTACCCCACTACATATTGTCATTAAAACAACAAGCACAGAGAATGGAAAAAGAATATTGAAGGCTGCAAGAGAGAAAAAAACAAACAACATACAAAGGTAAACCCATCAAAATCACAGCAGATTTCTCAATGGAAACCTTAAAAGCAAGAAGGACATGGAGTGAGGTAGTCCAGGCACCAAATGAAAGTAACTTCAACCCTAGGATACTCTACCCAGCAAAACTATCAATCAAAATAGATGGCGCAATAAAAGTTTTCCACGATAAGCAGAAACTAAAACAATATACGACCACCAAGCCACCACTACAAAAGATTATTCAAGGATTTCTGCACACAGAAAATGAAAACAAAAAAAACCATGGGAGGACAGGCAGCACCAAACCACAGACAAAAAGACAAGAAATCAGAGAGAAACACTGACTCAGCTGCACACAATTTAACCCTTAAACAACAAAAACAACTAAATGACAGGAATCACCAAATACCTATCAATATTAACACTGAATGTTAACAGACTTAACTCCCACATCAAAAGACACCATTTGGCAAACTGGGTTAAAAACGAAGATGCAATAATCTGTTGTTTACAGAAGACCCAGCTCATTGACAGAAAAGCACTGGCTTAGGGTGAAAGCCTGGAAGATTTACCAGGCCAATGGCCCCCAAATCAGTCAGGAGTAGCAATACTTATCTCGGACAAAATAGACTTCAAACTTGCATTGATCAAATGACATAAAGAAAGACACACCATATTAATAAAAGCTGAAATACACCAAAAGGAAATAACAATTACCAACCTATATGCACCCAAAATCAATGCAACCAATTTCATCAAACATACTCTGAAGGACCTAAAAACATATATATAGACTCCAACACAGTGGTAGTGGGAGACTTTAATAACCCCCTATCACCAATAGATAGCTCATCCAAACAAAAAATCAATAAAGAATTTCTAGAACTAAATCATACCGTAAATCAAATGGACCTAGCTAATGTCTACAGAATATTTCATCCAACTTCTGTACAATATACATTCTTCTCAGCAGCCCATGGAACCTTCTCCAAAATTGATCATATCTTCGGGCACAAAGCAAGCCTCAGCAAATATAAGAAAATAGAAATAATCCCATGCATTCTGTCTGACCACAGTGCATTAAAACTAGAACTCAACAACAAAAGCAACAGTAGAAAACATGCAAACAGTTGGAAGCTGAACAACACATTACTCAATGATAAGTGGGTCATTGATGAAATAAAAGAGGAAATTAAAAGGTTCCTGGAAGTTAATGAAAATGAAAATACGACCTACCAGAACCTATGGGACACAACAAAGGCAATCCTGAGAGGAAAGTTTATAGCCATGAATACAAATATTAAAAGGGCAGAAAGATCTTAAATCAATGACCTAATGCTACATCTCAAACTCCTAGAAAAACAAGAGCAAGCAATACCAAAACAAGCAGAAGGAGAGAAATAATAAAAATAATGGCAGAAATTAATGAAATAGAGACCAAAAAAAACATACAAAGAATCAACTAAACAAAAAGTTGGTTCATTGAAAAAATAAATAAGATTGACAGCCCCCTGGCAAACCTGACTAAAATGAGGAGAGAAAAAACCCAAATCTATAAAATCAGAAATGCAAAAGGGGAGAAAACAAAAAACACAAAGAAATCCAGGGAGTCATCAGAGACTACTTTGAGAAATTATATCCAATAAATTTGAAAATCTTGAAGAAATGGACAAATTTCTACATACTTAGGATCATCCAAAATTGAACCAAGATGATATTAATCTATAACACAAAATGAAATTGAAGCAGCAATAAAGAGTCTCCCAAAAAATAAAAGTCCAGGACCTGATGGATTCTCAGCTGAATTCTATCAGACCCTTAAAGAAGACCTAATACCAACTCTCCTTAAACTTTTCCATGAAATAGAAAGGGAAGGAACACTGCCTAACTCATTCTATGAAGCCAGCATTACACTCATCCGAAACCCAAAGATACCTCCAAAAAGGAGAACTATAGGCCAATCTCCTTAAGGAACATTAATGCAAAAATCCTCAATAAAGTAATGGCAAATCAAATCCAACAACATATCAGAAAGATCATTCACTATGACCAAGTCAGCTTCATCCCAGGAATCCAGGGGTAGTTCAACATATGCAAATCTATAAATGTAATACACCACATTAATAAAAGCAGACAAAAACTACTTGATCATCTCAATAGATGCAGAAAAAGCCTTTGATAAGATCCAATACCATTTCATGATAAAGCTCTAAGAAAACTAGGAATAGAAGGAAAGAACCTCAACATTGTAAAAGCTATATATGACAAACCTAAAGCCAACATCATACTTAATGGAGAAAAACTGAATCCATTCCCTCTAAAATCAGGAATGAGACAAGTGTGCCCATTCTTCCTACTCCTATTCAACATACTGCTGGAGTTCCTAGCCAAGCAATTAGGCAACAAGAAGAAATGAAAGGAATGCAAATAGGTAGAGAGACAGTCAAACTATCCTTATTTGGAGGCTACATGATCCTATACCTTAAAAACCCAAAAAACTCTACCAGAAAACTCCTAGACACCATAAACAGCTACAGCAATGTGGCAGAATACAAAATCAAATTACAAAAACCATTAGCTTTTCTATACACTAATAATGAACAAACTGAGAAAGAATATATGGAAACAATTCCATTTACAATAGCTTCAAAAAAAATCAAATACCTCGGAGTAAACTTAACAAAGGATATGAATGACCTCTACAAGGAGAACTACAAACCTCTGATGAAAGAGATTGAAGAAGACTACAGAAGGTGGAAAGATCTTCCATGCTCATGGATTGGTAGAACCAACATAGTAAAAATGGCCATTCTATGAAAAGCAATCTACATGTTCAATGCAATTCCTATCAAAATCCCAATGATATTCATTGCAGAGATTGAAAAATCTACCCTAAAGTTCATTTGGAAACACAAGAGACCATCAATAGCCAAGGCAATACTCAGCAAAAAGAGCAATGTTGGAGATATCACAGTACCCAAGTTTAAACTATATTACAAAGCAATAACAATAAAAACAGCATGGTACTGGCACAAAAACAGACATGAAGACCAGTGGAACAGAATAGAGGACCCAGATATGAAGCCACACATCTACACCCACTTTATTTTTGACAAAGGGGCCAAAAACATACTATGAAGAAAAGATAGCCTCTTCAATAAATGTTGCTGGGAAAAGTGGTTATCTGCCTGCAGAAAACTGAAACTAGATCCATGCCTGTCACCCTGCACTAGTATCAACTCAAAGTGGATCAATGACCTTAATATCAGACCTGAAACTCTGAAGTTAGTACAGGAAAGAGCAGGGAATACTCTGGAAGTAATAGGTGTAGGCAAGGACTTCCTCAATAGAACCCCAGCAGATCAGCAATTAAGAGAAAGGATGGATAAGTGGTACTACAATTTAAAAGCTTCTGCACAGCAAAAGAAATGGTCTGTAAAGTGAAGAGACCACCCAGAGAGTGGGAGAAAATATTTGCTAGCTATATATCAGACAAAGGACTGGTAACCAGATTATACAGGGAGTTCAAAAAACTAAAGTCTCCCGAAATCAATGAACTAATAAAGAAGTGGGCAACTGAACTAAACAGAACTTTTTCAAAAGAAGAAATTCAAACGGCCAAAAAACACATGAAAAAAATGCTCACCATCTCTGGCCATAAAGGAAATGCAAATCAAAACCTCATTAAGATTCCACCTCACCCATGTTAGAATAGCCATCATCAAAAACACCACCAATAACAGGTGTTGGCGAGGATGTGGGAAAAAGGAACCCTTGTACACTGCTGGTGGTAATGCAAACTAGTGCAACCACTCTGGAAAACAATATGGAAGCTTCTTAAAAAACTAAACATAGATCTGCCATATGATCTAGCAACCTCACTCCTAGGGATATTCCCAAAGAAATGTGACTCAGGTTACTTCAGAGGCACCTACACATCCATGTTTATTTCAGCACTACTCACAATAGCCAAGTTAGGGAAAATCAAGATGCCCCATTACTAACGAATGGATTAAGAAAATGTGGTATTTAGACACAATAGAATTTTACTCAGCCATGAAGAAGAATGAAATCTTATTATTCACAAGTAAGTGGATGGAACTGGAGAACATCATCCTGAGCAAGGCTAACCAGGCTCAGAAGACCAAAAACTGTATGTTCTCCCTCATATGCGGACTTTAGATCTAGGGCAAAGGCAGTAATGTTGTTAGATTTGGATCACATGCTAAGGGGAGAACACATACAGGAGTAATGGGGATAGGTAGGAAACCCAAAACTTGAAAGTGTTTGATGTGCCCACTACAGAGGAGCTAATACAGCAACTTTAAAGCCACAGACATCATTATGGGAAGGTGACTGGGAATTAGTGAAGAGGTCAGGTAGAGATGAATCAATTCAGGTTGCAATACACTGGTGCATGAAAGCAATGCTAGGAATCTCTCTGTGTAGATATCCTTATCTCAACTAGCAAAAACTCTGTGTCTTTCTTATTATTGCTTATGTCTTCTCTTTAACAAAACTCTGTGTCTTTCTTATTATTGCTTATGTCTTCTCTTTAACAAAATTGCTTCGTGGAAGCAAGAAGGGGTAGGGGAGAAAGGAGGGGGCAGGGGGCAGGGCAGAGAAATGACCCAAACAATGTATGCACATATGAATAAATGAATAAAGAAAAAAAAGAAATATGCAAAAACATGTTTCTCTGTTTACCAAATTTTCAGTTATTTTCCCCTAACACATTATTTATTATCTTAAAATGAATAAATATCTTAATAATTAAAAAAAAAGTAAAGTTTGACTGATACTATTTTCTCCTGATTTTCATGAATTTTAAACCATGTGGATTACTCTAACCTTAAGTTGTAATCACAAAATAGTCTCAGCACATTGGCACCAGATGAAAATTCCTTGATAAATACTAAAATACTTGGTTTTCACATACTTCAGTTATGAGTTGACTGCATAGAAATTGGTGTGAAAATGCTGTACATTGTTTCATTTTGCAAAGTCATCACAGATATCTAGACCTGAACTACATCCAACCACAGCTAAGTTTTAGGAGTTTGTGCACATCACCATCATCCACAAGCAAGTGCTGTGAGCAGGCATGTAGGGAGCCCATAGCACAACAGAGATAGTGGGATTGAAGTACCAGAATCAGTTCCATTATTTTAATTTGTTTTCTAGCTGAAAATATTGCACTGCTCATCTTGTCACAAAATAGAGAGAAGCATGATTTATCTTTAGCATTGTTGGTGTACTTTTGAAACGTTTACCACATTTTAAGTCACATGTTTCAGTCCTTCAGATTGTGGAAACAATGCAGGGACTATGAAACCTCAAACTGCATTGATCAGAAAGTAAAACAATATTCACTGAGTTTTACAGAAAACAAAATTATGACAAAAGAACTCTATACAACACTAAATTTGTATGCAATGGCATGTATAATAAAAAAATAGTTTAGATGTATAACTGTTCAGAAAGGGTATATACAGACACACTGTACAAAATAGTTGCAGTATTAATTTAACAAAATGATAATATAATAAAAAATCAAAGACTTATAAATAGAGAAGTCATAGTAGAAAGGAATTATCTCTAACAATTAAAGTACTGGAATAATTTATTTTAATAAATATTAATTCATTATAGAACTTAATATAGTACACAGCATCATAAAAGAGAAAGCACTGGAAAAAAAGATGAAACGATAACATAGGCTTAAACCTCATCTTTCACCAAAAAATACTAGAAATGAGTGAAGGAATGAAAGGAAAAAAATAAGTTCTAATACATCAATGTGGTTAATAGACAACAATATTCAAGGAAAATAAGTTATATTATATTTACCTGAAAATAGATATTGCTAGGATTAAAGCAAAGCAAATACCATCTAAGTTAACAAAGAGAAAAACAAAATAGCTATACAATGGTACATAAAGTTGAAAAGGAAAACAAGAAACCATTAAAAACAACAAATTATGTAATAAGAGAATATAAAATCAAACACTAGTTAAGACATTCCAAGTAGAAAAACCTCACATATTTCTGTCATATTCTGTCAGATAAAATAAGCAGCATAAATGTTCAACAGCTGCACTTTGGTGAAATAAGTTATGACATTGTATTTTTTAAAAATCACACTTCATTGTATATATACTACATTTCCTCTATCCATTTGTTCATCAACAGATACTTGGATTGTTTCCACAAGAACATGGAGTGTTCAACTCTTTTTGGTGTTTATCAGAAATTACTGAGTTACGTGGTAATCCTATTTTTAATGTCTTTATGGACCTCTATACTTTTTTCTATAAAGGTTGCACCAATCAACACTCCCACTCACAGTTTGCTGGGGTCCCCTGTTCTCTATCAATAAAGAAATAATTATTATAATTTGCAAAATATAGCTAACAGATTTAAAGACATTCATTCATGTTTTCCATAAATATAATTGAGAAACTTTATAGGTGAATATAATAGACCTAGATTCTGCCATTCTGTAGCTTACTTTGAGAGTAGGAAAGAGATGTTAGTCAATCATTCTAATGTAACTTTTAGACGAGATCGGGCGTGTTCAGGGCGGTATGGCTGTAGACCTAATGTAACTTTTAAATATATTGTATAACAGGAAGACATAACCTAGTTCTAGTAGACAACTAGAAATTTCACTGAAAGGACATCTTAGCTCAGATATGATTAAAGAGAAAATGTAAGACAATTAATTTTAGGATGCAATGGCATTTGGTTTAAAAATGATATCTCTTCAAAATGTTCATGTGTTGAAGCCTTGGTCTTCAGCTGGTGGTATATTGAGAGGTAACTGAACCATGAGAGTGCTAAGTTCCATCTACTGATGCGTTCAGATTTGAATGGGCTACTAGGAGTTGGGGCCTGGTTGGAGGAAGTAGGTTACTAGAAGTGTACTTTGAAGCATATATCTTGTTCCTGGCCCCTTTCTGTCTTCCTCTATGCTTCCTGGTTGACAGAGGTGAACAGTTATCCTATACCAACGGTGCTGTTTCTGCCTTGGCACAGGCCTAAAAGCAATGAAGCCAATCAACCATAGACTAAAATCTCTGAAATGATGAACCAAAATAAATCCTTTTTCCCTTAAGTTGTTTTCTCAGGTATTTTGTCCCTGCAATGAAATGGGATTAGCACAAATAAGGACCCTGATTACCTTAAAAGAAATAAAAGATGCTTATTATGCCTATTATGGATGGAACAAAAAGCTGGCAATGAAGAGCAACACAAGATGAGGCTGGAGAGGTAGACAGGCAGGAACCAGCCCATGAAGTAGCAAGACTATTATGCACTTGAACTTTCTAATAGGGAAATGAGATGTCTATAGACAGGAAAACTTCAGGCTTATAATTTTAAATACTGAGTGACTAAATGGAAATATGTAAATGTAACAGAGAAAGCACTGAAGGAGGACCATCTCTGATAGAGGAGAAAGGTTCAAAAATATTTTTCTACATACTGAGTTTGAGTGACTGAGATATCCAAATGGCTGTATTAAGAAGATGACTATTAAAGCCCACATCATTTTCTAAGAGTAAGGGAGAGTAAAAGGGTTAGGTCAATGAAGACAGACAAGAAAATTCTAAAATAATTATGGAAAGTTATGTGAGTTAAGGTTTGTGCCAAAAAACTAAAGTAGAAAAACAAAACAGTTATGTCACTAGCCTATATAAGCCAATGAGAAATGTAGGATCATGTGGTCTTTCAATAAGAAACATGGGGTTTTAAGGTAAAAGATTTTGGTGACAAAAAGTACAACATGTGCTCATGAAAGTGAAAATCTCAGATGACTGGGAAAAGACTATTTGGGTCAGGTGGTCCAGGTACAAAAAACCTGCAGTTTCCCATCATCTGACCTAGCGATGAGCAGATAGATATGAGCAGGTGAGCAACTTCTGCTAGGTGAGAGATGTTGCAGGAAGAGGTTTGGTTATGACAAATATGTGGAAGCAACTGATGCTGTGTGACTGCAGATCATAGATCAGGAACACCAAATGTACAGTGAAAGGATTTAGGGTAGCAGAAAAGGAATGAGAGGGATGGGGTGTAGCTTAGTGGTAGATCTCTTACCTAGCATGTATAAGACCCAGAGTTTGATACTCAGCACTGCAAAAATCACTAGGTATATAAAAATGACTATAATGAAATGTGAATTTCCAAAAGAAACAAGAGATTTGGGCAGTGGAGAGGAGCTCCTGATCATGGTGAGAATGTAAACTTGGGAGTAGTTGGATGGAGAGAGGTTCTAAGAACTTCTAAGAAGGCCAACCCATAGATTTCATGTCTCTGAAGGGTGGTGGGCACTCAGCTCCCCAGGAGTTCTAATGTCCGGAAAGTATGCCTGGTGCTTTGTGAAGAAGTAGGGACAAGCTTCTTGATCTCTTTGGATGACAGCTATGGAAAGCATCCAGGGTGCTGGTCTTTTATTAAAATGCAGTATCCAACATGTTCAATTGTACTTCAATTCCTGAAAAAGTTAACAGTTTTCTGAAAAAAAAAAAAGGAGAAATATTAATAGCTGTTATTCAGTGTTTGGAGCATGAGTCACTTCATCCCCAAGGGCCACCCCCATGACCTGTGGGCTGACCTAGAAAGCAAGCTCACAAATATGAAGTATGTATTTTCATTTTCTGCTGCTTGATGGCACTTAGCTTTGGGAAAAGTGGTATGTATTGCCACCATAAATGGAGACTTCAGCTGAGATATACAGTCTTCAATTAATCAATTGTCTTCTTTTAAGTTGTTTTTGATAAAAGTCAATTTATGCAACCCATTTTGGCTAAATGAATCATTGGTGTACTCTTTTAAGTTGTGCCTATATCATGAAAGCAATGACTAAAGCACTTCAAAATCACTTTACATAATGGGATTTGTTCACCTCAGATAAGTAAAGCTTTGTGAGTTCAGCTGTTAGATAACTGCTAAGTTGTTGTGGAGAGGGCAGAGCAAGGCTGTACTCTGAGCTTTTCAATAGGCCCCAGCCCAGTGCTTATTACTTGACTGAATTGCTTCCCTGCCTTTGCCTTATTTGTACCTTAGCAAATAGGTTTGAACAATTGAGGAACACAAAAGAACATAACTTAAGCTCTTCCTTTTTAAACAAAACCTGAAGTCTTGAGGCATGGCTCAAGTGGTACAGCACTTGCCTAGCAAGCACAAGGCCCTGAGTTCAAACCCCAGTACTGCCAAATAAATAGATATAACAAAACTGGAGAAGACTCACACTTCCCTGTGTCTTCCCTGTTACTCAGTCTCTAGGATTCAAAATTCATCTCGAATAGCATTAATTTCTTTAACTAATTGGGAGAAAACTAAGAACAAGAGCAGCTTCAAAAACTCTGGTCTAAAAAAGACACCACTATCCAAAACTTCAAATAACATGGACCTTTCCTTTGCTTCTGGAGTTTGTTAAGTCCTTTTCTTCTGTTAGGAGAGGTAATGGCATTCATAAAACTGGTAGTACTTACTAAGAACCATTTAGCAATAACTATGTTCTTGGTAAAACTTATGGCCCTAGTTTACTAAAAGAAAAAGAAACATAGTCATGGAATTTTCAATAGCCTCCCCTGAATCACAAACTTTATAAATAGTGGAGCCAAATTTTTATTTAGAAACCTTAACTCTAAAGACATATCTTGAAAATTGCACTCTGCTGTCTTTAGGAGACTGAAAGAGAGGTGAATTGAAGTGGTAGTCAGCTCCCTTTCCTCTCAAAGTGTAAGATATTATTCTGATGTCTCTCAATCTATTTCTGCATTTTAACACAATGATTCTAAGCCCTATCAGACTCAATGCTCCCATTTATAACAAAACTTTTTCAATATTCTATAATATTTTTGTAATATTCTTCAGATGCTGAAATAAAATCCAAAGTGTACAGTAAAGGATCAACTCAACAGACAAGGTTAACCAAACCCTGCATATTCCAAATCAAAGTTTGACTCTCAACCAGGAAAATAATATCTAAGTCCTTAGACTATCAGGCCTATACTAGTGGTTTTGTTTACCAAGGACTTTGAGCCAGGGCAGATTGCTTATGCTAACAGATGATGAATAGAGGGGAAGGGGGGATGTTAATTAGATATCTGAAGGGGCTAATGGGGTCTGGAGACTGAATAACTAAGGTCAATGTCTTAGTCTACTTGTATGGCTATAATAAAATACCTCAGAATAGGTAATTTATAAATAATGGAAATTTATTTCTCACAGCTCTGGAGGCTGGTAAGTCCAACATCAAGGTTCCAGCAGGTGCAATATCTGGCTTGCTTTCTGCTTCCACAACAGCACCTTTGTTGCAATGGACAGAAGGTCCAGTTAGATCACTGAGACCTTTTCCAAAAGGACATTAATTCCCATTCAAGAAAATAGAGTCCTTATTACTTAATTACTTTCCCTAAGGTTCCATCTCTTAATATTACCAAACTAAGGATTAAGATTCAACATGAATTTGGGAGGGGCATAAACACTCAAACCATATCAGTCATGGACACTCCAAGACTACATAGTCAATCTGTAGCTAAACTGTTGGACACTGTGGCTCAGATAAACTTCCTTTGTTGGCATTACTTCACACATGTTACCATATATGGTTACTGGGAGAACTGAGCACTGTGCATGTAACACCAATGGGGCGAACAACTAGAAATTGGTGTTTGCTCTGTTCAGACTCTGCCCTATGCATTCTTTGCCTTTGCTGATTTTACCTTGTGTCCTACCACTATAACAAACTATAACTGAGAGTATCATAGCTCTTCTGAGTTCTGTGTGTCCTTCTCTGGCTAAATATTAAACCTGAGGGTAGACTTAGGGGCCTCTACTACATAAACATGCTATAATCTCTTCAGACACATTATTTTTAAAATTCCATATAAAACCATTACTACAATATGAAAGTACACATAAATGGAATGATATTCATAATAAAATAATTTTCTTTAAATATGGAATTATTTGGGTATAGTCACTGTATAGCAAAGTAGTCAGAGGCTTGAAAATAGGCCTAAGTCAACTGGCAGCATTTACCATTGGAGGCATGATTTTCCATGCTGGATGACAATTCTCAATAAATTCTCAAACAACAAACTCAATTTTCCCTCCATAGCACTATTTCTACAACTTAACATATTTTAACAGTATGCAAAAATATTCTGTGACTTTTTTGTAATGTTCTAATGTTTTATGTAAACCTACTCATAATTATGAATAGTTTTTCATCTACATGGATGTTCTATGGGTCATTTAAGAGTCATGCTTTATTTGTCTAGATTTATACATTCTAGAAGAAATGGGTAAATTCCTAGAAACACATAATCCACCAAGACTGAGTCAAAGCAATAGAAAATCTAAAGAGAATAATAATTAGTAAGTAGATTAAATCAGCCATAAAAATGTCTCCCACCAAAGAAAAATTTGGGACCTTATAGCTTTATTGCTGAATTATCCCAGACACTTAAAGAATATTATTATCAATCCTTCTCAAATTCTTCCAAGAAAATGAAGAGGATGGTACTCTTTCAATTTCATTTTTCAAGGACAGAATTACCCCAATGCCAAAGAAGGACACTGCAAGAGAAGAAAAACCCAGGCCAATACCCTGGTGACTATAGTTGCAAACCTCCTCAACAAAATAATAGCATACCAATTAATCAGCAAATTAAAAGCACCATTCACCATGATCAAGTGGAATTTATGCCCTAGAATGAAAGAGATGCATACATCAATAAATCTGACATAACACATAAACAGAAAGAAGAACATAACCATATGATCATCCCAACAGATGTATGGTAAGCATTTTATGAAATCCAACATCTTTTCATGATAAAAACTCAAATTAAATATAGAAGGAATGTACATCAATAGCATAAAGACCATATTGACAAGTGCACAGCTAACATTATACTGAGAAGTTGAAAGCTTTTCTTCAAAGATTAAGAACAATAGGAAGACAAGGATACCTTACTCTTACTCATTCTATTCTGCATAATATAGAAAATCTAGTTAGAGCTATTAGGCAAGAGAAAGAATAAAAGACTTCCCAAGGAAGAAGGTAAATTGTCCCCCTTATCTGTAGTTTTGCTTTCTGTGGTTTCAGTTATCCACAATCAAACATGCATTAAAAATATTAAGTGGAAAATTCTAGAAACAAGTAAGCTTTTAATTGCATACCATTCTGAGTGTGCAAGGAAATCTCATATTATCCCAATCCTGTTCCATCTAGCCTATGAGTAATCCCTCAGTTCATCATATGCACAGTGCATATATGCTACCACCCACTAGGTACTTACTAAGCTACCTCTGTTATCAGCTGTCATGATACTGCAGGGCTTTGTGCTCAAGTAACCCTGGTGTAGTAGCCTCACACAACTTCACCATACATACATCTTCCACCTGACTTTATCACATTACACAGGCGTCATGTTATTTACATCATCACAAGACGTGTAAAAACAGTACAATATGATGTTTTGAGAGAAAGATCACAATCACCTATTTTTTATTATAGTATATTATTATAATTGTTCTATTTGATTATTTGTTATTGCCACTAACCTCTCATTGTGCCTAATTTATAAGTTAAACTTTACCATAGGTATATATGTGTACAGAAAAAAATTATATATAATAAATGTATTATATATATGTAAGGCTCTGTGCAACCCATGGTTTTAGACATCCATTGGAATATGTCCCCCACAGACAAGTTGGTTATTATTTGCAAACAATATAACTATATATAGAAAATTCTAAATAATTAAAAGGTCTATTATTATCAAAAGACAAAAGTTAAGTGTTGGAGAAGATGTGGAGAAAAGGGAATCTTGTGCACAGCAGGTGGGAATGTAAGTTAGTATAGCAATTATGGAAAAGAACATAGAGATTCCTCAAAAATTAAAAACAGAGCTATCATATTATCTAGCAGTTTCATTACTGGGTATTTCCCCAAAGGAAATAAAATCAGTCTTTAAAAGAGATACTTAAATCCCATGTTCTTTGTTACATTATTAACAATAAGTATCTATCCACAGATGAATGGATAAAGAAAACATGGCACATATACACAATGGAATACTATTCAGCCTTTGAGAAGAAGGAAATCCTATCTTTTGCAATAGCACAAATGAACCTAGAGAGCATTATATTAAATGAAATAAGCCAGGCACATAAAGACAAATACTGCATGTTATCACTTCAGTATGAAATCTAAAATGGTTGAACTCATAGAAGCAGAGAACAAAATGGTGTCTACCACAGACAGGAGAGTTGAAGGATGGGAGAGATATTGATCAAAGAATACTGCAGAGGCAGAAAGGTATAATACTTTTCCTCACCTATAAGGGTTATTGCCAACACTGCTATAACAAAAGACAGAATAATCAGAGAGAAGCATTTAAGTTTTACATGATTTGGGAGCCTTCAGATATGGGGACTCAAATATCCAGGGACACTATTTTGTGCTTAGACTCAATGAAGAATAAACAGCCAAGTATAAATGGAACTGGGGAAAAAATGTGACTCCATATAGAAGACTAAGAAGGGACATTCCAGCAAAGCCTGTCTGCGTGGGTTCTTCTTGGCCTCTCCATGTGGCATTTCTTTCTCCTGGGTGCAGGGCAGGATCACCTCTGGAATGAGGGTCCCGAAAACTACTATCAGATGACATAGGTTAGAGAATTTCTTTATGGATAACTACAGAGAAAAAATTGGGAAGTGGGATTTTGAGTAACATCTCTAGGAAAAAGAATTCTAATTTCTATGACCTGCCATGGGGGAGAGGGGGAAAAGAAGTACGAGCAGGAGAAGGTCAGAGGAAGACTTAATTCCTGAAATCCTTTCAAAGTCCTTCAGTTTAAAGTGTTCAGCAAATCAAAGTATCATACTTTGGGGTATCATTTTCTGAGCTCCAATAACACAAAATTTCAGATAAATAGGAGAAATGAGGTCAAGAGTTCAATTGTACATCATAGTAACTAGTTAGTTAATGACAATTAATTGTATACTTGAAAATTACTGAGAGAGTAAAATTTTGTTCTCACCACAAAGTAAGTATGTAACATGATGCATATGTTAATAGTTTGATTTAGCTATTCCACAATGCATGCATATCAAAATATCACATTATGCCACATAACTATGCACAATTTTATTTGCCTATATAAAAGTTAAAAATTAAAATTCATCAAGATGCTAGAAAATTCTTTCCTGTGCAGGTGGCTCTGACTATTACAGAACATAGAACATCCCTGGTCCTTTTTCATGAAATAAGGTAGGATTGCAATACCCCAAAACACCTCTTTGGACATTATGTGATTCCTGCTCATAACCAACAATCTAATGACATTAGTGACCCCTCGGTATCCAGGGAGGTTGGGTTCAGGACCTCCCAAGGATATCAAAATCCACAAATGCTTAAGTCCCTTATATAAAATGATACAGTATTTTCAGGTAACCTGTGCATTTCCTCCCGCATAGTTTACATCACTAGATTATTCACAGTACTTAATACGATGTAAATGCTATGGAAATAGTCACTGTATTATCTAGGGCATATTGACAAGAAAATGATCTGTACATGTTCAATAACAAAAATTTTCAATCCACTGTCAGTTGAATCTGCAAATTCAGCTTCTGTGAACACAGAGGACCAGCTGCATTTCTTTTTTTATGTGAGTGGTTTAAGTCTGTATGAGATTTCTAAAGTCAGTCCTATTAGCCACACTGGTCTCTTAAATGCCTCTTTAATGAGCTAAGAATGGAGCTTATAGCACTTTATGTGCCTACATGCATATAGCTTGTGGAATAATAAGCATGGATAAATTTTTCGATATTACCTTTTTTTTTCTTCTCCTTGCTGTTGACCTTTTTCTGTCCCTTTCTTTTCTGCTTTCTACAATCAAAGTAGCTGGATTTTACATTTTCTTTTTCTCAGGACAGAAATACAGCAGAACCAAAACAGTTTCCTTTTGATCCTGGCCTATGCTTATTGTGGTATGGAAATAACTTTCTCAAATTGAAGCACACCTTCACTTCACTACTATGAAGACTCTTAGGGGACTAGAACAAATTTCTGCAGACTGGGTTATAGGAACTAAGCTCAGGATGAGTAGGTCTGACATGAATGAATCAGGTGGACCAGAAAATGGGGTTTTAAGGCAAAGGATCTCATTAAGGGAGCAGTTTATTCAAGTGTGTTGCAATGGTGGGTGAAGAAGCAGTGCCTTATAGGAGCTTTGCTGGTTACTATTCTCAGTGGTGAACTTACTGCAAATGAGAGGGATTCTCTTAGACCACAGCCCTCTCTAAACTGAGTATCACGCAGTAGGAAGTATTATCTGCCTATGCTATAATGCTGTAATCTGCTTGCAGCCTAATGTACTTCAGCTACTTTTGACTCACTTGCATCCTGTGATTATATCCCAGAACAAAAGAATGGGTGGGATTGGAGATATGATAGAATTGGATTTAGGGGAAGTCACTGCTGCTGTTTATGAGTGGAGATACAGCTCAGATTGTCACTGACCTGCAGAATGGTCTATCATATTTCCAGTATGCTAGCAAATCAGGAATAAATCAAATCACCTCCAGCTCACTTAGACACAAACCAAGATGTGTCCTTCATTTACGCTTATAGAAGAGAACATTGTTGGGCTAGTGAGGATAAGGAGGATTTTGCTTTTTGGTTAGTCAGTGTGTAGATACAAGGGATATAGGAAGAAGTGGTTTTTGGATTGTTGGTTGGTTTATTTTTTTAATTTTGATTTTGTATTGTTGTTTTACTTTGACACTGGAAACATACAAGTATCAACAGCAGTTGATTCAGCACATTTCTACAGCTCTGCATGCTGTTTTAGGGACTCTCTGAATGTCTACAACTGTGCAAAACTATGGTCCTGTTGGCCACCCATCCCTTATCTTGTAAAGAGCAATAAACTGGTAGTGTGCCAATATGGCTGTTTCTTCCACTGGGTCCAGTGCCCCTCACTTCCCTCCATGCTCTGTTTCCCTTTCCTTCCTCTTTTCCAGTCTTCATCTTCTGACATTCTGCAAAGTACAAGACAAAAACTGGTTGTGGTGCCTCTTTCTTCTGACAGAACTTGTTTTGACTTAACTTTACCAGTAGAAACTCAAGAGTGCTATGATTATTAAGGTCCTCACAGTCCACAAGTTGGAACACAAGGATCATATGCCAAGAGGATAACTGCACAGAGCCTACTGCCCAATAACCACATGAAGAAATCCTGAAAGCTGTTTTTAAGCATTATGTTAGCCAGTCATATTACATGGGTGTGATGATAGAATAAGTTAATATGTAACTTTTAATTAAGATTATGTTTATAATTTTTAAATTCTTCTGATTTTGGTCACATGGACCTATCTGATGCTAGAGTAGTATAAGATTAAAGAAAACAAACAAGCTTTTTCATAGATTTTCCAACACTGGGAGCTGGCAGACCTGGCTACTGGCCCCACACTGCTGGAACCACACCCCAGGTGGACTCTGACACTGTTCAGACATCAGGTTAGTACTATGTGCTCTGTGATTTTCAGCTCCATGACTCAGAAAAGGTAGACCCTGGGGTCCCATGCTTCAAAGCCACGTATGCATGCTGGTGGAGGGTTTTTTGAGGGTGTAATACTCCGTATCTAAATTTTATGCTCATATAAAGTTATAAACAAATGTTTACAAGTATGATGGAGAAGCACAGCCTAACTTCTAGACTTTGCTTCCCAGATTGCAACTCCAGGATATGCCTGATAATTACAATATAGGGGACATGAGATAACAGTTCTCCAGGCTATCCTCTCCATCTTCTCTTCCTTACTGCCCCTGCCTCCTTACGTCTCTTGTAGGTATTTTTCTCCATCATGGACACTGCTCCAAGTTCTGCCAAGCACACTATTTCTTAACTGGCATTCTGAGTAGTTATATTAGTCTGCTCAGGCTACCCTAACAAGGTACCACAAACTAGGTGGCTTAAACAAAAGACATTTATTTTCTCACATTTAGGGACCAGATGTATAAGATCCAGGGACTTGCAGGTAGTGTTTCTAGTTAGGTCTCTCTTGGTTTGCAGACCAGCCACCTTCTCCCCAGGTACTCACATGGCCTTTGCTCTGTGCATGCACACAGAGATAGGTTTCTGGTGTCTTTTTCCCTTCTTATAGTGAGATCAGTCCTATCAAATTAGGGTCTTGCTGTTACTCTTCAACATCAGTTACCTCATTGAAAGCCCTATCTCCAAATATATTGACATTGGAGGTTCAGTCCTCAACATATAAATTTGAGGTAAGGTGTGTCACAATTTAGTCCATAATGCTAGAATTGGGATTAGAAAGGGAGCTGCTAGCCCTTGTACCATTCAGTCTCTATCATTCCCTCTCAGTTTTATTTTTTCTTTGTCTCAGTTTTCCTTTGTCTTTGTATTCCCAACTCTCTCTAACTCCATCCTCCTTATGCCTCTCCGTTTTTATTTTTCCTTTTCTTTCTTATTTGACCATAGAATGAAGAAGGATACAAATTTCCTGAATTTTGGTAAAAACAAAATAAAGTCACAAGTTGTGCAAAATCCAATTTTTTTTCTCTAACTGCCTATGAGACATAGCACCTTTAGTATTAAAAATCCTCTCTTCTTGCAACTACTAAAAGTGAGCATCAGATGGTAATTCTTATTTGTGACATATTTCAGCAAATTATGTTGTTTTTCTCCAACATAAAAATGTTTCAGATTCCAGTACCTGAGAATAATCATGGTCACATGTCCAAGTGCATTTTATTATCTGGATCAGAACATTTTGTTTTTGTATTCTGTCTGAATCACAAAATGACCTTACCGGTTAACCTCTATTTGTTGAAATAAAATATAAATAATTTCCAGAGCTATAACTATATCCACACACATAGCAAAATTAAGCATCACAAAACTTGGTCTAATTCACTTGATAAAAATCAACTCAGCAATCTTTCCATTTCTATAAACAACATTAATTCTAAAAATCCTAAAGAGACTATTGTACATATTGTGGTGAGTTGGCTAATGAAATTTGAGCATTAGACAAAAATTTACTGCCCCAAAGGAAAGGAGTTTATATACCCACTGATGGAAACTAATATCACCTATATTGACCTAGAAAAGCAAGGGAAGAATAAAAGAAACCCAAAATTAGCAGAAGCAAAGAAAATCAAAATCAGAAAATAATTGGATGAAATAGAAATTAACATGAAAGATTAATGAAATGAAGAGTTAGTTTTTTTAAAGATCAACAAAATCAATAAAACTTTAGATAAACCAAGAAAAAAGGAGCGAACACCCAAATAAATAAAACTAGAAATGAAAAATGAGAGAGACATTATAACTGATACCATAAAATACAAAGAATCTTTAGGGACTATTACTAACTACTATATGACATAAAAGAGGAAAACTTACAATGGGTAAATTTCTTAATAGCAAATTGAGCCATGAAGTCATAGAAAACCTGAATAGAACAATAATGAGTAATATGATTAAATTTGTAATAAAAAATCTACCCAAAAATCAAAGCCCAGGACTAGATGACTTTACTGCCAAATTCTAACAAACTTTTAAGGAAGAACTAATACCAATCCTTCTCAAACGCTTCCAAAATATTGAGAGAGGGGGTACTCTTACAAACTCATTCTATAAGACCACCATTTCCCTAATACCAGAAACATATGAGGATGCAAAAGAAGAACAATAACAACAATAAAAAAAAGACCAATATTTCTGACATAGGTGCAAAACTTCTCAACTAAATATTAGCAAATCAAATACAACAGCTCATCAAAAAGATTCATCATGATCTGGTGGGATTTATCTCAGGGATGCAAAGATGGTTCAACACACACAAATCACTAAGTGTAATACATCACATCAACCAAATGAATCCAGAAAAGCATGTTATTATGAAGAATTTGACAACTCTTCATAATAACGAAAAGAAAGCCCTGAACAAATTGAGTATAGAAGAAACATACATTAACATAACAAAAGTTTAGTATAAGCTACTAATCATATTGAGTAGGAAAAAAATCTAAAAGCTTTTCCTCTGAGATTCAGAAGACAGAACACAGCAGGATCTCTACGCTCACCATTCTCATTCAGCATGTAGTGTTAGAAGTCTTAAGCCTGAGCAATTAGGCAAGATAAAGAAAGAAAAGGCACACAGAGGAAAGGAAGAAGTCAAATTTTCTCTGTAGATGATATGATTTTACCAAGAAAAATCCAACGATTTCACCAAAAGACTACTAAAACTGATAAATTCAGTAAAGTTGCAAGATGTGGAATAACATACAAAAAAATCAGTACCATTTTTATCCACCAATGATACTGATAAGAAAGAAATCATGAAAGCAATGACATTCACAATAGCTATGAAAAGATACCTAGTAATAAATTTAACCAAGGAAGTGAAAGACCTCTACAAGGACAATTTTAAAACTCTGATTAAAGAAACAGAAGAGAACACACAGAAAAGAAAATCTTTCCCATGTTCATGGATTAGAAAAATTAGTATTGTTAAAATGTCCATAATATACAAAGCAATTCACAGATTCAATGAAATTCCCATTAAAATACCACTGACATTCTCCACAGAATCAAAAAAAATCCTAAAATTAATATAGAAGTACAAAAGACTCTGAATAATTAGAGCTGTCTTGAGCGATAAGAACAATGTTGGAGACATCTCCACAGAGGCACTGAAAACATGCAGTGGAAAAAGGAAAGCCTATCCAATAAATCATGCTGAGAAAACTGGATATTTATATGCAGAAGGCTGAACTTGACATCAATCTCTCATCATGTACAAAAATCAACTCAAAGGCTGGACACACAGCTCAAAGGTAGAGCACTTGCCTGGCATGTATTAGGGTCTGGGTTTGATCCCCAGCACAGGAAAATAAAATCAATTCAATTGGATCAAAGACCTAATTGTAAGTCCTAAAACTTCTAAATAAAAATATAGGAGAAACACTTCCAAACATCTCTATAGACAATTTTTTTTATTAGATCTTAAAAGCACAGGCAACAAAAGCTGTACCAAACTGAGCAACTTCTGCAGAGCAAAGGAAATAATCAATAATATAGAAATAATTTACAAAATGGGAAAAAATGTAAACTGTTCATCCAACAAAGGATTAATATCCACATTACATAGGGGCTCAAAAAACTCAATAAAAATAATTCAATTAAAATGTGCAAATTTTATGAATAGTAGCACTGATATTCTCAAAAAGCTGAACTAATGGTAACAAATGGAAAAACTGCTCAACAGCATTTGCCATAATGGAAATGTAAGTCAAAACCACAAAAAGATACCATCTCATCCCAGTTAGAATGGTTATTATCAAAAAGACAAAAATAACAAATACTGTGAAGATGTAACAAAAAGGGAACTTTTTTACATTGATGGTGGGAATGTAAATTAATATAGTCACTATGAAGAACAGTATGGAGATGTCTCAAAAAACTAGAAATAGAACTACCATATGATCCAGGTACCTCTCTTCTGGATATATATAAAGGATGTGATATCAACATATCAGAGATATCTGCACATCCATGGTTAATGCTGCAGTATTCAAAATGTCTAAGACATGGAATCAACCAGATTATGTATCAATGAATTTTTAAAATATGGTATATACACACAATGGAATATTATTCTACCACAAAAAAATGACATCCTACCATTTACAGCAAAAAGGAGAAAGGGCATTCCATTTAATGTAATGAAGACATTATGTTAGATGAAATAATTCAGACACAGAAAGACAAATATCATATATTTTCTCTCATATGCAAATGCTAATAAAAGTTGATCTGAATGTACTGATGATTATAGGATAGGAAGAGTGGAGGTGAGGAGGATAGAGTGAGGTGGAATAATGGGCACAAAACACAGATAAAAGTTTTAAGTTTAACTGCTCTACAGCACAGTGCTCACAAAAACTTGTGATGGAAGTATTAATTACCTTGATCAAATCAGTAAATATGTACACATGTATTGAATTACCATACCATATGCCATAAATATGTATAATTAAGATAATAATACTATCACTCTGAATTTTTAATTGCACAAAAAAATCTATGCTTTATTAAAACAACATGCTGAATAACATCATCTTATTAGTAGGGTCAATAAACCATAATGGGACTATAAAAATCTGGATAAATAATCATCCCTTACATACCAAAGATATTATTTTATAATTATAAGCATAAATTTTCAAAACCCAATTCTTGCTATGTAGCTTACCATTATTCGATTTATCTGGATGAGAGCTAATGAGGGGTGTGCTCCTTAGAATACGTAATGGTAAATTTCTGCAACAAGAAATTGTTATGCTGTACGTTTCTTCCCCCAGAGATTCTTCAATGTTCTCTGTAGCAAGACACTGAGACACAAAAAACCATGAAATTTTAATCATAGAAATAACCCTCTCAGCTTGATAGCACTATCACAGGGAAAAGAGATTCACTAAAACTAGAAACCAAAGGAAACCAGTAATGGAGTGAAAGAAAATGGGTAGTTGGAGATAGCTACCACTGGTGTTTGGTCTGATTTTAAACCAGATCCCTCTGGAATTTATACTGGACAATACAAGGATAGTAGTGACATTTTTTGTGGACCTAAGAAAATGAGAAGAGTGAGTCAATAAGTAGTAGGGTGGTTATGTAACTCACCAAGAGAACTATAATACAAACAAGGATACCTGAAAACTTCTTTGGTCTATTTCTAAATGAGAAATGAAAGTCAAAGTGAATCATCATAAATGTAATGATATCTGGTATTTTTCACTTGGGATTATTTATAAGAGAAAATCAAAGCATGGTATAGTGATTAAAAATGCAAAAAGAGGACCAATGTGTTTTATAACCAATCTTTTTCATAGACATGGCTGCAAGTCCAAATGGGATTAGACTAAGTTCACATTAATATAAACTGAATCTACAGTAATAATGGGGAAGGCAATGGGTGATCCAGAAAATGGGCAGGTAGCCAGTAAGAGGCCAGACTGATTATAGATGTCTATGTTAGGTACATTGACCCTCGAGGGCAGTGAATTTCATCACTAGGGTTTGGAAATGTCTGGTCATATTGGAAGCAAAAATAGATGACTCAGTATGTGTGGATATACAACTGGAATAGATTCCAAAGTTTCTCTTGCCTTGAGGTAGGATTTATATTTAAATTTGGATAATGTCTATACCTACAGAGGGCATTGACTAGTCTAGATTCACTGTCTAGAGAAATTGTAGAGATAAGGTTTCCAAAAGGGATCATAGGAGATTATTAAAAGTAATAGTAGATAGCAAGTAGGTCAGTGTGTATTTTAAGAAAATTACATCACCATTTAAAGTAAATTATACTCATCTTCAATAATTTGACAACCTTACATTAGTTTGTATATATGGTGAAAATAACAAATACAGTATGTTCTTAAAATATAATTTGTTTCTAGAAATTATATTATCAGAGGCAGAAATATAAAAATCACAAAAAGGATTCAACATGTGGTATGCATTCATTTATTCTAGAATCTTTGTCAAGTGGCTATTATGAGCCTGACATGGCTTAGGTGGTAGCAATAGATTACTGGACAGCAATGTTGCCATTGTCATGGTTGATATCCATGTCTGAAATAGAGAGCTAGGCAATAAAAAATAATAAGCTGAAAAGATAGTACCAGTTCATGATAAATGCTAAGGTGAAAGTAAATAAGGTAATATGATAAAGAGTAAATGAGAAGTCCAACTTTGAGTAAAGTAACCAGATAGACCTGTTTGAGGGTAGCATATTTAAGCTAAGATCTAGAAGATAAGACAGGAATGGTCAAGAGACAAGCTAAGATGAAAACAGACAAGAGGAAATGCCAGTTCCCAAGGCAGCAAAGGGTGTGCCAGCAATCAGAGGAGATGCTCCGGACAAATTACACTTTCACATGAGCCTGTTCTCCATTTCCCCACATAGGCTGCTTCTAAGCTTTTAATGCAGACACCCAAAATCTGAAGGAGCCCTGTAGTGAAGTGGATGGGACAGAGTATGATACGATTACACTGCAGCAACCCTGGGGGAGGGGTACCCCAATGAAGAGTTTAGGTAACATTGAAGTGCAGTGGGAATCCAAAGAAGGGTCTTAATCAAGGTTTCCATATAAAGCTGTTCATATTTTTGATCAATTATAATGGCTTCCATTTATTTCTTATCTCTTATGATCACCCTCCCCCGCTACCCTACCCAGGGAACAGCCAATCCAATAGCAGTAAGAAGATGGAAGCTTTGCCAGTTGAAGAATCAAGGTAAGGTCCAAGAGTCTGGCTCTGGCCCTGGTCTTGTCCCTAAGCCTGGTCCTGTGCCCAATCAAGAGCATGGCCTCTTTCCTCCCTCACCACTGTTTGCTGCTGTCTGGGGCCCAGAGGATTGTCAATTCCACACTATCCCTGCTGAGTTTTCGGAAGTTTATAAAATTAAAATATGATAATGATTCTTGACAAGTTTAGTCACTCTGGTCAGGTCAATCATTTTTTACGAAATATCACTGCTCAGCAGAAAAGAGAGCAAGGGGCCCCAGTAGAAACATTCTTAGTTCTTTGTGCCCTTTGAGGACGATCATCACCTTGATATGGCCTTTTCTAGAAGTCTCTGATACAGATGTCACAAACTACAGGGCCAGGCAGGGGTAAATAACTGAAACAGGTATAGGAGGCATGTGGCAAACTCCAGATTATAGGCCTCATCTAAAGAGGTCAGCAATTACTCCATTGCTGTGAGTGAAATCTCTATGCTAAATGCTGACAACTACTTGAAAACTGTTCAAATCATTGTGTGGCTCAACATTTTAAAGAAAAAGAAAAGAGATTTCACTCCTATAACTTGGATCTGACCTGTCAGTATTGCAAATTCTCCCTTAAGTTACTTTTGGAAACTCCCACCAATTTAAATCCATCCAAGCCTCCTGCTGTTCTGCTAAACCATCAAGGAATCTGTTAAGATTTACTCAAACTTCTCAGGAAACCCAGCAAATAACACCTAGAGGGGCCCAGAATGTTTAAGCATATTTTTTGGAAGATGCCAGTAAGTGTAACAGAGGAGAAATAAAAGAAAATGAAGAATCAAAATTAGAAATGAAGTAAAAAATAAATAGGGGAATAAGCAGCAAGATCCTGGCAAGTAGAAAAGGAGAAACTAAAACACATGTGAGGGAAATTAGTACATGAGGAATACAGGGGAACATCAAGACCCATGAAAACCCATGTGGATGAGGAGGAAAGGAGAGAAGAGGAATGTAGAATCTTCTTTGATTGCAATGAAGTTATGTGTGAAACTGAAAAGTGGCCCCAAAAAACACAATAGGGGGTGCTGAGGGGAGGGGCTAGCAGTGTGAGAAACTGAATATAGGAATCATAAACTTTGAGAATATGTTTTTGCTCAAAAGAGTTGAGATTTGAACAGCTGTTATTGTTGATGTATCAGTTCACAAAAAAATTTGTGCATTATTTTCTTGGTCTGCTCTTACAACAAACACATTTTTAAAAAATGTGAAGAATGGTGAACATGAGAGCTGAAGTAAGGAAGGGAGTCATATTGCTTAGTAGTAATGAGCAGTGGTCAAATCTGTGGGAGAAAATATATTACTAATGAACAACTTTTGAGCCATGTGTGGTGGCTAACATCTTTAACCTCAGCCCTTGATAGGCTGAGGCAGGAAGACTACAAGTTCAAGGCCAGCCTGGGTGACATAATGAGACCCTGTCTCTAAAAACCAACAAGAAAAGAAGAAATTTTAAAATTCACAGAAGAACAATAGTGACTACCTGATGGCAAATGTCTGTACAATCTCTTCAAAAATCTATAAAACTGATAAAGAGAATAAATAAAATTACATGATTTATTTTTACTTTGACAAACTATGTATTAAAATATTTAAAGGTAAAGGACCAAGATGTAAATCACTTGCTCTCAAACTATTCAGAAGAGAAAAAATTTCTGACCTTCCAAATATGGTCATTCACCCATGGGTTTGTTGTTTATTTATTCAGTATCATTCAACATCATGTTATTCAGCATTTTACCTCCAAACAGAATGTCTGCTATTTTATATGTGCCTAGTAGATTTAACACAAATAAAACTGGCATATCTTCTTTCATTCAAAAGGTGTAGATGCCCAGCTCCATAAGGCAACAAGAATATTGCTAGAAGATGTATTGGAATTACATTGCAGGTTAGAGTAAAATTTTCTAAACTCCCTCAGAGTTTCACTTTGATATCACTATTCACATCTCATAAAACTTCCTATTTGCAATATTAAATAAAGCCCTGACTTTTTGAGTCCCCTTCTCATGTCTTACCAAGCTCTTTAATCTCCTTTCTAAGTGCCTATTAGCCATTTCCTGAATCCATAAACAGGTCTCAGTTCCTTCCAGTTTCCATTCTCCTGTCCCCAGTGTATTAAGATCTTGTAGGCGTAAATGAGACACAGCTGACTGTGCTACAAAACACTCTTCCTCTTTAGAAGCCTTGAGTGGAAGCAAGGTGCTTAGAGAGGGCGTGGAAAGGAAAATTGAAGGGAAAGCCATAGAAATAATTACATATTTCCCTTCATTCTTATAACAAAGTTGTATAGAGAATTTAAAAAAAAAAAAAGACTATTCTGCTTTTCCTTCAAAATGAAGGAAAGACAATCTCTTTCTTTGAAAAACTTTCAACCTAGTATCTAATCCAGACTCTAAATAAGAAAAGAAGCAGAGGAGAGACTTGTGCAGTAATGAGCAATGTATAGTGTAAGAATTTCTGTTCTGTGTGACAGGACTGGTTGACTACTCAGGTGACTCTCAGTTTGGATGAAAAATTATGCTTTCCACATCCATCAGCAGAGTAAAGTGAGATCTAGCTTTAATAATAGAGAAATTCCTTCTCAAGGACAGAGTTGTTCTATATCCATAAGAACTCATAAACAGATTTTCCCTAGATAAAGTCTTCAGGGGAGATGTCTGCTTGTTGCAGGAATCTCAAGCTGAGCTACAGGACACTGAGACAGTTTAGCAGGAAGCAACGTTTTATTGTGCCAGCACAGACCCAGCGGACTCAGGTCCAAAGGCTGAGCCCCAAGAACAAAGAGGTTTCACCTTATATACCCTTGCAAGCAGGTTACAGAAGCAAAAAAGCAAAGCTCAACCCATTTGTGGCTGCATGTGACTTCATTGGCTATTTCATTTTCTCAGTGCTGTGTGACCTTCTTCATGTTTTAATTCTTTAAGTTTTATCTCTCTCCTTTTCCATTCCTTCCCCCTGCCTCATTATCAGAACACAGCCTGCCTGTTTCTTTTCTGGCCTTCCTCCCTGCTACATTATTCTCCTCTTGATGCTCGGATCTGACTAGGGTCAAAGAGCATCATCTTGATTTAGAGGTTTGTCTATAATGGTCCTGAAAGACTACAATACCAGGGGAACCAGGCAGAGTAATATTAAAGATGTTTCCAGGATGAGGCCTATTGCCCCTATCAGGGTTTTGAAATGGCCCACGGCAGAGAACCATCTCCAAACAGATCATTGGGAGTCCATCTCTCCCAAATCAGGATGGGGACATGGGCAAGCTTTTTCATTTTATCTGTGATTTTTTTTCGTACTTTTTTTTTTTAAATCATCAACCTGTAAGCAGCAGTTGCTTAGGTTACTACTTTGAGGTGTATCAGAGTCCCAGGATCAAAGCCCTTTTCATCTATCCTTATATCAATTACATATCCCTATGTCCAATCAGATGGCTTAAGTACAGTGAAATTTACAGGATTACAGGTACAAGGAGTGAAGTTTGGGGCAACTGACCCCTTGTGAAAGAGGGCTGCATGTTTTGTCCTTTCCCATGTAGCCCATGAAACACAACTCCAATAAGGGCAATAATAAGAGCCTGTATCATCACATGGCAAAGAGTTGTCTCCCCTGCACATATACTTATCATTTGACATATAGGCTCTTTCCCAAGCTAGGCCCCTACAGCCACAGCCTATACCTCCACACACACCTTAGTCTATGGCTGCACATGTATCAAAGAACATAGACACTGGTTTATCAGGGCTAAACACCTGGGTACAGCTGACAAGGTTCCCAGGGTTGCGGACTCTCTAGATCTCTAGCCATTGATCCCAGAGGCGGTAAGTGGGGTTGAAGCAGATATGCTGATTACCATGGGAGCACACTACATAGGTGGACTACATGGTTGTGAGTGCATGGCCAATGACAGATTTGCATAATATGGAAAAGCAGAGTCCTAGTGACAACACTTCCTGCTTGAGTAGAATGCATACACAGGTCACAGGATGAGGGCTCTGGGACCATGAAGGGAGACCATATCAGTAACAATAAACGGTAATCATGTTTCCTGCCCAAAAGAGATAGAAGAGAGCTAATAAAAACCTTTTACTGTGACTCCAATCAGCGGGGGTGGTTTCTGCCAAACCTATGGCAGAGACTAGGGTGAGAACTACAACAACAGATATAGACAAGGGGTGACAATGCATTACAGTGAAATAACTGGTGTGAAAAACAGTCTGTTTGTCCCGTTGAAGTGTAGACTCCTCAAGCGTCAGACGTGCGTAGATTAGTCAGCTTCCTGGTCTGACTAGAGCAGGGCTGTCGTCCCACCATTCTTGTCCCTGTTGTTTCCTGAGAAGTAGAGCCCTGCCGAGGCAGGGTGCTCAGGATCCGGAGGGTGATCCTGCGTGGTGAAGGCAATCAGGGACGCACTCCCACTCCAGAGAAGCTGGCTTGACTTGACTGTGGTGGATCCAAGGAGCAATCTCTGCTACTTTAACTGTAGTGGGATAGACAAGACAACAACAAAAGGGTCCCTCTAATGGGGTTTTAATGGTTGGACATTTTATTCTTTTACCCAGACAGTATCTTTTGGTTTTATTTTTCTCCGTTTTTAACTGAGAAGAATTACCTTGGCAACAATATACTATCAGTATATATGCTCAAGAAAACTCATTGTTTTAAAAAGTTAAAACTACCTTCTTTTAGTATCAAAGGGCACGTTTAGAGACAGTAAAAATAGTCATTTTGTCTCTATTTAAGTAGAAGACCCTGTCTAAAAAATGAGTTTGTATCTGGCTTTAATGCCAGATAGCCATGCATGTATAAGAACCACTTCTTCAATCCTCTTGGCTTTGGTTTTTTTTGAGAGGTCTGGCATGAGTGACTCCATTTGAACTCTGATGGCATTTCCCCCTTGTCTTTAAACTGTTTGTCTCTGAGTAGCCGCTTTTGACAATTTGTCTCCCATCTAAGTACTTAATCAGGCCCGACCCTGCTTAGCTTCTGAGACCAGATGAGATTGGGCACATTTAGGGTGGTATGGCTTCAGACTGAGGATCTTTCTTGATTGGTCATTTTCTTTCTTCATCATGAGGATTTGTTCTTTCCTGGATTTTGTTTGTTTGTTTGGTCTTGGTCCCACATCAGGGGCCAAATAATGAGCAGATCAGGTGGGAGCCAGTGCCAACTAGACCCTTTTGGCCAAATTTAAGCAACAAAGAGGCTTAGAAGGAGTGGCCCTTAGGCAATGGACTTTTATACAAGGACAATATAAAACAAAATCCAACAAAATCAGATGTGTAAAAAGCTAACCTGGTTGACACATAAGCACTTATTAGAGTAATTTTTTATGGACTTGATTGTAAATGCTCCAGAAGGATCAGAACTGTAATAACAAAAACTTTGAAAGAGCCGTGGTTAAAACCTTAAAAATTGCTGATGGACAATTTAGCAACTTAGCTATTTCATTTTCCCAGTCCTATGTTACCTTCTTCATGTTTTAATTCTTTAAGTTTTATCTCTCTGCTTTTCCATCCCTTCCCTCTTGCCTCATTATCAGAATACAGCCTGTCTGTTTCTTTTCTGGCCCTCCTCCCTGATACATGCTAAATCCAGCTTGTACTATTTGAAAATATAGCTTGAAATTATAATGCTAGGTATGGATCTTTGGAAACTGCATGTACTTTAACCTGTTAAGACATGCAGATGCCCCATTTTTCTGAGTTTAGAGAAATAGCGAACTAGCAGGGTTTGGATGAAAGAAACCATGAATGAGTAGATTCTACCTAATCCTCTCCTACTTCAAAAGTTAGCATTCTTAACTTTAGTGATGTCAAATCATTGTGTTTATAGAAAAATCAAACAAATCATGATCAATTCTAAAGCAAAATTGAGAAAAGTTTGATTGACATTTAGAGATCAACATCTTTTAAAGCAAAGGTTTAGAAAAATTTTAAAACATACTCTATATATGTGAACCTATTTTACATAACAGGTAGTGATTTTAAAAGTCTCTCTAGAACTAAACATCAGCACTTTTTAGAACTGGGCTTTAGAGACTGGTCACAGTGGCTCACATCCATATCCCAGCCACTTGGGAGGCCAATTGCAGATGCAGGCCAGGCCAACCAAAATGTTAGTGAGATCCCATCTCAACCAATAAGCTGCACATGTGGTACACATCTGTCATCCCAGATTTGCAGGAGGTCATAGGTAGGAGGATCATAGTCTGAGGGCAGCCCAGGCAAAATCACCAGACCTCATCTGAAAAACAACTAAAAAATGCAAAAAAAGGACTTTGGAGTGTGGCTCAAGTAGATCAACTGTCTAGCAAGTGTGATCACCTGAATTCAAACCACAGTATCACCAAAAAGGAAAGAAAAGTGGGAAAGGGAAGGGAAGGGAAGGAAAGGGAAAATGGAAAGGAAGAAATAGGGGTAAAAGAACAAATAGTAAGTGGGTTTAGAACTTCCACTTTGTCTCCTGCCTCAGCCATCTGCTATAAGCAACCAATCAAATGAGAAAATGAGTAAACATTTCTCTTTGAAAATTCAAAAAGTTTATTTATTCCTGATTGAAATGTCTACCCTGTGCTTTTCTGTTGTATAATATAAATGAAGTTGAGCACTGCCAAAATTTGCATGTGAAGAATATGGGGCAGTTTTTTGGCCTCTTTGCCTAATTTTTTTAAAAAAGCACACAAAGGAAACATAACTTCCAGAAAAGCAACATGCGTGAACTCTGGAACTTTCTATATAACACTGCATCTATAGTCAACAAAATGTGTTAAGCAAAGTAGCTCTCATGTTAAGTGTTTTTATTGCAATAAAATTAAATATTTTTACAAAGCCCCCATAAAGTGGGTACCTTAGTCTCTCAGAACAAACACAACCTGAAGATGACCAGACACTAAAGGGCACCTGTGCCTTCTGCTGCACTGTGGAATCCTAATTCAGTTTGAAGCAGCACTTTAAAGTTTTTCATATTGTCTAGTTTATGTCACAGTACCTTCATCTGCAAAATAAATCTCTTTGATAAAATAAGTGCCACTCAAATGTGAGTCTTTTGAAAATAAAATTGCCCAGAAGAGAAAGCATTCTAACTCAACCCATAATTTCTGAACATTTATTTTGTACCAAACAGTGCTGTGCTCCACGAAAAACACAAACATGAATATGGCACAACTTCATCCTCCAGGAATACCAAATCCAGGGCAGACGGGAAAGTACAAAGAGCCATGGAAGACAGAATTAATAAGGTTACTTGACAAAGTACAATCAAGGAGTTCTGGGAAAACAACATAAAGTCTCACCCCAAATAAGTCTACATTTTCCTGGCAGAGACAAACATTCTATCAATGCTAATACTAAGCAGAATATCCTAAGAGGTTTATTATAAGTGCAAGGCACAAATGTTTCAGGTACGAGCATTTATAAAGCTTCTATTGTCTGCCCATCTCTCTGCAAGATGCCAGCATATTCATTAGCTCATTTAAAGAAAGAAAACATTGATTCTGAGAAGAAATTAAGGAGCATTTGATGGAAATTAAGGAGATTGACTAGTACAAGGCCTGGTTTCCAGAGCCCTCCTTCCATTCTCCAGCACCTATACGTCTTTTATAATACTATTTATTGCCCAGGTTGTATTGCCATCAGCTATCACCAAGGTTAGTCTTTACTATCTAAACCTGCCAAACCTGAAGATGAGGGGGAAATCCAAGTAAAAATTTAATGACTTTAATGATATTTTCCAAATCTAAAAAATTAATAGCTGCATTTTGTTTTGTGTAAGGGAAGTTTCATGGCAAATGTCTTAAAATTCGGCTTTAATTGCTCATTTTTGTTTTTTCTTTGGCTCTTTGGGTATTATGAAACTGAAAAACATGTCCTAAGTACCTAAAGATAAGAAAGGTAAAGAGGAGAGATATATTTTAGAAATCCTGCTTTATTATGTTGAAGTACTGGTGTTCTGTCTGTAGTAAAATTTAGTTATGCAGAGAACACAGTACTTGAATTCTAAATATTTCTAAATTTTGATTTGTCAGTTAAGATAATATCTTCTCTTCATGCCCATATCATGTAGCTAAAATTTACCATGCCGAGTGTATTCTCTGTGTCACTCACTCACCTGTGGAACTTAACAGATGTCCAGCAGGGAATGAGTTAATGCACTGTGATTTTCAATGACTAAAAACTAAGAGAACTATCTTCATATTATATTGGTCCTTGAATATTTTGTCAATAATTATATCAGTCTTCTTTTTTTTTTACTTCAAAAACTTTATCACTGTGGTGGGAAAATTGGTCATATAATTGAAAAATCCTTATTTAATTATGGTAAGGTGTACACTGTTCTAAGAACAATTCCCAAAAATTAATCCTGCCTCCATGCAAATAGTAATAACAGAATCAGAATGGAGCAAAAGTTGACTTGCTCTTTTGAAAATCGATTGCAACATCGTGTACTCCCTGCAAATCAACAGGCTCAGTTGATACTCAGTTTTCTATAGGAAAATTTGTCTGTAGTTCAGCCTTGCATATTATCCACAAACCTTAATTTATATTTTGCATATTTGAAGATGACTTGGAGGTTGATAGTGATGTTTAACTGCACACTGGAATGATTTGTATCTTCTTGTTTTCCATATATTATTGACCTGTGTTCTAAAGTTTATAGCTACTTTATGGTTTACACTTCCTCCCTTCTTTCAACTTACAGGCTCTGCAGATATTTCTTATAAAAGAAAAAAATTTAATAGTTAATCAATTACTTGTTATGGCTTCTGTTGACAATATATCCATTTATTTTTATTTTTGTTGGATTTAGGAATATCTCTCAGATTCCTACCTCCATCTGTCAGCCTTTGAGTTTATCTTTCTAAGAGTATTATTCTTTTCATCTGCTATGTAAAGATTTTTTTAAAAGAAAAAATATTACAATTGCCAAAGTTTTTTTTCTCAAATTTGTTAACCCTCAAATTGTTACCATATAATTAAATATAATAACAGCTGATGTTGGCATATGCAATATTCTTAAATATATTTAGACTATTCTAGTCTGCATTTTGGTGTTTCAAAAACAGTTTGTTCCAGGAATAGTAGCACAGGTGCAGTCCCAACTGCAAGTGAGGCCGAAGTGGGAGATTCACTTGAGCCCAGCAGTTCAAGGCCAGCTGGGGCAACATAGCAAGACCCAAAACAAATGGACAAAAACAACTTGTGTTGTTCCTGGCATTAATTAGTTATCATTTATCTGACAAAATATCAATTTGGTGATGAAATAACAATAATCCAGAAAATGTTGGTTTATGTTGAAAAATACACTTGTATACTTACAAACACTTCTTAATTATCCTTCTTGTGTAAACTTTTATACAGACACAGACAGTGTTTGTTGACAGTTGAACTAAACATGATAAACTAAGCTATAGTTTGGTATAAGGAGAAAAGAGAAACCTGAACTCTTAGTAGTATATTCCAATAAATGTTTCTTTCTTGCTCTGACTGAGGTATAGGTTTTGATTGTTCACTATACATGTAGCTTTTGTTCATAAATAATCCAAATATTACATATTCACTAACTCATGCCCAACAGGCACATGTTTGCATATACTCCCTCATGCACACACGTGCATGGGCACACACACACATACACATTACACATGCTCACCAACAATTTCTTGCCCTCTTCCTTCCTTTATTTACTTTCTCTGCTTTATTTCACATGCATTTATTTGACTTTGTTTCTAACTGATGGGGTCCTTACTATTAGTAAGTACAAAGACTGGCAATAAGGATCTGCCTAATTAGTGATTCATTCATAAATGATTAAATGAAGAAGTTCTATGTTTCAATATTAATGAAGGTATTTTATGATGTATAAAAAGGAGATAAGAATTTTGCCTTCTTAGATAATTTTAGAAATTACAGTGCCCCAAAAAAAGTCATAGCATGTTTTTGAAAGTATCTTCACTTATTTAATAAAACCCTAAACTTTATTGGAAGAGAAGCTAAGGTTTGGAGAGTTGGAATAGTTTGCCTATAATTGGTGTTACTCATGTAGCAAACTCAGAAACCTACTCAGATATGTGTGGTTTTATCTTTTTCATGAGCAACAATTCTTTGGGAGGTAGATGAGGAAATGGAAGATAGTAAGGGGTAGAAAGACCACCTAAAAATTTCAGTAGATGGTGACTCAATTCAGTTTAAAAAATTTTTATAGAAATCAATCTCATTTGTGCTGATAGTAGTCTTTTAGGCTTGCCTTCCCTTTCTAATCCCCAAATGTTATCTTGATGCCTGAAAAAGAGCTTAAGGAATATTTGGTGATAGAAGGGGGGATTTCTGACAAATGCTTTATCTCTGCTGTTTTCTAGGTTCTGGGGTAGCCTGACTGGTTGGTCTGGTCCAGGACTAGGATTTACTGATGTGAGATGCTCCATGTATATATATATTATAGCCCAAATTGGAGCATACTTTCAATGTATTTGTTTTCAAACTGCTTTTGTTTGGGTGTTAAATTATATGGTTATCCTACTTTAAGAAAATTTATTTCCAAATCTCCAATTTTGCTTTAATATGCAAAAAAGGGCTTAAGGACATTTGAGAATATAGAAATAACTGTCTCTATATAAGTTTGACTTTTAAGGTAACCTATCTTGATACTGGAATCTAAAGAAGGACCTGTGTTTCTAGGGACCACATGGCCCTCCACTGAAGAGATGAATATGATTGATCCAATAAGTGAAAACTGTAAGTGACATGATTTACAAACTACAAAAATACACCAAAAAAGCTTTTATAAAGTGTTTTAATTCCAGTACATTAAGATCCAAGTTTCAGCTTATAAATTTCCTGGCTAGTGTTCCTTTAAAGACAGTGGGCCTTCTGTATCTTCATATTCAACCAACCATGGATCAAAAACATTAGAGAAAAATTTGCATCTGAACTTAACATGAGCAAACTCTTTTTTGTTGTTATTCCCTAAATAATTCAGTATGACAATGTTTTTTGCAGCATTCACATTGCAGTAGGTATTATAAGTAATCCAGAGATGACTCAATGTTTACAGAAGGATGTGCAGTTTTTGTGCAAATATTCTGTCATTTTCTACAAGGGATTTGAGCACCAATGGACTTTGTTATCCATGGGGATAGGAGGGTTCCTAGAACCAATCTACTGAGGATACCAAGGGACAACTGTATAACAGATATTGGCGATCAAATAATAAATGCCTTAGCCTTTAAGAAACAAGTACACCTTTATCACACATTCTTTGTTATCTGACTGCATTTGTGTGTGTGTGTGTGTGTGTGTGTGTGTGTGTGTGTGTGTGTGTGTGTTTATAACCCTTTAAAATATAAAAATAAGTCTTAGGCTCTGAGCCCTACAAAAACAGACTAGGATCAACTAGAAGTTGCCAACCCCTGCTCAACAAAACATGTTTTTCCTCTCCTATCATTAAATCAGGTTTAAAAAGTGTAAACTACATTGCATATAAATATATGTAATGTGCCAGATGTAGGACCCTGGAACACAAGCCATATTATGTCTAAGACTCTGATGCTAATGTTTATAAAATTACCTGAAAATGTAAGGCATGAGGAGAGGTGGTGTTACACATTTACTAGTAGAATGGTTTTTCTAGCCAACCATCCATGCAGCATAACCCTGTTATTAATATCAAAGAGCAATTTTCTTTATTATATAAATTCTCTTCTCCTTGATCTTTTTTTTTTTTTTTTGGCAGTACTGGGGATTGAACTCAGGACTTCCTCAAACTTGTCCAGTAAACACTCTGCCAGTTGAATCATGCCCCAGTCCTTTTGCTTTTAGTTTGTTTTTCAGATAGTGTTTCCTGAGAACTTTGTCAGGGTCGGTCTCAGACCCTGATCCTCCTATCTCTGCCTCAGAGTAGCTGGGATTTCAGGTGTGAGTCACCATAGCTGACCCTTGAAATTCTTCAAAAAGCGTTCTAATTTATTGAGAATTTTCAAACTATATTTAACAAAAATTATAAGCATATATTCTACTTTTTACAGATGTTAAAAATTTAGCCTTCTAACTTGACCCATAGATCTTATGAGGCTGAAGGGGCAATATTGGTTTAAGACAACAGCCCTTTCAATTAGGCTTTACCTAATATTTCTGCTATTATTGTCACATTAGTACAAGACAATATCTGAGAATCCACTGCCTATGTTGAGTAAATTTTGTTGGATAAATACATGCATGGCTGTACATGAAGGTGCCATTTCTCCTGTATGACATGGATAATGTTTTAACATTGTTTCATTTTAGGCAAAGAAGTGTCACTGCAATAATGTTCTTTGCTCTTTATTATAGAAGCAGCAGGAGTTACTAAAGGAGAATATAGAACTCAAAAGTTCCTACAATTCTTTTGCCACATTGCTCCTATCATCTCATGAAATTCAGTCTATGCCTCACTTTCAACAATGATTGTGAGGTGTCTGTGTATTAGAACACATTTTTTGTTTAAGGGAATTGAAGAGACTTATACATTATAGAATTCATGAAACCTTGAATTAATAGTAGGCATCTGCTGAAGATACCATAGTTCATCACTGTCCTGCAGCAGATATTTTTCACAAATGATTTAGTCCATGGAAAGCTCTAGTATTTTTTCTCATCTCAAATCTCTGCCTCACTTCTTTCTTGTATTGCCTTGATCATGTAATCTGCTTCTTACCTTTTCTACAGAATAATTCCATTTTCTCCAGAGCACTCCTAAACCAACCTCATTCTCCTCTTCCCATGTCCAAAGCCAAGAGGGTGACCAGCCAGCAAAGGGTCCTTCATCTAAAATGATTCCTCTTAGGAGGCAGTGATGATTTTATTGTCCATTATTGATGAGTATTGAAAATTGGTTTAAGATATTTTGCATTACTATATGCTCATAATGCAGGCAAAGATTAGTTCTATTTTAAAATCCTTCAAAGTATTTTGATTAAGTTTTTGTTTGATAATGTATCTGCAAAGATGAGGCAATTAGAAAAGAAGAAAAAGGCATGATGGTGCTTGTCTATAATCCCAGCTACTCAGGAGGCCAGCCTAGACAAAGTTAGCAAGAGCCTGTCTTGTAAAAAAACAATATCACAAAAAGAGTATGCAGGCATAACTCAAGTGCTGCAAAAGAAAGAAGGAGGAGGAGGATGAGAATGAAAGCTCTACCTTAAAAATATACACTTTACCAAGATTGATCATCTATAGAAAATTGAACAGACCAATACAAGTAATGAGATTTAATTAGAAGTAAAATCTCTCCTTAAAGGAAACCACAAGGCCCAACAATTTCACTACTTAGTTCTACCAAATATTTAACAAAAAGAACTGATACCAATTACCCTTAAATTATTCCAAAACATTGAAGAGGAAAGAATTCTTCTGAACCCAATCCATGAGGCCAGCATTATTCTGATAGCACAACAAGATAAGGACACAACAGAAAAAGAAAACTAGAGGCCAATATATTGATGAACACAGACACAAAAATCCTCAACAAAATACTGACAAACTGAATCCAAAAGTGCATTAAAAAGATTACTCACCATGATCAAGTAGGATCCGTCCTAGAAATGGAAGGGTGGTTCAATGCACAGAAATCAGTAAGCACGATACATCACATCAACAGAATCAAAGACAAAACTATGCTCGTGGCAACAGCGACAGCATGAGCATTCAGTAAAATTCAATATCTTTCCATGATGTTCAATGCTGAGCAAACCTAGAGCATACATCACATAATAAAAACCATTTATATAAAGCCAGTAGCTAAGATTATACTGAATAGGGGAATGCTGAAAACTTTCTCTTCAAGACCTGGAACAAGATAAGGATGCCCACTTTCACCACTTTTATTCAACAGAATTCTGAAGGTCCTAGCCAGCATAGTTGGGCATCCAAATTGGAAAAGAGGAAGTCAAACTATTACTGTTTGCAGATGACATGATTGTATATGAGAAAAACCCAAAGACTCTACCAAAAAACTGTTAGAACTAAGGAATGAATACAGCAAACTTGTAGAATACAAAAGCTACCTACAAAAATCAGCAATATTGTTATGCTAATGACAGATTATCTGAAATAGAAACCAGGAAAGCAATTCCATTTGCAGTGGCTACAAAAAAATATATAGCATTACATTTAACCAAAGAGGTGAAAGAGTTCTACCATTAAAATTACAAAATACTGATGAAAGAAATGTGCTCCTTGGACTCATGAATTGGGGCCTTGGGTACCAAATGATGGGCTTTTGGGAAGTAATTGGATCCTGAGGGCTCTGGACTAATCAATGGATTAATCTCTTGAAGTATTCATAATATTATGGTATTATTGGGAGGTAATGAAACATAGAAGGTGGGTCCCAATTAAAGAAAGAAGTCATTGGAGATGTGCTATGCAACACAATGGCTGAAACCATGAGCCAATATAAATTGTTCCTCCTTTTAATTTCCATCCATCACAGCAACAAAGTATAACTAACATAATACCCTGTGTTTATAGTTTGGAAGAATGAATATTGGTATTGACATATGAACAGATACACAGACCAATGAAACACAGTAGAGAGCCTTGAAGTCAGTCCACACATCTATAGCCAAGTAATTTTCAACAAAGGTACAAAGAGCACACATTGGAGAAAGTACAATCTTTTCAATAAATGGTGCTAGGTAAAAAATGATGCTAGACCACATCTCTCACCAGTTACAAAAATGAACTCAAAATGTATTAAAGACTTATATGTAAAACCTGAAACTATGAAGTCACTAGAAGAAAACAGAGGAAATACTTCAGGACACTGGAATGGGAACAGATTTTTTGACAAGACTCCAAAACATAGGAAACAAAAGCAAACATAGGAAGATGAAGTTATATCAACCTGAAAAGCCTTTGCACAGCACAGGAAACAGTCATCACAGTGAAGATAAAATAAATATTTGTAAATTATACATCTTATAATGGGCTACTATCCAGAATCTATAAGGAACTCCAAAAGCTCAACCAGAAAAAAATATAATCCAACTCTAAAAGGCACAATAGATCAAAATAGATATTTCTCAAAAGAAAACACACAAATGACCAGCCAGTATATGGAACAACTACTCAAAGTCACTAATCAACAGAAATGTAAATCAAAACCACAATCAGACATTATTTCACTCCAGTTGAAGGTTAATTACCAAAAAGATTAAAGACAAGTACTGGCAAGGACACAAGAAAAAGAGCAACTCTCATACACTGCTGGTGGGAATGTAAATCAATGCATCCATTAAAGAAAACAGTATGAAAAGTCCCTCAAAACTAGAAACAAAGCTAATGTGTGATTCAGCAATTCTACTACTGGGTATATGACCAAAAGAAAGGAAATCATTATGTCAAAGAGACATCTGCACTATTAGGTTTATTGAAACACATTCACAATAGCCAATATATGGAATCACCTAGGTGTCCATCTATACAAGAATGTATAAAGAAAAGATGGGCTAAGCACATGATGGAACATTATTTAGCCATAAACAAAGAATAAAATCTTGTTATTTGCAGCAACATGACGAGCCTGAAAAAATTGTGTTCAATAAAGTATCAGACACAGTGATAAATAAGTGGAAGCTGAGAAAGTTGATCTAAAAAAATAGAAAAGTGGAGTAGGCTGGGGAAAGGAAATGGGTGGGGATGGATGGAAATAGGGTGGTTAATGCATACAGGGGTACAGTTGGATGAGAGGAATAACTTCTGATATTCTATGATAGAGAAAGGTAATGACAATTGATATTATTCAATTGCATGTGTCAAAATAGCCAGTGGAAAGGATTTTTGATATTTCCAAAACAACAAATAAATGAGAAATGTTCAAGGTGATAAATATGTCACTCACTCTGATCAGATCATTACACATACATGTGTCAAAAATATCACTGTGTAATCCATAAATATGTACAATTATTATATCATTTAAATTGAAAATTTTTAAGTGAATTTAAAAAGAAAAAGAGAATATATTCCAACATAAAGCCAGCATAGACAGTACTTTTGAACGTCAATGGAGAGAATAATGTAAATTGGAATATGTGATCTGGGAATAATAATGACCTGATGTTCTAAGGAGTTTAATCTTAATTAATCTTATTCCATTTTGTGTTGCTACCATAAAATAATTGAGACAGAGTGCATTATAAGGAAAAAGGTTTAGCTGGCTCACAGTTCTGGCGATCTAAAGGAACCATCCTATCATTGGCTCCTGAAGAGTAGAAAGAAGTGTCTAATACATGCGGAAGAACACATGTTCAAGAGACACTGTGGGATGGTGCCAGGCTCATGGTATAACGACCCACTCTGATTGCAACCAGTCCAGGTTCACTGGCAGCCTGAGAGGCCTCACTAGTGCAAGAAAAGCATTAATTCCTCTTAAAAGGCCCAACACCTTGCAAGACCGTTACACAGCAGACTATATCACATGAGTTTTGGTGAGACAAACCATATTTAAATCATAGCAAATGCCCTTACTAATTCTGCCTCTACAATAGTCAAATAAGAAAAAAAAAAAAAAAAAAAAGAACCATCCCAAGGATTAAGCAAATCCAATTTACAGGAGCTAAAACACATTGAAAAAGTTAGGGATATACTTTAGATAATGAAAGAAAAGAGAAAACCTGGTGCAAAAAACCAAATTAGGGTACAGGTAAATTCTCCTTTTGCCTGTCAGCATCAAATGTGCTTCTAGACTAAACACAAGTGTGAGAATGTGGTCCTAATGGACAGTGGTCTAGGAGACTGGAGAGCTGGACAAAAGGAGTACCAGAGTGTTCAGGTTTCTGGTATCCCTTCCTGCAGGACAGACAACAGCTGCCTTGCTTTATATACGACCAGATACAAAAAAATTGGGGAAGCACAGGAGTTTTTCAAAGCTATATCCAGAAGAGAAGCTAATAATATTAGGGGAAAGACTGTGCCTAAAATAGTTACAACTATTCCCTTTTGGTTAAATTCACTAAATGTAGCCAGAATATGTGATTACTAGTTCCCTTCACACACATGAATGTCATCAGTAATCAAGAGTAATTCTGAAACTAGATATGAAAATGTCTGAGCTGCTCCCTTTTCCTAAAAAAAAGGAAAAAAGAAAAAGTTCCCTTAATAAAAACTTGTTTTAATATTTTAAACTCGAGACTTTACTATATAAGATCATCTTTTATGAAATAAGAGTTTATGTCTTTAATTTCTTTGCTGACGCATTGCTAAAATAAGGCATTGAACATATTTATTCAAATTGACTCAATCACAGCCTGCCAACACAAGGTGAGCAATGGCATGTCATCCACAAAAACATCAGAACTTAAGAAAAAGGCTATTTTATCAGGCACAGTCTTCTTAGATAGACTGAGTTCATTCTGGTGTTTCTGTAAGATCTATTTTATCCACCAGACATTTCATATAAACCAGTCATAAGGATTCTCTATTATTAATAATCAGACTTCATCCAGCCTTATTGTGTGCAAAATGTATTGGGAGGCATTGAAGAAGCAGCTGCTATTTCACCTGTATTGTTTAGGATTCTCCAGACAAACAGACTTATAAGATATGTGCATACAGAGAGAGAGAAAGTGATTTCATTTAAAGAATTGATTCATGTGACTATGGAGGTTGGCAATTCCAAAATCTACAGAGTGGGCTATGAGGCTAGACATCCACAGAGAAATGAATGCTACAATTCAAGTCTGAAGAATTCCCTCTTGCTAAAGGAAGTCACTCTTTCCTCTACTCAGGCCTTCAATGATTGGTTGAGGTTCAGGCACATTCCAGAGGACAATCGTCTTTGCTCAAGTTCACTAATTTAAAGTAAATGTGATAAAAAATACACTTATAGAAATACCCAAAAGTATGCTTACTAAATACGTAAGCAAGTGGTCCACACAAGTTCACACACGAAATTATCGAGAACCATGGATCAGAGGAGGAAGCAAAGGCACAGGGAAGTTACACAAAGTCACAAACTAATAATTTACATGGCCAGAACTCAAACCAAGGCCTGCTTGTTTGGAAATTCAGCACTTTAAACCATCATGCTATACACCAAGACAACTGAGACTTTTCTAAAAAAGAGAATGTGTCAAGGCTCAGAGTATCAAAAAGTCCTGATTTGCACAGGAATGCTGTTAAGTCAGCATTGTGATAATGCATTTCCTACTTCCAGCTCATTATAACATATTTTTTATTGGTCACTGTACATTGACTTGATATCTAATTACCTAAACCAAGGTGTCTTAACCAATATGTCCTGAATATCAGAAAGAGATGGCTTGAAATCACTTGCTCTTGGCCACACAAAGATTCCATTTTCATGCTTACATTTTGTTATGTCCCTTGCTCTAGTGGAGGACTGCCTACATTAACAATATCTTTGTCTCCTTGTGCAAACATACAATTCAGATTACAGTTGGACTATACCAAAATATGCCTCATATGTGAATATCCCCTAGAGAATTTACTATTAGCTCTTAAGGCAAGAAAATATTTTGCTCCTCCTGAAATATTAGTACCTTCCTTTTGCACAATGCAAATCATATTACTTATTCTCTCCTGTTTGTTTTGTTGATTTTTTTATTTCTTTGCTTTGACAATTAGAAAAGTCAAAGACATAATTCTGTTGTAATAATCTTTTTTATTTCCCCCAACCTTGCTATCTTACCTCTATTCTTAATTTTTTTATTTTAGATACTTTTATTTTTAATTGACACTCTTAAAAACCACTTTGAATTTTCTATTCAAATAAGTGAATGAATGAATGCATGTGAGAATAAATCAATGAGCAAGTGGTGAGTAGATAAACAAAGAAAGAAAGAAATAAGTAGCTTACAGAGACTTATTTCTTACCATAATACTTAGGGAAATTTCATCCCCAAATTCCACTCTTTTGGCTCAGGGATGAAATGTTCACATAAGTTATGATTGCTTTATCCTCTGTTTTTTGAGAGGACATTTCATCTGTTATCCGTGATTATTAACAATCCAAGTGATGGGGTGACTCCTGGTAGTAGCTTCTGCTCTAGTCACATTACTATATCAACAATTCCTTTATTTCTTTGTGCAAATAAAATCTCAATAGCCCTATTTTGCTGGCTCTGCTTTCATTATTTGTAAATATCTGAAATTCCAGTGAATTTTTGGCTTAGACCCTGCTATGGTTTAAATAAGTTCCTCAAAATTCATATATGGAAACTTGGTCCCCAACACAACAGTGTTGAGAAGGGCCCTCTGGGAGGTAAACCAAAGAATTAATAACCTAATGAGTTATAGCACAGGGATTTTGTTATAAAAAAACAATGAGCCTTTCTGGCAGTCTTAACCTGTCTTACCATGTGCACCATGTTATGATACAGGAAGTGGTGTCTTACCAGATGCTAGTGTCATGCTCTTGAACTTCCCAGCCTGCAGATCCATGAGCCAAATAAACCTCTATTCTTTGTAACTTACCAGGTCTGTAATATTCATCTACAGCAAAGACAGGTCCTAACTAAAAGAAAACCCTTCCCTCCTCTTTCTCCTCCTCCCCCTCCTTCTTCTTCCTTTTCCTCCTCCTCCCCGCCTCCTCCTCCCTTTTCTCCTTTTCTTCCTCCCCCTCCCCTTCCTCCTTTTCCTCTTCCCCCTGTCCTTCCTCCTTTTCCTCCTCCTCCCTCTCTTTCCTTTCCTCCCCTTCCTTCTCCTCTTCCTGTTCCTCCTCCTCCTTATTCTTCTTCAGACAGGGTTCCTATTGTAAAGGACATTTGGGTATTGTTTGGTTCTAGCCTTTGGCAATTATGGATAGTGTCACTACAAACTCTTAGGTACATTCTATGAATGTAAGTTATCATTTGTGGAGGAGGGAAATTAATCCTACCTAGGAGTAGGATTATAAGAAAATGTTTATAATAAAACACTGAACCATTTTTTAAACTACCCATACTTTTTGCATTTCGACCAGCATTATGTGAGAATTTTGGCTATTCTCCAACACTTGATATTGCCAATTTTCTGAATTTTTAAAAAAATTTTAGCCATTTTGATAGATATGCAGTTGTACTTCATTGTGATTTCAATTTCCATTTTCCTGATGATTGATGATATTGAATATTTCTTCATGTTCTAATTTCATTACCTACTCAAAAATTTAAAACAATAAAGAGAGCTAAGGGCTCTCTGGGTTTGGACCTAGGTCACACCAATATGGTTAAACACAGCAAGAAGATATGATTCCTGGGTAAATACAGGATCTGCTATGGCACCTCTTTTGGAAAATGGTGCAGAAAATTGAAATCAGTCAGAAGCAAACCAATATGAAGAGATTCTCTATGGGGATCTGGCACTGTGGTTTCTGCATTGAAACAGTAGCTGGTGTGGCTGGACATATAACACCACTTCCACCATCAGGCACTGAAGGAATTGAAAAACCAACAGCAGTTCCACCACTGGAATCTTCCCTCCTCTGTAATAAGTGGTTTAATTTGTGTAAGAAAGAGTGGTGCTAAGGAAAATTACCTTCAAATTTAAAGATAACATCTTTATTTCATTAGAGTTGTGGTGGAGTTAATGAGTGAGAAGAAAGTCAGGCTAGAGGCTGAAGTATTCTGCTATGTTCTAGAAACCTTGCTTAAATTTTAACTGATACAGAGTCCTTAAAGATGTTTTGAGGGAGAGACTTCAGGAATTCCTCCTGAGCACAAATCTTAGTTAAATTGAGCCAAAAGGGTCAAATTAAAGCAATTAATTCAAACCCTTGTAAGTCTCCTGCTTCCCTAAGATAAGTTATAAGAATCTTTTGATGCTATAACATGCTGAGATTTTCCATATCTTTGCAAAAGTGGTTAGAAATTATGAAAATTCATACTTTTGTCTACATTAATTCTCATTCCTTAGACCTTTGAATTTTCTTTTGTGACTTTAGCTCTCCCACTAACATGCAAAATTTGGTGCAAATGGCCATTGAAGTTTAGTGTTCACTAGAAATATGCCTTACATTAAAGGAACATTGCAGGAGATGAAGCATCCTTCACAGATAACAAAACCTACTAACATTTCCATTGAAATTTCTTTTTTTTACAAACATTGTTGGACTCTAAGCCTACAAAGATATTAATATGCAAACATGAGACTCAATTAACTGCCAGTAAAGATGGTTGCTTTCAGAAGCCAGATCTGCCAACTGAAATTTCAACTTCTGATACCTATCCACACACTATCATGAGACTTAAAATGGAGGCCACTCAAACATTTGGATTTTCACTCTTTTTAAAGCAGTGTTCATCACATTATTAACTTATCAAGATGTGTTAATATTTTCATTCTTTTCACACATGGAGGCCTAAGACTGCAGACTATGTGAAATGGGTAAGCTCTATGGTGCAGCTATTTCCAGTGTATTATAGCTCACTGCCCATCACCTAACTATTGTATGTCAGATACGCTAATTGCTTCCTTGAGTCTGTTGTACAAAATGTGCTCTCTGCTGGAACAACTATTCTTTAGTCAAATAGAGTGTGCACATGCGTTCTTTTTCTCTTACATTTTGGCAACTTAATTGCCACACTGTCAAAAAGATCACAGCAAAATCTATTCATTTCTCATCATTCTCATTCAAATCTGTCTTGCAGTGAGTGGTGTGTTTTAATTTGTTAAGTGGAGAAGGAGTCTATAAAATGTATATTTTATAGCATGAATGAATAGTCTCTGTAATATTTGTTTGTGTTAAAGTAAAAAACAAGAGAATATTGTGGATAGAATAGAACATTCAAGCTCTCATAAATACTGAGACTATTTTAATGACTAATAAAATACCCACTGTTCAGTTAGATGGTAACATACACCACCCCATGAGTTCTAAATAAATATATATACATGTATGTCTTATCCATTTCTCTCAAAAGTATTTTCCTATTAAAGCTTACTCTTAACAGAAATCTAGTTATTTCAAGTTAAATTGTATTTATATTTCATATTCTATAGTTATATTATGAAACACGTTGAATATCAGATAGCTTTCAATTACAGAGTCCTCACACCTCCTTTCTCTATCATTCTTTTATTGTTTTTAAATAGGTTACCCGAAAGAAGTGCTAATTTCCAAGTCAAGTTGGGTGGTTGTAGCAACTGTGGGAAGAGATTGTAACTCATGGTAAAAATGAGGGTATTATCTAAGTGACCTGTCCCCTAAATCCACATAAGGCATTGGTTAAGCAGGATCATGTTTAATAGTAATATTCAGTATGACATATAGCCTCGGACCACTTTATTCAGAACTTGGAAACAGGTTTAAAATGATAGCAATAGTACCTATCACTGAGGATGAGGTTCAACTGCTTGTGACAGAAATAGTAGTATTCAGAAATAATACTAGGTAAATATTACCTAGTATAAAAATGGGGCTTATTTATCTCTCATTTAAAGGAAGTCCTAAAATAGAGAATCCAGGACTGGTGTTTTCCTGAACAGCATGGTTCTCTAATGTTCCAATATGGTTATTAGAAAACTGGCTGTCATTTAAGTATGCCAAACAGGAAAGAAGGCAAGAAGAGAAAATTCATTCTCAATACTTTATTTTTAAATTTTTAGAATTTATCCATTTTTATGTATGAAATTATAGCATTCTATGATGTTAAACTAAATAAGATATTTAAACTAAAGAAAATATTTATGATTACTCCATTGCTACTTAGAAAGTTTGCTCTATTTATACTAAAAGTTTTCCTTACTAGGCTTCAAATAAACCTTACCATTTAGCTCCTCTGTTTTCTTTAACTATTTTTGACAGATTTATTTTAAAGCCTAAAAATTTTCATATAATTGCATGTCTCAAAATATTTCCCCTTATCTTTAATTGTTTTTCATTTACTTGAATACAATTCTATTCACTGGCTACTCGTACTTTCTTCTGTGATGTATTTAACCTTTCTCCTTTTTTGTACACATAATCACAGTACCAATCTCTATCTCATAATATTAATATACATGTAATATTTATCTAAACATACCAAAAGTGGCTGCTACATATGGGATTGGGAATGAATATATTTAGCAGCCAAGTGTCCCACTTAGTTGTCTTTTATATTCCTTATATTAGAGTTACCCATCACTTCCATAATTAATAAACAGCAAGTAATATTTAGTATAATTTTCAGCAGTTGATAGGATGTATTTAAAGGAAATTTCTTAGGTCTTCCTGTTATAAGCATTCTTCTTTAAGTAGGCAAGTGGCAGTGATTGGCTCCAAAGAGTAGAAAATGCCAGCCTTCTAAAGGCATGAATTTTTGCCTATTCTGTTTACTGTTATACCTCCATTGCCTAAAACCATCCCTGATACATAGTAGAAACACAATAAATATTGAGTTACCATTGTATACTTCTTGTTTGGCTGTAAACCAAATGTAGTACTATAATAAAGTATGTTCTGCTTTGAGTTTTCAACTATTGAAGCCAACACTTGAACAAAGCACAAAAGCCTCGGTTCGGGTTGCAGAGCAGAATACAAATGTGAGGTGTCTTTGTAATATCAAAGTACAATTATGGCTGACAAAATGGAGGGAAAGCAGAAAAGGAAATGTCTTAAGACAGAGGTCTGACAATAATTCTCATTATATAAAGTTGAAGTAAGACAGTTGAAAATGTTAGTTAAACACAAAATAGGGGCACATTTATTAAAATTACTTAAGTAGCCAAAAGAGGAACCCAAAACAGTAACATGACAAACATTTTAGGGAGGAAAAGAGGGATTATGTAGGGTGGAATAAATCCTCTTCTTCATAGCATAGAGTTAATACAGAAATTGAGGAATGAGCATCTTATGTCAATTAAGCATGTAGGGTTATATATAACCATATATCATGATCCCTATGGTTTCTGTAGGGGTCAGACTTATAAATTAAAAGGAGGCATGATAGAGACCACATCCCCATCTTCAGATTTTTCTAAGGGTACCACTTATAATTATGTGCATTACTTTCAGGATGTTTTCATTCATTTTCACCCAAGGAAGTGAAGTTGACCCACGGAAGCCTTTCAAAGGCTTCTACTTAACCATTCCTATTATAATAGCTCTTACTGTAGAGGCTAAGAGTCTAAGAAACTTAATGAGGCTTCTTCCCACCTCCAAGTATATCTGTTTCAATTATAAGTGTGAGAATCATAGAAATGACAACCAGAGATACCTGTAGGCCTATGAAACCACTAGGAGCTAAATCTCACTTAAACCTGACCTCCACCTGCCACTGCACTAACAGAGGGGCCTGATGACAACTCACATCCCAGGCATCAACATCAGTTGGGCCATGCAGTCTCTAATTCACCAGCAGGCCAGGAAGGGGAAATCAAGCCTGATCATGATGATCAAAGGCTGTGGAGGGGGCAGGTAGGAATACATCGAGCATTCAAAGTAGTGCACTTAGTTCACTCTATGTTCCTTATTCTATAGTTTTAACTGTAAATGGTTGATTTTAATAACCTTAAACTAAAACATTTACAGCAAGCAGGACACAAAATCCTCAAGATTGGCCACCAAAGCCTAAGGGAAGAGTAAATGAAGAAAACCCCCGCCTTGGCCTGAAGGTTGCATCTCCACCTACATCCACCTGAAAGACAGATCTGGCAGCCTTGCCTCCATGTGGGGGCCCTCTAGGTGCACTGGGTCCTCCACAGTTCCTCAGTGACTCACACTGGAGTTAATCCCTCAGTTCTCACTTACTCTCTAGCTATATCTACCATCCCTCACTTTCTTCCTTCTAAAAGCCTTTTCTACCATCACACAACTCCATCTCAGGATCCGTTCCAATGATTCTGGTCTAAAATGCGTGTCTTCTTTCTTTTGTCTTGGGGATTTATTTTTCTTTTCATGAGGGAAAACCAGAATATTACAAGCTAAATTTAGGTGTAAGTTTTTTGGGTTTCATTGTTGAAATTCTTTTATTTCTCCATTTTTAATCTGAGAAGTTGGTGAAAACTACATAAACAATATATGTGTATGAATCAGGATACCAATTTACAGTTAATTTTAATGCCTCAATATAGCAAACTGCCTGTTAAATGTTATCTTCTTCACAAGGGGTTATAATAACATGAGTATAGTCCCCCCGCCAGTGGTATATTAAATGTAAAAAATCTAGGGTTTTAAAATATTTTTAATCTGAGCCTGGAAGGGTGGCATGTAAATATAAATATAAATATAAATATGAACATTTATGTATTATAAATGTATATATTATAAATATAAATTTATATTTATTTATATAATTTATGTATATAATTTGTAATAATTTCAAAAATAATATATAATTTATGTATGTATTTTGCATGCAGTGTCTCTAACCAGTTCTTCTTACAACTTTTGTTTTTCAGTATTAAGGACTGAACCCAGGGCCTCCTGCTTACTAGGCATTCTACTCCTTCAGCCCCTTTGTTTTTAATTTTTTTTGGAGACAGAGTCTCCTAGCCTTTTGCACAGGATGGACTTAAACTCAATATCCTACTGCCTTTGCCTCCCAAGTAGCTAGTGTCCTGTGCAACCATGCCTGGTTTATAACATTTTAATACATAAAAATTCTTTAGAATTTTTCTACACATAAGAATGTTAATCAAGATTATGACGTATAGAAATTTATAGATGCCATTATTTATCCTACTCCTTTCTTCCATTGTATTTTATTATTATATTTTATTAAAGTACTTAAGAGACTAGGTATTACAACCTTGCCTCTTCCCTGAAGTTTCTTTCATTCCTTTTGAGTACTGAATTCACACTAATTAGCAATGACTCATCTCCAATGCATATTCTCTGACAAACCTACAGCCAACATCATACTTAATGGTGAAAACCAGAAACCATTTCCCCTAAAATCAGGAAAGAGACAAGGGTGTCCACTATCCCCATTCCTATTCAACAAAGTCCTAGAATTCCTAGCCAGAGCATTTAGGCAAGAAGAGAAAATAAAAGGAATATAAATAGGTAAAGAAACTGTCAAAATATCCCTATTTGCAAACAATATGATCATATACCTTAAAGACCCAAAAAACTCTACCCAAAAACTCCTAGACACCATAAACAGCTATATCAAGTTGGCAGGATAGAAAATCAACTTACAAAAATCATTAGCTTTTCTATACACCAACAACGAACAAACTGAGACGGAATATGGAAAGAATTCCATTCTCCATAGTCTCAAAAAAAAATCAAATACCTAGGAGTAAATTTAACAAAGGATGTGTATGACCTCTATAAGGAGAACTAAAAACCCCTGAAGAAAGATATCAAGGAAGACTACAGAAGATGGAAAGGTCTCCGTGCTCATGGATTGGTAGAATCAACATAGTAAAACTGGCTATACTACCAAAAACAATCTACATGTTTAATGCAATTCCCATCAAAATCTCAGTGACTTTCATTGCAGAGATTGAAAAATCTACCCTAAAGTTCGTTTGGAAACACAAGAGACTGCAAATAGCCAAGGCAATACTCAGCAAAAACAGCAATGCTGGAAGTATCACAATACCCAATGTCAAACTATATTACAAAGCAATAGCAATAAAAACAGCATGGTACTGGCACAAAAACAGACATGAAGACCAGTGGAACAGAATAGAGGACCCAGTTATGAATCCACACAACTATACTCACCTTATTTTTGACAAAGTTGCCAAAAATATATGATGGAGAAAGGACAGCCTCTTCAACAAATGTCGCTGGGAAAAGTGGTTATCCGTCCACAAGAAACTGAAACTAGATCTATGTTTATCACCCTGTACTAGTATCAACTCAAAATGGATCAAGGACCTTAACATCAGACTTGAAACTCTGAAGTTAGTATAGGAAGGAGCAGGAAACACTCTGGAAGTTATAGGTATAGGCAACAATTTCCTCAATAGAACCCCAGCAGCCCAGCAACTAAGAGAAAGAAAAGACAAATGGAAATTCATGAAACTAAAATGCTTCTATGCAACAAAAGAAATGGTCTCTAAACTGAAGAGACCACCCACAGAGTGGGAGAAAATATTTGCTAGCTATACATCAGACAAAGGACTGATAACCAGAATATACAGGGAAATCAAAAAACTAAACTCTCCCAAAATAATGAACCAATAAAGAAATGGGCAACTGGCCTAAACAGAACTTTCTCAAAAGAAGAAATTCAAATGGCCAAAAAGCACATGAAAAAATGCTCACCATCTCTAGCCATAAAGGAAATGCAAATCAAAACCACACTAATATTTCACCTCACCCCTGTTAGAATAGCTATCATCAAAAACACCACCATCAACAGGCATTGGAAAAGATGTGGAGAAAAAGGAATCCTCGTACACTGCTGGTGGGAATGCAAGCTAGTGCAGCCACTCTGGAAACAAATTTGGAGGTTTCTTAAAAATCTAAACATAGATCTGCCATATGATCCAGCAATCCCACTCCTGGGGATATACGCAAAGAAATGCGACACAGGTTATTCCAGAGTCACCTGCACACCCATGTTCATTGCAGCACTATTCACAATAGCCAAGTTATGGAAACAGCCAAGATGCCCCACTACTGATGAATGGATTAAGAAACTGTGGTATTTCTACACAATGGACTTTTACTCAGCCATGAAGAAGAATGAAATCTTATCATTTGCAAGTAAATGGATGGAACTAGAGAACATAATTCTGAGCAAGGTTAGCCAGGCTCAGAAGACCTAAAATCGTATGTTCTCCCTCATATGCGGACTTTAGATCTAGGGCAAATACAGCAATGTGGTTGGACTTGGGTCACATGGTAAGGGAAGAGCACACACGGGAGGTAAGAGGATAGGTAAGAAACCCAAAACATGATAGTATTTGATGTTCCCACTGCAGAGGAACTAATATAGAAACCTTAAAGCGACAGAGGTCAATATGAGAAGGGGATCAGGAGCTAGTGAAAAGGTCAGTTAGAGATGAACCAACTTGGGTTATAACACATTTGTACATGGAAGCAATGCTAGGAATCTCTCTGTATAGCTATCCTTAACTCAATTAGCAAAAATGCTTTGTCTTTCTTATTTTGCTTATGTTTTCTCTTCAACAAAATTAGAGATAAGGGCAGAACAGGATCTGCCTGAAAGGGGGGGTAGAGGGGGGAGGATGGGGGTTTGGGGAAGGGGGGAGAAATGACCCAAACAATGTATGCATATCTGAATAAATGAATAAAAAAGACTGGGAATAAATAATAAATAAAGGATTATTTTGGCCAGGATGTAGTATCTACTTATTTAATCAAACACCAATCCAAGTGTTTCTGTGAAGAAATTGGTAGATGGGGTTAACATGTACCATAGTTCACATAAATTAAAAATTACCTTTGGTGATATAGGTTAGCTTACTTCAATCAGGGAACTTTGAAGCAAAAACAACTTTCTTACAGAAGGAATTCTGGCTCAAAACTGCAGCAACAGACTGACCAATAATGCATCAGCTGCTTATTAAAACTCATTCTCTATCATCTGTCTATCTATCTATCTTTCATTATCATCTATTAATCATCTGTCTGCTTATCTATTTATCTGTTATCATCATCTATCTGGTTATTATCTATCTATCATCTGTCTGTCTATCAGTCTATTTGTCAATTCCTGTCTATCTTAATTTATGTGTGTATCTGTGTATGTATTTTTCATTGGTTTTGTCTCTCTAGAGAACCCTAGCTAACAGAGAACTTTTTAGATATTTTCTTAGTGTTTGCTGAAGAAAGAAATCAATGAAACTTTGGAAAAAGTTTACTAGTAGCAGAACTACAAATCACCTAGTGCTTTGTAAATAACAACACATTTGACAAATGGAAATGTTTCTTCATTAAGAACAACAAACATGTTTACTATGAGTGGGGTTGAATCTTTGAAAAGAAAAGAAAAGAAAAGCCATTGGGGCAAAGGAGGCACAGACACTTCAGTTTTCATGGAGTCAGTACACTCTCAGAGCATTTGCTGTTCTGTCTCCATGAGTTAAGAATTGTAACATTTCGTTTCCTAGGTGATTAATAGCTATGGATTTCAAACCTATTCCAATATTATAGAGTTTCCATGATAGCATGAGAAAAAATAGCTAGGAGAAAAACAAACTATTTTCAATAGCAGAAGAAAACAGTAAAATCTTTTTCTGGGGTGTGGTAGGAGAAAGTAAGATTTTCAGAAGAAATTGATTTTTCATAGAATTGTATCAAAATTTCCAGAAAATACTGGTTTTAAAAGAAAAGAATTTTTTCTTATGATTTACAAAATGAACATGATTTTCATTGGTCTATTTTTCTTTAAAAACTTCTCAGTAGTTTTCATTTAAAAATGGGAATTTTTAAATGGTGAGAATTAATTGTGTGGAATAATTTTGTGCTATAATCATTAATGAAATTATATATGAACTTAAAGAATGTTTTGTTATAAGGCAATCAATGGTATGATGAAGTGACACAGCTTGGCTGGGTCACTTGTGCCACTGTGAATATGAAATTCATTTCAGACATAAACCTTTGTCACTTCTTCAGGATTATATTTAAGAAATGCAGCTGCTCCATCATTGGCTTTAGTAAATGAAGCAAAGTTGGTTGAATTCCTATGATTTACTCCAATATTAGTTTTGAAATGATCTCTGGAAATCCACTGCCAGCTCTGTTCCCATGTTTGCTGTTTCCCAGGGCTATTAGAATCCATGCTTTGGTTATTTTTTCCTTTGCAATTAGAACTGAGACTTGAACTATTAAAAAGAACAGTATTGGTATAGATGATTCTAAGGAATTGTGTTGATTTTTAAGTCACTTTTTGGGCAAGTAACCTCAAAGGAAATGTGTTCATATGCTCTTTTTCTTTCTAATTTTGAAATCTATAATTCTTCCCTTCTGCTATTTTGATAAAATGAGTTATTTTTTCTTAATGGGAGTAGTAAGACTGAAGACTCAGTTATCAAAGCTTTCTTTTACTGTGCTTCAGGACATTAATAATTTTAGTACCATAAACTGAATTTTCTGTTTCCTACCATTTATTCAATATGGTTTTTGAATCAAACTTAAACACTCTCTTACACACACACACACACACACACACACACACACAAACAAAACCAATCTATCAAAACTCCAGTGAATTATAAACTGTGACATGAGAGAATTTGGATTCATGTCCTGGATCCATCACTTACTGTGTAGGTCATCTTAAAATCTCTTGACTTCTTATTCTCCATTTCCATTATTGCAATATGAGAATGATAATAGCACATGATGAATAAGAATTGATCTGATAGCTATTAAAAGTGATTTCCCTGGATTTAGTGGCGTGGAAAAGCAGACTGAGTAGGGAATATGAATTTATGACGGTCACTGCCAATAGCCCTTCAAGAATCCTGAGCAATTGCTGGGCTCAAGCATTGTACTTGGTGACAGGTGAATTACAAAATCAAGAAATGAAGCCTCTGCATTTGAAACAATGGGATTGATTCTCATTTATTCAGAGATTCATAGCAGGTATGTGAGTTTGATGGATGCTCTATGGCTCATAAAGGACTTTAGGTTCTCTGAAGAGTGTGTTCGTGTGTTCGTGTGTGTGTGTGTGTGTGTGTGTGTGTGTGTGGTTTGGTGGCAGTGGTGGTGGTGGGAGGGACTTCAAATGCCTAGGCAGGCAGAGTGATTTTCTACTCTGTAGAATTGCATAACAAGTTGTTTGTAGCAATAAAACCCTTAGGAATAAACTGATGCAGACAAGTGGTTATTTTTTTTATAGGGGAGAAAGCTGGGGATCTTGTAAAACATTTACAATGCTTCTTTGAAGCATCACTCGTTGTCTAGGTGAATTTTTATGAAAAAGTTGACACCCTGCTTAAAGGCTAAAATGGACAACAGGAATATCTGAACAACTGTTATTTTATCCAAGGAGTAAAAGCAGTTTAATTCTGCTTCTCATTTTCTTTTACTCTTATAACAAAAAGCTATTATGTGAACTATCTGCAGAAGGCCAAAGCCTGGTAGGGTAGTCAAATGCACCTCAAATGCCCTTATATACCACTGCACCAGTTATCCTCTGTTTTGAGGGTTCTTGGTTATCTCAACTCCTTGTTAGTTATTTTTATTGGTTTACCAGTTCTGTCACCACAAACCTATACTTCTATGTCCCTAAATATCTTTGTACCTGTAAACCTACTGATAATAAGATTTTGGCTGGAATGTTCCCACAAGATATATTGTGAGTTGAGTGTACTTCATTAGTAGTCTTGCCACAATTCGTATATATATATATATATATACACATATATGTATATATATAAAACATATATGTATATATATATACATATATGTGTATATATATATATAATTTCTATGCTCAGCAACTCTGCTTTCCTCATAATTAATGTGTCAGTGATCTATAGTGGAAAGGTTTTGACTAAAGTCAGTACTTTTGAGATGATGGAAGTTGCACTTACTTTCTGAAACTGCAATATTATGATACATACCAGTGGCATCAGTATTGCAAACTACAACACTGGGCCATGTGCCATGAAAGAGAAATGTATCACTTTACTTAAGTAAAATGTAGCATAAACTTATTGACTATCATTTATAACATTCCAGCCTGTTGGTTCTCTGTGGTAGGTGACTTTCTGGAAAATCTTGTTAAGTCAGTAAAAGGGTAAAGAAAGTTGTGAAGCATATTGTAAGTGGAATTTGGAGAGGTAGAGGGGAACTAGATGGCACAGGCCTTAAAGAACATAGCCAGGAGTCTACTTGTTAAGAGTAATAAGCAAGTCGTGGAAGTGTTTCAAGCTGAGAATGTCACTGTCAGCTCTGAAGGATCCAAGACTTTTTATACTACTTGGCATCAGCATACCACAGTTTCAGTTTTCTGGCAAAGGTCATGAGAGTCATGGGGAGAGACAAATTGCTTTATTCCTCCTGGAAAACCAAGCAGCATGAGCACATCATCCTGTCAATTCCTGTCATCCTTAAATCCACAGCTTCAACGGGCCTGCACAGATGCCTGAGTATGTGGCATTATTTATAGGAGCGGAGACCTGCATTTGGGATGCCCAAAGCTTTTACCATGAGCAATAACATGTCTGACTTTTGCTACCAAAGAAGAATTATTTTTACTATGACAGACAATAAGTATTTGACCCTTTGTTTTAGAAGGAGACATTATCTTTATCTTCTAAGACTATTAGAAAACTTGCACTTGGCACTGGATTGTGATATACCTTTAAATGATAAGGCCGTCTATAACTCAAGCATGTTTGAAAAACATGTTTAGACCAGAGCAAATCAAAGTCTTTGCTTGCAAAGTATACACAAATGTAAAACATTCTTGGAGAATTATTTCCCCCAAATATCAACTTCTTGTTTCTATATTGTTCTCACTTGTGGAGAATTTTCCTATGAGTATACTACTATGATGGTCTGTTCAATCTGACCATCAGAAAATAGGATCAAATCCACTCAATATTTCTGCAAAATATTTAGTAAAGGCAACTATCAGCAGAACTGAAATCAGTAAGATTGGGCCAACATAACAGCACTGACCTGAACCCATCCTTAGTGCTCTAGACACAATCAGGTGAACAAAGCACATAAATGAGAGGGTCTACCTTAAAAAGCCAGAAGGTTTTTCTTTATGTGTCTATATTCACTTTTTCTACTTGGCACTAGGCATTAACCCAAGTATGATGTGATATACTTGGATTATACAGACTCTATCTTGGCCTGCAAGAAATGGAAAGCAATTCTGTCATCCATGACAACATAGTGACTCTACTTAAAGTAATGTCAAAGACAAGTTTCATACCATCTTTCCTAATTGGATGATAATATTGGAGGGATAACTGCCTACAGGTGTGTATAAATAACAAGTCAGTTATCTCTCCAGGATGCTTCTCTAGGTAAGTATGGCTCCCCAGTCATTTAAGTGTTCCTTAATCTACTAGTGGTGTTTGCCTAGATCCTTGAAGGTCTCTATTCCATTTTTAAGAGGCAAGTTACTATGTCTCTTTGGAGAGAAAACATTATTTAATTCATGTCTTATAAAGAACATCCTGGCTATGTGTGGAGAATGGATAGGGGATGAGTATCAGTGAGAACATGGGGCCAACTAGGAAAGATGGCCTTTGCAGGCTAGAAATATTTTGCACTAGGTGAGGTGTTTGCATAGATGTAGAGAAGTGGACTGTTCTGGACTAGTTTTCAAGGAAGAGCTGGTAGATTTGCTGATGGGTGGGATGCAGAGGATGAAAGAAAAGGAACCAAAGATAACTCCTAAATTTATGGCTCTATCAACTCATACTGTTTCCTGAAATGTGGAAGACTGGAGGGAGGAAAAGTCAGGGATGTAACCAAATGCTCTGTTTTGAACACAGTCTTTCATAATGTGTACTGTAGAGCAGATCTATTTTTCTCAACCCAAGGACTTTCCAAGATTGGATTTGAAGCTTTTAAAGCAAATGTAATATTATATTCTTTTTACTGGATTAGCCAAATGTAACCATCAAGACTAAGAAACATAAAGAAAGAGAATCCTCTTTCCCTTGTTCCCTAAATATATATGGCATATGAACTCAAATGCATTTAACTGCTTCCTTCTAATGCTGAAAGAACAAGCCCTATGCTATTGCCCAATAATGTCATAATCTTGACTCTCATCAGCCTTTTTCCTTAAGAGTGGAATGTTTGGTTGGTCAGACTTAATGGGACATTCCAGTCATTATGGATGCCCGGAACTCTCAATAATTGTTGAAGTGAGCTATAAATGCGCAGCAATCATATTTATTTGTTCTTCTGAACAAGTGGCGATAATAGCCAGAAGTGAAGATCATAATTGTCAAACTGTTATTGAGAATAATTCTATATAATAATATTAGAAGGGAAATATTATGTTTATGAAAATGATATGGTTTGGATTTTTCTGTGTTTTAAGTATTCTATGGTGAACACATTTTTTATAACAACACACAATCACATAAAATTGTGAAATGTTTATGTGTGTGTGTGTGTGTGTGTGTGTGTACTAGATTTTGGTGGAATTCCAAATTTTGTTTTTAGTGGTTAACTAAAGAGAAAGGAAGCTGGCAATGATTGAGTAGTAGATGACTTTTACATTCATTTTACATTTTATAGAATTAGGTTTCTTCTTCTTCTTCTTTTTCTTCTTCTTCTTCTTCTTTTTTGTTTTTTACAATTCTGAATATTTGTTATAGCAAATAAAACAAAAGCTCCCAATTCTAATCTGTAGTGTTTTATGATTTTAAAAAAAGGGGTGAAAATGGCTCACTCATATAGCTGTGCAGGACTTTCCCTGTACAAATAGGGGTCATCTTTCACATAATGTGAATAAGGTCCCCTGGAAGTGTATGTTGTGCAACCCATAAAATGTATACTGTATGGGGAAGTTAGTTCTGTCATCCAAGAAATTGTACAGAAATAAAATATGTATGGGAGAGTAAACATAGCAACTGGTTTTTAAGAAAAATAAGTTTATGGGTGGTTTGAATGAGCTTTGTATTCCTTTACAAAGTTTAAAAGCTTTTTGTAACCCACAAAAACTGAAACAAATAGAAATATCAGATTTAAAGTTCACATATTCACAATCTATAGAATAAATAATGTGTCAGGGTCTTTGCTTCATCAGAAAAAATTACTGAAAGTAAGGAAGGAAAAACCTCAGTCATCCTTCTTAGCGGTAGACCCTGGGGAAGAACTAGATATTAGTCTGCCTGAGAGAATTACTACAAACTGACATATGTCTGCCCATCATTTTCACGTCCTCTTATCTTCTTTGAACCCTCCCAATCTGAGATTCAGATTCATTCCTTAGAGCAGCGTGCTTCAGAATTTGAGCTGAATCCTAGATAATGGTTTCAGCCATTATGTGAGAGTGTGTGTATATGTGTATGTGTGTGTGTGTGTGTGTGTGTGTGAGAGAGAGAGAGAGAGAGAGAGAGAGAGATAGAAACAGAGAGAGAGAGAGACAGAGAGAAAGAAATAGGGAAAGATAATAGAAAGTGTCTGTATCTGTGTTTGAGAAATGGGGAAAGACATAGAAAGTTTGAATAGTTTGAAAAATCTTTGGTGATTTTCACCCACACTGTGTCCTTACCTCAATTCATCCCTATTGAGAACAATATATGCAATATGCTAACAATGGACCTAGTTAGCTGACAACAAAGCCACAGAGTTAGCTAATGACAAATCTGGAATTTGAACCCATTTCCCTTGATTTCTTGGGTCACTTCACCATTTTAGTTCAATTTTACTCTAGACTAAAGTACATTAAACTATGAGTTTTCCATTGATGTCCACCACAAATCATAGTACTCTTTATTATGGGACAAAAGGATAAAACCTTTCAATTGGTATTTGACTAATGGTTCCCACTAAGTTTACTTGATATGAAAAACTGTGGCCTTGAAATTTTCTATGAGCAAAATTTGTTCCATAACCCTTTCATTTTTGGCAAAGGTTGTTTTTTAATGATTGAATCTTGTGTATGTGTTTTTAGACAGAGTTTTTAATTTCAGAGAACATGGAAGAATCAATTATGATATCAACATAGAACTTATGCCTTATAAGCACTTAATACTGGCTAACTTAGCAAACATTTTTTACCTTTTTAAAAATATGTGGTTAATTTAAAGGACACAAGCTTAAAAAAATGTCATAGAGCAAACCTACAATTTAAGATTTATATATATATATATATATATATTTATCTTGACTATTTTTCTGTGATATATATATGTGTATATATATATTTATCTTTCTGTTTTTCTGCTTTCTTTCTTTTTTCTTCTTTTTTTTAAAGCAATACAAGGGGTTGAACTCTGGGAAACTACCTCCTCCAATCCTTTTGGGTTGGATGGTTTTGGAATAGCATCTTGCTTTTATACCCAGGCCTGCCTGGATCTTCCTGTTTGTGTTTTCCTAGGTAGCTGGGGATGACAGATACATGCCACTTTGCCCAGCCATTGGTCAAGATGGGGTCTTAAGAACTGTTTTGCCCCAACTGGCTCAGAACCTAGGTCCTCCAGATATCCACATCCAAAGTAGCTAGGATTACTGGAGTGAGCCACAGGCACTTGACCTTCACTGACAAATACAATTTGAATGGATCTCAAGGAAATTCTGCTGAGTGAAACAGGTTAATGCAAAAGAACACATACTGTCTGACTCTACTTATATAACATTTCCAATATGATAAAGTTGCAGAGATGGAAGACAGGTGTTAGGCATAGCAGGTGGAGTGAAGTCAGTGTATGGATTAATGTGAGGGAGTGTTGTTGCATCTTGATTTCAGTTGTGGGTATGTGAACCTACACATAAAATGGCCTAGAAGTATATGCATTCATCGTACCAATGTCAATTTCCTGGTTTTGATGTTCTACTATCATTATATAAAATATAACTCACATTGGTATTAATTCTCTCCCTTTGGTAATTATTACTCTCTTCCTGGTACCAGGAAGGAGTGGGGTAGACACATTCACAAAGAGAAATTTAAGCTCTGCTTTTAGTCAGATAAGGAAAGGCAGAGAACTCTTAATATAATCCTTATGCAAAAGTGGCATTTTTGGAGTGATTTTCTTCACATCTGTCCTGTGTCAGGCTTGAAGTGGGCTGGAGCAGGTAAATTGAGTTTGGAGTAATATGACAGTTGGATGAGAATCATATTATCCATTATCTAAGAGTTAGAAAACTAGAGCATTCACTGCAATTTCATTCAGCAGATTCAACAATTCTTCAACAGGATAAGTTTAATAAAGAATGAGAGAAAAATGTTGCTTCTTCCTTGCCTCCTATCAATTAAGCCTACTTGTAAAGGGGAAATTTAGTGGGCACTGTGGAGTAACTAAGTGCCATGGATTTGGGGAGTCACGGGTTGGTAAAAAACAATTTACTGAGATGGACAGTAGGAGAAGGCAAAGATTTATTAGGACACAATTAAAAGTAGAAAGAATGGTGGGTGATTACACGATAGAGTTCAGAGTAAGTTTTATACCTCAGGTTAGGCCAATTTTGACTGACTTGTCTCCTTTTTTGTGGACATTACTGATTGGTTGTCTCTTCTTCTGATCATGGTTTGAATTTTGCATGCAGGAACATCTCTGTGAGTTTGGCTTTTACTTCCATGGTCCATCTGGACCCCACAGACCAAATCCACCCCCCCATATTCCACCTCTTCCTTGATATTCCTTTGTTGGCCATGTGTCCTTAAAGTGGGGGCCCTTGTCCACATTAAGGCTGTTTGCACATTAGGTGTTATTTGTTGGCAATAATGGCGCCAATAGGTTTCAGGTCTTACTGCACCCTTAAGCTTCTGTTTTCCAGGGTCACAGTCCTGCCTCAAGTCTAGCTTGAATCCTCCTTCTGCCCCAACCTCCAATCAGCATGAACCATAGATCCTAACCAATCAGATCATGCTGAGTCCCACTGAGGGGTATTTAAGCCCCTGTTTCTCTCTCCCTCTCTCTCTTGGCTCTCTGCTTTCTCCCTCTCCCACCCGACAATAAAGAATCTCTTGGCCAGATCACTCCTCTCCACATGGTCACTTTGGGGCCTATATTTCCTTACATTTGGTGCCATGACTTGGGGCGGGTTTCCCCACTAATCCTGGTGGGACCCTGATTCCAACTCACCCCATGACCACCCTGAGGACGTGACTGGCCAGGACTCATCCTCCTGATTGCCCTGCTTGCATCCAACACCGGACATTTTTTGGTGAGTCCACCTACCCTTATTGGGCTCCCTTTGTGGTCTCTCCTTTCGGTGTCTCTGGGGTTTAAACACCCCCCCCTTTTTGGATATCTCTGGGACTCAGACAGTAGAGGGGGGTTCCCTTCCCTCTGTTCGGCTTGGGTCTATTTTTGTCGTCGGTCTTGGAGACCACCCATCTGCAAAGCCCGGCTCCAGATGACCCACAGCCTCCGGGCCCTGGGGGCCCTACAAGCCACTTGAACAGTGACGACTGTTTCTCCAGCACCTTGTACTGTTCTCAGGATATTCCAGCCATGAGGGGACACTCCGTGACTCCATATATCCTTCCAACCAGCTCCCACTATGGGGGCCACCTCCTCTTTGCCGTCTGACTCCCCACTAAATGCCTCCTCAATAATTTAGACACCTTGGTTCTGACCCCAGAGATTCAACCGAAAAAACTGATCTGATTTTGCACTCAAATCTGGCCCACTTATCCTTTAGACAACCAAAGTCACCAGCCCCTTTTTGGGTCTTTAAATCCAAACCTTTTATGGGACATATAACTACTGTGAGTGACTGGGATGATGGGGAGAGATTCCATTATGTCTAAGCCTTTTCATACCTCTGTCTAAATCCGGCTCTCTGACTTCAAATCCTCCCTCTGTACTTTCTGTTCCCCTGCGCAGATTCTATCAGCCTGTAAACCAGTTTCTAAATCAGCCAGTTCCTCTCCAAACCTCCTCCTTCCCCATGTAAACAGACTTCTTGCACTGCTTACTATACCTATCTCCTCCTTTCTTCCTGAAAAACTTTCCCTGTCATGGAGTTAAGCAAGCCACTCCTTGCCAATTCTGGCCTCAAGGCGGTTCCAGCTCTGAGAGAGCTCATGCTTTATTCGGTGACTGGAGAGTGGAGGTTTTGTTTTGCTGAAAGCCTGCCAGTACCAATCAATGGGGGCAACCTGGAGACACAGGTGATGGCTAATCCCTTAAACATGTATCATGCCTCCAGGCTCTGCCTTCCCCTCCCTTACTTAAGATGTCAGCGTACCTTTCTGCCTCCTCCATGGTCTCACCAGGTGTCCTTTGTCTCTGTCTGCCTTCCCCTCCCTGGGCTTACTGGGACCCTGCCTCCTATGAAAAACCTATAGCATGGTACCTTATGACTTAAGCTATTCCAACTAGTTTGCCAGGCCTCTCAGTCTAACGTAACTTTAAATCAGCTGCTTTACAAAAGCGCTTGCAAAAACCTGCAGCTGCCATGCTTACGCTCTAACTCCGTCCCCACAAGGAGAGGAGGGAAAGCAAACAGGCGCACCTGTGCACAGGATGCCAGCTTCTGGATGCAGCAAAAATGCCTGCCATAGCTAAGAAAATCCATAGAGAGAACCCAGCAAATCCTGGGCCGCCAGCCACACGTGGGGATGGCTGTGGCCCACCGCCACTTTCCCTAGAATAAACGCATGCAGAGTACACAGGAAGGGGGGAGGGGCAACAGGCCACAGGATCAGGCCTAGGCAGTCAGGGTCATTTGTCCCAGGTGTGTGTGGAGGGAGTGGCACCTTGCACAAGTCCTGCTCCTAGCCCCACCTCACACCTCAGGGCATCAGACCCTTGAAAGTCAATTGTTAGCAAAGGTTATAGTTCCAGAAATAACTAAATAGACATTACTGTGGTCTCTAAATTTCTCATTTAGAATTTTATATACCTTTGGCCTCAGCATAAATTTTTCCCTCCAAATATTAACACTAGTTGTCCCATATGGCACTGTTATTGGCCTGAAATACCCTCTGAATGCCCTTCTCTAACTTTACAAATGATTTATTTGTTAAAAGGTAGCCTTTACTAAAGAGGCTGCCTGCAGTTAGCTAAAAGACAGGATCCTAGCGTTTTGTTCTTTCTAGATGGGACCTGCATCTTCCAGACTTCTGGCTGGTAGATGTTGGAAGCTTTGTACTGAGGTCGGCCTCAGTATGCCTTGGGTGACCAAGAGAAGTGGCCTTCACAGGGTTCCTTAAATTACAATACCATACTCCAATTAGACCTTTTTTATAAAAGTAAAAAAAAAAAAGTAAACTGAGGTCCCCTATACAAATTTCTCTCATTAGAAAAGCAATGGGTTCTGGCCCAGGCCACTCAGGTTGGAAATGATTATATGGCTCAAGCAGTAGAGTGCCACTTTACAAGCAGAAAGTCCTGAGTTCAAGCTCAGTAGAGCCAAAGTAAAAAATATATAATAATAATATTTAGGGCTGAGGAAGTAGCTCAATGGGAGAATGTCTGCCCAGCATGTGCAAAGCCCTGGGTTCAATTCCCCAGCATTACTAAAAAAAGAAAAAATGGTAAAGAAGATAAGTGGCATTAATGTCACTTCACCATCTCATAGTAGAAAAACGTAGTTTAACCTAGACCAGATCCCTCATTCTTCAAGTGAGGAAACTGAGGCCCAGAACAGTTCAGAGACTTGCTCTCCAGAGTGTCAGGTGTCAATGTGAAATAACAACTTTACTTTACAGCAACACCCATCAGAAAGCATACCACAGTGGACTCAGAGTCACAGGTGAGAGAGGTTCTCCTCAAAGATAAATTTCTAACAGTCACTCCCAGATATTTTTTAAAAAGCTCAGACTATGTCTGAAGGGAAAAGTCATTGAACCAAGTAACACAGCTAGCCATGTCTGTATTTATGGCTATGTCTGTATGTCCGGGACCTTCCTAACAGGAGAGAAAAGATGAGACACCATGGCCTCATTGCTGCTCTCAGAGAGGGTCCCACCTGACTGGGGCCTGTATCCTGAACTTGCTACTGTGGTGGACAGGAGGGGCACTTCTGCAGAGAATGCTTAAAGGGGGACAGCCTGGGAGACAGCCCCGCCCCCAACCAGAACCCTGCCCTCTGCAAGGGTAACCATTGGAGGTCTAAGTGCCCCCATCACCAGATGGAAGGTGAGGTGCCACCTTCTATGGATTGATGGGTCCCAGTCTCCTGTCCACACTCCACTTCTTGGCATCAATGTTGAGAAGCCATAATGGCATGAAAACAAAAGGCCATTTTCCTCCTAGACAGTGGAGCCCGTTTCTCTGTTTTACCTTTTTCTCCTGGTCCCTGGTCCAATGACAAAAGTTATCATTCAGGGCAAATCTGGCTAGCCCCTAGAGCGCTAGTTTACCTGGCCTCTGGCCTGCTCTTGGGGAGACCTCCTCTTCTGTCACTCTTTTCCCATAGTACCTGAAACTCCAGTGTCCCTGCTGGGACAGGATTTACTATCTCAATTAAAAGCTCAAATTCTCCTCCCTCCAGGCAGCTATCTCTGCTGCCCCCTCCTTCAGGAACAAAGAAGATTCCACAGTGTGGACTGATGAGATGAGTGTAGGGTGAGCCAGGATAGCCCTCCCTATTCAAATAAAACTCAAAAATCCCTCACAGTTTCCACACCTAAAACAATGTTCCCTGAAGCCTGAGGGACCATGAGGTCTTATGCCTATTCCTTGGAACAACAAGGGCTACTGATTGGTTGCTCCAGCCCCTATAATAAATTTAAAATTCTTATAAAAGTTAATTTTGAACTGCAGGTTGCAGGGTAAACAACTGGAAAGGATATAGATAGGTGATAAATGTATTTTTTGGGAAGTTAAAGGAAAAAGGAATGGTTTTTTGGAGATAAGAGGGGATTTTGTAAAAAAGGGTTTATCCTAAAGATTGTTTCAAATAAGAGGGATAAAAACAAGCCATCAAAGGGTTTAGTATGTTATATAAAGGTCTAAGTAAGTTTTAAAAGTGCATAATAAAAAACTTTGGTGCGTGATAAAGTTAAAGTTGAATATAATCTAAGAATTGCCTAAAAGATTTTTAGGGTCATGTTAAACTAAAATCAAATCCTCTCTGTCTATGAAATAACAAGGTTATCTTAATATTGTTCTGCTCTGAATAACACCTACAAAAAACCATTACAGAGAAAGATTTTATTAAAGAAATTATTCATGTTTTCTGCTGATCTTTTCAAGCTTTAAGTACTACTAAATCAGAGTTCATTTACATATTTGCTTATGCATCTTAAATGACCACCTTGTAACAGTGTTATCTGAATATGGTACGAACATTTGAAAGGTTAAAATGTCAATTTATATAAAATAATGAGCTAAAGCTCTCTTTTATCCAAGAGTGTTACATTAAAATCCTGACAGCCCCTGCCTCCCACAGGTCACCTACCTAGATGTGGCCTTAAAGGGACAGACTCACTCCCTGAGTCATAAATGCATCAACCCAATCTTCCATTTCCCAACCCCCATACCATAAGACAGCTTACAGTTTTCCTGGCAGTTATAGGATTTTGCAGAATTTAGATCCCTAGGTATGCAGTCCCTGAGCAGACAACTTTTTATGCTCCTCCTGATATTCCTATTTGGGTCTTAGATAATGTATGGCCACCCATTTCTCTTAGAAGAACTTGCCTCCAACAGACTCTGCTCTCAAGAAATAATCAGAAAAATGGAGAAGGGAATTGGAGGACTCTTGAAATTGTCTAGGGGACATTTCACAGTGGTTCTCCTGGCCAATGCCCATCCTAATGCCTATGTTCTTGCTCTCCTAGTCTTAAGCTTCCTCCCTTGTATCATACTACATGTCTGCTATTGCTAATCAAAAATTTAACCAGTTGTACCTCCAGGGATACCAACCTCTCTAAAATGCGAGGATAGTTGGCTGATACCTACCATGCAGAGGTCGGAGGATTGGCTCGAGTCTCTTTATGACCTGTGGCTACAAGGGACCTTCACCAACTTCAGGGAAGAGGTGGTCTTCATTTTTGGAGCCTGGGTGTACGCCATCATAAGGCTCAGCACCCCAGCATTGTTTGCCAACTAACCCTCCCTTCCCCTATGCTGCCCCTTGCCAGCTCGAAGAAGCAGAGCGAACACAACGCCCCGCTTCCTTAACAAACAAAAAAGGGAGGAATGTTGGCAATAATGGCGCCAATAGGTTTCAGCTCTTACTGCACCCTTAAGCTTCTGTTTTCCAGGGTCACGGTCCTGCCTCAAGTCTAGCTTGAACCCTCCTTCTGCCCCAACCTCCAATCAGCATGAACCATAAGATCCTAACCAATCAGATCATGCTGAGTCTCACTGAGGGGTATTTAAGCCCCTGCTCCTCTCTCCCTCTCTCTCTTGGCTCTCTCTGCTCTCTCCCTCTCCCACTCAGCAATAAAGAATCTCTTGGCCAGATCACTCCTCTCCACGTGGTCACTTTGGGGCCTATATTTCCTTACATTATTGATGACCCCCTAGTCAGTTACAGAAGAATAGGAGAGAAGTGTGTTCTAACACAATAGATGGGGTTAAAGGAGACTTTAAAGAGGTGATGGAAAACTTCCTATAGTAATGGGAGTGCAAGATACATGAAAATGTGATAACCATAATAAATGCGTGTCATGGGATTGAGTTAGGCTCTAGACAGAGGATAGGAACTGTTGCCAGTTGGGTGGTCTCTGGAGACTCTGGTCAGAAGACTCCTAGGCACTTGTATCCTGCATGAAAAGAACCAAGGCAAGATGCAGATATGTAGTAAAGTTTATTAAAAGTGAAGGGAAGTTACCATAGAGAAAGCAGTAATGACCCGGGGCCAGGTGGGATAGAATTGCATGCACAGGTCTTGTCTAAAGGGTTTTAATAAATCATGAGGACAGAGGGAGGAAGTGGGGGGGAACCTGGGTGGTATTTGCAGTGTTGGCTGGGGTGATTGACATGTTAGATTGACAAGGTCCTGTCATACAACATGGAGCATTCTGCATATGCACTTATGCTAACACTCAGTATTATAATTGCAAGTATGAGGTGTGCTTTTTCTGAGAGGTAATTTAGGATGGAATTTCCCCTGACTACCTGTTTTACAGCTGCAGGGGATTTACATTTGAAAAGGGCTCTGCAACTGCTAAGATTTTGGAATTGAAAAGAAATTTACAACAAGGAAGGATAGCATTGTGTAGAGGGAGCATCTAGCCTGAAATGCACTGGGGAAAGTCACATGATGCCTGAAAGTCCCAGGGCTTCTTTACCTATTTTGTAGCCTCCCTCAAAACCTTAAGTCTAGAAAAAGGCTAATAGATCATGATGTAAGGGAACTGGCAGAGACAGCCTTTGGGAATTTGGGGAGCCATTTGTCCCTCTGGACTCATTTGGGTCATGTAACCCCAACCCAAATAAAATAGATCATTTTTCCTTGGCCAAAGAAGTTTAAGAACTTAGTTTGAACCAGATATAGAAAGAAGTTGGAATACAGAAGAAAATGTCAAATTCTACCTCAGAGAATAAGTAAACAGATCTGTGAAGGAGCTGGCCTGAAATGAACGAACAGAATGATAGTAATAGGCACCAAACTGTTATTGTGACATGGATGGCAGGTAACCCCCACCCACACATCCAAACGTGGCTCAGTGTTGAGACTGATGACACATATTCCAAGAAGGTGACAGGTTTTTTACTTCCATATGAGGCTTTCTGGGGAGAGCAGGGCAGGCACCCAAGCTGGTCCCATAATTTGAGTAAAGAGAGAAGAAAATAGTTTTGATTTTATTGTGCTGGCAAGGAGGGTAGGGTCTTTGTGATTTGAATTTCTCCACCTGTATTAAAAGAGGGAGCTCAGGCTCATATGTGGAAATGAAAAACCAAGGTAAAACAAAAAACAAACAACAATTACAATGACAAGTAGTTGAGCTGAAAGTAGAATAGTAATTAGTAAGGGACCAGGAAGTGTCGGGGGAGTGGGGCAAGGAGGCAAGGGAGGATGAAGAGTGAATAACTATGATCAGTGCATGCTGTGTGCACATGTGGATGTATCACAATGTTAATCTGTGTTAATAAAAAATAGGAAACAAAAGTGGGATTTGTGGACTTTCTTACCGGAAAGAAGAGCAAAGCAAAAGAAGGGCAGGACATGAAAACTGTCATCAGACAAATGTCAGAAATGAAATTATTCATCAACAGTCTCCTAAATTTTGTACTCAAAAGCTAAACACAATTTCTCACACAAGGTAATAGATCTGAGAGTATACTATGAAGAAAGAAATGTTTATCATGTAAAATTGTAGCCCCCAGAAAAAACCTGGAGTTCTTGGTAGGAGGTAGTTAAGGCAGAAGGCTGGTGTTTCAGACTGGAGACAAAATTTGAATATCAAAGACTTTTCCTGTGTTAAAAAGAATTTTTGATACACTTAACTCTGGATTCTACTATAGCACTATTTAAAACAATATATCCTATTTTTTAAATGAAGGAGCTTTCTGTTAGGTTGCTGGCATTCTTGGGGCAGGGAAAAGGTCCCAAGGCTTGCACTGAAACCAGAACCCTTGATTTATGACTGCTTGCCCAACTCCCCTTCTTGTTTCTCAGCTTGCAAAACATCTCAGGAACTTCCAGTTACTCAACTAGCCAGGCATGTTGACCTGTTCCATCTGGTGGTCACAGATAATCAGAGACTAGAAACTCTCTCCCTTCCCCATGGCTTGGGCCCTCCTATAAAGCCCACTACTCATTTCAGCCAACCGCTGCTCCCTGATCTTGGGGGTGGGGAGCTAGGAGAGGTGGGGGGCAGCCCTGCAGTCTGGTTCCTAATAAATCTTTCTTTTCCACACATGGCATGGTCTTTATTTGGCAGTACCTTACACTTTCCAAGTAGAACAATTTTCTTAAGACTTAAGGCTAGAGCAGCAAAGTCCTCACTACAGTTTCCTAACAGTGTTTACTATCTATCCTCTTGTTAGACCTCTCACACAAAGTGCTTTTGCTAAAGGTATCACAGATGAAAGAAGTTGGAACATTAAATTTACAAAGGTCTCATTTGTATTTTAAATCTGTGACTAAAGTAGGAGGAATAATGCAATTAGAAACAAAAGATGGGAAACCAGAAAAACACATGACTACTGTGAACGTTGCAAAGGAAGATTTATTATATTTTATGATTGGTGTTTGAAAAAAGTGTGTCACCAGAAATGTAGATGATTTAGGATGTGTTGTGGAGCAAGTAACAGAGAAATATAGCCCTGGCTAAATCCAGCCTGTTTCAAATGCAACTCAAGAGCCAAGAACAGCTTTGAAAATTTAAAATCATTACACTTTAAAATGCTTGTCTAAGTACTTATGTAATATAGTTAATTTTGCTTCTTTTCTGTGTCCCTTTACAGAAATACAATTTCTGACCCTAGTTTAGGGGATAGATTCCATTCAGGGATCATAATTCTCTGGAATTCTGAGAACTAAGTAAAGCCATCAGAATTTGGAGTAAAGTAATGAGAGGAAATTTGTTAAGGGCACTGTGTATGCCTAGAATCTTGTAACACGTGAAATACAATCTTGGACTTGAAGCCAGAAGTTTAGACCACAGGCCAAATGCATGCCAGGTTCTGCCACTCACCCCTATATACCAAATAAAGAGACATGGTGAAGGTCAGAGAAAGGAAATTGACAACAGGGCCTGGTGGCCAGGTAGGCTAAGCTGCAGAAGGGCCCCTGGAAAACTCCATTATGACCTCCCTGTGACTTTAAAGGGCAAAAAAGAAGGAAAAGGAGAACTGAGCAGAATGAGGACACTAGGAGGACTACTAAGAATTTCAAGCCCACACAGTTTAAAGGGCACAGCCAATCAGAATGTTGTAGAAACAGCAACCAGAATGCTGCTTTTTTGCACAGCTAATTAGCACAGAGATTGACAACACTCTGGAGAAAATGGATAAAAACCTTAAACCACATGCTTCTCTGGCAACCCATTAGGGACTCCTCCCTGTCTCATGTGGCAGTTTTGTTCTTCCTCTTATGAAACTTCTTTTCTATACACTCACCCTCCATGTTGTCCTTGGATTGCATTCTTCATGTTCATGAGACAAAGAATACTGCTAAAAAGAGCTGTGACCTAACCAGTGCAGCAGACCCCTATCTCACAAGAAGTTTCTAGTTTCACTGGGACGTGTCATGGGAAGAGACAAAATAAGTACTCAACTCATCTTTGGCCATCTTCAGGAAACAGAAAAGAGCTGTAAGTTTAGACACAAAATTCAGGGTAGTTGGAGAGAGGTATGTATAATTATTAAACAGTCCTGGTCACAGATGTGTTTGGGAGAGGTTCCATAGTTGTTATCACTATTATCATTGATCAGTACAAACAAGTCATTGTTGCCTGGCAAGCAGTCTGTCCTGTAGGTCTCTGCTGTTTCTTAGGGGTAATTTAGGTCCCTTGTCATAAAAGTGTTTATTGATCAGTCCTGTCCTTCCTGGAACCATAGTTGACTATAAAATGAATGACTTAGAGCAAAAGCAAATACAAAATGGAGGCAGGGATGCCAAGTTTCATCCTGTTTTCACTTAATTCATGGGCCCAAGCAAGAAGTACATGTTTCCCAGAAAAAGCAGCTCTTTGGCACCTGTTACAGTATTATCGTTTAGAGATTTAGAGTGGGTCATGCAGAGTCTCATACTTGAATTTTGGTTGTCATGGCCAGGGCTCATGAGGTCTCAATCATTTAGCACCTTTATTCACAGTTGATCATTGCAGTAGAGGTAAGTCTTCTTACTTAACGAGGGTATAGTTTCTTTAAAACTACAGAGTACACCATTTAATTCCATAGTGACAATACTGAATGTATGCAAACACAAGTACCCCAAATATAAACTAGTGACCAGAGATGCCAGAAGGAAACAATTTCTCAAATGCCATTTTCTGGGAGTTTTACTGGAGGAGGGAGCAGATGGTCTCACAACTTCCCAGTTTTTACATAAAATCACAGATACTTGAGATCTACACATGAAAAGCATTTCTAGGTGTCTCACAAAAAGGAGTCTCATAAGATAGAAGTTTTAGCAAGGATTTATTATTTTACAATAACAGGATAAAGTAGGCAGAAGTGTGGGAAAAAAAGAAGAAATATTTCATTAGACAATGGATTTGGGAGGTTAAGATGGGTGCTACAACATGGAGATGTCATCTAGGCCAACCCAAAGGACAGGGACAATAGGTGAATTTTAGGACTTCCCTTTGCCAGACATGCCTTTCTTTCTCCCGTCCCTCTCTACCCTTTCCAGAAGCCTTGTAACTTCTTAACACTTCAAAAAGGAAGGCAAATGCAGATAGCTCTTTCTTTTCTTATATTTTTTTTTTGGTGGGACTGGGATTTGAACTCAGGTCTTCATGCTTGCAAAGCAGGTGCTCTACTACTTGAGCCATACCTTCAACTCTGCAGATAACTCCTTTTGTCTCCCTGTTATTATAACTTAATATGTAAAAGGAGGTGGTAGGGGGCTAGCTGCTTTGACTTTTCAGTTTTTACTTCCTCATACCAATGTTTGCATTTGGCTCTTTTAATATTTATTTAAAAAAATATAGTTTCCTTGTCTCCTTATCTATCTAGTCAGGTGTATGATCTTGTCTGGGATAACTATTTTAGGGTCTGAATTAGAATTTTATTTTCTAAATTTCATACACATGGGTTACTGTTGTAGTAATCTCTTCTTTACTATTATCTTCTTTCTGGAAAAGTGAGTTTCTTGAGAGAAGTGGCATTAGATTGATATAACTTCAGAGTCCCACTCCAGTCAGAGATAGTCCAGGTTGCTGGTCCTCAAAGACCCAGCTCCATCAAGACAATGAAAACATATCTGCATGACTAAGCAGTGTTAAAATGTGAAGAGAGAGAAATCAGAATATAATTCATTTGAATCTTCTCTCACAAGATGAAGAGAATTTGACTTCTGACTTTAATTCCTTTGGATTTTTAATATCTGTGGACTTTACTTTGCAAAATGCATTTCATTCTTGAACTTTAAATTCCTCCTGAGAATTTCATACTGGGAGTAGTTTACCTGCAAATTTGAGGTACCTCTGTAACATTGGAAATATTTTAGAGTGATTTAATATTGTCATTTGATTTCATCAGAGAGCCTTGGATAGATTATATTGGGTGATATGGTTGTATATAACTTGAGGTGACATTCCCATCCTTGCCTCACAGATTACAGAGTGAACTTTTGGCCTTGGGAACAGAATGACCTAGAAGTTAAATAAATTAGTCTTCTGTTCATAACTCATTTCAGAGGCTTCCAGGAAAAATTTGTGCAGCTCACTAGTGGTCCTTGCAAAGTACTCAAAAAGAAAATTGGTTGGTATTGGTTCTGTTTGGATTTTTTGCTGATTTTGTCTTTGAGGGAAAATCACAGGCTTTATACACAATACAGTTAATGTCTGAGCCCAAATGAAGATAGAAAATAAAGAATTGGGAGATAGGTGCCTGGGGCACTGATACTGGGGAGGCTGAAATCAGGAGGATCATGGCTAGAGGCCATTCTGAGCAAAAATTTTGTGAGACCCTCATCTTAACCAAATGCTGGGCATAGTGGTATGAACCTGTTATCCCAGCTATGGTGGGAATCATAAAATAGGAGGATAGCTGTCCAGACCAGCCTGGGCAAAAAGCAAGGCCCTATCTCAAAAATAACCAGAGCAAAAAGGACTAGGGGTGTGAATCAAGTGATAGAGCAACTGCCAAGTAAGTATAAAGCACTGAGTTCAAACCCCAGTACCACCACCAAAAAAAAAAAAAAAGAACTGGGAGATGGAAGCAGGGAAAATGCTTCTTTCTGACCTTCTTCTAAGGAAAGTCGAATATGTAAGCTACGGACTCCATCCATCCTCCCATCCACTTCATTTAGAGGCTAGATGGTGGACTTTGGAAGGAAATGCAAGGGATCTGTAGCCTAGACTCTTCTTCCTTTCAATGGTAAGGCTGCCTTCCCACTCTACTTCTTTTATGTCTCTTCCCAAGGAAAGACTTCTGTGTTTGTTAAAAAAAGAAAAAAAAAAGTCTATCTAATTCTGGGATTCAATATTAGCAACACCATTTGCCCACAGATAGGAGTCACATTCTCCAACATCAGTCTTGTCAATTACAAAGATGACTTGTTGGGTTCTTTAATGGGTAAATCTTTTACTTTATACCTTATTTCATTCAACACTTAAGTAGGAAATGGAATATTATCTACTGGATCCTTGCAAGATATCCAAACTCACCACATCAGAACTGCTTATAATTACACAGTTCCTAGCCATAACTTTACTTGCTCTAGTTTATGTCCTTAAATAGGGTGCATCATACTAGGAATATTTGATCAACATACAATATTCAACTGTTCTACCTGGACAAATTTACTACTTACTTGACTTTCTATTCTTTTACAAAATCAAAGGAGAATCAAATTCTAACTTTTGGTTCTTTTTTTCCCCCAAAGACTCCAATTTCTAGTTCTCTCTTATCCATAACTGGGACATTATATATTGTTATTCTTACAATAAATGTCAATGATTTGTTTTCCTTTTAACAGTCTTAAGGACTAAGAACAACAAAATCATCTTGTCAGATTCTTATGTAATACACAAATCCCATGGTATGGAATGTATAGTAGTTTATGCAACTCATTGAGGCTGATAATTTGATACACCTAGCAGGCAAACTTTTGATCCTTGCTTGCTGCAAAAAATCCCAACTATGCAAGAGATGGGAGGATCATGGTTTGAGGATAGTTGGAGCAAAAAAGGCTGGGCATGGTGACATGTCCATGCTAAGCTGGAGGAGGAAGATTTTGCTTTGAAGTCAGCCTTGAGTAAAAAGTGTGAGGCCTAATCTGCAAAATAAACTGAAGGAATATGGCTGGAGTCATGGCTCACATGGTAGAATGCCTGTCCTGAGTTCAGATCCTATTCCCATTGCCCCCCTAGAAAAAGAATAACATAAGTCCGTCAAATACTGTCATGTGTTCTGTGTTTCCTGTTCCTACCTCTACTTCTTAGGATTGTCTTCACACCTTAAACTTGTCACTCAACTTTGTGAATGCTTAAGGCAGATAAATTCCATATACTCTCTTAATTATGAAATGCTACAGGCATATTAAAAATGCTCAACATCATTGTTAACCAAATAAATAAAAATTGACATAAAGAATTCTCACCCATGACATTAGAAATGCAAAATTTTAAAGTCTAGCTAGTGCTAAATATTGGTGGGGATTGCTAACTACTCCTCCTATATTGCTGGGAGTAGTTAGGGAGAGCAATCTAGCAATCTGTAATCAAAGCAATTACAGTATACACACATGCTTTGGTTCAACAATACTATTTTTGCATGTAAAACTAAGAAAATTCCCATGTGGTTCCATAAAAAGACATATACAAAATATATAAAAATATATATACAAAAATATCTATTGCTTTTGGTTGTGGAAAGTTGACGCGTAACTGGGTACCAGTAAAACCCAGTAGTTTTTCTAAAACAAGAAGTGGTTTAGCATACTAATTTTAGTTTCAATCTAGAGTGAAATAAGCATCAGTTGCTGGCTCCCTTCCCCATATAAATCTCTGAGCCAGGCACCAGCGAGTCACACCTGTAATCCTAGCTATTCAGGAGGCAGAGATCAGGAGAATCGCTGTTTGAAGCCAGCCCAGGCAAATAGTTCACGAGACCCTATCTCAAAAAAAATGGGCTGGTGAAGTGGCTGAGGGTGTAGGCCCTGAGTTCAAAGCCCAGTACCACAGACAAACAATTTTGAAAGTCCTGGGTAACCTGAGAAAGCAAACCAAAACAGGGTCACACCACTAAAAACTGGTACAAAACTGCTGATATACCAAGGCTGACTCTAATAAATTTTGGGAAGTAAAAAGGAGCTTGCAGTAAAAAATGATGTGATATCTAGAAAGTACTATTAGAAACATTCAACAAAGAAAGTAACTTATGCCAGAGAAAGCACTCCTAATGGAAAAGACACATTAAAGAAGACTAAATTACCACTATATCATCTGAGAAATAAAAGCAACTGTAGCAAATAAATAGTGAGAAAAAGTAGTTATGAAGAAGAACTAACTGGGATTATTGGACATGAGAAATATACTTGTCAAAATAAAGACACTGATTTGCAGAGGAGGTAATATTTGAAGAATAATACAAAAACATTTTTCAGAACTAAAGAAAAACAGAGTACACAGCAGAATAGACCAGAGAATTCACAACTGAGCACATCAAAGATGACAAGAAAATCTTAAAAATCTCCATTGTGAAAAAAGCATATAACTTTCACAGAAATGAAAAATAGACATTTACTTAACAAATATTTATGGGATGCTTATTAAGGGCTGAGAATTTTCTAGATTCTTTGAATTATTTGTGCTCAAATATAGTAAGATTTTTGTCCTTGTGGAACTTATATTAAGGTAAGTGGAACATTGTGGCTATAAATAATAAACATAATATTTTATTATGGGAATTTACGTAGAGTAAGGGAATTAAAAATGCCACAGAGAGTGGGATGAGACACTTCCAACTTTGAAATATGCTCATCAGAAAGGTCCTCCTTCTCTTCTAGGCTTGTCTGTGTAAAGATAACCATTATTTCTACTTACATCAGCATAAATAAATGTTTTCCAGTTTGTTCTATTAGTGATTACATGCATATGTGACTGGTTGGTTTGGTATGGTCAGTGTGTTTTTTAAGTTTGCAGGCTCAGAATCATTGCTAATCAAATAATGGAGTGACTGGCAGTTCCTACTACAACTGCTCCTCCTGATGCGGTCTTGTTACTGTAGTGAAAAACATCAAACCCTGGCATTTAATGTGCAACTATTGAAATATGTGATAACCTGAGGATTCCAGGCCAATATGCTTTTACTAAATCTTAAAAATCTCCATTGTGAAAAAAGCATATAACTTTCACAGAAATGAAAAGTAGACATTTCTTTAACAAATATTCATGGTGTGCTTAATGTAAGGTACAATGTATACTTATCACCTTGATTCAGTTGTACATCATGTCTCTGTCCCTATGCCATGGCTCCATGAGGGAACACAAGCCTCTCTCTATTCCACAGGGCATCACTCTACTTTACTACATGGGTAGTATCATGTTTATAGGAATTAATTCATACAAAGTGTCAAGTACATGGATGCTTGCCAAAATACTTATGTGGCAGGGAATGGAAGCAGAGTCCACAGCAACCTTGGTAATATTTCTAGAGGTTTCCAGTCTGAGGATGTCAGAATATTACCTACCAAGTAAAAGAAGCATAATGGTAAAACAGGATATTTCAATTCTTCTTCTTTCTTCTCCTTTCTTCTCCCTCCTCCTCCTTCTTCTTCTTCCCCCTTTCTCGTCCCTTCCCCTCCTCCTCTTCCTCCTCCTCCTCTTTTTTCTTCCTTCCCCTTCTTCTCCTTCCTCTCCCCCTTCTCTCTGCCCCCTCCATCCTTCTTCCTCCCTTCCCCTGACAGGGTCTCAATGGCTGGCCTCAAACTAATAACCCTGCTTCAGTCTGCCAAGTGCCGGGTTACAGATGTGCACCACACCTGGTTTAGATGTTCTGTATCCTAAAGGTAAAATGAGCAACATTTGGTTTGGTTCCCAAATCTGTAATGCTACTAGTTTTAAGTAAATCCAGGAGTAAAAGAAGGCTCTGGAACTGGTCCAGGCAGGAGGGCAAGCACCTGTTTCTTGGCTCTGGTGAGAAAGCATGTTCAATCCTGCTCCAAGAATCAACTGATTTATTGAGATGCTATTTGAAGGGTCTAATAAGCTTCTATAGGAGAATTACTGGGCAGTGTTTTAAAGTTTTGAAGCAAAGCCCTGACCTTTTCAGTAAATAGCTATTTTGCTTTTTTGAATTGTATTTGGCTTGCTTTGACTTTTTGGGAGAGAATGCCAAATGATTTCCTAAAATGAGCTGAATTTTGTATTGTCTCTCAGCTTATAGAATTAGAAATAGCAACAAATTTCCATCATCAAATGGCAGCAACACAAATGAGATTGGGCTTAAATTGGTCTGGGAGATGCAAATAAATTGCATGACAACCTTGTTCAAATTGTCAAGATGTGTTTATTTTGCATTGTCATGCTCCTCTATAAAACTGAGCCCCTAAGGAAAATTCCTTCTGATCTTGTGATGGAAGAAGATGGTTTATGATGTGTATTTGCTTGTCCTGCCTGCCATGTTTCTCCCAAGAAAACTATTGAACTTATTAAATGTCTTTTCACCATTATGGTGTCCCACACAATACTGATTCTATTTAGGAACTCATTATACAGAAAAAGTAAAAGAGAAATAATGAAATGATTTTCATAATGTTAACTCAAATTGTTATGTATTAAACACTGCCTTAGAAAAGGTATATTAGCCTATTGAGGACATTGAAATCTATTGAAAAAATTGCTTAGCAAAATTAAAATGTTATTTTCCAGAAGTGCATGATATGGAATTTATTCTTCTAGAACTATAATTAGATGGGCCTGGGCACCAAGGAATATAAGTGGGAGTGGTCCCTTTCCCTATTACACCTAATAACTCACTTGAAAAACATTTGCATCCCACTTTTTTGCCTTAGGGCATTTTCCCAGCGGAGGAATACTTCCACTGTAAGAAACAACAGAGATTCTACTGGACTGGAAATTGATATTGCCAGTTGTTTGTTTCAACCTCTTCTTATACTGATCCAATATAAAAACAAGAGAGACACTCTATTGTAGGGGTGGTCAACTCCAATTACCAAGGGGACACAGTATGGCTATTACACAGAGAGCATGAACATATGTGTCTAAAATCCAAGGGAATCTTTTGGAACATACAACTACCATAACTGGTAAAATTTAATTAAGGGTGCAGCAAGCACGTGTCAGCTTTCAGATTTGAATAACTTAGGAGTGAAGGGTGAGATAACAAAATTTGATCAGCCTAAGTGCTGACTAAGATCAAAGGAACATCAGATAGATAGCAGAATAATGAACCTATAAATACTAGTGACAGTCTGTGTCCAATTGCAAAAACTAAGACTATATATTTGTTTTTTCTTCTTGGTGCATTATTTGTTGATTAGCATTAAGCATTTTCTTCTTCTCCTATATTTCCTATAAGTTGTATTGGTGGTAATTGTTTGATTAATCTTTCCAAACTTACCAAGATGAAACTATGGAGAAAAAGAATAGCTCACAGAGAAGGATGTAATGACTCACAAGATAGTGCATCTTCCCGAAGGAGACAAAGTTAGTTACATTTTTACTTGTATAAAGGGTAGTTAATTCATCGTGCTATGTGAAAGCAGGTTATTGTGTATATGCCCTATTCACTCATTTGTTAATTTTTTAAAGTGACAGCCTACTATATTTCAGATACAATCTTAGGCACTGGAGATATTACAGTTAATAAAACACAATTTTTGCAGGCATGGTTCTACAGTTTAGTGGAGAGAGAAGACAGTAAGCACTGTATATGGGCGGAAATGTGTGCCAGGATGACGCTGAGCCCTGTATATGTAGAAAAGAAGGACTGGGAATTCTAGAAGGAGATTTTGGAGGATGCAATTTGAGTAATTTGATTAGGAAAGACCTCATTGTTTAGATAACATTTGAAGTAACATATACTGAAGAAGAAGAAGGAAGGAGCCATGCCATTCCAGGAGGAAGGCAAGACCCTGAGGAGTGAGTGTGCTTGACATGTTAAAAGAACTACTAGGAGGCTGGCATGGATGGAAAAAATGGTGGTGGTGGTGGGGGGTGTGTGAGGAAATTCATTTAGAGAATTAAAAGGGAACAAATTGTCACTTTTTAGTCATCCTGATGACTAGATTTAAACTGGAGGATAACAGAGATTTTTAAGTGGAGGATTTGCTGCTATTTTTTTTTCAGTACTGAGGTTTGAACTCAGGGCTTCACCTTAAGCCACTCCACTAGCACTTTTTTGTGATGGGTTTTTTCAAGATAGGGTCTCGTGAACTATTTGTCTGGGCTTTCTTTGAATCTTGATCCTCCTGATCTCTGCCCCTGAGTACCTAGGATTACAGAAGTAGGCCACCAGCACCCAAAGATTTCTTGCTATTTTTGAAAATTAATAATGGTAAGAATGATATATATTGAGGGGTAGGCCATGGTAGATATCAGAGAGTAATTCACTCAATATCTTTCCAATCACATTCTATTACAGAGCTTTTTGAATGTCAAAAAACTGAAACCCACAATTTCCCTCTAAGGTTTTCTTATGGTTCTGATTATACATGTGGTTTGGTTTCTATTGATCAGGTGTGTTCATGCAAAGATGCTATTTGGAGCTGTTTTATGTAAGGAGCCTATGTCATCTTTGGTGTTCATTGCAGCTGGATTGGTGCTGTTCTGCTCTGGAGACTTCAGTTATGACAATGGCTTCCTGACCCCCAGACTGAAGCTATGCAGCATGTTATATAACAGCCAACTGCTATGCCAGTGCCTTTCTAATCCTTTTATTCGAGTTAAGGTCTTCTACCAGCAAGCAGTCCTAACTCTGGAGTCCTGGTTTCCCAATAACAGGGAGAGTAGTATGTTTGTGAAGACAACAGTTAGAAATAACATCCCCACTTCCTCAGCTGCCCAACTGTTCTTGAAGAATAGATCCTTTGAAAGTGGAGTTTTGAACTCCAGGCCCAAACTCCTCGGCTTCCACATGTCAAGTCCAGCTACTTGCTCCTTTATACCAAATAAAGAGACAGTAGTAATGAAAGACAGAGAATGAAGATTTATTGCACAGCCTGGGATATGCCATGGGAAGAGGCAGAGTAAGCACTCAGCTCATCTTCAGCCATCTTTGGGGTATAGACATGAGCTTTAGCTTTAAATAGACAAAGGATTAGGGCAGGGGACAAAAGGTATGCATAAACAGTCCCAATCACAGGTATGGCCTGTTTGGTCATCATCTCAGTCCTTGTTCTTTGAGGGTTATGGAAAAGTTGTTATTGCTGTCATCGCTTGGGAGCAATCTGGTTCCCAAGACATGATTATTCCTGCTATAAGATACAGCCTCATCATTATAGGTGATTGTCTTCCTTTGGCAGGTGGTCTGTCCTACAAGTCTCCCCAGTTCTTTAGGATAATTTCAGTCCCTTGTCATAAGGAGGTTATCAATCATTCTTGTCCTTCCTTTTAAAAAAAAAACATTTTTATTAGTACATAATACTTGTATTGGGGTTTCATTATTACATTTCCATTTATGTATATGATGTACCATGATTTGGTTCATTACCTCCATTATTCTTCCTCCTTTTTCTTCCCTTTCTTAAAATGGCTTTGACAGGTTTCATGTTCCATATTCATACATGACCATATTCACCCCTCTTTACCCTCTTCATTTACCCTTCCCTGCCCACTAGTACCTTCCCCTTCACCTGACCTGTTTTACCTTCCTGTCCTTCATTGTTTAAGTGTATTTTCATTATCCAGTGGGGTTTTGCCTTGGTAATTTACCTGTAAATATATTGTACTTTAGTCAGTCTAACTCCCTCTACTACTCTTCCTTGATTCCTAGGTGGCTGAAGGAGAGCATAGTTCAATGCAAAGGACAACAGGTACAAAATGGAGATGGAGATGCTAAGCTTTTCTTCTGTTTTTAGTTAATTTGTAGGCCCAAGTAAGGAGTCAGTGCTTTTCAATAAAAGTAGTGTAAGCACCTCTTATACCTTGACAGGCTAGTTCTGTGAAGTGGTTCCAGAAGTTATGCCTAGAAATTCATCTGAGAATCTGCTCCTCCAGCTCTTAGAAGGATTTTGGAAGCACTTACTTTTTGTCTTTTTTTTAGCAAGGGACTTTCTGTTTATTGAAATTGAACTCTGGAATAAACAGGAAAGTTGAAGGCTTCTTTTGTTCTTGGAGATACTGTAGAGGAGTCCCCCATTTTAAGGAGGCATGGCAGCAAAGGAATATCAAGGAACAGATGGAATGTGGGGTGTGGATTGGGCCCACAGGGACAGGCAGATGGAACACAGAAGTAAAAACCAAGCTTGCAGAGATGTTCTCCTGCCTGCAAAATGTAAACCATCACCAGAGGAAGAGACAACCAATCAGTAAGGCACACAAAAAAGGGAGACAGTTAATCCAAAGTGGCCTAACTTGAGGTATAAAACCTACTCTGAACCCTGTCTCCACATGCTGCACTCCTTTGGTTAGCCACCTGTTGTTTTTTCCCCATTTAATGGGGTCACAATAAATTTTTGCTTTCCCTACTCTCTGTCTTGGTAAATTCTTTTACCAACATGCAACTCCTAAAATCCATGACAGATACCACATGAGGTATTATCAAGATGTATACCCCCTGAAACCAATCCAAGGACTTAACAGAAAAAGGAAAATGTTACTGGAGGAGGTTTCCCTCAGATCCCTATTTCCATGCAAAATCACAGGTACTTAAGATCCACACATATGAAACGAATTTCAAGGTGTCTCTCGACAAGGAGTCTCACAAGGTGAAAGTTTTAGCAAGGATTTATTTTACCTTGACAAGACAAAAGTATGGAGAAATGGGGAAAAAAGGGAGAAACAGTTCCTGCTCCCCATGCAGCAGATGGGAGTAAATACTTAAAAGGGCGGTTCTTAATTATAGTTTTTATACTTCCTGATCTGGGGAATACACTTGGTCTCATCAAGCAACCCCTAATCCTTAGGCAATGGATTTGGGTGCTCAAGATGGGTGCTGTTTATTATTTTAAAACATGAAGAAGTGATCTAGGCCTGCCCAAAACACAGGGACAACAGGCGTTTTAGGATTCCCTTTGCTGGAAATGCCCTTCCTTCTGTCCCTCTACCATTTCAAGGAGTCTTTCAGCTTGTTAACATCTCAGAGAAGAAGGCAGCTGCAGATAGACCCTGTATGTCTCCCTGTTCTTGCAGTTTAACATCTAAAAGGAGATGGGAGGGGAGCTTGTTGCTATGGCTTTTCAGTTTTTACTTCTTTGTTTCAATGTCTGAGTCTGGATCTTTTAGTATTTATTAAAAATAATATAACTTCCCTGTCTCTTCTTTTATTTACCCTGCCTCAGAAAACAAAAACCTCCAAAGCAGTAGAATTTGAACACATGTTATAATATAACAATATATAGCATGAGAGCTAGTGAGACTAAAAATTTAAATTGATAAACTCTCATCACAGAGCAAGTTAAAAAGAAACTTCACAAGCATGAATTCTTGAGCTTTGAACAAAATAAGGTAATTATTCTGCTCTGTCATGACAGTATTATGGCTACTCATATGTCCTGATTTGTCCTCTAATACTCTTCAGGACAGATGGCCATAAACTCAGTACTCTTCTTTAAATAGTGTAAGAGCTTTATTCTCTATTCAGAACAGAAATATTCTACATAAGTCTATAGCATCTTGTCTCTGTGAAGAACAAGGATGCTTTCATGATGACTTCGGGGCAGTGCATGAAAGGATAAGAATGCAAATCTGAAGAGAAACAGTGATTGAATTAGAACTTATCAGTGGTGAAATTTAAAGAAGATGTGTATTAATTTTAAGAACTGTGAAGAGCATTGGATTTTACCTTATTTGCAAGCCAATTTAATTCACAGATACTGCCAGAAGACACAGACTCCTGGGTTAGAGACAAAAGACTGTTACACAGCATAGCATGTAGTATATTTTCATGGTTGTGTAGGATCCCTTGGGATTTGGGTACAATATGGAGGCAGACTTAGATATATACCCCACACACTATGTATAAAAATATAACTCTACAAAAGACTTAATATCTAACCTCACACACAAAAGTTTTCTTACATTTTTAACATACTTTTGTGGACACAGAAAACAGGTTTTGAAAACGCATGTATTCTTATACAAATGTACATAATTAACTTGGTTACACTTGTTGAATAGGAAATGAAGAGATGTGTTCAATGTTAATATGAAATGAGAAGGTCTACTGAGAGGAAGTAGAGTTTGGGGTTCAGAGTATGACATGAGGAATGGGGCTGTCTTACGGTTTCATTGCTTATAAGATATAGGGTTGTGAACAAATTACTTAATTTATCCATTTCTTTGTCTGAAAATTGGGTATGATTCTTTTATAAGGAGTATGTACTTATGAAGCAGGCTAGTGTCAGGACAAAGTTACCATGGGATTCTGGCTCCATTAGACTTTTCTCAGTGCAGTTCATGCTAAACTCCTTATCTCAGTCCAATGCCATACTTCGCAGTTGTAAACTTCTTTTCAGTAGTAAAATCTTAGCAGTTGTAGAGTCCTTCAACTGTAAATCCTTTGTAATTGTAAGTTTCCAAAGACAAGGCGCCTTACCAGAATTCTACCCTTGATTACTTCTCAGGTAAAAGCCCTCTGCTTAAAACATGGCAGGGAGGGAGCAGGGAGCAGGGAGGAAAAATGGCCCAAACATGTATGCACATGTGAATAAATGGATAAAAAAATTTTTTAAAACATGAATATTAATCGCACCTCATGTTTATAATTAAACCTGAGAGCTTAAGTGCATGTGCAGAGTGCCCATATTTTATGAAAAGACCTTGTTAATCAAACCTGTCAATCTTGCAAAGATTGCCCAGATTTTTGCCCTTTCGATTTATAAAGGTCTTTTTTTAAAAGATCAGCATTTCTATCTCACCTGGCCAATCCCACCACTTTTTTTTTTTTTTGTGGTATCTTCCGATAACCTTTACTAAACACTTTCACTACATGTTTTCATCCTGCCTGAATTCTTCTCTTGTAGGATGCAAGTACCTGAAATTTTCTGGACCAGGATCTCCTTAGACCACTCATCCGGTAACACTTATTGGTTGGTGTAAGTATTAGATGATCAAGTAAGTCTGGCAGGTAATCAGGACAGCACTAGGCTTTTATATTTGCTGGAATATTTCTGAATGTTTGTTGATTCTAAGATGTGGGAGAGAGTGGATGTGTGTTCTGGGAAGAAGTCTTGGCTTTCTGAGAATGCTTTTCTATTGTTTATATTTCCTACCAAATTTGTAAGAGGCGCTCAAGTTGCTTTTGCTGAAACCACTACCTCCTTATTTGAGCCCACAAATTAACTAAAAACAGGAAAAGCTTGGCATCTTTGTCTTCATTTTGTATGTCTTTGCTCTAAGTCATTCTCTTTACAGTCACTTTATAATCACCTTGGATTCCAAAAAGAATAAAACTGATAATATCTTTATGACAATGAACTGGAGCTACCTGGAGCTGCCACCCTCCCAGTGAGGACAATTATCCCAAGAATCCTCTCAAACAGAAACCAGATTACTCCCTCCAGGTGATAACTCCCAAAACTGGACAAAACCACCTGCCTGACCAAGATTGCCAGCCCTATCAGTCATGAGACCAACCAGACCACACCTATGACTGGACTGTTTAACGATGCATACCATTGTCCCCTGTCCCCAGTTCTTTTGTCTATTTAAACCTATAGTTCATGTTTGTACCCCAAAGATGACAGAAGATGAGCTGAGTGCTTACTCTGCCGCTTCCCATAGCATGTCCTGAGCCATGTATTAAATTTCCTTTCTCTGCCTTCACCATGCCTCTTTATTTGGCATTTAGGGGCAGGTGGCTGGACCTGGCATATGGGATCTCAGGAGTTTGGGCCTTGGGTCCAAAACTCTGGTGTCAAATTCACTTCTCTTTCAATGAAATAATTTAATTAATTTGAAAGGACTCAAAATAAATGAGAGTACAGCAGTTTGGAATTTCAAAGCCAAATTGTGTTTACCAGTATGATGATAGAAAAGTAGATTACAGATTTTTATGATTTTGTTTTGGACATTTGACTATTGTTCAATAATACTGAAAATTGAGAAAATTATTCTTATCAGAAGCACTGACCTATCCTTAGGATCCTGTAACATAGTCATAAGATGTTCTTTTTAAATATTTTTTGGACAATTTCTATTTAAGACTTTCTCATCCCTAAGTAAATATTTTATTATCAATTTGATCTATGTTAGAGAGTCTTCTGTTTTGGAGACCAGAAATTGACTTTTACCAATGTCTCTACAACCTAAACATTAAGATAAGCTCAGACAAAAAACTTGGGACATACATGTAAAGACAATATAGAACCAGGAAGCTCTGTGCATGACACTGTGAGACTGTCTAAGTAGGGCTCCCATCTATTCAGATACAGGATCCTGTGTGCACAGGGGACAGAATGTCAGGTTTAGTATGTTAGTGGTAACTTTGAACAGAAAAGAAAATGAGCAGTTCCAGTTTCTAGGACTGGCATTATTTGTTTATATCCAGACAGCAGAGAGCTGAACTGTGTGAGAGAGAATGGGTCATTGTGTCCCTACATTTTGAAAAGTAGGAGATGTGTGGGGAAACACATGTGTGCAGTCTGGAGTACCACCACACTGTGAACCTTTTACTCAATGAGATGGTTTTTTGTCCTAGGAGAGGGAGTGAAACCCAGTACTGGCCTAGCAAAAAGCTCAGAGCAAGGACATTTTCATTCCTGCCTAAATGTTTATTATTTTGCCACCTTTTTTTTAAAATCATCTGTTTAATTACCAGTATATCTCCCTTTGGCATTACAAAGGCATTAGAACAACTTGCCCTTACCTAATGCCATATTTTCCAGACTTCCTTATTCCCACCTTGGCATTAAGCATAAAATGTTCCTTAATGAGATTCTGTCCTCCCAATATCTCAACACTTTTCTGGTGCCTGGCATTTTATCAAATAGTTGTGGATGAGTGTCTTTGTCTGCTGCTCTAGCTCACCAGTGTCAAATGATCACATTTCTTGCAGATGGTACATGCTTGACATTTGGGCACTAGGATGGCTGACAGTCAACTCTGGGAGTGTTGAAGTGGAGACACACTTGCTTCTGCACACCATACCCATTCCCAAGGTGATGGTTGGTAGGAAGATAGCACAGTAGGAACACAGTGTTGTCCAAATCTTAGGGGATATGCATTTCCTAACTTTTTCATTTGAGTAACAGTTAAAAAGTAGGAATCTAAAGTGCTGATAGATGGAATTCTATGTTGGGTGAAAGGAGCAATTCAGTCATTCCCCAAAGAGTGCTGAAAATCAGTCTTATTTTTATAAATAACACATGTGAGTTATGGACCAGATATTTAATTTAATCTATAATCTAAAACTTGCCCAGTTTCTTGTAGATTTTGGACCTCTCTTTGTTCCAGCCCACTCTGAGACTTTGCCCATTGAAACTCTGTAATGGTCATAGCAAAGCAAGGAAGCTTACTGTTGTCAGAAGGTACTTCTATGGTAAATGCAAGTGCTGAGTCCCTTTTCTAAAGGGATGACTAGTAAGAGTGTGGTGGGGGGGCACTGCTGTGTGCAAAGCATTCTGGGACACACAATACCATGCACTCCCATGTAACTAAAATGGCAAAATGGGTCCTGTGACCAGTGAATTTTTCCAGGGTTTGGAAAAGTATAGGAGAAATGGATGCTGTAATTCATCTTTTCTTTAAGGTGCCTGTCCAGAGTCACAACATTTAATGTATGATTTTATATCCCAATATACCTTAATATTAGGAAAACAAAATTCTACTTGCTACAGAGATTTTCTCAGCCTGTGATTAAAATAAGAATGGAAGAGGGCATGGAATGATGATGTTGGGGTTCAGAAAACACCCTACAGTATGGTGCTTGGACATTCTGAGCAGGCAAAACCATCTCATAATCAAAGTCTCTCCAATCTTACCTTAGACCCCCATCTCTCTTTGATCCTCTTTCTCTTCTGAAGGAAGTTTTCTCCAGTTCCCTTGTCTATCTAAAGATTGGATCTCCAAAAAGGAATACATAGTGCCTTCAGCCCTCATACTGAAATCTCATTAGCCAGGAAAGAGTAACCATCAGAGAAGAGACTGGAAATCAAATACTGGATCTAAATCCCAGAGGAACTTTTTCTTAAATCTAGGTTTGTTCTTTGAGAGCATCCAATTTCTCTGAAACCATTTATATTCTCTCTAAAATTGCCTATACTTTCCCTACCCTTTCCCTTGTAAGGAGAATATCTAAGCCTCTTATCATCTGGCTCTTTGAGTTCATACTTTATGAATGAACATGTACACTTTAATGAACTTGTAATATATTTTTCTCCTGTTAATCTGTTGTCAATTTGTTTCAGCAGACTCAGTTGTCACATTTCAGAGGAAACATTTGAAGTTCCCTATAATGGTTCAGGACTCACATAAATGGAAACATGAAAAACCCATCAGTAGGAGCTGCTCTGGCACTCCACATATGGTGAGTCCAGAATTCTTTTCTACAGCCAACTACCTCCCTCACCTTTCATAGGCACTGGAGAATAATGCAGATTCCACAACATTGTTAAAAACATAACTCAGGATTTTTCTTTCAAACTACTTTTAATCCACAAGAATTTAGATACCCTAATATCATAGTAGGCTCTTTTATTTCTTTTCTTTTGGAGATAAAGAAAAGAAGCCTCCCCCACCAGATAGATAAAAGATGTGGCTTCACTCTTTATCTAGTGGAATATACAGTCAAAAAGACTATTTTGGATAGAAAGAAGAAAGACTTGAGAGAGTTTCCTATATAAAAGAGGCTTGGTGGTAAATGAGGATAGAGCTTATCATAAGAGACAGCTACATCTGGTTCTATTTCAAGGTCATTAATGAAGGAGGGAAGAAAGAAATGAGTTGATAGCTCTACCTGAATATATGCCTGAATTCTTTTGTAAATGTCAGAGAGAAAAGATGAATCTTTAGAAGGAGACTGAGGGAAACAGCAGCATGTCATTTCCTCCTCTGCATGTGGTTTGCTGTTTGTCCCTGACAGGAGCCAGTCCTGGCTCTCCGTAGAGGCCAAGAATTGTTCCTGGTGGTCTTTGACGGTGATATGTGCTGACTATATGAGGTGCTCTGAGTAATGGCTGCCATTCTCTTATGTTCAGCACTTAATAGAGGCTTGAAACATCATTGGTATTTAGTACAAATTGGTTCAATGAATTCTTCAAAAAATGCTGGGTTCATGTAGGACAGATGTCCAAATTACATGTCCTGGATGGATGATCAGCTAAAGAGTGACATGGGTCAGCTCTTTAACACTTGATATACAGAGCCTGTAAATAAAAAGTGAAAGGGGAAATTGAGAATTTAATCTTTCTGGTTTGGCAGTTTTAGCTCTATTCTGGGAAAAGGCAATTGAGATGTTTATAACTGTAAGATAACCTCTGAAATATAGCATTTACAACTTGTCATAAAGAACACAGCACTAAGTATGTTTGACTAGACAAGTTAATAGTCTAGTTGAGATGTAAAAAACAAGTAGGGCAGTAGAATCAAGATATGGATATATGATATTATAAGAGGTATTTAAACTGCTTTTGCTGAAAACCACTGACTCCTTACTTGGACCCAAGAATTAATTAAAAGCACAAGAAAAGCATGGCATCTCTGTCTATATTTTGTATCTGTCTTTGCTTTAAGCCATTCTCTTTGCAGTCACTTTGCGATCACCTTGGGTTCTAGGAAAGACAGGGCTGATCTTTATGAACATCTGTATGGCAAGTGACCAAGGGATGGAAGCTGCCCCTAAGGAACAGCAGAGCCTTGGAGGGCAGACCACCCCCTTAATGAGGAAAATTACCTATAATTATGGAGGCTGTACCCTGGAGCAGGAGTAATCTTCTTATGGGAGCCAGACTGCTTTCCTAAAGTAATGACAGTGATAACAAGTTCTCCAGAACCCTCAAAGAACAAGGACTGAGATAATGGTCTACAGAGGCCTCACTGGACCAATCTTAAGAAAGACAATGACCTGCTAGACCACCTGCTGTCAATTCTGTTACCTGAACACCTGTGACTGGGACTGTTTAACTATGCATACCTTTTGCCTCCCTGTCCTAACTCTTTGTCTTTTTAAAGCTAAAGCTTGTGTGTGTACTCTGAAGATGGGCTGAGTACTTATTTTGCCTCTTCCCATGGCATGTCCTGTGCCACATAACAAACCTTTCTCTGCCATTCACCATGTCTATTTATTTGGCATATAGAGGGGAGTGACTGGACATGACATGTGGAAGCTCAGGAGTTTGGACTGGGAACTAAAAAGTCCAGTTACAATATATCACATATATTAATGTACATTGTGATAGGCAGTATTCTTTAAATTTTGTGGAAATTTTAAAAATCATTAATTATGCAGAGTTTATGGAAGATTAGCAAATTCATATGGAAATAGGAAAAAGTGAAACATAGGTCAGTATAATTAGAAAAGGAAGTACCATTTCCTTTCAAGAGGTCAGAAAATGACGAAATGTAAAAATACCAAATGAAGAAAATTCTCAAGAAAAAGGGTAAAACAAGGATTAAAGACCAAAAATTGATCTTTAGTACAATCTAATTAATAAAGTGTAGGCTAAAAAACTAAAAGTGAAGATGTGAACGGCAATGGGGCAGTCTGTGATCAGAAGACTTCCAAAGCTCTTGTGTTCTGTGTGGAAGAATCCATAGCAGGTCACATGTGTGTCAATAGAGTTTATTAAAAGTTAGGGTAGGAAAATACAGGTGGAAGCAGGGAAGCAGAGAGAGCATGCTTCTCTTCTCCTGGGGCTTTAAAACTTATGCTAACCTATGGGAAGGGAGGAACCAGGAGACTCCCATCCAATAATCAATGTGTGGGGAGTGGCAAGGGTGGTCTAGGGCATGGTCAATTTGAAATGCAATATTAAGTCATATATTTCCTATGAGTCCTGAACTTTCCCTAAATATAGCCTAACTTCCCCTTGAGAGACATGATCCCGAGAAAAACTTTTTGAGGTTGTGGAGGAGATGGAGTTCTCTTTTTCCTAAATGTGCTTCAAGCTGACAAGGGGCAGCAGACACTACCTACAAGGGGAAATTGTCTCTCCTACTTATTCTTTTCCTTGGGGCCCATTTGGAAGCAAGGTGTGTGACTTATTGTCCAGCACAATCAAGGTTCCTAATCAAGGTTCCTAATCAAGGTTCCTGGGTTGTTCATGGAGACCTTGTTCACCTGCAGAGATCCATAACCCTGTTGCCTCATGATTTGGGTCCCAAAGGCTTTTATTCTGAAAGAGACAAATCTTGTTTAGAAGGCTTGCCGCAAACATGAACAATTATAGTAGCAACAGAAAGGGCCCTGCCAGGTATAACAAGACAATAAAGAATCTAATTTTTTTATTTTGAAAAGTGACAGAGACTATTAGTTATTTTTCCTATAGGTGTTTATACCTGCAGCTATTTTTATGCCTTTGATGCCCCTCTGTCTGGACTGCCACTATAGTGGGCATTTAAGGACTAATTATTTGGGGGTAATATCTGTCTTAGGGGCCAGGTGTATCAGGGGGAAAGTATTAGTCCATTTAGGGGGTAAACATCAATAGGATACAGTTCTGTTCAGAAGGAAGACTCAGAGTGTCACCATGCAAAAGTTAGATATTATTGAAAGCAGAATACAAGAGAGTATAAACAGCTCTAAGTACTGTTGAGAGGACAGATGCAGAGCTAGTAGAAATGGTTGTACTGTCTTTGTTTAAACAGAAGGCCGTGGCCAAAGACATGAGTTTACCTGTTGCCAGAAGCCTAGAAGGCTTCAATATTGGAGCACATGTATAAGAGTCCCTTTTAAAAATCTCTTGGCTTTGGTTACTTTTACAGGTCTGGCATAATTGACTTTATCTAAATCTGGAGAAGTACCCTCATTTGTGTAGCTCTTTTGAACTACAATACTCTTAAACTGTTCCTCTAAACAGTTGCCTCTGAAGATTCTGCAAATTTTGAACTTTTTCCCCTCAGAGTCAGGAGTAGCTTCTTCTGGAAAGTCATAGCTTTTTCCAGAAATTTAGATTTGTCGCATGGAGGAGGAATAACACCTCAAAGAGATCAGAAGTCAAATAGCCCTGTTTTAATGTTCCCTTATATATCATATCTATAAAACAATGTTTATCTAGCAGATGTCAGGCCTAAGTGGAAGAACTTTTAGCATTTGTCATAAACAGCAGAAAAGTCAAAAACCTTATTAGATAGAATGTACATTCATAAAAAAAGCTAAAAAAAACCCATTTGTAGACATACATTAGTACCTGAAATTTCGACCCCAGAAAATTCTCTTGGTAAACTTTAAAATAGCCAACTCCATGTAAACTTCTAAGGTTTAAGACATTAATTTGTATCTCAAAACAATCTTTCTAAAAACCCAAATTTAGATAATTGTTTTTAATAAAATACTGTTAGCAACCCTATACCTTAGAAGACACAGGAAGATAAGTAAATTAAACTATCCCTTTAACAATAGCAATCTACAAGAACATATGGGTTAATAAATCTAATTATAAAAGAGTTAAATGTAAATTATACTCATGATAGAATGAAAAAAAATATTTTCTTTAGTCCTAAGGCAGAGGATAGTTAGGGCTTGTTGTAATCAGAACTTTAGATAACTTTTTTAAATAATAGTTTTACACATTGACTTTTATAAAAGTAGTTTAATAACCATCCTAGAGATATCTACACACACATACACACACACACATAGGTGTCAATTTTTAGGCATGCCAAAAAATGTCAATTTAAGCATGAATGTATGAGGTAAATAAAGTAAAAATTCAGTGGCCAGAATTACATTGATAGAAGACAGACTAAGACACATGCAGAAAGTACACAATGACACACAGAATACATTAAATCAGAGTACACTCTTAAACAAATCATTTCTTTGTCATCATTTTTAGTTAGGTTAGTCAGTTAGCTTCTTAAGTAGTTTACAATAGATTTTTAATGCAAATACTCTATTTTTTGGTCCAATCCTTAACAGATTAATGCATTAAAAACAACAAGCATAAAAACTATGTTAATTTAGAGAATTTTAACCATAAGTTAGTTAAAATTTTCCTAGGGGACGACAAGATGGCATCATCTATGAGTTTCCTATCCCTAGGGAGTGGCAAAGTGGTGCTTAGCTCATGGTAGCAGTATTTCTTGTGACCACACAGTCTCTCTAAAAGGGGCTTTCAAACAGACCATAAAGACATGTTACATGCAATATACAGGCTCAAAATAGCAATCTGTTATAAGAATAAAAGACACCTCTCTCTGAGAGATAGGTGTGACTGCCCATATGAGTCAGTACTGTGAGGATTAAGGCTCTTTAGATCATCTTTTATAGATTAGCAGGACCAAAGCACTCCCAGTACTTAAGGACATGGCCAAGTGGTGAATATGCTGGCTTCTTCAATGCTGGCTGGTGGAAAGAGAGAGAGGGAAGAGGAATCGGGAATATTACCCTTTGAGAGAGAGCTAGAGCTTTCCAAGATCCTCAAGCATCCCTCTTCTATCAAGAAAGTCTCAGGTGTAGTTCCTTCTGAACTGGCTTGCCCTAAAGGCCTTCAGTGGATGTCTCTATGTAAGAATTAACAGCATGGTCCCCTGACTTCAAGTCTACCGTACTCCAAAGGGCCAGTCCCTACATGAGGGTTCCTAAATGGGATGCTGATCCTGAATGATAACCCAACTGTTATCCTAATGAAGTGACCAAATAATTGAAGCAAACTAAGGTGGAATTTGAACGCGTGGCCTCACATTTGTTAGGCAGACATTCCACCGCTTGAGCCATTCTGTGAGTCCTTGTTAGCTTCCTTAAAGAAAGGAGACTTAGCACTATCTTTAGAATCTGGTAAATAATCCCACTAAACCCATCAGTGAAGGGTGCCAGCCGATTACCGGCAGACCTGGGGTATATGTCCCTGAGACAGGGGAATGTGACCTTGAGGGTGAGTGCTTCCATGACCCCTGCTGGTCATGGGGACAAGGAGTGTGCTGGTAAGGGTTGGGACCAGGCACCTAGGGCAAACAGAGGCATGACAGGTAAGGAAGAGGAAGAAGGGTGCAGACACATGGCAGCCACGGGAAAGTGAGGTCCAGTCTGAGGCCTGGGGCTGCATCTGCCAGAGTTGGCACCTTTAGCTTCCCCAGGCACTTGCAGTGGTGGTGGCCTATACCACCCTCCCTACCTATGTAAGGTTGACAGCAGTGCTGCACCTTGGGCTGCCAGGCTGGAGCTGAGAGGTGGAGTCAGAGACCCAGGGTACAGGGTACATGGAGGATGGTGTCTCTCCCTTGTGCCTGGCTGGTGGGCATTCATCCCCGGACCCTCTGGAGGCAGTTTAAGGCCTGGCACCAGCTGGGTTGGGTGAATAAGGGTCCAGCCTGAGTGTCTGTGGTGATGGCTGCCATGGCTGGTGTTGCCCAGGGCCCTGGGGTGATCTTGATCACCCTCCCCATGACACGTGGCTGCCTGGGCCCAGCAGTCAAAAAGGAAGGCTTGAGAAGGGCCTGGCACCTCCCAACTAATTTTCCAAGGGTAGAGCTCAGCCCATTCCCTTATCTGTGCAGAAGGAAGAAGGAAAAATAGTAGAAATGACCCTCTAAAATACAGGGTCTGGGAGCTTACTGTTTCTCCTGGTGGGCTTGCCACATGTTAGCAGCACTGTGCAGTCTGTGATCAGACTCCCAAATTCTTTGTGTCCCACCAAGAAGAATCCATGGCAGGATCTATGGGTATAAATGGGATTTATTAAAAGGGAAAAAAAATACAAAAGGGAGCATGATGGGACCCAGGTGGAATCTAAAGGCATAGAGAGTGTGCTTCTCTTCTCCAGGTGCTTTTAAAATTTACACTAACCCAGGGCAAGGGAGGAACCAGGTGATTCCCATCCAGTAATCAATGAGTAGAGAGAGGCAGGGGCAGTTCCTGGGCCAGGTGAGGGTGGTTCCAGAGCCAGGGCATGGTCAATCTGAAATGCAATATTAAGTCATGCATTTCCTATGAAAATCAAACTTTCCCTAACTCTAGCCTGCCTCAGGATCTGTGCAACGCAAAAGCAACTTGTTTCTTTTATCCTCTTTAGCAAGTTCCACAGTTTTCTTTACTTTGTTCCTACAATTGGGCTGTATCTTACCAATGTCAAAAGGAATTTGCTAGCCACCAGGACAAGGGGTAAGATTTCATTGCCTTTGCATGTGAGAATTCAGCTTTTTATAGAAGTTCCTATCCATTTGATTGTCACTTGAACAAAGCTACTTAGACTGATAATTCCACAGGTAATAGAATTTTAAGCTAATTCTGGATTCCAAAGTTTTGCTTAAACTGTCTTTGAAAAGATTGTCTTGTGATGCAGCATTGAAATGCAAAGTTACATTGTGTATAGAAGATTGCCTGTCACAAGCCAAGTAACTCAAAGACATAAGAAATTGCCAAGTCTCTCAGAATAGAACACAAAATTTTTCAAAGCTATGAGAAGTTGGAGTGACTGATTAATGTGTCATAAAGAACTATATCACTTAGGTGCCCATCAACAATCTGTCAAAAACTTCCAGGTGAATAACAAGAGAAGTGTTTATCTTCCATTGACATATAATTCCATTGGGGATTTTTTAAAAATTGAGATAACCTAATAAAAACTGAAGAAAAGAAGTAACATAGAATTCTTGGCAAAGAACAGGAATTGCCAATAATTACGAAAATCTACTCTGTGAGGTTCTATTCTGGTGCTAATTATGAATTTACATAAATTTTATGATACTTATGTGTCATTCTTCTAAATATTAACTAATTTAATTACAAATTAGCTCATTTAATTTACAAATATTAACTTGTTTAATTCTCTTAACAAACCTATGAGGGAAGAATTTCTATTATCTCCATTTTACAAATAAGGAAGCAGAGAAGAGAAATGTTAAATGAAAAGTAACAATAGATAGGCAGGGGACTAGCATGCAAACCTTCGTGGTCTATGCTCTTAATCACCAACATCTGCTATCTTTGAGACTTTGAGAGAAATCTTAGAGGAAGTCTGTATTTGTCAATTTTTTGCTGCTGTGACAAAATACCTGACAAACAATTTAAGGGAGGAAAGTTTTTAGCACAGATTTATTTTGGCTCACGGTTTCAATCCATGGTCACTTTTTTTTTTTCTTTTCATTTTTCTTTTATTATTCATATGTGCATACAAGGCTTGGTTCATTTCTCCCCCCTGCCCCCACCCCCTCCCTTACCACCCACTCCGCCCCCTCCCTCTCCCCCCCTCAATACCCAGCAGAAACTATTTTGCCCTTATTTCTAATTTTGTTGTAGAGAGAGTATAAACAATAATAGGAAGGAACAAGGGTTTTTGCTGGTTGAGATAAGGATAGCTATACAGGGCATTGACTCACATTGATTTCCTGTGCGTGGGTGTTACCTTCTAGGTAAATTCTTTTTGATCTAACCTTTTCTCTAGTACCTGTTCCCCTTTTCCTATTGGCCTCAGTTGCTTTAAGGTATCTGCTTTAGTTTCTCTGCGTTAAGGGCAACAAATGCTAGCTAGTTTTTTAGGTGTCTTACCTATCCTCACCCCTTCCTTGTGTGCTCTCGCTTTTATCATGTGCTCAAAGTCCAATCCCATTGTTGTGTTTGCCCTTGATCTAATGTCCACATATGAGGGAGAACATACGATTTTTGGTTTTTTGAGCCAGGCTAACCTCACTCAGAATGATGTTCTCCAATTCCATCCATTTACCAGCGAATGATAACATTTCGTTCTTCTTCATGGCTGCATAATTCCATTGTGTATAGATACCACATTTTCTTAATCCATTCGTCAGTGGTGGGGCATCTTGGCTGTTTCCATAATTTGGCTATTGTGAATAGTGCCGCAATAAACATGTATGTGCAGGTGCCTCTGGAGTAACAGTCTTTTGGGTATATCCCCAAGAGTGGTATTGATGGATCAAATGGTAGATCGATGTCCAGCTTTTTATGTAGCCTCCAAATTTTTTTCCAGAGTGGTTGTACTAGTCTACATTCCCACCAACAGTGTAAGAGGGTTCCTTTTTCCCCGCATCCTCGCCAACACCTGTTGTTGGTGGTGTTGCTGATGATGGCTATTCTAACAGGGGTGAGGTGGAAACTTAGCATGGCTTTAATTTGCATTTCCTTTATTGCTAGAGATGGTGAGCATTTTTTCATGTGTTTTCTGGCCATTTGAATTTCTTCTTTTAAGAAAGTTCTGTTTAGTTCACGTGCCCATTTCTTTATTGGTTCATTAGTTTTGGGAGAATTTAGTTTTTTAAGTTCCCTGTATATTCTGGTTATCAGTCCTTTGTCTGATGTATAGTTGGCAAATATTTTCTCCCACTCTGTGGGTGTTCTCTTCAGTTTAGAGACCATTTCTTTTGATGAACAGAAGCTTTTTAGTTTTATGAGGTCCCATTTATCTATGCTATCTCTTAGTTGCTGTGCTGCTGGGGTTTCATTGAGAAAGTTCTTAGCTATACCTACTAACTCCAGAGTATTTCCTACTCTTTCCTGTATCAACTTAAGAGTTTGGGGTCTGATATTAAGATCTGTGATCCATTTTGAGTTAATCTTGGTATAAGGTAATATACGTGGATCTAGTTTCAGTTTTTTGCAGACTGCTAACCAGTTTTCCCAGCAGTTTTTGTTGAAGAGGCTGCTATTTCTCCATCGTATATTTTTAGCTCCTTTGTCAAAGATAAGTTGCTTATAGTTGTGTGGCTTCATATCTTGACTGTTGCTCTGCGCCTGAGTGTGGAGGACAGAATAATATCATGGCAGGGAGAATGTGGTGGAGCAAAGTGGCTCACCTCCTGGTGGACAAGAGGTAGAGAGGAGAATGAGGGAGTGCTGAGATAAGACAAATATCCAAGGACCCCTCCCCAACCCCACCCCCAACATACTTCCTCCAGTTAGGCCCTACCTCCTAAAATTTCCAGAACCTCCTAAAATAGTCCCACCAGCTGGTGACCAAGACTTGACTATTTGAGCTTTTTTGGGGGGCAGGGGTGCAGGGAGGTTAATTTCATATCCAAGCCACATCAAAGTCTTAAGCATTTTTTATACATTAATGGGTCTATATCTCACCATATCTTAAGGAGATAGATAATGATTTCTTGGAGCCACAGACTGGAAGTAAATTGCTAGGATTTGAACTTAGGTGTTCTGGCTTCAGAGCATAGGCACTTGGCTTCCTGAACCATTAGGCACATGTCTCTGAGTTTCAAAGCAATGACTCATAGAGAACGGAAGTAATTCAGGATGCAATAAAGCTCTAGCTAGTCACTTACTTCCTTGTCCTTTTAGCTACAGACATCGATTCCTTGTGATCCTATTCACTATTGACCACTCACATGAAAAGTAAATTCTTTAAGGGTTCATGGGAAGAGAAGTGGATATGAGAATTTTGGCAAAGTGCCTGAAGATAACTGATACCTGACTCATTAGAGAACCTTAGATACAATCTGCTCCCTTGTAATCAGATTTCCTGACTTTGCTCATTGTGCTGATAAGAATAAAGCAGACTATTGTATTGCACTTACAATGAAAAACTCCAAATTTCAAAGGCTGAACAAAATGGAGATTTATGTGTTGCTCATATCACAGTTTACTGAAAACCATATTTTCCTGATGTGTCCTGGATTTGATCTTTGTCTGAAAACCATTTGTTAATTTAGTCATCATTTGATGAATAAAGAGCCTAGGAAATTTCTTTACTTCTTTGTGCTTATCTTCACTTCCTTTTATCTTATCTCTCTCCTCTCACAGCAGGAAGAAGCCAGGTGTCACACCCAATATTTTACTTGGGAATCTACTTAGCTAAAAATTTCACTCATTTGGGCAGACTTTTTTTACCTTTCACATTACAGAAAGTGATGGTGTTCCTAAACTTTCTCCAATATCAAAAATATATTCTTGTTCACTTCCCAGTAACAGTTTCTTCATATTCTTTTACTCCCTTACATATAACATCTCAAAAGGCCATTGAGCATGTCTGAATAATTCCTTCAAGGTTCTTCAGCCTTGTACTAGCTTTTTCTTTCTTTCTTTTTCTTTTTTGGATGCAACTTGACTTTTTATTTTTTATCTTTTTATTCATTTATTCATATGTGCATACATTGTTTGGGCCATTTCTCCCCCATAACCCTAGCCCCCACCCTCTTCCTCCCACACTCCTCTCTTCCAGGCAGAATCTGTTCTGCCTTTATCTCTAATTTTGTTGAAGAGAAAGTATAAGCAATTAATATGAAAGACAAAGCGTTTTTGCTAGTTGAGATAGGATAGCTATATGAAGAGATTCCTAGCATTGCTTCCATGTACAAATATAAATGTGTTACATCCCAAGTTGATTCATCTCTACCTGACCTTTTCACTAGTTTCTATCCCCTTCTCATATTGACCTCTGTCACTTTAAGGTTTCTATATTAGATCCTTTGCAGTGGGGACATCAAATACTATCAGTTTTGGGTGTCTTACCTATCCTCATACCTCCAGTGTGTGCTCTCCCCTTATCATGTGACCCAACTCCAACCAAACTGATGTATTTCCCCTAGATCTAAAGTCCACATATGAGGGAGAACATATGATTTTTGGTCTTTCAAGCCTGGCTAACCTTGCTCACAATGATATTCTCCAACTCCATCCATTTACCTGCAAATGATAAGATTTCATTCTTCTTCATGGCTGAGTAAAATTCCCTTGTGTACAAGTACCACATTTTCTTAATCCATTCATCAGTGCTGGGGCATCTTGGCTGTTTGCATAACTTGACTATTGTGAATAGTGCTGCAATAAACATGGGTGTGCAGGTGCCTCTGGAGTACCCTGTGTCACATTCTTTTTGGTATATCCCCAGGAGTGGGATTGCTGGATCATATGGCAGATCTATGTTTAAATTTTTAAGAAACCTCCAAATTTTTTTCCAGAGTGGTTCCACTACTTTGCATTCCCACCAGCAGTGTATAAGGGTTCCTTTTTCTCCACATCCTCGCCAACACCTATTGTTAGTAGTGTTTTAATGATGGCTATTCTAACAGAGGTGAGGTGAAATCTTAGTGTGGTTAGATTTGCATCTCCTTTATAGCCAGAGATGGTGAGCATTTTTTTCATGTGTTTTTTGGCCATTTAAATTTCTTCTTTTGAGAAAGTTCTGTTTAGGTCAGTTGCCCATTTGTTGGTTCATTGATTTTTGGAGAGTTTGGTTTTTCGAGTTCCCTGTATATTCTGGTTATCAGTCCTTTCTCTGAGGTATAGCTGGCAAAAGTTTTCTCCAAGTCTGTGAGTGGTCTCTTCAGTTTAGAGACCACTTCTATTGTTGTGCAGAAGCATTTTAGTTTTATGAAGTCCCATTTGTGTATGCTTTCTCTTAGTTGCTGAGCTGCTGGGGTTCTATTGAGGAAGTCCTTAACCATACCTATTACTTCCACAGTGTTTTCTGCTCTTTCCTGTACTAATTTTAGAGTTTTGAGTCTGATATTAAGGTCCTTGATCCATTTTGAGTTGATACTAGTACAGGGTGATAAACATGGATGTAGTTTCAGTTTCATGCAGATGGATAACCACTTTTCCCAGCAACATTTGTTGAAGAGGCTGTCTTTTCTCCCTCGTATATTTTTAGCATCTTTATTAAAAATAAGGTGGCACAGTTGTGTTGATTCACATCTGGGTCCTTAATTCTGTTCCACTGGTCTTCATGTCTGTTTTTGTGCCCGTGCCATGCTGTTTTTATTGTATTGCTTTGTGATATAGTTTGAAGTTTGATATTGTGATACCTCCAGCATTGCACTTTTTGCTGAGTATTGCCTTGGCTATTTGTGGTCTCTTGTGTTTCCAAATGAACTTTAGGGTAGATTTTTCAATCTCTGTGATAAAGTCACTGGGATTTTGATGGGAATTGGATTAAACATGTAGATTGCTTTTGGTAGTATAGCCAGTTTTATTATGTTGATTCTACCAATCCATGATCACAGGAGACCTTTCCATCTTCTGTAGTCTTCCTTGATATCTTTCTTCAGGGGTTTTTAGTTCTCCTTATACAGGTCATACACATCCTTTGTTAAGTTTACTCCTAGGTATTTGATTTATTTTTGAGACTATTGGGACTGGAATTGTTTCCATATATTCCTTCTCAGTTTGTTTGTTGTTGGTGTATAGAATAGCTAATGATTTTTGTAAGTTGATTTTCTATCCTGCCACCTTGATATAGCTGTTTATGGGGTCTAGGAGTTTGGGGGGGTAGAGATTTTTTGGGTCTTTAAGGTATAGGATCATATTGTCTGCAAATAGGGATATTTTGACAGTTTCTTTACCTATTTGTATTCCTTTTATTTCTTCTTCTTGCCTAATTGTTCTGGCTAGGAATTCTAGGACTATGTTGAATAGGAGTGTGGATAGTGGGCATCCTTGTCTCATTCCTGATTTTAGGGGAAATGTTTCAGTTTTTCACTATTAGGTATGATGTTGGCTTTAGGTTTTTCATATACAATGTTGAGTACATTCCTTCTATTCCCACTTTCTTAGCGCTTTTTTCATGAAGTGGTGTTGGATTTTGTAAAAGGCTTTTTCTGCATCTATTGTGATGATCAAGTGGTTTTTGTCTTTGCTTCTATTAATGTGCTGTATTACATTTATAGGTTTCCATGTGTTGAACCACCCCTGCATCCCTGGGATGCAGCCAACTTGGACATGGTGGATAATCTTTCTGATGTGTTGTTGGATTCGGTTTGCCATTATTTTATTGAGGATTTTTGCATCTATGTTCATTAAGGAAATTGGCCTATAGTTCTCCTTTTTGGATGCGTCTCTGTCTAGTTTTGGGATGAGAGTAACATTGGCTTCATAAAATGAGTTAGGTAGTGTTCCTTCCCTTTCTATTTTGTGGAACAGTTTTAGGAAGGTTGTATTAGTTCTTTAAATGTCTGATAGAATTCAGCAGAGAATCCATCAGATCCTGGACATTTCTTTCTGGGACTCTTTATTGCTACTTCAATTTCATTTTGTTATAGATCTATTCAGGTGATTGATATCCTCTTGTTTCAGTTTTGGATGGTCATAAGTATCTAGAAATCTGTCCATTTCTTCAAGATTTTCAAATTTATTCAAATATAGGTTCTCAAAGTAGTCTCTGATGATTTTCTGGATTTCCGTGGTGTTTGTGGTTATTTCCCCTTTTGCATTTCTAATTTTACTTATTTGGATTTTTTTCTCTACTCATTTTAGTCAGGTTTCCCAGGGGTCTGTCAATCTTATTTATTTTTTCAAAGAACCAACTTTTTGTTTCATTGATTCTTTGTATGGTTTGTTTTGTTGGTTGTTTCCATTTCATTGATTTCAGCTCTTGTTTTTATTATTTCTCTCCTGCTTATTTTGGAATTTACTTGTTCTTGCTTTTCTAGGAGTTTGAGATGTAGCATTAGGTCATTGATTTGGGATCTTTCTCTTCTTTTAATATATGCATTCATGGCTATAGACTTTCTTCTTAGGATTGCTTTTGCTGTGTCCCATAGGTTCTGGTAGGTCATGTTTTCATTTCCATTAACTTCCAGGAACCTTTTAATTTGCTCTTGTATTTCATCAATGACCCATTGATCATTGAGTAATGTGTTGCTCAGCTTCCAACTGTTTGCATGTTTTCTTATTTTTTATTGTTGATTTCTAGTTTTAATGCATTATGATCAGATAGAATGCATGGAATTATTTCTATTTTCTTATATTTGCTGAGGCTTGCTTTGTGCCCTATGATATGATCAATTTTGGAGATGGTTCCATGAGCTGCTGAGAAGAATGTATATTGTGCAGAAGTTGGAGGAAACATTCTGTAGACATCAGCTAGGTCCATTTGATCTGTGGTGTGATTTAGTTCTAGAAATTCTTTATTAATTTTTATGTTTGGATGACCTATCTATTTGTGACGGGGGGTATTAAAGTCTCCCACTACCACCATGCTGGAGTTTATATATCTTTTTAGGTCCTTCAGAGTATGTTTGATGAAATTGGGTGCACTGACTTTGGGTTCATGTAGGTTGATAATTGTTATTTCCTTTTGTTGTATTTCCCCTTTTATTAGTATGGAGTGTCCTTCTTTATCTCATTTGATCAATGTAAGTTTGAACTCTATTTTGTCTGAGATAAGTATTGCTACACCTGCCTGTTTTGGGGGGCTATTGGCTTGGTAAATATTCTTCCAGCCTTTCACCCTAAGCCAGTGCTTGTTTCTGTCAATGAGATGGGTCTCCTGTAAGCAACAGATTGTTGAATCTTCCTTTTTACTCCAGTTTGCCAAATGGTGTCTTTTGATGAGGGAATAAAGTCTGTTAACATTCAGTATTTAGTATTGATAGGTATGTGGTGATTCCTGTCATTTAGTTTTCTTCGTTGTTTAAGGGTTTGATTGTGTGCAGCTTAATCAATGTTACTCTCTACTTTCTTGCCTTTTCTTCTGTGGTTTGGTACTGCCTTTCCTTTCATAGTTTTGTTTTCTTTCACTTTCTGTGTGCAGAATCCCTTGGAGAATCTTTTGTAGTGGTGGCTTGATGTTCATATATTGTTTTAGTTTCTGCTTATCATGGAAGACTTTTATTGCGCCATCTATTTTGATTGATAGTTTTGCTGGGTAGAGTATCCGGGGGTTGATTTTATTTTAATTCAGTGCCTGGAAGACCTCACTGTATGCTCTTCTTGCTTTTAAGGTTTCCACTGAGAAATCTGTGATTTTGATGGGTTTACCTTTGTATGTTATTTGTTTTTTATCTCTTACAGCCTTCAATATTCTTTCTCCATTCTTTGCTTGTTGTTTTAATGATAATTTGTCATGGGGTAGTTCTATTTTGGTCATCTGTTTGGTGTCCTGGTGGCTTCCTGTACCTGAATGGGCATAGTTTCCACTAGATTTAGGAAATTTTCTGTTATTATTTTGTTGACTATATTACAAATTATTTTTGGTTGCACCTCTTCTCCTTCTTCAATGCCCATGATTCTCAGGTTTGGTCTTTTGATGGAGTCAGTGAGTTCTTGCATATTCCTTTCAAAGGACTTGAGTTGTCTGACTAATAGTTCTTTAGTTTTTCCTTTAATTACCATTTCATCTTCAAGTTCTGAGATTCTGTCTTCTGCTTGTTTTAGTCTGCTGGAGTAGCCTTCCATTGCATTTCGTATTTGTTTCATTCTTTTTTCTGAGGTTTTCCATATCATGGGTCACTTCCTCTTTAATAGTGTCAATTTTCATCCTTAATTCATTTGTCTCTCTATTTATGGTGTTTTCTGTTTCACTTTGGTGTTTATTTAGGGCTCCTATGATTTCATTTATTTCTTTTTGTGTTTTCTCATATTCCTTATTTTTGACGTCTTGGAATTTCTTGAGTGCCTCCTATACATTTTGATTGACCATGTCTAGTAACATCTCTATGAAATTATCATTGATTACTTGCAGAATTTGTTCTTTCAGGGTTTGTTTGTGGGCTTCATTGGGTTCCTTGGTATAGTTTATCTTTGTTTTGTTGGAGTCTGGATCTGTGTATCCATTTTCTCCATTTCCCTCTGAATCTTGTACTAATTTATTTTGGGGGGAGAATGGTTTCCATCCCTTTTTTATCTTCCCATCATTCCACTTCATACTGTTTCTATGATAGTAGAACTACCAAAACCAAGAAAGAAGGAGAAAAATGAAAAAGAAAGAAAAAAATGGAGGAAAAGACAAATCAACAGGGAAAGATGGTGGGCAATCAAACAGCAAACAAGACAAACAAACACTTAAAGAAAAGGAAAAAGAAAAAAAAAGAGAAAAATAATCCCTAGTTCAGGAACAGTAGAATTTCACTCTTAGTAGTTCTGGTGTTACTCTTTTAGTATCCAGTCCTATTTGTCTGCATCTCCTAGGCAGGTTTGGAGCCGGCATCTGGTGGTGCTGGAGCCCTCCTATGGCTGACGGTGGCTCCTGTGCCAGCAGGCTGGTGGGTGGGCAGTGTCCTGGAAGACATGTGGGCAGTGGCCTGGTGGGGTGGCAGTCCCTTCAGAGCAGCAGCCCCGGTGGGCTGGTAGGGCAGAGGCCTTGCATGGCAGCAGGCAGTGGCCTGGCGGGCCAGCATGGTGGAAGCCCAATGGGCAGGCAGGCAGGCAGTGGCAGTGTGGGGGTGGAGAACCGCCTGTTCTTTCAGTGTATTATGATGTGGAGAAGCCTTCCACAGGCTAGGGGTTCAGGGTGCTGAAGTTTCAGCTCTCCCTGGTGCTTTACCTCAGCCAAGTGTGTCTACAGTGTCTCAGCAAGGTCCCTGATTCCCAGAACTCAGAGTCTGCATCTGCGTCCCATTCACCATTTTTTCAGTTCTACTCCCAGTCATATCACTAACTCACTGCTTGGTTTTACACAAGACATTTAACTCCTCTGTGCATAAATCTGTGACAAAAAAATTGGAAGAGAGAATAATTCTCTTTTTATCTCCTTGAGAGACAAGTGGACTCACCTTGTGTTGTCTCCTGGAATCCTCACAAGGGAATTCCATCTTTTTTTTTTTTTCCTTGTGGTACTGGGATCTTAGTGCTTACTAGGCAGGCACTCTACTACTTGAGCCATGCCTCCAGCCCTTTAAGGGAATTCTAAGTTAATCATGGAGGTATGTGTTGACAATTTGCAAGGTCAAAATGCCCAGGAATAAGCCTTGTGAAATCTAAACATCTGGCCTCTTTTGTGGTCTATTATTTCATAAGTAAACACTCTTAAGAAGAGGAAGTGAAAGAGGCTCCCCACTCCTTATTAGACACAGAAATCTCTTCCAAAGGAATTAAAATCATGTATCAAAGAGACATCTTCACTCCCATGTTTACTGAATTACTATTTAAAAGACCCAAGATGTTGAATTCACCTATGTGTCCACTGACACATGAAAAGACAAAGAAAATGTGATATATTAAACATATATAATAGAATATTATTCAGCCATAAAAGTGAATGAAATCCTATTGTTTGCAGTAACATAGATAGAAGTGTTAAGTGAAATTAGGCAGAGAACACAGAAAAATAAACACCACATGTTCTCACTCGTATATAAAGCTGAAAGAGTTTCTCTCAAGGAAGGATAAAGTGTGGTCACTAGAGCTGGGAGGGGGGCAGAGTGAGGAACACTGGCTAACAGGAACAAAATACAGTTACATAGGAGGGATAACTTCTAATATTCTATAGCAGTGTAGGGTAACTATAGTTTCCAACAATGTATGGCATATTTTATAAATAACTAGAAATGTTCAGAGTTTCCTGACACAGAAGTGATAAATGTTTAAGGAGCAAGAAGTACTGATTACCCTGATTTGGTCACTGGGCATCGCACACATGTGTTGAACCATCCTACTGCACCCCATAATGTACAATTTTCATGTGTCAATTAAAACAACACAGTATGTAAAAAGCTACACTCCCAGCTTCCTTGTACTATTTTCTGTGTAAAATAGCATAATAACATAAGCATAAAAGTATAACGAGTTTATAAGTATAATAAGTAGATAAATACAATAAGTCAAGAGGATTGATTAAATTAATTCAAGGAAAGTGCTCAAACAAGGCCCAGCTCCTAGTGGCCTCCTGATAAATTGCAGCTGTTGTAATTATCTTCCTGTTCTTCTTTGCTCTCTTTATTGTTTGAGTTCTTCCCTGGTTCCTTCACTTAGAAACAAAAATGCTGATTGATACCATTAAATTTATGCCTTTGTAATAGCTTACCTAGACTTCTTCCACCCTTCTCTGACATGCTTCCTTGCCTTGTGTTGCTTTCTTTAAATTTATCCAGCAGTACCCAGCAACCTGCCTGAGCACCATACAGTCTATATTTGACCAAGCTGCCCATGTCCATCACCCACCTGCACCTCAACCAGTTCGCTTGCAACCCAATCTGACCTTCTTAGCTGGACCAAAGTGCCCTCTACCTGCATCTTGTCTTCCAATGGAGTCACAGCTCCAGGCTCCCCATTGTTTCTCCTTTTATCAATCACTAATGCCAAAACCCCCTTGAAAGCTGATACCTGCAGCAGTCCCCTCTGCTGGGCCTGTCCTCCCTTATTTTTCTCCCTGTGTGTACTGTCCCTGTCTGCTGGGCCAATCTCATCTCGGTTTTTCCATGTGCCCTCAATCAGAGTGTTCTAGCCACATGAGGCTTTTTTGGAGACTCCAGAAGCCCAGGACTTTAGACACACTATTTCTGTTTAAAGACTCTGAACAATTAAGTTCATGAGCAATGAGATGATGTTACTGTCAACTCAATATTGTAGGTCTAACTGGTGTCCATTCTGTAATCTTCCTTACAAATGGAATCCAAATTATATTTGGAGTTTAAAAATGGCAGTAATCCCTATTTACCTGTCTTTGCTTTTTCTCTTTTCTCATCCTCCTGCCTGGAACGTGGCATTTTTGAGGATACTAGTAGATAAAAGTAGAAAGATCCTGAGATCTTGACATTGTGGAGCCATCCAGCCATGCCTACAGCACAAGAAAACCAAGGCAAAGTCACACATATTGAAGTTCAGACCTCAAGAAGAAGAAGAAGAAAAAGATGACATTTTGGTTGCTTAAGAATGCTACGCAGGGAGTTTCCTTGAGGTACTTTCATGTTTATATGTACTATAGCCTGAATTAGTTCATCTTCTCTATTTTTCTTCTGTCTAACTTAGTCCCTTTCTTATGGTGGTTTCAACAGGTTTAAAAATTCTATTTCCATTCTTGTATAGAGAGTACATCTGCCATATTCACCTTTTAACGTCCTTGTTTTACCCTCCTCCCTCATATGTGAACTTCCTTAGCTTGTTCTTCATAGAATTTCATCATTATTTAAAAACTTTAAGTTTCATCTCATTTGATCCCCACAGAGCCCATATGTGATAAAGTACTACCACCTTTTCCATTTTACAAATGAGAAAATAAAACTGAAGTATAGAGTAGGTAAATAAAATTCACCCAAGTTCACAGAGCCAGTAATTAGCCAAACTGGGATTTGAACCTGGACGGCTTAAGTCCATGTCTTTAGCACACGATGATGTTTGTGCCTCTACTCCCCAGGACAGAGGAGCAAGATGCCGTGAGAGACATCTTATCTAAAGGATGTCAGGGAAGCCTTCAAGGAGGAAGTGCCAGGTGAGGGCAGGCCTTGAGAAAGAGAAGAAGTTAGCCAGATGAGGAGGAGGGACATGGCATTGTTGGAAGATGGGATAGTATGTTCTGAGACCAGAAAAGACTTGGCTACACATACAAAGTGAAGTAAAGCTAGCAGGGCTGGAGCAGAGGGTGTGCAGATGGAAGTAGCAATAGAGGAGCCTGGAAAGCAACCTGGGCTCTCTTTTTTGCAGTAAGCACTAAGCACTAAGCTTATGCTGAGCTCCAACCCAAAGTGTGTGGAGAGCTAGGGATGGCAGCTGAAAGGTCATTATCCTAGTGCATGCCACCCCAAGTAACTTCCCCTGTCCCAACGTAAAGGCCATCAGTGTGCAGACTGGATTTTATGAGTAAACTCATAGGCTATGAAATATCTGGAAGACAGTACCCCAGTCTTACCATTAGAGATTGATTCTTTGACATTAACACTATTGCTTTTTACTTAATATATTTGGGAAAATTAAACCATCAAATTATTAGTTCTTTGCTATTTTGTGAGAATTAAAAGAAAATGTCTTCTTTTGTTAATAAGTGCCTATTACCACAGGTATGGAGGAGTAGAAGTATTGATCAGAAGAGAAGCAGTGGGCACTTTTGGAACTTAATGCCAAAGGTAGCTAAGATCACCAGTACCAAATGAGGTAGACTAGTATGGAGAAAGATGCCTCAAAAAGGGGGGTTGGAAAAAGGCTGAAAACAAACTTGATTTATATCAATAACAATATGGGTGCATTTTCCAAGGCATACATCATTTAACAGATACAAATAAACAGTTTCGTGTGGTTCCATTGATTTTCACTCCACCAGTCATTATTATGTGGTGAAAATAACGCAAAGCCCTAAATATACAAAATGAAGGACAACACAGTGTTTGTGCTCAAGGGCAGATGAAAATCAGTGTATGTTAAGATTCATAAGCTTCTGCCAAACACAACTAGAGAAGAAAGGGGGTCAGGGAGACCACCCCAGCAGCAGTGCTACTTGCCCTGAACTTGGGCAGCAGAACAGGTATTAGGGAGAGGGACTAATAAAGACAATCCCTATCCCTGAGATGTTCATAACCTAAAGAAGGTTCAAGGGGTGAACTGGGAAGTATGACTCTATTGGTAACATGTTTAGGAGAAATGCTTACTCCTGAGGGCACATAACATAAAATCAGATGAACAATGTATAGAGATGGCTGTGGAAGACAGAAGCAGATGGTAAAATACTAGAGGGCACAGATTTGGACCTAAATTATAGCACATGGGGGTATGGAGGTGGGGGGAACCAAAGGCAAAATATTCAATGGTGTTTCAAACTGATACAGAAAAAAAAAAAAACTTGATCTCAAATCTGTTCCCTAGCCATGATTTTCAACAAAATACTCACCAGGAATTAATTTCACTAAAAATCTTACAGATTGACAGAAGGGAATTTTTTAAAAATGCTTTTCCTTCTCCTGATCCCATTAGCTGACAGCTAATGAGATTAAAGGACTATGATATGATAAAGCTATTCTTAAGCATTCTGAACTTGCATTCTGTAATACAGTATTCAGAACAATATTTCAATGCTTTTCCTTTGATTAACTCACTGGGACCTCTCTTCACACAGTTCCTTTACTTCTGTTCATCCAGTTCAGAAAACCAGATCTTTCCTTTCTGCCTAACTCACGAGTTTTATTATACTGATCTAATCTGTTGCCCACAGATCTTACTCTGATCATTGTTATAGGCTGACTCTCAGGTTTGCACTGGCAGAACCTGAGATAAGAGCAGAAAGATAAATGGGACAGCATTGTTTCTGTGGCAGTTTCTGCCTGGTTTCTGTAAGGGTTATCTCATGAAGCCTGGCTTCCCTATTTCTCTTGCTTAAAGGCTATTGGTTTATTTGTTGTGTCCTGTTGGGTTTCACTTTCATTTTTTCACTAAAGCCAGCCAAAATGAATATTTTTATTACCAAAGGCTCACCACCATGCTGATGTAATAACTAAGATGTATAACTTTATGGGTTTGGTTGAGACAATGGAGAATTGGGAGGAGATAAAATGGTAAGCTGTTGGTGCAGGCACTGGGGAACTTCCCAAGTGGCAAGGAGGCCAAATGTGAGATAACACAAAGAAAGGAAGAAAAAGAAAGGCAGCACAGTCCTGGCAGACCACTGATGTCCCCTTAAAGCCACTCTGTTTCCCCCAAACCTCCATCCTGTGTCACTACTCTGCCAGAGTTACACTGCCTGGAGAGAAACTAGAGACCTCACTATTCCTTAAATAGTTGCCAAGTCCTTGTAAGGACTTATGCTGCCCTTTATTTCTCTCCTTTTCATTTCCCAAACCAACAGTTGAATGGAAGCCTCTAGTCTCTTACTAAACATCTCACCAGTCTCCCAAACTCTGAACACTCACATGCTAATCCATTCCATAGAAGGCTAATACGTGTTTTTTTCCAAGTCTGTGTATTGATTTTGTGGCTCTCCTGCTCAAAACCTTTAGGTGTGTAATTTGACATGTTAAATGTCAACTTCTCTACTTGCATTTAAAGCTTCACACAATACATCTGCACTTCCAGGCTTTGTTCTGACTTCTCCACTCAATGTCCCAAGCAAACAAGATAAATTGAATTATTCCCTGTAGCTAGAATGTTTCCTTTACTTTTCTGTGTAAAAATCTTCTCTATCGCTCAAGGCCCATGAAGACTGCCAATGTCCTCATAGCTGCTGTAGTACCACTTTCTATGAAAGTCTCTCATGGCATTTTCGGTTTATATGTTTGTGTGCCTTTCACTTTTCCTGCTAGGTTCAGTTAGATGAAATATTGAGAAATATGTTTAAGAACACAGGTGTAAGTCTTCCACCCTCAATCCTTATACAGCTTTGGGCAGTTAATGGACTTCATTACGACTCAGTTTCCACATCTGTAAAATGTAGGTAATGATAGTATTTGCTTCATGCAATTATTGTGAAGATTAAATACATATGAAATACAGAGAAGAGTATTTGGTAAATGGTAAGTACTCAGAAGTGATTAACAATTGTGTGGCAGAAGGAGGAAGAGCAGAAAAAGATGGATTTCTGTCCCTTATAAAAGGGCATCTAATTCTATTCACAAGGGAGCAGCTTGTGAATCATCTCTCAAAGACCACACCTCTTATTATTGTTACACTGGCCATTAAATTTCAACACCTGAAATTGGAGGGAATGCATTCAAACCACAGCACATTTTTGTTGCAGTAAGACACACCCAGCCTGAAGTATTTTTTCAATAGCAGTCAAAGAGCTGTGTTCTACCCTAATATAGTGCATTGCTCATACAGACAGCCATCACATAACTTACCTCAGACATAGGGCAGAGACTACTTGATCACAAAATAAGGAAAAAGCCAGGAATTAACATTTCTTTGGTGTTCTTCATTATTTCACTGGGAAAGTCCACTGAACACGCACACGCACACGCACACATACACGTCTACCATCACACAGCAAAGTCTACCATCCACTTTATATCTGCATGTTCTGAGAATGTGTTAGGTGATGGTTCACAGCACTGAAATGAAAATAAATAGTAACTTGTCCTGAGCAGATAAATTTCTTCTTATTCAAAAATCCCTAGGATGATTTAAGGTTTGTATTAATAAACAAATGACATTCTCCTAGACAGCTTTCACAGTGCATGGGTACAGCAGCATGTAAAACCACTGCTTCCAATCAGTGTTTAAAATGGCAAGAATAAATGAGAATTATTTGAACTGCTGGGGGGGTCTAGCAACAATTTGGAAACTTAACATGTATGCTGAAGAAATTTAACTTGATTGTTATGCAAGGAAGTATTAATATAACTAGAAAACTGAAAGATGAAGAAACCAAAACAACAGGGGGGAAGTCAAAGGGATTTTAATACAATTTTGTTTGAAATTAAATGAAATAATTCTTGGGTAAAATTACCCGTCTCTTTAGACCTTTTCTGTACAATATAATTACCTTAAAACGCAATGCATAAGGTTTGGATTCTGACCTAATGTCTACAATACAGGCTAATGACACTGTATAGAGATACACAACATACCCAAAAGCAAACCAATTAATCACCATCTTCCTTACACAAAATCTGCTGTATTTCAGCCTTTGCCTGAAATACCCCTCCAACTGCCCCCATGTCCTAACCCCCTACCCACCCTTTTGCCCCTAGAAATTCCTTCTCCTTTCTTACAATTCTAATTAAAATTTGTGGCTTTCCTCACTGTCTGAAACACACCAACTCCTTTCCCCACAAACCTGTAACATTCTGCAAGAAATTAAATAGCCCATTCAATTGTGTTTTCTCTATTCACCTTATCAGCCTGGGACAGAGGCATTCCCAATGTTTCTCTGTTCACAGCAGCTCTGCTTCCCTGTAGCCACCTTCTCTGTCTATTTAAATTCTGACCTTCAACTTCATTTCCAAATATATGTTGCCCAAGAAACCTTGCTTGGATCCCTGGCTTGGTTCAGATGCTACTCCTCAATGCTATGCACATCTCTCTTACACCATGTAGCACATTGTACTGAAATGGTCATTTGCTAATAGTGATTAGATTATAGTCCATGAACACAATCATAGTCCTCTTATATTTGTATCATTGTATAAATGGCCTGTGGTGTGTTCAGTAAGTGACTTATTCTTTGCCTCATTTCTTTGCCATAATTACTGCATTCTGCTATCTTTCTTTGGAGGAAAGGTGATAGATGGGGAAAACTGTCAAATCTACAAGCTTATTCTCTTTCCAATGACAGTTCTCTTGGGTTAATCATCTCTATTGCCTTTTTATATTATAATAAAAAAATTATTTTGTAACTGAAAGAAGCCTCAGAAATCATCTAGAACAACCCCTTCATACAAAAGCATAAAGAAAACATGTCATTGACTCAGGAATGCTGAAAACATGTTTGAAACCAGGCTCTGGCTTTTCCTTCTAATGTGCTTCTTATGCATCAGTTTATTAGGACTTGAAGTGCCTATCTGTGATGGCTAATTTTATTGATCAGCATGGCTAGGATGTGGTCTCCTTTTGTGGAGATGCTAATCCAGACATTGCTGTAAAGGCGTTCCATAGATATGATTAGCATCAACTGACTTTAAGCAAAGGAGGTTATCCTCAATAATCTGAATGAATCTCATCTAATCAGTTTAAAAAAAAAAACCTAATAACAAACCTGTGCTTTTTCCTGGAAAGAAGAAATTCTACATGCAAATTGCAATACTAACTTATTTTTCTTTTTTTGAAGTACTGGGGCTTGAACTCAGGGCCTTCACCTTCAGCCACTCCTCCAGCCCTATTTTTGTGAAGGGTTTTTCGAGATAGGGTCTTGTGAACTATTTGCCCAGGCTGACTTTGAACCATGATCCTCCTGATCTCTGCCTCCTGAGTAGCTAGGATTACAGGCATGAGCCACCAGGGCCCAGCCCTGAACTTTTGCAGGACAGTTTCCCACCTGTTCTTCCTGAGGCCTGCCTTATGGATTACAAACTTGCTAAGCCAGTCCCCATAATAGAGTAAGCCAACTCCTCGCTAGATAGATAGATGATAGATAGAAAGACAGACAGACATATAGATAGATTGATAAAATCTACAGAGTCCTTCTGGCTGTGTTTTCCTGGGAGAACACTGACAAATACCATGCCCCACCCTTATTTCTTTTTCAGGAAATCCATCCTCATCCACATGTCAAGTTGTTTAAACTTGTATCACATAACCATGCATCATGTCCCACCTTCAGCCATTATTACTTAGACAAAGACCCCAGACCCAAAAGCAGCCATCCATGGACTGGCAGGTTTTCTAATTTATTTTCACTTGCTTTAGGAGAATGCAAAGGACCAATCTAATTTTTTGCCTTGGCATTTCAAAACATAACACCAGCATACGGCTAAGGGCCAGAGTGATTGCTTCAGGACTAGTCACACAAAAGAAGTCAACTGACAGAAAAGAAAATAAAGTATAAAGAAAAGCAGAGAAATCAAGAAAGAGCAAGAGAGGAAGGAAGGGGAGAGAGAAAATGGAAAAAGAAGGTCCTACTGACTTTTAGCTCCACTTCCAACTGTGTTATTCTTTTCTAAAAGGTACCTCAAATGCCTCTCTCTTCCTTACAACCAAAACACTTAAGGCCAAACCACCTTACCTCAAAATCATAATGGTTATCAAGGATTCTTCAATCTCTTTCATCTAATCAGTCCATGCTTTCAATAAAACCCACACATGTCACATGAAGATATTCAACTGTAGTTCCCAAAAGATTGCTGGAGTCCCACCTTCCTTGCCTCTTACCCAAACCTCAGAATAGCCTCTTCATCAACCTCACCAGGTCAGATTTCCCTCGTCTCCAAACCCATCAAACTTACTACCTTGAATTAATTTCAGAGTCCAGAATAAGTCTGAACATGCTGCTTTCTGGACAAAATATGTTCAAAGATTCCAAGTGTCCTAATAAATTAAATAAAAATGCTTTTTCTTGACATTTAGGGTCTTACATAATGTGACTACTATATATTCAAGGTATTTTCTATTTATCAACTTGTTTGTACATTTTCCAGTTAAAACTGATCCTTTCTACTCTATAAACACTACCTAGAGTTTGTCATCTCTGTACTCTTCTTCCCATTTCTGTCAGCTATGGTTTGGATAGTTTGTTCCCCAAAGGTTCATGTGCTGAAAGCTTGATCTTCAGTGTGACTGTGGCAGTGTTCACATGATGGGTCGTATAAGAGGTGGGACCTCATGGAAGGTGATTAGGTACCTGAAGTGAGTTGGTTCTCACAAGAGTGGGTTGTTACATAGTAAAGCCACTCCCAAATGCTTTTTCCATTCTGCATACACCTAGTTTCTGTTTCTCCACCACATTGTGGCATAGCCAGGGGCTTCACAACACACTAGTGCTATAATGTTTGGCCCCTCCAGCCACCAGAATTGTCAAATAAACCTCTTTTTAAAAAACTCACCCAGCTCAGATATTCTGTTATGGTAGCATGAAAGAATAATAGACTGCTCATCTGAAAAATTCCATCTCCTCATTCTAAGTCAGTCTCAAATACCAGAGATTCAGGCAAGGTCTCATTGTTAGAGGATGGAATCTTCCTTCTTTGAAAAGTCAGCCTTTCATCTATGACTCTTGGTATAATGATCATTTCCTAATTTCTCATTGTATCATATTTTCTACCTCATTTGAATTATAAATTCCTTGAAAGCAAGATCAGGACCTTCTCATCTTTATCTTTCTTTCTCATCACATCCCAGTGCAGTGATGTGAGCACAGTTAATTCTTTAAAAACATGCCTGCTATGGATTACCCAAGAAGTCACAGCTAGTCAGTCATAGAACTAAGCCAAATCTGTATCATGCAGTAAAATTTGACAACTAAGAATCAAGCTAAATATTGTTGGTTTGGGATATTAAAATTATACACATTTCCCTATCTTTTAAAATCTCTGTATTTGACAAGATGCAGAAATATCAATATCATAAGAATACTTATATCACCCAAATCTTAATTTTAAAAAATTCCCTCTTATCAGAGAAAAATCACAGCTACTTTGCTTTTCCTTTTCCCTTTCCAAACCAAGAAAGAAATGACAACCCATTTGCATACCATTTTACAGTTGCAAAGCACCCTTTGCCATTACCTCATTCTAGCATAATAATCCAAAGACTGAGTTCATTATAATCATTTTAAAGATTTAGCAAATGAGTCTTAGAAAGATAAATGATTTATTCAAATCCACATGGAGAGAAAGTGGAAGAAAGGGAAAACTCAAATCCGACTTTTCTGATTTCAAATGAAAAGTTCATCTCTATAAGCATGAGAATGTGTATGAAATTCGTTAGCCATAATTTGGCAATAGGGTACCTTAAAGAAAGACAATGAGACTTCCCACATCTACAATAAGCCCCTCAAAATAAAAAGCACAAACAGCAAAAAGTTGTAGTCGCTGAAAAAAGATTTCGTGGGTAAATTTCCTATAGGTGTCATTCATTATCAGTATTAAAGCTTCTCCAGGGAGTGAGGAATTTGTAATGTATTTTTCTCTAAGATGCTGACTCTTACTGCAGATCTATTGAGCACACAAAATATGGTAAAACTCTGAATATAATCATGGGACTTTTTAAATGCAACTATTTTTAGCCTGAGGTTTTTTAGATTGATCAAATGAGTCAGTGAAGTGACATCTTAAGTACAACATAAGTGTCACTGAGAAATCTGTCTTTAGAATGCCTGCTTGAAGCTCTGCCACTGCAATAGTAGTGCTTGCTCACATTTATAACCATTTTCTGCAAATACAGAACAGCCACACAGATTCAGCCAGGCATAAGCAGTATTTATACTTACCCCAAATTCAAATTTTACATCAATTTGAAAAGTTATGTAGAATCTTGTTATGGTTTAGATATGAAGTGTCTCCTCAAAGGGCTCATATATTGTAGGCTTGGTCCTAACTTGGTGGGGCTATTGGGAGATGATTGGATATGAGGGTGCTAATCTCATGAATTGATTAAGCCTTTGACATGTTCATAGCTGAATGGGCTATTAGTAGGTGAGGCCTAATCAGAAGAAGTAGGTCACTGGGGAGCTTGAATTTGAAGAGTAGATCTTGTTCCTAGGCCAATTCTCTCTCTCTTTCTCTGTCTCTTTCCTTCCTGCTCACCATGAGTTAAGCAGCTCTGCTTTATGTGCCATTCCACCATAATGTGTTGCCTCACCTTAGGCCCCAAAGCAATGGAGCAGACAACCATGGACTGAAACCTCTGACATTGTTTATCTCAGGTATTTTGTCACTGCAAAGGAAACCTGATAAACACAAATCCCATCTCCATGTTTCCTCAGTGCTACTTTTCTAGCTGATGTATTAGAGATTCTACCAAACTGAAGCCATGAATATCCTTACACTCTAGGAAATATACAATGAAGAGAATTTGTCTACTGTTTGATGAAATAAACTAGTGTCTATGTATCAGGCATGCAAAATGACATTGTTCCATCCTTATGACAGTGTCAAAAGCATAGTTAAACCTATTTTACAAATAAGGAATCTGAAACACAGAGAAGGCACATAAGTCTCCCAGATCAACTGAGCTGATAGGTGGAGACAGAGTTAATGTGTAGCAGAACTTACATCTAAATTCTAAGCACCACTGTCCTTTCTGCTAAGGACTTGGCAGTTCTATTTGAATGGTTTTTTTTCATGGCTTAGTTAATAAATTGTGGAACCAGTAAAAAAAAATAAATAAAAATTACTATATACAGTCTAAGGATATTTGACCTTTGTTTGTATCTCTTTCTCAAGGATGGGTATATAAATTGTCAATGACTTAGTGGGCCTACTACTCCCAGAAAATAACCCAGAAAGAAAGATTTTTCTAACCTTTCTGGTGGAGAGACTATAAGCTGTAATAAACTCGTGGTTTTTCAAATGGACTCTGAGTGATTCTGAGGGTTCCTAGGAGTAGCTTCAAGGGTTCCCAAACATGTGTCAACTAGAAAACCTTTGATTTTATTTTTCCCAAAACTGCACTTCTGAACAAATCATTTACATAGAGTTTCATGAGCAAAACATCTCTGACATGTTATTGAGAGTTATTATGGACCTGAAGCTGGAATATGAGGTTTCTTCATACATCATTACATTTAAGCTTTAAAAATCTTGTGATGCAAGTATTTATTTTAGAGGTAAGAGAAATATAGCACAGAAAGGAAAACTGGCCAAATCCACACAGTCAGTAAGTGGTGGAGGTAGAATGGGAGCCAGGGTTTCAGACACCCAGGGATTTCATCCCCAAACTTAAACACTGTACTACTTCATTCCAGCCCATCAGTTCTTGGTTCTCTGCGGAGTCCTACACTTTTGTGTCATTATGCACGTTTTTAAAGACTTGTTAGTCATTGACCTCCTGACATGTAGAGAGTTTTATGGGAAAATTTCTAGCTCCTTCAATAACAACTTATCAAAGTCATATGAAAAGCAGATGCATGACATTTTCATTTAATGGTGCTTGTGCAACACAGATTCATGCCTCGTTTGGATAAAGTTTAAAATCCTTTCCTGAGAAAAAGTCTTCATATTTTCCTCCTGTGACTTTTTCTCTATCTAACTAGGAAATAGTGTTGAATTTAGTTAATTGATAAAGTCAATTGATCTTGCTATCAGGGCCACCACAATTTATAGCTCTGGGGACCACCAGTCACAAACAAGTCTACGCAAGGGGCACCACCCCAGCTTGTCCAACAATGTGAATAGAAGATCTGTGCTAGCATGTGTTCTTGGTTTTAATGTTTTGTCTACAATAAAAGAAAAAGTTTACCAAGGCATGCATATACTCCATAATTCTCTTAGCACAAATTCATTATTCAACATGAATTTACTCACTATTAAACTCATTATTTTTACAACTCTATGTTTATTAATTATTTGCCCTAAAATTGTAAGAACAACAATAAGCATATGGAACCTCCTAGGCTAGTGCACACCTCCAGATCTTCAAGACATCAATATAACTGTGAAGGTGGGAGTTAATATTGACTTTTGTCTAGACAAACAATAAAAATATAGTGCATCTCTCTACACCTAAAATTATTTGCCTCTGGTTTCATTTTCTCTATGTATTGGTGGTATTGGTGTCTAAACTCAGAGCCTCAGTCTTGCTAGGCAAGTGGTCTACCACTTGGGCCACTCTTTCAGCCTCTTGCCTCTAGTTTTAAACATAGGTAAACTTTCTGGAATGGATCTCCCTGCTTTTGTCATCATTTTCAGAAAACTTGTCTTCATTTAATTTACTTTATTGATATTAATTCAAATCAACAATTTAATCAACTTTAGGTTAATCTCATGCTATATTCAAAGTGTCCTACCTTCAACACTAAAATCTAAGCAAGATTTTTTTAATGAGCCTAAATTTTTTTAGCATGTCTATTTATAGCTAGATATTACTATAGCAATTACATGGCAACCATGTAATTGAACTTCTTGATATTATATTTTGATTTTCAATTACTGAAGTGAGAGCTACCTTTGCCTTGTCCTCATGGAGAGGCACTACACAAGATATTGGGATATAGGTGGAAGAACAGTGGTGTCTCAGGTCATCTTGCAATGATACACTAACCTCCGACCTCCTCTGTACCAGCCCCAGGGCTGTAGCATCCCCACTCCTTTTGAGAAGCTGCTGTGGGCCCTTTAGCCTGTCACCTTTGTAGTGGATCCTCAAGTATGCAGAGAGTAGGCATGGAACATGTATTCTTCCTGGAGAATTTCATATCTCATATCCTCCCATTCTCCCAGGAACCCCCAGCATCCAACAGCAGTGGTCAACCTCTTACAACTCTAGTCAAAGCCTCAATAAAGTCAATTAGAAACTGAATCTCAATTCTGTCTGGAATACACAGAAGACAGCAATTCTGTCACTGGTGACTCCTTCCTTTCTCCATCAAATATAATGAGAATAAATGTGAAATTAAATGGAAAAATAAAATAAAAACATGATAGACACATTGAAAAACCCAAAGGAGACATTCATGGTGGCACATGTCTATAATCCCAGCACTTAAGAGGCTGAGTCATGAGGATCATGAATTCAAGGCCAGTTTGGGTGAGGTAACAAGACCGTGTTTCAAAAAGAAAAGAAATCCATAGGACAATGGAGAGATAACACTGAAAAGCTCTTCCAGAAAATATACAAGTTTTAGAAAAAAGAAAGTTGCAGACCATTCACTATGACCCAAGATAATATAATGAAGTACAGAAGTAGATAAAATGCAAAAGATAAAGTTTTATAATAATTTCTTCAATGAAATTGCCCAAAATTTATATTGAAAGGCCCCACAAAGTACCCTGCACAATGAATTTAAAAGATTCATATCACATAAGGGAGATTAATATTTAATTAAGATATATTGTAAGCACATATGTAAATATCACAATGTATCCCCCTTGTATAGCTATCATATGCTAATAAAATTTTTTATAAGACTTATATTTTAATATGAAACTTTAGAACTCTGAAAATAAGCATAGGATCTAAAAACCTTCCAGAGAAGGTAAGATAAAGATAAACAAGGAAAAAACAAACCATGCCAAGGGAAAGAGTATCAGGACAGTTATTGTGCAAGATGAAAATGGAAATTGAGGAAATAGTAAAAGCATTTAAAAATTCTTAGTGAACTTATATACAAACTAGATTTCAGGATCTACCATATCAGTCATTTCTAAGTGTAGAATGAAGACATCTTTGAATATGTAAGATCTCAAAACTTTTACCTACTATGCACTAGAAATAGAAAATCCAATACATAGAGGATTTCCAGGATGATGGAAAGGAAGGCATTGTGATGTCAGAAAAGCACAGATGTGTAGAAACACTTCTCCAGGTTAGAGCTGACAACGGATAGATGGTGATATTTGAAACTAAATATGATCTGATGTTTGTGATATAAGTAATATACTTTCAGTGGAGAGATTAGGAATGTATAGAGTTAATTGAGTGAATTCCAAAAATTATCATTATTAATATCCCCAAAGGGCAAAATAATAAAAATTGTTCAATTTTCATTTTGTGACTTGCCTAAAATAAGTAGTTTGTCTTAATGATGTATGATATGATTACATCTTGTAATTGTGCAGATAAGAGAGGAATAGACATAAATCTTCATTTCCTAACTTGGAAGTAAATGAACAGTATCTAGAACTAAAAAATTAAAAACTGGTAGCATATGTATAATGTTTAGAAATAAGATGAATACTCAAAGAAATAACTAAAACCAGGAAGTAACTGCCTATGAACAGGTAAAATGAGAGACTGATAAGGCTGAAACAGAGGTCCTCCTGCCTCTTATATTAGTTCATTTGAGCTGCTAACAGAGTACCTTAGACTAGAGGGCCTCTAAACAATAATGATTTATTTCTCACAGTTCTGGAAGCTAGGAAGCCCAAGATCAAGACAAAAATATCTGATATCTGACAAGCTCCTACTTTCTCATAGACTCTGTCCTCACCAGGAGAAAGGGACAAGGCAGCTCCCTGGGCTCTCTTACAACCTTCATTACCTAATCACCACCCCCTTCCTGTTGGTGATTATTTCAAATTAACTTTGGGGAGATACAACATTCAGACCACAGCATTTTCAGTATAAACCCACCGACTTTCCAAAACTGTGTGTGTGAGCATATCTAGCATGAAAAAAATTAAAATTAAATTTAAATTATAAGAAAAATGATAAATATCTTCAAACATATTTAGTAGCACTTTAAAGTTTATTTTGTTTTATTAAACATGATTACATCTACCTAGATTTGAACATTTATATATAATTTATATCCACGAATTACATTCAATCTATAGAAGAATGCTTGAAAATTTCCACAAATCTATCAATACACTCCAGCCTCCCAAGGATCCACAGCCCCCAGGTTTGAAAGCATTATTTTAAATCTTAAATTTTAACTCAATTGAAAAGGAGCTACAGTGATTGCTCACAGGAAAACACATTACGAAACACACAGTTTGTTATTTTGTGCGATTAATGAAACATATTGTCAAACTGTACTTCCTGGGGAGAAGCAATATCACAAAATCTATAGTAATGAAGGTGATGATTTTCAGACTGTTTGTACATGAAAAATATAAAGCCCTAAAAGCAACTCAATCTTTTTCTGTCCCACTTACAAGAATAATGGAGAGTATCTCAGAAACATAAAAAAAAAAAAAAAAAAAATACACCGTATAGGTGTTTTGGTTTTGGTTGCTTTGTTTTGTTTTGTTTTGTTTGCTTTATGCAAAGAACAAATCTGGAAAATTACCTGCTCTGTTGAAAAGCTAATTATCTGTCATGTTGCTAAGATGTTACTTGTTTAGGTTATGCAACACCATGTTACATAATATCCCTGGGAAAACAGTGTACAGTTTAAGACCAACCTTCCTCTTTTTCAAACTTACTATATAATGGTCACTAGTAAAGACATATGGGTTCAAACAAAATAAAACAAAACATCTAATTCTGCCATGCCTGCCAGAGACTATTGCTAAAGATATTAAGCCCAGAAAGTACAAGTGCATTCTATAGTGAGAAAATATATCTTTACATTTTTTGTTCTGAGGATTCCTGTTAAATTGGTTGAGAGGTGTGAATGTCTAAATTATGTATCTTAGAGGCTCAGAAGTGTTTTTTTTTCACATTTTCTACTACCCTACTTAAGAGCTTATCGTTATAAAAGCAGTCATTTAATATTCTCTACATTGCAATTGTTGCGACCAAGACTGTGTCAAGTCTATGAAAACAAAAGAAAACCTTTTCACCCTTAAAAGCTCAATGTATAATAAGAAAGAAAAACACGAACCTTTAATTGCGAGCTGTGGTGTGTTTGCACAAGGAATTTGACTGCAATTAATTGAACAAATTATGTCTACCCAAAACAACATGACTATATCTCTGGAATAATATTAAGAGAACAAGTAAGTTGCAAAAGATTAGTACAGTATGATTCCATTTATATAAGACTCTAAATTATGCAAAACTGAAGAATCTATTGTCTAGGGATACAAAATAAGTGACAAAAGTATAAAGAGAACTAAGAGTAATAAACACACACTAAAGAAGTGATGTCCTCTGTACACAGACAAAACTCTAAAGTGTTTTTTCTTCTGCTCAACAATATAACATGGCTACCATTGAATATAAAAGATTTCTACTGTTTCCATCAGAGAAGGAAATAAAATAGTAATTTCCTTTTTCATAACTTAGATGGGTATTTGGCCCATTATTTTCTTTATATCTTTTAAATAATTCCTAAATCTTCACAAGCAACTAAAGAATTAGTAGTAAACAAAGCCAGGTACCCATGGCTCACACCTGTAATCCTACCTACTTGAGAGAAGATTAGGAGGATCTCAGTTAGAGGTCAGCCCAGGAAAAAAGTTGAGTCCTCAACTCAGCCAATAGCTGGACATAGTGGTGGGCATCTGTCTCCCAGCTTTGCAAGAGGCTGAGATCAGGAGCAATTGAAAAGCCCTGAGTTCAAACTCCAGTATCACCAAAAAAAGAACTAGTAAAGAGATAAAAGCATCATGATATGTGTCCAGAAAACTATGTTCAGCCTGTCTCTGCCACCTTTTCTTAGAGGAGATTTGAACCTATTGGCTGTTCTACATTGTTCTCCATTCAGCCCTCTCAGCACCTCCTCACCTCTCCTGCTTGGCCATGCCCTGCCCTCCCAGCCCTTAATCACTCCTGGGACTCCAAGTTGTGGTGCATTTAACAGGTTAAGGCTTCTTTTAAGTGGAATGAATTATTTTTGTAAATATTGTCATCACCTTCAGTACCTAAAATAAAGTGGAATCCACTGAAAGACCATGCTGACATGGGTAAAAGTTATGATTAATACTTACTGTGGGGTTCAGGAGAGCTCCATCACAATTTGCAGAATATGAATCCATATGATATTACTGTCTATTAAACTCTTCTAAAATATTGTGTCATCATGCAACATGTGACATTTCAATCAACAACCAACCACATGTTAGATACTGGTCTGTAAGAATAAAATGGAGCTGAAAAATCCCCATCGTCTAGTATTTTCACTATCCCTTTTCTATGCTTAGATAAGTAGAGATAGAGGAATACTTAAAATTGTGTTATGGTTGCCTACAGTATTCAATACAGTAGTATGCTGTACAGGTCTGTAGCCTAGAAGCAATAAACGATACACAGTAGCCTATTTGTCTAGCAGGCAATAGCATCAGGTCTATGTAAGTACATACTGTGATGATGTCCCTGCCATGAAGAAATTACCCAACAGTGGATTTCTCCAAATCATCCTTGTTGTTAATTCAGCTGTGACAATTAATTATATGTGTCAGTTTTCCTAGGCCATGGATGTTGGTCATTTGGTCAAACATTTTCAGGGTGTTTTTGACTGAGAATAATATTAAATCAGTGGACTTTGAGTAAGCTAGACTACGCTTTATAATGTGGCTGAGCTTTACCCTATCATTTGAAGTCCTGACTACTACAAAGGATTGACCTCCAGAGCAAAAGAGAACAGCAGCAGACAGCCTTGGGGTTTGAACTGCAGCATCAGGTCACACCTGTCTTTAGGCTGCTGAGCCATCTTGCAAATTTTGAACTTGCCAGTGAGATCTTTAAAATAAATAATTATATATATAATTTAATAGATTAATTTACTTTATATATATAAATATATAAAATATATATTTTTTTACATATGTACCTCCTATTGGTTCTATTTTTCTGAAGAACCATGACTAATACAATCATGACTAATATACCAGCTATCTAGCAATAGCACACACTTTTTTCAGATGTTTGCAGGGGCATATCTCAAACAAGAGGTAAAAGAGAACTGGCCAATGTCTATATAGCAAGCACCAGAAAATAAAGATTAGGTCTAGGTAGAAGCAAAAGTGGAAAGCAGTAGAGAACTCAGATTGATGGACAAGTACCAAAGGACTAGCATTCTTCCACAAAATTTCCTCTGCACACAGATAAAATTCCCTAAGATAGCCCATCCTGCTTTCTCCTCTGTAATTGCCAGGAACTCTGCATTGAATTCAACAGATGTCTACTTCAGCCAGAAAATTCCTTACTGCCCTCAAACAGACATTGTTGACATCTGTCTGTACACTTGTTTGTACTATTTCACACTTGGAATGTTCTACCCTCTCCCATCTTTTTATCTACATTCTATTTTTCAATTTAGTTGTAGTTGGCCTCCTAACTGGTATTTCTTCAAAAATTTCAACACAAGACAAAACATCATAGTAACTAGTAATAGATTTTAATGTTATTGCTCTCTAGTCATTAGTCAGCTGTATCCCCATGAAGATAGAGACGATATTGGCTCTTAGTCTATCTGTACAGGATATGGTGGCTACTCTTTATAAAGATGTTCTAAGAAACGTAAGTTGAACTGCATGAATTGGTTGTTGCCTCAGTTGATATTTATCAATAGTTTCCTCCTTTTTTCTGGGAACTATACCTGAACTTTTTTCTTCCTTAATTTCCGATTCTTAAATATAGCCTGACTTACAAAATAAAATAATAATGAATATAGCCTAGTTTGAATACTATTATTGCTACCATAGTATCATCTCAAACTTAATGTCTTTGATCAATACCTATTTTATTATGCTCAGATTCTGCGGGTCAGAAACTCAGGAATGGCTCATCTGGGTTACTCTTGCACAGGGTCTGTCATATCATTACAATCCAGTTTTGATTGTGACTAAAGTCAATTTAATGCTCAATGGGATTTAGTGACCATGAAGGGTCACTCATATGACTGGTGGCTGACTCTGGCTATTGGCTGGGAAGACAAGGAGAGTTGGTGACAGGATCAATTGCATATGGTCTCCCCAACATGGCTTGACCTCCCTATGACCTCAGAGGAGGTGGGCTTCTTATGTGCCATCTCAGAGCTTCAACTGTGAGTATTCCAATGAACATGTTTATGCTGTATCCCCATGCCTGACAGCTTCCACATTATACACCATCACTTGTCTACACATCAAAGTCATGTTTTATGAACACTGGATAATAGATAGAACTACACATTTATATTTCAAATTCAAGATTTTAATAGTTAAGTTACATGTTTTTCATAATAACTAGCAAATTTATGTAGCACATATTTAAATTCTTACACAGAGAATTAAAAGTAAAAATAAAATGGAATCTCTCTTCCAAGTCCCAAAAAGCTGGCCTTACTATGAGCAAACACTTTAGCTTTCAGTTTAATTCTGGTAGCAAACAAAAAAACTTTTTAAACAAATCAAAAGTACTAGTCATAAATGCATAGTTTACATTAGAAATATTCAGAGGATTTATTCAGCTGTAAAGAAGAATGAAATGATGTCATTTGCAGGAAAATGGGTGCAACTGGAGATCATCATGTTAAGAGAGCTAAGCCAACCTCAGAAAGACAAATGCATGCTTTCATTCATATGCAGAATCTAGACCTAAAAAAATAATAACATGATTATAAAAGGGAGATTGTCTGGTCCCCACAAACAAGGAGGGAACCAGCAGGTGGGGGAAAGGGGAAAGGAGAGATGTGTGTGGTGTGAATATTATAGAAGTATATTATTTAAATATGCATGAAGATAGCATAAGGAAACCCACAAAAACTGTTTAAAAAGGAGGGAGGAGGGTTAAGAAACAGTAATATAGGTGGTATATGTAAGGTACTGCCGAATAAAGACCATGCCATGTGTGGAAAAGAAAGATTTATTGGAACCAGACCACAGAGTTGTCACTCTTTTCAGGTTCAGAGTGAAGCAGCTTGGCTGAAAATGGGTAGTGGGCTTTATAAGAGGGGTCAACGCATGCAGGAGGGAGAGAGGCTCTGGTCTCTTATTATCTGTGATCACCAGATCACATGCCTGGCTAGTTGAATAACTGGAAGTTCCTGTGTTGTTTTGCAAGCTAAGAAATAGTCAGAGGAGTTTGGCAAGCAGTCATAAATTGGGGGTCTGGTTTCAGTGCTAGCCTTGGGATCTTCCACCCACCCCAAGAATGCCAGGGACCTAACATTCCAGCCTTTTGTTGGTATTATGGGCGCCGATCGACCTAGCTGCTTCGTGCTGAGTGGGGCATCATTAAGGGGAGGATTCTGCTGGAATTTGGAAATTTGTGAGGTCCCCAGGAGCGGAGGCTGATGGTTTTATTCCCAGGCTTCATTTGTAGACAAGGCCAATTGTTGGTAAGTTCACCTATGGCAGAAAATTGAGAGCCAGATGAGGACTAAGAACTTATGTAGAAGGGGAAGAGGAAGAAAGTTTGTGGGAGAGGCATAGCTGTATGGGGCCCAGTGGCACACAAGAGTACTCATCCTTTGCTGTAGTGGAACAGTCTGAAGTTGGTGGGCAATGTTTTATCCTTGAAAGGTGCTGCCACTGGGGAATTCCATTGAGCTTGACAGTGGTGGGCATTGTGAGAATGACCAGATGAGGGCCAGTCCACCAAGGTCCCAACGGGGAGGGTCGAAGATCCTTGAGGAGAACAAGATCCCCTGGCATAACAGAAATTGTTATAGGGCCCTCTGTGGGATGGGGCAGGATCTGGTCTGCATGCTCGCTGAGAAGTTCCTGGAGAAGGTTAAGGTAAGGCAGACAGTCAGCCAAAAGAGCAGGGTCTGTTGGAGGCAAGTTTCCCAAGAGAAATGGGCAGCCATACATTATTTCAAAGGGGCTCAAGAAGGAAGGGCTTTGAGGGTAGCTCTGATGTGGGCCAAAGCTAAGGGCAAGAGCTGAGTCCTGGGCAAGTGGAGCTCAATGCACAGCTTTTTTAGATGGTTTTTTATTATTCTGTTTATTCTCTCTACTTTTCCTGACAGTTGAGGGTGATAAGGGATATGTAGGTTCTAGGCCACTCCCAGGGTAGAGGAGACAATTTGGGTCACCTTTGAAATGAAGGCTGGACCATTATCAGATTGTAAAGTCTGAGGCAATCCAAGTGGGGGATAATGTCATTGATTAAGTGGGTAGACACTATGTCTACCCTCTTGCCTGTAGTAGGAAAAGCCTCAACCCATCCAGAAAAGGTAACAACTAAGGTTAATAAATATTTAAGTTTTTTATGAACTGCCATATGGGTAAAATCAATCTGCCAGTCTTCCCCTGGTATGGAGCCCCAGAGCTGGTGAGCAGAGAAGGAAGTGGGTGGTCTCAGGCCACGTTGGGGGGAAACCTGGGTACAGTTGGGGCACTCTTGGGTAATCTTTTTTTATGAGAGATGGGAAGGAAGGATGAAAAAATAAAGGCTGAAGAAAGCAGAGAAGGGGCTTAGCACCAATAGGAAGGGTTTTGTGAATGGCCCTTAGAACCCTTTCTGCTTGTGTGTTGGGGAGAACATATTTTCCATTTAAAAGGACCCATCCTGGTGAACCTGGTGTGGCTCCTAGATTTATTTTGCTCTTCTGATGTATAGGTAGGGTTTATCTTAAGGGTAGTTATGAAAAGTGCTGTGGGGAGAGTCTGAGTGCTAACCCTTTTTGCCTCTCTGTCAGCAAAGGCATTGCCCTGGGCAGTCTCTGTAGTTTCTGGTTGGTGTCCCTTGCAATGGATTACTGCTACTTTTGTGGGAAGATAAGAGGCCTTTAGCAGTTTAAGAATTAGAGACCTGCTGGTGATAGGTGTGCCCTTTGTGGTGAGAAAGCCCCTTTCCTCCCAGAGAGCAGCATGATGGTGTATAATGTGGTAAGCATGTTTAGAGTCAGTAAAGATGTTGGCTGTCTTACCCTCAGCTAAGGTGAGGGCTCTGGTTAGAGCGATCAGTTCTGCCTTTTGAGAGGTGGTACCCCATGGGAGAGGACTGGACTCAATAACATTTGTGAGGGACAAATGCTCATCTCCTGCCTGTGGAATCCAGAGAGGAACCGCCATCTATAAACCAAGAAATGTCTGGGTTCAGCAGAGGTGAGCTTGACAGATGGGGTTGACAGTAAGTTAGAGAATCTAAGGATTCCAGGCAAGAGTGTTCCAGGGGTGTGACATCAGGAAGTAGGGTGGCGGGATGAAGGGGAGGGCAGGCTTGTAAAGTAACATCAGGGTTTTCTATAAAGTGAGGTGGAAGAGTTGTAGTCTTGAGGGAGACAGGTTGAAAAGGCAGCGGTGAGACAAGAGGTCAGTCAGCCGGGGGACAGGACAGTAGTGGGTTTCCCAAAAGTGAGTTTGGAGGATTCCTGAGTTAATAGGGCTGGCCATAGCCAAAGCACACAGGCAAGGCTGCCAGCCCTTGATAACAGGGTCAAGCTGTTTGGATAAGTAGGCTATAGGGGTGAAAGTGGGACCCTTCATCTGTCCTAACACTCCCAGTGACATCCCTCCTCTCTCAGTGACATATAGCTTGAAAGAGCCATCTAAGTTTGGGAGAGAGAGAGCAAGGGCCTGAAGGTGGGCTTCTTGAAGATTAAGAAAGGGAGTTTTAATCGGCTTGATTAGGTCAAGGGGTTCAGTTAGAGGGCCCCTTGCAGCCTCATAGAGAGGCTGGGCCAAGAGAGCAAAACTGGGAATCCATGACCTGAGATAGCCAGTCAGACCTAGGAAAGAAAGTACTTCTCCTTTAGTAGAGGGGACCATTAACAACCTGATGTGGACCTTCCTGTCTACTGTAATCTGTCTGGAGGTTGTTAGAAGGACCCCCCAGGTATTTAACTTCTGGTAGGGAAAGCTGAACTTTTGAAGGTAAAACTCAATAGCCCTTTTGTGCCAGAAAGTTGAGTAGTAAGGCAGTGTGGTCTTGAGAGCAGGTAAGGGTGGGGCTACAGAGAGGGAGATCATCAACATAATGGAGCAGAGTACTGGATTGAAGGTTAAGTGAGGATAAGTCCCGTGCCAGAGCCTGGCCAAAGAAGTAGGGGCTATCCCTGAAGCCCTGGGGAAGGACTGTCCAGGTGAGCTGTTGTGCTAGCCCCGAGGCTGGGTCCTCCCACATAAATCCAAAGAGACTGTGACAATCAGGGTGAAGGGGGATAGTGAAGAAAGCATCCTTAAGATCAAGGACAGAAAAATAAGAGGTGTCTGAAGGAATAGGAGATAATAGTGTATGTGGGTTGGGTACCACAGGGTGGGTGGGAAGCACAGCCAAGTTAACAACTCTCAGGTCCTGAACCAGTCTGTATGAGCCATCAGGTTTTAGGACAGGTAGAATGGGGGTGTTACATGGGGAGTGGGTGGGTTTAAGAATCTTCTTGGCAAGGAATTTGTCAATGGGGGCTTTAGTCCTCACCTATGTTTTAGGGAGATGAGATATTGTGGCCTGTTTGGGTGAGATTTAGGGTCTTTTAGATATATTTTAATTGGTGAGTGTTGGGAAGCAACAGAAGGGGAGGAGATATCCCAGACTATTGGATTTACTATATCAGGAGGCAGAGGGAGAGAGTCTGGCGTTGATGAGAGAGGGCAATTAGTAAGGACCATTAGGAAAAGGACACTGGACTGGTCTTGAATAGTGAGTGGGGGTGTAAAGGAGAGGGTGAAATGAAGTTTGGAGAGAAGATCCCTTCCCAACAGCGGAGTGGGGCAAGAGGGCAGGATAAGAAATGAGTGTATAAAGGGGACATCTGATAAGTTGCAAGAAAGTGGCCCAGTAGTTTTTGGCTGGTGGAGGACACCATCTACTCCCACCATGGAGATCTGTGAGGGATAAAGCTTACCTGGAAAATTGGGTAGCACCAAATTACTAGCCCCTGTGTCCAGCAGGAATGAGATTGGCCTACCTGCTACTTAGTTACCCTGGGCTCCTCTGAAGGGGTAAAAGGTCCCAGGGCCACATCAGTCTTCTGCCACCAGGCCCAAGAGGTCTGTGAGGCCTTCACTCTGTTGAGAGTGGGAGTGGGAGTGCCTTGCAGAGACAAAGAGGGGCAGTCGTCCTTCCAGTGTCCATTCCAGCCACATCATGGACAGGGTCCTAGTGGCGAGTGAGGTGAAGGGCAGTGCTTTGCCCAGTGTCCCATCTGGTTGCACTTGTAGCAGACCCCTGGAGGTGTGTGTTGTTGTCTGGCCCATCTCAAAGTTGGAGGAGGTGGCCTCCGGGCAGCCACCAAGAGCTTGGCCTTTTGCTGGTATCAGGCCCCTCACCTTGGCTATTAAATACCTTAAGCGCCATTTTCACAAGATCTTCCTGGGGGCTTTGAGGGCCATCCTCTGCCTGTTTAAGTTTTCTTCGAATATCAGGGAAGGATTGGGAAATAAATGAGAGTTGAGGATAATTATTCCATCCTTGGAAGATGGGTCTAGCTTAGTATAGTGGGTTAAAGCTTCAATAAGTCACCCTAAGAAGTCAGTGGGGTTTTCAGTTGGGCATTGGATAATTTCTCTGAGTTTGTCAAAACTGACTGCCCTGTAGGAAGCAGTCTGTAGCCTCACAAGGAGGCAGGTGAGTATATAATTTTGGGTGGCTAGCATGGTGGAGTCCTGATAGTCCCAATGTGGGTCGTTATGTGGCACAGCCATAGACCCCACCAGGAGAGTGAGATCTGTGTGGTGGATGTCATCGGCATGTACTTGGGCTGCTAACCAAACTCTTTCCTTTTCATCTGGAGTTAAAGTGAAGGAAAAAAATAACATATATATCATGCCAAGTCATATTATATGCTTGGGTTAGGTATTTAAATTCTTTAATATAGGAGGCTGAGTCATTTGAGAAGGAGTCAAGTCTCTTTTCAGTTTGGGAGAGGTCAGTCATGGAAAAAGACACATGAACTCTGATAATGCTGTCAGCTCCTGCCACCTCCCGGAGTGGGTAAAGATGGGCTGGGCATGCTTGGGAGGAGGTATGGGAGTGGGTATGGGATGCAGGTGGGGAGGAGAAGGGTGAGGGTATAGCAGGGGCCAAAGGCAAAGCTGGTGGTGTTGGCTCCTGAGGAGCCAATGGCTCAGGGTCAGTTGTGACCACTGTAGAAGGGGAATAGGGTGGCGGATGTTTGGGAGAGCCAGCAGGGGTGGAAGAAGTGGGGTCTGAGTCATGAGAGGATGGGGTGGGAGAAGAGATTGAAGTACAGGATTGGCGCAAGGAGTTGGGAGGTGGGCAGACAGAGCCCATGAGGTCACAAGTAAGAGAAGAGTCTTCAGGAGAGGGGTCAGGGGGAGTTTTGGACTTTGAGGGAGGTTTGTCACTGGCAAGGAGGATTTGAACAGCATTGCAAGATTGGAGCAGGGAGGGTTGAGAGCGGAGAGAAAGGTTCCTGAGGGAGCAGAGAAAACATCTCAGGGGCATGAATGCATCTGATTTCGAGTGTGTGGTCCCCATAATGTGGAAGGAGAGAAAGAGAGACAGAAAGAGAGAGAGGCAGGTGCCTTGATGAGTTTACTCTTCAGGCCAATATTGATCAAGGTCAAGACCTAGCCTCCCTTACATGACTCAGGCAAGGAGGGCAGAATCATCAGGTTGCTGTTTGGTCAAAGTAAGCTGGAGGGGTTGTTGAGCTCTCACCTTAGGTGGAGGAAAGGAAAACGGAGAGGGAGAGCAAGAAAGAGAGAGTGAGAGAGAGTGGGAGTGTCACCCTGACGGGTTCCCAAGGGCAGGCATCCCCAGCTTGGGTTGCTGTCCAATGGAAAATGTCCCAACCGGTCAGCCAGGTGTCCCTGTGCTAAGTGGTGGGCACCCCAGTGGGTGGAGAGAGCCATACTTGACATAGCACTATGACTTCCGGACCAGGCAGAGCAGGTAGCCCCGGCAGGAAGGTGAAACCAAGTCTGACTAGTAGGTCAGGAAGAGAAAGGCTAATGATGGATGGGAAAGCCAGCAAGGCAGTAAGGTCTGAGATCCACAATCCAGAGGCACATGGGGTCAATTCAGCAGTCTGGGTTCAGGAGAGGGCAGGACATGAAAGCCAAGGGAGTAGCCCTGGGCCTGAGCATCCTGTTAACCTCTCCTGGGTTTCGGCACCAGATGTAAGGTACTGCTGAATAAAGACCACGCCACGTGTGAAAAAGAAAGATTTATTTGAACCAGACCACAGGGCTGTCACTCTTTTTGGGTTCAGAGTGAAGCAGCTTGGCTGAAAATGGGTAGTGGGCTTTATAGGAGGGGCCAACCCATAGGGGAGGGAGAGAGGCTCTGGTCTCTGATTATCTGTGATCATCAGATGGAACAGGTCGACATGCCTCTCTAGTTGAATAACTGGAAGTTCCTGAGTTGTTTTGCAAGCTAAGAAACAATCAGGGCAGTTTGGCAAGAGGTCATAAATTAGGGGGTCTGGTTTCAGTGCTAGCCTTGGGAACTTCCACCTGCCCTAAGAATGCCAGGGACCTAACAATATAAATTTGATCTAAATACATTATATGCATGTTTTAAATATCACTATGAAATCCATTTATACAGGTAATAAAAATTTAAATTTAAAAAGATGTGTTCAGGGACTATTTACCTAAAACTTTAGTAGTAACATTAGGAAGTGAACCACGAAAAGAGTGATTTAACACTAAAAACTTCACAAATGTAACTGCCAAGTAAATGCATGAAAGTTCTGTTTCACATTTAAAATACATATTTTTTGGGTGCTCAGAGAAAATTGAGACAATTACATTATCTAAATTAATGCTGATCAGAGAAACCACGTCTAAGCTGATAAACAGGAAGGAGGGATACATGAGAATCCTATAAACATTAAATCTTGAATTTCAAACCAACCTATATGACTTCCAAGACTTGCTCTTTACTCTCCTACAAACGCAAACTGGATTATCTACCCTTCTAAAGAGATCCTCATTTCTACCACTGGTGGAAGTACTGCTCTGGCCCTCAAAGCACTCCTCCATGCAATTCTTCTTGAAGATAGCAGTCTATGAGGTCTTCCTGGCCATGTCTTCCTTCTTTCCTACACAAATATGGAAAGTTTCCACAGGCCCTTTCAGAGAGTTACAGCAAAGCCTTGGCTATTTCCTGAAATACTAGGCTTATTTGAAGTCTAAAAAGCTCTATTAACTCCAAGCAAACACCCAACACATGCACATAAAAACAGCACTTTAAATTGTTTAAAAAGGTAAGTAAAAACTCTAAGTGCTTCTTAAATAAAGCAAATTCACTCTTACAAGGTTAAGTCTGAAAGTTTTTTCACCCCAGGGAGATGATCTTTGTCCTTAATACATAAGTCATTTTTTAAATATGAAAGGCACATTATTCTAGAAAGACTTCACTTTATCTCCCAGATTTATGAGGTTCCTCAAACCTTTAGTTGGCTAAAACCTAAAGTGAGACTCAGTATCTCAGATAAGAAACCAGTTTAAAGCAGCTGGGCTGGGAATTGAAAACAATATTGAAATATTGGAATTCAGATACAATTTCTGCCTGAATTCAGATTCCAGGGGGTCCTTCCACCTAGCTAGTCTGATAATTTTAGCAAAGTTTGAGCTTCCATTTCCTCCTGGTTAATGGAAATAACAACACCTAGCTCCAAAAAATCCTATTTAGAATATTGGTATAGAACATCTGCAACCCGAGTACCATATCTGGAGAGGCTTTGTATTGGTAACCATTATTAAGTACAGTCTATGTGCCTAGCATTGTGTTAACTGTTAGAAATAAAAAATATGCACAGAATACAGACACTGTTGCTTTCCAGGTCTCCAGCAATAGCAAGATAGACAAGACAAGTATATAATTTTTTAAATAACCATTTAATATATATTCATCAACATTCTATAAATATACAAAAGAAAAAGCATTAACTCCCTAGATAAAGAAAGTTTTCAATGAAACTGAATCTTGAAAGATGAGTTGGAATTCAAAGGAAAAAAGACATTCAAGACAGGGGACAAGGCCAATGTTTAAAAAAAAAAAAGATATGAATATTCCTTGGATTTTCTGGAACACAGGCTACATAAAGTCATTCAGCCTAATCTTCTAAATCAAGAACTCTACTCACAATCTTTATACAGAGTGTTCATCTGGCCTTTGATTGACATTTCCAAAGGCAGACAATTTATTACTACTTTATAAGTCAGTCCATTCCATTTTTTAATAGCTATAATGGTTACAAAATCTTTCTCTGTATTGAGTCTGAAATCCACTATAACTTCTACTCATTTATCCTAACTCTACCATTTGGTCTTTCAAAGAATAAATTCCTAGAATCTGTACTCTAAAATTGTGATACTCTTTTAATTAAATCTAAATTATGTGATGCATTAAATGAGTCTAAAGAAGAATATTTTTTCAGGTCTTATAAATTCAACCTGCAACAATCAAAGCTATCTTTGCAACATAATTTTTCCCATCATTAAGTGTAATGTAAAATATGGAATAAAAGCAGTTTCTCAATTGAATCTGGGCTTCCTGATGCTTTTATCTATCTCCTGGGTGTAACTTTCCTCCATTAACCAGGACTAAAAAGTGAAATGATAAGTGGTTCTCCAAAAGGACTGCTGAATGAAATTAATATTCATAAAATGCTACTATTAAATGTCAATCTTATTCTTATCCTGTGGATCTAACACCTGTGAAAGTCCTAGAGCTGTCATAGGTAGGCTTCCAGTACTTAAAATTTTCTGGCACAAAACTCATTCTTCAAATAAAATCAAGGCTATTTTATATTACAATGATTTCCAAAAACCCTAAGAGAAAATTTGGAGCAATTCAGACCTCCTGGAGTAGACATAGCTCAAGTAATAATGGATTTCTTATATTGATTGGCTGGTTTCCAATTTGAGGGCATCAAAACAAAAAAACTGAAGAAATTTAGCTGTAGCAGAGAAAATCAAATGAAGAGGCACTCTGTGTGCATACATGCTATATAAAATATACTAGACTTCAGCTTAAGAATGATACTCAGGCTTCACTATGTCAGAAAGTAGATGGTTATTTAACCTCAACTACTCAAAGTAGTAATCATATCATATATCCTTGGACTATAGGAAAATGTCATTCTCCAAGTGACATTAACTTCTGTGAGTGAATTACACTCATTTGACCTTACATAGCTTCTTCCTACTGTCACTTAAAAGTGCTTATAATGGGCACCTACCAATTTTTCCTACATGCTGATGAAGGTCACCAGCTTGAAGCCCTTTCCTGAAAAAATAACAACACAAATATAACAGAAAGCAAAATAAGATTGGTTTCTTGAGTTGAATATATTTAGAGACATAAGAAATGTTAAGTCATAATAATCTCAAACAAAACTATAATCAACATTTTAAAAAAAGGTTTTAAATACAACTTTAATAAGAAAATTAATTTTACATGTGATATGATATATAACACATTACTTTGTAATTATGATTATGACCAATTTGAATTTTCTACTTCATTTTTAAAAAATCAGAACAGAACTATGTTAATGAGCCTTTTAAATTATGATTACATTTATGATTTAATTCTCTCTGCTTTAGGTAGATGACTCATTAGGGAACCATTATATGACAGAATATGGGGAGGTGAAACCCTTAAAATGATCTGCTGTAGTTTGCTAGAACAGAGTTAGCTGAAAACAGGGGGCACTTTTCATTGGGCTATTGAGTTGGCCCACTGTGATGACAGCCATATTGCTCTCCTGTGCTGTATTCATCTTAGGAAGGGAACTGACAAGTTGATGTATTTTGGAAAGTGAGTGAGGCAGAGGTTCTGCAATGGAACATTATTTGGGTTATCTTTGGGTCTAGGGTGCAGGAGCCTTTGCCTGGGTAAATATTGAGTCATGGGCTCTGCAGACAAAGGCCACCACAACTTGCTCTCTTTAAAGCTTAATAAAAAAGTGATTCACAGGTGGCCAAAGGGAATGGCTGCCAAGCTAGGGTCCAGAAACTAGGGACTAAACAGAATAGAGCGTGGTGTTTTCTCAACAATGTGGTTGGTCAAAGCTTTCCCTAGTCTGACCCCAGTCTAAATCATCAGTTTCATTACCTATGCTCCATTCTTAGACACTACATACGTCTGCACTGTGAAGATGTGGATGTTATGGAATTTATACATTTTTTTGGTGGTACTAGAGTTTGAACTCAGGGTCTCATGCTTGCTAGGCACATTCTCTACCATTCTGAGACATTCTGTCAGCCCTAGAATTTTGACTACCAATACATCTATGCAGGTTGCATTTATTTAGGATTCATACATACAGCTGAAACAGTATGTGCTTGACTATATAAAAGAGACGTGTAATGGGGAAAAAAAAGTGAAAGGATATATACTAAATGTTAAAAGTGGTCACTTCTCAGAAATACTATGCTTATTATTTTTGCCAAATATTATTAAATGAAAATGCATTTTTTTCTTTTGTGAACAGAAAAACATTATTGTCTTTCTCTGAACATAGAAATCTGTTTTTCTTTCTACCCACACAGTCAAGCATCTCATATCTTTTTCTAACACAGAGTAAAATACAACACAGAAGCAAGCAACATTTTTTATATTCTGTTTTTTATTTAACCATAATTACCTTTGTAATTTCTGACATATAAAATACTACAGCAGGAATTATATTTTCCCTTAAAGCAGGTTGTAGTTGATGGTAGCAGGATACAGGGTGGGCAGAATCACATCTTAATGGAAAAGTTGCCTTTAATCTTTTGACTATTTCACTAATAATTGGATCCAATCATCTCTAAAGCCCCTTTGGCAGTAAAATTCTATAATTCTAAATTCACTTCTGTGTGCAGCTCCATTATCAAATTCACTTGATACTTTGCACATATTTGAATACTTTCTTCTTGCTTATCTGTCCTTCAGTCAACATCTGCATATACTTCTTCAAATTTTAATGGAATTGATTGAGTTCAACTTTTAAAATAGGTTAAACGTCAGTTAGTAAAACTTTCATCCCTAATAACATCATGTTTAGGACTATGGAATTATATTAGCTTGTCTTCCTCTCTTAAATTTTGATACTCAACAGTTCTTCCAGTTCTTTAGAAGAATTGTGACTTTGAAATTATGATTGTGACAGGTGGTAGAATTGTACACCTTATCATTGTCACTTCCTCATCATTTGTCACTTTTTGTGACAAATTGATGAAAAAACTGCTTTGCTCCTGGGACAAATATAGAAGTGTTACATGTAAAGATGTAGACACTATAGAATTTGCACATTTTGAATATCAATCCATCTATCCAATGTTTCAATTACTTAAGATTCATAAAAGATGCCTGGCATGGTGTTATAGGCCTGTAATCCCAGCTACTTGGGAGGCACAGGTAGGAGGATCACTGTTGAAGATTAGCTCCCAGGGCAAAGTTAGTGAAACCATATCTGAAAACAAAAAAGCAAACTAAAAAGCAAAAGGACTGGGGATATGGCTCAAGTGGTAAAGCACTTGCATAGCAAGCAAAAGCCATAAATTCAATCCCCAGTAGCACACACACAAAAAAAAAATCATAAAAGAGAAATAAATATCTCATTGCTGAACTTTCTTTTTGTCTAACAGTGCAATCCATAGGCTAAGGATGTAAGGACCGAGGAACACTACAAAAATGGGCAATGCGTGAATGTCCGCAATAGTCTTTCTTCTTTAGGCTAATTCCTATATGGCGCTCACAGAAAATAAGTGGCCACAAAACATAATTATGTCCTTTAATTTTAAGAATTCTTCTAGGCTAGGGATGCAGTTCAGAGGTAAAGTGCTAACACAGCATACACAAGTCTTGTGTTCAATTCCATCCCCACACAAAAAGAGATTGCTGAAGCCTTAAATATCTAATTGATATAGTCTCATAAAACTCAAAAAATTATTTCAGATTTGTTCATCTATTCTTATTCTTTTTAATAGCAAGAAAGGAAAGAAATGCCAGGACATTAGGATGTAAATTCTACAAGGGACAGCCTAGTGATCTCATGCTGCCAGGTACCCCCCAAGATGAGTACAGTGCCTGGGCATGATTTGAATTACAAAATAAAACAGTGAGTAAGTGAATGAAAAATCAAATGAATCACAGAATTTTAGAACTGGAAGAGATCTTAAAGGTCAAAATCTTCATATAAAGTTTTAAGTAAATCATCCAAATACTATTAAAGCTGCAATCGAAGCTGTGGCCTTTTGATGGCTTTTCTTCTATGATACTTGATTGTCATGTGTCACTTTGTTTTCAACTTTATATCAATCCTTGAGCTTATACATAATAAGTGAATATATATTTGCTTTTGAACTCAATACAGAGAACATGCATGTTGAATTATCTAACAGGAAATTTCTTTTAATTTAATGTACATTGAGGTTTATTTTATCCTAGGCACAATACAAAAACAAGGAAGGCCTCTTTTGGAGGTAACATCTAACCTGAGACTTAAAAGATGAAGAGAAAGAAAGTGGAAGAATGGAAAGTGCATACAAATGACCTAAATCAAAAAAATAAATAAATGCTTGTTTATTTCAGAAACTGAAAGAAGATAAAAGAGATATTGGAGCATCATTAGCCACAGGAGAGTGATATGCAGTGGTAGAGCAGACTGAGGTGAGATTAAACAGGAGCTCTGGGCCCCAGTGAAGAGTTTGACTATTGTTTGAGAAATGCAAATTCTAAGTTCCATATTAGGCAAAGTATGTCAAACTATCTTCAGATTTTAAAAGCTTTGTTTTTCTCTTATTCCTTTCCAAATAATTACATCTAACATCTTTTTAATATTTCCCAGAGTCAGGACTAGATGAGGGGAGGGAAAAGTAGTAAGATGATGCTTTGTGTAAAAAATTTAAGACTGCTGAATAACTCAGTAATAAGATAAATGACGTATTTAAAATTGAAATTCATGACAAAATACAAAAATTTGAATGCTATAACATTATTATAGACTAATATATAATTTACACCTCTAGTTCATTCCCTTAGTTTTGCTTATATAATGCTTCTTTTAAGGTTAATACTTGTCTTAGTCTCTCTGAGAAATTTCAATTCGTTGATAGTTGATAATAGGAAGTCTAACCTACTAAGTCTAGCACTGGCCCTTGGTATAGAAAACACTTAACTGACAGATGCATCTATAGGCTCCTTGTGGAACCACACACCAAGATTCCAAACCCAATGTACACTCAGCACACTGTTGATAGAGGACAATGGGCAGATGTGGTCACCTTTGTGCCTCCAAGGAGAACTTGGGAGGCCAATCATAGACATTTGGGAGAAGCGCTGAAATTGGTTAATATTAACGGCTTTGTTTTACAATTTTATTTTCATAAAAACAGACCTCAAAAATGATCTGCAGGAGATCAGGAGGATCATGGCTCGAAGCCAGCCTGGGCAAATAGTTCATGAGATCTTATCTTGGAAAAACCACATCACAAAAATGGGCTGGTAGAATAGCTCAAGGTGTAGGCCCTGAGTTCAAACCCCAGTACTGCAAAAGCAAAGATCTGCCAATGAAGGGCCATCACATCTACAATGGCACTGTGAAAACCCACTGCCCGGTTGTATGAAAGCTGTTAAAGGGACACGATGTCTTAGAGTATCTCTCAGAAAAAGAGAATATTTTACATCAACTTTGAAATGAAATTGTACAGGTTTTAACTGAAACTCTTATTCAAGGAGAGAAATATGTTCACATGCAAGTGGGAGTTAATTTTATATATTATCTTTTGTGCAAAAATAGACATAGCCCTTTATTTGATTTTGAAATGCATCAGAATAGCTTCAAATGGTAATTTTAAAAAATATTACCAGCAAACCTGTTTTTCTCCAACACACTCCATTTACATAAAGATGAATCAAATTCAATTACTAGTAGACAGCCTTAGAGAAGCAAGATTGATTTTTGAAAATCTACATAGAACTTAGTTACCCTATTTTGAAACATCATTTAAATACTGTTTGTGTTTACTGTGTATTTCATTAACCTTCTGGTTTGGTTAAATTTTTATGAGGTTTTAGAATAAATGACAAAATTCCAATATAATCATGTTTCATGAGTTTGAGGTAAAACAAATGGCATTTCAAGTTCAGGATGAATTGTTAATCTTATGGTAAATACTGTAATGAAAAGAAAAAAATGTTTTGAAACCCATTGTTATCTTTTTACAAAATAAACCCAGACATCAGCATTTATTACATATTTTTATATGAAGTTTATAAACAAAGAATAAAATGAAATACTAGAAGAAATCATAGAAAATGTCTTTATAACATGCAAAGCCACAGAGTATAAACACTTGATCCTTAAAAGTCTGACCCTCTATCATATAAAAGCTCTAAAGTTAAAATAACTTTTATGAAAACTAGAAGAAATGTATCATAAGTTACAGACCTGGTAAGACCCATAATATCTTTAAAAACTTACAAGTCACTGTATAAATTAAGAAAAGTGTCTCTATAGAAAAGTGAGACAACAAATGTAAACAGGTAACTCACAGAAAAAATATAAATAACAACTAAATGTGAATATATGAACATGAGTTCAATGTGAATTTATAAATTATATCACAAATTATTTTAAATGCATATCTAAATGTGTGATATTTTTCCTGAAGGAATAAAAAGAATGAAGGAAAGAGGACACCAGAGCTTATGAGTATAAAATAAAAATAAATTGGGCTGTGGGGCATGATTCAAATGGTAGAGTGCTAACCTAGCAAGCGTGAGACCCTGAGTTCAAACCCCAGTGCCACCAGAAAATAAATAAATAAATAAATGAATAAGTGAACTGGATATTCTCATACACTTAAATGTAAGTTAGTATTTATTTCTTTAAGACAATTTGCAGTAGAGAAATGATTGTGTGTATGTGTGTGTAAAGAAGTTCACTGTAACATTATAAAAACACACTGTGTGTGATTTATTAAATATGTCACAAGATATTACCCAAGCCAAGCATTTCCTTCAACACTAGAACACCCTCAGTTTCAGCTTTCTCTTCTACATATTATAAACCCAAAAACTTTTTCCTACATTTCTCATCAAGACATCCACCTCTGCCATAGGTCATCACCGAGCTGCTGTTTGCTGTTAGAAACTCCTCCTCCCAGCCCCTTCACAGTAAAGTGTCCTCTCACTGCAGGCCTAAGAGGAAAGTGGTTGAGGACTGGCCCTGCTTCCCTTTACAACTGCTGCCCCTCTTATATTCTCTGAAATAAAATCACACTGCACACAGTACCTTACAGGGTGGGAAAAAACATACATACAGAAGAAAATGTACAGCTCTGCTCAGGAGGACATTTCCCTGAGCCTAGGACAAAGCATCCTGAAGTCAAATGATCATAAAAGATCCTCTTATGGCCACAGCCTTTCATAAAAGTAGGATAAGTTTATTTTTTCTCTGGATAGATGCAATAGTAGTAAGCACAGATGACCACTCTAATACTTAGAATTAACATGAACTTTGTTTGACAAATGGTACTGTCATATCCTCTTCTTAAAAACTATCCTCCATTTATCTTGAAAATGTGGGGATCAACATATGCCACCCCAAAATAAGTATCATTAGCATAAGGATTATCTTGAGAAACTGCAGATACAATAGACATTTCCTTGTTCTAAGGAAAATTTACATCTGTAAAGAAAATCTCCATGCGTGAGCTTCTCTGTGACAGGAATGACTAAATCACTATGGGTTCTTAGCAATGAAGAAGGTACCAACTTAAATCTGCATGACAAACCTTTTCCTTCCTTAGGCATCTCCCAATTACTGGCCCCCAAACACCCTTCTTTTTTGTGTGTCAGGGGTTGGTGCAATCCTGAATACAAAGCCACCTCTGATATTTACTCATTTTTTTATCCCTACATAAGACAGTGTCTGTTCTTCATTACTATAATGAAATACCCAAAGCAGGCTAACTCTATAAAGAAAAGAGGTTTGTTTAGCTCATAGTTCTGGAGATTCAAGGGCATGACATTGGCATCAGCTGGGATCTAGAGAGGACGTCATAATGATAGCAGGAGCAGCTGCAGGAAGGAGAGGTCACAACAGCAAACAGGAATTTAGGGTTTGATTCAGGGGCAGGGCTCACTCTTACAACTTACTCTCAGAACTACCTTATTTCTTTCCAAGGGTGGTACCCTCAGTGACCTAGGACCTTCCACTAGGACTCATCTCTTGAAAGTTCCATCACCTTTCACCATGCTGCACCTGGAACCAAGCCTCCAACACACAATTCTTTGGGAAGCAAATCACATCTAAACCATAGCATGCATGTTATTAAACTTGTATTTTTGTCTCTTATTGTGTGTTTTTTATTAAAAGACTAATAACTAGGGATAAAGAAAAAACAACTTTTCTTCCCCTATAAGAACATGCATTGAAAAGGTAGTGTCTGCTTGGCTATATAAAAGGCTGATTGCCAGTGATACACATCACATTCTTGTTTAATGTAGATGTAACAAAACTTCTTTCTCTGCTACTTTTACAGAAAAGTATAAGAATTTGAAATAAGTAATTCATAGTACTTTGCAGAGCAGAACTCCTCCTCCTTTCAATTGTTGCCTCTTCAGTTCTCCCTGCCCAACCTCCCAAAATAATAAGATCCCCAGGACTGAGTCATGAATCACGTAGTGATGATTCCCTTGGCCAACAGAGACCTGGCAGAAGGTTTGAGATTATATGCTAAGCACTCAACTCACAAGGGGATTCTGATAAAGTAATTTTATTCCTATAATTTTACATTCAATTAAATGTTCCTCCTTTGTTAAGTAAATGAATTATCAAGATAGATATACCTGATAATGATATTTAAAAAAAAAAAAAGCAGGTGCCAGTGGCTTATGCCTGTAATCCTAACTACTCAGGAAACAGAGATCAGGAGGATCGCAATTTGAAGCCAGCCTGGGCAAATAGTTCACAAGATCCTATCTCGAAAATACCCAACACAAAAAAGGGCTGGCAGGGTGGCTCAAGTGGTAGAGTTCCTGCCTAGCAAGTGTGAAGCCCTGACAAACCCCAGTACTACCAAAGAATTTTTAAAAAGTAGATGATTATAGCACAATCTGTTGTGATACTTACCTTCTCGTCACGGTGACAAAATACCTGGCATAAATGACTTAAAAGGAAGAATGATTTATTTAGCTCCCATTTTCAGAGATTTCAGTCCATCGTGGAAGGAAGGTCATGGCAGAGCAGCTCATCTCACGGCAGACAGGAAGCAAAAAAAGAGGAAGGAACTGGGAACCAGGTATAAACTTGAAAGGCTCAATCCTAGTTACCTACTTCCTCCAGCTAGGCCCCACCTCCTGAAGTTTCCATTACCTCCCAGAACAGTGCCACCAGATGGGGACCAAGTGTTCAACACATGAGTCCGTGTGGGACATTTCATATTCAAACCACAACACTACCCACGACTGAATATTAAGCATAAATGTACACTTGTGTGGTCATGATCACATATGTATTAGCATGATCATGAACATGTAAATTTGGTTTTCATTTATGAAAGATTGTAAATTAAGCAGAAGCTCATCATAGTATTGATTTCAGTCTCTGTTTGCCACACTCAACAAAAGTGGAGTTTACTTACAATACTGAGTGAGGGAAACAGGAGGTAGCAATCACCAGCACTGGGTCTTGCTATGGGATCTAAACTTCAGGAACAGGGCTTCAATTACAGAAAAAGACTAAGGTCAAAAAAGAAGCCCATTCCAAGACATAGGTATTCTCAGGAACATGAGGAAGAAATCAAGAAACTAGCCACTAGACTACAATGAGAAAAAGAGCCTCTGCACTATTAGTGTTAAGATCATGTGATTTTCTGCCTAGCATCTGAATTGGCTCCAGAATCTAGGGCAAGAATGAAATGAATCTATATAGGATGAGTAAGTGAGCAGAGCTATGAAGCTCTGAGGCTAAAAATATAGGAAATAAACCAAATAGTACATGGAGGGGCAAATAAAAAATCTGTAAAACAAATTCAAACATATATATATCGAGGAAATTGGTAAAGCTACATTCTTCCATGTATTTAGATTATAGAAGTCAGATGACTCATCTAACTGCCCTCAGGAATTTATTCCTCTTTAATATTTTTACTTTTTAGTCAGCCATGCTGGGAATTATAAAATTCTCTTTAACTGCCTTGCCTCTCATAAGCTAATAATTGCCAAATCTTTCATGAAGGAAGACCATTACCAAGCACTGAATAAGTTCTTAATATCTTTTACCATGATTATTAAATTTCTGTAGATTTTCTTCATCTCTCATCTTTAGTCCTACATAACACTACCTTAGTCATACAAGTTTTCAAAACTCTTGACTTTGCTGATTTTTTTTCTCTATTTTATTGAGGTCTAATTATGAAGTAAAATTTGTATATGTTCAATTCATCCAGCAGGATGTTTTGTTATATATATAAATTATGAAATAATTACCCCAACTGAGCTAATTAATATATATCTAACAACTCACATGATTGATTTTTTTGTGTGTGCTTGAGTTGCTTCTTAATAATTTTTAATTATTATTATTTTAAAAATAATTTCTTATCACTGTTTGATGTAGACAACTTGTCCATCTTATCATTGAAGGTTTGTGTCCTTTATCCAATGTCTTCCCATTTCTTCCGTCATTGCCCCTAGGAACTACCATTCTAGTCTTTATTTCTATGAGGTCAACTTTTTTTTATGTTCTGTGTATAAATGAGATCATGTAGTATTTATCTCTTTGTGTCTGGTTTACTTAACTTAGCATAATGTCTTTCGGGTTCAGCCAAAAGACAGGATCTCCTTAGAGTTTTTTGTCATTGAAAATATTCCTTTGTACATATACACAAATACATACATACATATATATCTGTACACACAAAGGTGTATATCTATGGATATATGCACACATTATGAATATACATACATATATGTGTACAATTTTCTTTATCCATACATATATTGTTAAGCACTTATTGATTCTGCATCTTAGTTATTGTGAATAATACTGCAAAGAGCATTGGAGTGCAAATATCTCTTCCAGACAATAATTATATTTCTTTGGGATACATACCCAATAATGGGACTGATGAATCACATGGTATTGCTGTTTTCAGTTTTTGGAGGAAATTACATAATTTTCCACAATGCCTGTAACAATTTACACTCCCATCAGTAGGATCCAATGATTATATTTACATTTACATTTTCAAAAGTACTTGTTATCTTCCCTCTTTTTGATAATAGTAATATTTACAGGTGTAAGATGGTATGTCATTGTGGCTTCACTTGCAATTTCCCTGATGCTTAGTGACATTTGCATGTCTTCTTTGGACAAATGTCTGCACATATATTTCATCTAATGTTCATCAGTGTTACTTTTTTTTTTTTTGCTGTTGTTAAATTATATGAACTCCTTACATATTGAATACAAGGTTTACAAATATTTTCTCCTTTTTCCTTGGTTTCCTTTTCATTTGCTTGCTGTTTCCTATGCTGTGAAGAAATGAATGGAGTACCACTTGTATATTTTTGCCTTTATTGCAATGCTTTTGATAATATTTAACTCATTGCAATGACCAATTTCCTAGGAGTTTTATTATTGCAAATCTCAAACTTAAGTCTTTCATGAGTTGATATTTTTGTATATGGTATAAAATAAGAATCTAGTTTTATTGTTGGCATGTGGCTATATTCAGTTTTCTTAACACCATTTGTTGAAGAAACTCTCCTTTCCTTATCACCTCACTGTGTATCCTCAATAGTTTACTGAATACTACATGCGGGTTTATTTCTAGACTTCTAGTCTGTTCCTTTGGTCTGCACATCTTTTTTTATGCCCCTACCTTTGCTCTTTTGACTACCTTAGCACTGTAGGGTGATGCTTCCATCTTTGTTCTTCTTGCTCTCGATTTATCTATTTGGGGCCATTTGTGTTTACACACACATTTTAGGAAGATTTGTTTCTATTTCTGTGAAAAATGCCACTGGAATTTTGGTAGGAATTATAGTGAATCTATAGATCACATTAGGTAGTGTAGACATCTGGACTTTATTGATGACTATGATACATGAACATGGGATATCTTTCCATTTATATGTGGCTTCTTCAATTTCTTCATCAATGTTTTATAGTTTTCACTATATCAAGCTTTCACATTTTGTAGTTAAGTTTATTTTTGGTAAGTACTATTTTTGATAGTTATTATGAACAAGATTATATCCTTAATTTATTTTTGGATAGTTCATTGTTAGATTTTAGAAATACTACAGACTTTTGTATGTTCGTTCTATATCCTGCCATTTTACCAAATTAATGTAATAGTTCTAACAGTTTTTTCGTGGAGTTTTCAGGTTTTTCTATATTTAAGATCATGTCATCTACAAACAGACTGCTCAATTTCTTATTCAAATTTGGATGACTTTTCTTTTTCTTAGCTCATTGCTTTGGTTAAGACTTCCAGTACTACATTGAATAGAAGTGGTGAGATTGGGGATCCTTGTCTTATTTCTGATCTTAGTGGAAAAGCTCCCACCTTTACAGTGGTAAGTATAACGTACTTAGAGGTTTATCATACTCTATTTATTTGTCTACTCTATCTATTTATTTATTTATTGTGTTGCCATATGTTTCTTCTAAATCTAATTTGCTGAGTTTTTCATGAAAGGATATTGAATTTTGTCAAATGGATTTTTGCTGCACCTCTTGAGATGGTCATTTACTCTTGTTCTTCATTTTCTTAATGTGGTATGTCACATTTATTGATATGTGTCTGTTGAGTCATTCTTGCATCCCAGGGGTAAGTTCTACTTAACTATAATGAAATGGCCTTTTAAATGTGCCAATAAGTTCATTTTGCTAGCATCTTGTTGAGGATTTTTACATTTATGTTCATCTGGACACTGACCTATAATTTTCTTTTATTGAAATTAGGGTGATGCTGGGACTTCATAAAATGCATTTAGCAGTATTTCTTCCATTTAATTTTTTGAAAGAGTCTGAGGAGAATTGGTGATAATTCTTCAAATGTATGGTAGAATCCAGCAATGAATTAATTTGGTTCTGGGCTTTTCTTTGGTGGGAGATACTCATTATGGATCTGTTCATAGTTTATTTTCATCATGTACAGTTCTTCCAAGTTATCTAACATGTTAGCATATGACTTTAATAGTAGTTTCTTCTGTTCTCTTTTGTTTCTGTGGTATCATTTGTAATTTCTGTTCTTTCATTTTTTGTTCTATTTATTTGAAACTTTTTTCTTCTTAGTCTAAATAAAGATATGTCAATTTTATGTATCTTTTTAAAGACCAACACTTGATCTCATTCATCTTTTCTAGGCTCTATTTCATATATGTTTGATTTGATCTTGGTTATTTGCTTACTTCTACTAACATTGGAATTAGTTTTTCATTCCTTCTCTAGTTCCTGGAGTTTCAAAGTTAGGTTGTTTATTAAAATCTTTTTTCTTCATGTTGGCATTTACCATTATCTATTTCTCTCTCAAAATTGCTTTTACTGTATTCCATGTTTGTCTCAAAATATTTTTAATTTCTCATTTTGATTTCTCCTTTGACCATTGTTTAATTCCCATGTATTCTGGGACATTTCTGAAATTCCTCTTATTAGTGATTACTAGTTTCATGCTGTAGTGGTTGGAAATACATCTTTTTTTTTTTTTTTTGTGGTACTGGGGTTTGAACTCAGGGCCTCATGCTTGCTAGGCAGGTTCTCTACCACTTGAGCTACTCCACCAGCTCAAGGAAAGACAGCTTAAGTGATTTCAATCTTCTTAAAGACTTGTTTTGTGACCTAATGTGTTATCTATTCCGTAGAATTTTCTATGTGTGCTTGAGAAACATGAAAATCTGTATGTCTGTTAGAACCATTTGCATAAAGCACAGTTTTGAATCCAACAATTTCTTCTTGAATTTGTACTGAGATGATGCATTTACTGTTAAAAACAGGATATTGAAATTTTCCTACTATTACTGGATTGCAGTCTCTTTCTGGTTCAGAGCTAGTGATATTTGCTTTAAATATTTGGGTGCTCTGATGTTCAGTGCATACTTATTTAAGATTGCTACACTTTCAAGCTTACTTGATACTTTTATCATTATATAATAACCTTGCCTCTTTTTATAGCTTTGACTTGAAGTCTCTTTTGTCTGATATTAATATGGTTACCTCTTCTCTTTGATTTCTTTTTTCACGGAATATATTTTTTCATTACTTCTTTTTCAGTTAATGTGCACCCTTAAAGCTGAAGTGAATCTCTCACTTGAGCCATGCCTCTAGCCCTTTTTGCTCTGGTTAGTTTAGAGATAGGTTTCATTTTTTGCCCAGGTCAGCCTGGACCTGATCCTCCTATTTTATGCTTCCTACTGTCGCTGGAATGACAGGCATATGCCACCATGCCCACCTTTTTAATCTGCTGGTACTGGATCTCACAAAGTTTTTTTTGCCTGGGCTGACGTTGAACTTCAGTCCTGATCTCAGCCTCCCAAATAGTTAGGATTGCAAGCATGAACCACCAGTACCTGGCTTACTCTTTGTCTTTTCATTGGAGAACTTAATTCATTTATGTTTAAAGTAATAATTGATAGGTCAGGAGTTATCATTGTCATTTTTAAGTCATTTCCTGGCTCTTTTATAGCTCCTTTGTTTCTTGTTTGGTGTCTTCCTTTGATTTAATAATTGTCTGTAGCGGTGTGCTTTGGTAACTTTCTCTTTCTCTTTTGGGTATATACCATATATTTTTGCTTTGTAGTTGCCATGAGGCTTTAAATAAAGCATCTTATACTTATAACATATTATAACAAATTAACCTTGGATCACATAAAAAATCTCTACATTTTTAATACCTCCATTTTTGTTTTTGATATCATAATCTACTTATATTATGTATCCCTTAACAAATTATTCCAGCTCTACTTGTTTTTAATAGTTTGTGTTTAAACTTTATAGTAGAGATATAATTTGTACATCAATTTCACAGTGTGAGAGTGTTCTTAATTTGATCATATACTTACTTTTACTAGTGAGTTTTATACTTTCATAATTTTCATACTAATTAGTATCTTTTTCTTTCTTAAAGAACTCTTTTTTAGCATTTCTTAAAGACAGATATAGTGGTGATTAACTCCCATGGTTTCTGTTGTTCTGGGAAAGTCTTTATTTCTCCTTTATTTCTGAAGGACATCTTTGCTACGTTGAGTATTCTTTTTTTTTTCCTTTTTTTTATGGCACTGGGGTTTGAACTCAGGACTTCACTCTTGTTAGACAGGGACTCTTATTACTTGAGCCACACCACCTAGGTTAAGTATTCTTGGTTAAAAGAACTTTTGTTTTTGTTTTTGGGAGGGTTTCTTTCTGTTTCCTTTCTTTCTGTACCTTGACAATTTTATTTCACTCTCTCCTGTACTGCAGAGTTCTGCAAAGAAATCCACCAATAGCCTGATGGGCAGTTCCTTTGCTTGTGAAAAATTTCTTTTCTCTCAGAACTCTCAAAATTCTATCTTTGATATTTATTTTTGATAGCTTAAATTATAATATGTCTTGGTAAATATTATTAAAATATAATTATATTTTAATATAATTATATTGGTAAATTATATTAAAATATAATATATCTTTGGATTGAAGCTAAGAAGAGACCATTAAACTTCTTATTATTGTTATTGTATGTACATATCTCTCCCTAAACTTGGAAATTTTTCAGTCATTCTCATTCTCTCTCTCTCTCTCTCTCTCTCTCTCTCTCTCTCTCCTGCCTGCCATGGTGGTTAGGGTTGCTGGGGCCTTTGGCTACAAATGCTAATATATAGCCCAGGCTGGCCTTAAACTTACACCAAATTTACAATCCTCGTGCCCCCAGGAGGGTTGGTGTTCAAGGGCACCCCCTGGGTGGTTAATGTAGTTCTAACTCCATTAGAATACAGTAAAAAAGTCTTTGTGCTGAACCACCGGCTGAAGTCAGCACAGGAAGTATTTCAGGGGTCTTCATCAACCAAGGCTGTGAGTATCTGCAGTGGTGGTTAGGGCTCTTGGGGTTTATGGTTACAAATGCTGTTTAGGTCTTCCTGGTGTCTTTTTCTCCCACAAAGAAAGTCATGGATGAAGTCATTTCTCTTGGCATCACATCTGGGTCATGGAGACACAAGTGTTTTCTGTGTAGCTCCTATGGAGTGGCCATAAAATTTGATGTCCATGAGGAAACTATATTTTGGGGTTCTGGCAACAGTGTCACTGGTGGCTGGGACACAGGTGTGAGGTTTGGACGCTTGTGGAGCAGGTGGAGAGGCAAGGTCCTGAGGGTGAACATGACAGCTACAGTAGCTCCACTATCCACAGCATAAACACCCCCATTATAGCAGTGCCTCCATTGTCTTAGGAGTCAGTGCTCAGGGAGTAGCCATGGAACCAGAACTGCATGATATGCCTGCTGCAGCAGTTGCTGCCTAGGATGCAGGCGTGTGCAGAGAGGTCATGTACACATGGTGACTCCCCTGGTAGGGGGAACATGGGTCAAAGGCCTAGTGTCAAACCATTCATTCTTACTCTTTGTTTTCAAGTAAGTAAAAATAAATCTTTTCTGAAGTTTAATAAATTTTATATGAAGAAATAAGCATCTACTCATTCAACAATACTGTAATAAGTACACAGATGGAAACTAAAAGGTGATTAATTACAGATTCTTTCCTTCAGAAGCTTATAGTGTACTAGAAAAGATAATTCATTCTTAGATTAAATAATCAACATATACAGAAGAAGCCAGGTGCTGGTGGCTCAGATCTGTAATCCTAACTACCCAGGAGGCAGAGATCAGGAGGATAGTGGTTTGAAGCCAACCCAGAGCAAAGAGTTTGTAAGACCCTCTCTTGAAAAGAACCCCTCACAATGAAGGGCTGGTGGAGTGGCTCAAAGTGTTGGTCCTGAGTTCAAACCCCAGTACTGCAAAAAAAAAAAAAAGATATACAGAAGAGATATGGTCACATTTCATTCCCACATACTGTGGGGAAGTCTGTAAAGTGATTATACATACACACAGTAGTTAAAAATAGGGTAACAAACATGCAATAATGAGATTGAATAACAGTTTATACCAACTCTTTCAATCACATAAATAAATGTTAATAGGTTCAGTTTGTTTATTAAAAGACTTTTAAATTGACTCAAAGAGTAAAATCCAACTCTATGCTGTAAATAAAGACACACCTAAAACAAAATTATTCAAAAAGGAAAAATGTAAATCAACAGGCAGCTATTCTTGGCAAATTGGAACAATGAGAAAATCTGATTATGATCTCAACATCAGACAATAGAGAATTCAGGCCAAAAGTTATTAATTAAGATCAGGAAAGGTAATTTTATAATATCTACTGTTATAATTTGCAATGAAGATGCATGAATTATAAATATCTACACATCCAAAAACTGCAACTACCTATACAAACCCAAAATTACATGTAATGCAATAAAAATAGTATTAATACTGTACTAATAAAAAAAAGAATTTGGTACAACATTCAGTATAAGACAGATTAAATAACAAAGAAAACCCAAAGAGGTATATAGAAGATCTCAGCAGAAAAAGCAATATAGCGGGCCTTATGTAAATGAATCAACCACCAAAATGTGCTTCTTATGAACATATGAAATGTTAACCAAAAATTCACAAAATGTTTCATCAGCATTAAATTTTCTGAATTTGATAGCTGCACTACAGTTATGAAAGTGACTACTGTTGTTAATAGGAACTATACACAAGGGCTAAAGGGGCCTGGTGAAAAAACGTGGACAAGTAAAAGACATAAGGAAGATTTCCCTACTGCGCTTTCAACTTTCCTGTAAATTTGATTTGCAAAAGCAAAGCTCACAGATAATGGGCTCCTATTTTGACAGAGGCTTACATTTTCTTGGTGGTGTGTTGCTGACAATTTTTAGCTTCCATCTCTCCTTCTGTAGAAAGCAGGCATTGTCTCCCTAACCCCACTTTACCTATAATGAGCTAGGACTCTGTCCCAAGACTAAGAGGTCTTCAGAATGGCATCGGTCATATGTCTGCCTATACCACACCCACCAGTATTGGCTGATGGTCAGTGAATATTATCTAAATGAACTCACAGTTCCCATCCGGACATCTTCTCTCACTCAGCTGCAGCACTGATGCCCCAGGAAAAATCATTTGTCTTAAGTCTGGTCAACTTGGCTCCATTGCTACTGCCATGGGTGTGCATGTGTGGAGCTGGGTCGGGGAGAAGGGGCAGATGGGGAGGTATACACTGTGTGTATGCTGGAGCCCCACATCACCTCTTCTGGGAGAAGTAGATCAGACGGTTTCTTAGTCTGAGAGGCCATGTAGTAGATAACCTGTATCTCTTCCTCTAGCTTCTAGGGCTCAGCTTGATCCAATGAAGTCTGGAAAATCACTTCCTGTCTGTGAGGGTGACATGACTATGAAGCAGGAATTGAAAAGCTCATCTCATTTTCATGTACACATTGTGAGGATCCATCTTCTCACAAGCTACAAAATACAGACACAGCACCAAGGACGTCAGGACAGCCAGATACACTCAAACAACTGCACCAATAGTGAAGGCTAAAATGCACTTGGCTGTATATGTTCTATGTGAAAATCTTCTGTCTGCTTTAATGATCTGGGACTTAGAGTGGGTGTCAGTAATAAAATACATTCATTCTTGATACCCATTTGTCCAATATTAATTTTTTCTCTTAATGTGACCATGCATCCAAGAGTCAAACCTTCTCCTTCCTCCTTTCTGGGAGCAGCATTAAAGACTTTCTCGTAGAGTGGGGAAGACTTTACTGCATAAACCTTTTAGGGATGTCAGACCATGGCAGTTTGAGCATGCAGTCGCAGATTCAAGACAGCTCTGAAGTTTCAGAGTCAGACTGCAGTACTTTGAAAAGCAACTAAAAAACAAGGCAGAGTAGCAGAAAGCTAATCAGAATTTCAGAACCTGGCATACATGAGGACTGGAAGAAGTCCAGCTCAGGGAAACACAGGCACCCAGCAAGCCCAAGAGTTTCAGAATTAAAGCCTGATTGGGAGGAATAGATGATCAGAGACAGACATCAGACAAAGACATCCCAGGGTGTCTTTGTCTAAATCCAAACCAAAGGAGCAACTAAGACTGTTTACATACTTGCTGTCAAGAGAGCCTGGCTGGATAACTATAGGAATCAGAGGCCAGAGAAATGAAAAATTATGGCATTTTCTCCATATTTTTGTGGAGAAGCATTGATTTGAAAGGCAAATTGATTTCTAAAATCACTCATATTTTGTATTATCTATACCTTCCAAATTAGAATGGAATTTGGCATCATATTTCATATCAGTTAGTTTTGCTTCCCCAAGAATATGTCTTATACTTCTTTGCATGTCAATGTTGATGCTGGAAAAATACTGGTATAATAACAAAAGTATCTTTATTGAAGAAGTAGCCTACAGACCTAATTCTCATTTCCATAAGTAAATATAATTCAGAAAACTTAGAAAAAAATGAAAAATCCCTGTGTAAAATGTTTCTATTCTTCACTAGAGAGAAGTAATAAATTCACTTTCCCTTTCCTTGTTATAAAGGTCTAAATATTTATAGATTGCTTCCAGTCCTATCAGCCAGATGGCAGTGGCCATTGTCAGATATACTAAGCAGGAATCTTATCACTATTTATTGTGTCAGGTTGCATGGGAAGCAGATATCCATTCAATGCTAATAGTCACTCTCTTTTGGTAAGCACATTGGCCATTGTAGAAAAATGAAAACAGTGCTATTTCCAATGTTGAGAATTCTTCTTAACTTACTTGAATAACTAAATTTGTCTTTTCACTACCTGTGCCTTTGATCTCTGTTTTTTCATTTTTAAAATAAGGAGATAGAATAAATCTCTGATGTACCTCTCACCTGGACCATCCCAGACTTTCTCATGAGCAGAGATCAATTGCCAACTGCACAGAAGCATCATCACAAGTGAGACAAAAGCCACCCCAAATGACAGTGGCTACAAAGCCAAGGAAGACTCCAAGAGAGGGTATCATAAATGACTCTTTCAAACTCTGCCATTCACTCTAGATCAAAATTGTCATCCATGAAAGACAGCAATATGTAAACTAGTCCCTGCAATACAAACTATTTTTCAAAATAACTTGTCACTGAATTTTTGTTCATGTATACTTTCCAATAACAACTTTTTATACATGCACTCCCAATGTATAAATATTTAAGCTAAATATTTATTCATACATTATTCATTCACTACTATCAATCTGATGTTTGTAAAGCATTCTTTCTTAGAAAAACACAAATGCAAATGAGGGTTCTAGAACTATTTCTACATCTCTCACTTTGGGATACACTTTTGATATACACCTGGTTAGTCTATAATTCAATTCTCAAACCACAAACTAAACTCAGGCATTATTTTTAACTCCAATGTAATTTTTGTGGCTACTTAAGTTAGAAAACAAGAAAGATTAATTTTTATTAATAGGATGGAAAAATTTGCTTTAATCAAACACTAAGTGCAGAATAAATCTTTCTCAGTTCTCCATTCAAATATGTTATCCAGAGAATTCTAGGGGTTTTTTTTGTTATTGTTAGTTTTGGGGGGGATTGGTTTTTTTTTTTTTGGCAATGCTGGGGACCAGACCCAGAACCTTGCACATCCCAGCCAAATACATCTCAGAGCTTTTGATTTTATTTTTATTTACTTAAAACTTGGGTGGCTCCTGCAGTACAAGGTAAAGAAAATAGAGTGCATGGCTTGGATGCGTTTGTGTCCTGAAGTTTCACATGTTAGAAGCTGGGTCCTCAGTGTGGCAGCAGAGAGGTGGTAAGACCTTATGGGAGGTTATTAGATCACTGGTGGCATGCCCTTGCAAAAGATTCACATAGTTCTTATTGCATCCCAGTCTCTCCTTCTGGCTTCCTGTCTCCTGATAGGATCTTTTCTTCTCACACAAGCTGTGTCCATTGCAATGCCTCTACCAAGAGCTGATGCCATGCTTCCCCAAACTGTGAGCTAAATAAACCTCTTTTCTTTATAGGAATCCATCTTCAGGTAATTTACTAAAGTTACAGAAAACAAACTAATATACAGAGTCAACCTTTTTAGACCAAACTCTGCAAATTTTGTAAATCTTCAAGAAAAGTCAGTGGCCAATCAGAGTCTGCATTCTCTGTGTAAACTCCTATGAGGCCTTCATTTCAATCAGATAAGAAATTCTTGGGAGGCAGATGCTAGCTATATCTTCTCTCTTCTATGTAACAATAATCCAAGTCCACTAGTGCTTTCTGCTCTGCAGAACAGCCTAGATTATGGCAAAACTATAAAGGGAAAAATTCTATATTAAACATCCCAATAATCCTGCAGGTACCCATTTCCCCACTACACCATAGTCCCCCCCCCCCCCCCCCCCCCCCCCCCCCCCCGATGATTCTTCTCCTTTTTCTTTAAGTACTTAACAATACCACTGTTGAGAAACAAAGCCTTCTCTTCCCAGGAAATTTGCATTTTAAGATTAACCTTTAAAGGAAGAGTATGGCTGTTGTCTCTAAGGAAAACATTTCAAGTATTAGCAGAGTAAAAGTAATTGTCATGAATGGATATGAAACTCTTTGTGTCTATATTATAGCCAATGATGGCCAATGATTTGAGAGGCCAACTCTGAGTAAAGGCAAGACAGTTGATGAGTGGTGTTGATAAGCCAATCCCTATCATCAGCTCCCTAGATAATTCTACTCTAGAAAAGGGGTTTCATGTTATTGTAAATTCAAAACACCAAGAAAAGAAATTGTTTTAAAAAGTGGTTATTTGGAAGAGCACCCAAAGGTTCTTACTTGATAGACCTGGTAAGCATCTAGTATATGTATTCTGAATCAGCTCAGCACATGATGTTCATTTCCATCATTTGGAAACCAGAATTTTTTTTGTTGTTGTTTTGCTGAGTGGGGATACATTGTGGCATTTATAAAAGTTCTTGCAATGTATTGAATACATCATACTTGAATTCACCCTCTCCACCATTCTTTATCCCCCTCCATCCTCCCATTCCTGCAATAGTTTTAACAGGTATCATTTTTACATTTACATGCATGTGTACAAAGTATTTGTGCCATATTCATCCTCCTACACCTTTTCCCCACATCCTCTCCCCTCCTACTGGTACCAACCCCCTCCCCACCAGGACCTGTTCCACCCTCCTGTTTTCTGACTTAGTAGAAGTAAAAAGAAAAAAAAATGATGTTTTTGCTTGTTTAAGATAGTTTTGCAGGGAGTTTCCTTGTTACATTTCCATGTATATATGTATTATAACCACAGTTGGTTCATCTTTATTTTTCAACAGGTTTAAAAATTCTAGATTCATTCCTGTATAGACAGTACATCAACTATATTCACCTTCTTAAGCTCCTTCTTTTACCCTCCCCCTCTTGTATGTGACCTCCCCTTGGTGTGACATGTTTTTCATAATATTGTTGTATTTGTATCAGGTCTATATTCCACATATGAGAGGAAACATGTAGTTTTTGACCTTCTGAACCTGGCTAAATTCACTCCAGATAATGTTCTCCAGGGAACCAGAATTTTGGAACACATACAGAGACATAAAATAAAAGGGAAAAAAAGTATCACTGTGAAATACAAACAAAAATATAGAGCATGCTAAATCTGAACAAGTCAGAGCTATATTTCAATGTTAAGAGGTTCATTGTTTTTGGGTTGCTGAGACATAAATTCCGTATGTTAGATGAGTGAAAAATTGAATAGAAAATCAATAAGTGAAGTAAGGAAACCATTAATGTTGTGCTCTGTATAAATATACAATGCTCAGCATGAAACTTGTAAATTATAGTTAGGTTTTTATTACTGAGATGTATGTAACATGATTGCAACATACTGCTATAAGAAATATATGTTTATTTGTATGGTTGTTTGCTCTTCTGTAGAATTCTCTGATGTTGCTTTCCCTCATGGCAAAGAGAGTGTTACACATAGTTCCTAGATCCTTTGAGTTTTTTCAGGCACAAACCTCTTGATGTCTAGCACATAACAAAAATATATGCACATGTAACCCATGTACCTATCAAGATACTGATGTTTCCAGAACCTCAGAAACATACCTAGCCCCTATTGTGGGTCAATCCCAGCTCTCACCTCAGCCTCAAATTAAACACTTTTCTCAATTATTTCTGAATAGATTTTCCCTTTCCAGAACATCATATATAAGGAGTCATCTCTAGATATTCTTTTGTCTGACTTCTTTCACTCAGCATGTATAAAAATTTGTATCATTAAACATACCAGAAGTTTGTTCTTTTTTGTTTATTCTTATTTGTGTAATAGTTCTTTGTATGAGTGAAAATTATTTACCCATGCTTTTGTTGATAGATTTGTAGATTAAATTTAGTTTTGGCTATTGTGAATAAAACCATTGTAAACATTCTTTACAAGTTTTAATGTGGACTTTTTTTCATTTCCCTTGGATAAATACCTAGTACTATAATTGCTAAGTAACAGGATAAATGTATGTCTAACTTTATAAGAAAAAAAATTCCAAACTATTACCCAGATCAGTTGTATAACTGAAGGACTAACCATGGGAGGTCAAAGAGACACTTCTCCTCCCCAGGAAATGCCCGTCTGCATCTGAAAGGCATCTCCACCCTCTGGCAATACACAAAGGAAAACGCTATAAAACCCAATCACCATGCTGACGGGACCACCGGTTTCCGGGTCCCCCTGAATTCCCCAACATGCAGTCTTTCTCTTCTCTTCTCTTCTCTACAAATAAAATCTTTCCGACCTCTGCTGTTGGAGTCTGTCTGTGCTTTCATTCTCAGAGTGGGCTCAAGATCCCTGAGCACCTGAAATTCTGCACATGTCATCTGTGCATCATAATCACCAGCAGTACATGAGAATTTTAGTTGCCTCTAATTCTTACCAACAAAGAGTATCATCAGTCTTCTAATTTCAGCCATGCTGTGAGGTTGTAGTGATTCTTCATTGTGGTTTTAATTTGAATTTCCATGATAAATAACTATGTTCAGATATTTCTCATGTACACAGTGGCTGTTCAGGTATCTTTTATAAATTGTCTGGTCATGCCTTTTTCAGATTCTAGAGGCCAACTATATTCTTTGTCTGTGGCTCCTTCCTCTATCTTAAAAGCCACAACGTTGCATCTTCTCTCCTCTCTGATCATTGCTTCTTTCCCTATGTCTCTTTCTCTGCTTCTGATATTCCTGTCTTCCTCTGAAGGACTGCATTAGGCCCACCCAAGTAATCTAAGATAATTTCCCCATCTCAAAATTTTTAATCACACCTGCAAAGTCCCTTTAGCCATGTAGGGTAGCACATGCATAGATATCACTGGGAAATCATTACTCAGCCTACTGCAACATTTAACACCACTCACATCAAAAATTTAATAACATCACATGTTAAAAGAGTATGCCCATTTAATTATCCTATTAATTTTTATGTAAGTTTTGCTCTGACCTCTACTTCTATTGTGTTACACACCATTGTCTTCCTGTATTATTTTTATTTAAATAATTGAGTTCAAGCCAATTAAAAGAAGAAACAAATGTATTATATTCAGTCACTTATTTACCATTTCTTCCTCTTTTTATTTCTTCATGTAAATCAAGCTGTTATCATCTTCCTTTAGCCTAAAGTGTATCTTTTAGCAAATGAAACTTTTTTTAACCCATAATAATTCAAAAGCTAAAATTTAACCTTCTCAAGAATAAGAAGCACATGAGATAGGACCTCGATTGCCCAACAACCACCCTGTTGGTTTCTGTTTCCTATGGTGACAAACCAGAAAGTTCCTATAAGCATTTCTAGCAGTTTACAGAATATTGTGGTTAAGCACAGACAATTTTATTTTTTTTTCATACATCACTTTTTGGTTACATAAAAAGCAGTATGCTAGGAAGCTTGGGCTAATGGCTATCTTTTTTTTTTTTTTAATCTACTGGACCAATTTTCCTGGCTTTTGTGTGTGTTACTGGGTTGCAATTGCTTACTTTTTGTAATCAACACAGAACCAACTGGCTGAGCAGGTTTGTTCACCAGACTTTTAAAAAAAAAATGACAGCTTATGTGATTAGAAATAAAATTTCTAGTTAAGAATGCTTGCTAGATTTCTAATTTGAGAGGTCCTTATGAAGATTAAGAGATTCAAGATGATTTTACTTTTCTTCATTGCAAAAGCCATGAATACTGCAAATAGAAAAGACTGGCTAGCTTGCAGGTGAAGCTAGTTCTCACTAACCCTGTCATCAGCTTATGTAATGATGAAAAGCAGATGCCAACCAGATTTGAATTTGTGATGCCTGTGATGTCCCATAGTCCCTGATTTTACAGAGGAGAGAACCCTATGTGTAAAAATATTTCTCCTCATCAAATTTCTTTGTGATGGTGCTTCATAACCACTGTTTGTCTGGCAAATAAAACCTATCCAATGTAAAATAGAAATACTAATGCCACACAAATTGACAGATGGTTACTAAGAACAAGGCCAGTAACACTGGTTAGTCTTAAAGCTGGCAAAAGGAAGTCCACGTGGAGTAGCAGTTCTTAAATAAGACTAGCATACAGAAAACCCAGAAACCATTCTTAAAAGAAAATGTTCATCCTTTCAGCCAGTCTTCTTCCTTTTCTACATCTAATAGCACTAACATTCCTGAGAGAATGAGCATTTACAAGGTTTTTTGTTTTGTTTTGTTTGGCATGGATTCAGGCATCAGAAGGACTAATAAAAACAGATTGCCTTGCTCCAGTCCAAGAGTTTCTTATTCAGTAGGTCTAGGTTGGGACCTGAGGATCTGTGTATCTTAGAAATTCATAGGCACTACTGATTCTGCTGCTCTAGAAACCACACTTTGAGAATCATTGACTTAAATAAACTAGGAATGCAAAAGAGGAGTGATTTTTAGGATTGGGAACAGGGCATACATCTGTAATCCCAGCAATTGGGAAGCAGGAGGGTTATAACTTCAAGACCAGTCTGGGCTACACAGCAAGGCCCTGTCTGAAAAAAATAAAAAGAATTAAAAAAAGAGTGGTGATTTCAACCAAGTTGGAGAGTCTCACTGAAGGACTAAAGGACAGACTGCAGAAGGTCCCAAAAGGTACTAAGTGATCAAGGAGACACCTCTCCTTCCCAGGAAACCTCTGTCTGCACCTGAGAGACATCTCTGCCCCCAGGCAATGCAAAAAAAGTCTATAAAACCCAATCCCCAACCTGACCCATGGGATCACCAGTTTCCAGGTCCCCCTCCATTCCCCAAAGTGCAGTCTCTCTCTTCTCTTTTCTCCAACTAAGTTCTCTACAAATAAAATCTTTCCGACCTCTGCTGTTGGAGTCCCCCTGTGCTTTCATCCTCAGAGCAGGCTCAAGAACCCTGAGCACCTGAAATTCCTGTGCGTGTCATCCATGCATCATAGTGACTAGTGATTCTTTGCTGTTTCCAGTTTTTCTCTTGGATTTATTTCATATCAGTTAGCATACTCTTTTTTTGACATATGGTGATGATGCTGATATGAAATAAATGCTGAAGAGAAGAGAAAGACTGCATATTGGAGAATGCAGGGGGACCCAGAAACCGATGATCCCATGGGTCAGGGTGGGGAGTGGGTTTTATAGCCTATTTTTGCATTGCCTGAGGGCAGAGATGCCTTTCAGATGCAAACAGGCGTTTCCTAGGGAGGAGAAGTGTCTCCTTGACCTCCTGAGGTCTGTCCTTCAAAGTTCCCCCCCTCAGTGATTGCCCTAACTGCTGTTAGGGATAGAGAGGACGAAGTCTGTTCAGTAACTGCTTCCGCTGACAGGGGGCAATAAGGGGCCTGCAGCATCAGGGCTGACCATGAGAGGGGTTGTCAAGGGGACCACAGTAGTAGGTCATTTTCATTTCCATCAGAGGCATTTGTAGTTTAATGGATTCTAGGCAAGAAGAAACAAACTTGACAAGTATAAAATGCAAGGCCCAAACACAAGCAAGAGAATAAGGGCAACTATAGAGCCAAGAAAGAGTAGGAACCAAGTCCTGGGGGGAAGCCAAGATTTTAATTGTTTCCATACCTGAGTAGAAACTTGAGTTTCAAGAAATTGCTCCCAGAGCCATTTATCCTGTTAGAGAATGTAATCTGTATGTTCCTCTACAATGCCTGAAGTGTTTATATATGTGCAACAAGAAGTATTGGCGATGGCACCACATACCCCCCTTTGTTTGGCCAAAAGAAAATCTAGGGCCAGGCGGTGGTCCATTACCACACAGGCAACGGACAAAAAAGACCTTTGCATGTCCTTAATAGCAAGGCCTACCTGGTCTGAGGTGTCCTCTACCCCTTTGGTTAGGTTTTTTGCAATTACATGATTGGCAATCACCCCATAACTGATTTCACCAAGGACTGAAACTAATGCTGTTATCCCTAAAACTACTAAAGTAACCTCTCTTATTTCTATGGGAAGCTGTTCCTATTCGTTAGCATTCCTCTTTTCTTCCAAATGGCCGCATGAGCATGCAGGATCAGGAAGGCATACTTAGAATCTGTATAGATGTTGACTCTCTGTTCTTTTGACAGTCTTAGGGCTTCTGTTAGGGCCACTAATTCTGCCAGTTGAGCACTTGTATTAGGAAAAAGAGGACCTGATTTGAGGATGCCAAATTCTGTCAGAACTGCACACCCTGTATGTCTGACACCATTTTTGACAAAAGAACTGCCATCAGTGTATAATTCTAGATCTGGGTTTTTTTTAAGGGCCCGTCAGTTAAGTCAGGTCGGGAAGCATAATTTTCCATAAGTACCTCCTCACACAAGTGCTCAGGATTTCCTTCTGCCTCTGGTAGAAGGGATGCAAGGATTTAGGCTCTGAAAGGTCCTTAAAGTTATTTCTGTCCCTCCCAGAAGCTGGGCCTGGTATTTAAGTAGACGGCTGTCAGATAGCCAAAGTTCTCCTTTCGAGTTTAAAATTCCCCCTAGGTCATGTGGGGTATAAACCATTAGGGGGCGGTTTAGGATAAGTTTCTGAGCGTCAAGCACTAGAAGGCTTACTGCAGCCATTGCTCTGAGGCATCTTGGCCATCCCTTGGCTACCTGATCTAACTCTTTGCTTAAGTAGCCTACTGGCTGGGGAGTGATGTCCCAGAGCTGAGTCACCATGCCCAAGGCCAGTCCTCCCTTTTCATTAATATATAATTGAAACTTGTCTTGCACTGGGAGACCCAGGGCCAGAGCTGTCATAAGAGTCTTCTTTAACCTGTGGAATGCATTTTCTGACTTGTCATCCCATTCAATAAAGGGATTGAATTCTGTGCTTCCTTAAGGATTTGATATAAGGGACTGGCTAGGTCTGAATATCTCAGGATCCAAATTCTACAGTATCCTGTGACCACCAAAAAGGCCCTCAATTGCTTTAGAGTTTTAGGTAGAGGAAACATCAGGATTGGACGGATTCTATCTTCTCCTAGAGACCTCATTTCTTTCTCCAGGACAAGACCTAAATATGTAACCCTAGACTGACACAATTGGGCTTTTTCTTTAGAGATTTTATAACCTCTTATCTGCTAAGAAGTTTAGTAAGGACTCAGTGGCTCGTGAAATGACAGGCTTATTTGGTCCACAGAGCAGGAGGTCATCTATATATTGTAGCAGAGTAGCTTGTGGATATTGCCATTCTGCCAGATCTTGGGTTAGAGCTAACCCAAAGAGGTGGGGGCTGTCTCTGAATCCCTGGGGGAGGACAGTCCAGGTGACCTGTCCAGACTTTCATGTGGGGTCCTCAAAGGCAAAGATAGGTTGATTTTTAGGGTGTAAGGGAATGCAAAAGAAGGCATCTTTTAAATCCAGGACAGAGTAGTAAGTGGTACCTGGAGGTATTTGGGCTAAAAGCATATAGGGATTTGGAACTACAGGGTGGAGAGGCACTACTGCTTCATTGATCAGGTGGAGATCCTGGACTAGCCTCCATTTGTTAGGTCCCTTCCTGACACCAAGAATAGGAGTATTATATGGGCTGGAATATTCTATTACCAGTCCCTGTCTCTTTAAGTCTTTGATTATGGGAATTAGCCCCTCCTTAACTTCTGGCTTTAAAGGATACTGTTTTTGATGGGGAAACCAGGAGGGGTCCTTGAGATGAATTAGGAATGGGGCAGCTGTTCGAGCCTGTCCCACAGTGTATCCATCCGTCCACACTGTGGGGTCTACTTGTTCCTCTATTAGGGGCAAGCAAAAGTACTCTCCTGAGGGTAAAAGTAGCTGCACCCCCAATTTAGACAGAAGGTCTCACTCTAGCAGAGTAGTAGGAGTTTCTGGGACAATTAAAAAGGAGTGACAGAAATGGAAATCTCCCCAGGAGCAGGCTAAAGGCTGAGTGAAATAACACTGTAGAGGCTGGCCTGATATGCCTTGAACAGCAATTTTCTTGGAGGACCAGGGTCTGGGAGAGAGAGGAATGGCTGGGATGCTGGCTCCAGTAGTGATAAGGAGGCCGGTCCTTTGCTTTTCAATTGTGAGTAAAACCCAGGGCTCCTCTGCTTTTATGGTGGTCACAGGAGCCTGAATGGGAGGCCCAGGGACCCATCATTGGGTGGAGGGCTCTGGCCTCAGTTCTCAGGGGAACCAGGTCAGTGTGCCTTCCAATGTTTTCCCTAACAAATGGGGCAGGGTCCCGGAGGTAGCTTTCTCTGGGGGCACTCCCTCCTAAAATGGCCTGCCTGTCCACATTGAAAGCATGTCCTTGGGTTTGGACTTTGCCCCAAGGAAGCCTCTCTGAGCTCTGCAATCAGAGCCTCCTGCCACTTATCCTTTATCTTTTCCTTTTCCAGGTCCTTCCTTTCTTTTTCTAAGTCCCTGTCATAGTATACAGATGCGGCTACATGGACCAATTGGTCCAGATCTCTGCTCCCATCAGCCACAATTTCTGAAGCTTTTTAAGGATATCTGGTGCTGACTATTTTAGAAATTTATCTTTTAGAAAAATTTCCTCTTCCTGTAAATTCCTGTATGATTTTGTAAAGCATCCTTAAGACTCTGTAAGAAAGCTACTGGAGTTTCTAAGGGTCCTTGCTGTACAGCTGTGACTTGGGAGTAATTAAGAGGTTTTACCTTGGCTCTCCTTAGACCCTCAAGAATGTAGTAGATGAAATGGTTATAACTCTATTCATCCTTGTCATTTTTAGGGTCCCACTTAGGGTCATACCTAGGCACTGCCTGATGTTGGAATTGGGAATTGAGGTTCTCTTTTAGGTATCCAATGTCTTTGTCTTTCTTCTTCCTTCCTCTCCTCCCCCAGTGAGGGCCCAGTCCAAGACAGGGCTGTAGGGCCGCTTTTATCTAAGTGACAATTGTCTCCAGCTGTGACTGCCTGAAACCTGCTGTTTCTCCAGAGAAGTGAGGGTCTGAGATAGCAATAGCATTACATCTTTCCAGCTCAGTTCAAAGTTTTGACTGACTTCTCTAAATGCCTGGATGTACTGATCTGGGTTTTCTGTGTAATTCCTAAATCCTTTTTTATTTCTTTAAGTTCACTCACTCTAAAAGGAACATGAGCTCTGTCACCTCCAGGACTTAACTGGAGGGGGTAGAGTCCTGTGGGACAGCATCCAGTGTGTGAGGTAGCTGGGTAAGGGGGGAGAGGGGAAGCTGATGGAGCATTAGATGGGTTTTTTTGGCTCAAGGGAGTTTGGGGGCTTTTTGCAAAGGATTACCATGGTCTGAGTATCTAGCCTGCATTTGTTCAGCCATTCTGGGTGATCTCTTAGGAAAAAGAACAGTTGAATATATGGAACTTCAGTCCACTTTCCCTCCTTTTTACAGAACATATCTAATAGAAGAATGGTATTATAATTAATGCTGCCTCCTTCTGGCCATCTTTCCTCATCTCCCAGAGGATACTGTGGCCAAGCCTGGATGCAGTAAAACTTGAGTCGCTTTTGCTGAAGACTTTCTGGATCAAGATCTTTTCAATGTTTTAATAAGCAGGCAAGGGGGGATCCTTCCTGGATCCTTGAGGCTTGATTTCCCATCTAAAAAGGGAAACAAGGGAAAATTGGTCACCTTAACAGAGGTTTCTCCTTTTATCTAAGTGTCCCCAGATCAGGAAAAACTCTAGTGGGAGAGGGCGTCCCGCTCTCCCTTGCTCCTTCCACTGCCACTTGTAGGTAAAGCCTTGGAGGATTTACAGATAGATGTCTCAATTGCACCCACCCCCCCTGAGATGATCTTTGACCAATCTCTTATCTATTTTGACTTGCCTGTTTGCCCTGCGACCCAGGTAGGCCTAGTTCTCCTCTACCAGCTGAATGCTTGTAATTAATAAAAATAACTCTATCAAAGTAACCAAGAGGGCTTGCATGGCCAGAAGGAGGACCCCTTTAGAGGCATGGATGGGGACTCCTGATGAAGTAGACTTTTGTCCCCATATATATCCTATGAGGCATATATGCTTTTCTATGAAAAAGCTGGTGGTGCTTTTCCACCAGCTGTTTTCAGACCTCCCCTTAAGCTGGTCAGATCTTGAAAGAGAGTGTTAGTGTTTAAGGAGAGGAAAAAAGAAAAAGCCTTGGTACATTGAAGTCGAGTTCCATCCATGTAGCAATAGCAGTGTGGTATAAATCCCCACGTGGCATCCAAGTTTCCTCAGATTGCCTTCCATACAGCTGTAGTGGGCTTGGACCTTTCCCTCAGTTTCCCAAGGAAGAAACCCTCCTTAACAAGACAGAGAGAGAGGGAGAAAAATTCAACCTGAAAGTTCCACCATAGCTAGGCCATGGTGGTGGGTCTCTCCTGGAAAACAGACTCCACCAGAGTGCCAGACGCTCATGGTCACATTCCTAGGCAGTCTTTCCCAGTTTGGCACAACCTATACCAACCTCAGGTGATGGCTGGTCCCTTTGTGCATTGCCAAATATGATGCACAGATGTCACGTGCAGGAATTTCAGGTGCTCAGTGTTCTTGAGCCCACTCTGAGAATGAAATCACAGGTGGACTCCAACAGCAGAGGTTGGAAAGGTTTTATTTGTAGAGAAGAGAAGAGAAATACTGCATATTGGAGAATGCAGGGGGAACTGGAAACCAGTGATCCCATGTGTCGGGGTGGGGAGTGGGGTTTTATAGCCTATTTTTGCATTGCCTGAGGGTGGAGATGCCTTTCAGATGCAAACAGGCAATTCCTAGGGAGGAGAAGTGTCACCTTGACCTCCTGAGGTCTGTCCTTCAACTATGGGAGGTGTTTCTTCACCAAACACAATTGTTTCTGGAAATAAATCTTAGTAAAAAGTCACTTGATTTCTGCTGGAGGCAAATGAAAACAAATGATCAGAGATTAAGCTGCCTACAGACAGTGATCTGAAGTTGAGAGCTCTCCTCTCTGTTCTCTAGAAATAGTAAACATTCCCTTGGGCAATGGTGAAAAAGTTAGACAACACATCTAGAAATGAATCTAAAGAAACTCAGTAAAAACTTGGTTGTTATGTACCCCAAACCCTTTATGGAATAGAAGTCACCATTGGGGAGCATTTTGCTTTGGATGACTGGGAAGACACCAGGAAAGCTAAAACTTTATAGCATTCCCCCAAATTAGAGAGCTGATTAGAACTGAATTAGAGAACTGATTAGAACAGAAAGAAAGAAAGAAAAAAACTACTGGACAGAAAGAAGTTCATGTGAGGTTATTGCCAAATAGGGTCCTAGGCTAGGCAGCCTCTTGCTGGCTTTCGCTTAGAGTTAGAGGGCAGCCTTTAGAGCACATACATTCAAGGTAATGATATGCAGGAAACAATGGCAGTGTGTAACACTAAGTGCAAAACATGTACAGTTACATTACAGGCTGGGATATGTAGTCCCCACAAATAAAAAGTAGTATATAGAGGCAAACACAAGAGCCATCTGGTCTACTGTTCGTATTTCAGCATTCTTTTATTTGTTAAGTTTTAGAGAGAAAGAAAATGAAGGATGAAAAATATCTGAAGCCCTACCCAGTCCCTGCCAAATCTGTCTCCAGCTTAAAAACCAGATGGAGAAATTACACACAAATATGTCACATTTCTAAGCATATGCTACACGGGTCTCCAGTTTGGAGGAGAGTGAAATCAAGAACAATACCAGTTGGCCTAGTGTAGGCTTTCTCACCAAATCGGCCTCTGTCACATTTTATTGAAGCAATTCATCACAATTGTTCACACTTAGAAGGCTATTTTGACTCATTTCTCAAACAATAGCCATGTCAAAAACTGTGTGCAAAAATATATTCCTAGGCATGTAGTTCTATCATCAGTAGCTGAAGAGCATTTGCCATACAGCTTTGAAAGCCTGCAAATATCTAGAAGAAAAGCAACCATGCCTTAAGTTCATGCAGGTGAATTTGGATTCAGTCAAGGTCCTGAGCTCCTCCCACCTGTACCCCTTTCCACACTGAAAACAATGGCATTGGTAACATTATATACAAAACAAGTACAGGCACATTTCAGGCTGGAGTATTTAGTCACCATAAATGAAGAGTGGTACACAGGGGCAAAGACAGAAACCATCTGCTGGAAACTGTGGCATTTTGTGCATTACATCTGTTCAAATAGTGGAGGTAAAAGATTATCTTGTTTTAGGCCAATAAAGCTAAAACAAATGAGATACTTCTGGGTACTGAGTGCGGAGTTAGCCCACTTACCTTCTTCCAGCTGTAGAGGGAATAGGGAACTGATTCAGCCAAGTAGACAGAAGCGGGCCCAAGGCAAATCCTTGACACACTCTGCAAAAACACTCCACTGGAAATTCTCAGGCCCAAAGGATTTGTTTTATTTGAGAATGAATAAAACAAAAACATACCAAGTGATATAGACCAAGAAAAGAGAGTCAAAGGAGGAAAGATACAGAGGAAACTTCAGAAAAATATTTGGCATTCTCAGTTGGATTAATAAATATATGCCCTTTTTGAAATAGGACCAGAAAACCATAGGGAGAGAAGATGGAAATAAAGGAGCCTGAGGTCAGTGGCAGACAAAGGAGATAAGGAATTATAAAACAATGCAAATTCTTTCCTTATCCGTATTGTTAATCATTACCTTTTTTCTACTACATATAAAATATGTAGTAGAAAAACATTCTGAGTGTGAAATCAGCTCATCAAATACTTGAGTCAGTGCTGAAGTTTCCTCCATATTTTCTGTGCAAACTTTATTGTCATTATTTTTCAGTTGTTTGAAAAAATATAAAGGTTTACAGATTTCTCTTCACTAAAACAAACTGAGCAGAAGAAAACTGAGAATGAACACTTTCAAAAGTTTTTCTGCCAGTTTCACAAAGCAGTATAACAGTCTGTGGCTCTTAGAAAAATAGTAGAAAGCAAGGCTTCAAAAAGCTCACCATTTGCCCCTACAAGCAGCTGGCCATTGTTCCTCTGCTGCTGGCTATGAGAGGTAGCATGAAATGCTGGGAGTGCAGGTAGGTAGAGACAGAGGGAGGTTAATATTAATTGATTTAAACAGTGATCAACATAGTCTTTATTTAAGTTTTTTTTTTTGTAATGGATATTTTCGAGATAGGGTTTTTCTGAAGTATTTGCCCCATCTGACTTCAAACTGAGATTCTCCTGATCTCTGCCTCCTGAATAGCTACGATTACAGGCATTAGCCACCAGCACCCAGCTTGCCCAAGATCTTGAACAAACTGATAATTATAAGTTTATTAAAATTCTTCCCAAAAACAGATTGTAAGAAATCTATAAATATAATAGAGATTATAAACTTCAATAACATTAGTCAAGAACAAAACTGATATTGCAAAAGTTTTTAGTAATCTATTCCATAGTAGTAAAATTAAGTTCTCCCAGAAATAGTAACACTAGCAGAGGAAAACACAATGAGACTTAATTATAATACTCCAAGACCAACCATGGGTCTAAGTGATAAACCAGATTATTTAGAAAAAAGGCAATAATCAAAAAAGAAATAGAATAAAAATTTCTGTGTTGAAATTTCTGTATATAAATAAATGCAGACTGAAAAACAATCACTGAATTCCCTACTTTTGGGGGGCCAGTACTGGGGTTTAAACTCAGGGCCTTGCACTTTCTAGGCAAGCACTCTGCCTCTTGAGCTATGCCCCCAACCCTGTTTTGCTTTAGTTATTTTTCTGATAAGATGTATTTTTGTCTGGGGCTGGCCTCAGACTGTGATCTTCCTACTCATACCTCTCATTTAGCTGGGATTACAATAGATATGAAGCACCACATCTGGCTGAATTTAGTTTTAAATGACCACATGTTCACAATCAAATTTATATCTCTGAATAGGCTTTTATGTATGTCCAATCAAAATATATATGTATATGTACATGTTTGTTTATGTACATGAACAAGTGTCAAGTTGTATCAAAATTGTCTTTTACAGTATGCAGTCAATAAGTCAATAAAAAGATATAGTTTGTAAAATGGTAAGATAGAAAATAAAAATGTTGTATTGAAACAAACATTTTATACCCAAATTAGTTTCGCATTGCCTTCATACATAAAAAGATTCTCAATAGCGCAAGTACTCAGAAACTATATCATATACCTTTCATGTTATTATTTTAGTTGACTGAAAAATGAATCAAGTTTAAGTATTCTAGAATGAGAAGTCATAGATTAAAAATGAACTGGAACTATCTGAGATTATTATAGACCATAAGCACAGCATTTAATGTTGAATGTTCCCCATAGGTCTCTGAGTTAAAGGCTTGATCCCTGGTATGTTGCTGTTGTGGAGGGGGTGGAGTCTTTAGGAGGCTGGAAGGAAGTTGAGTCATTAGAGGAATAATCTTTAAGAGGATTACGGGCCCCTAGCTCTTCCTCTTTCTTATTTGCTTCCTGGCCATACGGTGAGCAGTTTTCCCTGCCATACACCAGTCATTGCCACCTGGCTCCCCAACAGAGGCCCACAGCAATGTGTCCCACCCAGTCTTGGTCTGGAAACTAGTTAATTGTTTCAGATATTTTGTTACAGTACCAGAAAGCTGGCTAACATACCAGCATGATTTATTATAAAAGCAAAATATCTATAAGTCACTAGGATCCACAGGCAGATTTTTTCTTTAATGTTAAGTTTCTTTGATTTTTGTAGAAGAGCATCAAAAATAAAATACTATGATACAAGTTGTGAGATTTTATGAAATACTATTTAAAAACAAAATGAATTTTTGTTACTCATGTTTTCACAAATTTCCAGCAGAATCACTGTGGTCAATTCCACCATTCGTTGATTGTTTATATTCTCTCCCCACTCCACAAATAAAAGTATTCTTTTGAAATAGCATTTTCTTTTTTAGTGAAAAGGATGTGATTTAGGAAAACTAAAAATGTAAAGAAAGAAAACAAAGGAAATGAGAACACGTGTTGATAAATCAAACTGTTGATCTTTGCCCTAATTCTGCAAGTTTTCCCCTCAGTATTTCTCATCTTGAAAAAATATAACTCCATTTTACTAGGTATTCATATCAAAGTTTGTGGCATTATTGGCTGCTCACTTAATCTCACACTACAAATAAAATCCTCTGCATAACTTCCCAGCTCTACTATCAAATAAACATGCAATATATTACACCACCTCCACCTTAGTTAAGAGCCATACAGTGGGTCTGCCCACCTTATCCTTGCCTTGTAAAGTGTGTTTACCTAGAGTGGTCAAAGAGGTCCTCTTAAAATTACCTTATAAAATCTCTCCACTGCTCAAGACACCGTAATGATTCCCAACCCACTTCAAGTAAAAGCCGGCTCTCAGGGTCTCCATCCTTGATGTGTATTCTGCCTAAATTGCTCTTTCTCAGGCTCACTCTTGGTTCTCTTCCTCAACTCTTTCTGGTATTTTTTCAAATGTCCCTTTGTAAATGATCTTTTCCCTACATCCATGCTTTAAAATGCTACATGCACTCCCCCCCAACACTCTTGTTCTTCCTTCCTACTCATGTCTTTTTCCATTGCACTTATTATGTCCTTTAAAACATATATACATATGTTTTATTTTTATATATAACTCTTTTGTCCTTCTGTCTCCTCCCACTGGAATGAAAGCTCTGTCAGGGCAAGAATTTTTTTTCTATTTTTGTTCACTGCTATATCCCTACCTCTGAAAAAAAGTTTCTATAATAGTTTCAGGATAATTTTTATTTTGATAATCTGTGGTTTTCAATTTTTGCACAATGGGCATGAATTGCTTATATAAACAAAAATGTTAAAATAAGCATAAGGAATGTCATATGTGTAGATATAATTTTTTCTACAAAGACTATGAATAAAATAAGAAAATTTAGAGAATTTCTTGAGAATCTCTTTCATGGTCTAACACTTTAACTATTTATTTATAAACTTGAAATATATGAGTGATTTCTCCCTCTTGTCCTTGAGTTCTTTTCGGATATATGTTACAAATATAAATTTTAAAAGAAAATTATATGATTATTGAAGAAAAAGCATAAAAAGTCATGTTGTTTTATTTAGAAAAACAGAATACAATCAGAACTCTGCATCTAACAAGCAGGTGACCCACCTTTAAGTCCCTATTTTTTATTGATTTAAGAAGCTACATAAAAACATCAATCTTATAGTAGCAATAACCTACAGAGTGGAAGAGCTTCAGAATGGTAGCAACACAAAATTAAATTAGTTTCCTTGGTTTTCAATCTAAACTAAGATAACTTTGTTGACAGTAGAAGGTTTTTAATTTGTCTGTTCACCCACCCACTTGTCTTTCTTTAGCAAAGATGTCCCAGGGGCTGAGGTTGCCCTTAAAAGTTAATTCATTTGGATTTTCCTGACCATCAGTCACACATGAATGCTCAAACAAGCAAAAAACATTGAGTTTTCATATAAAGCAAAACACGAAAATTGATTTTTTTTCACTTGTGCAATGCACTGAGCAAGTGTGTTCTTTAACTGAGCTCAATGTGCTGAAGTCCTGCAGTAGGAACACACTGTATCTTTCTTTGGTTGTTGCTAAACCACTTGCCATCATTAGCCAATTACTTTCTCCAGTAAGTAAGAGAAGCCCCTGGTCCTGAAGTCCACTCCTATTCATCTAACCACGGATGTCTCTGTCTATTTAATGGATCTGCTCTCCTGACTAATTCTGCTGGTGACCAGTGGGGGTTATTTCCAAATGTTGAGGTTTCATGTGGTCAGACAAATATCAATTCTCTTTGTCTGCGTGCTCTGCTAACTGTAAAATAAGACCAAAAATATCTAAGCATTTCCCCTTGAATATGAGATATAACCAATGTCACACATCCAAAGATTGCAATATGGAAAAAAGAAGGGGGGAGAGCAATTATACAGCAGCTAAATCTAGAAAATAATACTGTGGCAGGGTGAGCTGGTTTACATGACTAGTGATGTCATGTTGGTGAGCCCTGAAGTGATACAATAAGAACAGTGTTCCACTTTTGTGGTGTTCTTCCTCACATCCATAATCCCCATCCAAGTATAAGAAATAATAGGTGAGGCCTGGCCATTTAAACAGTTTAGAGCAGCAGATCAGAATGAGTGCTTTGTATAGATCCCAGGCTTCCAAGAGGAGTGAAGGAACCAAAGTGAAATTCTTCATTTCCTTCCCAAACTCATCAGCATGAGTCATTCTACCAACCCTGGAGAGGAGTAGAAGAGAGCAAAAGACCTAGAGTATAAATCTAATTGAGCAGCCTAAAATAACTAGGGCTGGGAAAATCAGTGTTCCCTTCTGATAGTTCCCCAGTTTTCAGTCTTTTGGCCATTTGAGCTTAATGATGGTCAACACAGGGCATGGTGATTCTTTATATAGGCGAGATCAGAACTTTCTTCCAACAGTCCTGCTCCCACTTTCAAATGCTGCTGCTTCTCACAAATTTCTCTGACAAGGATCCACCTGAGATCCCTGAGAGGCAGTTTTTATTTTTGTTCCTAAATGTACTAAACACCCCTCAACTAATAGGACTCTGAAGTCATATACTTCAAGACTGAAAACCCCTCTCCTCTTCTGTTTCTCTTCTGTATCATAAGTAGTCATGTTTCCAACAAAAACCTGTAAGATGGACTTCCAATTTCAGCTCCAACATATGAAGTTTAGAAATCATCCTAGGTGTCCCTACAAGAAAAACAAAAAGAAAAAGAAAAAGCTGAATAGACTGAAAATTGACCAATTAGAGAACTGGGGTCACAGGGTAAATCATTCATCCTAAAATCTGGAAAAGCAAGTGAATAGAGAGTCACAGATAAGATATATTTACCTGGACCAGACTTGGCAGTTAGCAGTAACACTTACAAATTATAGGGAGGTTTAGTATAGATTAGCATGAGATTAAGAAACTTCTTGTGGCTAGTCTTAGGCCAACCCACACACATTAGTGGACTTTACTTCTAGAAACTCCACCAGCCTCTCATGGTAGAGAAGGATGCCTCTTGAGTAAAGCTGGGAAAGGAAAGACAATCATTATAAAAATATACCCAAACCATTCCCCATAACAAAAGACAATTCTCTGGGGGCGGGCAGCAAGTAGGGAGGGGTGGTGAACTTTGCCATGCCTTTATCTCATATGGAGAAAAAGAAAAGCATTCTCTTGGAGAACATCATTCTGAGTGAGGTTAGCCTGGCCCAAGAGACCAAAAATCATATGTTCTCCCTCATATGCAGACATTAGATCAAGGACAAACACAACAAGGGGATTGGACTTTGATCACATGATAAATCGAGAGCACCATGGATTGGTAGAATCAACATAGTAAAAATGTTGATACTCCCCAAAGTAATCTACATGTTTAATGCAATTCCCATCAAAATTCCAATGACATTCATTAAAGAGATTGAAAAATCTACTGTTAAATTTATATGGAAACACAAGAGGCCACGAATAGCCAAGGCAATATTCAGTCAAAAGAACAATGCAGGAGGTATCACAATACCTGACTTCAAACTATATTACAAAACAATAACAATAAAAACAGCATGGTACTGGCACAAAAACAGACATGAAGACCAGTGGAACAGAATAGAGGATCCAGATATGAAGCCACACAACTATAAGCAACTTATCTTTGACAAAGGAGCTAAAAATATACGATGGAGAAATAGCAGCCTCTTCAACAAAAACTGCTGGGAAAACTGGTTAGCAGTCTGCAAAAAACTGAAACTAGATCCATGTATATCACCCTATACCAAGATTAACTCAAAATGGATCAAGGATCTTAATATCAGACCCCAAACTCTTAAGTTGGTACAAGAAAGAGTAGGAAATACTCTGGAGTTAGTAGGTATAGCTAAGAACTTTCTTAATGAAACCCCAGCAGCACAGCAACTAAGAGATAGCATAGATAAATGGGACCTCATAAAACTAAAAAGCTTCTGTTCATCAAAAGAAATGGTCTCTAAACTGAAGAGAACACCCACAGAGTGGGAGAAAATATTTGCCAGCCACACATCAGACAAAGGACTGAGAACCAGAATATATAGGGAACTTAAAAAACTAAATTCTCCCAAAACTAATGAACCAATAAAGAAATGGGCAAGTGAACTAAACAGAACTTTCTCAAAAGAAGAAATTCAATGGCCAAAAAACACATGAAAAAATGCTCACCATCTCTAGCAATAAAGGAAATGCAAATTAAAACCACGCTAAGATTCCACCTCACCCCTGTTAGAATAGCCATCATCAGCAACACCACCACCAACAGGTTTTGGCGAGGATGCGGGGAAAAAGGAACCCTCTTACACAGTTGGTGGGAATGTAGACTAGTACAACCACTCTGGAAAAAAATTTGGAGGCTACTTAAAAAGCTGGACATCGATCTACCATTTGATCCAGCAATACCACTCTTATGGATATACCCAAAAGACTGTTACTCCAGAGGCACCTGCACATCCATGTTTATTGCGGCACTATTCACAATAGCCAAGTTATGGAAACAGCCAAGATGCCCCAGCACTGATGAATGGATTAAGAAAATGTGGTATCTATACACAATGGAATTTTATGCAGCCATGAAGAAGAACGAAATGTTATCATTCGCTGGTAAATGGATGGAATTGGAGAACATCATTCTGAGTGAGGTTAGCCTGGCTCAAAAAACCAAAAATCGTATGTTCTCCCTCATATGTGCACATTAGATCAAGGGCAAACACAACAAGGGGATTGGACTATGAGCACATGATAAAAGTGAGAGCACACAAGGGAGGGGTGAGGATAGGTAAGACACCTAAAAAACTAGCTAGCATTTGTTGCCCTTAACGCAGAGAAACTAAAGCAGATACCTTAAAGCAACTGAGGCCAATAGGAAAAGGGGAACAGGTACTAGAGAAAAGGTTAGATCAAAAAGAATTAACCTAGAAGGTAACACCCACGCACAGGAAATCAATGTGAGTCAATGCCCTGTATAGTTATCCTTATCTCAACCAGCAAAAACCCTTGTTCCTTCCTATTTATTGCTTATACTCTCTCTACAACAAAATTAGAAATAAGGGCAAAATAGTTTCTGCTGGGTATTGGGGGGGGAGAGGGAGGGGGCGGAGTGGGTGGTAAGGGAGGGGGTGGGGGCAGGGGGGAGAAATGAACCAAGCCTTGTATGCACATATGAATAATAAAAGAAAAATGGAAATAAATAAATAAATCGAGAGCACACAAGGGAGGTATGAGGATAAGTAAGACACCCAAAAAACTAGATAGCATTTGTTGCCCTCAACACAGAGAAACTAAAGCAGATACTTTAAAGCAACTGAGGCCAATAGGAGAAGGGGATCAGGAACTAAAGAAAAGGTTAGTTCAAGAAGAATTAACTTAGAAGGTAACACACATGCACAGGAAATCAGTGCAAGTCAACTCCATGTATAGCTATCCTTAGCTCAGCTAGCAAAATCCCTTGGTTCTTCCTATTATTGCCTATACTCTCTCTTCAACAAAATTAGAGATAAGGGCAAAATAGTATCTGCCGGGGATAGGGGGGAAGAAGGAGGGAGTGGGAGGGGTAAGGGAGGGAGTGGTGAAGGGGGGAGAAATGACCCAAACATTGTATGCACATATGAATAAAATAAAAATAAAAAGAAAAGAAAAGAAAAGCATTCTCCTTCTCCAGATTCTTCTAGTCTTCTTATCACACAAAAGAGAGAGAAAATGTTAAAAAAAAAAAAAAATGAAACCAAAGAGACATAATTCTACTAAAAGATTAAGATTTAATAAAATTATTATAAAATGCTTCCCCTCCTCCATACACTTTTATTACACCTACAGAGCTCTATAATAATAATATTGGATCACAGGCAAAAGTTTCAAGACACAACCTCTCTCTAAGGAGTTCTTACGGAAGAACAGGGAAGACAAATAAAATGACACCACAGGAATTTAAAGCCTCGGATACCTAAAACTATAGCAAAAATGTAGCACAACACAACTCCTAGCTAGATTGACATAAAACCTCATGCTAATATCCTCTTTACCTTAGCTTGTATTATTCAACATGTTTGGCTTTCAACAAAACATCATGTCATGCTTAAAGGCAAAAACACAGTCAAATTAAAAGAAAGCAGAACCAGACTCTGGTATGATATCAGTATTAATTCAAACAAGGAATTTAAAATAAATATGGTTAATCTGTAAAGGATTCTAAAGGAAAATAAGCAAACGCAGCTGGGTAATTTTAGCAGAGAGATGAGACATCTAAGGAAGATTCAAGAGGAAATACTAGAAGTCAAAATCTTTAGAGAATGCCTTTGATAGGTATATCAGTAGGCTGGACAAAGCTAAAGAGATAATCAGTGGGTTTGAAGAGAGGGTAGTAGAAACTTGCCAAACTGAAGTGCAAAGGGAAAAAAGAATGGGTAAAGAGAAACTCAGAAAGGAGTAATCAAGATATCTGAGAAAAAATTGAAAAGATATACTATAGGTATAATTGAAATACCGGAAAGACAGGAAATATCAGAAGAAGTATTTGGAGTAGTATTTGTTGAGAATTTTCTTAAATTATGGACAGACAACAAATCAAAGATCCAGGAAATTTAGAGACACCCTAAAAAGATAAATATGAAAAACTCTATACTTGGGCATAACATATTCAAACTGCAGAAAACCAAAGAGAAAGAAAAATCTTGAAAGATAACAGAAGAAAAATTCACCTTACCTATTTATAGAGAAACAATGATGAGAATTATGGTAGAGTTTCATCAAAAAACATGTAAGCAAGATGGTAGAACAGGGTAATATTTAAATTGTTGAAAGAAAACTAATTTAGAAGTTTATGTTCCATGAAATCATCTTCCAAAAAAAATGATGAAGAGAATGAGGATGTATATGATGTATTTTATATCCATATATGAAAATAGAAGAATGAAACCTGTTGAAATTGTTTTAAGAATGAGAGGATGGGAGAAAAGGGAGAATGATGGAGGGGGTAAATCATCTAAGATATATTTTAAATATATATGAATATATCCCCATGTAAAACCATTAAATGCTAATGGAATCATAAATTTTAAAAATTGATGAAGAAATGAAGAGTTTCAGAGAATGAAACACCAAGGGAGTTCATTGTAATCAGGATATTTGAGCTGGAAGAAAATTTTTTAAGGTTCATCATGAAAAGAGAAAAATGAAAAATAACACATGGATCAGAGACTTGGCTCTAGATAAAAGAAGAACAGTAGAGAATGAATAAAGAAAGGTAGAATAAAATGTCATATTCTCTTATTCCTAACTGGCCTAAAATTAATGAATAAGAATAGCAGCATGTTGGGTGATTATAGATTATCACGGATAAGCAAAAAGATGGAGAGCAATGTCAGAAGAATGAGAGGCAGGGTTGGGAAGATTCTGTTATACCTACACTACATCTGAGGTGGAGTAATGTTATTTGAAGACTATAAAATGTGTATTAAAAACTAGCAGTACAACTAAAAACTTTTTTTTTGAGGTATTGGGTTTGAACTCAGGACCTCAACACTTGCTAGACAAGCACTCCACCACTAGAGCCAGACCTCCAGTCCATTTTTGCTTTTGTTATGTTTCAGAAATGGTCTTACATTTTTGCCTTGGACCATGATCCTCCTACCTCCTCCTCCCATATAGCTGGAATTACTAACAGGCACCACCATACCTGACTTGTTCTTTAAAATAGGATCTCACTAACTTTTTGCCCAGGCTGGCTTCCAACTACAGTCCTTCTGATATCTACCTCCCAAACAACAGTTATTAGAGGCATGAAGTATCATGCCCTACCTTCAAAAAGCATTTTAACAAAACATAATTGATATACTAAAGGAGAGAGATAAAAAGAAAGCATATTAAATGTTCAATTAAAAACAAATGAGGTAGAAAAAGTAGGGAAGGAAAGAAACAATAAATGTCATGAATAGAAAGCAGCTACAAATATGGCAGGTATTAGCTTAGCCCAACTACATATAAATTACTTTTAATGTGATTATATAAATATATTAAGAGATTGTCAAATGATTAAAAAAATAATATTGAATAATATGTCATCTATAAGAAATCCAGCTTAAATATAATGACTCAGATAGGATAAAAGTGAAAGGATGAAGAAAGCTATCCATGCTAATATTATTCAAAAGAAAGCTAGGGTAGCACTATTAATTTCAGACAAAGAAGACTTTGAGATTGGGAAGATCATGGCTCCAGGCCAACTCAGGCAAAAAGTCTGCAAGATCCTGTCTCAGCAGAAAAAAGCTGGAGGTGGTGGCACACACCTGTCATCCCAGCAATGGTGGAAAGTGTAAAATAGGACATCTTCCTTTTTACTTTTTTTTCTTTTTTTTACATTTTACAATGGTGTCCAGGCCAGCAGGAGAAAAAAAAGTGAGATCCTATCTCCAAAATAACCACAGCAAAAAGGACAGGAAGTGTGGCTCAAGTGGTAGAGACCTTCCTAGCAAGAACAAGGCCCTGAGTTCAAACCTTCCCCCCAAAAAAGAAAGAAAAGATGAGGATGACATAAGGAATAAGTCAATTCTCCAAAAAGTTAGCAATGTGTACATAACTCAGAACATCAAAATATGCAATCTAAAAACTGATAGAAATGAAAGAAGTAACAGACAAATCCACTATTATACTTGGAAATTTCAAACAGCATTCTTTCAGTATCTGGTAGAACAAACTGGCAGAAAATCAGTGTGAATACAGTTGGCTTAAAGAGTACTATTTGTCAACTGGATTTAATTGACATTAATAAAGCACACCACCCAACAACAACAGGATACACATTCCTCTCAACTTCACATGTTAAATTCAGAAAGATAGCCTTAATTCTTGCCATGAAACATATCTCAAAAAATTTTCCAAGAAAAAAATTATATAAAATGTTATTTGAGGACAATAGAATTTAAAAATAGCTTGAAAATCCCTAAATATTTAGAGATTAAGCAATTCTAAGTAGCACACAGTCAGAGAACAAGGCTCAAGCAAAACTAAATAAAAAACATTAGCCAGACCCTATCTCAGAAACAAAAGGGCTCAAAAGGCAAAGTGCTTGCTTAACATGTGTGAGGCCCTGGGTTCAATCCCCCATACTGGGGAAAAAAGTAATAATGGAATACCCACAAATTTGCTAATTTTGGAAATTTAGATGAAATGTACCAATTCTTTGAAATACGTAAACTGAATTGGCCTAATCCATTAAATAATTTGAATCAAAAATTAATAACTTTCCATAAAAAGAAAACATCAGGTCCAGAAAGGTTCACTGTGAATTGTGTCAAACAACTAAGGAAAAAATTATTCCAATTATCCACGATTCCCTCAGAAGTGAGAAGCAGAGGAAACACTTCCTGACTCATTCTATGAAGTCAGTGTTATCCTAATACCAAAACAAGGTAAATATATCTCAGACAGGAAACTACTGCAAACCAATAGCTCTAAAGATCATAGTTGCAAAAATCCTTAACAAAGTACTCTAGTTAATTGAATCCAACAATACATTAAAACTATACACCACATAGGATTTATCTCAGATATGCAAGGCTGTCTCAACACTTTAAAAGTCAACCAATGTGATCCACCACATCAATGGACTGAAAAAGAAAATTCACAGTTATGTGTAGCAACTTATACCTACAATCCCACCTACTTAGAAGACAGAGGTAGGAAGGATTGCAATTCAAGGTAAACCCAGGCAAGAAGTTTGTGAGATCCCATCTCAACAAATAAGCCAGGTATCTATAATCCCAGCTATGTGGGAGTCATGGGTAGGAGGATCATGGCCCTAAGCACAAAACCCTATGCAAAAAATAGCTAAAGCAAAAAAGGGCTGGGGACATGGTTCAAGTGGTAGAGTGCCTGCCTAGCAAGTGCCAAGGCCTTGAGTTCAAACTCCAGTACTGCAAAAAAAAAAAAAATAAAGAAATAACAAAGAAATAAAAATCACATGATCATATCAATCAATGCAGAAAGGCATTTGACAAAATCTAATCCCAATTCAAAATAAAAACTCTTGGGCCTAAAGAAGAAGTTCCTCAACTTGATAAAAAAAAATCTTAAAAAATCCAGTAACATAGTAACATCAGTAATTTTCCCTTAGGATCAGAATCATAGAACTGGAGACTCTAGCTAACAATAAGACAAGACAAAGAAATAGAAGGCATACCTATTGGGTAGGAAGAAATAAACTGTCTTTGTTTCGAGATGGCATGACTGATTGTCATTAACAACAAAAACTGGAAATTAATAAGGCAGCATGCAAGGTTGTAAGATACAAAGTTAACAGACGAAAGTAGATTACTTTTATATACACCAACAATGAACAATTGGAATTTGATAGGTTTTTTTTATAATACCACAAAAATGAGATCCTTGAAGTTTAAATCCATCAAAAATATGTAGAGTATCTATACACAGCAAACCACTAAATTCTGAAAGAATCAAAACAATGTCTACATCAATAGAGAGCTATTTCAACAACAGATTAGCGATACCACGGATTGTTTAAAATGATGGGGGTAGTAGGGGGAAGGAAGGGATGGGAGCAGTTTGATGGGTGAGTATTAAGTGATAGTAGATAAGAGTAAGTTTAGTGTGCAAAGTACTACAACCAATGATAATGCACTGTACTATTGCAAAAAGCCAGAAGAAAGGATCGTGAATGATTTTACCACAAAGAAATGGCATGCGTTTGAGGTGATATATATGCTTGGCCTGACTTGAGCATTATACAGTGTAAATATGTATCAAAACATCACACATTCATCACACATTCATGGTATCCATGAATATGTATAATTTTCTGTTACTATGTAACAGTTAAAATAGGTTTAAATTTTTAAAAACTAAAATAAGATACAAATTGTTCCCAAAGTGATCTATAGATTCAATACAAGCTTAACTGAAATCTTCGTAAGCTATTTTGTACATATTGACAGACTGGTTCTAAAGTTTATATGAACAGTTTATAGTCAACACAATACTGAAAAATAACAACCAGTTTGGAAGCTTCGCACTGCCTGATTTTAAGACTTATTTTAAAACCACAGAAGTGTATTAGAAAAAAAAAACAGTAAACAAATGAAACAGACAGATTCTAGAAATAGATGTATGCCAACATAGTTATATAATGTTTGACAAAGGAGAAAAAGTGATTCAATGCAGAATGGATATTATTTTCAACAAATGATGTGGTAAAAACTGGGTATCCATGGGCCAAAGAAAATGAATCTAGATATAAACCTCACACTCTTAACAAAATCTTACAAATACATCATAGATCTAAATGTAAAACACAAACCTATAAAACACCTGGAACACAACCCTGGGAGAAAATCTGGAAAACCACGGATTTGGCAGTGACATTTTAGATGCAACACCTAAGGCACAATCCATAAAAGGAAGAACTGATAAGCTGGGCTTCACTTAAATTAAAATTTTCTGTTCTATAAAAGACACTGGCAAGAATGAAAACAAAAGTCACAAACTAGAAAGGATATTTTCAAAAGACATTGAAAAAATACAAAAAAAAAAATCAAAATACCTCACACAACTTAGCAAAAAGAAAAGCCTTATTTTTAAGTGGTCAAGAGATCTGAAGAGATGCCCAACCAAAAAGACAGATAGATGATAAATCAGCATATGAAAAAATGTCGAACATCGTGTCATTATGGGATTACAAATCAAAATGAAGCAATGTCACCACACATCTATTAGAATGGCAAAAATCCCAAAGCCCGACCACACCAACTGCTGGCAAGGGTATGGGTAACAGGAAATCTTATTCATTTCTAGTAGGAAGACAAAATGGTACAGCTACTTTTGCAAGACAGTTTGGCAGTTTCTTACCAAACTAAACATACCCTTATCCAGAAATTGCATCCCCCTGTAGTCACTGAAATAAACTGAAAACTTTATCCACACAAAAACCTGTATGTGGCTATTCATAGCATCCTTATTTGTACTTGCCAAAATGAGAAGCAACCAAGATGTCCTTCAGGAGGAGAATGGTATGTTAGTTAGTTTTCTTATAGCTATGACAGAATGCCTGACATACACAAAAGAAGAAAAGATTTATTTTGCTCATGGTTTCAGAGGTTTCAGTCCATATAGACTGTGCCCCATGGTGACACAGGACATCACGGCCGCAGGATCATGGGGCAGAGATTTACTCACTTTGTGGTGGGCAGGAAGCAGAGAGAATCCTGCATTCATGGGCTTTTTCTTTTTTCTGCTTTCATTCTGTCCAGGCCTCCAACCTATGGAGTGCTGTTGTCCACATTCAGGATGATACTTCTCCCTTAAGTAATCCTCTCCAGAAGAAAAGTAACCTTACAGACACACAGAAATGTGCTTTACTAATATCTTAGGCACTTCTCAATCCAATCGAGTTGAAAGCAAAGATAAGCCATCCTAAATAGATAATCTGTAGTAAATCTAGAAAATAGGATATCATTCTGACCTAAAATGAGCTGTCTAGACATGAATAGACATGGAAGAAACTTAACATACATATACAGCACAAAATGAAATTAGCCAACCCAAAAATGTTGCATATCTTATGACTCCACGGATATGACATTATGGGAAAGGAATGGAGATGTTTAAGAAAACAGTGTGCAACTTTAATAGCCAACATTCTCAAAGTCCTCACATCCAGGGAGTAGACACTTTGTATGCCATGCCGTGGTGGCTGCTGCCATTACCACATGCTGTGTAATTGCTTAGGGCTTCTGAGAAATATTTCTTTCTTTTCCTTCAGCTAAGAGAATCACCTCAGCAGACTGCCAGCCTAAAACTGGGCTTGATACTTCTGAGGGTGAGCTCCTGGGGCCTACTGAGGGCTAATATGTTCCCTGTGACCTTCTCAAAACACGTTTTTCTGTAACCTTGCAACATTTCCAATTTTGAGAAGCTTTTTATTCAGTTCCAACATTTTCTATAGTCTTATGAAATGTCTCTCCTCTTTCATTTTTCTCTGCTTATTTTCTGTAGCAAAGGAGGCTCAAATGAGTTTCTAATAACTTAACAGACTTCTGAAATCGTTTATTTTCCTTTTCTATAAGCATGAAGGGTTCTCTCGATTTTCTGGAATTGAATGACCACTTTCATTTTATTCTTTCTCTCAGTGCTACATGGGGTTTATTTTCCTATGATATTCACTTCAATTGTGTGTTTAAAATATCCCATAGAAAATTGAAAAAAGTAACTTTCAATATTGAAAATTGAGGATTCACTCAATTTACTCAGTGAGAAATCCTTATTCTATACTTCTAATTAGGAAAGTTGGAAAAATATAATGTATATTCTATCAGACTCCTTTGCAGCATACTTTATTATGCAAATTATGTTCTTCCACTTAGATGAGCTCTTGTAATACTAGGAAAGTAAACGTAAGAACAACGGTCATCTATGATTACTAGCTGCTTCTGCTCCTTCTTCTTCTTTTCTTCTTCTTCTCCTCCTCCTCCTCCTCCTCTTTCTCTTTCTCCTTCTCCTCATCCTTCTGTTAATATCCTATAATTTGCATTTGTGTTTACATATGGTTATAACCCTTAAGAAATTAGCTTTCTGTAAGAATTGGATGTACTGCCTTAAACTGATAACATAGCGGTGGCATTGTAAGTGAAGATCTGTTTTGTGAGTATTCCTACACTGACTAAGCATACTGTGTGACAAAACTACAAAATGTGAGAACATTAACCTGGGAAATGACACATTTCACCTTTGTTGTCCTGATACAGACTTGTCTTGCTGTGCTTGCTTCCCTCACCCCCTATCCTAATTGGTATTTTGTAGATGTTGCAAGAGTGTTGTGACAGTGGTAAAAGGTATTTCACTATTGGCTGGTGTTTAAAAATAAAACAACAAAAACAAAATGAAAGAATGTGGTCACAGATAAGGTTTTACATGTTACTTACAGGTGGGAAAGTCTGATCCTGCATCTGATGCACACTGAAGTATTCTTTGACATGAGCCACTTTCTCCTCTAAGTCATCAATGCTTCCTCCAATTTAGCTACTGACCTCTTCCAAACTCAGCCAGAGTCTCAATCCCTTTCAGCTTGTCAGAAAGAACCTTGACCTTTTCTTCATATTTGTCTTCCTGCTGCAAATACTTCTCAGCCCAAATTTCCAGTGACTTCAAGTTGTTCACAGTTATCAGTTTTTCTTCAAGCTCAGCACATTTGCCTTCTGAGAGCTCAGCCCACTCCTCTGCACATCCCAAATCATCCGCAGTGACAATGAGCTGACCATCTACCTCTTCAGAAACAACTTCAGCAACACGATTGGTCTCATGAGTGCTGCTCTGTTTCTATCACAGCTTCTTCCCAGTTGAAAAGAGGTCCTTCCTAGAGGAAAAACATCTTAAGTTGTGACTTGTTCATGTAAAAAGCTATCATAGTCAATTCTTAATTCTAAGACTTAAGTTATCACAGTTCACACTGGATCCTTGAATGTAAAATCCAGTTACAAGGAACAATATAAGTCATGGCAAAGTTATAAAACCCAACTTGAAACTAAAAATAACCAAGTTGGTAATGTTATTTTGTATACTTAAATCTATCTTATGATGTTCCTGTCACTTCCACAAGTTGATATTTTAGGAGGGACCCATAAGCACCCATTTTCCTTGTCCAAGCTCTAAACCATTTGAGAAATAAGAAAAAAAAAATTGGGGCACATGAAGATCAAGTTATCAACTCTATCATTAATAAAGCGTTGATTATACAACATGGCTTGAGCCTATACAAAAGTTAGTTTCCTGTTCCTAAACTCAGAATTAGACAGACTTAAAATTGACTGAAGATGCACTGGGTAACTTCATTCCTTCATACGTGGGACTCTGCCCCTTAAACCTACAGCATGAAATATGTTTTCTGCAAAGTGCCATCTTGTAAGAGTAAGAAAGAAAAGAAGTGAGCTCATATGCATGTAAAAACAAAGACAGATTAAAAGAAAGGTAAATTCCAGGAAGAGTGTGGGAGATATTTCAGGCCCAGTCGATGATCTCAAGTACATTGAATTTGTCTTAGTGTCACCATGTTCTTTCAAAGAAATAACAGGTTTGCTAGTAAAGTTAATGCCATATTGTACAACTTCTGTACCTTAAACTCCATCTCAGAGATCCTGTCCTTGGTCCTGTCTTAAGGACTCATCAGGTTTTCTTTTTCTCTGGACATAGAATCTTTAATCTTAAAACCAAATTTTGACTCTTGACTCTGGAACTCCAATTTCTTTGGTAAATTGCTCTCTGGGATCAATCCTAGGTAAAGACTGCTCATAAATACATTGATGAGGAGGAGGATGTGAAACTGAGAGGATCTGTAGCTGGTATTACTCCTAGCTTCTCTACTTTCAATCTGCTCTTCAGGGTGATCTTGCCTCCCGCCTTGGCTTCATTTTGAATCCTCCTCAAGTTCTGGTCCTTCCTGGAATCTGCAATTCTGAGAGCAAATCTGGGTTCTTGAAACTTCAGTGTTGATTTCTAAGGCAAGTTTTGTTTCAGGATATGACCAGGGTAAGGGTTTTGCCTGCAGGTGCTGAGGAAGATTTTCAATTGACCCTCTGAGAATTTGGTATGACCATGCCTACCATTTGTCACTGTGGTGTTCTTTAGAGTTGTCTTGGGTCACATGGGAGGAGAGTCCTAGGGTCTTAACCCACCTAGGAGACTGCCTTTTCCATCACTAATCATTCAGACTTGGATTCCACATGAACATTGCCTGGTTAAATTAGTAAAATTTAGTATCAAGTGGCCAACATACAGCATTTGTTTAGCTATGTTAGTATATCTAACTTCTCCCTCCATATCCTTTCATTTAGAATATATGTTTCTTGGTTTTGTCTTATCTTTTTTACTTCATATTACACTATGACTTTCTAGAACATTAGGCTATTTTTTTTACTAAATTATATATAACACAAAACATAGAAACTGCATATGTAAGAGTTTAATAAGTAATATGTAAACTCTACAAATATTCAAGGTACTTAAGAGTTTGAAAAGGTTTGCTCTTCTACATAATTAGGTTTCTCAACTTGAAAAACACTTCAGTTAATCATGTGGACATTTTTATTGAGTATACAATATAAAAATCTGTAAGTGCTGTTATAAATCAAAATATTAGTGCTTCTTAGCTTAAGTATATTTGGGCTTAAACTGTAAAACTATAGTGGGCTTTCAAAGAATGATCTAAGAACTTTTAAACATTACACTGAGTAGATGACTGTCTATTACTTAAAACACTCAGAAAAAAATGAGGCCAAGATCTTGAAAGGAGTCAATTTAGGCTTATAATGCATATAGAACTGTCTCCCTAAGTATCTAGTACAGACATCCACCTTGAACTCCAAATTTGTATTTTTAATTGTACCCTGAGTCTCACCCAACCAACATACCTGTAATGTTTGCACTGAAAAATGAGCACCCATGAACTGGGAGATTAATCTGGATCCAGAAGCAAGAATTAAATAGGATCACTAGTGAACATAAAAAGTACAGGCCTCATGTACATGAAGCTACCAGCCCTCTACCCTAGTAAGCCTCACACCACTTGGAAGCCTCTAAGGGCCACAATCCTAGATTTCCAGTGTTCTCTGGAAACACCCTCACAGACACAAAGAGAGCCTCATGAAGTTTCTAGTCCCCACAATCCAGTCAAGTTGACAAATCTGCTTTAACCACCACACTGAACTACCCCACATCCTTCTTGCTTAACTTAAAATTTCTTTAAGTTGTAAGCTAAAGTCAACTTTCTCCCAGAAGATTCTAAAAATTCCATTATCCTCCCAGCAAGACTCACCCCAATATCAAATTCATATTAAGGTCTTCATCCTCAGAGCTTGTCACTCTGTAAAAATTGTTTCTCAGAGTCCATGCCATCACCATGTCAAGAACAGCCTCTGGAACCCAGAAGACACTTGTTTGTCTAATTAATGAATCAATTAATTAACGAGATAACAAAGTTTGAATTCAAATTCATATCCAAAGGCCATGATCTTTTCACTTGATCATAATCATTCAGGTAGATTAGTGGGATGACACAAAACAGGCATTCAAGGGAGAATTATTATAAGACACTTTCTATCAGACTTTTAAAATTTATCAAAAGAAGGAAAATAGTTGTCTATGAAAGTACAGGTGCTTATCCACCACTGCAGACAGATGGACATTACACCATAGTAGGCATGAACTCAGTGTACCCAAAATAGGAATGTAAACTCCATCTTCAAACTCTGCAGAGTCCTTTGCCTATGGATGGAGGGATTTATAATCACATTGGAGGCATTTTAGGTGAAGCAGAACCATAACATAAAGCAAGGAACCAAGCTCCTGCTTTGAGGTTCATAGATTTGTATTCTGACAAATGAATATGGTTAATTTTTTTAGGTACATGAAGATAAAGCTTCCTCATGAAAATTTAAACTCTAAAGCAGCCAGTCTAAAAACTTTTTTATAAGCTTCACTGGATCATTTAAGAAATATCTAGTACAACTTAAAGGAGAATTTCTAAGCAATTAAAATTTTTATTAATAATACTTCTCAAAACATATTGTGCATTAATCTCATCTGGGAGGTTTTTTTAAATAAAAAATAATAAAGATTCATTGTCTTCACCCAAGATCAATTAAATCAGAATCTCTTCATGGGAAGGTTTAGTACAATAGTTTTACTGCTTCCTCAGTCAATTCTAATGGACCAGCCTTGCTTCAATAGGGTGGAATAGTAAGCCATTCCTCCATTTTTTAAAAATCTTGATAGAGGTTGACATTACTGGATGCTTATAGATGTGACATGGTAGTTATATAATAGTCTTATTCTCAGACTATCATTTTCAAGCCATACATTAGGTTTTGAATATTGTTGATTTTTACCTTGCAAGAATACTTATCGAGTTGAAAGATTGAAGAAGAATGTGAGATGAAGTATATTACCGTATAAGAATAGATGCTCCTGAAAGTTCACCGGGACCATAAATCAACATATAAACCAAAATAAATTTAATTCCAAATCTATAACTTAGTAGTTGTTCATTCACTCTCAAATCTTATTTGAAATTTCTAGACAAGATATCCCCAAGGTGTGTGACAGAATTATGTCTTCTTCCTCATCAGAATGTCAGGACCACTTAGCATAGAATTGAGCGTCTTCCAGGACCACACAACATCTCCAGTGACAGAGTCATGATTCCAAAACACCAGAGATCTCCATCCTACCCATGAGCCCCTGCATGGCTGGGGATGTCCTGGAATCTGATCAGAGTATCCTGGCATCTGCTGAAGCTTCCACCTAGCCAGGCCTCTCTACTTGATTTTCATACTCCCTCTACTCATACTTGTTTAGGCTTTTTCCACCTAAGCCCTCAACTCTAGATTATTTAACTTACAAACTCTCCTGATAAGTCTAAACATGGAAAGAATCTTTCAGCTATGTCTGTTTGGAAAACTCCCAGTGTTTCGTGTATTTACTCAGGTCCAAAGTTGAACTATGAGCAAGAAGAGAAAATTGATTTTTCCCTCATCAGTCTCAGACTTCATATGCCTTTCTCATCTTCAGTTACCACTCCCAAGGACATTTGCATTTTAAAAGGTATTCAGTGTATCGCAGGCAATTAGTCAAGGTTTTCAAAGAAATGAATAGGCATTTTCATGTAGTGTGAGTTCCATAATTTTCCAAGAAAATGCATTTATTTCCTAAATGTAGACCAAAAATATGAGAGAGAGAAATGTTGAAAGTTTCACAAAAGTAGTATATGGCAAAGCCAGAATTCAATCTTCTGTCTTATAAATATGAGTACAGTGTTCTTTTTAAATCCTCACTGCTTCCTACCAGCAAATTCCACACACATAAAACTCAGTTCTAATGCTGCTTAATAGGTGAACTCAGAAAACCAGATTGTCCCTTATAACAACAATCTCAGTTTCAAATATGCCACTTACAGAGTCCAACGTCACAAACAAACAAAATAATTTGATTCTAATTTTCTGATATTTGTTGCTTTTGCAATTTAAGTAGAAACTGAGGAAGCTTCTAAACATTCCAGGACACCACATACACACACACACACACACACACACACACACACATCTGGATAAAAATGTCAATAGTACTAAGGTTGAGAAACTCTGCCCTATACCAAAGGTTCACCCAGTAAATAGCAAATCCAAAACTTGAGTTCGACTAAGGCTTTTAAATTTTAATACATTCCACTTAGTTAGTTATTCTGCCCATTGTTTGTCAGGAATCCATATACTAGATACTCCGCAGTTAATGCTAACACAGTGGTTTAAAAAAAAAAACATAGATCTTGTATTCATAGAACATAAGAATCTGTTCCACAAGGGAGGTACAAGAATGATCTGTTTTCTAAGTCAAACAAAACGTTCCTCAGAGTGTGGGAAAATCTAATCCCAGTCATGTTAGGGAGCTTCTCTCCCTCCCACAGTCTTGCAAGAATCTAAGGCACTTATGTAATACCTAGAAAATGGAAGAGAAGGCCATCCATATTTTTATCCTTCTGCTAGCAGTGCTACTATTGAGTCCTGACCTTTGCCTTTTGCTGTATCCAGTATTCCTGAACTCCTTGTAGTCCTCTCTAGTCCTTCAGTCCAGACACCACAGTCACTTTATAGCTCTCCTCTCCAGGACACTGCCCACACTCTGATATGTCTGGTTCTTTCATGATTAGAGACACTTAAACTTTTTCCTCATGTGAAGGCAGCTTGACCTCTGTTTTCTCTGCTCATGACTCCTTCTTCACTAGAGATCCTTCTCTCCAATCAAAATCTAAATAGAGCAAATGCAGAGCAAGGAAAAACTGTCTACTTCTTTCAATTCTTGTGCAGTAACTAAAACAAGTGCAAGTTTCTATAATAACTCTGCACATAGACCTGTAGGCAATAGTCAGCACTATGCACTTGATCAGTGAAAAATCTGGAGCTCTTAACTAGGTGATATCACATGAAGGTAGCATTGGGAGTTTCTTCCCTTTTCCACACAATTCTTGGGGAAGAAAAAATAAGAATCATATTTGATATATCCAAAGTACATCAGGCATAACACCCTCACTTTACATAAAATTTATTTTTTTAATTGCTTTGAATTGTTCTTCTCCAATGACATGGTATCAGAAATTAATCAAGCACATTTGGGATTCTAATGTATTTAGAATTAATAACTTCCCTCGATGTCATGACATATGTTATCTATGTCACGGGATACATTTGAGACCATATCTCTTCCACAGTGAGAGAGCCAAAACATCCACTGAGGAGCTGCCAAAACAGTCAGGGAGTCTGTCCATCAGGAAGCAGATGGCAGCCAGGGTCAGCCACTGGCAAAGATGTGAAGTAGGTGGCATGTGTCATCTTGCATTTTTCCCTGTTTAGGCCCTTTTCTCTCTTTAGGGCCCTTGTCTCTTCAGGCACTTGAAATGCTTTGCTTTCCCACCTTCTCCTACATACCCTGCCTAAACTGGCAGGATATGTCCTCATAAATTCATCTGCACTCAACTATTAATGATTGATGCTGTTTAAACTGAAACAACTTCAGGACTGTCTGCATTACTATTGACTTTTAGGCCTGACAGCTAGGTCAAGGCTCATATCAGGGAGAAGGACTGTTCCATATTGACTCATCCCTGCAAAACAATCTCAAGTTAAATGTTTAGATGGTCCAGGCTGACTTCTATCTGTATGTGTTTGAAAAAGGTCCAGTATGTCTTAGTATTTACTGAAAAGGCTCACCTAGAGAAACACCTGTCATAGTCAAAAAACGTTCACTATATGGGTGAAAACACTTTTAGAAACTAACATGACTAAGGTACTTATTGGATTTCAAAACCTGTCCTATGACAGGATTTTACCCTTTATTCTTTAACAAAGAATAAATAATTTTGTTTTTAATGAAGAATAATTTTTTTCTTTATAATTATAGCCTTAAGAAGTAGGTGATATTCTCTCTATTTCATGATAAGAAAATAAGGATGAGGAAAAATTAAGTCATTTTCTTAAGGTCAAAAATCCAGTTTTACAGTAAGTTTATAACTATATCCTACCATTATTATCATCAGTGTTATTTTCAAAGGTTTTTGGGAGAGGGTCAGGGGATAACAGGGAATTTCTATGTTGTGTCATTTACTTTAAGGAAAGGGACAGACAGCACAATTATTGTAGCCAACATTTAGTAAGCCTCTTCTAGGAACCAGGTAGCCTGGGGAGGACAGAGTGCATATCTTCTTTATTGCTCCCAAAAGTCCTCAAGGTATATCCTGTTAGCTCTCTTCATTCAATAGAGAAGAAAAAGAAGCCTTAAGGAAACTCAGTGATTACCCAAGGTCAGACACATAGTAAACTGTGTACCCAAGATTTTATCTCACGTGGCAGCTATATGTTGAGTACCTTTCAGTGTCAACGCTATCTTAATGACTTCACATGCTGTATGCCACTTAATCCACTTTGGTCGACCTATAAGGAATGGTGTTGCTCAAGTCTTCACAGCGTGTATGTGTCCAACCTAAGACTTTAATCCAACTATGTGTGATCAAGCTCTTCCCCATTACATTGCTCTGCTAAAGAACAGCTAAGAACACTTTTGGGGCTCAGTTCCTTACCTCTTCACCTTTGTCCAGAATCACAATACAAGAAAAAGTTCGAGAATGCTGAAGCAGTGAGAGTGAGGGATTGGTCAGGAAGTGAGGAATTACTCTAAAATGCCCTCAACTCAGCCTCTGTTTCAACTCACTTTTTGTAGGTCATGAGCATTTCTCAAATGAATATTCATAATAATAATGTGTTACCAGTGTATTCACAAAACACATTGTAAAAGCAAAAGCACCATCTACAAATAATGGTGGGTGAGTATCATTTTGTTTTTGACAAAGAGGAAGGAAGGACCTGACTTCCATAAGGAACAGAACACAGAAGATAGAGGAAGAGATTATAAAGTTTACTAAATGGCTGACCTTACACATCCAACCAAGACTTTGTAAGTAGAGAAAGGACTTTTTCCTTTTGCATATCAAACTCAAACAATGTTATCTGGATATATCTTTCTAAGATTATTTACTAAATTTATAGCCAGTATCCATTACCAAGACTAAAATGTTTTGAAATCTGTCAGAGCAAGATAACATATTGATATAATGGGTGAGCAGTTGTAACAGAACATGTATAATGAAATTACAATAATTGATTACATGCTGTAATAAAGGGAATGTTTTTTATACATAGGAATTCTACAAGCTAATGCTTATCTCTTTGGGATGGAAATGCCTTTGTCATTCATTAAAGAAAAGAGGCAAGTCTTATCTAATTACATGGCAAGGCTCTAATAGAAAATCAGTGTTTTAAAGAGTTCCTAATAAAATCCTTACTGGTTTAGCTTCTCCAAAACAATCATTAAATTAGCCTTATGATATATTTTAGAAATATCCTATCTTAGCAAGTACACTGCCAAAGACATTATAGCAATTTATCCTGAGAGTGTAAGATTTTCTAGATAAATTCCTTCCCCATCTGCCCAGTGCTCCTACTCTAATAATGCAAAAGCACAAAGACAGTTGTCTTCTCACCTTACTTCTTCAGATACATCATAATTCAAATCAATCACTTTCATTTATCTATACCAACAGCCACAGCTTAGAGAACCAACGAACAATGGATTAGAGATTGTCTTGACAGCCATATTTGCCAAGTAGCCCTAGGCTTGTATTCATCTGACACATAAAAATTTCTCATACTCCAGTAAAAATAAATGAATAGAATTTCACACAAACACTGGCTGAAAATACAAATGCATAAACTATTGTCTTATTTTATTATTCCAAAACTGTAATAATTCAATTTATTTCTGAATATTTAATAGAATATACAACTTATGAATAGCACTAGAAAAATGGTAGGCACAATATAGATGTTCTATGAATTACACCAATCAGATCAGTTTGCATAATAGACTCAAACCCCCTTTGATCCTTTAGAAACATCAGTCTGGAGAGAAAGTATTGGCATCCCCTGTTGCCCCCAGGTAGTTTTTGATACCAGTAAATTATGTGTTGTTGGCAGAAATTCATTTGGATTTTGACTAATATTATAGATTTAAAATCTTTTTTATTGAAAGGCAAAATAAAATGTAGTTCATAAAGTTTAAGTGTGTAACTATACAAATATTTAGAACATAGATACACAGTGTAGCTTCAATCAGATTAAGATATAATAGAATGTTGTTAGCATTGCTTACATCACTTCCCAGACATCAATCACCCCACAAAGAAAACCACTCTCTTAACTTCTACCTTGCTATATAAATTTTGTATTTTAAAACTTATTAATAAAATCATAAAGCATGAACACTTTCATGTGTGGCATCTTTGATTCAATATTATTTTCATGAGATTCATCCTTGTTGTGGCATGCAGTAGCAATTCATTCTTTTTCATTGCTAAATATTATATAGCATATTATATATGTATATGCATTCATATATGTATGAATATGTTCATGGGCAAAAATTACTGTGTCTAGGTTGAGGTTATGTTGGGTCTCTTCCTTTTTAAAACAATTTTAACAGGTTTCATTATTCTATTTTTATATATGTGTATGAACTACTTACAGGTGAAGACCTTCTCCTATCACTCTCTCCTTCCTGCTAGTTCTCATCCCCAAATAGTCTTCATTCTACATTTGTGTCATTCTCTTTTTTTATGAGAGAGAACATGTATTTGTTTTTCTCAGACTGCTCATTTTGCTTCACATGATGATCTCCAATTCCATTGTTTCCAGAAAATGACAAAATTTCATTCTTCTGATGACTCTGTCATGTATTTCCTTTAAATTTATCAGTTGGTAAACACCTAGGCTTGTTCCATCACTTGGCTATTGGGAATAATGCTGCTAAAAACATGAGTGTGCAAGTGTCTATATTGTATGCAGACTTACATTCCTTTTGATATATGCACAAAGTGGTACTATTGGATTGTGTGCTAGTTTTATTTTTCATTTTTGAAGGAACCTCCATACTGATTTCCACCGTGGCTCCCCTAATTTACATTCTCACCAGCACTTCGGGAAGGTTAATTTTTCCCCACATCCTCACCAGAATTTGTTGTTGTTTGTTTTCTTGATGATTGCCATTCTCACTGGGGTGAAATAGAATCGCAATATCACTCTGATTTTCACTTCCTTCATGGCTAAAGATATGGAACAGTTCTTCATTATTTATTGGCCATTTGTACTTTGAGAACTATCTGTTCAGTTCATTTGTCCACTTACTAATTGGATTACGTTGCTTTTGGTTAAGGTTCAATGTTTTAAATTTTATATCATCTTTATATATTCTGGATATTAATCCTTTAGCTGACAAATAGCTGGCAGACTTACTCCTTTCTTTTGACTGTCTCTTCACTCTGGTAAATGTTTCCTTTGATGTGTAGCAGAAGCTTTTTAATTTGTTGCCATCCCATTTGTCAATTCTTGCTCTTATTTCCTGAGCAATTAGAGTCCTATTCAGAAAAACATTACCACTATCTATATATTCAAGTGTTTTCCATATGTTTTCCTCTAGTAGTTTAAAAATTGCAGATCTTAGAGATTTGATCCATTTTGAGTTAATTTTTGTACAGGATGAGAGATATGGATCTAATTTCAATCTTCTACATGTGGATATCCTGTTTTCCCAGCACCATTTGTTGAAGAGACTGTTCTCCAATGTATGTTTTTGGTAACTTTGTCATAAATCAGATGGCCATACCTGTGTGCATTTATTTATGGGTTTTCTATTCTATTCCATTGCTCTGTGTATCTATTTTTTTGTGCAATACCATGCTGTTTTTGTTACTATGGCTCTGTAGTAGAATTTGAAGTCAGGTATTGTAATACTTCCAGCACTGCTCTTTTTTCTCAGGATTGCTTTGGCTAATAAGGGTCTTTTATGCTTCCTTATGAATTTTACGATTGATTTTCTATTTCTGTGAAAAATGACATTGGAATTTTATAATGGGAATGCATTGAACCTGTAGATTGCTTTTGGCAGTATAGCAATTTTTGTAATATTAATTCTTCTGATCAATAAATGTGAGAGGTCTTTTTATCTGAGTGACTTCTATTTCTTGTAGAAGGGTTGGTTGTCTACTTCTAGAATGATTTCATTAAAGAAGCTTTGTCTACTTGGAACCATTGCTGATTTCAGGAAGAATTACAGCCTGTGAGCCAGTCAGGTTTCCATGTGCTCCACAAGTGCCCCAGTTTGTGTCTCCAGGGGCAACAAGCACCCAAGTTTAGGTGTGACACACCAAAGCCATCAGAGAATGGGAGCCGTAAACAGAGCACTGAGTTCTGCACTAGCAAGGGACAACTGAATGACCTAGGCACTGTGCTTGCTGGTTTCAATGCTGTCAGACCCCACCCAACAGTTCACCTGCAGGGAGGGCAATGGCTATGGAAGTCACATGATCCAGAGCAACTGGGCTGGACATCTTCCATTCATCCTGGCAGCAAACACTCTCCAGGAGGCAGGTCCCAGAGGTTGGTCTCAGTACTTTCAGAACCTGCCCAACGATTTACCTCCCTGCACGTGGAAGTCAGATGTTTCAGAGGGCCTGGACTCTGAGTTCTCAGTCCACCCGACTGCCAACGCACGAAGCCCAGAGGCAGGCCCTGGAGGTTGAATACTATACCAGCCACAGGCTCATTTCCACCTTGACCTCCCCCACCTCCAGGTGATGGGACTTCTTCATCACCAGGATGAATAAGGCCTCCACCCACAATGCCCTTTACTGCCAGAGCTTCCTGCTCTTGCACTTCTCTGTGGGTCCAAGTCAGACCTTCTCCCTATCCACAGCCACCTACTTGTGTGGCTATCTTCCACCCAGACACTAGCAGAGTGTCCAAATTCTCCTTATGTTGTTATTTTTCCTTGTTTCAAGTCCCCAGAGTATCTCAGTCTCAATAGGTCTCCCAGTCAAGACGACACATTGATATAGTCCTCTGAGATAAGCAGAGTGACAAAATGTCTTTCTTCAAAAGGACTAGCCTTCAACACCAGAGTAGTCACTTTCCCACCAAGGCTTTTGAGAGGTGTGAGATTATCCTGCAGCTAGAATTGCCAGTCTGTCACCAGGACCATCTGGCTTACTTTGTGTTTAGTCTTCATCTGCCCCTCCCACTCCCAGTGAGCCAGGCAGAGGGCTTGGAACTGTTTTCTCCTTTTCTCCATTGCCTCTCTTTCACTGTGTTTTTTTACTGTCCTAACACCTCTACAGTGATTCCTAGTGCTCTTCCTCTGTTCCTTTTCAGAGTGTAGCCTCTCCTTTATTACCTGACTCTTCTCATTCATGGAATCACCAGGAGATTGTCCCACCTCCCAGCAAATTCATTTTAGAAAATATTTGTATGTTTCTCTTTCAGGCAGAAGTGGGTTGTCTTTCTTTTTGGAGGTAATATTCCTCTTGTGAATGCTCAGCCCCAATAGTTTAGCCAAATGGTTTCTCAAAGTGTTGTGTCAGGGCTGGGGCATGGCTCAAGTGGTACAGTCCCAGCCCTAGCAAGCACAAGGACCTGTGTTCAAACCCCAGTACTGCCAAAGTGTTGTATCAGTTTATACCCCATGCAGTTGGTAATGAGAATTCTAGTTGCAACATGTTTGCTAATACTTAATATTGATAGTATTTGTTCTTTTTGGCATTGTCATTAAGTAGGTACATAAAAGTATCTTGCTCTGCCTCAATTTGCCCTTCTGTGATAATTAATGCTTAAAAATCAATTAGATATTCTCTTTTGTGAAGGGTCTGCTCAAGTGTTTTGCCTTTGAGTTGTCTGTCATTATCATATTAACTAATAGGAAATCCTTATTGACATATGCTATTGCAATCTTCTCCCACTCTATTGCTTACTTTGCACTCCCTTAATGGTGTCTTTTGATAAGCAAATGCTTTAAATTTTAATAAAAGCCAATTTGTAAACTTTTTTCTTTATAGTCAGTACTTTTTACTTTGTGTTTAAAAATGTTTCCACACTCTGAGCTCCAGAAGATGTTCTCTTATGTTATTCTCTGTATTTATATTTTATTTTTCATATAGCATAACGTGTAATCTATAGCTATCTGATATCACACAACTAGTGGATTTATAGATTCAAGATTTAAAACTATCTAGTGTGGCTCTAAGGGCTCTTCTGTACATATTTATGCAACCACTTTGTGCCAGCTTGCAACCATTTTGACAAAATAAGTAACAAGGCTGCTACAAGATTCACATTATATTACAAATGCATGTATTCTGGTTAATTCTATCTACCTAGTTTTTCCTTCAGTCAACTGTCTATACTCATAGAAATTTAACTCCTCAAAAACAATGCTCAGTTTCTTCTAAATTGTGACTTTTTGATTGCTTTCATGAAGGTGAGCAGTCCCTCTGAGTGGCATTGTTTTTCTTAAGAGATGCTTACCTCAGGCCTGGCTGGTCTACAGGAAAACAGGTCCAGATTCCCTTCCGTTCAGGAGCATGGTACTGGCTTGGGTTGAGAATCATTCTGGCTATCTACTCTAAACCCCAAACCATTCCTGAATACAGAAGAGAATTCAGTCTGATGTTCACCCAGGAAGAGGTATTTAGGGTCATTCTGATCCTCCATAAAATTAGAGCCATAAAGAACATAAGGAAGTGGTATGGAACGTAGGCTCTAAACCAGACTTCACCATTCAAAGTCCAGCTTCGGAATCTCCCACTATAGCTGTCCTTATCTCAAACAGCAAAAACCCTCGGTCCTACTTATTAATATTTATACTCTGTCTTCAATAAAATTAGAGATAAGGGCAGAACAGTTTCTGCTTGGAGGTGGGGAGTGGGGCTGGGGGAGGGGGCGGGGGTGGGGAGAGGAGGGACAGACATTGCATGCACATATGAATAAAAGAAATTTTAAAAATTTAAAAATAAAAAAAGTCCAGCTTCACCAACTGGGCAAATTACCTAACTTCTCTTCATCTGTTTCCTCCTCTGAAAAATAGAGGTAAAAATATAATAACCTCTTCCCAAAGTTCTTATCATGACGAGATGGGTTAATAGAGCACTAAGAAGGACAGAATGTATGGGCCATATTATACTGTCATTGATGTTCTTTTATGTCCTACAGCTTTTCAAAATGCTTGTTGCAGTGGAGGCTGTTTATCGTCTGTCCACTTTCCCATTCCTTTCTTTCTAAAGTCTGATTTTGCTTACATATCCCACTTTCCCCATTTTTCCAGGAGGTTAAACCATTCTCAATTCCTAGGTTTGAGCTGATCCTATTTTTATCTAACCTTATGATCTCAGGCTTCCCCACAAAATATATTATTGATCTAAGAATAGGTACATGGTGAAACTTGACAATTTATGTTCCATGGTTGGAGAAGATGAATTTTCCTCACTCTCCCATGCTGAACATGAAAAAACAAAGCAGAGATTTCAGAATGCCATGGGAACCATCATCTTTCCTCAAATAGGAGATGGCCTAAGGATGAAGCTGGTACTTAAAATAGCTCAGCAGATAGGTCAAAAGAGCCTGCAGTTTGTTAACACCATTTAGTCACTAATCCATACTCTGCCTGGGGTTCTCCCAACCTCTGAATTTCCTCTGATAATAAATTTATTCATGTGTCAGTTTAAAGTAGTTTAGTGCAAGATTTTCTGTAATGTTCAATTGAGACTTTCATACCTAATATTTATAGAAAGCTATGAAAAAATAAGGCAAAGAGCTTTAAGAAGATTACTTCCTAAGAGTGTGCTAAGAATTAAAATTCATAGAAATCTATAAGTATGGATTAATTTGAAGTAAGATTCCTGTCCATGAATATTCTCCACATTTCCACTGCTTTTGGGGGCTTGCACATTTTACAGGGTATTTCTTCAAAATAACTGGTGCTTTCTATATTTTAAGAAAATGAGAAGAGAATTAAATATTAATTTCAGAAAGTTATCTTAGTTTTGGATCATATTGACTTCATTGAATGTCAATGTTTTTAAGAATATGTCAAAATATGAAGTCTCTTCTGCTTTTAATGATGTATATAAAGATAAATGTAAGTGATCATGCATCAAATGAATATATTCTATTTTTCTGCAGTTATAACAGAATATAGATTTTTGTGTATTTCATATCTTACTTCCAATAAGGAAGTTAATACTAAACACATAAACAGTCAAGTGTTACATTTTATATGAGATAAATTTTAAATATTGCAAGTTGGAATTTCCAACTATTATTTATTATTTTCTTGGAAATTTTAAAAAGAGAAAAACTATGAAAGAATACGGTGTCTGTTAAGGACTCGTTGTTCATATTATCACTGAGAATTCTGTAATATAAGGAAAGTCACAATTTCTGAAAAATGTTCAAAGGATTATTTAAATTATAGTTGAAAAGTATTAAGTATGGTTTTTAAAGATATGTGAATATAGAAAGATCACTTCCTAAGAGTCTACAAAGAATCAAAATGAAAGAAGTTGGGGACAATCATCATTGTCTAAATTAAAAATGTGTTCCCACACTTTTCTTGGTACTACAAGAGAGCGAATGGTCTTCTAGTATCAAGTGAGCAAAGGTATTGGCATCAATTTGCCAAAAAGTTCTAGGACAGCAAATCTGAGAATCAAGTTAGGACTAACCCTATCAGCAAGTAATACCTAAAATCAAATTCAAGAGGACACTAAGGTTAATTGGATCAGAGCATATTATAAAGTATCATAATGAGATGCCAATAAAATTAGAATTAAATAGCATTCATTGCTGCTATAATTTTACAATTCCTGTTATAAATAGAAACAATTTCAAATGTTGATTTGTATGTAATACCAATTTACACATAACCATAAGCTACTGCTCATTCAAAATTTAATACATCATACTTGATGTCCAAAGATAATTAGTAGTGACTCCTGTCTGTCTGTCTCTCTCTCTGTCTGTCTCTCTTTCTCAAGTTTCTATCAGTCGAAAAAAATTGCCAAATAACTCCATAACTAGTGATCACTCTTGTGCATATTTATAACGGGGGAAATCACAATTATAAATCATACTTTATATTTCACATCTATAATGTCATTTTGTATGTTATGTATACACACGCAGAAATTATACACATTAAGAACTCATAGGAGACTAAGTACTTAGATTCATTTCCCCCTCTCAAATTAATTTAGATATCTGGAAAAATCCTATAATTTAAGGTAAATGAAAGTGTGAATATGGCTTAGAAAAAGATAACCTCTTTCAGTTGAAAAGATCCTCGAAACCTATAAAGTTCACACATCTCCTAACAGAACTATGGCCTTTAGATGAACAACTACATGAAGCACCCCCAGGGGTGAAATTGGAACCATGGTGAAAATGAACACTCTCACACAAGAAGATTATGGGAGTATCAGTGTATTGTCATAAACACTTTTTAAATCAATCTAAAACAACAGTACTATTACTTTAAAATTTAAAATAAAGTTTAAATGGTTAAAAAATTGCATTATGTAACCTTATTTTTCATGTCTTTCTAGGTTTAGTTCCTACAGTGCCACCTGTATCATCTTACTACATTGGCCGTGGCTACTTAATAATTTTTTCTGTATCATACATCCATCATGAAACCAGTCTCTAAACATATGCAATCAATTACTTTCAGTATCATGAGGATTTGGGAGGATTAAGCATGGTAGTCCTGGCCAGATCTATACACCATCTTTAGAGGTGTTTATTCCTAAGCCATCTCTAGAGGACCTTGAATTTTGTATTACTTCTATACTTCATTTGCAATTTCTAGACCTCTTACTCATCTATCAACACCCTCAAAGGCTTATGTGTTGAGATCATGGTCCTCAGAGTGGTGGCATTGGGAGATGATGTAGAACCTTCAAGAGGTGACACTAGGGGAATTCTTAGATCAGTTGGGTTATACCCTTGAAAGGGAGTAAAGCATTACTCATTGGATCCTGGTTAGTCCTCATGGAGAATTGTTATAAAAGCCTAAGCTGGGCTCCACTCTGCCTTTCTGTCTCTTGTTTCTCCACATGATCTTTCTTCCACACATGTTCCCACCATTGCCATCCACCATGATGTTTTACAGTCAAGATGGCTCTTCGTAGGACTGAAATGATGCCAACAAGAGCTATGAGGTAAACAAACCTCTTTTCTTTACAATGTAGCATGCTTCCAGTGTTTTCTTATACCAATGAAAAACTATTACAATATTATAAACTCTATGACTTGAGAGGGCCCTGTTATATTATCTGTAGATTATAATCCAAGAAACTAAATCTTTTTGCCACTATTTATCTACATTCAGATCCTCCACAATTTATGATTGGATGACATTTCAGAAAAGCCAAAGAAATGAAAAAAATACTGTAAGTCAGAAATGCAATTAATACTCCTGACCTAACAAATATCATAGCTTAGTACCTTGAACAGTATCAGTTTGTTTTCCCTCATAACCATGTAACTGACTGGGATCTATCGCTTATCGCCACTGCTAGCACTACAAGAGTGTATTATAATGTATATTGCTAGCCAGGGAAAAATTCAAAACTTAAAATTTAAAGTACAGTTTCTACTGAATGCATAATGCTTTCACACTGTTGTAAAGTCAAAAAATCAAAAATAGAATGATCATAAATTGGGAACCATCTGCATCTTATTCACTACCTTATGTTTCTCAATGATTTTACCTAAGCCTAGTATATGTAAAAGTACTGTCTATCTATGAGTATAAAGGAAGGGAAAACTTGTCTTGGTACTAATGGTGATTGCAGTTAGTGATTGACCATGGCAGTACTATTTTTTAACCAAAAAACTTTGTGTATGTGAAAAGCAATGTGTTAGGAGAGGAATCCTAGAAACATTAATATCATCTTACAGTGAAGTACACTGAAAAAAAAAGCACTTAAAAATATAAGAAGTTAAGCAGTAGGATGGCAGGTAAGGAAAAACAAATTCCAGACTAGCTAAACGGAGGCAACATTGGCAAAGTTCTGATGAAGATTATGAGAAGTAAGAACAATAAAACCAGCTACTAAAATACTACATTAATAGTGGTTGAGACAGAAAGTAGAATCAATGCACATTGACTAGATAAGGTAGGAAATGGTAGTTCATAAACAGAACTTTCTCAAAAGAAGAAATTCAAATGGCCAAAAACACATGAAAAAATGCTCATCATCTCTAGCAATAAAGGAAATGCAAATTAAAACCACACTAAGATTCCACCTCACCCCTGTTAGAATGGCCATCATCAGCAACACCACCACCAACAGGTGTTGGTGAGGATGTGGGGAAAAAGGAACCCTCTCACACTGCTGGTGGGAATGTAAACTAGTACAACCACTCTGGAAAAAAATTTGGAGGCTACTTAAAAAGCTAGACATTGATCTACCATTTGATCCAGCAATACCACTCTTGGGAATAAACCCAAAAGACTGTGACACAGGTTACTCCAGAGGCACCTGCACACCCATGTTTATCGCAGCACTATTCACAATAGCCAAGTTATGGAAACAGCCAAGATGCCCCACCACTGACGAATGGATTAAGAAAATGTGGTATCTATACACAATGGAATTTTATGCAGCCATGAAGAAGAATGAAATGTTATCATTCACTGGCAAATGGATGGAATTGGAGAACATCATTCTGAGTGAGGTTAGCCTGGCCCAAAAGACCAAAAATCATATGTTCTCCCTTATGTGTGGACATAGATCAAGGGCAAACACAACAAGGGGACTGGACTTTGATCACATGATAAAGTGAGAGCACACAAGGGAGGTATGAAGATAGGTAACACACTTAAAAAACTAGATAGCATTTGTTGCCCTCAAAAAAAAAAAAAAAAGAATTCTAGCCATCAGGTCAGATATTCTGCTAATAAAGAAATGAAACAGCCTGAAAATATAGGCATTTCTATACTTTCTCAAATTATTATTAAAAAAAGATTAAAAAGTGAATATGCATTCAACAAAATAATAAGAGAAAATTTCCCAAATCTAGAGAAAGATACTCCCATACAGATGCAAGAGGCCTCCAGGACACCAAACAGACCAGATCAAAATAGAACTACCCCACGACATATCATCATTAAAACAACAAGTTCAGAAACTAGGGAAAGAATATTGAAGGCTGTAAGAGAGAAAAAACAAGTAACATACAAAGGTAAACCCATCAAATCACAGCAGACTTCTCAACAGAAATATTAAAAGCAAGAAGAGCGTGGGGTGAGATCTTCTGGGCACTGAATGAAAATAACTTCAACCCCGGGATACTCTACCCAGCAAAACTATCATTCAAAATAGATGGAGCAATAAAAGTCTTCCATGATAAGCAGAAACTAAAACAATATGTGACCACAAAGCCACCACTACAAAGGATTCTTCAAGGGATTCTGCACACAGAAAGTGAAACCCAAATTAACCATGAAAAGACAGGCAGCACCAAACCACAGGAAAAAAAAAGCAAGACAGTAGAGAGTAACATCAACTTAGGTACACACAATAAAACCTTCAAACAACTAAGACAACTAAATGACAGGAATCACGACATACCTATCAGTACTAACACTTAATGTTAACGGACTTAATTCATGATAAAAGCTCTAAGAAAACTAGGAATAGAAGGAAAGTACCTCAACATTATAAAAGCTATATATGACAAACCTACAGCCAGCATTATACTTAACGGAGAAAAACTGAAACCATTCCCTCTAAAATCAGGAACTAGACAAGGATGCCCACTATCTCCACTCCTATTCAACATAGTACTGGAATTCCTAGCCAGAGCAATTAGGCAAGAAGAAGGAATAAAAGGAATACAAATAGGTAAAGACACTGTCAAAATATCCCTATTTGCAGACAACATGATGATATACCTTAAAGATCCAAAAACCTCTACTCAGAAGCTTCTAGACATCATCAATAGCTATAGCAAGGTAGCAGGATATAAAATCAACATAGAAAAATCATTAGCATTTCTATACACCAACAATGAGCAAACTGAAAAAGAATGTATGAAAACAATTCCATTTACAATAGCCTCAAAAAAAATTAAATACCTAGGTGTAAACCTAACAAAGGATGTGAATGACCTTTATAAGGAAAACTATAAACTTCTGAAGAAAGAGATTGAGGAAGACTATAGAAAGTGGAGAGATCTCCCATGCTCATGGATTGGTAGAGTCAACATAGTAAAAATGTCTATACTCCCAAAAGTAATCTACATGTTTAATGCAATTCCCATCAAAATTCCAATGACATTCATTAAAGAGATTGAAAAATCTACTGTTAAATTTATATGGAAACACAAGAGGCCACGAATAGCCAAGGCAATACTCAGTCAAAAGAACAATGCAGGAGGTATCACAATACCTGACTTCAAACTATATTACAAAGCAATAACAATAAAAACAGCATGGTACTGGCACAAAAACAGACATGAAGACCAGTGGAACAGAATAGAGGATCCAGATATGAAGCCACACAACTATGAGCAACTTATCTTTGACAAAGGAGCTAAAAATATACGATGGAGAAATAGCAGCCTCTTCAACAAAAACTGCTGGGAAAACTGGTTAGCAGTCTGCAAAAAACTGAAACTAGATCCATGTATATCACCCTATACCAAGATTAACTCAAAATGGATCAAGGATCTTAATATCAGACCCCAAACTCTAAAGTTGATACAGGAAAGAGTAGGATATCAGACCCCAAACTCTAAAGTTGATACAGGAAAGAGTAGGAAATACTCTGGAGTTAGTAGGTATAGCTAAGAACTTTCTCAACAAAACCCCAGCAGCACAGCAACTAAGAGATGGCATAGATAAATGGGACCTCATAAAACTAAAAAGCTTCTGTTCATCAAAAGAAATGGTCTCTAAACTGAAGAGAACACCCACAGAGTGGGAGAAAATATTTGCCAGCCACACATCAGACAAAGGACTGAGAACCAGAATATATAGGGAACTTAAAAAACTAAATTCTCCCAAAACTAATGAACCAATAAAGAAATGGGCAAGTGAACTAAACAGAACTTTCTCAAAAGAAGAAATTCAATGGCCAAAAAACACATGAAAAAATGCTCACCATCTCTAGCAATAAAGGAAATGCAAATTAAAACCACGCTAAGATTCCACCTCACCCCTGTTAGAATAACCATCATTAGCAACACCACCAACAACAAGTGTTGGCAAGGATGTGGGAAAAAAGGAACCCTCTCACACGGTTGGTGGGAATGTAAACTAGTACAACCACTCTGGAAAAAAATTTGGAGGATACTTAAAAAGCTAAATATTGATCAACCATTTGATCCAGCAATACCACTCTTGGGGATATACCCAAAAGACTGTGACACAGGTTACTCCAGAGGCACCTGCACACCCATGTTTATTGCAGCACTATTCACAATAACCAAGTTATGGAAACAGCCAAGATGCCCCACCACTGACGAATGGATTAAGAAAATGTGGTATCTATACACAATGGAATTTTATACAGCCATGAAGAAGAATGAAATGTTATCATTCACTGGTTAATGGATGGAATTGGAGAACATCAAACTAAAGCAGATACCTTAAAAGCAACTGAGGCCAATAGGAAAAGGGGAACAGGAACTAGAGAAAACGTTAGATCAAGAAGAATTAACCTAGAAGGTAACACACACGCACAGGAAATTAATGTGAGTCAACTCCCTGTATAGCTATCCTTATCTCAACCAGCAAAAACTCTTGTTCCTTCCTATTATTGCTTATACTCTCTCTACAACAAAATTAGAAATAAGGGCAAAATAGTTTCTGCCGGTTATTGAGGGGTGGGGGGGAGAGGGAGGGGTCGGAGTGGGTGGTAAGGGAGGGGGTGGGGGCAGGGGGGAGAAATGACCCAAGGCTTGTATGCACATATGAATAATAAATTAATAATAATAAAAAAAGTGAATATGCATGTCTGATGGGGGTGTTAACCCAGGAAGGGATGTCCCACCATCACACCACAGACCCTTGCTTAGCAAATCAGTTGATGTCACATATACAGAACTGGAGGAAGTGGTCACACCCTGCTTCTCATAGTGATTTATAAGGTGGTACTTACTCAGACTCTGAACCTTATGGCTCTTGTTTCCCAACCCTTCCATTCCAATGTTGAATCTCTATCAACTTGGATTCCTCCTTAAAAATATTCACTGCTGCTCTATTGCTTGTGAAAATAGATTCAAATACCTATGTATTTGAATAGACCAGGCCCAGTCTGATCGTCTAAACCTTGTTTTGTGTTCACTATTTTCTGACATCTGTCTGCTGTCTGGACAGGGCCATTTCTTGGGCATGGCCACCCAAAGTGTCATGTCCATCCCTCCATTGCTAGCCCCACACCTGCCCTCCTTACCCTTCCTCTTCTCTTCTACATGTCCAATACTGGCAGTGCTGTGGACAGAGTTAAGCATCCTCAGAACTCCTCAGAGTCTAATGCCCACTCCTCAAAAGTGCAAGAGTGCCGAGTGACAGGGAAACTTCTAAGATACAGTGGGCCAGGGTCCCACATCCAGAAGGACTGTTCCTCTCGTTTAATTTCAACTGTTATTCACCTGAAATTTACTTCAGATCATTCTGGGGTGGGTCTCCATGTTGCAAATGAGTGCTCTATACCTAAATTCCAAGAGTGCTTCTAGCCCTACTGTTTTTGGGCTTGGAGACATGTAGTTGGCAGCTCAGTAGCAGGGCCAAAAACCAGGCCAAGTTTCTGGGGAATTAACACTGTTTCTGCACCTAGACCCTTGGTCTCTGGAGACACTCAGGTAGGCTCACATCATCTGAGAAGGTGTGCAGCAGTCTAAATGTGTGCATTGTGTCCTTGCACTTACAGTCAGCCCTCTGAATTGGAGGGCTCCACATCCATGGATTCAACTAACTGTGAGTTGAAAAACAAAATTAAAAAAAAAAATTGCATCTCTGTACTGCAAAAAAAAAAAAAAAGGAAATGATAGTTCAAAAAAAGAGTCTAAGGTTGGAGTGTGTTGATAGGTGAGTAAGGGGGTCCACAAAATGCAGTAAATAAAACTAGCAGAAGGAAACTCTCCAAGAATTGGGGTGGGTAACCTGAATGGTGTTTAAGTTATTAGGAAGCACATGAAGCTAGAAAACTTTGTATAAAGCATAGTAAATATGTCCCACATGAAAGAGTGCATGTGTTGGAATGTAGTCTGGAAGAGCACAGGAAATAGAAATGAATTTCCAGATGTAGTCCAATAGGGCGAGGCCATACCAGAGCATGTAAAAGACAATCTACTGGAGTATAGTGATAAGTTATTGAAAACTAATATGAAGTTCTTTTCGGTGAGAAGTTAAGTTCAACTGGTGTGTACTAAATGACTTGATGCTGGCTCCTATGTGTGCCATGTGCCACGTGAAGTTCTCATGTTATTCTCAAGTAGGAAGGGAATTCAATGAAGAGGAGAAAGGGCAGCTCCTTTATTTGACTTCTTTGCTTATTTTGGGATGTATTCCACTTTTAACTGCCACAAGATGTGATCAATGTCTTTCATGAGAATAAGATAAAAGAATCAATTTTTAACATAAAACAATCATTATGGAGTTCCTGAAAAAACTAAAAATATATAACAATTATCTGAGGGTAACAATAGAAAGACCTCTCAAACCTTAAGATGATTTATACACATTTCTTTCTAAAAAGATAAGTGTTTCAAATATGCTAACATCTTCAGCAAATATTTTCTTTTTTAAAACACCCAAAAACATACACACAAATTGGTCCTTTCAAAGTGAAATGAAATTTAATAATAAGTAATTCTACATTCCTGATAGAAATTGTCAATTTGGATCAAGGCAAAAGTTGACATTTAAAAAGCAGGAATTGGATAGAAATGGTAGAAAAAACTAATTATACAGTGGAGAAACCTGACAAACTACCTCATCAATGTGATCAAGGTCAACATCAACAGTGATGGGCCATGTTGACAGAGATATAATTAACAATTCTTTACCTCTGTGGTCTTCCTTCCCAAAGTCCATTTCCCCAGTCTAATCATGAAAAAGAAATAGATTCATTCTCAGTCAAGGGAACCATTACTCCTGACTAGTACTCCTCAAAACTGTCAAGGTCATCAAATCAAGGAACATCAGAAAAACTGTCACAGCCTAGAAGAGCCTAAGGACATGTGACAACCAATATAACATGATGTCTTGAGTGGGCTTTGGAACAGGTAAAAGGCATTAAGTAAAAACCAAGAAAATCTGAATAAGGGAGACTTTAGTAAATAATAGTGTAACAATATTAATCATGTCAAATGTGCCATAAGATGTTAACAACAAGGGAACAGGGTGGTGGTATATAAGAACTCTGTACAAGCTTCATAATTTTCTATAAATCTAAAACAACTCTAAAATAACTTTATTTTAAAAGCTTTTCTTTAAAAAAAAAAGGACATTGGAAGTTAATTTAATTTGGTTCAGAACACAGCCTCTTTGAGAATTAGGCCAATTTGGGTTGAAAGTTCTGCTTTGCCACTTGGCCTGATTAATCTTGAGGAATACAGCTCTTTAAGACCTGTTTCTACTTTTGCAAAAATGAATAACAACTTTAAGTGCTTATTCTGAAGATTAAGTTAGATCTTATGTATAATAGTGTCTGACACTTAGTAAACAGCCTATGGTAGCTATTTCTTCTTACTTTTTTCTTTTATTAACATGTAAAAGTTATACATGGGATAAATTGTGATAGTTACATATGTGCTTATGATATATCTTATATCACCCTCCATCATTCTCCCTCCTGCCCCCCTCCCTTTTTAGAACAATTTCAACAGTTTTCATTCTTCTATTTTCACATATGAATATAAAATACATCCACCATATTCGCCCTCATTCAACCTTTCCTTATGTCCACCCCCTCCCAGAAAAGACCTGTTTTATCCCATATCCTTTTTCTTTTTTTTTTAAAGACTATATTGATAATCCAAAGGAGTTTCACCTTGGCATTTCAGACAGGTGTATATTGTGCTTTACTCAGATTACCGCCCCATTACTCTATCACCATGCTTCCCTATTATTCAGCAGCTTACAGAACTATGTCATATGATATTCATATGTAAATGGGATGTTTGGATGTGTTTCATTCTCTAACAGTTGTTTTCCTCTCTCATCTCCTGTAGTTATTATTTCTGTGATATACCAGGTCCAATTGCAGAAGTTGATATCATTTTCTTTATAACTCACTTACTCAAAGGATCTTCTCAGGATACTTAAAAAACTACTAGACATAGCATCTCTTGTCATCTGGTATGGGCTTGCAGAGCACACCTCCAGTCAACTCACTTGGACTCCACACCGAAGTTTCATGCAATAGCTGCTTTCCTGCTGGTTTAAGGAGGCTGAGACCATGACAAGCTGCATGCTCACTGGAGCTGGTTGGGACAATATTTACAGGTTTGGGTCTTTTTGACTTTTGCTTGTGCTTGCTATGATGGTTTAGAGATAAGACCAAAACTTTCCAGTAGTCTTCATTTTTTTAAGTAAATGAAATACTCAATTATTTAACAATATTATTCTAGAAAAGAACATTGCATTTAGTCATCACAATTGTGCATGTGTAAAAATTTAGTAAAGAATTGGAGAATCTATATCCCTAAAACCAAGATATTTTCTTCACATTATAAAGACATGACTAAACTCTATTATATCATTCTTTTTCCTCACTTCTTTCCAACACTCCCCACGAAATGTCTGGTGAAAAGACAATAGCTCATCTAATTATTTTTGCTTCTGGCAGCACTCGAGGTTGAACTCATGACCTCATACAAGTGATTTACCACCTGAGCTGCATCCTCAGTCCTTCTAATTTTCTAGTTGTTTGTCAGATAGGGTCTTGTGCTTTTGTCCCCCCAGCCTCAGACCTCCGTCACCTATCTCTTCCTCCCAAGTACCTGGGATAACATGCCCTGCCAATGACAGCTCATTTTGAAAGGGGCAGTTAAGGTAAAGACTCATGTAGCAGAAGGTCAAGGAGGCAGGCAGTGGGAGCACAGCAAGTGATGGTGAGAGGTAGGATCACACCGGGAATGGCTGGCCATGATGAGGACATTAGATTTCAATTTGAGTGGAATGGGAAGCCACTGGCACGCTCTATGTGAGAAAATGTCATGATCTGATTTACATTTTAAAAAATGCCATTCTAGGCAAGGGACATGGCTCAAGTGGTCAAGTGCCTGCCTAGCAAGCACAAGGTCCTGAATTCAAACTCCAGTACTTCTAAACAACAAAAATACCATTCTAACTACAGTGTTGAGGTAGGGATATAATCAAACAACATACTTACATTCCTATTTCTTGGTCTGTCAACTCCATATAATATGTAGATTCCATAAAATGTAATGACCACTTTTTTACTACCTCACAAACACTGTTATTTTTACTTATTTTCTGCTTATCTTCGTAACTTTAAACAATAGTTCCAATATATTTAAACCTTTATTTCTTCTATTTTTGGGGGGTGGTACTGAGGTTTGAACTCAGGAACTCACACTTGCTAGGCAAGTGCTCTACCACTTGAGCCACATCGCCAGGCTAAACCTTGATCTCTTGATCGTTCAGTTTTAACCTCCAGTTTGACCTTTTTTTGATTTTCATTTTATTAGAAAAACAGGTACATGTACCCCTCAAAAGTTTTCAGCAATCCTGAAAGAATGTTTTAAACATTCACCAAAATACCAGCCTGCAGAAATAACTATCTTTAAATCGGAAAACATTAATCTAAACCATCCCTATAAAAACATATCCCAAGAGAAAATGGAGAATCTTAGATACATTGTATTTTTAATAAATGTATAACATATAACTAAAAAGGAATAGGACCGTATAAAGTAAACTCAAGGAATTTCTAAACTTTTTATAACTTCCCCCCATCACCAGATATATCAATTCCTAAAAACTCCTCGGAAGACATATTTTTTTAAATTTACCTATATTTTTCCAATCCTGAGTCTTCATTTTGACCTCTTCTTTGATTGGCCAGTCTGAAAGAGCCAATAGTTGCTTTGGTCTGTGTATTCTAAGACTTTGCAAAAGGTCTTTCGGTGATTTTTAAACTCATAATTCATATGGTCTCTTCCGTTTCTAGATTATTTCTCTTCCTGATCACTCTTCCTAGTGAGGTCTGTGGATAGAAGTATATCAGAAAGAACTGCTTTGTTCAGAAGAATTGAACACTGAGGACCACCTGTGCCTCCACGAGCCACATCTCATGTTGCAGGAGATGCAATCTCTTAATAAGAGAGAGTTAGGAAGTAGTCAAATCTATATTAATTTGAACTAAATTTGCATTATTTTGGAAGCTCTTAAATTTTAAATGTATTTATCTTCTAACTGACAAATAAAATTGCATATATTTATGGCATACATGATATATATAAATAGCATGGAATGGTTAATATATCAACTATCCCACATAACTATCATTCATTTTGTGAGGAGAGCACTTAAAATCTATTCCCTTCTCAGCTTTCAAGTATACAATATGTTATTACTAATTATAGTCACCATGTTGTACAACAGACCTCTTGAACTTATTCCTCCTCTCTAAGTGAAATCTGATGTGATCAACATCTCTCCAATCCCCCCTCCACCCCTTCACCCTAATAATCACCATTCCACTTTCTATTTCTATGAATTTGACTTTTATTAGACTCTACGTATGAGTGAAATCACATCTGTTTTCCTATGCCTGGTTTATTTCCCTAATATAATGCCCTCTAGGCTCATTTATGTTGCCTCCAATGACAAGGTGTCTTTTATTAAGGCTGAATAGTATTCTATTGTGAACATATGCTACATTTTCTTATGCATTCATCTGTTGATAGACACGGGCTGACTCCATATCTTGGCTATTGTACCTAATGCTGCAAAGAACATGGGAGTACAAATATCTCTTCAGCATAGGGACTTTCCTTCCTTTGGTTATGTACCCAGAAATGGGATTGCTGGTTCATAAGCTAGTCCTATTTTCGATCTTTTTTCAATTAATTTATTTTTTTTTGGCAGTGCAAGGAGTTGAACCCAGGGCCTCACACATGCTAAGCAAACACTCTACCATTGAACTACATTACCAGCCCTGTTTTAAAATCTTTTGGGGGGACCATGTATACTATTTTCCATAATGGCTACACTAACTTACATTCCCATCAACAGTGTGTAAGAGACCCCTTTTTCCACATCCTTGCCAACACTTTTTGTCTTTCATCTTTACAGCTCTTAATTTTCATCTACAAATCTCTCAACTGTGTGTCACTATCATAGAGCATCATTCAGAAAGGCCACACTTTCTGTTTATCTGTATTTCATACAGTGGTGTACATTTTGCTGGACTGTGTAGCTTCCATGCACAAAACAAAAAATAATTTCTCTCCAATTGAAACCCATTGTAAGAAAAAGGGTATTGATAGAGCTCTATCGGCTCCTTTCCCCACCATCAATCCTTCTCTCACCCTGAAAATGTAGCTAATGATAATCAATGACTTTATGGTAATCACTTCCTTGTTGTTGTTGTTGTTTTAGTTTTAAAATGTGTCTCTAAAACATAATAGTTTTGCCTGTGTTTTTTAAACTCATGAATAAAATCACAGTATGTATCATTTTCTGTATGACTTCATCCATTCAACATTACATTTTTAAAATTCATTTATGTTTTTTAAACAGTAAATGTTTGATATACCAAAATTTGTATGTCCATTGTTCTGTTGATGGACATTAAGAATCTTCTAGGTTTTCTGTTATGAGTATTGTTGATATGAACATATAGTCTAGAAATGAGCTTCTTGTTAGTTGTAGTTTTGCAAATATCTTTTACCATGCTGTGATTTGTCTTTTCACTTTTGTAAGGGGGTTGCTTAAGACATATAAATTCTTAATTTGAATGTACTCATACTTAACCAATCTTTTTCTTTGTTGGACTTCTATATCTCATGTAAGTTTTTGTCTGGTCAAAGATCTTAAAGATACTCTCTTTTCTTAGGCTTTCCTCTTATCTTTCACCTTCATTTCTACAACCTATCAGCAGCACATCTTTTTTGTGTAGTGTCAGAATCAAGTTTAATTTTTCACTTATTTGATGAGGTCCCCTATCATTAATTGAAAGTCTGGCTTTTCCTTATCTTTCTGAAGAGTCACCTTTGTGACATTTCAAGGATCCAAATATGTTGAGATTTCTTTCTTGATTGTTTATTCTTTTCCATTGAGCTACTTGTCTATACTTATACAATTTGCACATTCTTGATCAGTTTTAACTACACATTCTTAATTACCATAGTGTTCTAATAAATCCATGTTATTTGAGCAAGTCCTCTTGATTTTATTGGTCTTCAGTGTTCTCATATAGATTTTAGAATCATCTTGTAAAGATCCATAAAAAATTCTGCTAAGGTTTGGTTTGCATCATATCTATGAATCTGTTTGGTAAAGATTCATATTTTTACCATGACTGATCTTTCAACATGTCCATGAATAAATTATATACTGTCATTTTTCCAGATCTTCTTTAATATCCTTCCACAAAGTTTTATTATTGTCTATATAGATATTTTACACATATTTTATTAGATTTATTCCTAATATTGGAGATTTAATCTGATTTCATCTGTGATGTTTGAGTGCATGAGTTCTTCCAAAATTCATATATATTGGAGCTTAAACGCCAATGTGATAGCATGAAAAGTTGGGGTCTTCAGGAGAAGTCATGAGGGCAGAGTCTTCATGAATATGATTATCCACTTTATTAATGGGCTAGGCCTTTTACCCTTCTACCCTCCCGCCATGTGAGGACTCAGCATAAATCCACTATGGAGGCTGCAGCAGGAAGGAGCCATCTTGGAAGCAGAGATAAGCCCAAACCAAGTACTGAACCTGCCAGCACCTTGACTTTGAACTTCTCAGCCTCCAGAATGGTGAGAAATAAATTTCTGTTATTTACATGCTACCCAGTTTAAGGTATTTGGTTAACAAACAGACTAGTATAGTACAGATGCTCTTCAACTTATGATAAGGCTACATCCTGATAAATTCATCATAATTCAAAATGTCTTCTTTCAATCTTAAGTCAAAAATGTTTTCAATACACACAGCCTACTGAACATATAGTATGATTTCTATGAATGCATGTAGCTTTCAAACCATTATAAATTGAATCCTAAATTGAAGACCATCTGCATCTTATTAAATTTTGTTTATTACCAGTATAAAGAGAAAAATGATTCTACATGATGACATCACACCTGACAAACTTCTTTATTTATTTATTTATTTATTTTTATTGTTTTATTATTCATATGTGCATACAATCCTTGAGTCATTTCTCCCCGCTGCCCCCACCGCCTCCCTTACCACCCATTCCGTAAAGTATAATGCTGGCTGTAGGTTTGTCATATATAGCTTTTATAATTTTGAGGTACTTTCCTTCTATTCCTAGTTTTCTTAGAGTTTTTATCATGAAATGGTGTTGGGTCTTATCAAAGGCTTTTTCTGCATCTATTGAGATGATCAACTGGTTTTTGTCTTTGCTTCTGTTAATGTGGTTTATTACATGTATTGATTTTCGTATGTTGAACCACCCCTGCATTCCTGGGATGAAGACTACTTGGTCATGGTGAATAATCTTTTTGATGTGTTGTTGAATTCAGTTTGCCATTATTTTGTTGAGGATTTTTGCATCAATGTTCATTAAGGAGATTGGCCTCTGTTCTCCTTTTTGGAGGTGTCTTTGCCTGGTTTTGGGATAAGTGTAATACTGGCTTCATAAAATGTGTTTGGCAGTTTTCCTTCCCTTTCTATTTCATGGAACAGTTTAAGGAGGGTTGGTATCAGTTCTTCTTTAAAGGTCTGATAGAATTTAGCAGAGAATCCATCAGGTCCTGGACTTTTCTCTTTGGGGAGACTCTTGATTGCTGCTTCAATTTCATTTTGTGTTATAGATCTATTCAGGTGATTAATTTCCTCTTGGTTCAGTTTTGGATGATCATATGTGTCTAGAAATCTGTCCATTTCTTTAAGATTTTCAAATTTATTTCAATATAGGTTCTTGAAGTAGTCTCTGATGATTTCCTGGACTTCCATGGTATTTGTTGTTATCTCCCCTTTTGCATTCCTGATTCTACTAATTTGGGTTTTTTCTCTCCTCATTTTAGTCAGGTTTGCCAGGGGTCTGTCGATCTTGTTTATTTTTTCAAAGAAACAACTTTTTGTTTCATTAATTCTTTGTATGGTTTTTTTAGTTTCTATTTCATTGATTTCAATTCTTATTTTTATTATTTCTCTCCTTGTATTTGTGTTGGGATTTTCTTATTATTATTTTTCTAGGAGTTTGAGATGTAGCATTATGTCATTGATTTGGGATCTTTCAGTCTTTTTAACATGTGCACTCATGGCTATAAACTTTCCTCTCAGGACTGCCTTTGCTATGTTCCATAGGTTCTAGTAGGTTGTGTTTTCATTTTCATTGACTTCCAGGAACTTTTTAATTTCCTCTTTTATTTCATCAATGACCCATTGTTCATTAAGTAATGAGTTATTTAGTTTCCAGCTGTTTGTAAGTTTTTTGTCTTTACTTTTGTTGTTGCATTCTAGTTTTATTGCATTGTGATCAGATAGTATGCACGGTATAATTTCTATTTTCTTATTTTTGCTAAGGCTTTCTTTGTGCCCTAGGATATGATCTGTTTTGGAGAAGGTTCCATGGGCTGCTGAGAAGAATGCATATTGTGTAGAAATTGGATGAAATGTTCTGTAAACATCAAGTAGGTCCATTTGATCTATTGTATGTTTTAGATCTTGGATTTCTTTACTGATTTTTTGTTTGGATGACCTATCTATTAATGATAATGGGGTGTGAAAGTCTCCCACAACCACTGTGTTGGAGTTAATATATGCTTTTAGGTCTTTCAGGGTATGTTTGATGAAATTGGGTGCATTGGCATTGGGTGCATATAGGTTGGTAATTATTATTTCCTTTTTGTCTATTTCCCCTTTTATTAGTATGGAATGTCCTTCTTTATCTCATTTGATCAATGTAGGTTTGAAGTCTACTTTGTCAGAGATAAGTATTGCTACTCCTGCCTGTTTTCAGGGGCCATTGGCTTGGTAAATCTTCTTCCAGCCTTTCATCCTAAGCCTATGCTTATTTCTGTCAGTGAGATGGGTCTCCTGTAAGCAACAAATTGTTGGATCTTCCTTTTTAATCCATTTCGTCAAGTGGTGCCTTTTGATGGGTGAATTAAGTCCATTAACATTAAGTGTTAGTACTGATAGGTATGTGGCGATTCCTGTCATTTAGTTGTCTTAGTTGTTTGAAGGTTTGATTGTGTGTACCTAAGTTGAGGTTACTCTCTACTTTCTTGCTTTTTCTTTTCCTGTAATTTGGTGCTGCCTGTCCTTTCATGGTTATGTTGGGTTTCACTTTCTGTGTGTAGAATCCCTTGAAGAATCTTTTGTAGTGGTGGCTTTGTGGTCACATATTGTTTTAGTTTCTGCTTATCATGAAAGACTTTTATTGCTCCATCTATTTTGAATGATAGTTTTGCTGGGTAGAGTATCCTTGGGTTGAAGTTATTTTCATTCAGTGCCTGGAAGATCTCATCCCACGCTCTTCTTGCTTTTAATGTTTCTATTGAGAAGTCTGCTGTGATTTTGATGGGTTTACCTTTGTATGTTATTTGTTTTTTCTCTCTTACAGCCTTCAATATTCTTTCCCATTTTCTGTACTTGTTTTAATGATGATATGTCGTGGGGCAGTTCTATTTTGATCTGGTCTGTTTGGTGTCCTGGAGGCCTCTTGCATCTGTATGGGAGTGTCTTTCTCTAGATTTGGGAAATTTTCTGTTATTATTTTGTTGAATATATTGTGCATTCCCTTTGCTTGCACCTCTTCTCCTTCTTCAATGCCCATGATTCTCAAGTTTGGTTTCTTGATGGAGTCGGTGAGTTCTTGCATTTTCTTCACAGGTCTTGAGTTGTTTAATTAATAGTTCTTCGGTTTTTCCTTTAATTACCATTTCATCTTTGAGTTCTGAGAATCTGTCTTCTGTTTGTTTTATTCTGCTGGATTGGCCTTCCATTTTGTTTTGCAATTCTGTTTTGTTCTTTTTTCTGAGGCTTTCCATATCATGGGTCGGTTCCTCTTTAATGTTGTCTATTTTTCTCCTGAGTTCATTTATCTCTTTATTAATCATGTTCTCTGTTTCACTTTGGTGTTTATACAGTGCCTCTATGGTTTCCTTTATTTCTTCTTTTACTTTTTCAAATTCTCTATTTTTGTTGTCTTGGAATTTCTTGAGTGTCTCCTGTATATTTTGGTTGACCATATCCAGTATCATCTCTATAAAATTCTCATTGAGTACCTGTATGTCTTATTTTATATTATTCTTGTGGGCTTCATTGGGTTCTTTGGCATAGCTTATCTTCATTTTGTTGGAGTCTGGATCTGAGTATCTGTTTTCTTCATTTCCCTCTGGTTCCTGTACTAATTTTTTGCTGTGGGGAAACTGGTTTCCCTGTTTTTTCTGTCTTCCCAACATTGCCCTTGGTGTTGCTATTGTCCCTGTATGTGTGCAATTAAGTATTTTCTGGCTTGTAATAATAGCACTAGTATATTTAGAATGGAAGGGTGAGAGGGGATGGAAAGCAAAGAAGTTAAAGGAAAAGGGAAGAACAAATAATCAAGTAGAAAAGACAACAAAACAAAGAAACAAACAAAAATTTTCAAGGATATAAACAGGGAGAGACAGTGTACTAATCAACCGTAAGCTGAAAAGGCATTAGAGAGACAGAGAGAGGATTGCAAATAAAAAGAGTAAAGATAAGAATAAAAATAAAAAATAAGTAAATGAAAGAAAAAATATATATATAAAATAAAATATAACAAAATAAAAAATAAAAACCTCCAAGTTGAAATGCAATGATATCTCAGTCTTAATAATTTTGGTGTTCGTCCCTCAGCCTGCAATCCTGGAGATGGTGCCTCAGATGTTTTTCTGTAGTTCTCTCATCAAAGGGGACGCATAAAGTAGAATAAAACTGCACAAAAAAAAAGTGTCCCAAGTTCAAATGCAATACAGTTTCAGTAAGTTTTTCAGCATGCAGGTGTAGTTCAGTTGTTTTCTCATCAAAGGTAGGGAGAGAGATAAAATTATTCTTATTGCTTATTACTCAGTTTCTCTTTTTTCCCTGGGGAGGGGTCAGTCTGTCCAGGGGGCTATGCTGATCTGGCCCAGAGTTTTCTGTGGATGTACCGCATACCGCTTAGCTACTTTGTCCGCGTCTTCCCAAGCTGTCTGGATGGGGGCAACTGGCAGCCCGGGGGCCCTCCTGGTTTCTCCCTTTAACATGAAGTGGAGGTTCTCTGCACAGGCTGGAGGTGTGGAGGGCCCTGGCAAACTTCGTAAATTTTCTTGTTAATCCTAATTATCCCTACATGGCTTTGTACTTTTTCTATTTATATGGTAATATTAATGAACAATGAGAGTTTTCATTTCTCCCTTTCTGATTTTTTTTTAACTTTACTGCCTGGGCTAAGACTTCTACAATCTGAATAGAGATAGAATGGAAACTATTTTTGTCTTAATAGTGACTACAAAGGCAAATCTTTCAAAACTTCTATGATTAAATATGGTATTCACTGTAGGTTGATCTCTATCAGTTAAATTTTTTTAAAAAATCATTTATAGTCTTAGATTGTTAAGAGCATTTTCCATTAATGTATGTTGAATTTTATAAGTATTATTTCTTTATCTATTGAGGCAATCATATTTCTCCTTTATTGTCTTATTTTGGAAATTTCATTGATGGAGATTTTAAAAAATATTAAACCTAGCTTTCATTTTTGGAATAGTTTGTACTGACCTCTACTCTCTCTCTCTTTCTTCCCCCCCACTTACATGTAACTTATTATGCACATACATAAAATTTGTTCATTCTCTGAGCATTCTCTCTCTCTCTCTCTTTCTCTTTCTCTCTCTCTTTGTGATTCCTGGATTCATTCATTACTTTACTTAGGATTTTTGTGTATAACCTCTTATATGAGCTAATCCTTTCTTATATATTCTTATTAAGCTTTGATAAGGGTTTTCTGGTTTCACTTTGGTCTCTAGAAGAGATTTGCAATGCCTTAAATATTTAGCAGATTTAAGCTTAAGCTTTACTAATATGGAGTTGCAGGAATTGTTTTTATAATTATGGGTGAAATTTCTTTAATATTATGTATTGTTTAGACTTCAATTTTGTTAGAATGCATATTTTAGTAATTCATATAATCATAAGTTTTAATTTATTGATTTAAAGTTGCAGAGTTTTCAAGATACTCTTATGCTCATTCAAATACTTGTTGACTCTGTAGTGATATCTTTCTTGCATTCTTGATATTATTTGTTATATTTCTTTCTCTCTGAATAATTATACTACTTTTTGATTTGCTCGTCTTTATTGTATGTTTATTTTTATTTAATTAACTTTTACTCTTTTATCTTTCTTATTCTCATTTTTCTAAATCCTTTGACTCAATTTATGTGTCTTTCCTCTTTAGGTCAGTGATTGTTCGCCATATTTCTTTTCTGATATATTATTTTAAAGTTATGTATTTCCCACAATTAGTGCTTTGGCTTCATCCCACAAGTTTTATTAAGTATTATTTTACTATCATTTAATTAAAATATTATCTAGTTTCATTATAATTACTTCTTTCTTCTACTAATTATTGTTTAGAAATCTATTTATTATTTTATATTACAGATGTCAATTTCTAGTATAAATCAATATGATTATATTAGTCATTTTCATTACTATAACAAATACATGAGTCTGGGTGATATTTTAAAAAGAGATTTATTTGCCTCACCATTTTGGATACTGAAAATCCATACAGCATGGCACAGACTTTGGCTTCACCATATCATGGAGCACATGTGTTATGTGCGACCATCTGGTTTCTTTACCTCTTCTTATAAAGCCACTAGGAATAAGTCATTGGGGTACCACCCTGAGCACAATAACTGGATTAGTTTTCCATACCTTTAATGCTATTAATATATGACTCTTGGGATTGAGCTCCTGCAAGAGTTGGGGGATAAACCATATTCTAACCATACTAAGGCTTTAAGTAATACTAAGTATGATTTTAACTTTTTGATATTGGCTTTATGCCATGGTATTTGCCAAATTTTTAATTTATTTTTAATAGATACATAAAACTTGTACATTTTCATGAGTGACACATATACATTGAATAATGCTTAAGTCATGTTAAACACGTCCAATTCTGAAACATTTACCACTTCTTTGTGTTGAAAACATTCAAAATTCTTTCTTTTAACTTTTTGAAATATGCAATTCATTATTGTGATAAACATTTTCAAATATCTTACATTTTAAAGTGTTTTCTGACAGATCACATGGCAGTAATCTTTACAGGTCTATTTCTTCTGTCTGCCATTTCTGTTTCTTTTGTGTCTTCTCATTTTTCAAAGGGATATTTTATTATATACAGAAGTTTTATTTGTAAAATTGCTTGTGTAAAAAACATGTAAGGACTGAGGTGGTGTAATTTTCCTCTGGGGAAAATTTATATTTACATCTGCCAGGTATCCTGGGCCACAAGTGATCTGGTATCTTCTTGATCAATTTTCATGAATTAAGGTCACACTAAACAATGCCATCTGAGAGAACCATAGCTACTTCTATTTCATTCCTACTGCTAAAATGCAGCCCCTTCTGGAGCCCAATCAAAGCAAGGAGTTTTGCTCCTACTTCCCTCAGTGTCCTGAATACCAATCACTATTCACCCGAATCAGTGAGGCTGTCATAGGTATGACCCAGTCCCTGGGGCTTTTATCCACCCTAGAAGAAGCTGCAAAGAATCCAGAGGAAAGAGGCCACAAAATGCCCTTTCTCTGGCCTCTGCCCTTCCCAATTTTTGGCTCATTCATTGTCTGCTGTCCTGATTGTTCTCTAATACATTTTTTTAAGTATTGCTAATACCTTTAAATAGTTATTAAATAATTATTTCCCCAGAAATAAGTTACTTGTTCCTTTTGTAAGAACACTGGTCTGAATTGTGTAAGCTGCCACTACCAGAGGTAGTATTCTTATTTAGTTTCAAAATAACTTAATTTTATAGCTGTAAAAGTTCCTTGCCTCTCAATATTCCCTTATAAGGGAGATTGATAAAGGAAGTTTCTATGGTATATAGGCTTGTGTCCCACCAAGTTCATATGTTGAAACCTAATCTCAATTGATGGTGTTAGGAGGTGGGCCTTTTGGAAATGACCAGGTCATGAGGATGGAGTTCTCACAATAAGATTAGTGCCCTTGAGAAAGAAGCCCCAGAAAGCTGCCTTGCCTCTTTCTACTGTGTGAGGAGACAACTGGAAGTTGCCAACTATGATCATCAGATGCTGAATCTGCTGGCACCTTCTCTTAGACTTCACAGCTTTCAGAACTGTGAGTAATAAATTTCTGTTGTTTATAAGTCACCTAGTATGTGGTATTTCATTATTGCGACCCAAATGGCCCAAGACAGAAGACACACAGAACTCACCAAGAAGCCCACTATACTGGAGTCTTGAATGATTTAGCCTGAAAATTACTTAGACATTCAATATAATTTATGTCTGAGACATCTATATTACTAAAGTGTTAGGCTTCTTTCTTACTAAAAATCCAGCCTAAATGATAAAGATAATTCTACTTGTTAAGAACTATAATCATTAAGTATAATCAGCATCAAGTGGAACTTTTCTAAGCAGTAAATGGTAGTTTAATTACATATGTAGTCTATCTATGACTACAAAATTAAGTTTAAAATGTTCAAGCAAGATCTGTATTGGAGTTAATACATATTCATGAGCATACAATGTATTGCCCATAAATCCAAGTGAGATTGACTCTAACTATTTTTATTTCTTCCCAGATATCTTCTTAAATTCTGTTTATTACATCACGTTCTGCTTTCCATAATAAGTCAAAGACTCCATTAAATTTAAAGAAGATAAGAACACATAAAGTAGTTTATCTTCTAAATAACTTTAGGTTTCCTTTTATTTCTTCTCAAGACTTTCAAGCAAAACAAAACAAAAAACTCCATCAAAAAATAATGAAACACAGATGAAGTTATCCATATTCAATGACTTTCCATTTCAAAGTTCAATGAATTTCACCTGCCAAACTCCATGGACTCTGGACTAGGAGAGGAAGTGCAGAGATTGAACATAGGCCTGTTGGGCACTTCCCCAAAACAAGGACTGCAGTCTAGAAAGGCTTAGCCTATGCTCCAATTAAAATGTCAAAATCCAGGGTATGAATGGAAAGTAGAAAGAGAGGTGATGATCCTACAAGGACTTGTTTCCTTTCAATATGCACACACCACCTCAAAATGTCAGTTTCAAATCTTACTGTCACATTGTTTCTATTACTTACTCCCTAGATTTCAGTAGAGCAAAGATCACCAGAAATGAAGGAGTGATTAGGAGGAATGAAAGTCAGCACGTTTTTGTCTTAAAGGGTTTGCTCTGAGCCACACCACCTGCTTAGGAAACTGATGTGTCCAGATTTTAAAAAGTAATAAAATGACAGATTTGGTGAAAGGGTATGTAACACCAAAAATAGTAGCTCACTATGATCATAGATCTCTTCCCTCCCCAGGTTTCCTGCTCTCATGATCTAAAAAGAGCTAAACAAAATATCAAATCTAAAATACAAGAACATAATCCTGAAATAATGGCTTTAATATGCAGATTGAACAAGTAGATCATGTTCCAGGAAAAGAAAATCAATACAATAAGATTAGTGCTGGCATATACTCTTAGGAAGTTACTCAAGCATAAGGATAAGAAATAACTGTAGAGTAATCCAGGTAAGAAAAAAAAATTACAAGCTCAATTAGCCTCCCACTGTACATCAAAGCACTTACTACTAGAAAATAGTTGACAATACAGTTAAATTATCAAAGGAAGGAAGGGTGACCTTAAAATTTTATACCTAGTCAGCTACTAATTATTAAATATCATGTTTACTTTATAGACTTTGTTTGAATATTTCCAGTAGTGCTAATATTGCTTTCCTTTTTTGTTATCAGTTTTTTTCTTTATTCATTTATTCATATATGCATACTTTGTTTGGACTATTTCTCCCTCCTCACCCTCACCCCTTCCTCCTCCCACCACACCACTCACTTCCAGACAAAACCTGTTTTGCACTTTTCTCCAATTTTGTTGAAGAGAAGACATAAGCAATATTAAGAAAACAAAGTGTTTTTGCTAGTTGAGATAAGGATAGCTATACAGAGAGATTCCTAGCATTGCTTCCATGCACAAGTGTATTACAACCTGAAATGATTCATCTCTACCAGACCTCTTCATTACTTCCCGGTCACCTTCCCATATTGACCTCTGTCATTTTGAGGTTACTGTATTAGCTCCTCTGCAGTGGGTACATCAAACACTTTCAAGTTTTGGGTTTCCTTCCTTTCCCTTTTCCTCCTGTATATTTCCTTCCCTTAGCGTGTGACCATGTCTAATAAAACTACTGCATTTGTTTTGGATCTAAAGTCCAAATATGAGGGAGAACATACGATTTTTGGCTTTCTGAGTCTGGCTAACCTCACTCAGAATGAGGTTCTCCAGTTCCATTCACTTACATGCAAATGGTAAGATTTCATTTTTCTTCATGGCTGAGTAAAATTCCATTGTATATAAATACCATTTTCTTAATCCATTTGTCAGTAGTGGGGCATCTTGTCTGTTTCCATAACTTGGCTATTGTGAATAGTGCTGCAATAAACATGGGTGTGCAGATGCCTCTGGAGTAACCTGTGTTGCATTCCTTTAGTTATATCCCTAAGAGTGGGATTTGATCTATGTTTAGGTTTTTAAGAAGCCTCCTTATTGTTTTCTAGAGTGGTAGTACTAGCTTACATTCCCACCAGCAGGGTATGAGGATTCCTTTTTCCCCACATCCTCTCCAACATTTGTTGTTGGTGGTGTTTTTGATGGTAGCTATTCTAAAAGGGGCGAGGTGGAATCTTAGTGTGGTTTTGATTTACATTTCCTTTATAGACAGAGATGGTGAGCATTTTTTCATGTGTTTTGGGGCCATTTGAATTTCTTCTTTTGAGAAAGTTCTGTTTAGTTCAGTTGCCCATTTCCTAATCGGTTCATTGATTTTGAGGGAGTTTAGTTTTTTGAGCTCCCTGTATATTCTGGTTATCAGTCCTTTGTCTGATGTATAGCTGGCAAATATTTTCTCCCACTCTGTGGGTGTGGGTCTCTTCAGTTTAGAGACCAGTTCTTTTGTTGTGCAGAAGCTTTTTAATTTCCTGTAGTCTCATTTGTCTATCCTTTCTCTTAGTTGCTGAGCTGCTGGGGTTCTAGCAAGGAAGTCCTTACCTATACCTATTGCTTCCAGAGTATTCCCTGGTCTTTCCTGTACTAACTTCAGAGTTTCGAGTCTAATATTAAGGTCCTTGATCCATTTTGAGTTGATACTAGTACAGGGTGATAAACATGGATCTAGTTTTGGTTTTCTGCAGATAGATAACCACTTTTCCCAGAAACATTTGTTGAAGAATCTGTCTTTTCTCCATCATATGTTTTTAGCGCCTTTGTCAAAAACAAGGTGGGCATCATTGTGTGGATTCATATCTGGGTCTCTATTCTGTTCCACTGGTCTTCATATCTGTTTTTGTGCCAGTACCATGCTGTTTTTATTGCTGTTGCTTTGTAATATAGTTTTAAGCCAGGTATTGTGATACCTCCAGCATTGCTCTTTTTGCTCAGTATTGCCTTGGCTATTCATGGTCTTTTTTGTCTCCAAATGAACTTTAGGGTATATTTTTTCAATCTCTGTGATGAATGTCATTGGGATTTTGATGGAAACTGTATTAAACATGTAGACTGCTTTTGGTAGTATAGCCATTTTTGCTATGTTGATTCTACCAATCCATGAGCACAGGAGATTTTTTCCACCTTCTGTAGTCTGCCTCAATCTCTTTCTTCAGGGGTTTGTAGTTCTCCATGTAGAAGTCATACACATCCTTTGTTAAGTTACTCCTAGGTATTTGATTTTCTTTGAGGCTATTGTAAGTGGAATTGTTTTCATATATTCTTTCTCAGTTTGTTATTAGTGTATAAAAAAGCTAATGATTTTTGTAAGTTGATTTTATATCCTGCCACCTTGCTCTAGCTGTTGATGGTATCTAGGAGTTTTGGGGTATAGTTTTGTGGGTCTTGAAGGTATAGGATCATATCAACTCCAATAGGGATATTTTGACAGTTTCTTTACCTATTTGTATTCCTTTTATTTCTTCTTCTTGCCTAATTGCTCTGGCTAGGAGTTCCAGGACTATGTTGAATAGGAGTGGAGAGTGGGCAACCTTGTCTTGTCATGATTTTAGGGAAAATGTTTTCAGTTTTTCTCCATTAAGTATGATGTTGGCTATAGGTTTGTCATATATAGCCTTTTTAATGTTGAGGTACTTTCCTTCTATTCCTACTTTTCTTAGAGCTTTTAGCATGAAGTGGTGTTGGATCTTATCAAAGGCTTTTTCTGCATCTATTGAGATGATCAAATGGTTTTTATCTTTGTTTCTATTATTGTGCTGTGTTACATTTATAGATTTACATATGTTGAACCATTCCTGAATCCCTGGGATGAAGCCAACATAGTTGTGGTGAATGATCTTTCTGATATGTTGTTGGATTTGGTTTGCCAATATTTTATTGAGGATTTTTGGATCAATGTTCATTAAGGAAACTGGCCTATAGCTCTCCTTTTTGGATGTATCTTTGTCTGGTGTTGGGATAAGTGTAATACTGACTTCATAGAGTGAGTTAGACAGTATTATTTCCCTTTCTGTTTTATGGAAAAGTTTAAGAAGAGTTGGTATTAGCTCTTCTTTAAAGGTCTGATAGAATTCAGCAGAGAATCTATCAGGTCCTGAACTTTTGTTTTTTGGGAGATTCCTTATTGCTGCTTCAATTTCATTTCATGTTATAGATCTATTTAGGTGGTTAATATCCTCTTGGTTCAATTTTGGATGGTCACAAGTATCTAGAAATTTGCCCATTTCTTCAAGATTTTCAAATTTATTGGAATATAGGTTCTCAAAGTAGTCTCTGATGATTCCCTGGATTTCCATGATTTTTTTTTTTTTTTGATGTATCTTCTTTTTTTTTTTTCTTTCTCTTACCATTTTTTTTCTTTTATTATTCATATGTGCATACAAAGCTTGGGTCATTTCACTCCCCTGCCCCCACCCCCTCCCTTACCACCCACTCCACCCCCTCCCGCTCCCCCCCCTCAATACCCAGCAGAAACTATTTTGCCCTTATTTCTAATTTTGTTGTAGAGAGAGTATAAGCAATAATAGGAAGGAACAAGGGTTTTTGCTGGTTGAGATAAGGATAGCTATACAGGGCACTGACTCACATTGATTTCCTGTGTGTGGGTGTTACCTTCTAGGTTAATTCTTTTTGATCTAACCTTTTCTCTAGTACCTGTTCCCCTTTTCCTATTGGCCTCAGTTGCTTTTAAGGTATCTGCTTTAGTTTCTCTGCATTAAGGGCAACAAATGCTAGCTAATTTTTTAGGTGTCTTACCTATCCTCACCTCTCCCTTAAGGTTTCTGTTGAGAAATCTGCTGTGATTTTGATGGGTTTACCTTTGTATGTTATTTGTTTTTTCTCTTACAGGCTTCAATGTTCTTCCTCTATTCTCTGTGCTTGTTCTTTTAATGATAATATGTCAGGGAGAAGTTCTATTTTGGCCAAGTGTGGCTCCAGCATCTCAGCAAGGTTTTGGAGTCACAGAGCTCATGCTGTCTGGTTTTGCACCCTAGTTGCCATATTTATTGCTCTTTCTTACAAAAGAAAATCCCAGATCATGCATTGCTTTTCACTGCCAGTCTCTTTACTCTCCTTTAATCTGATACAGTTCCACCATCTTTTTTTGTATTTTGTTACTTCTCAAATTAGCTTTATTTGAAATTTACTCATAATTAGAATCTTATTATGTAACTTTGATAGAACTACCCCAGACACCATCTTAACCAAGTGATCACTAGTTGACTAGGGGTTTGGCTCAGTGTTTGAGTGCTTGCCTAGTAGGCATGAGGCAGTGGGTTCCATCCTTACCACTGCCTCCTCTCCCCCACAAATCATGAGCAATGAAATAAATTGACACCACATGTTCCTTTTCACATAGTGAATAAAGAATAACAAGCCTAAGTTTGGTGCCTTAATACATCAGTCACAAAATATAAATACATTTTTGCTGCAGTATTTAAGAAAAATGAAGCAGTATACATGGTAGATGTGAGCTTCCATTCATACTCTCAGTCCAACCCTCAAATTAATTTCCTTTCTCAAGAAAATTGCTATTAATGGATTGGTGGGTATTTGTCACAGCTCTTTGGAGGATTTTATATGGGTTCGAAATGTAAAGTTCATATAGGTTTTGTTGGGGGAGGTGAGGTTATAGGGGGAGAAGAGGTTATATAAAAATAATCACACAAAAATCAGTTCCAAATGATGAAAGATGTTAATGTAAAATCTGAAGTCTTGAAATTGCTGTAGGAAAACACTGGAAGATACCTAGGCACAGGTAATTACTTTCCAAATAGGACTCTAATTGCTCAGGAAATAAGAATAAGAACTGACAAATGGGATTACATCAAATAAAAAAGCTTGTGCACATCAACAGAAACTACTATCAGAATGAAGAGACAACCCATAGAACAGGAGAGAATCTTTGCCAGTTGTTCATCAAACAAAAGACTAATATGCAAAATAAAGAAAAAAGCTCAAAAAATTAAACACCAAACAATAATCTAATTAATAAATGAGAAAATTAATGGAACAAACAGTTCTCTAAAGAAGTATAAATGGCCAGTAAATAATAAGAAATATTCAACATCCTTAGCAATCAATGAAATTCAAATTGAAATGACACTGAGATTCCATCTCACTCCAGTCAGAATGTCTATCATCAAGAAAACAAAAAACAACAAATGTTTGCAAGGATACTGGAGGAAAGGAACTTTTATGCACTGTTAGATCAGTCCAGCCACTATGGAAATGAGTAGAGGTTCCTCAAGAAACTAAAAATACAGCTACCATATTATCCAGCCTATACTATTCTTGGGCACATATCTGAAGAAATTTAAGTCAACATACAATAGAGATATTTGCACACCTGTGTTTATAGGATCTCTATTCATAATAACCAACCTATGGGATCACTACATACCCAACAACCAATGATTGAATAAAGAAAACGTTGTACATATGTGCAATGGAGTATTATTTAGTCACAAAGAAGAATGAAATTATGTCGTTTGCAGGAAAATAAATGGAACTGGACCACATCATATTAAGCAAGATAAGCCAAGCTCAGAAAGACAATATCACATGTTTTCACTCACATACAGAATCTAGAACTAATAATGATCACAATAAGACATTATTGTAAAGGGGGAACTGCTTGGGGGGGGAGCCAGTAGGAGGAGGGAGAAAGGAGTGGGTTACAGGGGCTGAATATGATTGAAGTTATTGTACATAAGTATGAAAATAGCACAATGAAATCCACTAAAACTGTTTAAAAGGGGGGGAGGAAAGAAAGAGATTAAAAAAGAGGAATATGGAGGGGATGAATTTGATCAAAGTACATTATCTGCATGTATGGAAATATCATAATGAAACCCTTTTGTATGATTAAATTATGCTAATAAAAATTTTTAAATAATCACACTGCATATTTTCACCTGCAATTTATTATTCATAAATTTTACAATGCTTTTCATGATAGCCTACAGATACCTCATTTAAAAAATCTGATTATTAGTATTCCAAGGAATATATGAAGCATAATTTATTTATGCATCCTGAATTGGAAGACATTTTAATTGCTTTCAACTACTATTGGGCAAAGACTTCCAATCCCTTGAAAGAGAATTGAACTTGGAATCCAAAAACATAGCCTCGAGACTTGACTCCACTACTTGCTAGCTATATGTACTTCATGCAAACCAGGCTCTGCATTTGTAAATCAAGAGTATAGACAGATTTCCTATGTATTTTAAATCATTGGTGTGCATGCCAAACGTTATAAATAATAAAAGAATTTTTTCTCTTTAAAATATTGCACAAATGCAGATAGAAAATGTGATTTTTGGAGATAGGTGATAACCAACACTCCAAAAATAATCCATTAACCATCTCCCATTTACAAACTCTATTAAAATAGAGAAATTAAAGTCTTAATGCTATGTACAAGATGACAGAGATTTCTAATGTATAGATTTTCAACAGGCCACATATTCTTCAACCATTCTGTTTCAGTCATTTCTTACTACTTCTTTTCCATTTAGCTTCAATTAACTTGGTTTATTACATGAAATTAAGGTGTCCCAAATTATATTTGCTGCCTATATCAGAAAAATATTAAAGACAATCATAATGGCCTTGATAATTTATTTTTTAATCTTCTCATAAAAATCTCTCAAATTGTAGAAGTTAATCATTATTTTAGACAAACCATAAGCACAGCTACATGGCATTTAGCAAGTTGTCATCAAGTCTATCATAATTGTAAGAATTTGTGGTTTAGGTGATTTAAATCCCATCTCTAATATGTCTCAATTTAATCATTTCATCTTCTCAGAGAAAGATGTGTAAATGAATCTCATTATTACTCAGTGAATGCAAAGTCATCTAGTATCTGTCTGCTGAAAAATTACAAGGGGAAAACAGGAGCGTTAATAGGATGCCTATAGCATTGTGATGAAACTGCAGGTTGAAATTCACTCTCTCATGCCCTTATTCCTTATGGCTTCAGAACAGTGTTGAGGCAAGGGATTTCCTTATAATTGGTAAAATATTGCTAGAAACTATTTAAATGAGGCAATAATCAGAAGGACTTTTTAAAAATACATAGTTTTCTTTGTAATAAAAAAACATATCTCAAATAACTTGGACATTTTCATGCTAATATTTTACTGGAAAATATGAATAGTGGGAGTGATATTTTCTTAATTGCAGTTAGCCAAACCTGGACAATCTAAATGTTCTCAATTTCAGTGTAGCAACACTAAAAAGACTTGAAAATTTATATTTGTAACATATAAATATAATATAAATGTTATAAATGCTGTGAGGCGTTTGCACTCACTGAATCAGAAGCACACATACACGTGCTCAAGAATGCAAGACCCCAGTGTTGTTAGAAATCTAATACCTCAGGAAAATGCATAAAAATAATTTGTAAATTAAAATAGTCATATAGCTTAATGTTTTTTAAATACATATTTGATAATGTTTACTTTTTGCTAATAGCTGCTGTAATTTGACCACATTTATACTTTTTGCATAACTGAGACCGTTTCCTGTGATCATAGTACTTCATGAAAGCACATACATTGGTTCACATTTTAAAGCTAATGTGTATGACGTAGCCAGGTGCTCTTTGTGTAATTTGCCAGTAATGAAATCACCTCAGCTTAAGTTCCATTCCAAGGCTCTTCCCAGGTGCCCTGCTCCTCAGTGCTACATACTGAATGAATGAATCAATGAGCAATGATCATTTGAACACATTTCATAGAAAGCCTCTCCTCCTCCAAAAATGTCCATCGGCTTAATTTTGACCTTTTTCTGACTTTCTGCATTTCATCATTCTAGGCTTTTTTATTTAACAAAATTTCAAATGCAACTTTATCCTCAAAGACCATAGGGTGGTGGATAAACCACACAAAAACAAAAGTCACTAAATTTAAGAGCAAGATCAGCCACCTCTATTATCTAACTTAGTCTACAAAGTAGCAGTCAAGGCCTAGTTTGTTTGTTTGTTTTTGCCCTGTTTGTTAAAATAAAATTTATAAAAGCAGTAAGTCACTAGTATCTAAAAATAGGGATATGGGCTGGAGCCATGGCTCAAGTGGTAGAGCAGCAGCCTCATCAGAGTGAAGCCCTGAAGTCAAACTCCACTATCACAAAAAAAAAAAAAAAAAAGATATTTCAAGTTCCTTTTAAACATGTAATATCTAAGCCACCTGACAATCTCCACATGGCGGTAAGCACTAGGACTAACCTGTGGCTATGCCCTTCAACTGCCCCTCAGCTCACAAAGTTCCCATCGCTTCCTATCATATCTTCCTGACCCCTGGCTTTCTTTCTTACTTGCCTTCCCTCTCTAGGCATTTGCATTTAAGACCCCAAACTGAAGATGAATAAAAATTGCCACCCCACTGAGATTAGGTGAAGATCCGTCTCCTCTGGTACCTAGAGAACAATTTATGAAATGATCCTCACTTTCAATATTAACACAAAACTACCACCTAAAACAGTAAAGAATGCTCTAATCTTGGAACCTATAACTTTCCATGTGGATCCTTATAAACCAAGAAAGTGGTATTTCAGTTCTTCCAAGAAGGATAGGTGTTGGGGAGCATCATGACCTTAGTGTTTGGACTGGAAGCAGAAGAGCTGTAGTTTCAATTCATCAAACAAAAAGAGTAGCTAGAACAACATCCTATGTGACCTTCTTCATGTTTCAATTCTTTAAGTTTTATCTCTCTACTTTGCCATCCTGTTTCACCATCAGAACACAGCCTGTTTCTTTCCTGGTCCTCCTCCCTGCTATAGTTCTTTAAGAAAAACAAGTGTTTTGTTTATACTTAATAATTGATTCTAGTTGTAGGGCTGGTTTAGAAAGAACAGGTTGCTCTTTTAGTGTGTTAAACACTGCAACTAAATTTACTGATTTCAGCCTGTTTCACCAAAAGGAGTCCCCTATGTCCATAAGAGCTGACCTATCATTAGGGAGTGTGAAGCTCTTTCTCTCCAAACAATGTTGTTAATCTTGCCTTTCCTGAGCTTTGTCTTCACAGCTATGTTCCAGGTGCTCTGAAGACTTTTTAAAGAAGTGGACTGAACTTGACCTGAAGGTACATCTCTATAAATTTCCCACACATTGTCTCTTTCCCACTTTTCTGAAGTCTCCAAATTAGATGCCTTAGCCAACCACAGCCTTTCTCATTCCTCCCATTCAAGTACTAACCAGGCCCAACCCTGCTTAGCTTCTGAGATCAGATGAGATCTGGTGCATTCAAGGAGGTATGGCTGTAGATTCACCCTTCTCACTTCTGATGTAGCTTGTACTCCAGGTCAGTTGCTCAATTCCTGTTTGCCTGTGACTAAAGACTAAAGAAGCAACTGGAGACCAGATAAAACATAAGTTATTTTGTTTGAGATATCAGTGAGTTTGGTTTTGTTTTTATTTTATTACTTACTTTTTTGGGCAATACTGGGGCTTGAACTCAGGCCCTTGTGCTTGCTAAGCAAGTCCTCTGCCTCTTGAGCCATACTGCCAGCCTTTTCTGCAGATAGTCTTGCATTTTTGCTATGAACCACCTCAGACTCCTACCTATACCTCCCACCTAGCTGGGATTACGGATGTGCACCACTATACCTGACCTCAGAAAGTAAATAAGCTGCAACACTGGAACAGTCAAATTTTTTAAGTCATTTGGAGAGAACAAGCCATGCTCTATTCTGCATTCCAGAATGAGAGGGAAACTAGAGCTGAGGGTGATTGAACAAGACTGGCAGAAAAGGAACATGCCAACAATGAAGCCAGGTTACCACAACAGAAATGTCAGTTGGCCATTTACCCAATTGCATCATGTTACTTGCACCTAGGCAAGACAGTTGCCTTGCTACTAACATTTGAGGCAAAAAAAAAAAGAAATTAATTTGCACAGTTATGATACAGGATTAAAAAAAAGGGAAAACAGGATTGAGACCTATTGTTTTCATACAGCTGCCCCAATCCAGGGAGAAGCATGCATTTTGGGGAGATGCACATGGAAGCAAAACCAAGCACAAAAACCTTAGGACAAATTTTCTAAAGGAATCCCTTGTATTCCTATTGACAAGTGAGAGGTGATGAAAAAACCCTATTTCCCCCCACTAAGAATGACCTTTTTCAGGTCTTGGATGGGGGTGGGAAGCTGAATTTCTCTGCAATTCTCAAGCTGAAGTGTAATGGTTCCTTCAAGAAGTGCCAGCAAGTAGAACTATGCTTGGTTCTAAATTCACACAGATGGGCACACACACACAGGGTTCTGTAAGATGTTTCCACTGACTATTGGAACAATCCAATTCGACATGATGCTTCCTCTACTTCATTTTCTTTGCTGTGCATGCTGTCTCCTTTTCTGTGTACAGATGATTCACTGCACAGTTTATTCCTCAACTCCTCAAAGACATAGTTCTCAACCTATCCCATCTGAAGCAGGTTCTCTTGTGATTTACAATCCCAGTATCCTGCCTTATTCTTTAATAGCACATATTAGAAATCCTAATCTATTTTTCTTTGCTTCCTCTTCTCCCCAGTCTCCATCCTCCCCCACCATCTCATTTCATTATTAGTTATGGGAAATTGTTGGCCATGTTGGTTTGATTCTGAGTTGTATACCACCTGGAGACCTGAAAACTGCCTAAGCAATCCTTATCCCATAAATTTTTGTTAATAAATGCTTAAGGTAAGCTAAGAAAAATTGTTCCAAGGTTAATTCATTTGACAAAAGCTAGGATAAATTTGGTTTCTTTTGGGAAGGATTCCTATCATCAATTATGAATCTCCAAATTTTCAAGAGGAATCTGTGCTTTGCTTTTTTCTTATTCATTTTATCATGAAATCATCATTGTTTTTTTTCCTATACTGAGGATCAAACCCAACACCTTGTATATGCCATATAAACACTCTACCACTAAGCTACATCCTGAGTCCTGAAATTACTTTTTCAGGGTCTACCTACTAACATCTACTCTACCTATGTTCCATGATCCCTTCTAGAAACATCTATTGACCAATGGACTGGAACAGATGGATGCTGATTGCACCCTCTTCAGAAAAAATGCCTTTAAAATAAAAAAGATTGATCCACTTGGCTACCATAACTCAAGCAGACATACCTTCATGAGCATCCAAAATCATTTAAGCTTTTGTTCACTTTCACTCTTCTAACTTCCCAGAAGGGAAAGTCCTATGCCACCAATAAATCTGAGTTCCCAGCTAAACATATCTGTCTTATAAATCAATGAATTGGCATTTAGGCCAATCTCTTATAAATTTGACAAGCAATAAACTGAACCTTTCTACATGGAATCATGGCACACCAGTTAGTTCCTTGATGCTGGAAAATTGAGGAACAGAACCTCAGTCAAAATATAACCTCTATAGGGCTGGTAGAGTAGCACAAGTGGTGGAATGCCTTACTAGTGAGCACAAGGCCTTGAGGGCCCTGAGCGCAACCCCCAGTACTGCAAAGAATAATACATGCGTGTGTGTGTGTGTGTGTGTGTGTAGTCATTGAATCTGATTTTACCCATAATTACAGAAAAATTGAAAAATAGCTGCTAAATTTATGCTAGAACTCAAAAATATGTTATACAGCATTGATATTTCAGTCTCCACTGGTCTCCGTTGATCACAGTCCATTGCCTCCACAAAAATACCAGTAGCTGGTAAACTAATTCATGCACTCACTAATTTATTTGATAGATATGTATGGAATACTCTACATGTCACATCTGTCCAAGTACTGGAGATACAGCGATGAGTAAGAAAGCACCTGCTCTCAAAACTCAGAAACTAGGAAGGCAGAATGAACATGAAATAACATTAAATTAAAATGCTCTCCACCAAAAGGTGCCATAATAAAATTTGTTTATAGAGACATCTATTCAAATCAAGGAGATCAGGACCTTGAAGTACTAGCCCTTGTAGGGATAAATATCACAGCATCACTCAGTGATGCAGAATGCATATTAACTATCAGATATTGAATTCCTTCCATGAATTGGAACAAAGTATAATAGGCAGCCAGAAAGAACTATTTTAAACTAATCACTCTCAAAGATGTGCTAAAAGTCAGCTGAGAGCAATGAAGTTTGAGACTACGCTTTCCCTGTTTTTTGGTGTTATGTGTGCTTGCTGTTTGTTAAATTAAATCCACTGAAACAATATGGCTAGATGATGTTAGGTTATTACTAGAAGGAAGCCTAGATATAGTGTGTAATGATGTTTGAAAATTCTAGTTCTCACAGCAAAAATATTAGTGCTTGGTATCTTTATGCAAGAAAAACCCAAATTTTTTACCTTGAATCTAGAAGAAAAAAGTCTTTCTGGAAAAACTCATGTTTAAATTTTTATTATGTAAAATGAATACATCATTGTTTTTGGAGAGAACAGAAAAGTGTAAGATTTCATTGTTGTAACTATCTTCCTATAGATCCCAGCACCAATATTTTTCTTCATCTAAATCATTTCTGATCATGCTTGCCATTCTGTTGAAGTCACTTGCTCTTTCAAATATCCAAACACTGCAAACCATGAAAAGTTCTTCTGAAGTAAAAAATGTTCTAAATTATTAATCAATTAATAAATGGACAGATGAATGGATGGATAAGTAGATGGTTCCACAAATAGATTGACTAATAGATACATGATAATTTTCATTTTCTATAGAAACTTAAATCCTCAAATATAGTCTGTATTAGTACTGCAGTATGCTTTTCTGCATGCTTTTTAATCTAAAATATAAATCATTAGTGATTACCATATTTTACACCCAAAAACATGCTACTTTTTAATGATTTATTCAAGTTAGCAGGATTTACACCTTTTAATCATAGCACTGAGTCGATATTTACTAATGTACTTAGAACACTACCTAGCACAGAGAAAAACCCTACACATTTACTTGTTATGTAGATTGTTCTGCAAAACATTACAAATGGGTGCTAAAACTTGAGAATTATCAAGAGGTTAATTATAATAGTACATGGTTGACTGAGACAATATTAGTGTTCTTCCAAAAATGGTAAATACTTCTAAAATATGCCCTAAAGTCCTCCAAAGAAAATTGTAAAAAAAAGCCTCCATTGCCTGTTATGAGTTGCAATATTGACATTTTTTTAACGTGCCTTAGGATACAACTGACATCAATAGAAAGACACTCCCCAAGAGGAATTGTAAAATATCTCCTACTGAATCTGAAATATGAAAAGCTGGTACATTCTGACCACAAGGAATATAGTACAAGCCAGTACACAATGTTCAACTGCATATATTCATATTAACAATGCATGAATAGATTCATGACTTCACCAAATATAAGGGCACTCTTCAAACTTGAGGAGGTAAATGTGGAACAAATAAAAAGAAGACAGTGTCTTCTGGGCTCTGGGTACAATAGTGCCTGTATTAGGAGCCTAAGGATGAAAGTAGTGTGTCAAGGACAGAAAGGAATCAGAACCCTCAGAGTATTCTCCAAATTCTTTCATCTTAGAGGAAAACTACAGTCATGGTAATATTTCAATAAAGTAAAAGTGAAACAAGTGACTTGATAAAAAAAAATTAAAGCAGAACTTCTAAGATTCACCTCCATGCAAAGGTAAAACCTGACGGACGGGTTAGAGACGCTCGGCTGCTGATAGTTCTTATTGTCTAAGCTTTAAGGAATTAAAACTAGAAACACTGGAAGAGTTAAAACAAGAAGGCTTTATTGACACGGGTGAAAGAAAAGGCTGCTCAGAGAGTCAAACAGCAGAACCCAGAAACCAGTATTCTGCTGAAATGCTTTGGGTTTCTCCTTATCTTGCTTTTACTCCCTCTTTATTTCCTCTTCCCCCAAAGCTCACTGGTCCCTATAGTATGCATTTAGAGCTTCTGTTTCTTGGTTGGTTTTGTCACCTCATTCTCAGTGTATTCTTGCTGCAGGTAGGGACTTTTGAGAAAAACCACCAGCTTTTTCTTATTGCCACCTTGTAGGCTGACACACTGTGGTTTCTTGCTGCGACTCTAGCTACACAGGAAGTTCAGCTAACTAGGCTGTCAGCAGGACTGTCAGCTCAACCTTGCATCAAAGTGTTTACAGAGCAGATGGTATTATTGACCCAGGGCTGGGATTTGCGAAGCCAGCAGTACTGTTCCCTTTCAAACTCCTATCAAGGTTAGACCCAAAGGAACTTTCCACAATTCATTATCAAAGAAGCACTGTGTGGGCTTCATTGAGCAAAAACCAATGCCAATCTCCAGCTAGAAACTAAAAGAGCTAGGAATCCAATTGGTATGTAAGCTTTATCCCAATGGATATAAATATACTGCTGCCTATATACATGTGTTAGAGTCTAACAATGAATCATGCAGTTGGGGCAAAAAGACCCTCCCATTTAGTCTCTGCAACTACTTCCAGAGATCAGATGCCAAGGAAGAAGCTTCAAAGTACCTTCCTAGGCTCAGTGAAGAACCATTTCCCTAAACCCACAGAGTGTTGCATGTCACCCCCAGCTCTTTCTGGAAAACCTCTAATTAGGCTTCAGATATCAAAACAGCCCTCTCTTCCTTTGAGAAGCATTCTTTGACCCTAAAAGAGCTAGATGGATGTTAATGACACCATCTTTTTACCTTTAGGTTAATTCTCATCGCAATATATTTCAATTCCAATGATACATGCTTGTTTCTCATTTTTTAATGAAGTTCTCCAAATTTTCTTCAAGAAACTGTTTTCTATGTTGCAGTTTACTTTCTATGAGTGCTTTTAACATTTTCTGTGCCTTCAACCCAACCTGTTTGTTACAGGGACTTAGGGGCTGTCTTTGCGAAAGAGTACTGACTGTTCACTTGAGTAATGAAGAGCAATAAAAGCTTGGCACCTCTGCCTTCATTCTGTATCTGTCTCCACTACTTTAAAAGTTTGGTCCAGATTCCTGCTCAACTCTGCTCACAAGCACACTAATCATTTAAGGGGTGTCCATCCAAAGCGGGTGATCCCCCACTTCAAAACTGAAGATACTGAGATAAGAGTAACTAAAGCATTTTCAAGATTTGCAGGAACATCATAGCAAATCATCAATGGTCAGCCTTTACAATAACTGTTCCAGTCCCCCAATGTGGCACCTACAAGTCTTGAGTCATTGCCCTAACCTGTCAGGAACAGCAAGCCTTGGAGGCAGATCACCCATTGTGACACTGCACCTCCCCTAATTGGGAGCAAGTATCCTTATGATGGGAATTGAGGTTGCCCCTCTAAGCAGAAACGATCAGTGCATAGTGGAAATCAAATAACCTCCTCAAGTGGTGACAACTTCCCTAGAGCCAAACCTGAGATCATGATCACCCAGGCCACAGTTTGACCAATAATAATTGTGCACACCTCTTGTCCCCTGCCCCAATTATTTCCCTCTTTAAACCCAAAGCTCATGTCCGTACACCCAAAGACGAGGCTGCAGACTCTTGGTCCCCCTCGTCATCCTAAAATAGCTGTATCAACTAGATTTCTTTCCTGATTTTCATGGTAACTTTTTCCTTTGGGTTTCTGGGGCAAGTGGCCAAACTAGATTTGTTAGTGATCTGGGAGATTTGGGCAGGACTGAAAACCTTTAATCAACCTTGTTGGCTTAAGTGTTACAGCATTTTGGCCAGAGGGAGTGTGAACGTTCTGGGTTTTGTCTCATGAAGCTGAAAAATGAAGTTTATTGATAACAAATGGCAAGGGTAAAAGCAGGAAAGTTCCCAAGGGAAGGGAGGGATCCTGAGTGGGCCACAGGTGATAGCAGGGTCTAGGGGCTTTTGTTGACCTAGTTCTTGGTGTGGGTCAATGTACATGCTAATTAGGTGCATGAAGGATGCTATGCTCATTGGCTGATTGCCTACATGGCGAGCCCAGATTAGAGAACCATGTTCACCCTATTAATATCAAGGGCAACCAGCAGTTCCCACTTAGGTCCATTCTGCCTTTCCTCCCTCCTCTTTATCACTCCCTCAATTCAGGGGGAAGTCTCCAAGAAAACAGGATGTTTTTCTCTGTAGTTTGAAACATTTTGTACAACCTTATGGGTAAAGCTGTTCTGTAAAATAAGCAGTTACTGGGTCTGCTTCTTGTGGAACTTTCCTGGGGTCCCCTAGCTATTCAACCTATTTGTTAGGACTCCACAAAGTCAGTGCCCCTCTGCCCTAGGACACCAAAACACATCTATGCATATGGTTTTTAAATCTAGATCAAAACTTGCTGGGATTTTCCACTTTGGTTTATGCAAAACTAAAATTATTAATATACTCTTTCAAAACCTATTCTTCCTGAAACCTGATATCTTCTAACAACTTCATTGTTCTTCTGGTCCCAAAGGAAATCTTAAATTTATTCTTGGCTTCTTCCTCTCCCTATACCACCATATCTAAACATGGCCAGTACTATGGATGATCCTGCCAGCATTGTCACAGAATGCACTTTCATTCTTTTGATTGAGAATCTTAATGGTTCCTACCTACATGCCTCCAGAGGACTCTCCAATTGTAGAGTCTCTCCAGTCTGCTGACATATTTCTGCCAAATTCCCTCAATGCACCTGTCTGTCACACTATCCCTCTTTTCAAATTTCTTGACATGACCTAGAATGCTAACCCTTAACCTCTAAGCCTGACCTTTATTTAATCACTCAGGACTTATTGTCTGGTAATATCCTCATAATACTTCAAATGCAGAAAGAAAAGTTATAAAGTTACACTGTTTAAAACCTCATTCTATGTAGCTACTGCAGAATAGTTTCTCCGGAGAATAAAAAGAGCACTAGTTTACAAAGCTGCCTTTAAACTCAGAAGATCCCTGGACTTGAAAAGGCAATAACTCAAAATCACCGAGCAATTGAACTCAACTCTCCTTTGAATATTTTTTTTAATTTTTACTAGTTTCTCCATACAGGGCACATAAAAATACAAACTAGCTTTTAGAGAAGGCTCCAAACTTGCAAATAAGAAATAGGCAGTTAGAGAATAAGAAAAGTAAAACAACAAATGACATTACAAATAAATTTAAAATGTCAGCTACAAAAAAGAGTCATGGCTCCAGATCATAACAGATGCAAGTGGTTGTAATAATCTAAAAGGCAATATCAGAGATTGTTGGAAAGAAAACCAAAATAAAAATGGCACCTGAACAAAATATTTAATTATTGTGGCTGTTTAGAAGTATAATAAAATTTTGTTCACTGATTGAAGTGTTTTTAGGACACAGAATTACATTCTTCTCTTAAAAAAAATATAGATCTAAAACATAATAGATTTTCTTTATCTTTTCTTCTTAATGTAGCATAACAATACTTAGCTTATATATCTTTATCAAAATCTCAATATCTTAAAAGACTAAAACAAAAGTGTATGTACCTATACGAAGCTAACTCTTCCTCAAGAGCATAAATTTTATTTTTTATTTATTTATCTTTTATTAGGTTATATTCATTGTACAAGGGGGATTCACTGTGACAATTCCAAATAGGCTTATATTGCACATTGGTTAGATCATCCTCTCTGTATCTCCCCCTTTACCCTCTTCCTCCCTCACTTATGGCAATTGCAACAGTTGAGCTCTATTTCATGCAAGTATATGATGAAGTCCATCCACCATATACCCTCACCTTAAACTCCATCATTCACCCTCCTCCTCCCTCAAGTGCCCCCACACTGTGCCTATTTTACAGTTCTGTCTTTCATTATTATTATTTAAGTCAGTGTTCAAAGGGGTTTCTCAATGTGCACCCACTGTGAATTTACTTTACTTTGGTCCATTCAACCCCATCTATTGAAGAGCATAAGTTGTAAAAAATAATTTATGTTCAAACTATCTCTACAGCATCAGCAAGATGTACTGTGTCATTTATATATGAACTTATCACACAGTTTAGATGCAACAAATTACAATGACAAAACAAATGAGAGTCAAGCATGATATGAGCCCTCCTATTCTTCAAACCTTATTATCTATTACTATGCCCAAATATCCTTACAGGATGTCCACATTTAACTGCTTATATTCCCATAACATCTCTCAAATTCTTGTATATTGCTATGCCTGTGCTTCTGTTAATTTGTCTTTCAGATATAATATTCCCAGTTTATTCATATGGTCAACCCCTACTTATCCTTTAGGACTGAATCTAAGTATCTTCTCCTCCATGAAATCTTTGCTGTCCATGCCCAATCCAACTAGCTACCTTGTATAACCATGGGCAATCATTATGTTGCATTCTAATCATTTACTTCTGCCTGAGACCAGGAACTTCATCATATTTGTCATTGTGAGAGTCAACATGTAACACTGTTGGAGACTTCTTGGCCATTTTCTGAGATTTATTATATGTCTGGAACTTACCTTGGTTTCCCCACACTGAATCTGCAAGAAGCTTTCTGGTAGCTCTGCAATATTGCAGCCCCCAGCTAGCCCTGCAAGGTTTCCTGCAACTGTACCCACATTCTATAAGGGGGGTGAGGGGTTGCAAATCTTGTAACCAACTTGTTTTCCTGTAACTGGCAAAAACGCCATATACTACAAAAAAACCTTGTTTACATAACCCTCCCTGGGGGTATATAACCCATCTCCTGACAATGATCAGGGCTCATGGCTTTGCAAACTTATCTTCCATGAGTCTGCTAGCATAATAAAATTCCTGCTTGCTGCAAAGTGGTCTCAGTGACTTTGTTTCTCTTGCCGTTTCCCACAACATTTCTGGTGCATTTCTCAGGAATGGGAGAGACCAAAGTTGTCATTTTTGCCTCCATGGCTGTTGGGTTCTGGCCCAACTCCTGGGGAAGCAACCAAGCTGAGGTGCCACTGGACACTTAATGCAGACGACTGGGGAAGACTCCCATGGAGACTGAGGCTTTGGGTCTGTACACACCAACAGAACCTGGATAGAGACCTCAGGAACCAGGAAAATTTGGAGTGGCACCTGTTTGGAGCAGGTAGGACCCAGGTCCGTGAGAATAAGCCCATCCATGAGAGGATGGAAGAGGGGCATGATCAACCCCTAAGGTTCCCACCAGTACCCTTGAATCTGTTTTTTTTTGGTTTTTGTGATTATTCAAGGGGAAGCTGGGATACCTTTCAAACTAGGTTTGTTAGGTTGGATGAATGTGTGATGTGCAACTGAGAGCATGAAAGGAGTGTGACTTCGGTCACCACATGGTATGTGGACTCCATTTCCAGAAGCCAGAGACGTTCTCATTTGGTGTAGGGCATCCTCCATTGAGGTTCAGGGTTTATATGGACTTGCTATGGCTATGAGATGCCTGAAATATCTCCACAAGGAGAACAGCTAAGGATGGACAAAGTGAAAGTTTTCTATCTTCCCTTTGTGTCAGAAACTGAGGACTCCATACCTCATTTCCAAACTCTCTGATCCTCTTGTACCTTGTTCTCAAAATGGGTGGGAACCAAAGTAAAAAGACTCCTTTCCAATGTATGCTTGACAATGTCAAGAGAGGGTACACAAGTGATTATGGTATGGAGCTCACACCTCAGAAACTTTGGAAATTCTGTCAAATAGATTGGGTGTCAAGGTTGGATGGCCTTCCAAGGGATCTTTAGATCGAGAATCTATTCATAAGGTCTATCAGGTAGTGACAGGGACACCATATCATCCTGCCCAGTTCCCCTACATAGACATATGGCAGACATTGGCAGCTCATCCTCCTCCTTGGCTTAAGAAATGCTTTGAAGACAATTGTATGATTATGATGGCAAGGGCAAAAAATGCTGGGACTCTTAAAAGAAAGGAAAGGCTCCTCCTCCAGTGCTCCAGACTGATCCTGACCTGTTCCCACTGCCATATGCCCTAGTTTATCCTCCCATGCCTTGACCACTCCTGCCTATGGTGGATCCCACAACAGACTCAGAATCTGAGGACTCAGGAGACCCCTCTTCTCCTCCCTCATCAGGAGTTTCAACTAACCTGCCTGCACAGTAGGGAGCTCACCCAAAACCCACTCGACAGTAAGAGTAGCATTCCAGATGCCTCTCAGGGAGACCAGAGGATCCATGTGGTATAATCCAAACGGCAAGCTGTAGAAAGGTGGACCCTTGTTCATTTATCAGCCCTTCACCACCACGGACCTCCTAAACTGGAAAACTCATACCCACTCATACACTGAGAAGCCACAGGCCATGGTTGACTTGATTCAGTCCATCATCCAAACTCACAATCCAACCTGGCAGGACTATAAAGCATTGCTCCAAACACTCCTCAGCACAGAAGAACAGAGATGAGTTGTCCAGGCAGCCCTATATTTGTTTGAAGCTCATACCCCCAATGGGACAAATGATGTACGAGCGCATAATTCAGTATCGTGGGCCAGCCACCTGGGCTGAGGATGGCTCTTGGGGCTACCAGATTCCAATATATATGTTCAACCATAGCATACGGCTCCAAGCAGTGGTAGAGATCATAACCAATGAAACTGCAAAAGCCCTCAATATATTAGCTAAGCAAGGCACCGAAATGCGCAATGCAATTGATCAAAACCGCTTAGCTCTAGACTATCTCTTAGACTCAGCAGGAGGAGTTTGTGGCAAATTCAATTTGAGTAACAGTTGTCCTCAGATTGATGACACAGAAAAGGTAATAGAAGAGATCACAGATAGAATGAGAAAGATTACTCATGTTCCAGTTCAGACTTGGAAAGGATAGAATCCTGCTAAGTTGCTTGGAGGATGGTTCTCTACAATAGGAGGATATAAAACAATGTTTGGGGCTACAGTGATTATAGTGTTGGGGCTGTCTTGTACTCCCATGCTTGCTGCGACTGATCATGCAGTCTGTATCAACCCTGCTAGGAGCCATAATGGAATGGAAAATGGCCACACAATTATATTTATTACAAGGTTACGAAAGAGTAAATCCCATCCCTGAGGATGAAAGAGATGGTGCATTTTGATAAATAAAATGTCAAAGCATCAAAGAGGGGAATGTTGGAGCTATCTTGGCTATTTGAATCTGCAAGCAGCTTTCTGCTAGTTCTGCAATATTGCAGCCCTCAGCTAGCCCTGCAAGGTTTCCTGTAACTGTACCCACATTCTATAAAGGGGTGGGGGTGGCAAATCCTGAAATCAACTTGTTTTCCAGTAACTGGCAAAAAAACCATATACTGCAAAAACCCCCTGGTTGCATACCCTCCCAGTGGCTATATAACCCATCTCTTGACACTGATTCGGGCTCAGGGCTTTGAGTACTTATCTCCCCTGAGTCTGCTAGCATAATAAAATTCCTGCTTCCTGCAACGTGGACTCAGTGACTTTGTTTCCCTCACTGTTTCCTGCAACATTTTAGGACTGAATGTAAGTATCTTCTCCTCCATGAAGTATTTCCTGTCCGTGCCCAATCCAACTAGCTACCTTGTATGAACCCATGGGCAACATTACGTTGCATTCTAATTATCTACTTCTCCTTGAGACCAGAGACTTCATCTCATTTGTCATTGTGAGAGTCAACATGTAACACCATGTCAGACTCCTACTCTATTGTTGGATGAATGGTTAGACTATCTATGCAGACATGGCGCCATTTATCACAATAGCCATAAACTTTCTATAGAACCCTCTACAATGTACACCTGAATAAAGTATTTTAATAAATTACCTTGTAAGCAAAAGAAGACAGAGTCTAATGAGCTTGGGCCTAGAGTTTACCCTAATACCTCTGCAGAAAGAAAATACAGTATATACCAAAGATTTCTGCCTTTACTAATATAAATTCCTTTTCTGAAAATCATTTTGTTACTGTTTAATTCCTAGGAAAACTCAGAAATATGTTTCTTTATAGAAGTATCTCTCAATTAAAGACAGAATTTACTCAATAAATATTTGACCACCATGGATAACATTTTCATAATGCAAGGAATAAAGACAACAAAAAAGAGCTATGAATTTAGAACTCAGTCTGATTTCAAGCAAAGTGATACGTTAGGACAATCAGGATAATATAGTGAACTCTGGAGTCAAAAATGCCAGATGTTGTGCAAGCTGAACTTCTCTGTGCCTCATTTCCTTGGCTGTCAAACAGGAAAGGAAATAATCAATGCTTTCCTCATAGCTGTATTACAAAGATCAAACTAAGTAAGGCTATTTCTATGTCTGGAACATATGATAAATGTATGTGATTGTGATGTTAATATATTATATGGTCTTTAATAATAGGAGTGAGGTTCCATTATTTCCAATGAGGGAAGATAAAAGGACCACATTCCTTACACTTGACCTGGCTAAGAAAGAAGTTCTAAATTATCACAGCCCTTATGAAACAACCACCACTATGAGTCTTAAATTTCTCTACTAGACAGATCATTTAGAAGTTTTGGGCCTTCTTATGGAACAAATTCCCTTTGTAGAGTAAAGAAAATAGAAAACATTCAATTCCATCATACATACTTTGAGAACTAGCAATTTTCCACAGGACATGTACATAATTGAACTTTTAAATCTGATTTTTAAAAAGAAGATGCAAAGGAATATAATTCAGGTTACAAGAAAGGCACCTGCACACCCATGTTTATTGCAACACTATTCACAATAGCCAAGCTATGGAAATAGCCAAGATGCCACACTACTGATGAATGGATTAAGAAACTATGGTATTTATATACAATGGGATTTTACTCAGTCATAAAGTAGAATTAAACTTTGTTATTTGCAGGTAAATGGATAGAACCAGAGAACATCATCTTAAGTTAGCCAGGTTCAGAAACCAAAACACACAGGTTTTCTCTTATATGTGGAATATAGACCCAAGACAAATACAAGCAATATTATGAAAAACAGGTCACACTAAGGAGAGGTCACATAGGAGAGAGAGAGAGGATAAAAGAAAGAAGTTAAGAAGGTGAATATGGTTGATATACTTTTTTTATACATGAATGAATACAGAATTTTAAACCTGCTGAAATCATCATAAAAAGGGAATAAAAGTAGAAAAGGGAAAAATAGAGGGGATGAACCAAATTGGGTTATAATACATTGTGACATATGTTGGGGTTTGAACTCAGGGCTTTGCACTTGCTAGGCAGGTGCTCTCCCACTTGAACTACACCTCTAGCCCTCAAACTTGTGTTGTTCGAGGGTCAACTGTATTTTATTTTTTAATAAGGTACATGTGATCCTGGACTTACTATAAGTAATTTTTACAAGAATTGGAGAAAATTAAGGTTGAAATAGTAAGGTAGGTTTGGCTTTAACAAGAACAGAAAAGCTTTGATAAAACGTTTCCAAAGAATGAAGAAGTGTTTATAACAAACAGAGCAGGATGATCAGGAAGCCTAGACAGCTCAAATGAAATGTGACAGTATAAAATACCCATCCATCTGTTGTTCCCACATCATAAAAGAACACAGGATGGATCTTTACAAAATTGGTTGAGCAAACTTGGAACAGTCCACCTTAAATATAAGATATACAGAAACTACCATGTTCATTTGGGAGTTCTTAGTTCCCCTTGATTACTTTTTTTTCATTCTGAGTAGTGACACTATTTAAAGAGTTAGATGAGCTCCTTTGGATGATCAAGAGTTTATATTTAAATATTTTATTCAATTTTCTTTCTACATTATTTTTATTTCTGAATCTTATGAAATTACTTGCCCTTTCAGTTTGTAAATATATAATTCAAAATTAAATATAATCTTTCCACAGAGATAGCAGTGAATATCTTGAACACTAACACAATCTATCACAGTAAATTATGTGAGGTTTAGCAACGACAAGAATTAGGGGGTTTTAAGAGGGATTGTTTCTACTTGCTTTGGGTTTGAATTTTTGTGATTTTATACTATGTGGTTTTTAGTAATTTGTGTTATTGGTATATATAACATTTATTATGACTCAGAAAGGAAACTATCTATATCCTTTAATTAAGAACCTAGTGGCCCAATGACATAGAAATCAAATCTTGGGGTTAAGACCCTCTGACTTCTTCTATACTATTTTTTGTTTTGTTTTGCTTTGTTTTCCAATACTGAGGTGTGAACTCAGGGCTTCATGCTTGCTAAGCAGGTATTCTTATCTCCTGAGCTGCCTTTTTGCTCTGGCTGTTTTGGAGACAGGATCTCATGTTTTGCCCAGCTTGGCCTGGACTGTGATTTTCCTATTTCACATTCTCCCCAACCTCATAACTAGTTTGACAAGCATCTGCCACCATGCTCATTTTTTTTCCATTGGGATGGAGTCTCACAAATTTTTTTTTGCCCTGGCTGGTCTAGAACTAAGATCCTCTCAATCTTAGCCTCCTGCATAGCTTGGATTGACAGGTGCATGTCACTGCACCCAGCTATTGGTTGATATGGGACCTCATGAACTCTTTGCCCAGGCTGGCCTCAAACCACAATTCTCCTAGATCTCAGCCTCCCAAGTTAGTATTTCAGGCATAAGCCACCATGCTCAGCTTCTCCAACACAATCTTGCCCAATTTTGCTCTGTTATTTCTGTAAGTAGTAGATAACAATCATGTGTACATCACTGGAAAGAGACCTTATGTTTAATTCATTATCTTCTTAGCACTTTTCCCTTAAAGGTACAATAACCAGGACAATGCTAGATCTAGATGTAACCACACTGTTCCTCTATAAGCACCCATTTCCTCAGGGAATATTACACTTCATTGATTCTAGGGGTCATTCTTGTTTTTATGTTTTAACATCGTGTAAATTGAGACTCTTTTTAAAATTATTAGAAAGTACTATGTCATATAAACTTACTTATCCTTTCTTGATATACAAAATTATGGTACATTTTATAATACCTCATCTCTTAAATTTAATGGCTTATTAAATTGAACATATATCCCATGTGTAACAGGCTCTGCCTGCTAAGTCATAACACTGTAAGCCCTCTCTTCTCTAAAGACTGCTGTAACAGTGGACAGAACAGGCTCTGTGGGGAAGCTGTCCTGACCATTCAGGCACTGGAGATACTAGTATCCACTATAGTAACAGGGTAAATTTATAGAATGTGCAAAGTCTTCCTTTTCCCAACTTTTACTGTTAGAAGTTTCAAATTTTGATAAATATAAAAGAATAGTACAAGGAACATCCAGATACACTTCTTCTAGACTGATTACAGATTCCTCTCTGTGTGTTATTTATGAAACCACTTGAAAGTTGTGAATGTCATGACCCTTCATTGTAAACTTCAACATGCATCTCCTATGTAGCCACAAACCATCACAGCAAAAAGAGAGAACTGTAAAATCTGTAAGATCATCTAGTTGACCATTCAGATTCAAATTTATACATGTTCCCATGGGCTTTTTGTTGTTACAACTTTTCTGTACTTTTAAATATAGACCATTACCCCATTTCTTTAACTGATTGATTGCTTTTCAGTATAACCTTTTTTTTAATTGCTCAGTTGTGTCATAGAATTCCTGAATTCTGGATCTGTCTCTTGTTTCCTAAATACATTCAGAGTGATTTTGACACAACTACTTGAGCAGTGATATGGACACCTCTTCTAGCACCTGACAGAAACCAGATAAAGTCCACTTGTCCCTCCATTTATGTGGTTGAGTTTGAATATTTTATTAAGCTGATAACTGACAGAATCTTCCATCTTAAAGGTATGTTTTACTCTTGTGTTGACTAAGAACACACAGAGTATTAACTATGCTATTGAGAGTTTGAGGGGACCTAATAAGTATTACCCCCATTTTGCACCTTACTTCTGTACTAATGGTAATGGCCCAGGTGGAACCATTCACAATAGTAGATTTTTACCTGTTCAAAAACAGTCATACTGCTTCTCCCCCAAAGTTTGAACTATGAAACTACTGGAACTCAAATGAAGTTTGCTAGATCTTACCCACTGGCACTTGTCGCATATGGCTACATGTACAGGGACCTTTAAAATTCTACCAGTAAGGTTGCTCATCATGAACTATGGAGAGGAAAAGCAGAGGGTGAAGTAGATATTGCTCTGTGGCCATGCTGTCCTAAGAAAGTTCAAGTAAATATGTCTGCAATGGCAGCATCTACTTTCCATAGTCTATTCATCCTCTGAGAGGGTGTAGGGCTTCCCTGGGCAATGATGGTGGAAGACACACAGTAGCACCACTGTGACCTTTGGATCACAACTTTGGTGGATGGATTCTGAAACCAAAAACCCAATGGAACCCCTGTGACTTGTGAATTCCACCTCATCCACAGATTCAAAAATCCTAACTTTCTGAGTTAGTTGACAATGCTTGAAATTTTTCAGAGCACGTTCTGTCTCATTAGATCCTGTCTGACAGAAACACAAATATTAGAGAAATTGAAAAGATAAACAATAGGGCTGGGGACATAGCTCAAGTGGTAGAGTGCTTGCCTAGCATGCACAAGCCCTGGGTTCTATCTCCACTACCGCACAAAACAAACAAAAAGATAAACAACAAACAAAAGTTTGTGCCACAGAAGTCTCAACTATTTTATAGAAAACTAAACTATTCTGGAGGAGTTTCAATGAGTGAAAACATGCAGAAATATGCAAAGTCAAGTGCAGATGAGTTATAACAACAATAACAGTACTGCTCCTAAAACTAACTCTTCAGTCAGTCAGTTAAGGACTTCTCTCTGAAAATAAAAAATTTCAAACACATCCAAATTCAATAAGGTAAATGTCACACTTCCTTTATATGTGATCTGTATATTTTTCTTGACCTTATACTTCAAAGGCCAGCACAAATGAGGGAACATCCCTCAAAGTACTGTTACTCAGCTTTTCTATAATGTCAGCAGATCTCTCATGGGAAAAATGATGGATTGGGTTTCCTGTAAAACACGGCCGCTTGAGTTAAGCACAATGCTGTAGACACATTACCAATTTAGCAACTTACAAACATGTGACAGTTATGAAAAATAAGAGTCATTTCCCATAATGCTTATCATCTATGTGAACCCTGGAAAACGCCAGGTAAATAAATGTGCCATTTTATCCCTTAAAACCCAGCATCAACCATGTGCATATTCAAGTTCTCCAACATATGAGGGTCATGACTTTCTCCAGTATCTCACCAAGGCCTTTCTTCATGAATTGAGGAGTCAAAAACATGGGAGTTCCAACTTTTTCTTAGAGGATTAGAGAATTGCTTTGCCCCACTGGCCTCTCATTCTGGTTTTCTGCTTTATCGGACATTTTGAGACCCCTCTCCTGATGATTTTCCTTCTATGGAACCTGTTCTTCTCCTGCATAGCTTAGCCCAGGCTAGACAGTTGACCCTTCTTTTATTGCTATCAGGAGAACAGAGATGCCTGATGCCGGTGGCTCACACCTGTAATTCTAGCTATTTAGGAGGCTGAGATTGAGAGGATCACTTTTCAAGGCCAGCTGGGCCAAGTAGCTCAAGAGACCCCATCTCCAAAATAACTACAGCAAAATGGACTGGAGGTGTGGCTCAAGTGGTAAAGACCTGATTTGCAAGTGCAAAACCCTGAGTTCAATCCCAGTCCAACAAGATCAACAGAACAGAAAATTATCAGAACAGAGAATTATCAGGTTAAAAGAGAGAACTTAAGTGTAGAAAGAGCAATCATGTAAGATTTAATATTAGCCAACTCTGTTTCATTTCTCTCTATAAGCCTTTATTTATTAATGTATTTATTTACTGCCTTCCCCCTCAGTGTGCAGGCTGCCACCACATGCAGCTTAGGACCTATCCCACGGGCAGCCTTTCTTCATATCTCTTCCTCTTTCTCATTCTCTCAGCCTCCACACATACTATTCTTACTCTCAGATTCCTAATCTTCCACTACTATGAAAAGCAATTTTATTTTCATTTGCGCAGCATTAACCCATCAATATGAGACCTGTGTCCTCACTTACCCTAATCATAAGCTAGCTTAAAGTGTTGCCAACACTAAGACATCTGCTCTTGGGTCTCTCTGTGGTACCAGATCACTTAGGAATAGATCCTTTGTGAAGAGAAGTGTCTTAGCCACATTGAAGCAGAGGATAGCACTGTTTCATGCACAATGAAAAATGAAGGGACACTAACATGTTTGCAAAAAGCCACGAGAGACACAAGCTCTTTGAACTTTTAGCAATACCACATTATTAATGCTCCACTTCCAGTCAGGCAAGCAGGCAGGCAAGGAGGGAGGAAGGGAGAAGAATGGGGAGAGGGAGGGAGGAAAGAAAAGAGAGGGAGGAAGAAAAGAGATAGCGAGCCAAGTTTTTACCTTTGAAAGACCTTCTGGGAAGACTCATCCAAAGATACCAGCTGTTATTTCATAGGCCACACCTGTGTCACACACCACAGTTCTACAAGGGAGTGTACAAAATTAGTTTTGTTAGTTAAGAAGAGAACAAACATTCGATCAGCAACCAGAATCATCTGTGAGCTGCTGCACTTCTCATACAAGTTCAAGATGCTATCAAGTATTTGTACAATAAAAATAATTTTTAAAAAAATCACTCCTAGGATACTATGGGGCAATGAATTGGGCAAGTAACTGGACAGAGGGTGAAGAGGGAGCAAGTTAGTAATGCTTGACAGCACTCCTTTTCTGAATCTTAAAGGGAACATTCCAAGCACATGGAAAACATGGGCAGAAGCAAAAGGTCAAAGAAAAGAAGCTTCAGGTATGTGCAAAGAACAATACAGCAGTGTGTGGTTACTGGAACACAGAGCATCAGGAAGAAAGTGCTGATATAATTTATGAGGGTCTTAAAGCCAGGTCAAGGAGGACCTTAAATACACCAACTTAAAAACCTTGAACTTGATCCTGCAATTGATGATGACCTTGTGAAGAGTTTTAGAGTAGAGGATACTAAGGTCAGAAGCATATTTCAGATCTGGCTGTAAATTGGAAGTCAAATGACAGGCAGGGACAAGACTGCAGTCAAGGAAAGTTGATTGAAAGCTACTGTGATAACTCAGGCAAGAGAGGATAAGAATCTGCATGAAACAAATAACGTAAGAAGGGAGTAATCTTAGAGAAGTAAGTGCTGTGCCTATTCAGCTAATGAATAATTTTCAAGCATCATTATGTTCTTGACACTGTTATGGGCACAGGAACATAACACTGAGAAAAACTCAAAAATCCCGAACGAGACAGTGTTAAAATTCTTCCAGGTTTATGGATGAATAATGCTGATTTACTTGTGCAACCAAAAGCTAACCTTCCAAGATTTTTGGCCCAACACTAACATATAGCCTTTCTCAGAAAAGTCAGACAAGAGGCCCAGGTCCTCCCTGACATGTGCTCTAAATCTTGAAGTACATGGTTGAAAAATATTAAGTAAAAGCCGCCTCGCGGATACTCCTCTCTGATAAATAGCAATGACTCCCACAGATGTCTCTGAAACACCTTTAACATTTCTGTCATCAGGAACTCCAGCTGTTGCCTCTCAGCTTGCATTTCCTCAGCAGCTTTGATGGTATAGTCATTTCAGGATGTGACATTCTTACCTACCCAGGCTCTGCATTGATGATGACATTTTTTCATAAACAATGAAGTCCCTGGTAATCTTTTGGGAGTACTTTAAAATTCTTGAACATCCACTTGGATTTTTTAATTTTTGAGGCATCTGTGACTCTTGGTTCTAATTTTGAAGGCAACCTCCTCAGAACATCTTTTTCTAACTCAAGAAAGTTTTTAAAGTAGTTTTACAAATTTTCTCTTCCTTACTCTGGTTTGAAGCAGTTTATATAAGGAGTAAGAACCTGAAAGTACTTCAATTGTTAACTAAGGTTAAAGGACTTTGAGGAAAAGTTCATCTGTGTAACTTGGAACAGGAAGTTTTATCCCATGCATGGCAAAGGAACCTTTTCCTACACTTTTTCTGTTCTGATCAAGTGGTCAGTGCTCTACCACTAGCTTGCATGGTGACCATGATAAAGAAGGCCATATCACTTCCATGGTGATAATTAATTTAGAAATCTAATTTAGAAATGGAGGGAGGAAATTGAACAAGATTGCTTTCAGCAAGGTGATTCTGGATTTTATAATTAGAATAACTGCCAAACCAGACATTATATTCTGTAGAGACAAGGAACTACTAATTAAAAAAAAAAAACGAAAAAACAGAAGTTTTAAAACCTTTGAAATATGTGGACCATATAAGTATATTCGAGAGTATTTACAGAATGTACAAATATCTCGGAACCACTGGACACAAAATTTTGTCTTATAGATAGTACACGTAGGCGTGCAACTGTTGTTAAAAATGGTAATGAAGATGAGTGTGCAGTTCTTTGACAGCTGTCTGATTTCCTGCACAGCTGTTGAGTAGAATTTCCTTGCTCTTTAGTAAATTTTGGCATCCATTTCAAGGAACTTTTCATATTAATTAGCATAGATTTTTTTAGAACTATTTCCTTGCAACTCCATTAATCATTTCTATTTTAGTGAATCATTCCCCATTCTCACCCTCAGTGTATGGACGTTTGCTTTCTTCTCTTCAACCCAACCCCCTAGCAAGGCTAACTATTAAGTACCCATTTGAAAAGGTTGCTTTTGCTATTATTGTAAATCTCCTGGACACACAAATTTACTACATTTGTTTTTAGCAGCACTGGAGTTTGAATTCAGGGCCTTGCACTTGCTAGGCAGGCACTCCACCACCTGAGCCATGCATGCCTCCAGCCCTTTTTTGCCTTAATTATCTTTCAGTTAGGGTCTTCCATTTTTGCCTGAGTTGGCCTCATGCCTTCCATGTAGCTGGGATGACAGGAATGTTAACCCCACATCTGGCTAACTGATGGAGATTAGGTGGGATCTTGCAAATTTTTGCCCGGGCTAGAGGCAAATCCAGATCTTCCAGATTTCAGCCTTCTGAGTAGCTAGGCTTATGGTTGTGAACCACCACCCCCAGCCTCTACTATTTTTCCTGCTTCTAATTCATCTATGCTTTCATCTTTATTCATTTATTTCTTTTATTTGGACATAATTTTTCAATATACTGGACAGAATTATTTTTATTCTTTTATCTTAAGGTTTTTGTATGTATTTTTAATGTTACTTTTTAAAAAATTTTTGTAATTTTAGTTTTTATTTTCTATTTGACGCAAGAGTTAGTTAAAGTTACCTAGTTTGTTTGGTTTTTCTTTTGCTAGATAGATCTAGTTTTACTAAATTATATTAAGAGATTATGAATTTCTACTCATAATTTATTGAGATTTTTCTTTTGGGGTACATAGGGACATGAAAAAGGTGGAGCCACTATGACATTTAAATTTTTATAGCAATTATACTAATTATATAAAAATATTTTTTAGATACTTTACATCTTAATTGAATTTGGAGTTTCTCTGTCAAGGATGAAAGAAGTATTAAAACTCACAGAATATTCTACTTTTTTTGGTTTGTTATTTTCCAAAGGTTTATTTATATATTTAGATGCTATGCTCTTCATTGTCATCAAGAAATAATAGAAAAATTTTTATAATTTTACCACCTCTCCTCCCCATTCTTTCCCAGTTCTTGATGACATATCTTGGGGTATTTTCCCTGATGTGTTATAGCTAAATTATTAATATTTATTATTTACATTATATAACTTTGCTCATGAATTATAATCATAAGAGTTAGTTTTAAATTTTAAAGCTGCAATAATTGTGTTTAAACCATTAATATTTACCACCAGGGTTTTCTTCCTACCATTTCACTTTTTTCTTTGAATAAATTATGCATTCATGAAGATATTTTATGTAAAGTACATAGTTGAACAGTCTTTCATATTTGGAAACATCTTTCTGTTGCCTGGACATGTTAATAACAATTTAACTGGATGTAGCCACTATGGGTAAAGTCTATTCTCCCTCCAAACCCTAGAGATACTGTTCCCCTGCTCTCATACATATAACATTTCTGTAAGTAAGCTATGTTTTTCTTTAACAAGTGAACTGCCTCCTCTGTTTGTATATTTATTTGATCCCTTCTTTAACTCTAAGATACAATAATTTCACTACACATGCTTGAGTCTTCAATAATCTTCCTTCTATTGAATATAACAAACACCACTTGTTTGGTGGCCCAAGATTTACTCCCCTTTCTTCTGACAATAGAATTATTTCCCTTTTCCTTACACTCAGTCCACCTCACTTACATGGAGTTCAATTCCCTGGTTGCATATAAACCAGGCTTAGATCAAGCCTGGAATAAAATATTCCCCTTGTTACAGTCACTATCCTTGACTGGGATACTGCTAACCTCTCTGTATAATTCCTCATTGGCCCTAGCTTTGCCTGCCATAATGCATTAAAGAAATACATGTGAAATGAGGTGTTTCCTGTTCTCTGTATAGGCTGTCATTGCTCCCTCATTTTTCCAAATAAAGGGGAAAAATAATCATTCAGGATTTCTTCCACTCACAGCTATGGTACTCAGGAGCTGACTCCTGATGTTATCATTAATTTGGACAAATACTGTAAATGTACTGACCCATGATCTTTGTATGGTATAACATTTAGATCTTTCCTAATTTGGGCACAGATAGAGCTTTCTGTTCTCTTGTATTCCTTTCTCTGAGTATTGAGGAGTTTCTGCTTGTTTTGTTTTCTAGGTGAAAGATTGAAAAAGATATGTTTGTGGAGAAAAAAATCACTTATTTTTTTCAAAAATTAAAAAGGAGAGATGAACAAAGCTGTAACCCAGGAAGTCCAGCAGTCTTGGCGCCCATACCCATGCAGTTATTCAGTCACTGGGAAGCTCTCTACTATTGGATGCGGGACCTTCTGCAGACCAGAATTAAATCCCCTGGAGGGAGACCAATCATTGGTTAAAGCTGCCCACATGACTCCAAGTTGCTTGCAGAGTAGAAACTCAAAGTCCTGGGGAAGTTGGTCTTGATGTCGTTTCACAAGGAATATAGGATTCCAAGATAGAGGCTAGAGGGAGCAAGCAGAAAGCATGCCTCCTACAGTGAAATATTGGAGAAATGCTGGAGACACACCTTGCAGGCAAGGCCACTGAGAAGAGGCAAAACTTTGACCTTTCCACACCTCCAGCCTGAGCAGAGCATCTCCACTTCACGTTAAACAAAGAAACCAGGAGGGCCCCCAGGCCGCCAGTCGCCGCACCCACATGGCTTGGAAAGATGAGGACCACAAGGTGAACTTAGCAGTATGCAGTACTTCCACAGACAACCCTGGGCCAGTTCAGCATAGCCCCTGGACAGACCGACCTCCACCAGGGGAAAAAAGAGAAACTGAGTAATAAGCAATAAGAACAATAAAGACACATAGCAAAGAGGTTGGGGTGCCTTGAGCACCAAAGAGGGGGGAGAGGAATCCTTCCCAGAACTGTAAATAAACAAGCCAGGCCTGGCCAGAGAGGACAGGAGCCAGGCCAGGGCACACGCCCAGCAACCAGGAGCAGGACAGAATGTAAAAGCAGTGGGGGGAGGAAAACTCCACAGGAGAGGGAGGAAGATGCACTTCCCACATGAGCTGTAAACAAAAATGCAGGCCTGAGAAAGCGAGTGCAGTGTCACCTCCCCCAGTGTGCTTGGAAAGGGGAAAGCTTGTAACAGTGGTGTCCCACCCAGGAGAACTCAGGGTAAACAAAGCCTGTGGGGCCAGGTGAGTGCTAAGCTCACCCCTGAGATCTGCATAAATAACGCCTCCAGCAACAGCAGGCTGACAGCAGTGGGCAGGCGAGCCACAGTCTCAGATAGCCATTCACAGAACTGTCTCCAGACTCTTTTTTTTTTTCCTCTCATCCATTGATGACACAACAATCAATTACACCTGCATGCTGAAAAACTTACTGAAACTGTATTGCATTTAAACATGGGACACTTTGTGGGGCTTTTTTTATTTTGTGCAGTTTTGTTTGATTTTATTTTTCCCCTTTGATGAGACAACTACAGAACAACATCTGAGGGACAATCTCCAGGATTGGAGACTGAGAGATGAACACCAAAATTATTAAGACTGAAACTTTATTGCATTTGAACTTGGAGATTTTTTTTACATTTTTTTCACTTCTTTCTTTCTTTATTTATTTATTTTCAATCCTCTCTCTGTCTCTCTAATGCCTTTTTGCCTTACAATTGATTAGTACACTGTCTCTCCCTGTTTATATCTTTGAAGCTTTTTTGTTTCTTTGTTTTGTTTTTTTCTACTTGTTTATTTGTTTTTCCCTTTTCCTTCAACTTCTTTGCTTTCCATCTCCTCTCACCCTTCCATTCTAAATGTCACTAGTGCTATTATTACAAGCCAGAAAACACTTAATTGCACACAGTACAGGGACAATAACAACATGAAGAGCAATGACGGGAAAACAGAAAAAAACAGGGAAAGCAGTATCCCCACAGCAAAAAATTAGTACAGGAACCAGAGGGAAATGAAGAAAACAGATACTCAGATCCAGACTCCAACAAAATGAAGATAAAATATGCCAAAGAACCCAATGAAGCCCACAAGAAAAATCTAAAAGAAGAAATACTACAGGTACTCAATGAGAATTTTATAGAGATGATACTGGATAGGGTCAACCAAAATGTACAGCAGACACTCAAGAAATTCCAAGAAAACAAAAATAGATAATTCGAAAAAGCAAAAGAAGAAATAAAGGAAACCATAGAAGCACTGTATGAACACCAAAGTGAAACAGAGAACTCGATTAATAAAGAGATAAATGAACTCAGGACAAAAATAGACAACATTAAAGAGGAAACGACCCAGGATATGGAAAACCCCAGAAAAAAGAACAAAACAGAATTGCAAAACAAAACAGAAGGCCAATCCAGCAGAATAGAACAAGCAGAAAACAAAATCTCAGAACTCAAAGATGAAATGGTAATTAAAGGAAAAACTGAAAACTATTAGTTAAACAATTCAAGACATGTGAAAAGAAAATGCAAGAACTCACCAACTCCATCAAAAGACCAAACCTGAGAATCATGGGCATTAAAGAAGGAGAAGAGGTCCAAGCGAAGGGAATGCATAATATATTCAACAAAATAATAACAGAAAATTTACCAAATCTAGAGAAAGATATTCCCATACAGATGCAAGAGGCCTCCAGAGCACCAAACAGACCAGATCAAAATACAACTACTCCAAACATATCATCATTAAAACAACAAGTTCAGAAACTAGGGAAAGAATATTGAAGGCTGTAAGAGAGAAAAAACAAATAATGTACAAAGGTAAACCCATCAAAATCACAGCAGACTTTTCAACAGAAACATTAAAAGCAAAAAGAGCTTGGGGAGAGATCTTCTGGGCACTGAATGAAAATAACTTCAACCCCAGGATACTCTACCCAGCAAAACTGTCATTCAAAATAGATGGAGCAATAAAAGTCTTCCATGATGAGCAGAAACTAAAACAATATGTGACCACAAAGCCACTACTACAAAAGATTCTTAAAGGGATTCTGCCCACAGAAAGTGAAACCCAACATAATCATGAAAGGAAAGGCAGCACCAAACCACAGGAAAAGAAAAAGCAAGACAGTAGAGAGTAACCTCAACTTAGGTACACACAATCAAACCTTCAAACATCTAAGACAACTAAATGACAGGAATCACCACATACCTATCAGTATTAACATTTAATGTTAACAGACATCAAAGGCACTGTTTGATGAAAAGGATTAAAAGGTAAGATTCAACAATTTGTTGCTTACAGGAGACTCATCTCAGCGACAGAAATAAGCATAGACTTAGGATGACAGGCTGGAAGAAGGTTTACCAAGCCAATGGCCCCCAAAAACAGGCAGGAGTAGCAATACTTATCTCTGACAAAGTAGACTTCAAATCTACATTGATCAAATGAGATAAAGAAGGACATTCCATAGTAATAAAAGGGGAAATAGACCAAAAGGAAATAACAATTAATAACCTATATGCACCCAGTGTCAACGCATCAATTTTCATCAAACATACCCTAAAAGCATATATAAACTCCAAAACAGTGGTTGTGGGAGACTTTAACACCCCATTATCATCAATAGATAGGTCATCCAAACAAAAAATCAATAAAGAAATTCTAGATCTAAAATATACAATAGATCAAATGGACCTACTTATTGTCTACAGAACATTTCATCAAACTTCTATACAATATACACTCTTCTCAGCAGACCATGGAACCTTCTCCAAAATAGATCATATCCTAGGGCACAAAGCAAGCATAAGCAAATATAAGAAAATAGAAATTACACCATGGATACTATCTGATCACAATGCAATAAAACTAGAACTCAACAACAAAAGTAAGGACAAAAAACATGCAAACAGCTGGAAACTGAATAACTCATTACTTAATGAACAATGGGTCATTGATGAAATAAAAGAGGAAATTAAAAAGTTCCTGGAAGTCAATGAAAATGAAAACACAACCTACCGGAACCTATAGGACACAGCAAAGGCAGTCCTGAGAAAAAAGTTTATAGCCATGAGTGCATATATTAAAAAGACTGAAAGATCCCAAGTCAATGACCTAATGATACATCTCAAACTCCTAGAAAAACAAGAACAAGCAAATCCCAAAACAAATAGAAGGAGAGAAATAATAAAAATAAGAGCTGAAATCAACGAAATAGAAACCAAAAAAAAACCATACAAAGAATTAATGGAAAAAAAAGTTGGTTCTTTGAAAAAATAAACAAGATTGACAGACCCCTGGCAAACATGACTAAAATGAGGAGATAAAAAACCCAAATTAGTAGAATAAGGAATGCAAAAGGAGAAATAATAACAAACACCATGGAAGTCCAGGAAATAATCAGAGACTACTTTGAGAACCTATATTCAAATAAATTTGAAAATATTAAAGAAATGGACAGATTTCTAGATGCATATGATCATCTAAAACTGAACCTAGAGGATATTAATCACCTGAATAGATCTATAACACAAAATGAAATTGAAGCAGCAATCAAGAGTCTCCCCCCAAAAAAAAGTCCAGGACCTGATGGATTCTCTGCTTAATTCTATCAGACCTTTAAAGAAGAACTGATACCAACCCTCCTTAAACTGTTCCATGAAATAGAAAGGGAAGGAAACTGCCTAAAACATTTCATGAAGCCAGTATTACATTTATACCAAAACGAGGCAAAGACACCTCCAAAAAGGAGAACTATAGGCCAATCTCCTTAATGAACATTGATGCAAAAATCTTTAACAAAATAATGGCAAACTGAATTCAACAACACATCAAAAAGATTATTCACCATGACCAAGTAAGCTTCATCCCAGGAATGCAGGGATGGTTCAACACATGAAAATCAATAAACGTAATAAGCCTCATTAACAGAGGCAAAGACAAAAACGTCTTCATCATCTCACTAGATGCAGAAAAAGCCTTTGATAAGATCCAACACCATTTCATGATAAAAGCTCTAAGAAAACTAGGAATAGAAGGAAATTACCTTAACATTATAAAAGCTATATATGACAAACCTACAGCCAGCATTATGCTTAATGGAGAAAAACTGAAACCATACCCTCTAAAATAAGGAACCAGACAAGGATGCCCACTATCTCCACTCCTATTCCACATAGTACTCGAATTCCTAGCCAGAGCAATTAGGCAAGAAGAAGGAATAAAAGGAATACAAATAGGTAAAGAAACTGTCAAAATATCCCTATTTGCAGATGACATGATGCTATACCTTCCAGACCCAAAAAACTATACTCAGAAGCTCCTAGACACTATCAATAGCTATAGCAAGGTAGCAGGATATAAAATCAACAGAGAAAAAATCATGAGCATTTCTATACACTAATAATGAACAAACTGAAAAAGAATATATGAAAACAATTCCATTTACAATAGCCTCAAAAAAAAAAAAATCAAATACCTAGGTGTAAACCTTACAAAGGATGTGAATGACCTTTACAAGGAAAACTATAAACTTCCGAAGAAAGAGACTGAGGAAGACTATAGAAAGTGGAAAGATCTCCCACACTCATGGATTGGTAGAATCAATATAGTAAAAATTTCTATACTCTCAAACGTAATCTACATGTTTAACGCAATTTCCATCAAAATTCCAATGACATCCATTAAAGAGATTGAAAAATCTACCATTAATTTATATGGAAACACAAGAGGCCACGAATAGCCAAGGCAATACTCAGTCAAAAGAACAATGCTGGAGGTATCACGATACCTGACTTCAAACTATATTACAAAGCAACAGCAATAAAAACAGCATGGTACTGGCACAAAAACAGACATGAAGACCAGTGGAACAGAATAGAGGACCCAGGTATGAAGCCACACACCTATAAGCAACTTCTCTTTGACAAAGGCACTAAAAATATACAATGGAGAAATGAAGCCTCTTCAACAAAAACTGCTGGGAAATCTGGTTAGCAGTCTGCAAAAAACTGAAACTAGATCCATGTATATCACCCTATACCAATATTAACTCAAAATGGATCAAGGATCTTAATGTCAGATCCCAAACCCTAAAGTTGGTACAGGAAAGAGTAGGAAATGTTCTGGAATTAGTAGGTACAGGTAAGAACTTTCTCAATGGAACCCCAGCAGCACAGCAACTAAGAAATAGCATAGACAAATGGGACTTCATAAAACTAAAAAGCTTCTGCTCAACAAAAGAAATGCTCTCTAAACTGAAAAGAACACCCACAGAGTGGGAGAAAATATTTGCCAGCTACAGATCAGACAAAAGACTGATAACCAGAATATATAGGGAACTTAAAAAATTAAATTCTCCCAAAATTAATGAACCAATAAAGAAATGGGCAAGTGAACTAAACAGAACTTTCTCAAAAGAAGAAATTCAAATGGCCAAAAAACACATGAAAAAATGCTCACCATCTCTAGCAATAAAGGAAATGCAAATTAAAACCACACTAAGATTCCACCTCACCCCGTTAGAATAGCCATCATTAGCAATACCACCAACAACAGGTGTTGGTGAGGATGCGGGGAAAAAGGAACTCTCTTACATGGTTGGTGGGAATGTAAACTAGTACAACCACTCTGGAAAAAAATTTGGAGGCTACTTAAAAAGCTAAACATTGATCTACCATTTGATCCAGCAATACCACTCTTGGGGATATACCCAAAGACTGTGACACAGGTGACTCCAGAGGCACCTGCACACCCATGTTTATTGCAGCATTATTCACAATAGTCAAGTTATGGAACAGCCAAGAAGCCCAACTACTGACAAATGGATCAAGAAAATGTGGCATCTATACACAATTGAATTTTATGCAGCCATGAAGAAGAACGAAATGTTATCATTCACTGGTAAATGGATGGAATTGGAGAACATCATTCTGAGTGAGGTTAGCCTGGCCCAAAAGACCAAAAATCGTATGTTCTCCCTCATATGTGGACATTAGATCAAGGGCAAACACAACAAGGTGATTGAACTTTGATCACAAGATAAAAGTGAGAGCACACAAGGGAGGGGTGAGGATAGGTAAGACACCTAAAAAATTAGTACCATTTGTTGCCCTCAACACAGAGAAACTAAAGCAGATACCTTAAAAGCAACTGAGGCCAATAGGAGAAGGGGACCAGGAACTAGAGAAAAGGTTAGATCAAGAAGAATTAACCTAGAAGGTAACACACATGCACAGGAAATTAATGTGAGTCAACTCCCTGTATAGCTATCCTTTTCTCAACTAGCAAAAACCCTTGTTCCTTCCTATTATTGCTTATACTGTCTCTTCAACAAAATTAGAGATAAGGGCAAAATAGTTTCTGCTGAGTATTGAGGGGGTGGGGGGGAAAGGGAGGCGGTGGGGTGGGTTGTAAGGGAGGGGATTGGCAGGGGGGAGAAATGACCCAAGCATTGTATGCACATTTGAATAACAAATAATTAAATAAATATAAAAAGGGGAAAAAAAAGCTGTAACCCACATGCATTATTATTTTTGGGTAGTCTAGAATGTCAGGCTAAGTTTAAAATAGATGAGAAACTGATGCTATGTCTCAGGTTGTAATTGTTCTTTGTTCTCTTTTCCTAACAAGGCTAATGATTTTATCTCCTCTGAAGTGAAAATGTAAAGCTTAATTCAAGAATTTATTTCTCAGAACCCAGCCTGGTGGTGCACACCTATAATCCAAGAACCCAGGAGGCAGGAGGATCATGAGCTAGTGACCAGCCTGGGCTACACAGCAAGCCCCTGTCTGAAAACAGAAAACAAACTAACAAAAAGAGTCTATTTCTTCCTTTAGTGTTTAATTATTCATCATTAGTTTTTCACAAAAATGCCAGGTGCCAGTGGTTCATTCACATAATCCTAGCTTACTTGAGAGACTGAGATCAGGAGGATCACAGTTCAAGGTCAGCCCAGGCAAAAAAGTTTGCAGAACCCCATCTCAACAGAGAAAAGGCTGGTGCACTCCTGTCATCCCAGCAACAATGGAAAGCCTAAAAATAGGAGGATCATGGTCCAGGCTGACCTGGGCAAAAAGCAAGATCCTATTTCCAAAACAACCACAGCAAAACAGGCTGTATGTGTAACTCAAGTAGTAAATCACCTACCTACCAAGTGCAAGCCCTGAGTTCAAACTCTAATACTACCAACCCCCCAAAAAAATTTACAAAAATAATTGCTACTCGAGTTCCAAACCTTAGTCTATATTTCTTAGTAAAATGCATATCTGTTGGCACTAGGCAGACAAGAAGCCATTCACTCTAGTGTTGAGGACTGTGACTGGTTTTCTCTGGCAATCCACTCCTCCTTGTTTCCAGTCCCCTCTGAATCTAGAGGTGTGTCAGGAAGGCAGGGAGGGGGAAGGGAGATAATAAATGATCATGAAAATTAATGAGTGCTACAATGAAACAAAGAAAAACCTGAGTTCAAACCAGGAATGTTACTTGGAGACCAGAGAAGGGTCACCTCCCCCCAGAGGTTAAAGCAGCCAATGAAATAACATGTGATTATGTATGGAACAAGCTATATACCCCCTCCATTTCTGTAACCTGTTTTAAATGGTTTATAAGGAAAGCCCTCTTTGTTCTCAGGGCTCAGCCTCTGGACTCGAGTCCTCTGAATGTCTGCCAACTTGCTTAATTAACTTTCTTACTGAAAGCTTTGGCGCCCTCTCAGTCTCTGTCTGAGCAGAGACTGCAACATTTCTGGGGATTCATCTGGGATTTGGCGTGTGGTGTTTTCATCTCCTTGTCGCTGGCTCAGCATCCCCAGCCCATCAGGAGAGCCATCCGTGCCAGGCACCACCAGATCCTGTTGATCTGAGGGGAGGGAGCCGCTCTCCTGGCAAACTGAGTAGGCAAGTTCTGGTTGCACAAAGGAACCCAGGAAGGCACAGGAACCAACTTGAGAGCCCTGCTTACCAGACTGGTAAGAACCATGTTCAAATTCAGACCTGCCTCAGGAGGTAGAAGGGGAGTCTGATGAACTCTTGAAGACACCCTAGTAACTGCCTTTGGGGTGAAACTGTGTCTTTCAGGTTCAGAGAGCATGATGGAAATACTGTGCTGTGTGAGTGTGTGAAAGTGCCAGTCTAAGATGAAGCCTGGTTGTGAAGCAAGTGTGCAGTCCTGATCCATGGGTCCATGGCAAACTCATGTGGTCTAGGGTGAGCCCTAACAGGGCATCTGGTTGGGGCTTATATGGACTCACTATGGCCAAGAGACACTTAAATTCCTGCAAGGGAAGTGGCCAGAGACAGATGACACTAGTGATGTTATTTGTTTTCCCCTGTGTACCAGAGAGGAGGACTTCTTACCTCCTCTCCACAGCCCTCATATCTTCCATCTTTGTCTCTGTCTAGACATCTGGCAAACAGGAGGGATGGGAGAAGGTCAGAGTAAACGCCCCCAGAACTTTAAGAGGAAATTTAATGAAGATAATGTGGTCATTGTGACTCCTGGCAAGCTTAGGACCTTCTGTGAAATAAACTGGCCTGCTTTTGGTGTAGGATGACCCTCAGAGAGGTCATTAAATAAGGTCATAGTCAATAGAGTTTTTAAAGTGATTGTAAGGGAGCCTGGAACACCCAGATTGTTCCTTATATTGACTGTTGGCAGGATGCAGTCCTCAGTCAGCCCACATGGCTAGAGTTCCACCTAGAGAAAGCATGTAGGGTTATGGTAGCCAGGGCAGCAGCAGCTTCCAAGTACAGGGAAAAATGTAAAAAGCCAGAGAAACCCATATTAGTGGGGGACCTCACCCCCATATGAGCCACTGTCTAGGAGCTGCAGGTTTCTGCAGGATCTGGATCCCCAATTACTCTCTCTTGGCAAAACCCCTTTATGAAGCCACAAAGGGGAAAGAACAGAAACCCATGGCATGGGGAAAGGAGCAAAAAAAGGTCTTTAAAGAAATTAAGAGGGCACTCACAAACGCCCCTGCTCTGGGCTTGGCAGATGTGATGAAGCCCTTCTTCCTCTATGTACATGAAAGGGGACACCTGTAGGAGTCTTGGCCCAGCTGACACTGCCTGGTGCCCTATTTGTCAAAGCAACCTGATGCAGTTTCCCAAGGCTGGCTGCCCTGCCTGAGTGCCCTGGCAGCCACTGCTGTCTTGGTGGCTAAAACAGACAAACTTACTTTGGGACAAGAACTCACAGTCCAAGTTCCCCATTTTGTTTTGACTCTCATGGAAAACAAACAAAAAAAATTATTGGTTAATAAACTTCCAAATGGTCAAATATCAAAACATGTTATGTAAAAAAACCTGCATGTCCACCTGAGATTGCTAAGACTCTAAACCCAGCCACCCTATTACTCAGGCCCACCAGAACATGACTGTTTAGAGGTTATAGATGGGGTTCTCCAGCCAGCCAGACTTGACTGACCAGTCCATTAGTCATCTGGATGTTGGGTATTGCACAGATGGCAGCAGCTTTGTCTGGGATGACACACGTTTTGCCAGATACACAGTAGTGACTCTGGACACTCTCATCAAAACATGACCACTGCCAGTTGGCACGGCTAACTCAGGGGAAAAAAGGTGTTAAATATGGGCAAAAAGTTCTAAAATTACTAAAAGCTGTACAGACCCCTAAGCGAGTAATGGTCATGCACTGGCAAGGGCATCAGAAGGGGGAGACAACAGCTGTTCAGAGAAACCAAAAGGCAGATAGGGAAGGAAAACAAGCAGCCCTCACAGGAGGACAAACTTCAGCCACACTGACAGCTGCCTTGTTCCTGTGCCCCTTATCTGAATAGGACCCACAAGAATAGGCTTGGTTTGAGACTGAAGAAGGAAATTTTCAACCAGACAGATGGTGGAAGTTTACTGATGGCCACATTGCCATACCTGAGTCACTGGCTCCCACATTTGTCAAAGAGTTCCATGAAGGAACTCACTCAGGGCAGACAGTTCTCAAGACCACCTTGGCCCAGCATTTTTATGTCCCCAAGGTCTCCAGCATAAATAAGACAATATGTAAAAGGGGCGGTCTGTGTGCCAGAAACAATCCCCAACAAGGGCCAAGTTGTAAATATTTGCTTGTGTTTGTCTGCACCTTCTCAGGATGGGGGGAAGCCTTCCTCACTCAACTGAGAAAGCCTGAGAAGTGGCCAGATGCCTGTTAAAATCATCCCTTGATTCGAAATACCTGTATCTTTTGGGTCAGACCATGGGCCGACCTGTGGCAGAGGTGGTACAGTTGATGGCTAAGAGATTAGAAGTAACTTAAAAGCTACACACAGCCTACTGCCTCCAAAGTTCAGGGAAAATAAAACATATAAACAGGACTCCAAAACTACAATTGGGAAAACTATGCCAGGAGACCCACCTACAATGGTATCAATTATTAGGTAATCCCAGCAAATGGACAGGTCTCTTTCCTTTTGAAATTCTTTTTGGATGTCCTCCCCCTTTAGTCAAGGGACTGCAGAGACCTTAATAAAATAGGTGACCTCACCCTGAGACAACAGATACAGGCTCTTGGGTTGACTCTCTTGAAAAATCAATGACTGGCTAAGACAGAGACTCCCCATTAGCCTGAAAATTCCCACACCCTTATAAACCAGGGGATACTGTTTGGATAAAGGAATAAACTGTTCACCTGCTAAAGCCCCACTGGAGGTGCCCTTTTGTTGTTTTGTCCACCCCCACCACAATTAAAGTAACAGAGATCGTTCCCTGGATCCACCAGCTTCCCTCAAATGGGAATGCATCCCTGACCCAGCCTTACCAAACAATGTCTGTGCCCTTCCCCGATAGGATCCTACTTCCCAGGAGACCACAGATGAGGAGATGTCAGCCCTGTTCTAGTCACTCTGGAAGCTGACTAGTCTACGCAAGGCAGTCACACAACTCACCTTTGAGGATGAGTCCATTCTGTGTTTTCTTCTTGCTAATCTTTGTCAGCTCTCTACCTGGGGACCCCCAGACTTTGGACTGTGACTCATATATGCACACTACCTGAGCAGGGAGTGCTGTTACCAAACCTCTGCTTTTACATACTTATTATACCTGTGCAGGCACCATTGCTGGGTCATACACCCACCGCCATTGTACCCACTCAGTGTGCTTTCATGATGGTTATGTGTTTTAACTCCATCTATCACCCTCAGGGGAAATGGCTATAGGTCCAAAGCTTCACCAACACTGGGAAGCTCACTAATCGCACCTGGGTTAATGACCCCAACAAACCTGTGTCTGTGATAGCTGAAAACACCAGGCATTGGGACAACTATGGGGGGGGGGGGCGGTGCTAGCCTGGAAAAGGACCTATAGGTTAAATGACAAGTATGTATGCCCAAAAGATGACAATCTGGTTGTATATACTATGAACAACTCTACTGCCTTTATTGGGGTTGTGAAAGGTGGACAACTTGGCTTAAAGGTCCATACCTCATATGGAACTGTGGCTCTTATACAAAAAAGGGAAGTGAACCCAGACTGCACTCTTGGTGCCTGTAACCCTATAAATTTCACTATTTTCAACCTCAATGAAACAGGCTGGGAAATTGAAAAACATTTTAATCTTTGAAAAGGAAACAGACCCCCGTACTTTGCTACATTTTCCACTCATCATGATCACTCATGAGAGCTCCTCATACCAGGTCTTTCACTCCTTTTACAAGATACAAAGTGAATTTCCTATCTCAGTTTAAAAAGAAAAACTGTTCCTCTCACTAGCTAAGTCCAAAACACAAAATTTAAATGGACCTTTGTGTTATGTTTGTGGGGGAATGAATATGGGAGACAATTGGCCATGGGAGGCAAAACAGCTAAACCCACAAGAACCCTTTAATGAAACCATTCTCCCTAGCCTTGGGGAGAACATTTGGCTCCTAAAAAATCTCTATTATTAAAAATTACTGTATCTCCAATCCAAAAGGCCAATTCTCCACCCCAGCAGGGGATTTGATCCGCTTGGAACAAAAGTTTTAGAATGATGCTACTCAGAAGACTCTCAGTGGTCGGGGGCTGCCAATCCCACGGAGCCCCAACCTAATCTGCTGGCTAACGTCCCTAAATTTACAATAGCCTAAAATAATCTCAATCTGAGTAGCTGCTGTTTACAGATTGATGATTTTTTAAAAGGTAATTAAAGAGATTACTGACAAGATAAAAAAAAAAAAAGCTTCCCCATGTCCCTGTACAGACCTGGAAGGGATGGAGTCCCAATGGCTTATTTGGGGGCTGGTTCTGAACCTTAGGTGAGTTCAAGACCTTAATAAGGGCAATGTTCTCTGTGTTACGAGCATGCCTGATATCACCCTGCCTAATTCCCCTGGTACTGCAGTCTTTCAGGAAACTATAAACCCCTAGATCAAGATGATGCTCTTTGACCCAGAATGGGTCTGAGCATCAAAGGGAGGGATGTGGCAGAAAGACAGAGAGGGGGAAGGGAGATAATAAATGATTATTTATTAAGTGCTACAGTGAAACAAAGAAGAACCTGAGTCCAGGAATGTTACCTGGAGAGCAGAGAAGGGTCACCTCCCTCCAGAGGTTAAAGCAGCCAATGAAATAACATGTGATTATGTATAGGACAAGCTGTACACACCACCCCATTTCTGTAACCTGCTCTAAATGGTTTATAAGAAAAGTCCCCTTTGTTCTCAGGGCTCCGCCTTTGGACTCAAGTCCTCTGAGTCACTGCTGGCTTACTTAATAAACTTGCTGCCAGAAAGCTTTGGTGCCCTCTCAGTCTCTGACTGAGCCCTCCTGCAACAGAGTGAGCATATGACCTAGGATGGGCCCTTGTAATAATGGTTCAGTAGGGTAGTTTTATGGCCCTTGAAATTTGTGTGTCAGAATATAACTGTATGCACATGAAGACAGGCTTTTAATATAATTGTTTAAATGAGGTTATTAATGTGAGACCTATTGAATATTACTGACATCCTTATTAAAAAAGAAGACTCAGACACAAACACACATACAGTAGAAAGACCATGTGAGGACACGGAGAGAAGGCAAGCAAGGAGAAAGGCTTCAGAGAAAAATAAATACCTACTAACAACTTAATCTTGGACTTCTAGCTTCCAGTACTTAAGTTTTTGTTGTTTAAGTCAACCAGTTCATGGTGCTTTGTTACAGAATTCACAGCAGACTAATCCAAGAGGGCATGTGACCCAGGTCAGGCCAATCAGAACCAATAAGGTTCAATTCTGGAAAAGAATGTTTTCATGACTGCACTTGAAGCCAGGTGAAGTAAAGGATAGGGCTGCAGGAGTTCTCTGCCTACCAGAGAATGTAACCAACAAAAGGAAGTGGCTGGAGGACAGCCTGTCGTTCGAGCCCCCAGTTAAGGTGAACCTGAAGGCTCACCTGTTCACAGACTTTTCAATTTTGCAACCCAATAAAAATCCCTTTAGAAACAACATAAATTGAGCTGTCATTACAGTCAATGGATTCCTAATACACAGTATACAAGAATTCAGAACAAAGAATTATCAGATTTACAGGGTAATTTTTTTCTAAGTGGAAATTGCTTTGAAATGGCACAATCCTATGGAAAGGGGCCATGGTCCCTATTTATAGAAAAAAATCAATAAAATAATTATAAGTAATAAAACCAATCTTGCAGAAAAATTTCTTGGAAGATTCTATAAATGTCATTTTCTTTGAAAAGTATAATTGTTTTAGGGTAGAAGAGTTGGGAGGGATTAAGCTTTCACTTTATACGTTCTTTCATTGTTTCATTTTCACAATACACATGCTAATTTAATATTTCCAAATACAAAGTGAAATTTATTAAAAAATGAAGTAGTTCTGAACTCCTAAGTGTTGATCTCTTATAAATTTTATAATTAGCTGACTAAATACCTAGTTTCCACCAAGAAATTAAATAGTCAAGGCAAATGCCCAGATAACTCCAGCACAAATATTTAAGAAATCATCCTGAACATGGGAGCTTTTATTATTTTAAAATCCTACACAGACATGTCCAATCACCCACACATACTTCATTACACCCAAGCCCAACTTGCTCAGAAGTAAAATCACAATATACTTAAAAAGGCTTTCTTTACTTTCTTAATTTTTGCTTTAAGGTATATTCAATGATACAACATATATCTGCATGAGCACTATTATATTTATACATATTTTCTGTAAACAACACTAATAATCTTAAAATTCTGGAATAATATGCAGTAATTTTTCATGCAATTAATATATTACATTTTTAAATGGGCTTGATTACCATAGCATAATTTGTATATTTAACTGGTAAAAATTACAACTGTTTTACTTTTTTAAAAGTTCAATACAGTGGTAGAGCACCTGCCTAGCAAGTGGGAGGCCTTGAGTTCAAATCCCAGTACCATAAAAAAAAAGTCCGATGCATGCCCCAAATCAACAGTCATATTAAGTGTCACAAACATTGTTGTTTTGAGAGTTGGGGGTATAGCTCACCGAGTGGTAGAGCACATGCTTAGCATGTATGAAGCTTTGATTTCAAGTTCTAGCATAAAAAAAAGTTACTCATCTGCTGACTTCATCTTCAGCATTAGGAAACACTGAGGTCTATATAAGTGTTATTTGGAATATTTATGCTATATATGCATACATATATATATATACTTTTATATATACTAGTTTTCTCTCTTTCCAACTTCTCTACAAAATAGCATCAGTAACTAAATGAAACTAGCTTTATTTATTGTTCTTTACAGTTTCACTCTCATTATGAGTATATATGGCTCTCACAACAATTTGAGTGTGTTTGTGAATGTGTCTATGCATGCTGTCAACAAACAATAACTTACAGCACTCTCTTGCCTGCTATTATGGCCCTAATTTTGCCTCCTTTGTGAAATGATGATAAAATTTTAAGGAAATTGCACACTGATTAGTGAACATATTTCAAAATCTGTGAAATAAAATTGTGGGCACATGTCTCTCAGAAGTTCTGAAGGCTTTTATTCTCTAAAAATGACTAATAACTCCTCTCTCCCTTACCATTACACAGTGTTAATAGTCATCACTTCACAGATAATATTCATTCTAAGTAAGTCTGGTTATACTATACAAAATACTAGTTATTTATGTAACTTTAAATAGTTTACAGGCAAAGCTTTATACTCATTAGCTATCCCAAAGTGGAATTTGTAAATCTTCCTAAAATCAACCAGAATTTCTGAATATCTATTAGGTTTGAGACCCCAAACTCAGTGCTGAGAATTAATTTTGTAAGATTCAACACGTTCTGTCAAGCAGCTAACTTTGGAGGGAAGAGATGAGGGTAAAGAGTCCAGGCACCTCTCTACTGCCAGAAACGTCCAAAGCCTCCCACTTCTTCACTTCATATATCCGTTTTAAGTTCCCTGTCCTACAAGACATCTCAGAAGAAACTACTGAGCCCAAAAAAGAGCTTGTAAGAGTAAATAAGACTATTGTTCTTATTTTAAAAAGCAGTTTTTAGATGCTGATCAAGTTACTAGGTTAAATCCACACATTTCATGTGTGTGTGAGCATGCATAAATATGTATGCATGTATGAATATTTTTATTACTTCAAGATGTCAACAAGCTGAGGAAATTGATCTGTTCACTTAGGAACTTCTTTCATATTGCATGCAAGAAGGATGTTAGTAAACATCAAAGTCTTGCATTAAAAGTTGGATTCTAAGGTCCCAGTTCCCACAGTAGACTGGTGAGGGCTCCATTATAATAAATGCTTGACATGGGTTGTAACTGGACACTGGGTATTACCAGTTATTTTATTCATACTTTTGAGTTTACCTGTGACTTCATGTATCATCTAGGGTTTTTTCCACACAAAGAAAACTACCGTATGCTAAAAGTATATGGAAAATAATTAGACAAAAGACCGTGCTACATTCTGGAACAACCTGGTCCCAGTGTAAGAGAACCAGTCCCGATGAGCTGTGAGACTGAAGAAAGAGAGGCAGACAGATTCTGTATTGCACAGACTGCAATTTGGGGAGGGGACTTACTGACAGAAGCAGGATGCTAGGTGGCAGCAAGACCAGGTGGATGTCCTAGTTTGAGTCAGAAGACAGAGATTTATAAAGTAGTCAGAACAAAAGTGACTTCATCTGACTCAAAATTTACCTAGTTTATCTCAAACTAATATCAAAGAATCAGACAGGTACTGGCACCTGGGTCCAACCATAAAGCTCCACATACCACTCTACAGGTTTTGTCTACTTATAGTATGCTGGGAAAATATGTAAGGAAAACTAACCAGCATTACTCAATGGAAATCACAGCAGTTAGCACTCAAGATGGCTGTTGTCATGTCAAGCTGAATCCATACAGAGGAAATATCTGGGTCCTGGTGGAAGATGGCTTATTTATCCAAACTTCTTTAAGTATCTCTTTGTTTACCATATCCTCCATAGCACCAGTTACCCCTTCACTGTGTATCTATTCAAGCAAGGTATCAGAATTGAAACTCTCTGTTACCAAGGTACTGACTTCCTTATTTCCAATCACTCACTAAGCAGACTACATAATAAGTTGATATATTACCTCTGTGCCCAGTCAACATCTGAAGGACAATGGAAATTTCCATTCTTTGCATCAAGCAATCCTTAGAATATTACTATGATAAATTAAAACACCAGAATAATAGTTATCTATTTCTAAAGTCTCACTTTATTTATTTTTATTTGTCATTTATTTTTTGTGGTACTAGTGATCAAAACGAGGACCTTTGACCATAAGCAAGCTACAGTCCCACCCATTAAGTCTCACTTCAAAGAGTTCAGGGAAAGAACTAACCATTCCTGTAACAAGTTCACCAACAAGTTACAATGATAAATGTCAAGTATGTACCTATATTTCTGTTATCTCTGAAAAATTCTCTGTTCTATTTTATTCTTAAATTGTAAAGGACTAAAGAAACCTAGTAAATTATTGACAATGTCCTCTAAAAAGGCTACAAATTTCATGTAAAATTCAACTTTTTATTGCAAAAAATCAAGATCACTAGTGCTATATTTAATGACCAAAAAAAAGACAATAAAAAACAATGCAGTTTACTCCCAAATATTAAAATAAATCTTGGCAAATACCGTGGCTTACATGTTAGTGTATAAGAAAAACAAAATGTTTCTCCTTTACTTCACTGTCCTGACTTCCGGTTTCAGAGGGTTTTCCCACACCAATCAATTCTCCTACTCTTCAGACACCAATTGGGTGTCCCAAATTCAATTATAGTATCTGGAGTTAGTGCACACATCCTGGGTTAAGGGCTCAGTTGCACAAGACTGCACCCCCACTTCAGATACCAAGTGCAAGTAGTAAATCTCCAAGTTACCCACACTTCTGTAAACATAGCTACAAAGTGGGGGTTCCTTCAACTCCTTCATCTGGTTTGATAATTTGCAGTGATGCCCCACAGAACTCAGAGAAATACTTACTCAACATTCACCAGTTTGTTATAAAAGATAAGATATAGGACACAGAGGTACAACCAGATGTAAACGTCCATAGGGTGAATTACAGAAGATCCAGAGCACAGGCGCTCCTCTCTTACGGAGTTTGGGTACACGTGCACCGCACGCGCAGTATGTAGTTGCGTTCGCCAACCTGGAAGCTCTCTAAACCCCATACCTTAGGAATATTTATTAAGTTTTCATCACAGAGGTATAATTGATTATTAACTCACTCTCCAGTCTTCTCCCTTTCCTGGGGATGGGGAGTAGTTCCAAGCTTGTAATCATGGCTTAGTTTTCTGGTGACTCAGGAGCCTTTCAAGAGTCATCTCTTAGAACGCAAGATATTCCTATAATTTAGGCATGTGCAAGGAATTTAGGATCTCTTGTCAGGAACTAGGGTAAAGACCAAATATTAGAACAGAAAATTCTCCTAGTACCCCTAATCAGCTTAGAAATTACAAGATGTGTAGGAGCTCTGTGTCAGGAACCAAAGACAAAGATCAAATACATATTTCTTATATGACAATATCCCAAGTAAGCAGTATTATAACACTGTAAAAGCTTCCACAATTAGTCTGCAAACCAACAAGAAGACAATAAAATGTAAAGGTTAAAACACAAAGGATTCCTTAACACATGCTGTTCTGTATAATATTTATTACACTTATAATTTTTATTTAACTAAGACATATCAGCCCTATTATCTTAAATTTTCTTCATAAGTTGACAACTAGTCCAATTTGGTTTTCATCATTCAAACACAAAGATTTACACTAACATGATGAATCATGACTTTTAAAAAAAATAAATATTACAATTTAGCTTTTTAAAAAGTACAGACTTCCTATGGTGGGGAAAAAGTCAGTGTTCCAACTTCTCAGCTGTGCACCCTTGAACAAATATTTCAAGATCACTGTTCTTTTTCCCAACCTGTAAATGAGATAATATACGCATTTTATACATAATTATTAGAACAACTAAATGAAATAATGTGTATCAAGGACACATATGATATATATAAAGAAATCATATATTTTTAAAGTAATACTGCTAGATATATACTTTCTTTAATATAATTAAATTTATAAAAGAGATAATGGCATAATATGAGTTATTTTTAAATGCATTCCCCAAAAGCACTATTTTACTACAATAATCTGTTAGATCAGAATCCTCCTATTTATTTAAAAGACGGCTAGATATTTTTAAAAACTATAGTTAAAAGCATTAAAGTATAGTAGAAAAAACAATAGCTTTGTTGTCAAAGACAACCAGGGTAAATGCTTACCAGCTTGTGATCTTAGGTAAGCTATTTAACTTATTGATTTCCCTAATACCAGAATTGGAATATTATAATATCTACTTGCCAGGACTTGGGGAGGACTGAGAATCTGTCCTATGGTGATGCTTGCTTTAAATTTTAGGAAACTCATTTATTTTACAATGCAAGGTATACATTTTTGCTGAAAGGTATTTAATTTTAAACACAATTAAGTCACAAAATGTTTAAGACAAGCTTAAAATCTTATAAGTAATTGATGTGAGGTAGGTGCTATATTTGGTTTTCAAAACACATTTTGAGTACCTCCTCAGCCACATTTGCATGGGTTTCTGGAAGCAGCTGTCTCTAATGAGGTTACAAATAGGGGCTGGTTGCTGCACAGCTTTTCCTTCCAGCTCTTTCTCCTATAATAAGAGATTTGATCAGTAAGAGTTAACACCTCCAGGACTTAGATCTGTGTTTCGGGAAAAAAATAATTATTGAATAATACAAAACAAAACAGGTGCTTAGCTGCCAGGTTTATTTGAACCAGTTGTCCTTTTCTGACTTCCCTTTGCAGAACCAATTCAATCCACTTCAACCTGCTGGTCAGAGCACCAGTTTCATTCTGTTACTTTAAGTACATAACACAATAAAACAAGAAATGTCATTTTACACAGAGCTTCAAGATTGACCTCCTTAAGACAACAGAAGAAACAGTAATGAGATGGGCAAGAAAAAACTAGAAATTCCTCAAGGGTGAAATGTGCTTTCTTAGATTGTTGTAAGCAGATATGTTTGCAGGACTCTATCTCAGGAACAAAACATAATCATGTTGACAATGAACACTGTCTTATCTTTTTCCGTATCGTGAATGTGTAAGCGTGAGGGTACTTTTAAGAATTTACTTTGACAGCTCAAATTTTATATCAATGTTTGCCACATCCAATAACTATGGCCTCAGTTGACTACACTAAAATATTTATAACTCTATGCTCCCTACTTTGCTACAGAATAAATGTTCTGGATATTACTGTGTTTAATGTACAGATTTTGAACTAAGAAGAAAGAAAATCAAAGGCCTCCTTTCAAGACAATATTCGTGATGATGCAGTCTCTCAGCACAATTTGTGATGCCAATCCAAAAATGGTCCTCCACATCTGTACATTTAAAGGGATGGAATTTCAGACACCAGTTTTCCAACCTTTACCACCAGTTCATTAAGGATCATTCATGGCAGTTTATGTTCTCACACACGAACTTATAACACCAGAGGTCAAATAATGAATATTAATTTGGTTGCTTCCTTCTAGATGTCATCCAAATGTGAATCTCAGAGTCTGAGAGATGTAATTTCAAATTGTGCTTCTATCTTGTGGTCATAAGCCTGCTTTGGATTGCAATTTGCTCCTCAGTGAAAATGTTGATAACAAAAATCTACCTTATAGCACTGTCATGAAGATAAAATGAAATAATTAGAATCTTGGAATATAATAAACCCTCAAGAAACAGTAGCTCTTATTAAGGGGGGAAGGTCAGTGAGGTATTAGTGGGACCGAGGGAGATGAGTAAGAATGAGGCTGCTTCATCACAGCCACCAGAGCATGCAGGGTCCTACCTGATTCAAATCACAAAATTCAGGCACAAAGAAGGAGAAAATTAGATGGGCCTCACCAAAACACACAACTTAACCCAAACGTTCACACACAACAAAGCCTGAATTTTAATATTCCCTGTGTCACATGGAATGGCAAGGCCTATCTTACCATACCCCCAAAGGATAACAGAGAGCCCTCTAATGACACATAGCTATTTGCTGATGCTTAACTGTTGCTAAGAAATACCACAAAAATAGTCTCCACCTAATGCAAATACACAAATATATCCACAAATCTGTTCACTCAAATCCCAAACACAACACTCCACTGTTGGAACCTTGAAATGGTTCAATGTACATAAAGAAACAAAATGAGGAAAACAGATAGCAAATCAAAATATAAACTTCTGGTCATTAAGACCATATCAGGCATCACAGTTTCCTGTAAGAGTCAACTGGGCTTGCATACCGAACACAGTTCGGTTAAGCAGTTAACAATCCAGATGCAGGCATTGATGGACAAGAGCTGACAATATCAAACTGCTCCATGAAGACAGCCTTCAAATTTTTTCCGGAGTGGTTGCACTAGTTTGTATTCCAGCAGTGTACAAGGGTTCCTTTTTCCCCTCATCCACACCAACACCTGTTGTTAGTGTTTTTAATAATGGCTATTCTAACAGGGATGAGGTGGAATCTTAAAAATCTTAAAAATCTAAACATAGATCTACCATATGATCCAGCAATCCCACTCCTAGTGGTATACCCAAAGGAATGCAACACAGGTTACTCCAGAGGAACCTGCACACCCATGTTTATTGCAGCATTATTCACAATAGCCAAGTTATGGAAACAGCCAAGATGCCCCACTATTGGCAAATGGATTAAGAAAATGTAGTATTTATACACAATGGAATTCTACTCAGCCATGAAGAAGAACGAAATGTTCTCATTCGCAAGTAAATGGATGGAACTGGAGAACATCATTCTGAATGAGGTTAACCAGGTTCAGAAGACCAAAAATTGTATGTTCTCCCTCATATGTGGACTTTAGATCTAGGGTAAATACAACAATGTGATTGGACTTGGGTCACATGATAAGGTGAGAGCACACCTTTTTTGGGGATAGGTAAGAAACCCAAAAAACATGATAGGATTTGAGGCCCTCACTGCAGAGGAACTAATATAGAAACTTTAAAGCAACAGAGGTCAATATGAGAAGGGGATCAGGAACTAGTGAAAAGGTCAGTTAGAGATGAATCAACTTGGGATGTAACACATTTGTACATGGAAGCAATGCTAGGAATCTCCCTGTATAGCTATCCTTATCTCAACTAGCAAAACTGCTTTGTCTTTCTTATTATTGTTTATACTCTCTCTTCAACAAAATTAGAGATAAGGGCAGAACAGATTCTGCCTGAAAGCAAAGCGGGGCGGGGGGCAGAGGGAAAGGACAGGAGGTAGGGGAGAGAAATGGCCCAAACAATGTATGCACATATGAATAAACGAGAAAGAAAAAAAAAGAAAGAAGAAGAAAAAAAGACAGCCTTATTGTAAGAGAAAAAGGCAGGAGCTGAACTGGGCATGCTCAGCTTATCCTTCCTAAACTTACATGAATTGTTTCTGGGCAAAATACAAAGATGGGAAGTGGTCAACACTGCCACATTTATATTGAATTTCCTAAGCTGGGCGAAAACTTCTGGAAGAAATATTCTCCCCTATATCCACAACCAGAAAATAAACTGAAATCATAGGCATTAATGCCCTGTCAAACAATGGAGTCTGTTCTCAAAAGGCATCATGTTTTACAAAAGTTAAAATTCTACTTGAACCCACCTTCAAGAATAATAATGAAAGTTCTGGGAGACATTTGCATCCTATAAGCAAAGCCAAGTCTAAGAACAGTCTCCAGTTGAATACCTTTCACTGGGGTCATGTGGAGTCTTCATCATTCAAGACATACCATTACTGTGTGTTATAACTCTAAAGAGCTAGACAAATTCCCTCTTTCAATGAAACCAATTTACAAATGAACACAGATACCACATAGGAATCAAAATACCTGTTTTCTTTTTGTTGTTGTTGTTTTGGTTTTTTACTGGTAGAGATGAAATGAAAATTATGGCTTGGACCTGTGCCCAAAATTAAGCTTCCCACTCATTGTTCCCAAATTGACTCTAGCCACCCCAAACTGCACTCCATGTGTCCTTTCCCCAAGACTAACCCTACCCAAGTATCTGTCTATATGAGGGTAGAAAAAATGACCAAAGCAGAAACAATCATTTCTTTCACTCATCAAAGTACAGCAGCTACACTGAGTTCTCTCAAAGAAGAAAGTGAGTTCATTTTGTGGGATCTTTGCCATCTAAGCAAAAGATAAACCATTCTGCTTTGCACAGAGTAGTTTATGAACAGGGGAAGGGAGTATAGAAGCCTCTTGTCCCTTACTTTCAAAAGTATGGAATGTGGAAAGAAGGGAAATTTTTTCATGAGCTTTGAAGACCAATTCTACTCCAAGTATTGCGTTTTGTGATAGGCTTAATTTCAATCCATATTCTCATGTGTGAGAGAAATATAACTTGTTTCATTTTTCTATAACTCATAATTCCCTTAATAAAAAGAATGTGACTGTTTTCCCACTTTATTATATGTGACATCTGGGTGTAATTATCAATAGTGCCCTTACTTCCTTGTTCTCGTCTGGCCTTCAGGTGTCAATCTATACAAATGGTGATATCTTAGATCTCAAAATTGTCAAAAAAGGGACCCCTGTATAGAGCTTTGTCTGTCACCCTGACATTGCCCACACCACACTCACACAAATGATATTATCTAAAGCCTATGTGGCTTTCATAGCTTGATGCAACACACAGAAATCAATGTACTACTCTAATGTCACTCTGGACCCAAACTTCTTGTGCAGGAATTATTCTACTTTTGTTGCCCTCAGTACAGCACAGGAAATCTTGCAAAAACTATCCCCCAGATCTGGCTATTTGTTCAGGCTCCATTGGAAAGGAGTATGGGGTGCTCTTGCCTCTCTCAGACCCAACAGAACATCTAGGATTTCATATTCCAAGGTGTATTAAACACTTTAACAACCCCCAACATAGTTTGGCCCAAGAAGGCAGGGCACAGGACCTAGTGGTAGATGATCAATGAGTAGTGGTCATGATAGTGATTATTAGGTCTCCATTTCATCAACTATAAAAAAGATATGATAAAATCTGCTTACTAGATTGTAGTAAAATTGAAAGTAGCCAACAGGTATCAAAAACAAATTTCAAAGTATATTTAAACACTATTATTTTTCTTTTTCTGATTGTGAGTTCTTGAAAATGTGTTTTAGTCTTCATTTTTGTTCATACCTTCTCACATAGTAACTCAGACATTATGAGTCCAAATATTTCCAGTAAAATATGTTTCCAGTACCCAAAGCATATATAAAACATGATTATGACACAGTTGAAAATATCTATTCTCCATCAATGTAAGTAGGAATGATGACATTTTAATCACCTAGAATTAACGCAATGGCAAATTCATAGCAGAAGGTATAGAATTTTTATGGAGTAATGAGTTTACATTATTGAAATCTATTTAACCAGTTGCCGATGACTCTTAAAGCAAGAATAGAACTTCTAAAATGCTTAAGGTCCCTTATAAAAACAATAAAGAAAATCAAATTCCAAAATTTACAGTAATATTCTGGAAATAACATAGTAGAAATGTGCTATACTGAGTTAAAATTGTGTCAAGGACACCCAGAAATGCAGGAGCAAGGAAAACCTAAAAAGAAATGCACTTTTCTATACATTCCTGAAATATCAGGCTGGTTCATCTGTGCACTGCAGTCATTTAGGGGTCCTAGTCCTTCCATCTTGATCCTTAGGGATCTCTGGGTACATTGTCCTTATGTGCCCAACAAAGGCTGAATCACAGGAGAAGCAAATAGAGTCCAGAAATGTCCCCATTGTTTCTGCTCAAATTCCATTGATAACTTAAGTCATTTGACCACAACCAAATTTGTCAAGGGTGAGTGGGAGGAAAGAGGAATTCCTTTGATGGACAACAAAGAGATTCAAGCATAATTTAATAAATACTTTTTTGTCCCAAGTAGGTTAACTTAAAATGTATCCAAAATAACACCTTTGCAGACCAGAAAAGTAGAGGTATTAATATCCTTCTGCATGAAGACTCATACATTCACACACACACACACACACACACAACTGAGCTTAGTGTCACAGTCTGGCTTATGAAGTCTCAGTACAAGCTGGAGAATCTGTGTTTCTAACAAAGTCCCAGGTGATCCTGATGCTACCCTTTGGATCAGCCACTGTTTTTCATTGTTCAAGGCTTATTCCACCTATTTTCCTTCAACAGAGTAGAGGACACCTAGAATGCGGAGAAGTCCAAAGAAGAGAAACAAAATGGGGGATATCGGAAGACAAGAATTCGTCAACATATTTTTATATAGTACCCTAACACAACTCACTAGGATAAAACTTCTTTTTCTCATTGGAGCTCATATATACTTAGTTCCTTTTTGCCCTTTCTCCATTAATCAGATGACTTATTACTCTATGGCTATTTCCAATATTTCCCTGGCAACTTATTCCACCCTGGCAACAACTCCCCAACTGATTTACTCATTCAGAAATTATTCTGCACCTCTATTTTTATTTATTATAAGGCTGAGTTCAGTAATGTGAAAAGTTTTGTGCAATTTAACTACCATATTCACCAATGTGAATTGTAGCAGCATCAAAAGACAGGAAAAGCCATAGGCCTGCATGGAGAAGGCTGGATGCCTTTCAAGCATGGCTGTAAATGATGAATGATAGCAAGATTTGTAAACAAGCACCATACTACAGAGCTCAGCATGAAGCTGAGAGTGGGGGCCTTGACATATATGAGAGTCATGGTTGGGTATATTACACCCAGAATTGGTTGGGTTATAATTTCCAGCATAGTAGCAGGCAAGACCTCATGAAGGAGAAGGTGTCATTTTCCTAACTGAAAACACCCAATGTAGTACGGCATATTTAGTCCCTGGTGAATGTGCAAACAAGGCAATGTCAGTCAAATGTCCTATTTTCCTGCACACTGTTCTGCATAAAGTTGTTTGTGACATGTTATCTTATTGTAGTCTCTCATGACAGCCCCTTGTTATTCTTCTTCACATAGTTTTAATTTATAAAAAGCACGTGTTTTAAAAATCATGTATTTGGGGGTAGGTGTGGTAGTGCACATCTGTAATCACAGCTACTCAGGTGGAGATAGGAGGATCTCAGTTTCAGGCCAGATGGAACAAAGTTAAAGCAATACCCTATCTCAAAAACAAACTAAAAGCAAAAGGACCGGGGACATAGTTCAAGTAGTAGAGCATTTGCCTAGCAAGTGTGATGCCCTGAGTTCCATCCCCAGTCCCCCCACCAAAAACGGAATCATGTATTTTCCTTGTTCTCATCTTCTGCAAAGGTCCCAAATTCTCCATCTCTTTACATATAATCCTGCCATCTACAGGAGTGTACACTATTATGGGATTCAGAGTTAATAATGTATGAAATTTAGAAATGATTCATTCCAAATTTTAGATGTTTAAAGAACATTTATGAGGAAATAATATTGACAAAGTAATATTAGGAAGCCTAGGTTTATTTAGGAGGGAAATTAAATCTTATGGATAAATTTAATAATCTTCTTCAAAGATGTTAGGGGCATTTGTATTGATCAACTCTGGCTGCTATAACAAATTCCCATAGATTGGGTAGCTTAAAAAACAGAAATTTATTTCTCACAGTTTTGGAGGCTAGAAGTCTGAGTTTAGTGTGGTCAAGTTCTGATAAGGCTCTCTTCCAGGTTGCAGGCTGCCTTCGTCTTTTCATTGTATGCTCACTTAAAAGGGGAGAGAGCTGGAGAGCTCTCAAGGATCCCTTTTATTAGGGTGCTAATACTACAAATAAGGACTCCAACCTCATAACCTAATTACCTCCCAAAGGCACCACCTACTAATACCATCACAGTGGAGTTTAGGATTTCAATATATGAATTTGGGGAGAGACACAAATGTTTGGTTCATAATAGCATCTAATGGGGAAATGGTAGAGAAAAAGTAAAAACTCAGTATCTGCAAAGAAACAAGACAACACAAACTAGACTGAAGGGGTTTCCTACCTAGCAACATTAATTGGGCACTGTAAAAAAATTCTATTATCTCTCCTCTAGGGAGTCTTAAAAAACAAAATAATATCATATTTCAAGACAGGATTAGTTATGGTCCTATCAGGAGACATGTGAGTAAAATAGATGATCTCCTAGGGTCCCTTCCCACCTTAGGATTTTATCTTTTATGATAATACTGAGCAGCATTCTGCTGGGCAAAATTGATTTCTGGCAAAGGGCGTATCTCCAAAGGGCCATTTTTCACAGCTTTGTGTACAGTTTTTATTGCTGCTATAACCTGCAAAGGCTGCAGAGATAGCTCCCTTGTCACGAAAGTCCCAAGGCTGCTCTAGCTGTTTTCATTGCTATGATGTCTTCAAGTTCTCAACTCATTGTGATCCCAAATCTAACACTTAACAAGGAAGCAGGTTAGCAATAAAGGTGTCAGACTACAGTAATGTAAACTTGAAGTCTAACTCTACCCCAAAATATTTGAAAATGCTGTCTCTATGACATACCAGTTTTATTTTTCTTAAATTAGTTTATTTTCATTCACAGGACTTTATAAGGATCAAGTCAGTCAGTAGAGAAAAACAATCAAAGAGGGCAGGATTTGCTCTTGAAAAGAAAAAGTCCTAGGATATCATATGCACGTTTGCACAATCATAAAATACAGTTTGTCCCCAAAGTATAGACACTAGAATGAGGTACAAAAACTTGAAGTAAAAGAAACATCAAGGGTATAAATTCTCTCAATCTGGAACCTTACACCCTGATCCCTGTCCTACATATCAAAATTGTATTGTGTTATAAAGTCTAATTAAAATACCACCTTGCCTTGGAAACCTTACTGTCCCAGTTTATATGGTAGACCCAGTCACACAGCCCCTAATTTACATCCTAATTTCAAATACTATGTATATTAACTTAGACATTGGACATTTTGCCTAACATTCTCTCTCCCTCTCCATCTCTCTCTCCCTCTCTCTCTCTCACTCTTTTTGTTTGTTTTGACAGTACTGGTGCTTGAACTCAGGGCCTCATGCTTGCTAGGCAGGCACGCTACCACTTGAGCCATTCCATCACCCCTTGTTTTGTGTATTGGGTATTTTTCTCAATAGGATCTTGCTTTTTGCCTGAGCTGGCCTCAAGCCACAATCTTCCTGATCTCTGCCTCCTGAGTAACTATGATAACAGGCATGAGTCACCAGTGCCTGGCTTACCTAACATCTCTTAACTTCCAAATAAAATCAGACATGTAAGCCTGTGAGAACATTCTCCACAGCTAGTATTTATCAAACATAGTGTCTTACAGAAACTCATAGAATGGACTATTTTTATATTTATGATGGCAACTATTTCACTCTCCATGAGAATATCTATATTGCTTATATATATGTATCTATTGCATATCTATAATTTTCTTAAGGCCAGTCATACCTACAAATCCTCAATGGCTAATGTGTTGCCAAAAATGTATATACATTGAACACTTCTTTCTTGATCACTAAAGCTCAAAAACAGTAAATGTCAGTAAGTATTAAAGATTTGTTTTTTTACACGCCAGTTCCAATCTTCATGTTATGTGAAGTTAGTAGCACCCTTATGTCTCTTAAAATATCACTTTACTTGTTGTCCAATATCCCCTTGTGGGTATGTATAATTATATAATAATTCTCTTTAATTGAGGGCTTTTTAATTTTTCATTTAAAAAATATTCATTTAAAGACTTTTTTTCTTTTTTGGCAGTACTGGGTATGAACTCAGGGCTACATGCTTGCTCAGCAAGTGCTCTACCTCTTGAGTCACTCCTCCAGGCTTTTTTTTATGTTGGGTGTTTTCAAGATAGGATCTTGTGAACTATTTGCTTGGGCTGGCCTCAAACAGTGATCTTCCTGATCTCTGCTCCTGAGTTGCTATAATTATAGGAATGAACCACCAGTGCCCAGCCATTTAAAGAATTTATAAAGAAATCTACTTACTTCATTGAGGTTTTAATTAATAGAGCTGAGTCTCAATGATATCATCAAGGATTTATTATTTAATAAATTAATAAATTATCAAGAATTATTTTGCATATTTCATCAAAGGATGCAAAATTTCAGTTATATAGGAGGAATAAGTTGAAGAGATCTATTGTATAACATAGTGACTATAGTTAATAACAATGTTTGCTATTCTTGAAAATTAATGAAAGATCAATTGTTTTATGATACTATTACCATAAAAATGATAAATACATAAAGTAATACATATGTCAATTAGCTCACTTTAGCCATTTCCAAATGTATAGCTATTCTGAAATAGTTCAATTTAAAACAAATTTATGGTTTATTTTATAGGCAAATTCTAAGGCTGGCATCACAAAAGTCAAAGGTTTTAAAATATACTCTCACTTTGTGCCAAACTATTATTCCTGTGTAAGTTCAAGTTCTTTCTTAAAAAAACAAAACAACTCTCTTATATGCCTCATAAATTGATGGCAAAAAAGACTAAAGCTTGAATGACTACTTGGTATGCTCAAATAATCGAAAGTGGTTTCATTGGTAACCGAGTTAAAGATGTTTTCTTCAACCTTAGTCGTTAAGGCCCTCCAAATTTGACCCCTGCCATTTTTTCTGCCCTTATCCACTACATGTGCCCCAGTCATAGCTTTCATCACAGTAAAAATAAATTATTTCACATTTCTAACAGCTCCAGGATATCCTACTTTCAAAGCTCCACGTTGAAGCTTTACCTTCCTCCAAGGCCCACCTGAAAACTTCATTTCTGCCTGGTGGCCTAATATCAGTCATGGGACGTGGTTTTTCCATTCTGTCAGCTTTCTCCTGTGGTACTTAGCTTTTCTGATGTAGCCTTAGTACAGTGGAATATGTATTTACCATGCCTGGCAGAATTGCAAGATCTTTTACAGTCTTTTAGTGACTATCCAATCCAACATTGCTTCTTTCAATTTCCAACTAGTTCTAATTTTATATTAAAATATAATTTATTTAGCTAGCATTTGTTGCCCCTAATGCAGAGAAACTAAAGCAGATACCTTAAAAGCAACTGAGGCCAATAGGAAAAGGGGACCAGGAACTAGAGAAAAGATGAGATCAAAAAGAATTAACCTAGAAGGTAACACACACGCACAGGAAATTAATGTGAGTCAACTCCCTGTATAGCTATCCTTATCTCAACCAGCAAAAACACTTGTTCCTTCCTATTATTGCTTATACTCTCCCTTCAACAAAATTAGAGATAAGGGCAAAATAGTTTCTGCTGGGTATTGAGGGGGTGGGGGGGAGAGGGAGGGGGCAGAGTGGGTGGTAAGGGAGGGGGTGAGGGCAAGGGGGAGAAATGACCCAAGCCTTGTATGCACATATGAATAATAAAACAATAAAAAAAGAAAGAAAATAAATAAATAAATAAATAAAATATAATTTATCTTGCTATAAGAATTATCTTTTTAAACACAAATTGTCACTTTCCTCATTTACGCCAGATGAATATTTTATTGGTGAAAATCCATGCAAATGAACTTTCAAAAATTCAAGAAGAATTACATAGATGTAAACATCTGTTTACAAATTCAACTACTGTTCACTTCTAGATGATATACTGATATGTACGCTATCTGCATTTGATATTTCTGTTTGAGTTTCTGTGACTAAAACAGTGCTTTTCTCTTTTTTATCACTTGAACTGGATCAAGCTGCAAAATAAAAAAAAAAGATTTTCCCACTCCCTGTGTAACTCCACTTATTAGTAAGCCTTTTTGGTGAGTATTGGCATAAAAATTGTAGTTTTCTAATGGGCTTAATATAATATGCTCTTCTGAAATTCATGAATCTTCACAGCTTGAAAATAGCTTAATGTAGAAATTATCTATCAATAAGCATGCACCTGTTTCAAAGCCTGTTAAGTTTGACCACCACTGCAGCAAGTAGAAAACATAAATGATCTACATGAAGGTGTACCACACGAGGTATTGTTCCATTCTGATTTATGTCTTTCAGAGAATTCCAAGTGCATTTCAAAATCTTAACATAAGTATCTATTTTTAAGTCCTATTTTTCCATTACCAGCAACCATACTTTATTTTTATTTTTTGTGTAAAATAATCCCTTGACATTTTGACCTACTGTAAAATATTATATGTAATTCAGATGTCAGCCATATTATTTTTGAGCTACTAATTTCTGTGCCCACCTGTATTCACTGTCTCTGTTTTGCTTCATTTCATTTTAGAGCACAAAACTCAGCTCTTCTCCCTGGTTTCAAAAAACATTTAATCCACTTACTAAGAATCTGAGAATTTAGTTATTTTTCTGAAGAAGGGTTATGGTAAGGAATTATATCATGTAGCTTCCATTTTTGCACTGCCTTCTCCTACCTCCTAACTCTCTTGGATTTTCCTTCCTTTTATTTCCTTTCTTCTCGGGGAAAATCAAGCTCTTTATTTTCCATTTACATTCTGTATTGCAGACGCAGTTTAGTAATAACCTTTTGTTAATTGAGCAGGTAGGTCCTTGGGGTGGTTTAACAATTTATCAACATATTTAACAAAGTATTCAAGAAGTTTAGAAGGTAAAATTAGATATATCTTCTTATGTATAACATATGTCCTTTTATGTCTGATGCTTGAGAGAGTTTAATGACTATTTCAGTATTGTGGAAGAATCAATCCAGGAGAGTTAAGAGTATGCCTCACCAAGGAAGTTTAAAAAAGAAAAACAACAAAACCTCCAAGTTTACCACGTAGAACCATTATGGTTATATGTATCTAGTCTTTCTGTTTTTTTCCTTCTTTTTTTAACATGAAATGTGTTTGTGCTAGACGAAGCCTAGATTTTGGCATCAACATGTCTCACTTTCTTGTACTTTCAAAACCTTCCCTTAAAGTGGAAATATGCTAATTTTATACACTGTATTGCACATACATATTTTAGGTACATCAAATTCTTTTAGAAAAGGAAAACCTTATACATGACTTTTTTTGTTTTATAGTGCTAAGATTTGAACTCAGAACTCACTTAAGCTGTGCTCCTGGCCCCATGGATGTGTATAGCAGGATTATTGATAATATCCAAAAGGTGGAACTAACACAATTATCAGATGATGAATGCATAAATAAAACCTCTATCCATACAATAGAATACTATTAAGCTATACAAGTAAATGAAATGCTGACACATGCTGCAATGTAGATGAATCTTGAAAACATTTATGCTAAGTGAAAGAATCCAGTCAGGTCTGGGGGAGTGGCTCGAGTGGTAGAACACTTGCCTAGCAACCATGAGGCCTGTGTTCAAATCCCAATATTGCCAAAAAAAGAAAGAATTCAGACACAAAAGACCATAAATTATGTTATCCCATTAGTATGAAAACCTACAATAGGGAAATAAAGATAGAAAACAGATTAATAGTTACTTATGGCTGAGAGAAGGATAGAGCAATATGGGATGATATCTAAACCATATAAGGCTTCCTTTTCAAATGTTGAAACTGTTCTAAAGTTGACTTGCTGTTAGTTACAAATCTATCTGTGTACTATTAACAACCATAGAACTACATATTTCAATTTGAGTTAATTAGGATAGTATGGGAATCATATCCCATTGTCATTGTTATTAAAAACCACTCAGAATTGACCTAGGTGTGAGAGTTACCAAATAAGAACATTTAGTCATTATAAATGTGCATCTTCATAAAGTTTATAGAGACATGAAAGATGTAAAACTACCCAAATCAAACTTTTAGAGTTGAACATTTTAATGCCTGAGATGAAAAATTCGATGGTTGGGGAGAAGCTAACTAGACATCGAAAAAGAGATTAGTGAACTGAAATAGCTGTAGACACTATCTCAAACACTAAAAAGAAGAATTCTTTAAAAAGTAGAGGATCAGTAAGCAGTGTGTCAATGTCAAATAACCAAATATTCATTTAACTGTAAAGTCTAAAAGAGTAGGGGAAAGGACAGAAAAAATCATACAAAAATGGCCAAAAGTTTTCTAAATTTAATGAAAATCAAAAATTCATGTATTTAGATGCATTTTAATTTTCCACATTTTTCACTAACATTTGTCATCTGACTTTTTGATTTTAGCCATTATAGTAGGTATGAAGTGATATGTCATTTTGTTCTGGTTTGGTAATAATTGATTGTTTTTTCTCCTCATTATAAATTACAAATGCATATATTCAAAAAATGCATGGACCCAATAAATGCACAGAAAACACAGAGAACATTTCACTAGTGAACATTATAATAAAATTGCTCAAAACCAATGATAAAGAGAGAAATCTTAAAACAGATGACAAAAGAAACATTTATAAGGATTACAGCAGGTTTCCAGTCAGAAATAATGTAAGTGAAAAGATAACAGATCATATTCCTCAAAGTATAGTCATATGTTACTTAATGAAGAGGGTGCAGTCTGGAAAATGCATTGTTAGGTAATTTCATTGTTGTATAAATACCACAAAATGTACTTATACAAGCTTAAATGCTATGTCTAGTTCACATCCAGGTGATATGGTGCTCCTAGGTCAAACCTGTGCAGCACCCAAACTACTGAATATTGTAGGCAACTGTAACACAATGGTATGTATCTATCCACATCTAAACATAGAAAAGGTACAATAAAAGTACAGAATAAAAAAATTTTAATGTTACACTCATAAGGCACTTCCATGAATAGCCTTGAACTACGATCTTCCCGCCTCTGCCACCCCAGTGGCTGGGACACAGGACGTGCCACCATGCTTGGCTTATTTTTGAGATATAGCCTGCTAACTTTGCCCTGGCTAGCCTTGAACTTTGATCCTCCTGTCTCTGCCTCCCAGACAGCTGGAATTAATAAGCATGTACCAACACACTTAGTTTAAACTTTTAATTTTTTAATTTTTAAAATCTGTTGTAATAAACCAAGATCTGAATGCCAGTGTGCTCATTTTACTAGGGTGTCATTATATTTTAATAGACTTTATTTTATAAAGCAGCTTTAGGTTGGTAGCAAGATTGAGCAGAAAGTGCAGCGTTCTTATTTAGCCCCCACCTCTGCACACTCAAAGACTCCCCTGCCTAAGCTGTCATATAACTGGAAATGCAAATCTTCCACTCAGTTTCCCTACATCTTTCCTCACTGATCACCTAGTGTCAAGCAAAAAGTCTGGAGAAATGCAGTATACCTACCTTTCAAGAAGTCCTACACCAATGGTCTTGGTGTCACTGGAGCCTTGTTAAGCCTTTCTGAGAGCTCTGTGATCCCTCACTTGTCTCATTGTTTTTACCCTAGAAAAAGATGTCATCCTAGAAAAAGATGACAGCATCACTATTTGTCTCATGACATCTATAATATATTGTTTTTTCTTGGCCCACTATTTTAAAAAAGCATTAAAACTGAAGATAAAATATAAAATAACTTATTCATGGGGCTAAAAATGTTGTTGTCAGCTGGTCTAGAAAACAAACATAAAAAATAATTGGTCAAGTTGATATATAAAGAAGTATTTAAAAAACAATTTTATGACATTTTCCTAGTCATTTACACTATCTCAAAAGGAAATTTGCATCGTTGTTCTCATTTTTGTTTTGTTTTGTTTAGAAGAAAAAATCCCACGGATTCCCATGTTCCCCTCATTTAGTAGAATTATTAGTTATTTTATTTATCAACAAAAAATTTGAGGCTTTAAAATCCTTATGTTCTGCCACTTAGAAAAAAAATATGTACCAGTAGCTATCAACAAGCATGTGGGAACATGCTTGTTGTTAAAAGACCAGGTAGATCTTACTACTTTTGCCAAGTTGTAGAAGAGTCAATATATTTTGGCAGATTTATATCAGGAGTCAAACACGGTCATTGCTTTATTACTGTAATGATGATTTCACAGCTACCAGGAAATTGTTATTTCAATTTAGTAGTTCTCAGGCCAACCAGCAAAAACAAAGTTAAAAGCCAGATGTTATTTTTTAAAACCTTTAATCATTCAAAAATAACTAATTTCATGACTTTGTATGCCAAAATTTGAAGCCAATTATCTAGACAGCAATCTATCCAGCAAAGTGTTGTGACATCACCTCTGTTGAAAAGAACTAGGTACCTGAGAAGAGTCAGGGCAGCCAGGATGCAGGAAGATTAAGAAGGAACTGCAGGAAAGAATCAGAGTGGGACCTTTAGGTACAGGATGAAAGAAGAAAGATGGGAAATGACCCTAAAATAAAGCACCTCCAGGTAATTGTGGCAGGGCAATGCTGTTATTTACTAAGTTGATTTTTCCCTCTTGGGTTTTGCCTACATCCAACCATCTAGTCATCTGGCTCAAAGTAAATTTACATGGTTTACATTATTCTTAATAATGCAAAGTAAACAAAGTAGCTAGTCAGGAACTCTTAGCATCTTTCTTCCAATATCATACCCCCTTTTAAGAAAGAAAGGAACTCTAATAAGCATTAAAAAAATGTAGGAACAAACTTTTTGTAGGACAAAAGAGAGTGCCTTAGAGAAAGAACAAATTCCCATGATCCATGAGGGAGAATACTTCTAGGTGTTCACTGCTCTTGCTGAGAGAGCACCTGCACTTCTTGCTGGGAAGAGCCCTGAAAGCAACGATCCCAGAGTCACATCTGCCAGGTAGCTTCCTGAAGGTTCAGGCAAACAGAAGCAGAGGAGGACTGGTACAATCTGCACAGATGAGTTGCCAAGGTTGAGAAGGGATGGCCCATATCTCAGGAGCCTAGATCATGTGCCCATATCTTTATGACACATGACAGTAAGAATCAGATCCAGTTCCCTTCCTCCCTTCACAATCATCCATCAGCCACAAAGACTGGACCTGACAGAGACCACCTGTACAAGGTATCTTGTCGTTGGGTAAAAAAAAAAAAACAGCCAAGATGCCCCACCACCGACGAATGGATTAAGAAAATGTGGTATCTATACACAATGGAATTTTATGCGGCCATGAAGAAGAACGAAATATTATCATTCGCTGGTAAATGGATGGAATTGGAGAACATCATTCTGAGTGAGGTTAGCCTGGCCCAAAAGACCAAAAATCGCATGTTCTCCCTCATATGTGGACATTAAATCAAGGGCAAACACAACAATGGGATTGGACTTTGAGCACATGATAAAAGCGAGAGCACACAAGGGAGGGGTGAGGATAGGTAAGACACCTAAAAAATTAGTTAGCATTTGTTGCCCTTAACGCAGAGAAATTAAAGCAGATACCTTAAAAGCAACTGAGGCCAATAGAAAAGGGGACCAGGAACAAGAGAAAAGGTGAAATCAAAAAGAATTAACCTAGAAGGTAACACACACACACAGGAAATTAATGTGAGTCAACTCCCTCTATAGCTATTCTTATCTCAACCAGCAAAAACCCTTGTTCCTTCCTATTATGGCTTATACTCTCTCTACAACAAAATTAGAAATAAGGGCAAAATAGTTTCTGCTGGGTATTGAGAGGGTAGAGGGGAGAGGGAGGGGACAGAGTGAGTGGTAAGGGAGGGGGTGGGGGCAGGGGAGAGAAATGACCCAAGCCTTGTATGCACATATGAATAATAAAATTAAAAAAAAGAATCATAAATTTGTAAAGACTAAGTTCCCATTTCAAAGTTGGGAATGAAAGAAATTAAAATGAATTGATGTTTTTGAAAACAAAAATATGTATGTTTTCACTTCTGAGTTGACAAATCAGATTTGCAATCCCAACCCTTTTTACTCATACATACAGAGTCATATAATAAAATGACGCCATGCCAGTAAGGGAAGTCATTTTGTAAAAATGGTAACAGAGAATTTCCCATCATTTTATCAGCACTCTGATCTTTCTTATACCAAATTTATTGTACTAAAAGGACCAAATAGAATGTCAGATGAGGTCTCTCTTTATGACAGAATTTTTAAGAATAATAATTAATGATTAATAATTCATAAGTAGCCCATGTCAGTTATTTCCATATAGTAACACAAAACTGATTTATACCAACATCCAAATTCTCCCTTGATGAAAATTTGAAATATGTGACAAGCAGCTTAACACCAGAAATAGATATCGCAAGGCATAGAAACACATGCCATAAATTTAAAAGGTAGTATGCCACCTGATGTGTGACAAAAACTGTTGATGTTCACCAACAGTAATTTTGAAGGCAGGTGGTTTACTGATTGAGCTGAAGCTCTGGGGAAAGTGGATAGAACGAAAAAGAAGTATGCTGAGTTCTAGGTACGAACTAATTTTGGCAGGTAAGCCTGCATCTGTTTGAGCCTCAACCTTTGCTTCCCCCAGGTTTGTACCAAGAAACCAATCTCTGAAGAAGTCACTCCCAAAGTCCACATCAAGTGGAGACACAGGTGAAATCCAAAGTCCTGGGGGGCAATAGATGAGGAAGTCCCTCCTTGAGGAGGAGTTGGGCTTGTTTGACATGTGGCAAAAAATGTTCTGCCCAGACCTTTGGTGAAAAGAGGGTCACGTGAGGACACAGGCTCTTCCCTCCACAGCATAATGTCACTATTGGTATGTGGGTGCCCAGCCACCCAGCCAGGACACACTGTCCAATGCTATCCCCTCATCCTGCTTGCATCTAAGTGTGTCCTGGTGACTAGTTCTTCTGATTATATGGTATGGAAAATATGTGTGTGTCAATTTTGAGCCAAAGTTTTAGAAAGGTCAACATAAAATACTGTCCCTGATTAGACTGTGTTCATATTGAAACAGTGAAAATATGTTGAATTCACATGAATCTCTCACTTTATTCTACCTGAAACAACCTAAATTTTTACACTTATTATAGTCTTCATTCAACAAATGAAATGTTTATTGAGTACCTCCAATGAGTCCTAATGCCACAGCTGATGAAGATAGTTCAGTGAGCCATACAAAGCTCCTGTCCCTTTGGAGTTGTGTGTCCCCTTGGACAACCTGGAAAAGAAGCAAGGTGAGTGGATAAAGTACAACAAGGACAGTATGTACACAGAGCAGCTCAAAAACACCACTCTGTGGGCATGCTCTGTGAGCAGGGAGTTAACTAATGGACAGAATGAAGTCATACCAGTATCTGCTGGAGAGGATTCCCATAAGGGAAAACACCAAATCTTCTCTGCTTTGGTTTTGTTTGGTTGGTTGGTTGGTTGGTTTTGGTTTGGTTGTTTTGAGACAGGGTCTCACTATGCAGCAGGCTGGCCTCAAACTTACAGACTTCCTGCCTCAGGCTCCCAAGGGCTGGATGACAGGTGTGCACTAATTATTTTTATTTGAACATCCACCCCGTAAGATTATAATGTTCCTAAAGAAATGTACTTATTTTGTACCAACCTCAGATAGGTAATCTCTTTTTTTGTTTTGTTTTGTTTTTAATGGGCCTCGTGTTTGCTAGGCAGGCTCTACCACTTGAGCCACTCCACCAGTTTAAGTTGAATTCTTGATTATCAGTATATACAGAGAGGAGAAATGGTGTTTTTAATCAAAACAAATTATATTTATTAATATTAAAAATAACATTGTAGCTGGGCACTGGTGGCTCATGCGTATATTTCTGGCTACTTAGGAGGCTGAGATTGTGAGGATCACAGCTTGAGGCCAGCCTGGGCAAAAAAAGTTGGTAAGACCCTATGTCAACAGAAACATCTGGATGTGGTGGTGTGCACCTGTCATCCCTGTGATGGCAGCTTAAAATCAGAGGATTACATCCAGGATGGCCTAGGCAAAAAGTGAGACACCAAAATAACCAGAGCAAGAAGGGCTGAGGAATGGCACACACAGTAGAGTCCCTGTCTCATAAGTATGTGCCCTGCCCTGAGCTCAAACTTCAGAATCACCAAAAAAAAGTAATGTTCTATACCCTGGGTGTATAGGATCTACCAGCCTACAGAGGAGAATAGCCCAGGCAACTCATTAAAAAGCCGCACTAACTGAATAGTCATCAATGAGAGAGGGGGCTAGCGACGTGTAAGTGTGACCCACCAAAGTGAAACTGCAAGAGCAGATTTTTCACTGGTAACAGTGTCTCTTCATGGAGATATCACATGCCAGCATATTATATGAATACTTCTTTCCACTTTTGTGTATTTTTTCTTTTCTGAGTCAGAATTGTCTAGTAGCCCAGGTTGACCTTCAACTTTAAGCTAGGATGAAGGGGAAGAGAAAAGACAGCAAATATTCGTGAATGACTACTTTGTCAGGAGAATTAAATTTTTAACGATCTGAAATGTGATTTAGAAGCATGCAATTGTCACTCCAATTTTGAATGTGCAAAGATGCTGATACCGTAAGGAAAGTTGCCAAACATAAATTCATTGTTTTGAAATAGAGATATTCATGGTGAGAAGTCACACACATTTCACTCATTATCAGCCTACTCTTTTGTGCTTTAGAAGTCAAGTGTTGGAACCATAAGCAATACAACAGAAACTCAATAGAACTTGGTTTCCACTAGCGTGGAGTTAAATATCTGTAAGCCTTGAAACAGCTCTAATTTTATATGTCAGCCAAAAATTTCATACTCATTTGGCTAACTCTCTGAGGCAATCTTGGAAGAAAATCTACTGAGATTGACTGATGAACCTAAACTGTAAATAGATTGGCTTATCTTGAGATCTGAAAAATATCAGCTGGAGAAGAAGTAAGAGAGAAGAAAACAAGGCAATTCTCAGGCAAGAGTCAACATAAAGAATCTGAGAGTAATATTCATTAAAGCATTGACTATGAAACAGGATGACCTGAATTTAAATCCTAGCTCTGTTATTTATCACCCATGTGTCCTTCAGCAAGTAGTCAACATCTCTGCACTTCAGTTTTCTACTACAAAGTGGGAAAACTAACAACCCTCCTTAGGTTTACTCCAAGAACGACTGAGACAACATATGTAAAGATATGTAAACAAATGTTGACACATACAAAATGTGATACCCTACTATTCTTCTTACTACTACTATTGCAAGATTTTCAAGAGCTAAATGAGATGATTTGTATAATACATGTAAAAGGTTCAGTAAAAAACTAATAAAAATGACATTTTTTTTTTTTAGTAGTAGCATTATCCCCATCCAAACTCCATCCCTAGCTTGCCAGTATCTGGTGAATTCTGATAGCACAGGCTTGCAATGGAAGCCCATGTGCATCCCATCTGGAACAATACATACCACACAGAAATAAGCCTTGCAAAGCCCCCACACCAGAACAAATGCTATATATTTCATCTGTCTATTCTGGGCACAAGATGGAAGTAATTATTGGGAGATTACCTTTCTGAACAATGCTTAACTTCAATTGTCATTCTTTTTGTTGCTGTTGTTTGGTTGTACTGGGGTTTGAACCCAGGCCCTCACAATTGCTTCGCAGGCACTCAACCACTTGAGTCATTCTGCCAGCCCTTAAATTCAATTTCTATATTTTTATAAATGTCTACAAAGATGATGAGAGTGTTGATTGACAATAATGTAAAATACACTATAAAATGTAAAGAGATACATTTTGTATCCTGTATAAATAGTCATACAGCAAACCTGTGGTATATTCTACTACTGGTTTTCAAATCTTCCCTACTTAAGAATCAGAAACTCAGATGTAATGAAGGAAAATGTGTGCAACTGGTCTTATCCAAATTCTCTCCTTTCTTTACCCAGGTTTTGAATTGTTGGCTAATCTCTTCTCTTCCTTCTTGATTTAGTCCCATGCCAGTCTGAAATAGGCACTTGATTGGGTAAGTACTTTTAATACTGATTGCAGACAATTTGTGGTATTTCCAACTATGAGTACAAAATTCAGACTTTTAGAAGGATGATTTCAGTCTATATTTTTATACCCCTAGCTCTCACTGCTTGAAACTGCAGAGAATTTAAACTGATCAGGGATGGAGGCAAGGGGAGTATTTCCTTTGCTTTTAACAAATGCTGCAGAATGTCTACCTTGGGATATTTATCCTGAAGCAATAGTTTCTATGCATTTAGGCAATCCTAGCTTTTTCTGTGACTTTCTGTCCTGGGAATCTATGATATACCTTTGTCTCGCACTTGTTGGTTCATTCAACAAATATTTATTGAGAGCTTACCGCATCCAGTAAAATTCTCTAGGCTTGGGGAAATTCAAGCAGTGAGCAAAACGGAACCCTGCAGTTTCAGAGTTAATTGCATTTACAAGAGGAGTAAATCCTGTCTAATTATATGAAAAATAAAAATGACGTATTGACTTATATGTGGAAAAAAGTCTTTATTTGTTTGCTGTATTCTGAATAATTTTATAGCAAACATCTTTTTCTTTTTTTCAGTACTGGGGACTGAACTCAGGGCCTCACACTTGTTAAGCAGGTACTTTACTGCTTGAGCCACAACTCCAGCCCTTTTGTGTTGGTTACTTTTGAGATAGGGTCTTGCTAATATGCCCCGGAAAACCTGAATCATGATCCTCGTACTTACACTTTTTGTGTAGCTGAGGATGACAGGTGCACACCACCATACAAGTCACTGGTTAAGATGGGGGTCTCATGAACTTTTTGCCTTGGCTGGTGTTGAACTGCAATCCTCCAGATCTCCACCTCCCAAGTTAAGATTACAGGACTGAACCACTGTGCCAGCTCCAAACATCCTCTTCAGATCTGTGCTAAAAACCTCAGCATTAGGTAGTACACAAGTGCATGTCAGGACTATCATCTTCCATAATAAACACACAGCCACAGTGTGGCCGACAGTTTTTAAATAAAGCTTCTCTGGTTACAATTACATTAGCCTTAAAAGTGAATTCATGACAATAAATATCTAAAGTTTTTCCACCTTTCCATGCTGACTTTATGATACACACAAGCATCTAAAGAGGAGAGTAAAATGCAGTGAAACACATGCCCTGAACAGAGAAAAGACGCAGTAGAACACATGCTAACACTATCAAAAGAAAGAGAAATAGTAGTCTAGAATATCTCCCTACATTCATACAATAAATATTTTTCAGCTCCTAACATAAAGAAAGCTAGTGCTGAAGGCACTAGGTACAATGATATCAGTCAGTTCAGTTTATTTAATTTTTATTATAAGTAATGAGAGAACTTCTAGAAAAAAATGTTTCCTGCAGAACTGGAGTCAAACTCAGGGCCTTGTGCTTGCTAGGCAGGTGCTCTACTGCTTGAGCATATCCCGAGCCCCAGAATTTTTAACTGTTATTTTTTTATTTGTAAATATTTTGGGAAAACAATAAATATTTAATTCAGTATTTCTATTCCTTTAGGTATATGTTAAATTCATTTGCATGTACTAAATATATATCATGTTAAGATTTATTAGTAGAAATATTGAATACGTTCATCTTAGTATTTTTTTTTCTGGAATAACCCTTGAATACATGAAATTATAGAAATAATTGAGTTTAAGGATAAAGATGAAAATAGACACTATATACATAAGCAATTCCTAATTTGAATTTTTTTCAATTTGCAGGAAATCAATGAAAGCATTATCATTTGTCATATTCACATAGGACAGTTATCCTCAAACTAAGAGGAGTTAGAAAAACTAAAATTAAGTATTAGATGTAAGATCATCAATTGATTAACTGCTTAAACCTGAAATTTAGGTCTTCTTTGCTCTTATTTCAATACATTTTTGTCTAACCATTGTTAGACAAAAAGGACAAGGGAATGCATTCCAGATATTAAAGAGAAAAAAAGGAAATGTGAGTTCCTGCCCAAGAAGACCAAAATGATGGTACTTTGGGGATCCAATAGTAGTGAAACACATACCACGGAATACAAGCCCTTCCATGGTTTGAAGATGGTTTCTCCTCTCTAAAATCTATATTGAAATTTAATCTCCATTATGAAATGTTAAGAGGTTGGACCAGGGAGGGGGGAATATTTTAAGAGGTTAATGAACTAATGGATTTGTGGGTTAACAGATTATGTCAAGAATGGGTCTGCTTTAAGTTAATTTAGCTAGGTATTTTGTGTACCCCCATCTCTCGCCGCATAATACCCTGTGCTGTCTAAGGACTGTCAGTGAGTCCCTCAACAGATATATTATATCCAGGTTCTTCTGTCCTCCATCCTTTCCCCACACTTCATTCCACAACATCAAATGATGGAACCACATAGTTTGTGGTCTCACACTTCACTGTCTGTGCTCTTTCTCGTCCCCATTGTGGAAGGTAATGTCTCCCTTCTTCACTTCTTTTCTATTTCATTCATGCACATTATTTGAGTCTCAGCTTAGACACCTCCAGGATGCTTTTGTTAGTCACAACCCACTCATCCAAGCTATTTTCTACTCAATATCCTCAGCAGTCTCTATCACAATGCAATCTACGTTGTATTCGCAGCATTGGATTAAACTAAAATCTAAAATTACCCAGTATTTGTTTGATAGTGACACAAAGTGGTGAGTCATTCTCTACCATCAGACAGTAACCTCTTTTCAGAGATGTCTTGTTAACTATCCCCTTCCTGTCCAAAATGCTCCCTGATAACTATTTATCTGAATGAATAATTTGGAAAATCACAGAAGTTTCAAGGATGCTCCTTATACTGTACTGAGCCCTAAACTCAAGCTACCCTAAGGGCCCATTCCACCCCCTCACCATTGGAACTAATGCACAACCAAACTGAACCTTCCTATTTTTTATGATACGCTGTGGTTTTTGGTAATAAAACAGGATTCCAGGAAATTTTAGGAGGTGTTTTGCAAATTTCATGACTTCTTTGTGAATATATCTTCAATGAATCCTGAGAAAAATCTGTCCCCTAGCAACATTTCTCTGTAAACTACACTTAAAAATCAATACAAGGAGAGGATGTGACAGATATGGGGTGAAGCATTTGTGGTTTCTTGGTTGAGCATAATTTTAACTCGATACAAGATTTGCTTGATTCAGAATGATTCTGTGCTGAATGGTCTCCATTTCTCCTTGGCTGTGGCTCTGAATACCTCAGCTTTACACTGTAAAGAGCCTACTTACAGTAGGCCACCTATGCTTTCACTGGACAATTAGTGACACCAGGCTAATAGATTATGCTACATGATTTACCTCCTATCACTCACTGCTCATGTTTTAATATTTAGCAAATATCCACTATCTTCCAGAAATTAAGTGAGGATTACAAAGGGAGAAGAAACTAATGACTCTTGCATATGAGGAGCTCAGAATTAATAAAAGGAATGAGATGTAAAAATGAACAATGGCTGAACACAGAGGGAGCCCCATATCAAAGATATCTACCAAACATTCCTGCAGTGAGGGGTCTTTGACTCTGCTGCTGATGGATGAGGCAAAAGGTCTCTGACATATACTTGTATGATCTGTTAGAACCCTGGTGACAGTGGTGAGAATAGTAATGGTGTCTAGTGGAAAGGAAGCCCAGATACTAATTGGCTTAAGCATGATTTAAGGATGAAGAAGCAATACTAAGTACAAAGTATTTTTTTAATGTATACACCTGTTGTAAATTATAATAACATTAATACTGAAATAAAATAATTTTAAATTACCAGAATGTGAAGGTATAAAGTGCCTAGAAATACCTATAAACATATACCATTATTGACTCTATGGTTTAAACACCTTTATTCTCTACCTTTTACAAACCAGAAAACCAATAAATTTGCATTTGAGCTACAAGAGCAAAACCATGATTAGTTGGGCTTATTTATATTGAATCAATTTTTCATTTTGCACATAGATTCTACTTCTCAAAGCACTTTCACATTTGATATTCCCAAACAACCCCCATGGGTATTTAAATCAGAAGAATAAAGGAATGAGACAAAGATTAAGTGATTTATTCAAAGTTATATGGTTCTAAGCCCTATATCTTCTCCAGTACTTTTCTGTCCTTAACAAGAAAATAAGCTTCACTCTTCCAATGTTTGAATTGATATATTTTTCTACCTTAACAGCATGATACCTGAAGTCCAAGAGTGCAGTTGATATATATTACACGTGTTTTTCTCTTTTGCTCCCATCTATCAACCATTTTGAGGCAGAATAAGGTTAATTCTGAACCAGAATGCCTCCATTAAAATCCAGGCTTTGTGCTAAGAATTGTTGCCCAGCTACTCAGGAGGTAGAGGTAGGAGGATCACAGTCTAAGGCAAGCCCAAGAAAAAGCTCAAGACACTATTTGAAAACAAACTAAAAGCAGAGGAACTGGGGAGTAGTTCAAGTGGTAGCACTCTTGTCTAGAAATCCCAACACCCTAACACAATCCCCAGTGTCTTAAAAAAAGAATCCAGGCTTTGCCATTTGCACTCTGAGCCTTGGCAAGCAACTTTGATGTGATAGTATGTTCATCCAGAAAGTGGAAATGATAATAAAATTGCCTACTAAGACTGTTTTAAAGATTAAAAGAATTAATATGAGGGAAGCACTTTAAACAGTGCCTGTACATATTGTTACATGAGTACTTTATATCATTGTTATTATTTCTTTGTTAAATAATATGACAAGCAGATGACACCAATATCAGAAGAGGCTAAAACAATAGTCAATTGCATTTCTTAGACTTTATTAAAAATAAATAATACAAGAGGGTCCAATCCTCAGTATAATAAATAAGGAAGTAAGTAAATAAGTACATTTTGCCACAAATTTGAGAGAAGTATGATAAAGACTATACTACTGGTAAAGAATATGATGAAAATCCTTAAATAAAATGAGATGTTTCAAGATTCCCTTATCCACAACATTTCTTTTCTAATATTCACCCTAACATTAAAGAGTTGCTTTGATGTTTATCACACTCATCAACCTCCCAAAATAATTTATACTTCTCTCTCTACCTAGAATGAATCTCAGTTCCTTTTGTCCATTTTCATGGGAAGTCCCATGCTAAGAAATAAACCTCTTCTTAATGTAATAATTTGAAGAGAGAAGGAGATGTCAAAAAACTGAAGGTGGTGAACAATAAGTGATAAGTAGTTAAAAGCAATTTTTCAGGCTGACTTTCACTGGAAATGTTCTTATCCAAAGGCTTCCTGCTTGAGTTTTGTGTCTCTTGAGGGAATATGGTGTGCCTAAAAATGTTTTTGAAAAGCTACTCCACAATGTTCCTTTCAGATATAAAGACATGCTTCTCAGAGAGAAAAATAGGCCACACTCATTTGCCATTATGCTTTTCAACTAGTTAAGTCAAATTATGTTAGCAAAATAATGAAAATGTTTAAATAGATAAAATGTAGAATTTGAAGGACTATAATATTTATTCAGTATCATTAATGTTTCTGAGCTCTAAGAATTTTCAACATATTATTTAAACTACATAATTGTACTCCAAAGTAAGTATTACCTTCACATAACAGATGATAAAATTGAAGCTCAAGAAGCCAAATCTCTTGCCTAAGATCACAGAGCTAGTAAGTGCTGACCATTGTGGAATTTAAATATAAGATCTAATTTTGTTCAGGGAATAAGGAAACAGCATAATACAAGTTCTTCATTGATGGAGGGCAACCTAGAAATGCAAAGCAGTTATTACCAAAATACCTAAACAGTATATGGATGATTACATTGAAATAAACAAGTAAATTAATATCAAATTCTGTTCTATCATAAGTGTACAAAATGTAATATATTTTCATGTGTGGATAGAACTGGAGAACATCATCTTGAGCAAGGTTAGCTAGACTCAGAAGACCAAAAATCGTATGTTCTCCCTCATATGCGGACTTTAGATCTAGGGCAAATTGAGTAATGTTATTGGACTTGGGACACATGTGAAGGGGACAGCACACACAAGAGGAATGGGATAGTTAGGAAACCCAAAACTTGAAAGTGTTTGATGTCCCCACTGCACAGGAGCTAATACAGTAACCTCAAAGTGACAGAGATCAATATGTGAAGGCAACTGGGAAGTAGTGAAGAGGTCAGATACAGATGAATCAATTTGGGTTATAATATACTTGTGCATGGAAGCAATAATAGGACTCTCTCTGTATAGCTATCCTTATCTCAACTAGCAAAAATTCTTTGTCTTTCTTATTATTTCTCATGTGTACTCTTCAACAAAATTGGAGAAAAGGGCAGAACAGGTTCTGCCTGGAAGTGAGGGGGATTGGGGAAGAAGGAGTGTGCAGAGTGGCAGGAGGGAGAAATGGCCAAACAATGTATGCACATATGAATAAATGAATTTTAAAAAGATTATTCTGCCAAATGTCCTTTCTAACATGCTTAAATTTGTTATATAAGCTTTCATCTCTACACGTCAGATAACTGCTTGAAAACCTAAAACATGACTGTGTAGAACATACTATTGCTCATGAAATATTCAGTTGTGGGGACAGAGCAATATGGTGGCCAATTCAGATGATCCTCCAGTAGTTATCACTCCACAGACGCACCAAGTAAAGTAGCTATTAATGTCCCAAATTACCTTCACAAGAGCTAAGGAAATCAGGTGAGACACAATAGTGCCTTTTGTTTTTCTTAGCAGTAGTGGAGTTTGAACTCAGGGCCTCTTGCTTACTAGATAAATTCTTTATCACTTGGACAACACTCCCAGCCAAGTGCCTACATTTAGTACAACAAAATGAAAGCAACTTGATTAAAGCAGGATGAAAGAGTTACCTATATCACTCCTCTCCAACTTCTAAGCAACCCAGAGTGAAGAGACATGCCTCCCATTGGGGGAAAGCCTTCTTAAAACCCAGAACCAGGCTTGACACAGTGAAGCCCAGTGCTGGACAAAGCCTAACAACCTCTCCCACCAAGCTAAAACCTCCTCAGCTGCTGGAACTGCCTTAAGCCAGGTGGCCTCCCACACTTCCCCAAACCTACAAGAGCAGAACTGAGAGCAAAACTCCACCTTCTCAGAAGCAGGCCACAAAGCTATCATGAGAGCTTTGTCTGGGAGCCCAGTGCAAAGCCTGCCAAAGTGGGAAGCAGTACATAGTTGAAACTGAAGGCAGGTCAGAGCTCACAGAGGAGCCTCTAGACTGGCCTCAGCATCCAGTGGAAACTTGCATGCCTAAGGAACAGCCTTAGGATGGGCACATCTGTCCTCATTGTGAGGTCCAGGTGAAACCCAGTTTAGCATCAGACATGGGGGCCAAGGGACTGTCTCCACCACCTATTCCTCAACCTTGAGTATAACAACTATTGCCAGGCCAATCCTCAAAGATTGGGCCTTGTAACTGCCCCAGCACCAGGCAGAAACCTGTGCTGCAGTGGAATGAACTGATGTGTCAACCACCCTCACCACCAGTTTTGGCATGGGCCTCAGTACAAATCTGAAAATGTTCAGGTCTTTGCTACTCTGAGTCTCAGGCAAGACCCAGTTTAGCATCATCTAGGTGGCCAAGGGACTGCCTTCACCACACTAAACAGGGGCAGCACAGTGTGGTTCAAGATCCCATTCACTGTGGAAGGGCAGTGTGGTAAGCAAAAGAGTTTGCCCTGAAATTCAATCTGGACTAGTGAAAGCCAACAGTGATAGATCTTAATAACCCCCATCCCTAAGGGCCTTCCTAAAGACAGAGAATCTGGCCTAGGGAAGCTCCAGTGCCAAGGGAAGCTCCAGTCCCAAGAGAATAAATATTGCCTCAATCTATTAGACTTTATTCCAGGTAGCATTATGTCTGGTGATACCCTACTGCCATATGTAGTTTGCTATCAGGTGGGACTGACAGCTCTGAGTCCAGGTCTAGTGGATTGCTCGGTTTCCCCATCTTCTTCCTTCCTGGAGGCTAGATTATTGCTAGGCAAGGTATGCAAGCACTAAGACCACAAGCAGTGCTGGTTCCCTCAGTTCACTACCTTCAGTTCAGAACTCAGTTCTCTGTTTGCTTCTCCCACTCTCCAATGTACTCAGTAGACTGCCTTCAGATAAGACATTTGCCAACCCTGAATGCACAAACTGGGGATCTCTGGAGTGAGTAGGAACCTGCCCAGGTCACAAATCACAAAACTCATTGTAAGCCATTGTTATCTCCCAGTACACAAAAAAGGGAAGCTTCTTTGGAGAATGCAGTCTTGAACTGGACAACTACCCTTGACTGGCCCAGACCTCAGCCAGGATACAAATCAACTTAAATGGTGAAAACTATGATAGACTACAGCAATGACTCACTACTCTCCCAGTATGTCAGACTCCAATATTAGAAACCCAGGAAAGAACTTTCTCCAATTTGCTCACTTTTTTCTTTCTTTCTTTTTCTTTTTGTCTTTTAATTCTTCTTTTGTCTATATTTTTAGTATCCTTTTTACTTTGTTTATTTTTAAATCATTTATGTTATTTTTTATTCCTTTGCTTATATTTGTCTAATTTTCTTTACATAATATAAATCAGATTTTTATCTCTTGCTATTTTCCTCATACTTTTCCTTCATTCTTCTTTTTCTTTTCTGTTATTTAACTTGTATCAACTTTCTTTTTCCTTTTACATGACTACATCTTTTATTCCATTCATTAGTTATTATTACTCTACACTTATTAATCTTAACTTCATAGTTTAGTCTATATTATTCTTCATTATCTTTGCCCTTTTCTTTTCTATAGTTATTAATGGTATAGTAGTTACCTTTAACTGATCTTATGTGCATTACCTTATCTGATTTGTTGATGTTATGGAGTTTGATTTTTTTCCTTTCTAAGTAGTACTATGGATTGAGCCATCAAAAAAATGCTCACTAAAATACCCTCATAAAAAAACAGAAGAGCTGGGTCCCAGTGGCTCATGCCTATAATACTAACTACTCAAGAGGCAGAGATCAGGAGGATCATGGTTCAAAGCCAGCCTATGAAAATAGTTCTGCAAGACCTCATCTTGAAAAACCCTTCACAAAAATAGGGCTGGTGGGGTGGCTCAAGTTGAAGGCCCTGAGTTTAAGCCCCAGAACTGAGAAAAAAAAAAGAAGAAGAGATATCTATTCCAACATACAAACAAATTACAATTTAGGAACACAAGAAAAAAGCATAGCAAAAAGACTCCCCCTAAAGTGTGTAACTCTTAAATAACTGAATTTTAAAATATTGTGAGGATTCCAAGATGGTGGCTACAGGGAGGAAGCAGAAAGGGTGCCTCCTAAAGCAAAATCTTGGAGAGACACTGGAGATACACCTTACAGGAAAAACCACCGAGAAGAGGCAAAACTTTGACTCCTCCACACTTCCAGCCTGCACATAGCATCACCACTTCTCATTAAACAGAGAAACCAGAAAGGCTCCCATGCCACCACCAGATGCCAGCACCCAGACAGCTTGGGAAGGCGTGGACTACAAGGTGAGCCAAGTGGTACATGGAACTCCCAAAGACAACCCTGGGCCAGATCAGCATAGCCCCCTGGACAGACTAAACCCCACCCAGGAAAAAAGAGAAAAAAAAACTGAATAATAAGCAATAAAAACAAAAAAGACACATAGCAAAGAGGGCAGGGTGCCGCGAGTACCGAAGAGCAGGGGAGGGGAAATCCCTCACAACAGGCCGGCTGGAGAAAGCAGGAGCAGTGGCATCCGCCCAGCAGCCAGGAATGGGAAAGCTTGTAAAAGTGGCAGTGGGAGGAAAACTCCACAGGAGAGGGGGGAAGACCCACTTCCCACGTGAGCTGTAAATAAACACACAGGCCTGAGAAAGCTGGTGCAGTGTCACCTACCCCAGTGTGCTTGGAAAGGGGAAAGCTTGTAGCAGTGGCTCATGCCCAGGAGAACTCTAAGTAAACAAAGCCTGAGGGACCAGGTGAGTGTTAAGCTCACTCCTCAGATCTGCATAAATAAAGCCTGCAACAACAGCAGGCTGACAGCAGCAGGCAGACAAGCCACAGCCACATATAGCCATTCACAGAACTGTCTCCAGACTTTTTATTTTTTCTCTCCCTTCCTTTGATGAAACAACAACCAAACTGAACCTGCATACTTTAAAACATACTGAAACTGTATTGCAATTGACTTGGGACACTTTGTGGTGTTTCTTTTTGTTCTGTGTTGTTTTGTTTTGTTTGGTTTGGTTTGGTTTTTTTCCCCTTTGAAGAGACAATGACAGAACTACTTCTGAGACACCATCTCCAGGATAGGAGGCTGAGGGACAAACACCAAAATTATTAAGACTGAAACTTTATTGAATTTGAACTTGGAGATTTTTTTTTTTACTCATTTTTTATTTTTTATTTATTTTTTTTCAGTCCTCTCTCTGTCTCTCTAATGCCTGTTCAGCTTACTGTTGATTAGTACACTACCGCTCCAGGTTTATATCTTTGAAACTTTTTTGTTTGTTTCTTTGTTTTGTTTTTTCTACTTCTTTATTTATTTGCTTTTCCCTTTTTCTTTAACTTCTTTGCTTTCCATCTCCTCCCACCCTTCCATTCTAAATATTACCATTGTTATTATTACAAGCTAGAAAATACTTAATTGCACACAGTACAGGGACAATAACAACACCGAGGGCAATGAGGGAACACAGAAAAAACAGGGAAACCAGTTTCCCCACAGAAAAAAATTAGTACAGGAACCAGAAGGAAATGAAGAAAACAGATACTCAGATCCAGACTCCAACAAAATGAAGATAAACTAAGATAAACTATGCCAAAGAACCCAATGAAGCCCACAAGAATAATCTAAAAGAAGAAATACTACAGGTACTCAATAAGAATTTTATAGACATGATATACTGGATATGGTCAAACAAAATGTACAGGAGAAACTCAAGAAATTCCAAGACAACAAAAATAGAGAATTTGAAAAAGCAAAAGAAGAAATAAAAGAAATCATAGAAGCACTGTATAAACACCAAAATGAAACAAAGAACACGATTAATAAAGAGATAAATGAACTCAGGACAAAAATAGACAACATTAAAGAGGAAAAGACTCAGGATATGGAAAACCTCAGGAAAAGAATGAAACAGAATTGCAAAACAAAATGGAAGGCCAATCCAATCTCTGAACTCAAAGATGAAATGGAAATGAAGGAAAAACTGAAGAACTATTAGTTAAACAACTCAAGACATGTGAAAAGAAAATGCAAGGATTTACTGACTTCATCAAAAGACCAAACCTGAGAATCATGGACATTGAAGAAGGAGAAGAAGTGCAAGCAAAGGGAATGGATAATATATTCAACAAAATAATAACAGATAATTTCCCAAATCTAAAGAAAGGTATTCCCATACAGAAGCAAGAGGCCTCCAGGACACTAAGCAGACCAGATCAAAATAGAACTACCCCATGACATATTATCATTAAAACAACAAGTTCAGAAGCTAGGGAAAGAATATTGAAGGCTGTAAGAGAGAAAAAACAAACATACAAAGGTAAACCCATCAAAATCACAGCAGACTTCTCAACAGAAACATTAAAAGCAAGAAGAGCGTGGGGTGAGATCTTCCGGGCACTGAATGAAAATAACTTCAACCCCAGGATACTCTACCCAGCAAAGCTATCATTCAAAATACATGGAGCAATAAAAGTCTTTCATGATAAGCAGAAACTAAAACAATATATGACCACAAAGCCACCACTACAAAAGATTCTTCAAGGGATTCTGCACACAGAAAGTGAAACCCAACTTAACCATGAAAAGACAGGCAGCACCAAACCACAGGAAAAGAAAAAGCAAGACAGTAGAGAGTAACCTCAACTTAGGTACACACAATCAAACCTTCAAACAATTAAACAACTAAATGACAGGAATACCACATACCTATCAGTACTAACACTTAATGTTAACGGACTTAATTTGCTCATCAAAAGGCACTGCTTGATGAAATGGATTAAAAAGGAAAATCCAACAATTTGTTGCTTACAGGAGACCCATCTCACCAACAGAAATAAGCATAGGCTTAGGAAGAAAGGCTGGAAGAAGATTTACCAAGACAATGGCCCCCGAAAACAGGCAGGAGTAGCAAAACTTCTCTCTGACAAAGTAGACGTCAAACCTACATTGATCAAACGAGATAAAGAAGGACATTCCATACTAATAAAAGGGGAAATAGACCAAAAGGAAATCATAATCATCAACCTGTATGCACCCAATGTCAACAGACCCAATTTCATCAAACATGCCCTGAAAGACCTAAAAGCATATATTAACTCCAACACAGTGGTTGTAGGAGACTTTAACACCCCATTATCATCAATAGATCAGTCATCTAAACAAAAAATCAATAAAGAAATCCAAAATCTAAAATATACAATAGATCAAATGGACATACTTGATGTCCACAGACTATTTCATCCAACTTCTACACAATATACATTCTTCTCAGCAGCCCATGGAACCTTCTCCAAAATAGATCATATCCTAGGGCACAAAGCAAGCTTCAGCAAATATAATATACAGAAATTATACCATGCATACTATCTGATCACAATGCAGTAAAATTAGAACTCAACAACAAAAGTAAAGACAAAAAACATGCAAACAGCTGGAAACTAAATAACTCATTACTTAATGAAGAATGGATCATTGATGAAATAAAAGAGGAAATTAAAAAGTTCCTGGAAGTAAATGAAAATGAAAACACAACCTACTGGAACCTATGGGACACAAAAGGCAATCCTGAGAGGAAAGTTTATAGTCATGTGTGCATATATTAAAAAGACTGAAAGATCCCAAATCAATGACCTAATGATACATCTCAAACTCCTAGAAAAGCAAGAACAAGCAAATCCCAAAACAAATAGAAGGAGAGAAATAATAAAAATAAGAACTGAAATCAATGAAATAGAAACCAAAAAAACCATACAAAGAATTAATGAAACAAAAAGTTGGTTCTTTGAAAAAATAAACAAGATCGATAGACCTCTGGTAAACCTGAATAAAATGAAGAGAAAAAACCCAAATTAGTAGAATAAGGAATGCAAAAGGAGAAATAATAACAAACAACATGGAAGTCCAGGAAATAATCAGAGACTACTTTGAGAACCTATATTCAAATAAATTTGAAAATCTTAAAGAAATGGACAGATTTCTAGATGCATATGATCATCCAAAACTGAACCAAGAGGAAATTAATCACCTGAATAGATCTATAACACAAAATGAAATTGAAGCAGCAATCAAGAGTCCCCCAAAAAGAAAAGTGCAGGACCTGATGGAGTCTCTGCTGAATTCTATCAGACCTTTAAAGAAGAATTGATACCAACCCTCCTTAAACTGTTCCATGAAATAGAAAGGGAAGGAAAACTGCCTAACACATTTTATGAAGCCAGTATTACACTTATTCCAAAACCAGGCAAAGAAAAATCCAAAAAGGAGAACTATAGGCCAATCTCCTTAATGAACATTGATGCAAAAATCCTCAACAAAATAATGGCAAACAGAATTCAACAACACATCAAAAAGATTATTCACCACGACCAAGTAGGCTTTATCCCAGGAATGCAGGGGTGGTTCAACATATGAAAACCAATAAACGTAATAAACCACATTAACAGAAGCAAAGACAAAAACCACTTGATCATCTCAATAGATGCAGAAAAAGCCTTTCATAAGATCCAACACCATTTCATGATAAAAGCTCTAAGAAAACTAGGAATAGAAGGAAATTACCTCAACATTATAAAAGCTATGTATGACAAACCTACAGCCAGCATTATACTTAACTGAGAAAAACTGAAACCATTCCCTCTAAAATCAGGAACTAGACAAGGATGCCCACTATCTCCACTCCTATTCAACATAGTACTGGAATTCCTACCCAGAGCAATTAGGCAAGAAGAAGGAATAAAAGGAATACAAATAGGTAAAGAAATTGTCAAAATATACCTATTTGCAGATGACATGATCCTATACCTTAAAGATCCAAAAACCTCTACTCAGAAGCTTCTAGACATCATCAATAGCTATAGGAATGTAGCAGGATATAAAATCAACATAGAAAAATCATTAGCATTTCTGTACACTAATGAGCAAACTGAAATAGAATGTATGAAAACAATTCCATTTACAATAGCCTCAAAAAAATCAAATACCTAGGTGTAAATCTAACAAAAGATGTGAATGATCTCTACAAGGAAAATTATAAACTACTGAAGAAAGAGATTGAGGAAGACTATAGAAAGTGGAAAGATCTCCCACACTCATGGATTGGTAGAATCAACATAGTAAAAATGTCTATACTCCCAAAAGCAATCTACCTGTTTAATGCAATTCCCATCAAAATTCCAATGACATTCATTAAAGAGATTGAAAAATCTACCATTAATTTATATGGAAACACAAGAGGCCATGAAAAGCCAAGTCAATACTCAGTCAAAAGAACAATGCTGGAGGTATCACGATACCTGACTTCAAACTATATTAAAAAGCAATAACAATGAAAACAGCATGGTACTGGCACAAAAACAGACATGAAGACCAGTGGAACAGAATAGAGGACCCAGATATTAAGCCACACAACTATAAGCAACTTCTCTTTGACAAAGGAGCTAAAAATATACAATGGAGAAATAGCAGCCTCTTCAACAAAAACTGCTGGGAAAACTGGTTAGCAGTTTGCAAAAAACTGAAACTAGATCCATGTATATCACCCTACACCAATATTAACTCAAAATGGTTCAAGGATCTTAATATCAGACCACAAACTCTAAAATTGATACAGGAAAGAGTAAGAAATACTCTGGAGTTAGTAGGTATAGGTAAGAACTTTCTCAACGAAACTCCAGCAGCACAGCAACTAAGAGATAGCATAGATAAATGGGACCTCATAAAACTAAAAAGCCTCTGCTCATCAAAAGAAATGGTCTCTAAACTGAAGAGAACACCCACAGAGTGGGAGAAAATATTTGCCAGCTACACATCAGACAAAAGACTGATAACTAGAGTATATAGGGAACTTAAAAAACTAAATTCTCCCAAAACTAATGAGCCAATAAAGAAATGGGCAAGTGAACTAAACAGAACTTTCTCAAAAGAAGAAATTCAAATGGCCAAAAAACACATGAAAAAATGCTCACCATCTCTAGCAATAAAGGAAATGCAAATTAAAACCACACTAAGATTCCACCTCACCCCGTTAGAATAGCCATCATTAGCAATACCAACAACAACAGGTGTTGGCAAGGATTCGAGGAACAAAGAACCCTCTTACACTGCTGGTGGGAATGTAAACTAGTATAACCACTCTGGAAAAAAATTTGGAGGCTACTTAAAAAGATAATCATTGATCTACCATTTGATCCAGCAATACCACTCTTGGGGATATACCCAAAAGACTGTGACACAGGTGACTCCAGAGGCACCTGCACACCCATGTTTATTGCAGTACTATTCACAATAGCCAAGTTATAGAAACAGCCAAGATGCCCCACTATTGACGAATGGATTAAGAAAATGTGGTATTTATACACAATGGAATTTTATGCAGCCATGAAGAAGTACTAAATGTTATCATTCACTGGTAAATGGATCGAATTAGAGAACATCATTCTGAGTGAGGTTAGCCTGGCCCAAAAGACCAAAAATCGTATGTTCTCCCTCATGTGCGGACATTAGATCAAGGGCAAACACAACAAGGGAATTGGACTTTGATCACATGATAAAGCAAGAGCATACAAGGGAGGGGTGAGGATAGGTAAGACACCAAAAAACTAGATAGCATTTGTTGCCCTTAACACAGAGAAACTAAAGCAGATACCTTCAAAGCAACTGAGGCCAATAGGGAAAGGGGACCAGGAACTAGCGATAAGGTTAGATCAAGAAGAATTAACCTAGAAGGTAACACACATGCACAGGAAATCAATGTGAGTCAACTCCTTGTATAGCTGTCCTTATCTCAACTACCAAAAACCCTTGTTCCTTCCTATTATTGCTTATACTCTCTCTTCAACAAAATTAGAGATAAGAGCAAAATAGTTTCTGCTGGGTATTGAGGGGGTGGGGGGGAGAGGGAGGGGTTGGGTTGGGTGGTAAGGGAGGGGGTGGGGGCAGGTGCAAGAAATGACCCAAGCATTGTATGCACATATGAATAATAAAAGAATAAATTAATAAATAAATAAAAAAAGAAGAATTAACCTAGAAGTTAACACACATGCACAGGAAATCATTGTGATTCAACTCCCTGTATAGCTATCCTTATCTCAACTAGCAAAAACCCTTGTTCCTTCCTATTATTGCTTATACTCTCTCTTCAACAAAATTAGAGATAAGAGCAAAATAGTTTCTGCCAGGTAGGGAGGGGGGTTGGGGGGAGAGGGAGGGGTTGAGGGGGGTCAGGGATGTGGTGGGAGAAGGGGGGAGAAACGACCCAAATATTGTATGCACATATGAATAAAATATATATATATATTGAATGGTTGAAATGCCAAAGAATTCCAAAGTCTACTTCTTTAAATGTTCAATGACTTCTAAGAAGATTTAAACGAACAGATTAATGAAATACTGAAGTCACTTTAAGATGGAGATGAGAAATTCCACACCTCAGTCAGAAATTGATCTATTTGGGCAAGAAATTCAGCAAAAAAAAAAACACAGATTCTGAGAAAAACAAGAACATTTTGGAAATGAAAATCTCAATAAACTAAATCTAAAAACTCAGTGGAAAATATCACCAATAGACTTGACCAAGTGAAAGAAAACATATCTTCAGGATACAGCCAATATTACATTCTTGGAATATTATTACGGGAGAGTTTGTACCTATGAGTGCCTACATACAAAATCACAGAGATCTCAAGGTAATAACATAATGATGCAATTGAAGCTGTTAGGAGAACAAGAAGACATCAAACCCCAAAGAAGCACATCAAAAGAAATAATAAAGACCAGGGCTGAAATTAATGAAGTGGAAAATAAAAGAACAATTCAAAGACAGATGAAACAGAGTGGATTCTTTGGAATTAAAAACAAAGTTGGCAAACCCCTAAACAAACTAACCAAAAGAAAGGAAGACACAAATTAATAAAATTAGAGATGAAAAAGGTTACACTACAGCAGATAACACTGAAATCCAGAGGATCATTAGGAAATATTTTGAAAACTTTTACACCAAAAACTTGGAAAATGTGGAAGAAATTGATAAGTTTCTAGACATGTATAACCTGCAAAATTGAACCCAGAAGATACAAACAACAAACATATCAATAACAAGCAATTGTATTGAAAGAGTATTTAAAACTTTCCAACAAAGAAAAGCACAGGACTGGAAGGATTCACTCCTGATTTCTACCAGACCAGTAAAGAACTAAGAGCAATGCTCCTCAAACTACTCCACAAAATACAAAGGGGAGTAACATTTCCAAACTCATTCTATGAAGCCAGAACTACCCTGACAGTAAAACTTGATAAGGACACAGCCAAAAAAAGAAAACTACACACCAATTTCCTTAATGAACATAGATGCAACATCCTCAAGAAAATACTTGCAAAATGAATTCAACATACATTTAAAAGATGATACATCATGATGACATTGGTGTCATTCCAAGGAACAAGGATGGTTCAACATATACAACTTAATAAATGTAATACAGCACTTAAATAGAATCATGATAAAATAAAATCACATAATCATCTCAACAGATGTGGTAAAGGCCTTTGACAAAATTCAACAAAATGGAATACATCAACATAATAAAAGCCATATGAAACAAGCCTATGGCCAATATTTGACTAAATTGAAAAAAATTAAAAGCATGTATCACAAATATAAACACTTCAAATTACACTACAGAGCCATAGTAACAAAAACAGCATGGCACTGTCACAAAAACAGGCATGAAGACCAATGGAATAGAATAGAAGATGCAGAATAAACCTACACAGCTACAGCCATCTAATTTTTGACAAAGGAGTCAGAAACATATGCTGGAGAAAAGACAGTCTGTTCAACAAAGGGTGATGGGAAAACTGGATATCCACATGCAGAAGATTGAAATTAGACCCCTATCTCTCTCCCTGTACAAAATCAACTCAAAACAGATCAAAAAAATTTTTTGATGGGACTAGGGTTTGAACTCAGGGCTTTGTGCTTGCAAAACAGGCACTCTACCACTTGAGCCACACCTCCAATCCATCTTGCTCTAGTTATTTTTGGAGATGGAGGTCTCATGAACTATTTGCCTGAGCTGGCCTCAAACTATGATCCTCCTGATCTCAGCCTCCCATTACAGATGTGAGCTACTGGCACCCAGCTGAATCAAATATCTTTTTTTCTTATATATTTTGACAGCACTTGGATTTGAACTCAGGGCCTCACACTTGCTAGACAGGTGCTCTTACAGATTGAGCCACTTCACCCTGGAATCAAAGATCTTAATGGAAGATCTGGAACTTTGAAACTACTACAGGGAAACACTTGAGATATACGTGCAGGTAATTATTTTCTGAATAGGACTCCAATTGCTCTTGGAAATAAGAGCAAGAATTGACAAATAAGATGGTATCAAATAAAAAAGCTTCTGCACATCAAAGAAAACAATTGCCGTAATGAACAGACAGTCTACAGAATAGGAGAAAATCTTTGCCAGATATTTATCAGATAAAGGATTAATATCAAAAATATACAAAGAGCTCAAAAATTAAACAACAAAAAGCCAGGCACAGTGGCTCATGCCTATAATCTTAGCTCCTCAGGAGGAAGGATTGGGAGGATCAGGGTTCAAGGCCAGCCCAGGCAGAAGGTCAGCAAGACCCCCCCATCTCAAGCTGGTTATGATTGTACACACCAGTCATCCCAGCTACATGGGAAGTATAAATAGGAAGGTCACAGTCCAGACTGGCCCAGGCATAAATGCAAGACCTGATTTGAAAAATAACTAAAGAGAAAAGGGCTGAGGGCGTGGTTCAAGTGCTAGAGCACCTGCTTGGCAAACCCCAGTTGAAAAAAAAAGTAAACACCAAAAGAACAAATATCCAATTAATAAGTGGGCAAATGAATTGAATAAACAGTTCTCCAAAGAAGTACAGTGGCACAAAAATACATGAAGAAATGTTCAACACCCTTAGCCATAAAGAAATTCAAATCAAAACAACACTGAGATTCCATCTCACCAATGGCTATCATCAAGAAAAAAACAACAAAACGCTGACAAGGATGTGGGGTAAAAGGAACCCTCCTACACTTTGGGTGAGATTGAAAACTAGTAAGACCTCTATGGAAAGCAGTATGCAGGTTCGTCAAAAAACTAGAAATAGACCCTGCTATGCATTCGTGGGCATAGATCTACACACAAGCCAAGCTGTAGAAACAGCCTTAGTGTCCAACAACCCAGGAATGAACAAAGAAAATGTGGTACATACATACAATGGAGTATTATTCAGTTGTAAAGAACAATGAAATTATGCTATTTTCAGGAAAATTAGTGAAACTGGAGATCATCATGTTGATTGAGCGAGATAAGTCAGACTCAAAGACAAATATCACATTCTTTCTCTCATATGTGGAATCTGGACCTGAAATACTACTACTACTAATAATGATGATAAGCATAAAAGGACTGTCAGGGGTGGAACCAGTGGGAGGGTAGAGGGGGAAAGAAGATACTGGGGGTGAACAGGATGGAAATAATTACATATAAATACATGAAGATAGCATAATGAAACCCATTAAGTGCTGTTTGGAAAAGGGGAGAGGAGAGAGCGAGTTAAGGGAGGGGAGTATAAAAGAAGGCGAATTTGTGTGAAATACATCTATGGAAATAGCAATTAATGTACAGTTACTGTACAATTAATGTACAGTAACAAAAAGAAATTAAATTTAAAATAATAATGTTTTTCAAAATATAGTATAAAAAGTTTATTTCCTTACTTTATATTAAAAGGAAGAATAGAAAATAATGAAACCAAACTTTTTTCTCCATGCACCAGTGAATTTCATCCATTTTGATATTCACAGGGGAGGAAGATGAGATTTTTAGTTTTGTGTTATTTTGCCTTCAAAGAGAAATTCCTCATTCCCACCTGAGTTTTTCTGAAGGAAATCAACAAGGTCCATACATTCAGTTACTATTGTCTCCATCTCCTTTTGATGATAGACGTGGGTTCTATTGCAATCGAATGCACCAAACACCATTATTATTTCACTCTGCCTATGTTATTTGGCACTAAGGAGGAGGAAGCAGCATACATTTTCAATTCAGTTCAAAAAGCATTGCTTGATCTCAGAGGAATGAGGCACTGAAGTAAGCACTCTGGAGTGCAATGATTAATAAAACACCACCCTTACCTCACTGCAGCTTGCAGTCTGACTCTCAAATAAGTCAGTGAGGTACACTCTATACTGTTATAACAATAGTAGCCATTCACACTCTGCCTTCTGCTTAAGAATGTTCTCCTTTACAACTGAGTCCAACAGGCTGGTGGAGTGTTTCAAGTGGCAGAGCACGTGCCTAGCAAGCATGAGGCCCTGAGTTCAAACTCCAAAAAAGAGAGAGAGACAAAAATACAACTGAGTCCATAAAATCAGGAAAGATAGATGCAATCTGGGAAATTGGAAGGTATTAGCACTGTTAGCCAGATGTTAGATTCATCACATTAGCCAAGAAAATCAGTATCATTATAGGATCCTCTTACCAACTCCTACTGGGTCCCTCAGGTTCTGTCATGCTTTCTCCTAACTTCTGTGGACATGCAGAGCACCTCTTTATGTTAGAACTTCTCCCAAAATAAGCCTGCCTGAAATATAGTAACATATCCAATATATTACTGCCTTAAATATTTTACTGATCAGGTTCAATTCCACAGGTGACTTGCTAAATAATGATTTGCTAATCCAACAAAGTAATCTGTAAAAGATGAATAATGAAGCATTTACCTCCACCTTCTACCCCCTGAATCCTCATCCAAAATATGTGGAGGTGAAATGACCCAAACATTGTGTGCACATATGAATAAAAGAAAAAATATATATATGGAGGCATTCTAAAAGCTTTGCCACATGTTATCTGTTATCTAGCCTCTCTTCCCAAAATACAGCAATAATATAATTACAATAATAATAATGTTTGAACTGAGTTAAATTGGGGAGATTATGTGACTATAGTAATTAATTGGGGAGAGATTTGAGAAAACATGGAGTTTCAAAATCCATTCATATTATATTATGTAAAAGAGAAGCCAATAAGCATTCATGTAGAAAATGTAACAGTATGAAATGAATATTAACCAGAAAAAGACAGTAAGAAGTCAGAGTCTCTATTCTTTGTTCTGACTAATCAATCTTTTTCTTGGTAAATTTAATTCTGCTTTATCTGTCCACTTAGGATACAAACTTGACCCTTCCCTGAGAACAATTGTCAAGAACATTACCATTTCCTCTGTATGAAAAAAACAATTAATGACCTATATTCCTGGAGAGGGGGATGAAATAAATACACACACACACACACACACACACACACACACACACACACACACTACATTTTAAAGAAACATCTTAAGAAGAAAAATTAATAAGACAATAATTTTCAAAGAGGGCATTGAAAGAGACTTACTCTTTTACTATTCTTGCCTTTCAGAGCCAGATGTATCATTGTAAAAAAAAAAAATTAAAGGAATTACTGCCCTGCAGAGGTTGGAAAATTTGTCTTGCCCTTATATTTAGGAAAAAACATATAAATTCATCATTTTTTAAATAAAAATTTGCCTGAGAATTAAATTATACAGACAATTTGTTCTGGATTCTGTTCCAATAAAGCCCCATAAACATTTGATTTTGCATGCAAATATAAGTGCTTGTATTTATTTTAGTAAGAACCTTCCTGTTCAGAAAAAGGAAATCAGTGAGGTGAAGAATGCTCTTGTTTTCCTGTTTGAACAAAGACTCCAGGCAACTGAAAAGAAGAGATAAAAAAAAAATCATCTTCCTTCTGCAAAAAAAAAAAGGACAGATTGCAATTTCATAAAATCTAAGAAGGCAGCTGTCAGGAAACAAAAGAAAGGGTCCTTAGTACTGTTAGAATCAGAGGCCTTGAAAGAAACCTGGGTAGTTTATTTAACTTACTGCTAATCTCACATCTAAATCATCTTCCAGAAAAGAAGTCCTACTGTTTGGTCATCTCCCAAGCAAAGCGAGATTTAACAACATCCCAAAGAATTTGAAATGATTGAGCAAACTTTTGAAGGACATTTTATACATATGTATGTAATGAAGGAAAATACATCATAATATACATTATATTATAATATATTAAAATTAAAATACATTATATTATATAATATATAATGTATATACACATTATATATAATATATACATTATATCATATATAATATATATACAATTTCTTAAGCATTTGAGTGACTTGCCTCTGAACTCTGCCAAATTTTTACATTTCTAATCAGATAGGAGACTCATGTCATTAAGACAATGAATATTCCAAATTTTTTCTTGCATTATGATAAATAATGCAATAATTATCTTCATGGTGATTTCATTTTAATGCCTCTAGTAGAGGCATTAAATCATTTAGACTGAGTTAATCTGTCTCCAATAAAACAAGTTCATAGTAGATGCTATGACTTTTTAATTTTTTCTTTTAGTTTTGATTTATCATACATTAATAATACAAAGGAATTTCATTGTGATAATTCCACACATGTGTAAGTGTGCCTTTAACAGTTTACCTTTTCCATTATGTTCCCACTTTCCCTCTCCCTCTTTCAATCATTATTTGTTGGGTTTCATTATAGATGCTATGACTTCTGATTGATTTACTATTAGTTTGATACATACATCTAAAAACTCATCATGGTTCCTACCACCATAAAGGAATCAGTATATGATTTAACCCCCACTGAACATCTGAAGTATTCAGTAGAGACTCTAGAAAGGCCACATCTTAGGAGCAGATTAAGAATATTGTAAAGGAATTTTATGTACATACTACCACTCAGGAAAATAAAAGTAAATAGCAAGCTGTTCTTTATAAAATTAGCTACTGCTATAACAAAGCACTTTTAAAAGACAGCACAAAATTCTAAACATTCAACAACCAAACAAAGAAAACAGAAAAATATGAGTCAAAATCAAAAGACAAAGAGTCCAACCTGTTGGCTAAAGTCCATAATCCCAGCCCTCAGGAGGCTGCAGAAGAAGAATCACAAGTTCAAGGCCAACCTGGGCTACTTAGCAAGAATCTTCCAAAAAGTAGAAAGAAAGGAGAAAGAAAGATAGGAAGAAAGAAAGAAAGAAAGAAATTTAAGTTAATCATGGACACAATGCTCAAAAACAAGGTAAGAAGAAATTCTTCAGACAAAAACTGCAATATCTAAAATAAAAAATACACTGGATAACACCTAAAAAGTAAATTTTACTGTATGTAAATTACACTTCAATAAAACTGACTCCAAAAAAATCACTAGACTGAATTAACAGTAGGTTAGATATTGCAGGGAAAAGATGAATGAACTTGAAGTCAAAGTGATAAAAAAAATGCAAACTAACAAAAGAAACCAAAAAAAAAGAAGAAAGAAAGAAAAAGGAAAGAGTTTTATGACTTGTGGAATACAACCAAATAGTCCAATACATGTCAGCAAATAAAATTTTTAAGGAAATAATGGCTGAAATTTTTCCAGAACTGTTGAAAAAATTATTGATCTACAGAACCAAAAAATACTCTACTCCAAATAAGATTAGTACAGAGACAACTACATCAAGAAAAAAACAAATTAACAAAAATCCAATAGTGAGTAAGTCTTAAAAGTATGTGAAGAGAAAAGGAAAATAAAAAGATGTTTAACATCATCAGCCATCAGTCCAAAGCAAATTAAAACCCCAATGAGGTGCCACCATACTCTTATTAGAAAAGCTAAAACCAGCAGCCTGACTACCCCAAGATGGTAAAATTATAGAGCAGCCAAACTTTTTATACCATACCAGTTCACAAGTGCAAAATGATGCAAGCAATTTTTTAAAGTTAAACATAATTTACACTATGACAGCAATTTTATTAATCAATTGAAATAAAAAATACTGTCCACAAGTTGACTTACTAAAATTTGTTCATAGCAATGTATTTCAACCAAAAACTGAAATCACCCCAAATATCCATCAACAGACTAAATAAACATTGTGTGGAATGCCTATACAGCAGAATGCTATTCAGCATTAAAAGAAATTAACCAATGACACCAAAACAGAAATGAAAATCAAAAACATTATACTCACCCAAGGAGCCAAACAGAAAAAGTACATATGTTTGTGTTCATTTACATAAACTAATATATGGATATGAAAATATAAATTGCCTAGAGTGGGGTGGACAAAAATATCAGTTAACATTTGTTGAGGTACTTCCCTGTCAAATAGCTAAAAAATGTGGAAGTGCCCTGAAATTTAGGCAGCAGGTAAACACTCTAAAACTACTGAGGAGTAACTAAAAGATTAAAATAAAAGGAAAACAGGAGATGCAGCTTTTGTCTTTTGAACTGGACTGTCTATAACTCTTATCCTATACCAAGCAAATAATTTGTTTCTTGAATGTCATAGATGCATGGATAAAGAAAATTGCCCAGGAAGGATTATACCTGTAGCCTCACCCATACTGAATTTAGATAATTTAGATAATGGCATTTGGAATTGTGGAAATGATACAAATTTAGACTTCAAGCTGATGCAAGAGTTAATTGAAAGTTTGGGAGGCAATGAATCTATATTTTATATGGAATGGACATGAATTTTGGCACTCACAGGGCAAACTGTGGTAAGCAGAATAATGTTCTCCTTGCCAAGGATATCCATGTCTTAGTCCTTTGAAGCTGTGAATATGTTTTGTTATATGGCATAAAACACTTTATAAGTATGATTAGGAATCTTGAGATGGGAAGAGTATTTTGGATAATTCAGGGGAGGAGTAATCTAATCACTGTGTCTTCAAGAATGAAAAATCTCTCTTAACTATGGGAAGAGGGTGATGAAACTGGGAAAATGGTCATAAAGATGCAACATTAATAGCTTCAAAGAGAGAAAAGGAGAGAAACAGGAGCAGCCTCAAGAAGTTGCAAAAATGAAAACAAAAAAACAAGAAAAAAGATTTTCCCCATAGAGCCTCCAGAAAGAACCATCACTCTGCTAACACTGTGATTTTGGCCTAGTGAGATGTGTGTGGGAATTCTATCCTACAGAACCAATAAGTCCGTGCTGTTTTAAGCTACTAAGTTTGTGGCAAACTATTACAGTAGCACTAGAAAATAACTATATAATTTGAAATTCCATTATGGCTTTATGATTTGCTTTATTTAAGAACCACTAGTGTGCATTTTAAACATAATTATAAATACAATTATAAGTACCTGGCTAATGAAAATTTTGGGCCATCAAAATGGAAGTGTCAATAATGTATGATATGACTGGTATGTGTAAGGAAGATATTTGTTATATATAACATTTTCATAAGTCTTATTCTCCCAATTTTTCAATTAGCAATCAATTATCTCTCAATCATATTGGACAAAAAAGGGACTTCCACTGAATTACCAGAACTTGCTACAATGACAATAACAAGAAGCAAGGTTGAAAATCTAAGAGTAGGTGGAAAAGATTATGGAAAAATCTTAAATAATATGCTCAAAATAAAAAATACACTTAATCATAGAAATCTTATGAATGGGCCTTTAGAGTACATGATTATTTTACTATATTTCCATGTAATGCAGTAGCTGACTTTTATAACAAACCTGAGTTGCCAAAAAAATTAAGTTGGAGTGTCCACATATACTAAAGAAATAGAGATTTAATAAAAAGTATTTTAAGAGATTTTCATTAAAACAACCAAAATAAATATGTTGAAGCTTCAAAAGGTACTTGACTATTGGAAAATTTGCTTAAGAATTCTGACAATAGATTTGAAGCTTATTTCATCTGACTCCATGAATAAGAAGATTCAGGACAATTGAAAAGCACAGAGAAACACAAAAGCAATAGAAAGATGTAGAAAACATTCTACAGCTCCAACCCCCAAAACCCAGGGGGAAGAGGAAGCCAAAGATACAACGAGAAGGTAAGCCAGACTCTAAAAACAGAATGGCAGAACTAGCCACAGGACAAGCCCACATTCCTAAAAGCCACTGTGGGAATTTAGAATGACAACTACACCTGTGTGACAGGTTAGCATTGGAGAAGAAAGACATTTTGTCACTCTCCATATCTCAGAGTGCTATGTAGCCTATGTCATCTTGACTTGGGGGCTATTATTTGAGACTATGTTATTTTGAGTACCTGAAAACAAGAAACAATTGTGCTCAGGGAGTCTGGGTACAACCTGCAACAGTATCTGAATGGGAGATGGCCACAAGAGGAATTGCGAAGACAAGAGTGAGACATCAACCCATCAAGAAGTTTAAGCAGTACAGAGCTTGGGCAAGTGGCGGGTATGGTGGTTGGCAGCTTGCACTCTTTAGAGAGAACCCAACTGAATCGCATGAAGATCAAGGCAGAAACAAAACTCCGAATCCATGGTTGGAGGAGGCTCCCACCTCTCGGTTGCTACACAGAAAGACTGAGAGCTCAGAGATCAGGGCCCTGTGGATTTCCCCAGCTTCCTCCCTTCCACAGGGTGGTTAACTGTTGGGCAAGATCCGCCCCCACCCTGGTCCAGAACTTAGTGCTATGTTTGCTTACCCCCACTCTATTCAGGGACAACTCTAGGCTTGGGAACTTTCTAATACATGGGGTAAAACCAGAAGGATCAATGGAACAAGCGGAACCCTGCTCATCCCACAGGTTGTTAAGTTCCTTGTGGCCAGCAGTGGCTCCCCACACACAAAAAAAGGGAAGATTCTAAAGTAAAAGTAGTCCTGAACTGAATGATCAACTTTTGACTTACCCCATGCTCAAGCAACATACAGCATGAATTGTACTTTAGGAACTACAAGAGAATCCCACTAGTTTTCTTCTCTGGGTGATGTTGGGGGATGGGGCCAGTACCCTGAGAACATGGTCAAATGTTTAGCTATTGAGCTACATGTGAGAAACTGCATATCAATCTTGCCACTAGCCAAGCATTCCTGAACATTGTTAAGACTCCAGCTGAAATACTGTATTTGATTAAAACTTTTAACCAATGACTGGACCTCAAATGTACAAATTCCAATTCAGAAACATGAGAAATATGAAAAAACAAGTCAACAATCTACAAAAAATGGACTCTAATGATAGTGAAGTAGATGAACATACCCTCAAAAAAATGAAAAGAATGATTATAAGAATGAGCAACAAAATTACATACTAGCAAAAATGCTATGTCTTTCTTGTTATTGCTTATGTCTTCTCTTCAACAAAATTGGAGAAGAGGGCAGAACAGGTTCTGCCTGGAAGTGAGGGGGATGGGGAAGAGAGAGAGGGAGAAGGGGGAAGGAGGGAGAAATGGTCCAAACAATTATGCATATATGAATAAATAAAAGAAAACAAGAGAGCTTAAATAAAATGTACTTCAATTTTTTTGAAAAGAATGAGCAACAAAATTAATGAAGACACAAATAAACATCTAAATGAATTCCAAGAGAATACAAATAAACGGCTGAGTGAAATAAGGAAGATAATGCAGCATAAGACATAGAAATCCTGAAAAAAATCAAACTGACATTGTAGAAATGAAAAATGCATAGTCAAATTTTAAAATTCAGTTGAAAGTCCTGCCAATACACTGCAACAAGTAAAAGACATAATATCAGGAATTGAAGACAAAGTAGAAGAATTACAGCATTCAGACAGTAAGGGAAAAAAATAAAGTATGAACAAACATACAGACTTCTAGGACATGATTTAAAGACCAAACCTAAGAATTATGGGCATAGAAGTAGGAGGAGAGATGCAAGCTAAAGGCATAGAAAACATATTCAATAAAAATACTAATAGAAAACTTCCCAAATCGTGGGAAAGAAATGTTTATCCAGGTACAAGAGGCATTAGAACACCAGAAAAGACTCTCCATGTCATATTATAGTTAAAACATTGAGTCTATAGAACAAGGAAAGAATATTGAAGGCTATAAGAGAAAAGCACCAAGTCAAATATAAAGGCAAGCCCATCAGAATAGCAGCAGATATCTCAACAGATAATCCAAAAGCAAGGAGAGCATGGAATGATGCATTTCAATCTCTGAAAGAAAATAGATTATAAATTATGATCTAATTATAATTACAGATTATATGATAAATTACAATCTAAATTATAAAGCTATCCTTTATAATTACAGGAGAAATAAAAAGCTTTGATGATAAACAAAAACTAAAAGAAGTCATGGCCATTAAGCCAGCACTACAGAAGATACTTAAAGGAATCCTACACAAAGAAGAGGAAGCACCATCATGAAAATACAAAAGGAATAAGTCACACTAGACAAGGACATAAGCAAAGTAGGATTAGGGAAAACTCAAACACTAAAAAAACAAGATGATAGAAACTACTACAAGTATATCTTTTAAAAATAACTCTTAATGTTAATGATCTCAGTTCTCTAATCAAAAGACAGACTCATAAACAGGATTTTAAAAAAAGATTCAACCACTTGTTGCCTATATAAAAAAAACCTCACTTGAAAAGACAAACAAGTTTAAAGTGAAAAGTTGGAAAAAATCACTCCAATCAAGTGAATTCCAAAAGCAAGCAATCATACCTGACAAAGCAGATTTCAAACAAAAATTAGAAGAGGCAAAGGTCACTTCATATTGATAAAGGAAACAATCTCTCAAGAGGATATTTCAACTGTAAACATATTTGAAAACATGAAACTGAACAATTTCACAAAACAAACACTACAAGACATAAAAACACAGATTCCACAACAATAATATTGGATGACTTCAACACCCAATTCTTCCAATAGATAGGTAAACCAGACATCAACAAAGAAACTACAGAATTAAATGGCAATATAGATCATCTGTAGAATATTCCCCTCAATAGCCACAGAATACAATTCTTCTTAGCAGTTCATGGGACTTTCTCCATAACAGATCTCATTTTAAGACATAAAGCAAGTCTTAACAAATACAAGAAAAACTGAAATAACTTCCTATATTTTATCAAACCACAATGGAATAAAATACAGCAAGAGAAATTAAAGAGTGTATACAGACACATGAATACTCAACAATACACTTTTGAATCACTAGTGCATCATCAAAGAAATAAGAGAAATCAGAAAATTGCTAGAGTGAAATAAAAATGAAAATCCAACAGAAACTGTGGAACACAGCAGAGGCAGGGCTAAAAGAAAAGTTTATAGCTATGAATTCCTTCACTTAAAAATCAGACAGATATCAAATAAGCAAATTAATTACATGCCTCATGTCTCAAAAAGATAAGAAAAAGTCAAATCCAAAATCAGTAGATGGAAAGAAATAATAAAGATTGGGTCAGAAATTAATGAAATGGAGACTTAAAGAATGATATAAAGAATCAATGAAATAGAGTTGGTTCTTTACAAACATAAGATGACAAACCCTTAACCAAACTGACCAAAAGAGAAAGAAGACACAGATTAATAAAATAAGAGAAGAAAAGGGGCATATCACAACAAATACCAATTAAATTCCAAGGATCATCAGGGAGATCTTAAAAACTTATATTCCAAAAAATTGGAATATCTAGAAGAAATTGAACCAAAAGGATAGAAATCACTTACACAGATATACAATGAGCAATTAGATTGAAGCAGTAAAAGTCTCCCAACAAAGAAAAAAGCTGACTAATGCTGAAATCTACCAGAACCTTAAGGAAGAACTAACACACCAATGTTCCTCAAAATATTCCATAAAAGGAAGGAACAATACCAAACTCATTCTATGAATCCAGTATTTATTAAATATCAAAACCAGGTAAAGACACACACACAAAAAGAAAATTATAGATCAATTTTCTTGATGAATAGAGATGCAAAATTTCTCAATAAGATACTTGCAAACCAAGTCTCACAACACATTAAAAAGGTCACACACCATAATGAAGTTGGTTTCATTCCCAGGATGCAAGGAGAGTCCAACATATGAAAACTGATAAATGTAATACAGCACATAAACAGAATCAAGGACAAAAATCACATGATTGTCTCAATAGAAACAGAAAAAGACTATTCCAAAATTCAACAACCTTTCATGATAAATGCTCAGAAGAAACTAGGAATGAAAGGAACATATCACAATATATAAAGGCTATAGAGAACAAGCCTATAACCAACATCATACTAAACAGGGAAGAACTGAAACCAACTCCTCTAAAATTAGAAATGAGACAAGGATGTCCACTCTCCACTATTAATCAATATAATGCTGGAATTCTTAGAATAATAAGGCAAGAGAAAGAAATAAAAGGGATAAAAATAGGAAAGAAGTCAAGTTATCCCTATTCTCAGATAATATGATCCTATACTTAAAAGACCACAAAGACTCCACCAAAATATTCTTAGATATGATCAACACTTTCAGCAAAGTAACAGGATACAAACCAACATACAAATGTCAGTAGCTTTTCTATGTAGTAATAATCACCATGCAAGAAAAAAATCAGTAAAACAATCCCATTTCTAAAAAAAAATACCTAGGAATAAATCTAAACAGATGAAAGACCGCTACAATAGAAACCATAAAACCTTAAAAAAAGAAAGTGAAGAAGACACTATAAGATGGAAAGACCTCCCATGTTCAGGATTCAGTAGAATTAGTACTGTGAAAATGGCTACACAACCTAAACCAATCTATAGATTCAATGCAATCCCCATCAAAACTCCAATGATGTTATCCTCAGAAATAGACATTTCAATCCTAAAATTCACATGGAAGTAATCCTGAGCAAAAAGAGCAATTCTGGAGGTACCACAATATCTGATTTCAAATTATACCACAGGGCCATAATAACAAAAATAGCATGGCAGTGGCATAAAAACAGATCTGTAGACCAGTGATAGAAAATAGAAGACTCAGAAAAAGCCCACACAGTCATAGCCATCTGATTTTTTTTTTGACAAATGTGCCAAAGGATACATTGGAAACAAATGGAGATGGGACATCTGAATATTCACATATAAAAGACTGAAAGTCTTTATAGCTTTCATCCTGTACAAAAAAAAAATCAATTCAAAATGGATCGAAAACTTTAATGTAAGACCTGAAACTTTGCAACTACAGGAGGAAAACAGGCTGCAGCTTTCTGAACAGGACTCCAATATCTCAGGAAAGAAGAGCAGGTATTGACAAATGGAATTACATCAAATTAAAAAGCTTATGCATAGCAAAGGATATAATTAACAGAATCAAGAGACAACCTACTGAATAGGAGGCAATCTTTGCCAGCTATTCATTCAATAAAGGATTAAAATCCAGAACACATAAAGAGCTCTAAAAATTAAACAATCCAATTTATAAATGGGCAAATAAAATGAACACATAATTCTCAAAAAAAAAACTAATAGCAAATAAATGCATGAAGGAATGTTCAACACCCTTAGATATAAAGGAAATGCAAATCAAAATGCATTGAGATCCCATCTCACCCTAATCAGAATGGCTTCATCAAGAAAACAGGCAACAAATGCTGACAAAAAGGAACCCTCATACATTGTTGGTGGAAATGTAAACTAATCAGCCACTATGAAAATCAGTATGGAGGTCCCACCTAAAGCTAAAACTAGAACTATCATATGATCCTACTGCACCAGTCGTAGGCATTCATCAGTATACAACAGAGATACAAACAACATATTTAGCACTATTTACAATACCCATGCTATGGAAATCGCCCAGGTGCCCTACAACTGATGAATGGATACAGAATATACAATGGAGCTAGCAGAATGGCCCAAGTGGTAGAGCACTTGCCTAGCAAGCATGAGGCCCTAAGTTCAAACTCCAGTACTGCCAAAGGAAAAAAAGAAAAGAATATACAAATGGAGTCCTTTCCAGCCATAAAGAAGAATGAAATTATGTTATTTGGAGGTAAATGGACAGACCTGGAAATCATCATGTTAAGTGAAATAAACTAGAATCAGAAAGCTAAACACCACATGTTTTCTCTCATATGTGGAATCTAGATCTTTTTAAAAAGTGACATGTATGTACAAGGGGGACTGTTTGAGGAGGAGCCAGCAGGAAGAGGGAGGGAGAAAAGAGAGGGTGATGGAGGGGTGAATATGATTGAAGTACATTATATCCATGCATGAAAATAGAATAATGAAACCCACTAAAAACTGTAAAATATCTTCAAAAAGCAAGAGGAAGAGGGGATTAAAAAAGTAGCAGATGGGGTAAATATGCATGTATGGAAACATCACAGTGAAATCCCTTTGTACAATTAATACATGACATTGAAAAATGCAAAAAAAGTGCAATAGAAGAGTATCATGTTTGTCATGAAAAAGAGTTTGAACATCCTAGGAGTCTGTACAAATGAATTAAAGTTATGGAGGTAGTTGTCTAGGGGTGAAATTGGGGTTATTAGTTTCCACTAACTCTACTTTAACAATATATTCTAAATGTTTCCTGTGTTATAAATTTGAAACTACTTGTTTTTAATTAAGACCATCTGTAAGCTCAAATAGACTTGAGGAGTAAGGAATGCCGAGGTGAAACAGGTGGTGTCTACCTGAAGTATTTACTCTTCGAGACAGTTTGGAGGAGGGGGACAGGCATATGCTTCATAGGTTTGAGTTAGCACCTGATTTGTTTCCTTTAAAGATTTCCATTAAGTGGTTAACAGGTGCTTTAGTGATAATGTATTCAGAAAATAAGACTACCTCCTTCATGTATATACAACTTAATAGAATGTTTAGCAATACATCTTGATTATTAAAACAAGCTGTTCATTGTTTTAGAGATTGGACAACGAAGGTGAAAGTGACAAAACATGGCACATTAGAAAATACAAACCACATACATGACATTTTGGAAAGAAAAAGAGGGCATTTATGGGAGAAGGCAAGGGATGTTGGCAAAGCCAAAAAGCAATCCCTTCAAAATACAGCAAGAACAATTTGACACTAATGGAGACTATGAGTTTGCAGAATGCGATAAATGAATACTCAGCATGATTATTGTATAGCTCAATCTTTAAAGTTTATAGCTAAAATTAATATTAAAGTAAACAAAAAACAACAAAATACAAAAATAATAATTCTAAAAATAGCCAGATTTGGTGCCACATTCATGTAATCCCAGATTCTGGGAGTCAGAAACAGGAGGATCAAGAGTTCAAGGCAAGGCAGGGAAAAGTTAGTGAGACCCTATCTCAAAAACAAAATATAAACAGAAGGGTTGAGAGCATGGCTGAAGTGGTAGAACACCTCCTAGCATGCATGAGGCCCTGAGTTCAAACTCCAGTGCCACCAAAAGAATTTTTTAAATAAACCACTAGAAAACACTTTTATCAGCTGCTGACAATACCACCTCAGTGCCAATAAGACATCTGCCTTCATACTTGCAATTGAAGGATGTTTAGAACCAGTTTCTGAATTTATACTCAAAATGCTGTATTATTGTCTCTTCATAAATTGTCTCAACCCCAAAAAACCATCTTTATTTATACAAAACAATATTTTTATACTTGAGGTAAAACATTTTCCAAATCTGTATTTTTATATTAAGGGAAAATTTCATGATCTATCAATGAATATTTGTTAGGGGATTTTTGTAGACAATAATACTTATGAAAAATGGCTTTTACTTTTCAACTTAAATAGAATTCTTTAAAGCTTTTAACCTCTCTGGAATACTTCAGCTATATTGAAGTCATTTATTATTTTGTGTTTTAATGTCATGTTTCTTTCTGTAAAACAATGATTTTGTCATTTGTTACCTTTATGTTATTCCTTATTGAATTCCAACTGGGACAGCAGGCTGTCTATCAAAGACAATGAAATAAAGGGTTTGGAGAAATGGAATTTGCAGCCCTTTAAAAAGAAAATTCTAGACAAGAAGATTAAAATAATAATACTGTTAACTTCTATTAATTTCTAAGGGTCAAGTTAACCACTTCAACACTGACCACACTCCTTCCAGTTCTCTGAATAGGTTCAAAGGAGGGAAGTAAAAGTAATAATTATGGTTCCTTTTTAAAAACAAGTCCAACTAGAAAAACAGCCAAGAACTGTCACTTCACCAACATGGTGAAAGGGAGAAATAGAGAGAGATCGAGAGTACATTATGTCACCATGGAGCAGTTCAGTTCCCAACACAGACTTAAGGGTCCATCATCCATTCACTCATGCTGCTCATCTAACCTGTCTCTGGTCACCAGCTCACTACTCATTTAATTGTCAGCAAATTTCTCCTGACATGGAAACCCACACCAACCTTGTAAAACAGTAGATACAAATTACATTGTGTGAGGGAAATTCCAAGATGGCCACTAGAGGGAGGAAGCAGAAAGAGTGCTTCCTAAAGTAAACTCTTGGAGAGACACTGGAGGTACACCTGGCAGGAAAAATGACCAAGAAAAGGCAAAACTCTGAAACCTCCATACCCCCAGCCCATGCATAGCATCTCCACTCCACGTTAAACATAGAAACCAAGAGGGCTCCCACACTGCCAGATGCCAACTCCTTACCCTGCTTTGGAGACCACCAGGTGAGCAAATAAGTGGCACGTGGTACTGCCTGGGACAAATCAGCATAGCCCCCTGGACATGACCACCGCTCAGGGAAAAAAGAAAAAAAAATGAATAAGCAAGCACCTGGAAAAAAAAAGACACGTAACAAAGAGGGAGGGGAGCCCTGAGCTCCAGAGAGAGGGGGAGGGGCACTCCCTCACACAAACTGTAAATAAACAAGCCAGCTGCAGAAAGCGAGTGTGGTGCCACCTCCCCAGTGTGCTTGGAGAGGGGAAGGCGTCCAAGAGTGGCTAAAGTGTGGCACACTCCACACCACAGGAGAGTGGGGGAGGGGCACCGCCCCACACAAACTCTAAATAAAAAAGGACTGCAATTGCAACAGGCAGGTAGGGCTGTATACTGGAGAAAACAAAAGGGACATGCATCCAGGAAAACTCTAAATAAACAAAGCCTGCGGGGCTATGTGAGTGTAAAGCCCATTCCTGAGATCTGCAATGAATAAAGCCTGCAGTATCAGCTGGCTGACAGTAGTTGGCAGGTGAGCTGCAGCCTCAGATAGACAATCACAAAGCTGTCTCCAGACTCCATTTTATTTTCCTTTGATGAGACTGAAATTGTATTGCATTTGAACTTGGGATCTTTTTTTTCCCCCTTTGATGAGACAACAAAAAAACTACTACTCAGACACCAACACCAGGACTGGATGCTGAAGGACTAACAGCAAATCTATTAAGACTGAAACTTTATTGCATTTGAACTTGGGAAATTTTATTTATTAATTTTTATTTTTTTTTAAATCATCTCTCTGTCTTTCTAATGCCTGTTTAGCTCACTGTTGATTAGTAAACTATCTCTCCCTGTTTATTACTTTGGCTCTGTTTTTTTGTTTTGTTTTGTTTTGTTTTTTCCCTTTTTATTTACCTTCTTTGCTTTCCCTCTCCTCTCACCCTTCCATTCTAGATATCATCATTGTTACTATTATAACCTAGACAATACTGAGTTACACACAGTACAGGGACAGTAACAGTAGTAAGGGCAATGATGGGAAGATGGAAAAAAGAGGGAAACCATTTTGCCCCCAATAATGAATTAGTACAGGAACCAGAGGGAAATGAAGAAAACAGATGCCCAGATCCAGACTCCAACAAAATGAAGATAAACTATGCCAAAGAACCCAATGAAGCACACAAGACGATCCTGAAAGAAATCCTGCAGGTAAGCAATGAGAATTTTATAGAGATGATACTGGATACAGTCAACCAAAATGTGCAGGAGACCCATAAGAAATGCCAAGACAACAAAAATAAAGAATTTGAGAAAGCACAAGCACAAATAAAAGAAATGATAGAAGCACTCTATAAACACCAAATTGAAACAAAAAACACAATAAATAAAGACATAAATGAACTTAGGACGAAAATAGACAATATTAAAGAGGAAGAAACTCAGGATATGGAAAACCTCAGAAAAAAGAATGAAACAGAAATGCAAAACAAAATGGAAGGCCAATCCAGCAGAATAGAACAAGCAGAAGACAGAATCTCAGAACTCAAAGATGAAATGGTAATTAAAGGAAAAACCAAAGAACTATTAGTTAAACAACTCAAGACTTGTGAAAAGAAAATGCAAGAACTTATTAACTCCATCAAAAGACCAAACTGAGAATCATGGGCATTGAAGAAGGAGAAGAGGTACAAGCAAAAGGAATGTGTAATATATTCAATAAAATAATAACACAAAATTTCCACAATCTTGAGAAATCTATGCCCATACAGGTGCAAGAGGCCTCCAGAAAACCAAACAGACCTGATCAAAATAGAACTAAGCCATGACATATTATCATTAAAACAAGTACATAGACTAGAGAAAGAATATTGAAAGCTGTAAGAGAGAAAAAACAAATAACATACAAAGGCAAACCCATCAAAATCACAACAGACTTCTCAACACAAACATTAAAAGCAAGAAGAGCTTGGGGTGAGGTTTTCCGGGCAATGAATGAAAATAACTTCAACCCCAGGATACTCTACCCAGCAAAACTATCATTCAAAATAGATGGAGCAATAAAAGTCTTCCATGAAAAGCAGAAACTAAAACAATATGTGACCACAAAGCCACCACTACAAAAGATTCTTCAAGGGATTCTGCACACAGAAAGTGAAACCCAACATAACCATGAAAGAACAGGCAGCACCAAACTACAGGAAAAGAAAAAGCAAGAGAGTAGAGAGTAACCTCAACTTAGGTACAACAATCAAACCTTCAAACAACTAAGACAACTAAATGACAGGAATCACCACATACCTATCAGTACTAACACTTAATGTTAATGGACTTAATTCACCCATCAAAAGGCACCGTTTGATGAACCAGATTAAAAAGGAAGATCCAACAATTTGTTTCATACAGGAGACCCATCTCATCAATAGAAATAAGCATAGGCTTAGGATGAAAGGGTGGAAGAAGATTTACCAAGCCAATGACCCTGAAAACAGGCAGGAGTAGCAACACTTATCTCAGAAAGTACACTTTAAACCTACATTGATCAAATGAGATAAAGAAGGACATTCCATACTAATAAAAGGGGAAATAGACCAAAAGGAAATAACAATTATCAACCTATATGCACCCAATGTCAAGGCGCCCAATTTCATCAAACAGACCCTGAAGGACATAAAAGCATATATTAACTCCAACACAGTGGTTGTAGGAGACTTTAACACCACATTATCATCAATAGATAGGCCATCCAAACAAAAAATCAATAGAGAAATCCAAGATCTAAAACATACCATAGATCAAATGTACCTAGTTTATGTCTACAGAACATTTCATCCAACTTCTACACAATATACATTTTTCTTTGCAGCCCACAGAACCTTCTGCAAAACAGATCATATCCTAGGGCACAAAGCAGCCTCAGCAAATATAAGAAAATAGAAATTATACCATGCATTCTATCTGATCACAATGCATGAAAACTAGAACTCAGAAACAAAAATAAAGACAAAAAACATGCAAACAAATGGAAACTGAACAACTCATTGCTTAATGAACAATGGGTCATTGATGAAATAAAAGAGGAAATTAAAAGGTTCCTGGAAGTCAATGAAAATGAAAACACAACCTACTGGAACCTATGGGTCACAGTATAGGTGTACCATATGTCCTAAGAGGAAAGTTTATAGCCATGAGTCCATATATTAAAAAGACTGAAAGATCTCAAATCAATGACCTAATGCTACATCTCAAACTCTTAGAAAAACAAGAACAAGCAAATCCTAAAACAAATAGAAGGAGAGAAATAATAAAAATAAGAGCTGAAATCAATGAAATAGAAACAAAAAAACATACAAATAATTACTGAAACAAAAAGTTGTTTCTTTGACAAAACAAAAAAGATTCATAGACCCCTGGCAAACCTGACTAAAATGAAGAGAAAAAAACCTAAATCAGTAAAATCAGGAATGCAAAAGGGGAGATAACAACAAACACCATGAAAGTCCAGGAAATCATCAGAGACTACTTTCAGAACCTATATTCAAATAAATTTGAAAATCTTGAATAAATGGACAGATTTATAAATACCTGTGATCATCCAAAACTGAACCAAGAGGACATTAATCATCTGAATAGATCTATAACACAAAATGAAATTGAAGCAGCATAAAGAGTCTCACAAAAAAGAAAAGTCCAGGATCTAATGGATTCTCTGCTGAATTCTATCAGAACATTTAAGAAGAATTAATACCAAACCTCCTTAAACTGTTCCACAAAATAGAAAGGGAAGGAAAACTGCCTAACACATTTTGTGAAGCAAGTATTACACATATCCCAAAAACAGGCAAAGAAACCTCCAAAAAGGAGAAGTATAGGCCAATCTCCTTAATGAACATTGACCCAAAAATCCTCAACAAAATAATGGCAAACCGAATTCAACAACACATCAAAAAGATCATTCACCACAACCAAGAAGGCTTCATCCCAGGAATGCAGGGGTGGTTCAACATATGAAAATCAATAAATGTAATACACCACATTAACAGAAGCAAAGACAAAAACCATTTGATCATCTCAATAAATGCAGAAAAAGCTTTTAATAAGATCCAACATCATTTCATGATAAAAGCTCTAAAAAAACTGGAATAGAAGGAAAGTACCTCAAAATTGTAAAAGCTATATATGACAAACCTACAGCCAGCATTATACTTAACAGAGAAAAACTGAAACCATTCCCTCTAAAATCAGGAACTAGACAAGGATGCCCACTATCTCCACTCTTCTTCAACATAGTACTGGAATTCCTAGTCAGAGCAATTAGGCAAGAAGAAGGAATAAAAGGGATACAAATAGGTAAAGAAACTGTCAAAATATCCCTGTTTGCAGATGACATGATCCTATACCTCAAAGACCCAAAAAACTCTACTCAGAAGCTTCTAGACATCATCAATAGCTATAGGAATGTAGCAGGATATAAAATCAACATAGAAAAATCACTAGCATTTCTACACACTAATAATGAACAAACTGAGAAAGAATGTATGAAAACAATTCCATTGACAATAGCCTCAAAAAAAAATCAAATACCTAGGTGTAAACCTAACAAAAGATGTGAATGACCTCTACAAGGAAAACTAAACTTCTGAAGAAAGAGATTGAGGAAGACTATAGAAAGTGGAGAGATCTCCCATGCACATGGATTGGTAGAATCAACATAGTAAAAATGTCTATACTCCCAAAAGCAATCTACCTGTTTAATGCAATTCCCATCAAAATCCCACTGACATTCATTAAAGAGATTGAAAAATCTACTGTTAAACTTATATGGAAACACAAGTGGCCACGAATAGCCAAGACAATACTAATCAAAAGAACAATGCTGGAGGTATCACGATACCCAACTTCAAACTATATTACAAAACAATTACAATAAAAACAGCATGGTATTGGCACAAAATCAGACATGAAGACCAGTGGAACAGAATAGAGAACCCAGATATGAAGCCACTCATCTATAACCAATTTGTCTTTGACAAAGGCACTAAAAATATACCATGAAGAAAAGACAGCCTCTTCAACAAAAACTGCTGGGAAAACTGGTTAGCAGTCTGCAAAAAACTGAAACTAGATCCATGTTTATCACCCTATACCAATGTTAACTCAAAATGGATCACAGATCTTAATATCAGACCCCAAACTCTAAAGTTGGTACAGGAAAGAGTAGGAAATACTCTGGAATTAATAGGTATAGGTAAGAACTTTCTCAATGGAACCCAAGCAGCACAGCAACTAAGAGATAGCATAGATAAATGGGACTTCATAAAACTAAAAAGCTTCTGTGCAACAAAAGAAATGGTCTCTAAACTGAAGAGAACACCCACAGAGTGGGAGAAAATATTTGCCAGCTACGCATCAGACAAAGGACTGATAACCAGAATATACAGGGAACTCAAAAAACTAAACTCTCCCAAAATTAGTGAACCAATAAAGAAATGGGCAAGTGAACTAAACAGAACTTTCTCAAAAGAAGAAATTCAAATGGTCAGAAAACACATGAAAAAATGCTCACCATTTCTAGCCATTAAGGAAATGCAAATCAAAAAACCACACTAAGGCCATAATTAGAGCCACCAACAACAACAGGTGTTGCCGAGGATGTGGGGAAAAAGGAACCCTCTTACACTGCTGTTGGGAATGCAAACTTGTACAACCACTCTGGAAAGCAATTTGGAGGCTTCTTAAAAATCTAAACATAGATCTACCATATGATCCAGCAATACCACTCTTGGGGCTATACCCAAAGGAATGTGACACAGGTTACCTCAAAGGCACTTGCAAACCCATGTTTATTGCAGCACTATTCACAATAGCCAAGTTATGGAAACAGTCAAGATGCCCCACTATCAATGAATGGATTAAGAAAATGTGGTATCTATACATAATGGAATACTACTCAGCCATGAAGAAGAATGAAATCTTATCATTTGCAGGTAAATGGATTTAACTGGAGAACATCATTCTGAGTGAGGTTAGCCAGGCCCAGAAGACCAAAAATCATATGTTCTCCCTCATATGGGGGCTTTAGATCAAGGGCAAATACAGCAAGGGGATTATATTTTGATCACATGATGAGGTGAGAGCACACAAGGGAAGTATGAGGATAGGCAAGAAACCCAAAAAAAAAAACAAGATAGCATTTGATGTTCTCAATGCAAAGGAACTAATGCAGAAACTTTAAAGCAACTGAGGCCAATAGGAGAAGGGGACCATGAAATAGAGAAAAGGTTAGTTCAAAAAGAATTAACCTAGAAGGTAACACACATGCACAAGAAATCAATGTGAGTCAATGCCCTGTATAGCTATCCTTATCTCAACCAGCAAAACCCCTTGTTCCTTCCTATTATTGCTTATACTCTCTCTACAACAAAATTAGAGATAAGGGCAAAATAGTTTCTGCTGGGTATTGAGGGGGGGAGCGGGAGGGGGTGGAGTGGGTGGTAAGGGAGGGGGTGGGGTCAGGGGGGAGAAATAAACCAAGCCTTGTATGCACATATGAATAATAAAAGAAAAATGAAAAAAAAAATTACATTGTGAGGGTGTATAGCTACTATAAGGAACACTGAGTTTGGACTCAGACTTGGGCTTGAATCTCAATCCCAGTTCTTATTAGTTAGGTGAACATAGCAAGTCCCTCTCCCTGTGTGAGTCTTTTTCTGTGAAGGAGCTAGAGTAATATTTACTAGAACCTTGATTTTTATAATTCATTTGGACAGTTTGCAAGAAAATAGGAGTATGTATATTATGCAAAACATTTCCATCTCTTCAACTCATTTCTTCCAGCTCTGCAATTATATATATATATATATATATATATATATATATATATATATTATTTTTTATTGTCATATTATTGTTGTACTGGGGTTATATTGTGACTTTTACAAAAGTTTTACAATATATCATAGTTCAATGTACCTCCTCTATCATTCTCTTTTACACTCCCTGCCCCAATTTCTGGAATAGTTTCAGCAGGTCTCATGTTTCCGTTTTCATACATGAGCGTATAGTATTTCCACCACATTCACCTCACACCCCTTTCCTTATGTCCTCCCCCAGCTCTGCAATTATAATCTGTGAAAATCATGTTCTTCACAATGTAAGTATGACCGTGAAAATCATACATCCCAAAACTTCTAAAATGTTTAATATGTGATCTAATTTAAACGTTAAATAATATAAATGCTTAATGTGATAGAATGCTAAACAAAGACTTCGTTTTTAATGACTTTAACTTGAATATCAAAAATATAGGTCTATCATTCTTAAAAAGCTTAAGTTTTTTTTATTATCTGGGGTATCATATACTACAGTTATAAAGTAATTACTTTTATTCTTGATATTAGCAAGACACTCATTCAAAAGCCATGTTCAGTTTGTCTCTCATGTTAAGATAAATTAATTGGGAGGTGTGGCTGAAGCAGTAGAGTGCCTGCTTTGCAACTGTGAAGCCCTGAGTGCAAACCCCAGTCCCATCAAAAGACAAAACAAAGATAAGGTAATTCAGGTAAATGGCAACAGAAACCAAAAGTATAAACAGTGAGGAATGACACAAAAATTTGGCAATGGTGAGATAATATGTAGGTATTTTCCATTGTATGTCAACTCTCAATTGCTGACTTTTATGGAAGTCAGTAAGATTCTTTTCATTAATTTTCTCTTCCAACTTCTTATGAAGTGAACAACACAGTTTTTAAACCAAAGCACTATCTTTCTTCCATAACAAAAGATGTATAACTACAAATTCAGGTAGAAAATTCTATTTTGTATCTACTACCCAGAAAATGACAAGGAAGAATTCCAAGTCTGAGATCTACATGAACAAAATTCCTGAACCTCCAAGCTGAACTTCCCCAATGGGATTTCATATTTTGTATAAAATATTCTAGATTTTCAGATTACCAAACTTAACTTTATCCCAGTAACACACAAAAATCACATTGCAAAAGCAAGAGCGTTGGAGGATTTACTGTTATTTTAAATCACAGAAGGCACTGGTTCCTTCTGATGGCATGGACAACTGAAGTTTTGCTACTTCAAGCTATATTCTTTGCATTAGATAAATAGAGAATGATTCACTTGAGTAAGAAATATGGGAGTTACTTATAAAGAAGATATTCCTGACTGGTATGCCCTACCAAGCAAATGTTTTCACTTTCCCTAGGATTATTTAAGAAAATGATAGCTAATCCCTTTCTGATTTATCTAGTTATATAAAGCAATTTGTAAAGAGAACTGTCTAGTTGTATAATTTATAACTGAAGGTGCTCAAATTTTCTTATACCTTATTTGATCCACATATAAGAAATAAGGATCTTCCTTAAAATTTTCCACTCTGTAAATTATCTGCATATTGATAGAAACTCATATTTTTCACTTAACATTTTGGATAAAGCCTGAAGAAGGAAGGAAGGAAAGTAGGAAGGAAGGAAGGGAAGGAGGAAGGGAGGGAAGGAGGGAGGGAGGGAGAGAGGGAAAGAAGGAGGGAGGGAGGAAGGAAGGGAGGAAGGAAGGAAAGAAGGGAAGGAGGGAGGGAGGGACAAAGAGGAAAGTCTGGAAGAAGGTAAGAGAAAGGAACACAGGGACAAGTGCATGCTACCCTTGTCCACCTGCAGAGATCAATGTGATCTTTTCATCCTTTAAAAATAAAAAACAAGAGCTGTGCCTCTCTTGCCTTCTGTTAGTAGGCCAAGTGCCTAGAAAAGCATTTCCTTCAGTTGTGAATGATGTTTGTGTGTTTTATTGAGCCATTCATTCAACAACATAATAAGATCTGACCCTTTTCCAACAGTGAAGAGAAGCAGCCTGGCTAAAGCCTCCTTCTGGGTTTGACTTGACTCCATTGTCTACAGTGCCTATGGCTGCACAGCCCATGCCTCGAGGAGGTAAACCTCTTCTTTTTAATCATGCAGAAGAGCAAGAGTTTTGTGGTGGACATTGCTTTATTCCTTCAAATAATGAAATTGTTTGTTAAAATGCTATTTGTGATTCAGTACAGGCACCCAAGATATGGTCCTGTCGTGTTTTCTGTCATGTTGCCAACAGTTTCATTATGTTTTATAATGGCATAGGGCACTATGGTTATTGCTTGACCTAGTTTTGTCCTGAACAAGATAGCAGAGTTGCCAATTGCTTGCTCAACCTTGTTCTTTCCCATCTCCACCATTCTTTCATCTACTCTCAAAGGAGCCTGATGTAATTCTATTTCAATTTAAGAGCTTTCTCTCTAAAAGTCATTCCATTATTCCTATTAAATCTAAGGCTTTACTCTTAGTTTTTTGTCTCCTTTCACTATCTCCCTTAATTCCCCATGCCCATAGAAATTATGATTAAGAGTAGTATGCACCTTTTGTTACATTTCCTCCTTTTAAGAGTTTTCTTAAGGAGCTACTTAATCAAGTTTATTAGTTGCAATTTAAAAAATACATTCCAAGCAAGCATAAACAAACAAGGTTAAAAAACCCAAGAGCAGGTGATGAAGACTAACCCCAAATGAGGTGTGGTTCAGTCTAAAAACAGTAACCTTGGTCAACATACTCTCTGGTTTTGCCTCTATCTCCACACCGTTCCTTCTGTCACCCCTCTCCTCATTTCTGACTTCAGGAAGTCTGAGTCCTCAACTGCCTCGTCTTTGGGATACAAGACCAACTTGTACTTTTCACTAAAATTCCAAATTCTGAGAAGGAAATACCTCCCAGGCCCATGTTGTGTCAGTTAGCAGTCTAACTCCCCAACCCCGAGTCCTTTGACTATGACAAGGACTCAAAGTCATGTCAGTCAAACATGGCTATTAGGGGCCTACCTTGGGAGTACAGGAAAAAGGGTTATCAAAAAAATTAGGGCTGGCGGAGTGGTCAAGCGGTAGAGCACGTGCCTTTCAAGTGTGAGGACCTAAGATCAAACCCCAGCATTGCCAAAAAAAAAAAAAATTAAATATGTACTGGAAAGAGCCTTCAAAATGTTTCTACTAAGATGTAGATTCTGTTGAATTAGCCCCATTTTAAATATGTGAAAACTGAAACACATTGTATATATTGTTCTTGCCTTAAGATTGGTGTTTTAGCCTCTTTTTGATTTTTGAACTAAGACAAGTCAAAAATCACTTCAGACTCTGTGATTTACAAGTTACTTCCAATATTAAAATATAGCAAATTCCATGTTCATCTAATATTTTTCCCTTAAGTCCTTGGTGTTCTTTTATAAATAATATTTTATAGCTTAATAATATTAGCTGACTTTCTCTGAAAGGCACTCTGAGCCAGGCACTATTCCAAAAGTCTTACATATCTTGACCACACAATTCTGACAGTAGCTACTTAGAGCCAGGCCTGGACCTCACATGTTAGGGATGCAATCTTCCACAGGACTGTCCTCTCTACAGATTCCAGGTGTAAGCTCAGGGGTCTCCAGGGAGCCTGCACCTCTGATCAGCCAGATACAGCCCCTATCAGCCTTGATGACTCTCTAAAACAACACAAAAGCCCAGGAAGTCATTATATATTTGATTATCGTTTTATTATAAAGGTAGAAATCAGGACCAACCAAAAGAAGAGACATGCAGGGCAAGACTTGAGCAAGTCCTAGGCAATGCATGTCCCACTGGCACATCAGTGTATGGATTCCAATTGGGAAAGTCACCTGAGCTTATCCAGAGCTTTTCTGGGGGGATTCATTAATGCATGATTGATTGGATCATTAGCCACATGAAAGAACTCCATCTCTAGCCTTCCTTTCCCCACAGGTCAGGAGGTCTGGGCAGTATCTTAAAGCTTCAATCCTCTAATCACATAATTGGTCTTTGGCATGACCACCCCATACTGAAACTACCCTTGGACCCATGATGTGTCACATTGTAAAGAAAACTCAGGGGCAAACGTGCAGTCCAAGAGCCCACTATGAGTTAGGAAATTCCAAGGGTTTAGCGTTCTCTCCAAGGGACCAGGAATAATATTAGACAATAGAATATTTAGACAACAGTAGCTCACTTTATTCTTATAACCATCCTTTGAGGTATATAAAACTTATTTTCATAATTTTACTGATCAGAGAGTGGTTAAGTACCTTGTCCAAAGTCTACACAGCTAGTAGGTGGATAGAGACTATAACTTTAGAACATACGCTTTTAAATATTTCTCCTTTAGGAATTTGGCCTTTGCTTAGAAATCTGATTTAAAAAAAAAAACTGTATACCTGAAGTCAAATAATTCTTCTCTGACTTACCATGCTTTTCTTTCTTTCCAACTTAAAGATAACAACATTCAAGCCTTTTGTGCTTAAAAAAAAAATGTAGTTTAGGCCAGGGCTGTTTGTCATGATCTTCCTTTAAAAACAGAAATGACGAAGTGACAAATCTTTAGAAAATCCAAAGACTTGATAGTTTCACAGCCATTATCTTCCAAGCGACTCAGTATAGAGAATGTGGTACAATGTAGAGACTATGGCATGCAACTTTATCCAAAAACTATGGAATTGGTATTGGTCAGGGTAATTAATTCTAGTTACTACAATAAAACAGCTTCAAATCGCAGTGGCATAGCATAGCAAAGGTTTATTTTTCACACAAATACAGTCCAGTGAAGACTGGGCAGACCTTCTGGGCAATGCTTTTCTAGCTAAAATTCAGGGGTCCAGCTCCTCCCATTGCACTGGTCAAGCCACCCTGGCCTCCTCTACCTCCAGGTGCAAACATGTACACCTACAGAGAGAGAGAGAGAGAGAGAGAGAGAGAGAGAAGAGAGAAGGGGGGGACAGAGACAGAGATACAGAGAGAGAGAGGAGGAAAGCGTACCAGATACTCAACCTGCTTAGCCAAAACTAGCATTTGTCATTCTGGTCACATTCTATTGTCCAACTCGCAGATGGCCACCATTCTTATAACCATTCTTGAGAGTGGTTATAAGAATCCAGTCTTGGGCCAGGCACAGTGGCTCATACCTAAATCCCAGCTCTCAGAAGGCAAAAGTCTGAAGGATCACAGTTTGAGGTCAGCCTGGGCAAAAAGTTGGCAAGACTCTATCTCAGCAAATAAACCAGGCATAGTGATACATGTCTTTAATCCCAGTTATGTGGGAGGCGTATGTAGGAAGATCACAGTTCAAGGGTAATCTGCACAAAAAGAGTGAGACCCTGTCTGAAAAAAAAAAACCAAGAAGGCCTGAGGGTGTGGCTGAAGTGGTAGAGTAATTGCTAGCAAGTGTCAGGTCCTGAGTTCAAACTCTAGTACCACAAAAAGAAAAAAACAAAGAAGAAGAAGAACCCAGTGTCCAAGTCCTATCCATTGGATCCAGCTATGGTGCTTCCTGAGGTTTCCTGTGAACTCAAAGTTAGGTCCATCCCTCCAGACAAATTCAGTGTCCACCGGTAGTGCAGAGATAGAACTCTGACATTGGACACGTGTCTGAAAGCAAAGAGTAGGAAGTCACTCACTCACAGCAACTCTGAATGTGAGAAGACACTGAGTTCTCCCATCATGCTCTGCTGGTGCTGCCTCCTGCAAGGATCTGCCTGGCCCAGGGCTCTCTGTGACCCCAGAACCGACCCTCTAGGAGTTCACTTTACTCTTCTGGGCCACATCTGAAGTGAATGTTGAAGATTCTGCTTTTCATGGGAGCTTTACAGTTGCCAAAGTTCTCCATTGTTGATAGAAGGCCAAGACTTCATAATAAAGTCTTGAACAAACAGTAAGAGGGCTATCGTTCTAGGTCTGGATGTCTTTGGCAATATAATTCTTCTAAGTACCCAGGAGCCTTCTCTGCTCAAATCACAACTAGTTTTATGTGCTACTTGCCACACTCAAAGTTTATCTTCGATAAAATTCTCAGCCTGATTTATTTTGTTTATTCCTCTTTCCTGGTTCTCACTGTCTGTCTCTCTTGTCAATTTTACTGTGATTACATGAGACTATAGCACAATGGATGAACACACAGCAGCCTTATTTCCTCTTTGCACTGAGTTTCATCATTCAACTGAAAAGTTTATGGAGACTTCATAGGACTGGTGGGGATCTAGAAGCAATTATCTTTCAGCCATTAAAGGCCTTGAATTACGAGTCTCTCTATTCCCCTCCCTTTTTATAAATAGTTCTGTTGAAGTATTTTGACAAATAATAAGCTTCCTGTATTTAAATTGTACAACTTTATCAGATTTGATGCATGTACAAATTGTACATTGTAAATATACTTATTGACCCTCATTAAACAAATATAGCATATTGAACTCCATAAAAATTAAAAATCTCTGCTCTTCAAAATACACTGTTAAAACAATGGAAAGACCAGCCACAGAATGGAAGGAAATACTTGCAAATCATATATTTCAGCAAAGGCTTTTGTCCAGAATATATAAATAAATCTCAAAGTCCAATAACAAGGAAACAAACAACCATTTTTTTAAATGAGCAAAAGATTTCAACAGAAACTTCTCCAAACAAAATAAATATGAAAAATGAGCCCATATAAAGATGACCAAGGTTATTCAACATGGGTTGAAGATGCAATGAAATACTACTACACCCCTACTAGAAGGGCTAAAATTAAAGACTGAGCACTGACACAGTTTGGAACAAGCAATGTCTGCAGACACAGCCAAAATTGCATATTTATAATGTCCCCATTCCTGTACCAATTTTTGTTTTGGTTAGCTATTTAGCTGCTATAAAAACAGATCTTCAAATCTCAATGGCTTACAATTAAAAATGGAGTTCTTATCTGCACAAAGTCCTACACGGCTTAGCAGCACTCTTGGGTCTAGTGGCAGTAGTTCTCCACTACTAACTAAGAAGCAGGGTTCCTTCTATCAAATGGTTTCATCATCCTGCATCCCTCTTTCCCGCCCATGTAAGCAGAACAGAGAAAAGAGGAGAAATACCAATTAGTGAGGCACCTTATCCCATAAGTGACATAAATCACTTCTGGCTATTTTCTATTCTCTAGAACAAATCACATGGCTAACCTACTTGTTTTCTGCTACAATGACTAGCCTCATATATTTTCTCTGCCTGTGCTCTGGCGTCTGACCCAACAGCTTTCTGAGAACTCTCATTCCAAGCCCTAGCCCGTTCTCTAATACCTTCAACATTGAAGCAGTTCCAACTTTCAATTGTTGAAAAACCTTTATTCCTCCATTTCCCCTTAAATCCACTACCCCATCCTGTTTTTAGCCCCAGTTTTTTATAGTCTTGTTTTTTGGGTTTTTTTCCCAGTGCAGGGGATCAAACCTAGATATTTGTGCATGCTAGGTAAGTGCTCCACCACTGTGCTACATCCTCAGCACAAATTCAAATGTTCTTATTAGTACCTGTTGTACCCTTCATGACTCTCTCTTCTTATAGCACCCTTTAGGTTTTGGTTTTCCCCCTGCCATTCTGGTGTAATCTCACTATAATATATTCCTCTTAGGCACACCTACCATGGCTCAGTGTCTGGTTTGTTACTCTTCCCCTTTACATGATGTTAACTTTAATCTTTGCTGATCTTTTTCAAATATAATTAACACCAAAATAATTCAATGTAGTTCTATAAATATCCTGTCTTTCCTAGGGTGTTGGAATTCTGGAGATAAAAAGAGTAGACCAGCTAAACAGGGTCTGCTGGTATTAGGTGTGGAAGAAATTCTTTTAGCCACAACCTTTCATTTTTCAGGCCAGGCTCATGAGTGACTTGATCAAGGTCATGCCATTGCTAACTGTCAGCCAATGTAAGGCTGTAACCCTGTTCTTCAATATCCTATCCTATCCACGATAGTAGGATGATTCTTTTTTTTTTATTCTCCTCGTTGTCTTTCCACTCATCATAAATCCCATAGAAGTTCTGCAGCTGTCCAGGAGAGATAAGCCAAAGATATCTTTTCACAGTGAAAAGATGTCTAAATGCACTAAATCAAAGTAAAAGAAAGTATTATTATTTTGAAAACTTAGTTTATTTTTATTCTAATTCTTGTATCTCACTTAAAATTTAATTCATAGAGCTTGGGTAGAACACTTACTAGCATGCACAGGCCCTCAGTTCAATCTCCAACACCACAAAAAAATTTAACATAATTTCTAAATATTTTATGAGTATAAAAACCCAATTTTGTATTAAATGGTATCCTCTTCAGATGATCAGATTTTTTGTTAAGCCGAAAAATACTCCTCTTTTGAATGAAGTGTCATTAGTAGATTTTATTTAATGTCATTGGTCATGTTAATCGTTATTATTTACTATGGCAAGAAAGTGCCATTCATGTTTTTTCTCTGAAAGGTAGCTGTTCTAGAGAATAGGCAACAAGAAAATCACTAATCCAGTTAAGATTTTCCATAGATTAATAGAACAAAGGTCTTATGGAAATGTTTAAGGCTCCCAAAATATTATGTGCTTTCTATTAATGTCAGGAGTGGACGTGGTAATGATACTAGGTTGGTGTGTTTGTTCCTCTTTAATTCACCAGTTGTACTTTGAAGACACATAGAATGGTGTTATTCTCAAACAATTTACTTGACTATTTCTGAAGGGTTTTTTTTTTTAAAATCTCTTCCCGCAATAGCATACTCTCCCTTCTCCACAATCTGAAAAATATTAAAAGGAAAATTCCAGAAATAAGTAATTCATAAGTTTCCAACTGCATGCCATTCTGAATAGCTTAATGAAGTCTCACACTGTATCACTCTGTCCTGGCTGGAATGTAAATCATCCCTTTGTACAAGTTTCCATGCTATATACCCTACCCATGTGTTAATCACTTGGTAGCCATCTCAGCTCTCAGATCAATTGCTGTGGCATCACATACTGCTTGTGTTCAAGTAACTCTTATTTATTTAAATAGTAGGCAGTGAGGCTGCCAATTGGGATATACCAAAGAGAAACCATAAAGTGCTTCCTGTTCATGAAAGGGGGAAAGTTTTCAACTTAGTAGAGAAAGAAAAAACTGTATGCTGAGATTGCTAATATCTATGCCAAGAACAAATCTATCCATGGCACTGTGAAAAAGAAAAGTGAATTCATGCTAGTCTTACTGTTATACCTCAAACTACAAAAGTTACTTGGCCACAGCACATGATAAGTTAAGGTAGAAAAGGCATTAAATTATAAGGCTCAGCACTATCTGCATTTTCAGGCTCCCACTGGGGGTCTTGAAACACATCCCCTCCAGATAAAGGGAGGCTCTCACACTGTCTATGAACAGTGATGGGATCTTGTTGAGCTGAAACCAAAAGTCAGAGTCCAGAAAGCAGTCACATCCTGAGTGCACACCAAAAGAAGGACATGAGTCAGAGGTTCATGGCCTGAAGGTGGCAGGTGTGGAAGACAGTTAAAGCATTGGAGGTTTGTACTCATGGTCCCTCAGCATCACAAATGAAATGCCGCCATTTGCTTTTTGGAGCATAGGTTATGTGATTCCAGTTGCCAGCCTCCTAAAAAAGTTAGATTAGGAAAACCCAATTCACCTGGATTGTGGCACAGCATAACAAACCAATGCTTTTTAATATGACTTATAGGCTTCATTGTTCTACTAAGAAATGGGAGAATCTAATAAAAGTTCACTGAACATAATAAAATTATAATATTCTAAGACTTATTAAAAGGAGAAATGAAAATAGTAAGATCAATATAAAGGATGAGAAAGCAGCCAAAAGATGGCTGGAAGGAAATTAAACAGTGCATTAATGATATAAGGACAGAAAAGTGAATTAAATATATGTTATTAGTTATTGAGACTCATGAATTTTGGATCTGTGGCTGGGAAGCTTCTTATGTGAACAATTAGCCAAATGTAGCCGAGTAGAAGAAACCAAAAACAAGAGGGTAGACTTGATTTCAAAATGGGAAACTTGGAATGGCTGCTTTTGTTTGTGTGTTTCTCCTTTGACGTTAAGACCCATCTCCCCTCATGTTCCTCAGGGAAGGGCATCTTACTCAGCTGCTCCTGATGGTAAAAAAGATCACATTGCACAAGCTGGAGATTATGGATGGCATTGACTTCCTGTCCTGGGGCAGGGGTGGTGGAGGCTTCTGATATCAAGTAAGAGATTAAAGAACACTACTTGATCTTTAATCAAATTTTATTTAGGATTAATTAATGGTACAAGCAGGTTTCATGTAAAAATGCCATATATGCACATAGTATATTTTGATCAAGTTTATCCCTTCTGCTGTGATCTCTCTTAATCCTCCTTTAAAAAAATTTTTCAGTGGGTTTCTTTATGCTATTTCTATATATATAAATATATATATATACAACATACTTTGATCCTCTTCACCCCTTTACCCTCTTTATTTCCCCTCCCCCTTTTGTTGAGCATACACACATACACACACACACACACACACACACACACACACACACACACAGAGTATCCCTTTTGTGTCCTCAAGTGAGGACATCCTTATGTTTGCAAAGTTTGTCTTCTGCTTCTTAAAAGAAGAAGCCTAAGGAACATAGTACATAGAAATATTTTTAAAAAACACTAGCATGATTGGGAAACAGACCACTTTAGTAAATGCAATTATGAAATTAGTCTGATGTAAAAGAAATGACTGGAAGAACCTTCTAACTGTTCTCCCTGGTTCCTCCTATCTCTTCCCCACACTGGACCCTGGGCTGTCTTTCTAGAACAGTGTTTGTCATATCACATCTCTGCTGTAAACTTTTAGTGGCTCACCATTGCTCCCTAGCTCATCCATATAGACCAGCTCCTGCTTACTCTTCAGCCTCCACCTCCGGAGCAATCCCTCTCCAATGCTACTGCCCATTTACTGAATGCCTTCCCTAAGTGCTTTGTTCCCTGACCCATACTTTAATATGCTGAGTTTTCTTTCCAACACACTCAGCTTACACCTTGTTACCCCTGTTCCTCTTCTTTTGACTTGGTAACATTCACCCACACTCCACAGAGATTTCCCCAAAGCTGAGCCTGGATTGGATCTCCCTAATTCTACACATCTTTTATTTGAATACCTAAGCAATCCAAAGACTAAAGTTTCAATCAGCTGCCCCTGTTGGAAACTTACGGCCCTAGCATTAATGAAATCATGCCTCTGGCTAAGGACATGGGTGTCACATTCTTTTATAACGGAAATCAAAATGAAAGTTTCAATTAAGACTCTAAGATAATTGCTGGTTTTTAAAAAACTTAGTTTTTTAAACACAGACCATTCTATAAGAGTTGTCTGTCCCCCTCTACTTCTTCTTCCTCCCTAGGAGTCAGAAACAATTCCTACTAAGAGTCCAAAACAACCATCACTGGTTCACTGGTGATAGGAAAGAGAGAGGCCACCAGTCACATCCCTTTCCCCAGCAACTGAGTTCAAACCTACTTAGGTGACAAGAACAAGTATTGTCAATGTTTAAGCCATTATGTTCGCTAAAATGGCACTACATGGCAGAATCATCACTGACGTGGAATTGACGTTGTATGCAGATTGTGCAGTTTAAAATGGATATTTTAGGTAGAAAATTGGATTTGTACCACATTATGTGCATTCTCTGGATGTTGGAAGTTTTTTAATTTTCTTTAAACAATTTCCCAGCAATTAGTTTTTAACTCAGTGTAAATGGACTTCCAAGCTCTTAGAGTTCTTAGGAGCCTGTTTCCCAGCTATAAGATTATAGTGTTCTTTGGGGCTTTCTTTTCTTTTCACTCATTAAAATTTCTTTAAACAATTTTTTCTGTTACTGTCTATATCATAATGGTTCCCGGATGCATACTTCCAGGCCAGACATCTCCTCTGAGCTTCATATCCATAATCAGATTCATAACACCTTCAAGAATGGGCAATCTGCACAGTTACACAGGGCCCTATGCTTAGAAAGGTCACCCTTTGCTTTAATACTGTTGAAATATTTGAACAAGAAACTCCACATTTTCATTTTGCACTGTAGCAGTTGCTATTCATAGCGACATTCAACACCACAAGGAAAACATACCTACAGCTAAAACCCAGCACCTCTGAAACTGAAATGATGATCTCCCCCAAGCTCACACCTGAGCAGGGCTCCCTGGTGGGATGATGACAACACCATGTCTTATTGCTCCCTCTATCTTACTTCCATCCTGTAAAGCTATTGACTTTCTTCCTAAATCTCTGTCTAATCTTTCCCTCTGTCTTCCCTGTCCTTACTTCCAGCCTCATCTAAGCTGCCATTCTTTATCAACTAAGTAAATATGATAAGTCGGCCTTCAACCACCTAGATCTTTTGTGGTCCACTCTCCACGTGGTATCAGAATTGTTTTTATTTATTTTTATTTTATTTTATTAATATGTGCATACAATGTTTGGGTCATTTCTCTCCCCTTCTCCCAACCCCATCTCCTTACCCCCCCAACCCCTTGCTACCAGGCAGAAACTATTTTGCCCTTATCTCTAATTTTGTTGAAGAGAGAGTATAAGCAGTAATAGGAAGGACCAAGGGTTTTTGCTAGATGAGATAAGGATAGCTATACAGGGAGTTGACTCATATTTGTTTCCTGTGCATGTGTGTTACCTTCTAAATTAATTCTTCTCAAAATAACCTTTTCTCTAGTTCCTGGTCCCCTTCTATTATTGGCCTCAGTCGGTTTAAAGTATCTGCATTAGTTTCTCTGCTTTGAGGGCAACAAATGCTATCTAGTTTTTTGGGTGTCTTACCTGTCCTCATACTTCCCTTATTTTCTCTCACTTTATCATGTGATCAAAGTCCAATTCCCTTCTTGTGTTTGCCCTTGATCTAATGTCCACAAATGAGAGACAACATATGATTTTTGATCTTTTGGGCCAGGCTAACCTTACTCAGAATAATGTTCTCCATTTCTATCCATTTACCTGTGAATGATGCCATTTCATTCTTCTTTACGGCTGCATAAAATTCCATTGTGTATAGATACCATTTTCTTAATCCATTTGTCGGTAGTAGGGCATCTTGGCTGTTTCCATAACTTGGCTATTGTGAATAGTGCTGCAATAAACATGGGTGTGCAGGTGCCTCTGGAGTAACCTGTGTCACAGTCTTTACAGTCTTTTGGGAATATCCCCAAGAGTGGTATTGCCGGATCAAATGGTAGATCAATGTTTAGCTTTTTAAGTAGCCTCCAAATTTTTTTCCAGAGTGGTTGTACTAGTTTACATTCCCACCAGCAGTGTAAGAGGGTTCCTATTTCCCCGCATCCTCACCAACACGTGTTGTTAGTGGTGTGGCTAATGATGGCTGTTCTAACAGGAGTGAGGTGGAATCTTAATGTGGTTTTAATTTACATTTCCTTTATGCTAGGGATAGTGAGCATTTTTTCATGTGTTTTCTGGCCATTTGAATTTCTTCTTTTGAGAAAGTTCTGTTTAGTTCACTTGTCCATTCCTTTATTGGTTCATTAATTTTGGGAGAATTTAGTTTTTTGAGTTCCTTATATATTCTGGTTATCAGTCCTTTGCCTGATGTGCAGCTGGCAAATATTTTCTCCAACTCCGTGAGTATTCTCTTCAGTTTAGAGACCATTTCTTTTGTTGAACAGGAGCTTTTTAGTCTTATGAAGTCCCATTTATCTATGCTATCTCTTAGTTGCTGAGCTGCTGGGGTTCCATTGAGAAAGTTCTTGCCTATACCTATTAGTTCCAAAGTATTTCCTACTCTTTCCTGTACCAACTTTAGAGTTTGGGGTCTGATATTAAGATCCTTGATCCATTTTGAGTTAATATTGGTATAGGGTGATAAACATGGATCTAGTTTCAGTTTTTTGCAGACTGTTATCCAATTTCCCAGCAGTTTTTGTTGAAGAGGCTGTCTTTTCTCCATGATATATTTTTAAAACCTTTATCAAAGATAGGTCGGTTATAGTCATGTGGCTTCATATCCAGTCCTCTATTCTGTTCCACTGGTCTTCATATCTGTTTTTGTGCCAGTACCATGCTGTTTTTATTGCTATTGATTTGTAATATAGTTTGAAGTCAGGTATTGTGATACCTCCAGCATTGTTCTTTTGACTGAGTATTGCCTTGGCTATTCGTGGCCTCTTGTGTTTCCATATAAATATAACAGTAGATTTTTCAATCTCTTTGATGAATGTCAGTGGGATTTTGATGGGAATTGCATCAAACATGTACATTACTTTTGGGAGTATAGACATTTTTACTATGTTGATTCTACCAATCCATGAGCATGCAAGATCTCTCCACTTTCTATAGTCTTCCTCAATCTCTTTCATCAGAAGTTTATAGTTTTCCTTGTAGAGGTTGTTCACGTCCTTTGTTAAGTTTACACGTAGGTATTTGATTTTTTTTGAGGCTATTATCAATGGAATTGTTTTCATATTTTCTTTCTCAGTTTGTTCATTATTAGTGTGTAGAAATGCTAGTGATTTTTCTATGTTGATTTTATATCCTGCTACATTCCTATAGCTGTTGATGGTGTCTAGGAGCTTTGGAGTAGAGTTTTTTGGGTCTTTAAAGTATAGGATCATATCATCTGCAAATAAGTATATTCTGACAATTTCTTTACCTATTTGTATTCCTTTTATTCCTTCTTCTTGCCTAATTGCTCTGGCTAGGAATTCCAGTACTATGTTGAATAGGAGTGGAGATAGTAGGCATCCTTGTCTCATCCTGATTTTAGAGGGAATGGTTTCAGTTTTTCACTGTTAAGTATAAGCTGGCTATAGGTTTGTCATATATAGCTTTTACAATTTTGAGGTACTTTCCTTCTATTCCTAGTTTTCTTAGAGCTTTTATCATGAAATTGTGTTGGATCTTATCAAAGGCTTTTTCTGCATCTATTGAGATGATCAAGTGGTTTTTGTCTTTGCTTCTGTTAATGTGGTGTATTACGTTTACTGATTTTCATATGTTGAACTACCCCTGCATTCCTGGGATGAAGACTACTTGGTTATGGTGAATGATCTTTTTGATGTGTTGTTGAATTTGGTTTGCCATTATTTATTCAGTATTTTTGCATCAATGTTCATTAAGGAGATTGGCCTATAGTTCTCATTTTGGAGGTATCTTTGCCTGGTTTGCGGGTAAGTGTTATACTGGCTTCACAAAATGTGTTAGGCAGTTTTCCTTCCCTTTCTATTTTGTGGAACAGTTTAAGGAGGGTTGGTATTAGTTCTTCTCTAAAGGTCTGATAGAATTCAGCAGAGAATCCATCAGGTCCTGGACTTCTCTTTTTTGTAAGACTTGATTGCTGCTTCAATTTCATTTTGTGTTATAGATCTATTCAGGTGATTAATTTCCTCTTGGTTCAGTTTTGGATGGTCATAAGTATCTATAAATCTGTCCATTTTTTAAAAATTTTTTAATTTATTTGAATATAGGTTCTCAAAGTAGTCTCTGATGATTTCCTGGACTTCCATGGTGTTTGTTGTTATCTCCCCTTTTGCATTCCTCTTTTTATTAATTTGGGTTTTTTCTCTCCTCTTTTTAGTCAGGTTTGCCAGGGGTCTATGGATCTTGTTTATATTTCAAAGAACCAATTTTTTGTTTCAGTAATTCTTTGTATGGTTTTTTTTTTGTTTCTATTTTACTTGTTTCAGCTCTTATTTTTACTACTTCTCTCCTTCTATTTGTTTTGGGATTTGCTTGTTCTTGTTTTTCTAGGAGTTTGAGATGTAGGATTAGGTCATTGATTTGAGATCTTTCAGTCTTTTTAATATATGCACTCATGGCTATAAACTTTCCTCTCAGGACTCCCTATGCTGTCTCCCATAGATTCCGGTAGGATGTGTTTTCATTTTCATTGACTTCCAGAAACTTTTTAATTTCCTCCTTTATTTCATTAATGACCCATTGTTCATTAAGCAATGAGTTATTCAGTTTCCAGCTGTTTGCATGTTTTTTGTCTTTATTTTTGTTGTTGAGTTATAGTTTCATTGCATTATGATCAGATAGAATGCATGGTATAATTTCTATTTTCTTATATTTGCTGAGGCTGCTTTGTACCCTAGGATATGATCTATTTTGCAGAAGGTTCCATGGGCTGCTGAGAAGAATGTATATTGTGTAGAAGTTGGATGAAATGTTCTGTAGACATTAACTCGGTCCATTTGATCTATGGTATGTTTTAGATCTTGGATTTCTTTATTGATTTTTTGTTTGGATGACCTATCTATTGATGATAATGGGGTGTTAAAGTCTCCCATGACCACTGTGTTGGAGTTAATATATGCTTTTATGTCCTTCAGGGTATGTTCGATGAAATTGGTTGCATTGGCATTGGGTGCATATGGTTGATAATTTTTATTTCCTTTTGGTCTATTTCCCCTTTTATTAGTATGGAATGTCCTTCTTTATCTTGTTTGATCAATGTAGGTTTAAAGTCTACTTTGTCAGAGATAAGTATTGCCACTTCTGCCTGTTTTCAGGAGCCATTGGCTTGGTAAATCTTCTTCCACCCTTTCATCCTAAGCCTATGCTTATTTCTGTCGGTGAGATGGGTCTCCTGTAAGAAACAAATTGTTGGATTTTCTTTTTTAATCCAGTTCATCAAACAGTGCCTTTTGATGGGTGAATTAAGTCCATTAGCAATAAGTGTTAGTACTGATAGGTATGTGGTGATTTCTGTCATTTAGTTGTCTTAGTTGTTTGAAGGTTTGATTGTGTGTACCTAGATCAAGATTACTCTCTACTTTCTTGTTTTTTCTTTTCCTGTAGTTTGGTGCTGCCTGTTCTTTCATGGTTATGTTGGGTTTCACTTTCTGTGTGCAGAATCCCTTGCAGAATCTTTTGTAGTGGTGGCTTTGTGGTCACATATTGTTTTAGTTTCTGCTTTTCATGGAAGACTTTTATTGCTCCATCTATTTTGAATGATAGTTTTGCTGGGTAGAGTATCCTAGGGTTGAAGTTATTTTCATTCATTGCTCAGAAGCCCTCACTCCAAGCTCTTCTTGCTTTTAATGTTTCTGTTGAGAAGTCTGCTGTGATTTTGATGGGTTTACCTTTGTATGTTATTCGTTTTTCCTCTCTTACAGCCTTCAATATTCTTTCTTGAGTCTCTGTACTTGTTGTTTCAGTGATAATATTTCATGGGGTAATTCTATTTTGGTCAGGTCTGTTTGGTGTTCTGGAGTCCTCTTGCACCCGTATGGGCATAGATATCTCTAGATATTGAAATTTTTCTGTTATTATTTTGTTGAACATATTATGCTTTCCTTTTGCTTACACCTGTTCTCCTTCTCAATGCCCATGATTCTCAGGTTTGGTCTTTTGATGGAGTCAGTAAGTTCTTGCATTTTCTTTTCACAGGTCTTGAGTTGTTTAATTAATAGTTCTTCGGTTTTTCCTTTAATTACCATTTCATCTTTGAGTTCTGAGACTCTGTCTTCTGCTTGTTCTATTCTGCTGGATTGGCCTTCCATTTTGTTTTGCATTTCTGTTTTGTTCTTTTTTCTGGGGTTTTCCATATCCTGAGTCACTTCTTCTTTAATATTGTCTATTTTCATCCTGAGTTCACTTATCTCTTTATTTATCATGTTCTTTGTTTCACTTTGGTGTTTATACAGGGCTTCTATAGTTTCTTTTATTTGTTCTTGTGATTTTTCTAATTCTCTATTCTTGTTGTCTAGGAATTTCTTGAATGTCTCCTGTACATTTTTGGTTGACCATATCCACTGTCATCTCTATAAAGTTCTTTCAGGTTGTTCTTGTGGGCTTCATTGGGTTCTTTGGCATAGTTTATCTTCGTTTTGTTGGAGTCTGGTTCTGAGTATATGTTTTCTTCATTTCCCTCTGGTTCCTGTACTAATTTATTACAGGGGGGAAACTGGTTTCCCTCTTTTTTCCATCTTCCCATCATTGCCCTTGCTATTGTTACTTGCCCTGTACTGTGTACAATTAAGTATTTTATAGCTTGTAATAATATCAATGGTGATATCTAGAATGGAAGGGTGAGAGGAGAGGGAAATCAAAGAAGGTAAAGAAATAGAGAAAAACAAACAACAAAAATAAACAGTGCTAAGGAAATAAGCAGGGAGAGATAGTGTACTAATCAACAGTAAGCTAAGCAGGCATTAGAGAGACAGAGAGAGGATATAAAACAATCCCCAAGTTCAAATGCAGTAAAGTTTCAGTCTTAATAATTTTGGTGTTAGTCCCTCAGTCTCCAATCCTGCAGATGGTATCTCGGAAGTAGTTCTGTTGTTGTCTCATCAAAGGGGAAAAAAAAACAAAAAACAAAACAAAATATCCCAAGTTCAAATGGAATGAAGTTTCAGTTAGTCCTTCAGCATGCAGTTCTAGTTCAGTCGTTGTCTCATCAAAGGAAGAGAGAAAAAAAAGGGTCTGGAGACAGTTCTGTGAATGTCTATCTGATGCTGCAGCTCACCTGCCCACTACTGCCAGTTGTTGCTGGAGGCTTTATTGATTGCAGATCTCAGGAGTGAGGTTAACACTCACCTAGCCCTGCAAGCTTTGTTTTTTAGAGTTCTCCTGGGCATGACAGCAACTGTTAAAAGCTTTCCCCTCTCCAAGAACACTGGGAAAGATGGCACTACACCCACATTCTCCAGCTGGCTTGTTTATTTACATTTCACATGGGAAGTGCCCCTTCCCCTCTTTCCAGTGTAGCTTTCCTCATGACAGCCACTGTTACAAGCTTTCCTGCTCCAAGGTTGCTTGGCAGAGGAAACCACTCCTGCCTTCTCCGGCCAGCTTGTTTATTTAAAGTTCCAAGGGGGATTGACCCTCCCCACTTCTTCATCACTCAGGGTGCCCCACTCTCTTTGCTAAGTGTCTTTTGTTGTTGTTGTTTATTCAGTTTGGTTTTTTCTCTTTTTTCCCTGAGTGGGGGTCATTCTGTCTAGAGGGCTATGCTGATCTGTCCCAGGGTTGTCTGTGGGAGTAACACATGCTGCTTAGCTCACCTGGTGGTCTGCTTCTCTTGAGCCAGTAGGAGCTGGCATCTGGTGGCACAGGAGCCCTACTGGTTTCTCTGTTTAACGTGGAGTGGGGATATTATGTGTGGGCTGTGAGTGTGGCAGTGCTGGAGTTTTGCCTCTTCTTGATGGTTTTTCCTGCAAGGTGTTTCTCCAGCATCTCTCTAGGATTTTACTTTAGGAAGCATGCTTTCTGCTTCCACCCTCTAGTCACCATCTTGGAATCCTCCTCAGAATTGTTTTGAATATGGACCTAATCATGTCATTCATACACACACATAAACACTATTAAACACACACACACTCACAACTGCTTAAAACCTTAATGCCTTCTCATTATTTCTAGGTTACATTTTAAAATCTTTTCATATCCTACAAATCCTGTGTTCCTGTCCCATGTTACTGGTACTTTTTAATACGCTTACTTATCTCTCTGTTTCCCCCACCTCCACCCATCCTACACTTTATTATTAAAAAATCTGTCTGGGAGTTCTCACCCCCCACATCAAAGCAAGCATGAGTATCTGATTCCTGAGTACATGACAAAAAAATGCAACAATAAGGGAGCAGCATGGAGGGTTTCTTGATGGCAGATGTGCTATGGCTTATTTTATATTGTTATCTTGAGACACTAAATGTCCTGGGGGGGTTCAATTGTGGAACCTGTAACTAAGCAAATAGGAAGTTACCAATATAGTCCCTTTTCTCCTGGGGTGTTCTATTTTGAAGATGGAAGAAAATTATTTTGAATGGTGTTGAAAGTACACTACAGGAATGGAACACTCATGAAATGAAAACACTGCAGACTAAGTGAGTCTATACACCATGCATGAAAAACTCAGTGGCTTCCTTGGGCCAATCAGGTAACACATGACTGAGAAAGTCAGGCATCAAAGATTCAGGGGTGGTGAGGACTGTTGCTAGCTGGAAAGCAGATGTCCCAACCAAAGAAGACAACTACAGGGCTGGCAGAGTAGCTTAAGAGTAGAGCACTTGCCTAGCAAGCATGAAGCCCTGAGTTCTAACCCCAGACCCACCAAAAAAAAAGTTCTCCTAAAGAAGATAACTACAACTCCTACTGTGTTGACTGACTTCTGCTCCACAGAGAGACGGGTCCAGGAATGCCAGGTGATCCTACTTATTTAAGAGAACCTAAACTCTAGGTAATGAGTATAAAACTCTATTCTTACACCAATGTGCAGAGTATCCCAACACTTTGCAGTGTGGAGCCATGTTTGTAGGGTCTAGTAATGGTTATTAGTGGACTTGATATCATCAGAATCTCCATGTTAGTGGTGATGGTCTCTCTGCCTGGGGGAGATAATGTTATGGAGAGAAGAGCAGTTTTGATTTGTAGATCAGACTCAAAAAATCAGCAAGAAGAAAGGAAATGCTTCTTCCATTATACATCCAAATGAGAGCCAGCCACCAGGAATAATGAAGTATGGCTTGAAAAATCAGGCAAATTTGGAAAGAGTGACAAGAAATGGATAACTGCACATTGGAGGGCTCCCTAGAAGGGTTAAGCTAATAAAGACTAAAATGATGGTGATGTGCTGGGGGTGTTGCTCAGTGGTACAGCATCTGCCTCATATGTGCAAGGCTCTAGGGTGATCTCCAAACCCAGAAAATAGAAGAATGTTATATTCAGTAAAGAAATACTGATTGAGTTCTGCCTGTACACTTCATGTTGAATTTGGACCATTATGAGGAAAGATATGGATGAACAGCAGTTTATCCATCCTACCTAAGGTGATTGATATGTTCCCTGTCCTAGCCAACATAGGGCTCATCTTGGAAACAGGACTCCCCTGATCTACTTCCAGTGTGGCAAGTTGCCCCAGATATCAATCAGCAGTCATTTTGTAGTTCCCAGCAGGGTGATGATAAGCATATGCTCGCTCTGGCTGTGACATACAGACTTTGAATGGCAACTCTAAAATCTTGACGATTTTAACCCTTATTATATGAGTTGAACTTCTAAAGGAAGAAAAGGCTAAATTCCAGTATAAATGAGTTGGTTCCTAGATATATCAGTAACCAAACTAAGCTTGGTAATACCTTCCAGATAAAACAGAAAAATCTCACTCACCTTAGAGAAAGAAAGGAAGGGAAGGGAAGAGTAGACTATGAATGCAAAGGGATCACATAAAGGTAAAATATATACTGTGCTCCTCTGTGAGGAGTGCTACACAGATGTTTGCTAGGGGAGAAGTGTAATGAAGTAAGGAAGTGTATATAAGAGAATTCCCCAAGTTGTGGGAGGCCTGATTTGTATGAAGAAAACAAACAATAAGCCATCATTGCCAGAGAGCTTTGGGATAGCAAAGGACAACTGGCAAGAGTGTGGTGCATAAGCATTGCAGAAAATATGCAAAGGAAGAGAAAGAAGCAGCAAAATGGTGGGGAGGCTACAGAAAGAGAGGTCAAATTGTATTAACAGGTGCATTCAGCAGCAATCTTTGGGCAGAGTGAGCAATATATGAAGATGCTTTTTAGGAAGATGCAAAAATGCTAGTCTACATAAAACTTAGTTAGAAATCTCTAAAAGTAAAATTCATAAGAGCAGTGGACATGAGGTGAGTTGGAGTGTATTAACAGGGAGAGACAGGCCAAGCAGCCCACATACTGTTGGGGTACATTTGGAGGGCCCATTTAGGACCAACATTTAAATTTACTTAAATAGCACACTACAAAATGCAATCTTCAATTGAACTGTGTCAGTACTGGAATTGATAATACAGATGGCTCTTCATATCCACGGATTCAACCAACAGTGAGTCCAAAAAATAATTATCTTTTTAAACTTCATCTGTAGTGAAGATGAACAGACATTTTTCTTTCATTACTCACCAAACAATACAGTACAACAACTATTTACATAGTGTTTACATTGTATTAAGTGTAAGTACTCTAGAGAAGCTTTAACATATATAAAAAGACTACACAGGTTATATGCAAACACTATGCCACTTTACATAAAGGACTGAGACATCTGAAGATTTTTATATCCAAGGAAGACCCTGGAACAAATTCCGCATGGATACCAAAGGATGACTGTACATACTTTAGAAATACAGGAAAACAAATCAAAAGTTTTGAAGGGTTGGGTATTGTCCCTCCCATGTCACATCAGACATGAAAAAGTGCCCCATCACAGCCATCTACCCAAAGCACCACTGGCCACAAATACTGAAAATACCAAGAAGGGACTTTGATGCCCACTTTATTTAGAGTGGCACCTACTTTGCAAGAATTCTCAGTACACAAGCTAACAGAGTTTGAGATGTGTGTTCATTGCTGGTGGGTATAATTGATTTTACATTATCCTGATTGAAGGGAGTCTAATTTTCAGACTGTGGTTATACCAAAAGTCCCAGCTGAGAAGAATCCTTGTGAGGCACTTCTGACAGTTTTGGCTTAATTACTTTTCATAAAATCTCCCCAAAGTCTAAGAAACAACAAACACAGGCTATTGATGCTTATGGATGCTTTAGTACTTCAACCCATGTGACAACTGGGAACACTTGATTCAGAGAATAATAATTTACAAAACATATTTTCCTATTTTCCTAAGTGGAAATAAAATATGGACTATTATTGTTGCTCAGAGAAAGAAACCGACCGAACACTTTGATCTGATTATAGACAACTGTCTGGGGGACAAAAATGATAAGGGTGAAGTTTTAGGAAGAAAATTACTTTTGAAACAAATGCTCTACAATTGTTAATGTCACTGTGGTTGCATCATTGCACTTGACTGCTGTATTCTTCTCAAACAGACACTGCTCTTTCCTGTAGCTTCCATTATTGACAGATAATTTGCTTAATTTTGAAGTCATAAATATCTCTTAGCAGCCATATTTATTTCTATTTATTAATTATCAGTCCTGCTTTGACATACTAACTGCAATCATGAAGATTTGAAAGGTTCATGCAAATCCTCAAAAGCATACAGTGCTCCCAGAAAACAGCTTAAGAATTAAAACAGTACTCAGCCTTGGCTGTGCGTTAGAATCAATTGGAAATGTTTTCAGAAAAAAGAATAGCAAAGCCTAAACCCTATCCCCAGATCTATGTGATCTGGGATGTGGCACATCATTGTTATTTTATATAATCTTTCCAAGTGATTCTGATGTAAAGCCACACTTAGGAATCACTGACTCAAAAAAATTCTGTATAATTAATATTTTAGAAATCTATAAACAGTCAACAACTGGAACTTAATATGAATTTCAGTATGTTGAATGAGACTCAAAAGATTAGTTCTTAACACCGAGGCAGGTTCACCTAGTGACAAAGGTCTTTACAAAGTAGTAGCAGGATGTAAGTCCTACTGATATCATAATCTAGAATTATGCAGAAAAGTGTCCAGCTGTCCCAAAATCATGAATTGTTATTTTGCCTGATTCTTTTGATATAAAAGAATACACACCTGTTTCTTGCTTCCGGTTCTTCATATCAATTAATGAGGAAGCACTCTAATCACCACAATGACCTGTAGCAAATTCAAAATTAGTGAATTAAAGACATGAATGGAAATATAAATTATAAGGATTGTTTGCACATGTTACAATTGTATATGTAAAATAACCCAAAACAATCTAGAATTAAAATGTTAAGATTAATAAGTGAATTTAGCAGGATTCAAATTAATACCAAAATCAATTGACCTTCATACACATCATCTTCAAAACACTGGAAATATGAAAATTTTAATGATGCCATTTAAAATAGCATCAAATTTTCAACTTGCTAAGAATAAATCTAATAAATACACGAAGAATGCTATAGAGAATGTAAAATATGATAGAGAGGCATTAAAGAAGACCAAAACAAGTAGGAGATTAAAATATGTCATCTTGTGAAGATATCAAATTTATTTTTAGTTTCTGTGCAATACCAATCAAACTTCTAACAAGGTTTTGGTAGAACATAATGCATTGTTGTAAAATATATTGGAAATATAAAGAATCAAGAATAGTAAAGACACTGTTGAAGGAAAAGAGGGAAAAGGGGGTAGTTGGTGTGAGTAGTGACAGCACATAAACTCCCATGTGTCACATCTTATAATGGACAGACAGACAGACAACTGGACAGACAGAATAACATAGAGAACCCAGAAACAGATCACATCATAAATATATATACTCTACCTAATAACAAGTAAATACATAGTGGTGAAGCAATTGGATGACCATATGGAACAAATGAAACTTGAATCCAATCTCAGATCACATACCACTGGTTCAGCCGACTTGTAGGACCTACAGGGATCTCCACTAACATCAGAAACTCCAGGATGGTCAGGGATGGCCAGTCTGGAAAGCATCGACTGGGACTGTCTCTGCTCTGCATGGTCCCTCCACCTCCAGTGATCGAGTCCAGCGTTACTACTATGCAGCAGCATTCCAACCCAGCAGTGCTTCTAAGTGGGGCAATTTTGCCCCTGTTCCCCAGCACATTTTTGGTTGTCACAATTGGAGATGGTGAGAGGAAACACTTAATACCTGCCTGTAGTCATCAAGTCAAGGAAATAATATCTTGCAATGCTAATGGAAGGTCCCAGAAACAAAGAATTATCTGGTCTAAAATGTTGAGAGTGTTGATGTACTCTCTAAAAAAGACTGAATATAGAATTTTTAAACCTGTTGAAGCCACCGTAAGGAGGTAACTATGGTAAAGAAGAAAAACAGAGGAGATGAACCAATTCTGGTTATATTACATATATACAAGGAAATGTCACAAGGAAATTCCCTGTGTGTTATCTTTATCTTGAACAAGTAAAAACGTAATTTTTTTTTTTTTTTACAAAATCAGAGAACAGGAGGGCAGAACAGGTCTTGCCTGGGTGGGGAGCTGTTGGTACTAGTGGGAAAAGGGAGGAGGTGGGGAAAGGGTATGAGAGGGTGGATATAGAACAAATATTATGTACACATGTATGTGAATGGGAAAAATGATAGCTGTTGAAACTCTTCTAGGAATAAGAATAGGGGAGAATAAAGGAAAATGGTGGAGGGGGTGAATTCAAGTATGATATATTTGATATATTGTAAGGACATTTGTAAATGCCACAATGTACATCCACTCAGCATAACAATAAAAAAACACAATTACAAATAATTTTATGCCATCCAATATGTAAATATTGACTATCATTTAAGTAAGACACCCAATGAAAAATAAAAGAACATTCTATGTGGAAATAAAACATCAAGAGTGTGAAGGGTGAGAAATATGGCAACAGAGCAAATGGAAGGTGAAAGGTGTCTGAGACCCAGGCTAAAACTCATACAATAGCATTTTAATTTCATTGTACTAGTCAGAGTATCACAAAAGTAGTCCAGATTCAAGAGGTTGAGAAATATATTCCACCTTTGATGAGACCACCTATGAAGAATTTATGGACATTTGTTACCTACCACAAAAGCTGATGCTTTGAGGCCAGAGAGCAGTCAGGGGCAGGGGGAAACCAAATATAGAAGGGCAAAGCAGAGACAACCAATGCAGACATATCAGTGTAGGTACAGGGGTTCAAAGCTAGGTGAGATTTCAGAAATGGAATGTTAGGAGTCAAAAATGGCAAACTAAGATTAAGAAGGCAAGGGTGCAGTATAAAACTGATTTTGAAACAGCCACAGGACTTCTAGAAGGAGAACTGACTCCACTGAGTTAAGACCCATGACTGTGAGAGATCAAGAAGTCTTGGCAGTTCGTATGGATAAACTTGAAGTTTATCTTGTTGCCAGTCTTACCATAATATCATAGTTTTTAAAACATGCTCAACCTTTTTTAAAACAAGTACTGAAAAACAATATAAGTCTTCATTAAGTCCCCTAATGAGTCAGCAAAGGGGAGATTGCACCACCCTGCAAACTCAGGTATTCTTCAAAACCTTCTTTAGATACTACCCTCATTCCCAAGTTCCTTCATGCATGGCCTCTTCTCACATCTCTTCCTCTCTTTCTCCTTTCAGGCCCCTACTTGTCTTCCCTGCCCTCCTGGGATCAATTTTCTAGGTAGGTTTGTGTCTTAGCAATTACCCTTTATCCTTGTTTTCCCCTCTTCCCATCCTACTCAACAAAACCAAAGGATCCTCCACAGTAGACACTTCTTCTAAAAGTAAAGTGGAGGTTGTTTATGTTTTAAATTTTTTAGCTCCTGTCCAGCTTCATGGAGAAAAATGATTCTATGATAATCACTTGCCTACAACTTGTTTATCTATCTTGTACACAATGCTTGTGATAGCTGGGCACCAGTGAGTGTAGATTACACTCTGTATCTGAGATTACACTCAGTGTAATCTCAGATACTAAAATGGACTAGGCAAATAGTTCATGAGACTCTAATCTCCAAAATAACCAAGTGGCTCAAGCAGCAGAGAATCTGCTTCACAAGCACAAAGCTCTGAGTTCAAACTCCAGTCCCACCACAAAACAAAACAACAAAAACACTTGAGATTAAAATGGGTATCAGCTCCATTTCCAAGTTTAAATGAACAGAAAGACTTCAGACATGACCAAGACTTTTCTCAAACTACAAGTTATCTCAACTGTAGCATAAGTTACGAGAACACAGGGGAAGAGCATTAGCAACCAGGGCCATGGAGTTTCAGAGAAACAGCATCCATCTTCAATGTTTACAGCAATCAGTTTCAAGCAATCATTTCTACAGGTTCACTGTTAGGCCCAAAGATCTTAAGGTCAGGAAAAATAAACTTTATGGGAGAATGCAAAATCAATATCCACATACATCTTTTCCTGGTTGAATTCAGAGCAATCCTTACCTTCATGATAAGGACAACTTATTCTGCATTCAAGCATGAAAAAGGATTTATGTTTATTCCTGATTTTAAAATATTCAGTAATTCTCCCAAAGCCACCATCTCCTTCCTTCACTACCTTCCTCTGAAAGCAAACTCATTCTCCTTTATTGAATATTTTATTAATTCCTATAATTAAAAATCCTTTGCCTTTCCCATTTCTTTTCATGACAATATCTTCCCTTTTCACACATCACTTTTTCTTCTGCCTGAATTGCAGAGGTGAGGAAAAAAAAAAGCTGAAGTTGAATAATATTGTGAATGTAAACATGTCTGTTGCCATGAGAACCACTTGTGGCTGCAACATTTGCAGGAGACCAATTACCAAGCCTGGAAACTCTAATTCAGTAAACAGTGACAACAGTGGGCATGGTTACAGAAAATTGCTTTTCTACTGGGAGGGGGAGAGGCAAGCCAGAGGCTTCAAAAGCTGTGGGAGGTAGAGTTGATGATGGTGAGCAAGTCTGCAGCCTAATGAAGTAGCTGTTTTCCAAAGGGGCCTGTGAAAACAAGGGAGTCAACTAGCACCTCCTGTATCCCTACCTGGTCCTGCCCCAGGCCTGGTGACAAGAGCAGGGTGGATAAGTGTCACCCTGCAATTTGGCAAACCATTGCCAAGTTGTTGTCAACTTGGCACCACAAAATCTGAGTAATGGGCAAGGCTGGAGGACTTAGTTTAAAAAAAACTGCATTAAATGATTTTCCTTCTTACCATGGAGAGGAAACTCTAGCTGCCTTCCTCATTCTTCTATCTCTGTAAACAGAGCTCTGTCTTCTTACTTACTAACAGCATATTGTCACTTGTCATATGGACTAAAGGAATTAGGGAACATCTTTAAGTATGTTGTTTCCCAGTTACCTTAAGAAAAATATTGTGGGAATAGAGTGTAGGATGGTGAATATGGTGCAAATACTGTGAACATAGGTGTGTAAACAGAAAAATGAGATTTGTTGAAACTATTCCAGGAGTGGGGGGGGGTGTGGGGACAAGGAAGAATGATACAAGGAGTGAATTCAAGTGTGATATATTTGATATCTTGTAAGAACTTTTGTAAATGCCACAATGTACCCCCACTCAGCATAACAATAAAAAATTAAGAAAAATGTTAACAGGAAAAATAGTCATACCCATATTTCTGAGATTTTACAAACAAGAACCAAGGCTCTACCTTACAAGGACTTATACCTAGACAGAGAACATGGAATAAAATTATCAATGCCCTATGTGCCATCACCAGAACCAAGACCCCAAGAACAAGGACCTCAACAGTCTAGTTTGCTACAGTCTCAAAAACCAATTGAGGTGAGATTCAGGATGGCAACTAGTGGGAGGAAGCAGACAGCATGAGCTCTGTAAATCAAAAATCTTGCTGAGATGCTGGAGCCACCCTTGGCAGAAAAAAAACTCCAAGAAGAAGCAAAACTACAACACCCTGAACCCCCAGGCTGTACAAAGCTTCTCCATGCCACACTACACTGAGAAAACAGGAGGGCTCCCAAGCCACCAGACACAGGCTCCAAACCTGCTTGGGAGATGCAGGCCAACAGGTGAGCAAATAAGTGGCACGCGGTATTCCCACAGCTACCCCTGGGATAAACTAGGATAGCCCGCTGAACAGACTGCCCCTGCCCCTCATAAAAAAAAAAGAACTGACTAAACAAGGAACTGAAAAGGACATGCAGCAAAGAGGGCGGGCTGGTCTGAGCACACCAGAGAACAGGGGAGGGACCGTGCTCTGCATGAACTTTCAGTAAACAAAACCTGCAAAAGTAGCTGGTTGACAGTAGGTGGCTGATGAGCCACTGCCTGAAAAAGGGCAGATAGCAGTTCATGAATCTTGTCTCCTGACCCAACCACCTAGCGAGACAACAAAAGAACTACTACTTAAATACCAACACCAAGACTGGATGCTGAAGGAGTAACACCAGAACTACTAAGACTGAAATTCTATTGTTCCTAAACCTAGAATTTTTTTTCTTTTTCTCCCTAAGTGCTTGTCTTGTTCACTGTTGTTACTCCACCATCTCTCCCTGTTGATTTCTTGGGTTCTCTATTTTTTTTCTTTTTCTCTTTCTCTCTAAATGATTGTCTTGTCCACTGTTTGTTAATCCACCATCTCTCCCTGTTGATTTCTTTGGTGCTCTATTTTTTTTTTCTTTTTCTCCTTCTCTTCTCTCTAGCTTCTTCTCTTGTTCACTGTTTGCTAATCCACCATCTCTCCTTGTTGACTTCATTGGTTCTTTTTTTCTCTTTATTTCTCTTTTTTCTCGTTCTTGGTTTCATTAGTTTTACTAGTGTAAGTTAGCTAATACTAAATTACATACAGAACAGGGAAAGAAACAGCCAAAGTGGAATAATGGGAAGATGAAAAAGGAATGGAAACCATTCACCCCAAAAATAAATTAGTACAGGATTCAGAGGGAAACAAAGAAAAAAGATACTCAGTTCCAGACCCTAACAAAACAAAGATACACTATCCAAGGAATCCAACAAAGCCCACAAGAACATTCTGAAAGAAGAAATCACTGAGAATTTCATGGAGATGTTACTAGACAAGGTCAACCGAAATGTACAGGAGGCACTCAAGTAAGTCCAAGACAACAAAAATAAAGAATAAAAAAACAAATAAATGAACTGATAAGAGCCCTAAATGAATACCAAAGTAAAACAATGGACACCATAAATAGATAAATGAATTAAGGATGAAAATTGACAATATTAAAGAGGAAGTGACACATGATATGGAAAACCTCAGAAAAAAGAATGAAGCAGAAATACAAAACACAATGGAAGGCCACTCCAGCAGACTAGAACAACCAGACAACAGAATCTTAGAACTTGAAGATAAAATGGAAATTAAAGGAAAACTGAAGAACTATTACTCAAACAACTCAAAACCTATGAAAGGAATATGCAAGAACTCACCAACTCTATCAAAAGACCAAACCTGAGAATCATGGGCATTGAAGAAGGAGAAGAGATGCAAGCAAAAGGAATTCGTAATAGATTCAACAAAGTAATAACAGAACATTTCCCAAATCTAGAGAAAACTATGCCCATTCAGGTACAGGAAGCCAAAATAGACCTATCAAAATAGAACTACCCTATAACATATTATCATTAAAACAACAAGCACAGAGAATAGAGAAAGAATATTGAAGGCTGTAAGAGAGAAAAAACAAATAATATGCAAAGGTAAACCCATCAAAATCACATCATATTTATCAATGGAAACCTTAAAAGCAAGAAGAGCATGAAGTGGGGTATTCTGGGCACTGAATGAAAATAACTTCAACCCTAGGATGCTCTACGCAGCAAAACTATCATTCAAAATAGATAGAACAATAAAAGTCTTCCATGACAAGCAGAAACTAAAACAACATATGACCACCAAGCCACCACTACAAAAGATTCATCAAGGAATCCTGCACACAGAAAATGAAAGCATACAAAACCATGAAAGGACAGTCAGTACCAAACCACAGGAGAAGAAAAGGCAAGAAAATATAGAGCTGCACACAATGAAACCCTTAAACAACACAGACAACTAAATGACAGGAATCACCACATACCTATCAATACTAACAATGAATGTTAATGGACTTAATTCCCCCATCAAAAGACACCGTTTGGCAAACTAGATTAAAAAGGAAGATCCAACAATCTGTTCCTTATAGGAGACCTATTTCATTGACAGAAAGAAGCACTGGCTTAGGGTGAAAAGATGGAAGAAGATTTACCAAGCCAATGGCCACCAAAAACAGGCAGGAGTAGCAATACTTATCTCTGACAAAATAGACTTCAAACCTACATTGACCAAATGAGATAAAGAAGGACACTCCATACTAATAAAAGGGGAAATACACCAAAAGGAAACAAAAATTATGCACTCAACATCAATGCACCCAATTTTATCAAACATACTCTGAAGGACCTAAAAACATATATAAACTCCAACACAGTGCTAGTGGGAGACAGTAATAGGCCTTATCAGCAATAGATAGGTTATCCAAACAAAAATCAATAAAGAAATCATAGATCTAAATCACATCATAGATCAAATGGACCTAGCTGTCTACAGAATATTTCATACAACTTCTACACAATACACATTCTTCTCAGCAGCCCATGGAAACTTCTCCAAAATTGATCATATCTTAGGGCACAAAGCAAGCCTCAGCAAATATAAGAAAATAGAAATAATACCATGCATTCTATCTGATAATAATGCATTAAAACTAGAAATCAACAACAAAACAGCAGTAAAAAACATGCAAACAATTGGAAACTGAGCAACACATTGCTCAATAATCAATTCATCATTGATGAAATGAAAGAGGAAATTAAGTTTCCAGGAAGTTAATGAAAATGAAAACATGACCTACTGGAACCTATGGGACACAGTAAAGGCAGTCCTAAGAGAAAAGTTTATAGACATGAGTGCATATATTAAAAGGACAGAAAGATCTCAAATCAATGACCTAATGCTACATCTCAAACTCCTAGAAAAACAAGAACAAGTAAATCCCATAGCAAGCAGAAGGAGAAAAATAGTAAAAATAAGGGCTGAAATCAATGAAATAGAAACAAAAGAACTACACAAAGAATCAATGAAACAAAAAGTTTGTTCTTTGAAAAAATAAATAAGATTGACAGACCCCTTGCAAACCTGACTAAAATGAGGAGATAAAAAAAACCAAATCAGTAGAATCAGAAATGCAAAAGGGGAGATAACAAAAAACACCATGGAAATCCAGGAAATCATCAGAGACTACTTTGAGAACCTATATTCAAATAAATTCGAAAATCTTGAAGAAATGGACAGGTTTCTAGATACTTATGACTAACCAAAACTGAACCAAGAGGATATTAATCACCTAAATAGATCTATAACACAAAATGAATTGAAGCAGCATAAAGAGTCTCCCAAAAAAGAAAAGTCCAGGATCTGATGGATTCTCTGCTGAATTCTATCAGACCTTTAAAGAAGAATTAATACCAACCCTCCTTAAACTATTCCATGAAATAGAAAGGGAAGGAACACTCTCTAACTCATTTTATGAAGCCAATATTACACTCACCCCAAATCCATACAAAAACACCTCCAAAAAGGAGAACTATAGGCCAATCTTCTTAGTGAACATTGATGCAAAAATTCTCAATAAAATAATGGCAAATAAAATCAAACAATATATCAGAAAGATCATTCACCATGACCATCCCAGGGATGCAGGGATGGTTCAACATGCATAAATCTATAAATGTAATACAGCACATTAATAGAAGCAAAGACAAAAACCACTTGATCATCTCAATAGGTGCAGAAAGAGTCTTCAAAAAGATCCAACACCACTTCATGATAAAATTTCTAAGAAAAGTAAGAATAGAAGGAAAGTACCCCAACATTGTATAGGCTATATATGACAAACCTACAGCTAACATCATACTTAATGGTGAAAACCTGAAACCATTTCCCCTAAAATCAGGAATGAGACAAGGATGCCCACTATCCCCACTCCTATTCAACATAGTACTGGAATTCCTACCCAGAGAAATTAAGCAAGAAGAAGAAATAAAAGGAATACAAATAGGTAAAGAAACTGTCAAAATATCCCTATTTGCAGATGTTATGATCCTACATCTTAAACACCCAAAAAATTCTACCCAAAAACTCCTAGACACCATAAACAGCTATAGCAAGATGGAAAGATAGAAAATCAACTTACAAAAATCATTAGCTTTTCTGTACACTAATAATGAACAAACTGAGAAAGACTATATGGATAAAATTCCATTTAAAATACTTTTTAAAAAATCAATTACCAAAAGTAAACTTAGCAAAGGCTGTGAATGACCTCTACAAGGAGAACTGAAAATCCCTGAAGAAAGAGATCAAGGAAGACTACAAAAGGTGGAAAGATCTCCCATGTTCATGGATTGGTAGAATCAACATAGTAAAAATGGCTATGCTACCAAAAACAATCTACATGTTTAATGCAATTCCCATCAAATCCCAATGACCTTCATCACAGACATTGGAAAATCTACCCTATAACTCATTTGGAAACACAAGAGACCATGAATAGCCAAGGCAATACTCAGCAAAAAAGGCAATGCAGGAGGTATCACAATACCTGACTTCAAAATATATTGCAAAGCAATAACAATAAAAACAGCATGGTACTGGCACCAAAACAGACATGAAGACCAGTGGAACAGAATAGAGGACCCGGATATAAATTCACACAACTATGCCCACCTTATTTTTGACAAAGGCACTAAAAATATATGATAGAGAAAAGACAGCCTCTTCAGCAAATGCTGGGAAAAGTGGTTATCCATCTGCAAAAGACTGAAACTAGATCCGTGTTTATCACCCTGTACTAGTATCAACTCAAAATGGATCAAGCACTTTAATATCAGAGCCAGAACTCTGAAGTTAGTACAGGAAAGAGCAGGAAACACTCTGGAACAAATAGGTATAGGCAAGGACTTCCTCAATAGAACCCCAGCAGCTCAGCAACTAAGAGAAAGGATGGGAATCATCTTTTAAATTCATTTTTTTCTTTTCCTGACTCTCATCCACAATGTATAGGATAGCATGGATTCTGACTGTCTTATTTTCTATATCCTACAGAAAGGCATGATACATGGCTGGTTCTCACTCCCTGTCTCTCTATCTAGATAGATAGATAGATAGATAGGAATACACACACACATACACACACACACACACACACACATATTCCCGGGGCTGGAGATCAAACCAGGACCACTAGTTAATCTGGAATAAAAACTGACATGAGACCCGAAACTCTGAAGGAAGTTAGTACAGGAAGGAGCAGGAAACACTCTGGAAGTTATAGGTATAGGCAAGGACTTCCTCAATAGAACCCCAGCAGCTCAGCAACTAAGAGAAAGTATAGACAAAAGGGACTTCATAAAACTAAAAAGCTTCTGCACAACAAAAGAATAGTCTATAAACTGAAGAGACCAACCACAGAAGGAGAGAAAATATTTGCCACCTATACATCAGACAAAGGACTGATAACCAGAATATATAGGGAACTTAAAAAACTAAATTCTCCCAAAATCAATTAACCAATTAAAAAATGGGCAACTGAGCTAAACAGAACTTTCTCAAAAGAAGAAATTCAAATGGCCAAAAAACATATGAAAAAAATGCTCACCATCTCTAGCCATTAAGGAAATGCAAATCAAAATCACACTAAGATTCCACCTCACCCCTGTTAGAATAGCCATCATCAAAAACACCACTAACAACAGGTATTGGTGAGGATGTGGGGAAAAAGGAACCCCTATACACTGCTGGTGGGAATGCAAGATAGTGCAACCACTCTGGAAAAAAATATGGAGGCTACTTAAAAATCTAAACATAGACCTGCCATATGATCCAGTAATACCACTCCTGGGGATATACCCAAAGGTATGTGACACAGGTTACTCCAGAGGCACCTGCACATCCATGTTTATTGCAGCACTATTCACAATAGCCAAGTTATGGAAACAGCCAAGATGCCCCACTACTGATGAATGGATTAAGAAAATGTGGTATCTATACACAATGGAATTTTACTCAGCCATGAACAAGAATGAAATCTTATCATTTGCAAGTAAATGGAAGGAACTAGAGAGCATCATTCTGATGAGGTTAGCCAGGTTCAGAAGACCAAAAATCATTGTTCTCCCTTATATGTGAACTTTAGATCTAGGGCAAATACAGCAATGTGATTGGACTTGGGTCACATGATAAGGGGAGAGCACATATGGGAGGTATGGGGATAGGTAGGGAACCCAAAACATGAAAGTATTTGATGTCCCCACTCCAAAGGAACTAATATAGAAACCTTAAAGCAACAGAGGTCAATATGAGAAGGTGACCAGGAACTAGTGAAAAGGTCAGTTAGAGATGAATCAACTTGGGATGTAACACATTTGTACATGGAAGCAATGCTAGGAATCTCTGTATAGCTATCCTTATCTCAACTAGCAAAAACACTTTTCTTTCTTATTATTGCTTGTGTTTTCTCTTCAACAAAATTAGAGATAAGGGCAAAACAGGTTCTGCCTGGAAGCGAGAGGGTGCTGGGGGGGGGGGACAGAGAGTAGTGGGGACAAATGGCCCAAACAATATATGCACATGTGAATAAATGAATAATAAAAAAATTGAATGAATTCCTTCTAGGCTCATTTGACTATTGCAGTGGTTTTTTGGTCCTTTTCTGTTGTTCACAAAATAGGACAGTTTACTTCACGCATAACTGGTTCTTAATCAAATTTATGTAATTCAATTTCAGTAGACAAAATGAAAAGTTATTAAAACAATTAATTGTACCTAATTTGAGTATTTGAGTATGATTCAAGTGTGATTTCTCAAAAGATTTTAATTTCTACATCCTTAATTAAAATAATGAGTTTTTAAGTTATATTCTTAAAATACTAAGCCCGGTGTAGGAGGGTGAATGTGGTAGAAATACTACGTACTCATGTATGAAAATGGAAAAGTGAGACCTGTTGAAACTATTCTAAGAATGAGGGGAGAGTGGATAAAGGAGAATGATGGAGGGTGTGAATTCAACTATGATATATTGTAAGAACTTTTTTAAGTGTCATAATGTACCCTCAGTACAATAATAATATAAAAACTTCACAAAAATATAAATAAATAAAAATAAAATGTTAAGCCCAGTTTTCTATGACCCCTATGAAGATGTTCAGTCTTGGTGTATAAAGGAGAGTTCGCACAGTGGAAACAATTTCCTTTTGTTTTAGTTCTCTGTCCAGCTTGGACAGCTAATTGACTATGTGATCATCAGCAAAAGCTCATTTTTCTCATCTTCAGAGGGTCTTCCTAGTGAAGTACAAATGACATCAAAAGTGTGAAGGCAATTTGAAAACTATAAGCTATAAAATGAACTTTATAAACCTAACCTCTAAAGGCTGGGGGCATGCCTCAAGTGGTAGAACACCTACCTAACAGGCATGAGTCCATGACTTCAAATCCCAGTACTGCAAAAAAATAATAATAATAATAATAATAGTTAAATATAACCTGTTTGGAGGTCTTTAAGCAAATGCCATCTTGTCTGTGAGGCCACTGTTGGCACATTGTCAAGCCCTTTGCCAAGCCCACTTTGTCTTGCTGGCTGCTGTCACCATGTCATATAATACATTACCTACTTATTTGACTTGTTCTGAACTTGCTGCTTCAGACGTGTGACAGCAGTTTTTTACTACTTTTCCCAGATATTGCCAACAAAGTCCTAAATAAAAGGTATGTATCAATAGTTTAATGAATCAATGCAAACATGAATGAATAATTCATGGCCAGGGTTTTTCTAAATGACAGAAACAGCCAGTCATTTATTACAGCAAGGCCTCTGACTATATCTGTTAAAGTTAACAGAATTCAATGAAAGAGCCCAGGATTGAGGCTGGGCATGGGAGTACACACCTGTAATCCAAGCACTTACAAAGCTGAAGTAGGAGGATGGACAGAACGGCATGGGCTACAGAGAGAGAGAGAGAGGGACGCTGTCTTAAAAAAAAAGTGTTAGTTCAGGTCTACCACACTGTGTAGAATCTAAGCAAGCCTCTCAACCAGTCCTCATCTGTCTCATGTACAAGTTACAGGATTGTTGTCATGTAAAATATGATAGTATGAGCAAAGTGCTCTAAATTTAAAAGCACCAATAAAGTATTCCAGTCTGTACTATTATTAAACAGTGTGCTTCTGGTGCCTTAATATTTTGTCAGGGACATTTAGCAGTGGGAGGAAGAGTGGCAGTTGCAAAGCAAACATTAGCAAAGGAGCAAAGCAAAGGAGTTGCAGCTGCTCTCACCTCTGTTGAGTGCATTTGGAACTGCAGTCAAAGGCTACAGGGCGAGCACAAGAAAGCCATGGCCAGAGATCAGTGCAGCCTGTGGTGTTCTTTAGGAAACTCAGAAGAGTTGAGTCATGGACCCTGTATGATAGCTCACCCCTGTAATGCTAGCTACTCAAGAGGTAGAGATCAGGAGCTTCCCATTTCAAGACCAGCTCAGGCAAAAAGTTATCAAGATCCCATCTCAACCAACTACTCGGGAGTGGTGGTATGCACCTGTCATCCCAGCTACTGGAGAAGCATAGGTAGGAAGATTACCATCTAAGGTCAACCCTGGGCAAAAATGTGAGACCTTATCAAAAAAATAACTTAAGCAAAAAGGATGAAGAAGTGGCTTAAGGGTAGAGAGCCTGCCTCGCAAGTCAAAGACCTGAGTTTAAACCCCACTGCTGAACTCAGTGGTAGAACACTTACACTTGCTGGGCCTGCATGAGGCCAAACCCCAGTACCACAAACAACAAAACCAGAGTTGAATTATGAGGCAAACTCATTTGTTCTAGCTGATTAAAATGTGTAGATTCATGTCGTTGTTCAATACAACAGAAAAGGCACAATTAGAAGCATTTTAAAAAATGATCACACATCTGGAAATAATAAATCACTTCCTCTTGAAAATGAGTAGTTTGTTGACAGACTCCATTGTTCTTTGGGTCCTATTTTCTTGGTATGATGCCTTTTAATAACACCCCTGCATATGATTAATGTTCAAATAGCATGAAGCTTTCATGCATTAAAATTCAGAATAGTTTTCTGTGTTTCCTGCTGTTCTTCTCCTTTTAGGTGTACAGGGTGGATTTTGATGATGAAAGTCTTTTAAAGTGAGTTGGAAACATGGGAAGTTTGAACCCTGTGTTGGGATGTAGGGTGACTTTTGAAGAACAGAACCTTTGAACTCACACTGCTCTGTGTGTCAGTCACTGCTCAGCACTTTCCAAACACGTTTCAGAGCCTGGCCATCTGCGACGCTGGGGGACCCATGATCCATGAGGGGCTTTCGTCTTTGATATAAAGAAAGGACAAGTGCTGGGCATAGTGCTTCACACCTGCAATCCAGCACCTGGGAGGCTGAGATAGGAGGATCACAAGACCCTGCTGCAAGAAAGAAAAAATGAAAGGTGGGGAGGAGGGGAGGACTGGGCAGTAACTCTACCAACAGTGCAAGTTCAAGTGACAAGAGGCAGTGCAGAGACTGGGATGAAGGCATCCTTTATCCTGAATCCCTCTTACGTCCTGACTGCACCCCAGTTCAGATTTCCTGCTGAGGGGCCCAAGGGCTGCTGCCAGCCCAGAGTGGCCCCAGTTAGCAGAATGGCTCAGAGAGTGTCCCTGGCAGGGTGGTGCTATTGCACCTGTCCAGGAGTCAGCAGAGGAATGGGGGTAACCTTGCTCTTAAGAACTCGTGCGGTGGGGAGTGTGGGGGAACTGGAAAGATGGCTGTCACACAGGAAGGTGTTAGGTGCCATTACGATGGGGATAGTATTAGCTGGGCCTTGTGTGCACAGTAAGATTTAGGGAAATGCTGGTGACACAGCGGAGGTACCCAAAAGTCCTACTGAAGGATTAAGGTAAAATAAGGATAAGGATTAAGGAAGTGATTCGATTCACTGAGATACTGATAAATTTATCTGCTTTGAGGATTTGCCAGTACCAGCATGTAAATGTACAGAAAGAAGACCAGACACTACCATGTCCCTCTCTGTTCCTATCCCTTAGTTAAGCATACTTCCAAAAATCACATTGGGGTCTCAACAGTTGTCCAAGGTGGAGTCCAGTAGTTATTTGTACCCTGCAGGAAAAACAACCTGAACTCCCACTGTCTACTCCTCGTCAGGGGACAGACATGCCAGAGTGTCTCAGCTGTCTTATAAATTAACAATATCCTCTGAAAGGCAAAGAAGAGAATGCTTTCTGACTTGAAGTAGTGCCAATACTAAACGAACAAGTCTGGTTGAAGTTGATTACTCATAAACATCTCACCTGGATCAGAGAATTTTAGAGCCAAAATTACCTCCTGTAGAGGTGTCTTTGTTTCTCTTGGTTCACTGCGCTATTTTTAAAGGCTCTATAATGTTGCCTTTACAAAAAACGTTGTAGGAAAAAGAAGCAAAAAGAAACGCCTAATCTAATAACAATCAAAACAAGGCTGAATACCAAACACGATAAAAGAAAACATCTTTCTCTCCCAAGTGTCTGCCAGATCCTGTTTCTCCAGCTCACCTACTCCTGATGTTGTCTTGATGACATCCTAAGCAAAATTGTTCCGAATCCTTAAATCATATGCATACCAGAAGAGCATCACCTCTGACAAGTGTGAAGTGAAACCAGCTTCTATTTTGCCTCGATTTTAATAGACAATTGTGTGGACTTCCCAGTAACACAAATTTATAAAATAGGTAGCAATTGAGATATAAAAACTTCAAGTTGTTTCAGTCATATAAATGACTCAAAGACATGAGCTTGACTCTTCTGTGTACTCAGTCACAAAATAATTCTCACTAGACCTGAGTAAAAGTTCTCCAGTGTACATAATGTTACCTCTGTAGGCATAAAAGATCTTCCCTGACCCTAAGCCCTACCCCAGTTGTGTGACAATGTAGAATTTATAGCTATGTGAGAACACAATAGCAACCATCCGATCACTCTTTTAAAGATGAGAAATAAGGATTGGCGGCATGGCTCAAGTGGTAGAGTACCTGCCTAGCAAGTGTGAGGCCCTGAGTTTAAACCCCAGTATTGCCAAAAGAAAGATGAAAAATAAACAAAATCCAGCAAAAGAAGTCTTTTCTTTTTCTCTCTTGTATTTATTTATTTAATTCATTTACTTTTCGTTCAAATCTTTCTGACATGACAAAAAAGATTTAAACCCAAAAAAAGTGTGGGGGAGGGTGAAATGAGTCTTTGTAAGGGCTCTCTCCCTTGGGTCTACCCTAAAGGCCCATAAGAGAATGCATTTTTCTCACAGCAACAGGAAATATGATGCTGGGCATATTGACAACTTCCCACCCAAAAACCCTTCTACTTCAGGTATGTTTTGTTCTGTTCTGTTCTGTTTGCCATGCTGGGAAATCAAACCCAGGTCTTTGCCCTTGTTAAGCAAGGTCTTTACAGGAAGTAAACACCGACCCCAACCCCAGGTATATTCATACTCTTGTTAATGTAGTGTGAAGCTATTGTGAGCAAGGCTTTTTTTAATTCATTGTTAGGGGCAGTCTGAAAGTGCTAGGAATTTGGTACAAGAAGCAACCCTCCACCAATGAGGGAATAGAATAAGTGGGTAAATACCCCAGCTTCCTGTCTCTTTGTTGGGACAAGTCTAAGGTCCTGAAAGCATCCCCCAGTGGACTGACCCCATTCCCTAACTTGCTTCATTATCCACCTGTGGTTCTTCTCCCTTTCCTCCTCCCTTTTTCAATTCCTTCCTGGGAATCCTGGGGTCCACCCAGATAAACCTACCTACACTTGAGTACTTTTTTCAGGGCCTGCAAAACCTCCTTTCAACAAATCTAAGGTAGTTGAGTTAATTGGGAGGGAAAGGGACAAAGGAAGAAGTGTCATCTTTTACTTAGCTAAAAACATGTTCCAGTCTTAATATCTTTGATGGACCATTATGCTAAGAAAACCTTGTAAGGGGCGTATTCTCTCTCTGCTTTCAAACTATACCTGTTTTTAGGCACAGTTTCTGGGGCTATGTCTCCTCCAACATTTGGTTTTCATTCATTAGGTATGTCTATGTTCTCTGTTATTTGGCAAAAATTTACAGATTTACTAGTTAGAGTGCCACACTGCTTTATCTTTCACTCTCTCTAGCGACTCTCAGTCTGGCTTGTTGAAACTGTTAAATATATGAGTCAATATATATGGGGGGAAAGAAAAAAGAGAAAAGATAGAAGGAAAGGAGGGAGAGAACTACAATAGAGTTGGGAAATGCATTTGCTGGTCTATCACACAGCTGTAAAGGGCAGGCTTGATTCATTCTGCATGCATAAATTATAGTACTTGCAAATTTCTAGGTTACCTATGATCCTTAACAATTTGCCTAGCTACTCCTTAGTGTCTAGTAAGAATATGTTTCATCTGCCAGAAACTCAGGAAAAGCCCTGGGGTCTAAGGCTCACTATTCATAGGATAAAAATCTATCCACTATTCATAGGATTAAAATCTGAAGACTAAGGAAGTGTCCTGCAAAAGGAGTCAAAACTGCCGTTCTCAATGGGCTTTTTTTTTTTTTTTTAGCTCCCTTTTCTAAAGGAACAAAGAATTCAGAAGTCAAATGTACATAAAGGAAACAAAGTACATGGACTTTTCTGGTCACTTAAAAATATAACACCACTTTACATGAAGATGCATCTAATGGTGAGAACTCTTACAAGGATTAAAGTAGTATATAACTCAGTTCTCACCAGAGATTATCTACCCGGAATTCATTTGTTCAAGACCTTTGTTATGGGGGATAAGAAAGAGCAAGAGAGGGGGTGAACTTGATCAAAGTACATTATATGCATGTATGGAAATATCATAATGAAACCCTGTTGTACAGTTAATATACACCAGCAAAAAATTCAATAATAAAATAATAAAGACTAAAAAAAGGAGAGAAAAGAAGTTATTACTTTGTCCACCCTTCTCAAAATAAAATCAAAGTAAAGAAGTAAATCATCAGGTGGGCACAGGAGGCTCAGCCTGTCATCCTAGAGGCTCAGGAGGCAAAGATCAGGAGGATCGTGGTTCAAAGGCAGCCCTAAGAAAAACAGACCCCTATCTCAAAAAAAAACAAAAAAAAGGACTAGTGGACTGGCTTATGTGGTAGAGCACTTGCCTAGCAAGTGTGAGCCCTGAGTTCAAACCCCAGTACCACCAAAACAAAAAAGTAAAGCATCAATGTTGAAATGCCTATGTTTTTTTAAATTTGTTCTATAATACTCTCCAAATCATGTTTTTTACAAAGGACAAAATATGTTTGCATTTGGATGCACAAAATGTTTTATGTAAATAGTATCTGTTGATTCTAGTCCAATTGCTTTGAGATGTGTGTGAGCTTTTATTTCCTGTCTTGGAATGTACTCTTGATTTTCTACCCAAGACAAGCAAGCTTTACTTTAGTTGAGAAAATACAATAAGTAATTCACCCAGGCTATAATTTCAAACTGTTGAAATTCTTCTGGCAATTTGCCCCACCTCATCATTTCTTTGAATCTTCCTCCCCTCCCCGCCTGTCTCCTCCTCACACCCACACACCCACAGCTCCTCTGTCTTCTGTGGAAGCACAATGGTTGAAAATAGACATCATGGGAAGGCTTTGAAGTTGCTCAGGCATAAAATTTGCTTTCTATTTTGAAAAACAGATCTACTGGTAAAATAAATCAAGTGTCAGGAGAAGTGGCATCATCAAATGTGTGTGTGTGTGTGTGTGTGTGTGTGTTGCCTCTCTGGGGAACAAATACATTTTTCCTCTGTGGGGATGAATATAGGATGGAAATGACTTATAGATTTGGGATAAACTTCACCCCAAATTACTCATCTTGAAATATTGGTGATCTTGATCAGAACCACATGTGGGACTGCTGATCCCCAGGGGGCCAGACTAGGAAGAAGGCCAGGAAGTGCAGTGTGACTGGTCTGGCACAGGGACAGCATGCCTCAAGATCCCTCATCATTATTTATTTGTAGGAGGTCACAAACTGTACCTCCTACATTATATTCACAAGTTATGGCATGATTTTCTTCCTTTGCTTCTTTGTCCACATGGAATGGAGAAGCAGGAATTGAGGTGGTTGAACTGAATTGAGATTGAAGTAAATGGGAAAGTGCTGTCTTATTCTATAATTATAAATAGACATCCCAAAGATTCCCACTAAACACCAGTCCCAAAGTAACTTATGCAAACTCCCATGACCCCAGGTTTGTCAGCAGCAAAGACTCTCCTTTGTGGCTTCTAGCAGATTAAAGTTCTGTTTCTAGGATGACTCCAGCCCTGAATAAAATGCCCACCTAAGAAAGCTTACAATTATAAATCCTTTCTCTGTCCTTGAAATATAAATCTTCTACAACTTGAAACTGTCAAAGACCTGGGAGCTGCCTCTGGAATACAGACATTCAAGGAGATAACTCTTAGATGTTTTGTGGTCACCTTGCTCTATCCCAATTTGGTCTTAGTGCTAATATGGAAGATGGCTCAGTCACATGAGCCAAACACCCTATATCGTCCCTCCTCAGCAGACTTCATCATCTAAAACGTCTCTCAACATGTTAATAAAAGAAAGAAACAGCACAGTTGGGGTCAGGGTATACTGAGTTCTCTCCCATACTGCAATAGTTTTTGAACAAAGTCTGCCTTTATCACCTTTAACAAGTATCCAGCTTTGTTTATGGTTGACTGCTGTCAGAGTTCAGTGAAAGAAACAGTAACCACTCTAGGTATGTCAAACAGAAAGAATTTAGATACTGGTAATTAGATACTTACAAAGTCATTGCAACAATTAAAAGAATTGGAGGAAGGGTTACTATATTAACTATCCAAACTAGGAGCATATTTTTATAATGAAGGGGATGCTATTAACAATTACACTGGTAAAATGGGTGGAAATCAGAACTTTTCCAAGCATATGACACATGATCAACCAAAAGTCAGGCAGCCACTACTGTGTCACCATCACACCAGTTATCTAGGAGACAGGGTTTTGAAGCTGCTTTCCTTACTGCTTTTGTCACAGCTATGAAAGCCTCACACTCACAGAGCCAGATGCTAGAAAAAGAGGCTAAGGCTAGCCCCTGCCAGCCTTCAGATAGCCTGTGCTTGTCAGAAGTCAGCCTTCCCTTCTTTTAGAGCCTCCCATCCAGTCTGAGTACTTCTGATCAGCACAACCTGAATCATATCCAAGTCCTATGAGTAAATGAGTTTAGAAATGTCTTTTTTCTTTTTTTTTTTTTTTTCAATATTTGGGGCTGAACTTAGGGCAGGTGCTCTACCAGTTGAGCCACTCTGGCAGCACTTTTTTTTTTTAATTATTCATATGTGCATACAAGGCTTGGTTCATTTCTCCCCCTTGCCCCCACCCCCTCCCTTACGGCTCACTCCACCCCCTCCCTCTCCCCACCTCAATACCCAGCAGAAACTATTTTGCCCTTATTTCTAATTTTGTTGTAGAGAGAGTATAAGCAATAATAGGAAGGAACAAGGGTTTTTGCTGGTTGAGATAAGGATAGCTATACAGGGAGTTGACTCACATTGATTTCCTGTGTGGGGGTGTTACCTTCTAGGTTAATTCTTTTTGATCTAACCTTTTCTCTAGTACCTGTTCCCCTTTTCCTATTGGCCTCAGTTGCACTTTTGACAGCTGTGTGCTACTGTACCCAGACATTGATTGAGATGGGCTCTCTCAAACTTTTTGCCCTGGCTGACCCCAAAGTGTGATCCTCCCAATTTCTGCTCTCTGAGTAGCTAGGATTATAAGCATGAGTCACCACACCTGGTCTGGAGTCTTTGATAATTTCCCAATCTCTCCACAAAGGAAAAGAACTAAATGCAAGTTCAGATACCATATATGGCCTTAATTCCATATAAGAGACTTGAAAAACAAGTCTCTGTTCTGTCACCGTTTTAAACAATGTGAGGTACTGAAATTTCCCAAGTCCCTTTGATTGCCTGAGTGAACCTGGGTTATTCTTTTCTTTCTACACATTGCTAACTGATGATCCCAATTCTATCTCCAGCTCCAGCGAGAATACAAAGTGATAAAGAGGGAATTGGGTTTTGCCCTGAACCTGTCTTACTATTCAACACACACATTAATATTTGTTCAAAACAGCAGACAGAGTTGGTTTCTAAGGTTCAGTGACAATGGCATAGAAGAATGGCATGGACAGAGAAGGGCTGCCTGGAGTGATATGATTATCATGATGTGTTGGTTATTCACGTTCCAGCTGCTGCCAGTATTGTGGGGGGGCTTACAAAAGTGGGTACTTAGTTTGTCATTTGGATATGGCTGTGACAGACACTAAAGCAATCAGATAGCTGACATCTTAGGAGAAGAAGAAAAAAATGACAAAAAAGTTAGTAAGTTCAAGAAACATAAAGATTCATAGAAAAATGGAGAGGTGCTTCAACAAAAGCTATTGGGAAAAGTGGTTAGCGGTCTGCAAAAAACTGAAACTAAATCCATGTTTATCACCCTGTACCAGTATCAACTCAAAATGGATCAAGGACCTTAATATCAGACCCAAAACTCTAAGTTAGTACAGGTAAGAGTAGGAAGCACTTTGGAAGTAATAGGTATAGACAAGGACTTCCTCAGTAGAACCCCAGCAGCTCAGCAACTAAGAGAAAGTATAGACAAATGGGACTTCATAAAACTAAAAAGTGTCTGCACAACAAAAGAAATGGACTCTAAACTGAAGAGACCACCCACAGAGTGGGAGAAAATATTTGCCAACTATACATCAGACAAAGGACTGATAACAAGAATAGACAGGGAACTCAAAAAACTAAACTATCCCAAAATTAATGAACCAATAAAGAAATATGCAATTGAACTAAACAGAACTTTCTCAAAAGAAGAAATTCAAATGGCCAAAAAACACATGAAAAAATGCTCACCATCTCTAGCCATAAAGGAAATGCAAATCAAAACCACACTAAGATTCCACCTTACCCCTGTTAGAATAGTCATCATTAGAAACACCAACAACAGCTGTTGGCGAGAATGCAGGGAAAAAGGAAGCCTCATACACTGCTGATGGAAATGCAAGCTAGTACAATCACTCTGGAAAAAAAATTGGAGACTTCTTAAAAATCTAAACATAGGAGGGGATTCCAAGATGGCGGCTAGAGGTTGGAAGCAGAAAGCGACCCTCCTATAGTGAAATCTTGGAGAGACGCTGGAGAAACACATTGCAGGCATAATCACCGAGAAAAGGCATAACTTTGACCCCTCCACATCTCCAGCCGATGCAGAGAATCTCCACTTCACGTTAAACGGAGAAGCGAGGAGGGCCCCCGGGGCCACCAGTGGCTGGCGCACATACGGCTTGGGAAGACGCGGACCATGTGAGCTTCGCGGTACCGCGGTAGCCCCACAGACAAGCCTGGGCCAGAGCAGCATAGCCCCCCTGGACAGACTGACATCCACCCAGGAAAAAAAAAAAGGGAAACTGAGTACTAAGCAATAAGAACAGTTAAGACACACTGGAAAGAGGGTGGGGCGCCCTGAGCGCTGAAGATTGGGGGAAGGGAATCCTTCCCGGGACTGTAAATAAACAAGCCAGGCGGGCCGGAGAGCCTCTGGCGGGAGCGGGGCACGCGCCCAGCAACCAGGAGCGGGGAAGCTTGTGAGAGAAGGGAAGACCCACTTCCCACGTGAACTGTAAACAAACATGGCGGCCGGCAGGAGCAGCAGCACCGCCCAGTAAGCAGAAGCAGGAAAGCTTCTGAAAGTGGCAGTGGGAGGAAAACTTCAGAGGAGAGGGGGGAAGACCCACCTCCCACATGAACTGTAAATAAACACACAGGCCTGACAACGTGGGGGCAGTGTCACCTTTCCCAGTGCTTGGAAAGGGGAAAGCCTGTAGCAGAGGCTCCCGCACAGGAGAACTCTGAGCAAACAAAGCCTGTGGGACCAGGTGAGTGCTAGCTCACACCAGAGATCTGCATAAATAATGCCGCCAGCTACAGGCTGAGAGCAGCAGGCAGGCAAGCCACAGTTGCAGATACCACTCTCAGAACTGTCTCCAGACGCTTTTTTTTCTTTTTCTCCCTACCTTTGATGAGAGAACAACCGAATTACACCTGCAAGCCAAAAAACTTACTGAAACTGTATTGCATTTGAACTGGGGACACTTGGTGGAGCTTTGTGTGTGTGTGTGTGTGTGTGTGTGTGTGTAGTTTTGTTCTACTTTGTGCATCCCCTTTGATGAGACAACTACAGAACAACATCTGAGGCACCAACTCCAGGACTGGAGACTGAGATGGACACCCAAATTATTAAGACTGAAACTGCATTGCATATAAACTTGGAAGTTCTTTGGTTTTTTTTTTTTAATTTTCTATTTTCCATTTTATTTTAATTCATTTTTATAAATAGATATTACTTTCATATACTTATTTTTTATTTTTTTATCTTTGATTTTCAATCCTCTCTCTGTCTCTCTATTGTCTGTTCAGCTTACTGTCAATTAGTACACTAACACTCCCTGTTTATACCTTTGAAACTCTCTTGTCTGATACCTTGTTCTGCTTTCTCACTCTTGTCTGTATATTTGTTTTCCCCTTTTCTTTAACTTCTTGCTTTCCATCTCAGCTCACTCTTCCATTCTCAATATTACCATTGTTATTATTACAAGCTAGAAAATACTTAATTACACACAGTACAGGGACAGTAACAACACCAAGGACAATGACAGGAAGACAGAAAAAACAAGGAAACTAGTTTCCCCACAGCAAAAAATTAGTACAGGAACCAGAGGGGAATGAAGAGAACAGAAACTCAGATCCAGACTCCAACAAAATGAAGATAAACTATGCCAAAGGACCCAATGAAGCCCACAAGAATAATTTAAAAGAAGACATACTACAAGTACTCAATGAGAATTTTATAGAGATGATACTGGATAGGGTCAAACAAAATGTACAGGAGACACTCAAGAAATTCCAAGACAATAAAAATAGAGAATTTGAAAAAGCAAAAGAAGAAATAAAGGAAACCATAGAAGCACTGTATAAACACCAAAGTGAAAGAGAGAACACAATGAATAAATGGATAAATGAACTCAGGACAAAAATGGACAATAAAGAAGAAAACAGCCAGGATATGGAAAACCTCAGAAAAAAGAACGAAACAGAACTGCAAAACAAAACAGAAGGCCAATCCAGCAGAATAGAACAAACAGAAGACAGAATCTCAGAACTTGAAGATGAAATGGTAATTAAAGGAAAAACTGAAGAACTATTAATTAAACAACTCAAGACCTGTGAAAAGAAAATGCAAGAACTCACTGACTCCATCAAAAGACCAAACTTGAGAATCATGGGCAACGAAGAAGGAGAAGAGGTGCAAGCGAAGGGAATGCGTAATATATTCAACAAAATAATAACGGAAAATTTCCCAAATCTAGAGAAAGATATTCCCATACAAATGCAAGAGGCCTCCAGGACACCAAACAGACCAGATCAAAATAGAACTACTCCACGACATATCATCATTAAAACAACAAGTTCAGAAACTAAGGAAAGAATATTGAAGGCTGTAAGAGAGAAAAAACAAGTAACATACAAAGGTAAACCCATCAAAATCACAGCAGACTTCTCAACAGAAACATTAAAAGCAAGAAGAGCGTGGGGTGAGATCTTCCGGGCACTGAATGAAAATAACTTCAACCCTAGGATACTCTACCCAGCAAAACTATCATTCAAAATAGATGGAGCAATAAAAGTCTTCCATGATAAGCAGAAACTAAAACAATATGTGACCACAAAGCCACCATTACAAAAGATTCTGCAAGGGATCCTGCACACAGAAAGTGACACCCAACTTAACCATGAAAAGGCAGGCAGCACCAAACCACAGGATAAGAAAAAGCAAGACAGTAGAGAGTAACATCAAGTTAGGTACACACAATCAAACCTTCAAACAACTAAGATAACTAAATGGCAGGAATCACCACATACCTATCAGTACTAACACTTAATGTTAATGGACTTAATTCACCCATCAAAAGACACCGTTTGACAAAATGGATTAAAAAAGAAGATCCAACAATTTGTTGCTTACAGGAGACTCATCTCACCGACAGAAATAAGGATATGCTTAGGATGAAAGGCTGGAAGAAGATTTACCAAGCCAATGGCCCCCGAAAACAAGCAGGAGTAGCAATACTTATCTCTGACAAAGTAGACTTCAAACCTACATTGATCAAACGAGATAAAGAAGGACATTCCATACTAATAAAAGGGGAAATAGACCAAAAGGAAATAATAATCATCAATCTGTACGCACCCAATGTCAACGCACCCAATTTCATCAAACATACCCTGAAAGACCTAAAAGCATATATAAACGCCAACACAGTGGTTGTGAGAGACTTTAACACTCCATTATCATCAATAGATAGGTCATCCAAACAAAAACTCAATAAAGAAATCCAAGATCTAAAATATGCAATAGATCAAGTGCACCTAGTAGATGTCTACAGAACATTTCATCCAACCTCTACACAACATACATTCTTCTCAGCAGCCCATGGAACCTTCTCCAAAATAGATCATATCCTAGGGCACAAAGCAAGCCTCAGCAAATATAAGAAAATAGAAATAATACCATGCATACTATCTGACCACAATGCAGTAAAAGTAGAACTCAACAACAAAAGTAAAGACAAAAAACATGCAAACAGCTGGAAACTAAATAACTCATTACTTAATGAAGAATGGATCATCGATGCAATAAAAGAGGAAATTAAAAAGTTCCTAGAAGTCAATGAAAATGAAAACACAACCTACCGGAAGCTATGGAACACAGCTAAGGCAGTCTTGAGAGGAAAGTTTATAGCCATGAGTGCATATATTAAAAAGATTGAAAGATCCCAAATCAATGACCTAATGATACATCTCAAACTCCTAGCAAAACAAGAACAAGCAAATCCCAAAACAAATAGACGGAGAGAAATAAAAATAAGAGCTGAAATCAACGAAATAGAAACCAAAAAAACCATACAAAGAATTAATGAAACAAAAAGTTGGTTCTTTGAAAAAATAAACAAGATCGAAAGACCCCTGGCAAATCTGACTAAAATGAGGAGAGAAAAAACCCAAATTAGTAGAATTAGGAATGCAAAAGGGGAGATAACAACAAACACCATGGAAGTCCAGGAAATCATCAGAGACTACTTTGAGAACCTATATTCAAATAAATTTGAAAATCTAAAAGAAATGGACAGATTTCTAGATACATATGATCATCCAAAACTGAACCAAGAGGAAATTAATCACCTGAATAGATCTATAACAAAAAATGAAATTGAAGCAGCAATCAAGAGTCTCCCCAAAAAGAAAAGTCCAGGACCTGATGGATTCTCTGCTGAATTCTATCAGACCTTTAAAGAAGAACTGATACCAACCCTCCTTAAACTGTTCCATGAAATAGAAAGGGAAGGAAAACTGCCAAACACATTTTATGAAGCCAGTATTACACTTATCCCAAAACCAGGCAAAGACACCTCCAAAAAGGAGAACTATAGGCCAATCTCCTTAATGAACATCGATGCAAAAATCCTCAACAAAATAATGGCAAATCGAATTCAGCAACACATCAAAAAGATTATTCACCACGACCAGGTAGGCTTCATCCCAGGGATGCAGGGGTGGTTCAACATACGAAAATCAATAAATGTAATAAACCACATTAACAGAAGCAAAGACAAAAACCACTTGATCATCACAATAGATGCAGAAAAAGCCTTTGATAAGATCCAACACCATTTCATGATAAAAGCTCTAAGAAAACTAGGAATAGAAGGAAAGTTCCTCAACATTATAAAAGCTATATATGACAAACCTACAGCCAGCATTATACTTAACGGAGAAAAACTGAAACCATTCCCTCTAAAATCAGGAACCAGACAAGGATGCCCACTATCTCCACTCCTATTCCACATAGTACTGGAATTCCTAGCCAGAGCAATTAGGCAAGAAGAAGGAATAAAAGGAATACAAATAGGTAAAGAAACTGTCAAAATATCCCTATTTGCAGATGACATGATCCTATACCTTAAAGACCCAAAAAACTCTACTCAGAAGCTTCTAGACATCATCAATAGCTATAGCAAGGTAGCAGGATATAAAATCAACATAGAAAAATCATTAGCATTTCTATACACTAACAATGAGCAAATGGAAAAAGAATATATGAAAACAATTCCATTTACAATAGCCTCAAAAAAAATCAAATACCTAGGTGTAAACCTAACAAAAGATGTGAAAGACCTCTACAAGGAAAACTATACACTTCTGAAGAAAGAGATTGAGGAAGACTATAGAAAATGGAGAGATCTCCCATGCTCATGGATTGGTAGAATCAACATAGTAAAAATGTCGATACTCCCCAAAGTAATCTACATGTTTAATGCAATTCCCATCAAAATTCCAATGACATTCATTAAAGAGATTGAAAAATCTACTGTTAAATTTATATGGAAACACAAGAGGCCACGAATAGCCAAGGCAATACTCAGTCAAAAGAACAATGCAGGAGGTATCACAATACCTGACTTCAAACTATATTACAAAGCAATAACAATAAAAACAGCATGGTACTGGCACAAAAACAGACATGAAGACCAGTGGAACAGAATAGAGGATCCAGATATGAAGCCACACAACTATGAGCAACTTATCTTTGACAAAGGAGCTAAAAATATACGATGGAGAAATAGCAGCCTCTTCAACAAAAACTGCTGGGAAAACTGGTTAGCAGTCTGCAAAAAACTGAAACTAGATCCATGTATATCACCCTATACCAAGATTAACTCAAAATGGATCAAGGATCTTAATATCAGACCCCAAACTCTTAAGTTGATACAAGAAAGAGTAGGAAATACTCTGGAGTTAGTAGGTATAGGTAAGAACTTTCTCAATGAAACCCCAGCAGCACAGCAACTAAGAGATAGCATAGATAAATGGGACCTCATAAAACTAAAAAGCTTCTGTTCATCAAAAGAAATGGTCTCTAAACTGAAGAGAACACCCACAGAGTGGGAGAAAATATTTGCCAATTATACATCAGACAAAGGACTGATAACCAGAATATACAGGGAACTTAAAAAACTAAATTCTCCCAAAACTAATGAACCAATAAAGAAATGGGCATGTGAACTAAACAGAACTTTCTCAAAAGAAGAAATTCAAATGGCCAGAAAACACATGAAAAAATGCTCACCATCTCTAGCAATAAAGGAAATGCAAATTAAAACCACACTAAGATTCCACCTCACCCCTGTTAGAATAGCCATCATCAGCAACACCACCAACAACAGGTGTTGGCGAGGATGCGGGGAAAAAGGAACCCTCTTACACTGTTGGTGGGAATGTAGACTAGTACAACCACTCTGGAAAAAAATTTGGAGGCTACTTAAAAAGATGGACATCGATCTACCATTTGATCCAGCAATACCACTCTTGGGGATATACCCAAAAGACTGTTACTCCAGAGGCACCTGCACATCCATGTTTATTGCGGCACTATTCACAATAGCCAAGTTATGGAAACAGCCAAGATGCCCCAGCACTGACGAATGGATTAAGAAAATGTGGTATCTATACACAATGGAATTTTATGCAGCCATGAAGAAGAACGAAATGTTATCATTCGCTGGTAAATGGATGGAATTGGAGAACATCATTCTGAGTGAGGTTAGCCTGGCTCAAAAGACCAAAAATCGTATGTTTGCCCTCATATGTGGACATTAGATCAAGGGCAAACACAACAAGGGGATTGGACTATGAGCACATGATAAAAGCGAGAGCACACAAGGGAGGGGTGAGGATAGGTAAGACACCTAAAAAACTAGCTAGCATTTGTTGCCCTTAATGCAGAGAAACTAAAGCAGATACCTTAAAGCAACTGAGGCCAATAGGAAAAGGGGACCAGGAACTAGAGAAAAGGTTAGATCAAAAAGAATTAACCTAGAAGGTAACACCACGCACAGGAAATCAATGTGAGTCAATGCCCTGTATAGCTATCCTTATCTCAACCAGCAAAACCCCTTGTTCCTTCCTATTATTGCTTATACTCTCTCTACAACAAAATTAGAGATAAGGGCAAAATAGTTTCTGCTGGGCATTGAGGGGGGTGGAGCGGGAGGGGGTGGAGTGGGTGGTAAGGGAGGGGGTGGGGGCAGGGGGGAGAAATGAACCAAGCTTTGTATGCACATATGAATAATAAAAGAAAAATGAATAAAAAAATCTAAACATAGATCTGCTGTATGATCCAGCAATCCCACTCCTGAGGATATACCCAAAGGAATGTAACACAGGTTACTCCAGAGGCACCTGCACACCCATGTTTACTGCAGCACTATTCACAATAGCCAAGTTATGGAAACAGCCAAGATGCCCCACTACTGATGAATGGATTAAGAAAATGTGGTATTTGTACACAATGGAATTCTACTCAGCCATGAAGAAGAATGAAATCTTATCATTCGCAAGTAAATGGATGGAACTGGAGAACATCATCCTGACGAGGTTAGCCAGGCTCAGAAGACCAAAAATCGTATGTTTTCCTTTATACGTGGACTTTAGATCGGGGCAAATGCAGCAAGGGGATTGGACTTTGGTCACATGATGAGTCAAGAACACACAAGGGAGGTAGGATAAGTAAGAAACCCAAAAGGCATGATAGTATTTGATGTCCTCAATGCAAAGGTACTAATGCAGAAACTTTAAAGCAACAGAAGCGAGTAGGAGAAGGGGATCAGGAGCTAGAGAAAAGGTCAGTTTGAGAAGAATCAACTTAGAATGTAACACACATGTACATGAAAGCAATGCGAGGGATCTCCCTGTATAGCTATCTTATCTCAACTAGCAAAAATGCTTTGTCTTTCTTATTATGCTTATGTCTTCTCTTCAACAAAATTAGAGATAAAGGCAGAACAGGTTCTGCCTGGAAGCGAGGGGGTAAGGGGAGTGGGAGGGCTTGGGAGGTAGTGGGGAGAAATGACCCAAACATTGTATGCACATATGAATAAATGAAAAAAAAAAAGAAAAAGAAAAATGGAGAGATAAAGATAACCCATAACCCCACACGCCATGAGATGCAGGCACCTTGGTTGAGTATGTGTGCACATAAACCATGAAATTGAGGGAGAGGGAGAGGTTAGAAAAAGAAAGAAGTACACAAAAGCAAAATGAAGGAAAAATCTAGCACCAAGAAGACACAAATGTAGAGACTGAGAAAAGTCCTTATAAATCTGACAGTCTGAAGAGAATCACTATGCAATAGTGAACACATTTTCGAGTTTTTAGTTTTGTTATTACATGTTTTGTTTTGTCTCATTTCTGAGCTTTCAGTGGTTTTTATTTTCTTGCTAAGAATGCCATGTAAACATCTGTTCTGATTATGAAACTAGCTTTTGTCCAGGATTAAATTAGTGGGGTACACATTTAAGTGATGTTCAAAGGACATGTTTTTTGAGGTTGACAAATTCATAATCTGTGTCTCCTCCATCCCATACTTGCACTATGTGTAAAATTGCAGTCCCTGCTAAGTTGCAATAATTTCAATCTTTCCTCAAATAAGTATTTCCCTTTGCTGTGGTTCAAATTCTAACATGTCACACTGACTCTGCAGTCTGGGTCCATCATTCTCTAAAGTGTTATGCCTGATTATGTATAATTACGTATAATTTATCTTTCTCATAGTTCGTTATTTCTTTCGAATTAAAACAAAACCTTTTCAAAAGATTTTTCAAAGACCAGCCACAAACTTATTAAGTGATGAACTGTGAAGGACAATTTTATTACAATCATGAGTTAGACATGGATACCCACTGTCTGCCACCATGTTGTTCAACAGTACTTTGAGGTTCAAACATGAACAAGACAAGAAAATGAAATAAACTGTGTATATATTAGAAAAGAAGAGACAAAAATATCATTAATTCATGTAATCAAAACCATACATTACTGCTATAGAAATATATCAGTCTAGGTACATATAAAAACATAATCCATTACTTGAAAGGCAGAAATCAGGAGGATCATGCTTCAAGGTCATATGAGCAAAAAGTTAGCAAGACCCCATTTCAATCTATAAGCCAGGCATTGCAATGAGTGCCTGAGATCCCAGCAAAAGGCCATAGGTAGGCAAAAACAGCCCCACTCAGGCAAAAACGTCAGGTTAGTTTTTATTTCTAAAAAGTAACCTTAAAAGCAAAAAAGGTCTGTAGGGCCAAGATGCTCCACTACTGACAAATGGATTAAGAAAATGTGGTGTTTATACACACTGGAATTTTATTCAGCCACAAAAAAGAATGAAATTTTGTCATTCACAAGTAAACGGATGGAACTGGAGACATCATCTTAAGTGAAGTTAGCCAGGCTCAGAAGACCAAAAATTGCATGTTCTCCCTCACATGTGAATTATAGACCTAAAACTAATGCAGTAATGTTATTGGACATGGTTCACACACTAAGGGGAGAATGCACACAGGAGGAATAGGGAAAGGGAAGGAAACCTAAAACTTGATTGTCTCATTGATGTGCTCACTGTAGAGGAGCAAATATAGCAGTCTTAAACTGACAGAGGCCAGTATGGGAAGGGTACCAGAAAGTAGTGAAGAGGTCTGGTAGAGATGAACCAATGTGGGCTGCAATACACAAGTGCCTGGAAGCAACACTAGGAATCTCTCTGTATAGCTATCTTTATCTCAACTAGCAAAAACTCTATGTCTTTCTTATTATCTCTTATGTCTTCTCTTCAACAAAGTCAGAGAACAAGAGGGCAGAACCTGTTCTGCCCAGAACGTGGGGAAGGGGGTGGGAGGAGGTCACCCAAACAATGTATACACATGTGAGTAAATGTAAAAATGATAAAATAAAAAAGGTCTGGAGGCATGTCTCAAGTGGCAGAGCACAAGCACAGGGCCCTGAGTTCAAACCCCAGTACTTCCAAAAAAAATTGAATCTATGACAAAGTTAACAGTTATGGCTTCAGTGTATCCTTCCAAAAGTTCTCATATTGGGGATAAGATCCCTGCAGGAATAATGATGAGAAGTGAGACCTGTGGAGGTGATTGGGTCATGAGTGCTCCACTCTCATGAGTCATCACCACCATGTGTCAGTGGGCATGGCTGCAGTGGCTTGTGATAAAAGCGAACTCTCTCTGTTTCACCATATGATGCCTTCCAAGTATCAGCTCCATGCAGGACTTCCCAGCCTCCAGAACCATGAACTAAACAAACCTCCTATCTTTATAAATTACCCAGGCTGTTGTATTCAGTCATAGCAACAGAAAATGGCCTAAGACATTAATATTACAAATAATCTGAGAAACTGTATTTAGGACTATTAGCTATGAATTTTGAAGACATGCATGTGAGTTGATAATCTCTCAACATATATAAAATATTAGTTATTAAAAGATTCAACATAAGCAATGTATCTTTAAAAATACTAATACATATAGATAGGACAATATTTTATAACTGTTTGATGCAGGATGGGAAGAAGGCTACCTAGGTAAGACAGGACACTCAGAATTAATAAAGAAAAGTCTGACAGATTTTATATCATAGAAGGCACCATAAAGAAAGTCACCTAATATCAGATAAAGAGAAAAAATCATTAACACATGTAACTGACAAAAAGCTAATATCCCTAGTATATGAGCAATTGCAGTAAGTTTGTAAGAAAAAGAAAAACAAGTAAACAGAAAAATGGGCAAAGGTACCAGCAGGTAACTCACTGCTAAACAAATACAAATAACCTGTATACAATTAAAGGGTAGCTATAGGATTTTATTAGAAAACTGAAGAAAACATTTGACTTTAAGTTATCCCCACTTCTTCCATAATAAATACGATTCTTTTTTTCAATTTTCCCACATATTTTTTAGTTTTTACTTCTGTGCCCCCATATACCTTAAGTATATTAACTTGTCTTTATTCCTGTTGACCTTGTTTGGCACTAATTGTTTGTCAGGTTTTTCAAGACTATATTTCAATTTTTCTTATCATTTAACTACCTCTCAATTCCCTGCTCCCTTCTACCTGTCATCTCTCCTCCCCACCCCCAGCCTGGAAAGCATGAATTTGTGGCATATTCTGACTCTGGACTCATTTTAAATCCCTAATTTAAATATTATATTACAAAAAAAATGAATATTTTCTCAAATTTGAGGAATTACATGAGACTATTTAAATAAATTTTTTTCAATTCGAAAAATAAACCATCAGGTTAACCATGTTTCATTATCCTATGTGAAAAATACTAACCAGAGGAAAAAAAGATTAATTTAGTTGTGAAAATACAGAATTAGAGCCAGAAGTAGTGGCCTGCACCTATGGTTCCTGCTACTCAAGAAGCTCCAGCAAGAGGATAACTGGAGCCTGCAAGTACAGCAACATCACAAGACCCAGTCTCAAAAAAACGATTATATTCCCCCAGCAAAAAAAAAAAAAAAAATTTAAAAAAGAACAAAATGTGTTGGATCAAGCCCAGATTTTCTACAGTGAGTTGTTCATGTCTATCTGAAGCCCCTGTTTGTTTGTTTGTTTTTTAGGGTCTCCCTATGTCCAGAAGGCTGACCTGGAACTCCCAATCCTCCTGCCTCTGTCTCGAGCGTGCTGGGATTACAAGCCTGTGCACCAAGCCCAGCTTACCCTCACTTTTTAAACCAAATGGACTAATCTGTTTGGCTTAGGATGAGTCCCTAATCAAACTGATCATAAAGATTGCTTATATTTTTTTTCCAGAAGATCTGACTGCCTTATTAGGTGAACTGCCAGGAGAAAGACTTCATTGGTGAGCTTTTATTGCCGTTGTTTAGTGTTTCTAATTACTTGACCTGAGTCAGCTAAAAGCTGGAAGGAAAAATAAACTAACATTTACTAAGTGCCAGAAATATTAAGTCAATTCTGAAGTACTTGACTTTGGCTGTCTCAGCTAATTCTCAAAACACACTATTAGGCAGCTGTTACTTTAAATTTGAAGAAACTAAGGCTTAATAATATCACCAAGATTTCACAGATGGTAAATGTTAAATCGGGGCCCCAACTCCCTAGTTTATGCTCCTACACCAAGATGCTCCTCTTGAAGTTTATTTTTCCTTTTTTTTTTCTTTTTTTTGCAATACTGGGGCCTGAACTCAGGGCCTACACCTTGGGCCACTCCACCAGCCCTTTTTGGATCTTTTTGAGACAGAGACTCTTGAACTATTTGCCTGGGCTGACTCTGAACTATGATCCTCCTGATCTCTGCCTCCTGAGTAGCTAGGATTACAGGTGTGAACCACTGTGTTGATTGAGTCAGCACTGAGTCATGTGGAATTTCAAATGGCTGTGGCTTTTCCCATTTGTATTTCATAATGATCAAATTTCACAATGATCAACTTGAGTAAAATGGGATTCATCCTTACTTGAAACATAAATTGCAACCTTAATTACTTCTCTTTGTTTCTGGCTATGGAAATTGGAAAAAGAGGCAGAAAGAATTGACCTGTGCTCCAACTTCATTATGTTCCCTTGTCACTAGAATTTCTCTTGACATTTTAAAATGAGCTAATGGTGCAAACCAATTAACAAACAAAATAAGATTATACTCAGAGTCTGCAATGCTCCATACTATTCCCAGTAAATACAAATACTGGTAATTAGGGTTTTAATTAGAATAACTTTAAATGAAAGGAGAGAGGAAGATAAATATACTAATCACAAGTCAACTTCATAACAAGCTAGTATTTTGGCAGAAAACATATAAGTGTGTAGGTAAACTCTGTAAGGTCTTAAATAATCTCCTCCAAGTCTCATACTATCCTTCTAAATACTTTGATTCAATATTGATTACAAACATCAAATATCAATGCTTCAAACTGAGCCAGCATCAATTCACACACAGCCCTTGTTCTAGATCTTTGCTAACAGTTATGAAAACAAAAAATAATGAACCAAATGATCAAAAGTGTTTTCTTTGTTAAGAAACATTTTGCCCCTGTACCACCACCACCAAAAAAAAAGAAAGAAAGAAAGAAAAAAGAAACATTTTGGCATTTTCCCTGGCAAGACATGGATATTCTAGCCCAATTTCGTAAGATAACAGCTATAACTTTGAGTCCCTTGAAAGACTGTTTCCAGGACCTAAAGAAAAAAGCAAAAAGGTTATCTTGTAAGCAATATAAGGCAAATCAGATAACCAACAAGGTAATTGTGAATAGAAATGATACTTGACAGAGATGTGCATAAAACAGTAATGAACCAGTATATAAAATGCATCACTGAGAAATTTTAAAAGGCAAGATTGACATTGATTTTACAGGAGGAAAGCCAATTTAGTTATCTCATCCATGGTGCTATAGTTGACAGCTGGGTTTTTGAAAATATGGAAACTAGTAAGAAAGGTAAAATTGCCTAGCCAAGAAAATTAATGATAGTAGGACACCTGCCTAGCAAATATGAGGTCCTGAGTTCAAACCCCAGGACTGCCCCCCAAAAAAGAAAACTAATGAAGGAATTCTTTATGCACTAAAAGAGAAATATCTCAAAAACACAGTATTAAAAATTAAAATGTGGGCCCAAAACCATGTGCAAAATATGTAGTCACTTCTATGAAAAAGAAGAAGAAGAAGAAGAAAAAGAAAAAGAAGAAGAAGAAGAAGAAGAAGAAAAGGAAGAACAGGAGGAGGAGGAGGAGAGAAGGAAAAGACTAGGCATGCATTTGGATTGGATTTATACAAAATTCTCTGAAGAGGGAGTATCAGGTCCTCCAAGGAAGGGAACTGAGCAGCCAGGGCAAGGGGTGGGACAGAGGTCTTTCCCTGTGTAACTGCTTGTGCATTTCAAGTTTAACAAATGTTACTCAGTGTAACAATGAATAAGAAACAGAGACTGAGAGCAACATTTTTGTCAGTTCTGACATTAATAAGGATTCTAAAGCATTTATTTACTTTAAATAAAAGAATGAAAAACAAATAAGCAGGTATTTTGACTTGAGAATTCCCCAGCTAGGAATTTTCCCTATAGATAACAGCCATATCTCAAAATACAAATTCAAAATTTTTTACTCCAGCAGTTCTGTAGTAGGAAAAACTTCAGAAAAATCTACAAGTCAATAATCAATTGCTTATGTAAATTGTTGTAGATCACCAATCTACTGAGTATAATTGGCAGGGGGAAGTAAAAAAGATGCCGTGGCTTGTGCGAGCTGATCCTTAAATAGAACATTTCCATTGGACAAGAGGTTTCTCAGGTCCTTGTGAGTTACTGAGTCCAAGTTGACCCACCCCAAAATGAGATATCAGACCAGAGAGGCAAAAGGCCTCCGTGGCTCAGGTGTTCAGTTTCAACAAGAACCCAGTAGCAATCTAATAGCTGCTCTCCAAAAAATGCTGTACCTTGTAACCAGGTCATGGAAGTGACATACCTCTCGGCCAGACGTTCCAATTGCCAACATTATCTGCCACAGAGATTTGTAGTCTAAGGAGTTATCAGGGGTGGAAGGCACCAGAAGTGCAAATGCTCAAGTCCAATTGAGAAAATTTCCTCTGACATTTGTAAGACCCTAAGTCTAGATATATTACATATCACTTAAAGGGAGCAAGATGGCAGATTGTTGACCTCCCTATATCCCAGAGGCCACTAACTACCCTGAAGAAGAAAGATCAGGGGACCCCCAACCAAAAGGCATCCATGGGGTCCCATAACCAGCAAGAAACAAAGCCTTCTCCAAATCCATATATTGAGAAGCAACTAACCAAGGAGAGAAGGGAAGAATGGGAAGACTGGCAACTCAACACTCCCAATCTCCCACCACTGAAGTCTCCCCACAGCTCCAGGCTCCATTACTCTATGCTCGGAGGTAATCCTGCTTCCTGGCACAGACAGGAATTCAGAGCTCCAAGATATCCTCTAGTACACGATCTGCTACCTTCACTCTAAAACATCAGGGAAACCAGTGCCCCTCCATGTAAGCAGGGCCCAGGGCTTGCTGCTCCACAGGTAACAAAAGGAGCAAACAGCAGGCTTGGTTCCCCATGCCAGCAGCGGCTGCTGCACGTGCTCCCGGAAGCCTGTGAGGGCAAGCAGGCCCAGAACTCCCGCTGCCCACGAGGTTGGGTCCCTTGTGCTTGCAGCAGCTGTTGTAGCTCCTGGTAGCCTATACCAGCAAGCACATCCCAGGCCTCCTGCTGCCCACAGGCTTTGTTCTACCATGACTGCAGCAGCTCCAGTGGCTCCTGGAAGCTGGCACCTGGCAAGCAGATCCCAGAACTCCCACTACCTGCCGGCTTGGATTCCCCCATAGCTGCAGCAGCTGCCATGGCTCCTGGTAATCCATACTGGCAAGCAGGCCCCAAGGCTCTACTACCTAAAGGCTTCCTTACTCTGCCTGCAGCACTATTGTAATGCCCTCCTGGAGCCCACATCCAGCAAGCAGGCCCCAGAACTCCCGCTGCCTGAAAGCTTGGTTCCCCAGTGCCTGCAGCAGCTGCCATGGCTCCTGGTAACCCATACCTGTAAGTAGGCCCCAAGGCTCCCACTGCCCTCAAGTTTGGGTCCCCCATGCCTGCAGTAGCTGCCATGGCTTCTGGTAGCCCGTGCCAGCAAGCAGGCCCCAGGGTTTGTTCTCCTGTGACTGCAGCATCTCCTGTGGCTCCTGGAAGCCAGTGCCTGGCAAGCAGGGCCCAGAACTCCTGCTACCTACAGGCTTGGATCCCCCATGCCTGCAGCTCCTGGAAGCCCATGCCCCAACACAAGTAGACCCCACGGCCTCTGCTGCTTTGTGGGTAACAGACAATACAAGCCTGCCAGCTTTGCTGTTCCATGGGCACCCTCAACTTGCTTCTCAGTGCCAGGAGCCTGCTACCATACACACAGTGAACCCCAGGTTCCAGGCTTTGCTATTCTGCTGGTGCCAGGAGGCTTCCCTCTGCACAGAGCACAGAGGCCCAGTGCTAACCACTGAGCCCTCCCATGGGAGAGCCACACACACACACACACACACACACACCATTGCCCCATCAAAGAGTGGGAGCCCAGCTCTTCCACTAAATGTAATCTGCCACGCTGTGGGTGCCACGAGACCTGTTTCCCTAAGGCACAAAAAGGCCCCATGCTTCCCACTGTGCCCAACCACAAGAAAGCCCTCACTTCTCCATTAAAGACCAAAAATGCCAGATTCCCCACTAAGGGGAAGAAAGCTGTAAACTACTACTCAGTGAGTAGCACCAGAAGGCCTGCCTCCCATGGTGCACAGAGGTGCAGAGCTCCCCACTGCCTGACAGCTGGAGAGCCCCTGCCTCCCTGCAGGAGAGTCCTGTTTCTCCTGTCCAAGAACTGGAATCCCAGTTCCTCCACGGGGTGACAATTGTGCAGGTACTAAGAGGCCTGCCTCCCACAGTGCACAGAGACCCAGCACTCCCCTCTGTGACTGCAGGAGAGTCCCAGTGCCCCAGTCAAAGAGCAGGAACTCCACTCTCCTTGCTGAGGGGAGAAAAGAGGTAATCTGTAACACAACAAGAACACTGCAAGGAGTAACATTTCCAGCATACCTCTCTCTGAGGAAAACTGCCAGAGCTCCAGGAGAAAAAAATCTCAAAACCCCCAACTACAGGGGCACAAGGGAGGATTAAAACCCTAACCAAAAACAACTCAAGATGCATAAATCTCAACACAAAATGAAAAAAGGGAGACAACCCCTCTCCCTCAAAAGCCAATTCCATCACTAAGGATCTAAACACCTATGTAGAGGAAGAGATATCAAATGATGAATTCCAAAAAACAATAGTAAAAATGATTAATGACCTCAAAGAAGAAACACAAAATCTAGTATTTGACCTCAAAGAGGACATGAATAAACAATTAAATGAGCTGAAAGAGAATACAAATAGATGAATGAAATTAAGATGACTATCCAAAGAGGAAATCAATAAAGATATGGAAACTCTGAAAAATAATCAATCCAAAATAAACAACTCAATATCCCAAATAAAAATCTCAATCAAAAGATGGTGAACAGAGTGGAGCAAGTTGAAAGTAGAATGTCATGAACAGAAGACAAAATAGAGGAATTAGACTGAGCAGTGAAAGGTCATGAAAGAATGCTAAAAAAAAAAAAATTACAAATGGAACATGCAAGATATCTGGAACACCATCAAAAGACAAAACCTATAAACCTTGGGTACAGAAGAAGAGGAGATACAAACTAAAGGCATTGACAACCTATTCAATAGCTGAATACTTGCCTAACCTGGAGAAAGAGAGAGTCACCCAGGTGCCGGAAGCTTACAAAATACCAAACCATCAGGACCAAAAAAAGAAACAACCCCAGACACATCATAATAAAACACTCAGCACACAGAACAAATAAAGAATAATGAAAGCTGTAAAAGAAAAAAAAAGTCACATAGAAAGGCAAACCCATTAGAATAACAGCAGCTTTCTCAACTCAAGCTCTAAACACAAGAAGGATATGGAAAGACATAATTCAGCCCCTGAAAGAAGGCAACTGTCAACCTAGACTAGTCTACCCAGATCCTTCCTAAGTGAAGGAGAAATTAAAACCTTCCACAACAATGAAAAACTAAACGAATTTTCAACCACCAAGCCAGCACTACAGAAGATACTTAAAGGACTTCTACATATAGAAGAAGAAACTAGAGTGAGAGAGGAAGACTCAAGAAAGTGTAAACCCTGTTAAGCAAGTCGAACAGTAAACAAAGAATAGGCAAAACTAAACAACAGGAGAATAAAAATGGCTGGAAACAACAGGCACCTCTCAATATTAACATTGAATGTAAATGGCCTCAATGCCCCAATCAAAAGACAAACTGGGTTAAAAAAACAAGACCTGATCATATGTTTCTTACAAGAGACTCGTCTCAATGAAAAAAATAAACACTAGTTTAGAGTCAAAGGGCTGAAAATGTTTTCCAAGCAAATGGACCCCATAAACAGGCAGGAGTAGTTACACTCATATCTGACACAGCAAACTTCACATTAAAATTAATCAGAAGAGACAATGAAGGTCACTTCATATTAATTAATGGAACAATTCATCAAGAGGAAATATCAATCCTTAATATATATGCACCAAACAAAGATTGGGGCTGAGATCAATGAGATCAAAACCAAACAAACTATACAAAGAATCAATGAAACAAAATGTTGGTTCTTTGAAAATATTAACAAGATTGACAAAGCCTTAGCCAACATAACAAAACAGAGGAGGGAAAAGGCCCAAATTAATAAAATCAGAGATGAAAAAGGGGACATAACCACAAATACCAACAAAATCCAGAGAATCCCTAGAGAGTGCTTTGAAAACTTATACTCAAACAAACCAGAAAATCTAGACAAAATGGATAAATTCCTAGATGCATATAACCAACCAAAATTGAACCAAGAAAACATTAAACACCAAAATAGTCCAATTATATGCAATGAAATTGAAGCAGTAATAAAGAATCTCCCTACAAAGAAGAGCCCAGGACCTGATGGATTCATGGCCAAATTTTATCAAACCTTCAAAGAAGAACTAATACCAATACTCCTCAAACTTTTCCAAGAAAGAGAAAGGGAAGGAATATTACCAAACTCATTCTATGAAGCCAGCATTCACTCATTCCAAAACACAATAACATTGTAACCAGAAAAGAGAATTATAAACCAGTATCTTTAATGAATATAGATGCCAAGATTCTCAACAAAATACTAGTAAACAGAATTCAACAGCATGTCAAAAAGATCATACACCATAACCAAGTCAGTTTCATTCCAGGGATGCAAGGATGGCTCAGCATACATAAATCCACAAATGTAATACAGCACATAAACAGAAGCAAGGACAAAAACCACATGATCCTCTCAATAGATGCAGAAAAAGCCTTTGACAAAATCCAACACCCTTTCATGATAAGAAGCTCTGAAAAAAACTAGGACAAGAAGGAATGTTCCTCAACATAATAAAAGCTACACATGCCAAACCTAGAGCCAATGTCATACTAAATGGAGAAAAACTGAAACCATTCCCATTAAAGTCAGGAAAGAGACGGGGCTGTCTGCTTTCTCCACTCCTATTCAATATAGTTTTGGAATTCCTAGCCATAGCAATAAAACAAGAGCAAAAAATGAAAGGAATCCAAACAGGGAAGGAAGAAGTCAAATTACCCTATTTGCAGATGACATGATCCCATACCTAAGAGACCCCAAAAATTCTATAAAAAATTGGAAATCATAAGCTAGGCAAAATAGCAGGATGCAAAATTAACATAAAGAAATTAGCAGCTTTTCTCTATACCAAAAATGCACAGACTGAGAAAGAAATCAGGAAAACAATCCCATTTACAATAGCCTCAAAAACAATAAAGTACCTTGGAATAAATTTAATGAAAGAAGCCAAAGACCTTTTTAATGAAAACTATAAACCACTGAATAGAGAAATCGAAGAAGACTTCAGAAGATGGAAAGACCTTCCATGCTCGTGGATTGGTAGAATCAAGATTTTGAAAATGGCCATACTGCCAAAAGCAATCTACATGTTCAACACAATCCCTATCAAAATTCCAATGAGATTCTGCACAGAAATAGAAAAGCAATCATGAAATACATATGAAAATACAAAAGACCTCAAGTAGCCAAAGCAATTCTAAGAAAAAAGTCCAATGCTGGGGGCATCACAATACCTGACTTCAAACTATACTACAGAGCCATAACAATAAAAACAGCAGGTATTGGCACAAAAACAGACATAAGACCAATGAATCAGAATATAAGATCCAGACATAAACCCACACATCTATAGCCAACTGATCTTCAAAAAGGGAGCCCAAAACACACAATGGAGAAATGACAGCCTCTTCAACAAATGCTGCTAGGAAAACTGGAGATCCACATGTAGTATACTGAAATGAGATCCTTTGCCATTTACCTCTTACCAAAATCAACTCAAAGCAGACCAAAGACCTTAATATAAGGCCTAAAAACTTTGAAACAACTACAGGAAGAAGTAGGAAATACACTGAAACAGATAGGTATAGGGAACGATTTCCAAAACAGAACTCAAAAGGCTCAGCATCTAAGAGAAACAATGAACAAATGGGACTGCATCAAATTAAAGAGCTTCTGCACAGCAAACAAAACAGTCACCAGACTCAAGAGACAGCCCACAGAATAGGATAAAATCTTTGCCAGCTACTCATCAATAAAGCACTAATATCCAGAATCTACAGAGAACTCAAAAACCTCAGTCCTCAAAGAATCAACACCCCAGTGAAAAAATGGGCACACAAATTAAATAGGGAATTCTTAAAGGAAGAGGTAAAAATGGCCAGTAAACACATGAGGAAGTGTTCAACTTCCCTGGTTATAAAAGAGATGCAAACCAAAAAACACTTAGCTTTCATCTCACCCCAGTTAGAATGGCCATAATCAAATTTCCCTTTTTATCTCCCTTTAAGAGGCTATGGACCTGCAGGATAAGGCACAAATACCCACACACGTTAGACTCTGATAGAAGATAAGTCTCAAAATATAGCCAGGCACTGGTGGCTCATACCTGTAATCCTAGTTATTTGGGAGGCTGAGATAGGGAGGATAACAATTCAAGTCCAAACTGGGCAAATAGTTCACAGACCCTATCTCCAAATTAACCAAAGCAAAATGGACTGAAGGTATGGTTCAAACACTAGAGGCATCTGCTTTGCAAGCCCAAAGTCCTGAGTTCAAACCCTAATCCAACCAAAACAAAAACAAAACAAAAAAACTCAAAATATATCTCTGCAACAGTTGCTTGAAAGCTGCCACCCAAGACAACAAACCTTAGCACTGGCTATTAAAAGGGATACACCTAAGGCTAACCACCAAATCAGCAAAAAATTTCCCCTGCCCAGAATAGTTCCTAAACAGAGCACACTTTGAGCAGCAATCTTTAACCTACTTGCTAGCATTTGGCCTACAAGTACCTTCCCAATACTCCTCACTAATGGGAAATGAAGGGAATACGATTTATGACCCAGTTGACCATACTGTTGGCTCATTTTCCATGAACCTTCTTCACATCCTACTAATTAATCTACAAAGCTTTAATTCATCCTCTTCAAGAAAGCCACATCCCATCCTCATGGCTTAAACTGTCAAGAATTGCTCACTATATTTGTGAAATAACAAGTTAGCCTGCACAGTATCATGCATCCTTGCAGAAGACATGAGAGTCCTACGCCAGAGTCCAGTGGTGGAGCAGGGTGCATTAAAGGAAGGTAAGAGAGGTATCCAGGATAAACATTTGAGAAGGTTCTTAGTCTTAGAATCATGCAAATACAGCTCAGCCTTAGAAAGGAGTCTCTCCTTAAATTTTTCATTCTAAGAGTCTCTCTAATCTCATCCCAGCCCCAGCCCTGCAAAGGATTTTATTACTCACAGTAATAATAGTTGACAGAATGTCAGCATTTTCTTGTGCCAAGTTCCCAGTTTCCACAGCATGAAATGAAAATGACCAGATAACATCTGCACATACTGTGGGTTGCCATAGAGGAGGCTAAGCAAAGCTTATAAAAGCTAAATCTTTTATAAGGAATAGTAAGCATGTTGGCTCATTGCTCCAAAGGAAGACACTATCTCCATGTCCCAAGGCTGTTGTCGATACAAACATCTGTGAAAGGATAAACAGAACTAAGGCAGTCTGTGCCTCTGCTTACAGACATTCAGAAACACAAATCCAGAGAATTGTCACAGGATTTCTTACTTACGTGTGTACGTTATGTGAATACATGTGCTAATAAATCCATTTCTTTCACAAACACACCCTTCCTTCTTTCTCTGGCCAAGCTTTTACTTACATCACAGGGTAGGAAATAGGACATTTGGTAATCTGACTCAAACAGGGGAGAAAAAAGTTAATGATAGCATAATAATGCAGAAAAGAGATGCTAAAAGAGATAGTTCTTCTATAGAAATCTCACTCACAGTTTATAAAGTGCTGTCCCCAGTGAGACAAAGCAGAGGATTAAATTGTCTGATGAAATGAAAAAGAGAAAGAGAGCAGAGAGGACCTTAAAAAGAGTGAATTTATCTACCTAATGACTCCAAAAATATTGCCTCCAGATGGGGCTCCTATCGAGGAACTGCAGAACTTATGAGAAAAGACCCAACAACATCCACAAAGTTGTGTGACGATATAACTCAAACTCTAATACAATCATCTAGAACTCAGATGTTTTTGTCCACCTACCTTTGTCTGTTTCCTGTTGCTGGAACACAAGACCATAGACTGGATAAGTTACAAAGAACAGAGACTTATTTAGGCTCACAGTTCTGGCCCCCCAGGTGGAGGGATTCATCTGGTGATGGCGTTTTTACTGGGAAAGTCCCAACACTGTGCAGAACATCATATGGCATGAGCCAGGGAGGATGTATGTAGGAGTTTACTGTGGATTCTCTCTTCTTAGGAAGCCACAACTAATTCAATCATCAGGGCTCCCTCCTGTTACCTAACTAAACCTATCACTTCCAAAATGCCTCACCTCTAAACACCATACTCCAACTAGTTCCCTCCCTCTAGATAAATAAGTGGCATTACAGTTTCTTGATGACTTGTTCTTATTTTAGGATTGATCCCCAACTCCTAGTCTTTCTCAATTTTTTTTTTTTTTGCAGTACTGGGGTTTGAAATCAGGGCCAATTCCTTGGGCCTTTTCTGTGTCAGGTATTTTTCAAAATAGGGTCTTGCGAACTATTTGCCTGGGCTGACTTCGAACCACAATCCTCCTGATCTCTGCCTCCTGAGTAGCTAGGATTATAGGAGCGAGCCACCGGTACCTAGCAATTATTTCTAACTTACCGCCAACTTCTTTGTGCAGACAAACATGATCTAGACCCACTGTCTGGGACTTCACCAGTTGTTTGTGCTGTTCCTACTCGATTAGATGTACTGACTTCAGTTGGAACTTCTGCAGGGTATTCTTGCCTGAATACTTCTCCAATTGAAACATTTTCAAATCTAGTCTTACAGCCCCTTCCGTGCATCTGTTTGTACCTAAAGTAATTAATACATGACCTTGATCCTTGGCTCAAATATACCACACACACACACACGCACGCACACACACTCATGCACAAGTGCACACACACATCAACAATTTTCCAGTTGCTTATCAATTTTCCAGTCTGATTTACTGGCTTAATTTGTTGCTGGTAAATTTAAATGTTTAAATGAGAACCAGATGTAAGTTCACCATCAGCGGTAAATGGCCTGATTCAGCATATGTTAACTGTTTGCAATTTTAAGCTGTATCATTTCCCAAACTCCTGATCCAGATTATTGAGCAATTGGGGTTCTGATTCCTGCTACCTAAATTGGCCATCTGATTTCAGAATCATCTACCAATTTAATCTCTATCTACCTAAACTCAGTGATTATTATTTTCTTTCTTTTTTTTTGCAGGGGGTGGGTGGTAGGACTAGGATTTGAACTCAGGGACTCATGGTTGCTAGGTAGGTGCTCTACCACTTGAGCCATTCCACCAGCCCTCTTTAATTTTTATAGACTGCCAAAACCTACAGCTCACCATCTGCCTTCTCTGACATAAAAGTATGGAGGCAATTTCATTCCCAACTGCTCACCAAACTCCTCTTTGATTTTCTACTAATAAACACCTGTTCCTACTGTTTATTCCTTTATAGCTTTCCTACTCCTTCTGTGATGCTGCCTATGTATTACAGTACTCAAAGGTTCATACTCAAATTTCTGAAAATCAACTTTCTTTTTCTGGGAATAGCACACAAAGCTTAAACTTGAAGTGAATGAGTAGCTGCATAAGGGAACCAATAAGAACAAGAAACAGTGAGTGTATCCTATTAAATATTGTCAGTACCATGCAAATGGGGTTTGGCCTCATTTGTTCTGTAGAAAGCCATGAGGAAGAAGAGTAGTAAATTCTCTAAGAGACAGACCCTGGAGCTAAAATACCTAGGGGTGGATCATAACTGTACAAATTCACTCTTTTGTTAATGTTACCACTGACTTTGTTTAAAAAAAAAAACTCTTGGGCTGGAGGCATGGCTCAATGGTAGTGTGCTTGCCTAGCAAGCACAAGGCTGAGTTCAAACCTCAGTATTCCCAAACAAATGTTTTTTTATCTTCTTTTTAAGTATTTGGGAGCTGTCAAGCTTATGGTGCTGTGTTCAAACTTTCTAAAATCTGTAAAATATAAAAGCTCAAATTTTATGATTGGAGCCAGGCATGGTGATGCACGTTTGTAATCCCAGCTCCTCATGAGGCTGAGGCAGGAAGAGTGCAAGTTCAAAGTTCAAAGTTCAAAAGGCAACTGAGCAAGACTGTCTCAAAATTTAAAAATAAAAAATAAAAAGGGAAGTAGTGAGCACTTGCTTAGCATGCACCAGGCTCTGCTTTCAATCCCCAACACTACCAAAACAATTATCATTGACAACAAGTCTTGTCACTTGTGTTCCTTGAGGTAAGAGACTCATCTTGCTCATTTTGTTGGTAGCAGTAGTGATATGGTGGCACTAAAGGTTGAACTCAGCCTCGCACCTGAGATGCAGGTGCAATACTACTTGAGCTAATACTGCCAGCCCTTTTGGTATTGGTTATTTTTGAGATAGAGTTTTGCTTTATGCCCAGAACAGCCTGGACCACCATCCTCCTATTTGTGCTTCCCGCAAAGCTGGGAGACAGGTAAGTGGCACCACGATAGCCATTGATGAAGATGGAAGTCTTGCAAACTTTTTGCTCTAACTGGCCTCAAACCATGATCCACCCAATCTCTACCTCCTTGGTAGCTGGGATTACAGGTGTAAGTCACCATACCCCAGTCTCACGTCATTAATTTTTGAGAAAATATCTATAAGCAACTAAATTTGGATAGCCACAATTTGTCTAACAGTCATTTTTTCATGTAAAAATGTTCCCTGAAAAAGCAATTGGTTCTGTCCACAAATCAATCACACAGGGCTTTCTCTCACTCATTATTGTGATATGCAGCAGAGAGCTTTATGGATACTCCATTTTGTCACATGGAATATTAAAAGTATTTGCACTCAAAGGTCAAGAGTTAATAAAATGAATAATATTGACTGTGTCATCAAAGACATTCTTCAGTGACACTCATTATTTTGCAGTACATGCAGGACAGTTATGAATAAAATACTAGTCTAGTTTGGTGCCATCACCTTAATTTCTTCTCAGGACTAGCTTTTTTTTTTAATTGTAGGGCTGGGCTTTGAATTCAGAACTTCACACTTGCAAAATAGACACTGTACCACTTGAGCCATACCTCCAGTCCATGGACTAGCATTTTTACCACCATTGTTTTGTACAAATAATGTGAATGTCAATATGGTGAAAAAGATAAATAACTTCTCAGTATTACTGTAAAATTAAGCTTGATCCCAAGAGTCCCCTGCCAGTATTTGGGGAAACTGGGAATCTGCAGACCACACTTAAGCTGGTGTTCTCTGTGACAATGATAAAGTGTAAACTAGGGCAGGTGCAGTGGAAATGGAAAAGCAAGCCTGTAAATGTGAGAAGAATGTCTAAGTCTTGGGTGTATGATGGACATGTGAGAAGTACAGAGAAGGAGGGATCAATCTTGCTGAAGGCAGCTGACCACCTGTTATGAAAATAAGGAACAAAAAAATATAGCTATAGGATAGAGCAGCAATGAGTCTATTTGCATAAATTTATAGAGGCACCTTCATAAAAATAATTTTTCTCAGCCAAGTGTGGTGGTACACACCTGTAATCCCAGCACTCAGGAGACTGAAGGTAGCCTGGGTTACCATAGTAAGACACTGTTTCAAAAACTAAATTAATAAAAAAATGAAATAATTTTTTTCTAAGTGAAAAGAGATTAAAGGGAGCAATCTTTTGTTTAGAAGCAATTCTGAGAATATATGAGCTAATCACTCAAATTATCATCCAGGCTGGCTTTCCATGAATTTGTGACTGACTATATATTGAAGGAATTGTAAGTATGAATCCAGAAATGCATAGAAGAAATGTTCTGCTAAATCCCATCCAGACATCAATAATAAAAAAGTTCTAGCTACATTGGAGCCCAGGACTTTGACAAGAACAAAAGGTGATACACTGAGAGCAAACACAAGATCCTGGACATACTGCAACAAACCACACAAATATTGTGGATATCAACAGAAGAGATCCCATCATTCATTATCACTCCTGGAGCAAACACCAGCAGTGTCATTATCAACTTCAGCCACTGTACTCCTTAGAATAAGTCCATGGACCATCAGTAATATTGGTATGGAGCACTCAGTGATACCAGCCAGAGCTACAATGGGGTCACAGTAGGATTTCTGTTGGAGCCAGCACAGAAAAATGGAAGTGGTGGCTACTGAGTGGCAAAGTCTCGGTCATGATGAGCATAACAGGCAGCCCCTGGAAAACACTTTCCGATATTCTTTGTGAAGAACTGAAAACAGGACTAGTGTTCCCATGGAGATGTAAGAAAAGCCAAAATTTTTCTATTTATTATTTTCTATAGCTTGATCCAAAAGTCAATTTAAGAATGGCCTATTTGCCTCCAAGAAATTTTGTTTAATTATGAATCAGAAAGCACACTGCACCTTCCATTTTTCATAAAAAATCATTTGCTATGTTTTTATTTTATCCTCAAAGACTCCTGATGTGTCTGATCAGTAATGATAATCAAATAATACTGCATGAGCTCACTTTCTTTTTGTTATCTTTTTTCCACTCTATATAATATTAATCTTTAGAGAATTTATGTTTTTTTCATCCTGTTTTAGAATGGTTAACCTATCTAAAGCATTCAAGTATGTAATATTATGACATTTAGTTTTTGGTTTCCGTCCCTGGTTCCTGGCTCATAAATTTCTCTCTATGGCAGACCATAGAAACTAGAATGTCTCTCCCTTGCCTTTCTGTCTTGGACCTGCCATAAAGAAACTTTCTGACTTCCTTATCCGATAAAAGATCCACAGCAGAAGGAGCCCTGTCCCTTTTCCAGGAGGAAGGAATACTGCATCAGAGGCCAAGAAGGATTGGATCACACTGGCCCTGCCAGGTTTCCTGGCATGGTCTATAACATTAGAACATTCCCTTTTGTCCAATCATTTTTCTACATGGTTATGCATGTTTTAATCATGGCTGTGCAGTGAGGTATCCACAAAATTTCAAAAAGTCTGGGCTCCAAGATCTTCAGATAGTGAAAATGTGGAGGTTTCTGGAGGGTGGTGCACACACCTGGAGAGGGCATGGGGGTTCTATGCCCTTTCCCTCATGCCTTGCCCTGTGCATCTCTTCAACTATTTCCTCTATTATAAGTCAGTTAAACATGAATATGTAGTTCCTTTCATTTCTGTGAGGTCCTTGAGCAAATTAATCAACCCTGAGAAGGTGGCCTGCAAACCCCTTTCACAATGGGTTGTTCAGAAGCACAGGAAAAACCACATCATAGCCTGAAGTGAGGATGGGGCAGTCTTGGAGATGAGCCCTCAACCTGCAGGATCTGATGTTACCTCTGGGCAGACAGTCTGGCACTGAATTAAATTAGATGACACCAAGCCGACATCTTTCACAGAAGTGATCTGGGATGACAGCATAGAGTAGGAGAAACACAGTTAGAGGTGTTTTTCTCTTTCTGTATCCTCACACTTTATCTTATAAAAAACTATCTGCCAGAAAGTTCAGCAACTTGACCACAGCTGAAATATAATATTTTACCCTGTATGCTGACTTCAAATGAAGATTTTTTTAAGTACATAATTCACCATGGGTTACAACCCAAGAAGAAAAAGTAAGGAACTATAAGAACTTACAAAATTTTGATTATTTTCTACTATTTAATGAGAAT